>NC_138522.1:17793928-19011071 GCF_000230855.2 Cajanus cajan | reverse complement strand
TGACTTCAGTACGACCGTATTGAAGTGTCAATACGGTCGTATTGACTTCAGTACGGCCGTATTGGGCTTTTTCCCTCCACTTCCTTATTTTGAGCTATTCTAAGACCTCTAGACCTACAGAGAACCCTCCTAGGGCCTTCGAGGAGTCCTTCTGGCTGATTATCCTTCAGTCTTCGAGAGTCTTCAAGCTTTATTTCCGACCCGGACAATTTTAGGGGTCTACAGCTGCCCCCCCTTTACTTAGTCGGACGGCCTTTTGGTGTATCGGCTGACAAGTAAAGGAGTTGACCCAATTGTCCGGGTATTGTGCCGACCTTCTGACTTGTAGCGTCTTCCGGTGGAAAAATGTTGAGTAGCCTCTCCAGGTGGGTGCATACCTCGGCGCTTCTGACATCCTCGGTAGCTGAGTTTACCTTCTCCAAGGTCAACTTCACTCGACGCCCGAGCCGGAAGTTGGACATCAACGCGCCTCTGATGACGCTGATGGTTGAGTACCGCCTCTCCAGGCTTAGCTTCACTCTTTGTTCGAGCTGGAAGCTAAATATCCTTGTGACGACGGTGGGCAGTGTGAGTTTTGCCTCTCCAGGCCTAGTCTCGCTCTTTGTTCGAGCCGGAAACCAAGCACCTTTGTGACGACGGTGAGCAGTGTGAGTTTTGCCTCTCCAGGCCTAGTCTCGCTCTTTGTTCGAGCCGGAAACCAAGCACCTTTGTGACGACGGTGAGCAGTGTGAGTTTTGCCTCTCCAGGCCTTGCTTTGCTTGTTGCCCAAGCTGGAAGCTGTAAGTACCGTCTCTCCAGGCTTAGCTTCACTCTTTGTTTGAGCCGGAAGCTAAGTACCTTTGTGACAACGGTAAGCGGTGAGTACCCCTTTTCCAGAGATAGCTTCGCTCATTGCCCGAGCCGGAAGCTGCATACCTCCGTGTTTGTGACGACGGGGTAGCGTGAATATCTCCTTTCCAGGGATTTGGTGATGATTTTGCCTCCACAGTCCACGATGCTGCTTCGACGGTTGTTTTTTGATTTTGTGCCACTAAGGGCTGGATAACGCAGGGATCCGTCTAGGGGATGTGCAGTTACTCATAGGTTCTTGTGTCCCAACTTTTCGTTGCGTAGTTGGTGCCCACTGGGGAATTTCTGATTCCTTTGGGGTGCAGACACAAAGATGCTCTTTCTGATGTGAGCGGTGCCTTATGATTGGCTGACGTCCTTTCGACGTTGGTGGAGTATCCCGGTTATCCTTGTTCGGGTAACTCTTTTTGATTTTCTGATTTTTTGCTGCCTCTGTGTAGGCTGTTATCCGCTGGGGATTCTGGATGTTGATTTTGTCTCCGCAGTCCACGATGCTGCTTCGACGATTGTTTTTGATTTTTGTGCCACTGAGGGCTGGATAACGCAGGGATCCGTCTAGGGGATGTGCAGTCATTCATAGATTCCTGTGCCCCAACTTGCATTGCATTGTTGGTACCCATGGGGAATTTCTGACTCCTTGGGGTATAGACACAGATGCTCTCTCTCTGAGTTGAGCGATGCCTTATGATTGGCTGACGTCCTTTCGACGTTGGTGGAGTATCCCGGTTATCCTTATTCGGGTGACTCTTTTTGATTTTCTAATTTTGTAGCCTCTGTGTAGGCTGTTATCCGCTAGGGGATTTTGTCATTAGTTGTGATTGGCCTCTTCTGTTAGGCGTATCAGCTTGACGTTCAATGATTGGCTGAAAAGCCGAATTCCGCTTGGGGAATTATTGTTGATTTTTTTTATGATTTTTCCTTTTGAAGGAGTGCCTCTTATGTAGGCGACTGAGGAATTGGAGTTCAATGTTCGGCTGAGTGCCGGATTCCGCTTGGGGAATATCTATTGATATTTTTTTGATTTTTCTCCTTTTGCAGGGATGCCTCTGAGTAGGCGATTGGGGAATGAGGGATCTTATGTATCCCAGAGTATTATTTAGGAAGCCTCTGCAGGCTTAGCCTCACTCAGCGCTTTGAGTCGGAGAGCTATCTTCCACTGAGGAAGTGTTAAGTCCTTTGACTTGTATATACTGTTTGGATGATCGCACTTCCATTGGGGATTGCGTCGATTTTGCTTTGATAGCTCTTGCTGGGGATTTTGAATCCAAGAGCATGAGCTGAGGTTCCCTCTGGGGAGTATTATTTCTGCGAGCCTCTCCAGGCTCAATTATTCTGAGAGAGTATTATTTCTGCAAGCCTCTCCAGGCTCAGTTATTCTGAAAGATGTGAAATCTTTGTCTTTTTTTTTGTCGACTTTTGACTTTTTCTGTATGTTTGCCTTTTTTGTCATTTTTTGGCTTTTTCTGTATTTTTGCCTTTTTTGTCATTTTTTGGCTTTTTCTGTATTTTTGCCTTTTCTGTTGTTTTTCGGCTTTTTCTGTATAGAAATATCTCAGTTATTATGAGAGAGTATTATTTCGGCGAGCCTCTCCAGGCTCAATTATTTTGAAAGAGTATTATTTCGGCGAGCCTCTCCAGACTCAGTTATTTTGAGAGTATTCTTTCGGCAAGCCTCTCCAGGCTCAGTTATTCTGAGAGTATTCTTTCGGCAAGCCTCTCCAGGCTCAGTTATTTTGAGAGTATTCTTTCGGCAAGCCTCTCCAGGCTCAGTTATTTTGAGAGTATTCTTTCGGCAAGCCTCTCCAGGCTCAGTTATTTTGTATGACGCTGTTGATTTTCTGAATCTTTGCATTTTGTTTGCTGCTGTCATACACAAGCAATTTTCTATTTTTTCTATTTTTATGCAATTGCCTCATGATGAGGTCTTTGAATGTGCAATTAATGTGCGCGATGCACAAAATGCAAGTTTAATTATTTTATTAATTTGTTGTTTTTTAGAAAAAATGAATGGCTCCCCCTATCCTCTTCTTCTTGGAGGAATTTTGTCATCGACGTGAGGGAGGATTTCTGTTATTGCCGATACGGCCGTTATTCATTTCAGTATGCCCGTATTGTATTGAAAATTTGTTCATAACCCTAATTTTGGTACGGGCGTACTGAACATGATACGGGCGTATTGTTTTTCTGAAGTTTATATTTTTTATTTTTTTATTTATTTTTTTTTTTGTTTGTTTTTTCAATAAACAGAGAATAAGTGATCTTCCAGTACACCTATCATCTGTATGCATGTATGCGGTATGATGCACCTAATTCTATTTGATTCATTTTTCAAAAGAATTAAACGATGCGTTTCTCTATTTGAATTTTGCCATTCCTCCAGACGGACTGTGCGCTGCCGACTTCTATAACCGAAGAATGATGCATATTACATTGAGATTTGGTGTCATCAACCAAATGATCCTTCCCTTCCTTTAGAAGATGTGTCAACCCTCCTATTGACCACTATATCTCCATGTTTCCACTAGATTATTAAAAAATCGTTGGGACAAGAGAGAAAAGAAGGAAAGGATATATGTTTTCAAAAGTTTGTGTTTTAGAGGGGATTATTTTATTTTCGAAAAATGGATTTTGTAAGAATGGCTGGCCAATGGTAGGCTTAAATGTTTAGGTTTGTTCGATTAAACACTTATGAGGTTAAGCACATCTTTGTTATTAATGATTGTGCTTTGACAACTTGGATAGCTTTTCTTGAGCCCCTTGTTGAATTCAATTGATGGTACCATCATGGATTTATTTTGTTTTTCTTTTTTGACGGCCCTAACTTTTGCCTAAAACACCCATTTGTGATGTCTTAGCGGGCTTTTGTTTTTGTTCATTATTTTGTGACCCTAATTTTTGCCTAGGTCACCCTTTTGTGGGATTCCTAGCGGGTCTTTTGCTCTTATTTTTGTGCAGCCCCCTTTTTGGGTTTCCTGCCGAGCTTTTGTTTTTTTAGGATTTTTGTCCTGAATGGATTTCTTTTATCCATGACGGCACTTATTGAGGCCAAGAAAAGGTGCTCCAAGTTGACACACACACTTCCACATAAAAATGATGTGGGTTTATTATTATTAAGACGATTTTAACCTCACTTATGTTCATTCAAACAGGGTTAAATAATGTGGTTTAGAATTTTATTGCAAGCGAGAAAAGAAGCAATAAGAAATAATAAAGAATGATTTTATTATAATCATAATGGAAACATGTGCCCTATCGAGGCTCGGGGGTCGGGCTGTCCCCGAGGAGTGATCTCTAATAGTCACTGAGTCTATACATCCCTATCGGAAGGAAAAGGACACTTGATGACGACAACTGGCCTTGATGTTTGTGAACCAGCCTTCTTAAAGATCTGGCTTAAAGAACGTTGAGAAGGATCTTGATTCCTCTTCGTTCTTTGATCTTTAACAGGGTTGTATCCTAACCCTTGTTTCCCCGGATTGTCCTTGATAATAGGTAGCTCCGGGATTCCTTGGGAGTACTTGCCCAATCCTTGTCCTGGCAAGTATCCGTTCTTGGTGAGCATGGAGGCTACCTTCTTCATTTCTCGGGGAAACGTTTCGACATTGGCGATTTCCAATGCTTGGAAGGCGGTTTCTAAAGCTTCCTCTGCTGCATCCACATAAAGTATGTTGGATGGCTTGCTGATGAGTATGTCATCTTTAGCTTGTTCGGTCACCAGTTTGTCACCCACTATGAACTTGACTTTCTGGTGGAGCGTAGAAGGAACAACTTTCGCATCATGAATCCAAGGTCGGCCGAGGAGACAGCTGTATGCGGGAGTGATGTCCATCACTTGAAATTCGACATTAAAGATAGTGGGTCCAATTTTGGATTGGAAGATTGATCTCTCCCACCACTTCTCTGTTAGAACCATCGAAGGCTCGAACGGTCATGTTGCTCGGGCGCATCTGGACTCCCTTGATTGCCAATTGCTTTGAGCGTTCTTTTTGGCATCACTTTCAAGGAAGATCCATTACCTACCAAGACTTTAACGATGTGCTACTCCTTGCACTTTGTAGAGATGTGCAAGGGCTTGTTGTGGTTTGATCCCTCGGCGGGGATTTCTTCATCGATGAAGGTGAGGTGATCATTAGCCTTGATGTGACTAACAATCCCCTCAAACTCGTCTTGGGAGATAGTGTGCGACACGTATGCCTCGTTCAAGACTTTCGACAGAGCTTGCCGATGCGGTTTGGAACTTAGGATCAACGACAACAGCGTAATCTTTGCTGGCGTCCTATGAAGTTGATCCACGATGGAGTACTCGCTCTGTCGGATAAACTTTAACAGCTCGTCTGTCTCCTCCTCGGATTCTTTTTCCTCGGTTTTATCTTTTCCTTTTTCTTTATTCTTGGGAGCTTTATCATGAAGATCATCGGGAGTGTAGATCCTGCCACTCCTAGTCATGCCCCCAAGTCCAGCGATGTTAGAGATATCGCTGTCGGCAGAAAAGTGGATGTCGTATATCCACGGCACAGCCTTATTCGATTCGTAGGGGAAAGGTCTTGGAGCGGTGATCCTTAATGGTGTCGGACCTTCCCCTTTATTCGTCTTGATTACCAACAACGGAGTTGATGTGCGCTCGCTTGGCGCGGTTGTTGGCTTACACTTGATGACGAACGGCGTGCGATCCATTTTTGAACATACGCATCGATTTAATCCTTTCTTTTTATTTATGTTTATTACTGAATTACTAGGAGGGATGTATGAAATGAATGATTCCTAAATCCCTCCATGATCTATATGCATGAGATGATGATGTTGAATATGCATGCATTGTGTTTATTGAACTAAGCATTATCATGTTTTTAGGATTTTCCTAAGATGATGCATGATATTGCTTGGTTTGGGTAAATACATATTTTTCTTTTGAATATTTTGTATCTTTTTTTTGTATTTTTTGGGTGAAAAGGGAAACTACCTATATGAATGCAATGAAGGTAGATGTTAACACCATGTACTAGAAGATCTTTATTTCTATTTATTCTTTTTATTTAAAAAAGAATGTTGTATGTTTAAAAGGTGCAAATGTATGCTCATACAATGTCACATAACGAATGCACAAACAATTCACTCATCCACGAACAGTCACGAGCAAATTACGAGGTAGGGGTCTCCTGCAGAAAAGTGCATATTCAAGGAGGATCTAACTGTTCTCACTTGGTCAAAGGCCCCCAAGGTGCCCCCATTATAGGGACCCAATTCATCTTGTCGTAGGTCGATGGAAAGCTCCAACGCACCGTCGGACTCAAGTTCATGGTTATCACCTTGAGTGATGTTTTCCGACAACGGTCTCATAGGCTCCTATAAACCCATCAACCGGCCGTACTAACATCCACTCCCTATGGATTACCACTCATGCCCCCGGGTATAGAGGGAACTGTTGTGTGCAAAGGTTTGTGTGCAATTTTATTTCAAACAATTGCGGAAAATTAAACATACAACAGTTATTAAAGCCAAATAGATAAACATGTTATCATACAAGTGAGGGGTAATAAAGTAATTTTAACTATTATTTGTTAAAAATAATCTGTCACTAAATGGGACTGACTCTCGATTCCCCAGCGGAGTCGCCATCTGTCGCCACCGGCCCGAAACGGGCTTTCGGCATTCGCGAAGGATGGTTGGACTCGTTTTTTTGTTTTAAAAATGTGGATTTCTAGAATGACTTATTCTCAAACTGAGACCTCGTCAAACGAGCAATTTTATTAAAAGGCTCACCAATCCATATTAATCCCAAGCGGGACCCTCCATGGATTAGTGGTTTTCGCAAAAGGAGGGTTCGTGGAGTCGCCACCAATGTTTTACTCAAAACATTGGAAAAAGGGATAAGGCAATTGATTTAAAAATCAACTTTGGCCACTACAACCAGAGTTGGGTAAGGGAGTCGGTTACGCGTGGGGAAGGTGTTAGCACCCCACGGCGCCCCTTTCGGGTTCCCTATGACAGATTATTTTTAAAAGAACAGTATAAAATTACTAAATTACCCCTATTTATTCTAAGCAATTATAAATTGACTATCTACATGATGACAGTTTAAATATGCACACAGAAAGCAGTAAAAGGAAGGATTGAAAGGAAACCTCTTGAAGCGTGCTTTTATATATTGCAAAGAACTGGGAAGCGTTTTGGCGTTCCCTCGCTCTACAAGCCCGCTCCTCGCTCTCCTAGAACAAAATTTTAACTAAGGGAATCAAAAGATTTCCCCTCGACTAAGTTCGATCCTCAAGCAAAATGGCTCGGGGCTCAAGAACTTCGTCGGATCGACTCCCAGAGAGATTTCTAGGGCAGAACACTGCTCAAAAACCCCAGAATACTCAAGGAGGGAGTCAAAACTGAGTGAAAAAGTGTGGAATGACGTCCAATTGACGTCATATTTATAGGGAATAGGCGCAATACGGCCTACAGGGGCAATACGGCCGTATTGAAATTTTTGAACTTCAATACGGTCGTATTGAAGTTCAATACGGTCGTATTGAAATTCAGAAATTTCAATACGCCCGTATTGAGTTCGCTGCGGTTGTATTGAAGTGTCAATACGGTCGTATTGACTTCAGTACGACCGTATTGAAGTGTCAATACGGTCGTATTGACTTCAGTACGGCCGTATTGGGCTTTTTCCCTCCACTTCCTTATTTTGAGCTATTCTAAGACCTCTAGACCTACAGAGAACCCTCCTAGGGCCTTCGAGGAGTCCTTCTGGCTGATTATCCTTCAGTCTTCGAGAGTCTTCAAGCTTTATTTCCGACCCGGACAATTTTAGGGGTCTACAGTGCAAAGGCTTGTTGTGGTTCGGTCCCTCAGCGGGGATTTCTTCATCGGTGAAAGTGAGGTGATCATTAGCCGTGATGTGGCTAACAATCCCCTCAAACTTGTCTTGGGAGATAATGTGCGACACGTATGCCTCGTTCAAGACTTTCAACAGAGCTTGCCGATGCGGTTCGGAGCTTAGGATCAACGACAACAGCGTAATCTTTGCTGGCGTTTTATGAAGTTGATCCACGATGGAGTACTCGCTCTGTCGGATATATTTTAACAGCTTATCTGTCTCCTCCTCGGATTCTTTGTTTTCCTCGGTTTTCTCTTCTTTTTCTTTCCCTTTATTCTTGGGAGCTTTATCATGAAGATCTTCGGGAGTGTAGATCCTGCCACTCCTAGTTATTCCCCCAAGTCCAGCGATGTTAGAGATATCGCTGTCGGCAGAAGAATGGATGTCGTATATCCATGGCACAGCCTTATTTGATTCGTAGGAAAAAGGCCTTGGAGCGATGATCCTTAACGGCGTTGGACCTTCCCCTTTGTTTGTCTTGATTACCAACAACGGAGTTGACGTATGCTCGCTTGGCGCGGTTGTTGGCTTACACTTAATAACAAATGGCGTGCGATCCATCTTGAACATACGCATCGATTATTTCTTTCTTTTTATTAATGTTTATTAATGATTTATTGGGAGGGATGTATGAAATGCAAACCTAGATCCCTCCATGATCTTTGATAAGAATGCATGACATGAGATGATGACGTTGAATATGCATGCATTGTGTTTATTCAACTAAGCATTATCATGTTTTCGGGATGTTCCTAAGATGATGCATGATATTGCTTGGTTTGGATAAATAACCCTTTTTTCTTTTTTTTTTGGGTATTTTTATTTATTATTTTTTTTTTTTGGGTGAAAAGGGAAACTACCTATATGAATGTGATGAAGGTAGATGTTAACACCATGCAATGGAAGATTCTTATTCCTATTTATTCTTATTTTAAAAGAATAGGAATGTTGTATGTTTAAAGAAATGCAATGTATGCTCATACAATGTCACATAATCAATGCACAAACAATTCACTCATCCACGAACAGTCACGAGCGAATCACGAGGTAGGGGTATCCTGCAGAAAAGTGCATATTCAAGGTGGTTCTAACTGTTCTCACCGGTCTGAGGCCCCCAAGGTGCCCCCATTATAGGGACCCAATTCCTCTCGTCGTAAGCCGATGGAAAGCTCCAACGCACTGTCGGACTCGAGTTCATGGTTATCACCTTGAGTGATGCTTTCCGACAACGGTCTACGGGCACCTATAGACCCATTCGACAACCGGCCGTACTAACATCCACTCCCTATGGCTTACCACTCATGCCCCCGGGTATAGAGGGAACTGTTGTGTGCAAAGGTTTGTGTGCAATTTATATTTCAAACAATTGCGGAAAATTAAACAAACAACAGTTATTAAAGCCATATAAATAAAGCATGTTATCATACAAACAAGGGGTAATAAAGTAATTTTAACTATTATTTGTTAAAAATAATCTGTCACTAAATGGGACTGACTCTCGAGGCTTCCCCAGCGGAGTCGCCATCTGTCGCCACCGGCCCGAAACGGGCTTTCAGCATTCGCGAAGGATGGTTGGACTCTTTTATTGGTTTAAAAATATGGATTGCTAGAATGACTTATTCTCAAACTGAGACCTTGTCAAACGAGCAATTTTATTAAAAGGCTCACCAATCCATGTTAATCCCAAGCGGGACCCTCCATGGATTAGCGGTTTTCATAAAAAGGAAGGGTTCATGGAGTCGCCACCAATGTTTTACTCAAAACATTGGAAAAAGAGGTTTAAGGCAATCGATTCAAAAATCGACTTCGGCCATTACAACCAGAGTCGGGTAAGGGAGTCGGTTACGCGTGGGGAAGGTGTTAGCACCCCACAGCGCCCCTTTAGGGTTCCCTATGACAGATTATTTAAAAATAATAGTGCGAAATTACTAAATTACCCCTATTTATTCTAAGCAATTATAAATTAACTATCTACATGATGACAGTTTAAATATGTACACACAGAAAGCGGTAAAAGAAGGGACTTTAAAGAGATAAACCTTTGAAGCGTGCTTTCTTATATATCTTGACAGAAATTGGGAAGCGTTTTGGCGTTCCCTCCCTCTACAAGACCGCTCGCTCCCTCCTATAAAATTTTAACTATGGAAATCCGGAGGATTTCCCTTCGACTAGGATCGAGACTCAAGCAAATGGCTCGTGACTCAAGAACTTCGTCGGATCAACTCTCCGAGTGATTTCTAGGCAGAGCACTGCTCAAAAAAAACCCAGAATACTCAAGAAGAGGGTTAAAACTCAGTGTAAAAGTGTAGAATGACGTCCAATTGACGTCATATTTATAGGGATGAGGCGCAATACGGCCTCTGGGGGTCAATACGGTCCGTATTGAAGTTTTGAACTACAATACGGCCGTATTGAATTCAATACGGCCGTATTGAAGTTCAAAAAACCTCAATACGGCCGTATTGAAGTTCAGTGTAGCCGTATTGAAGTTCAGTGCAGCCGTATTGAATTCAATGCAGCCGTATTGAAGTTCAGAAACTTCAATACGGCCGTATTGAGTTCAGTGCGGCCGTATTGTAGTTTAAAATGTTCAATACGGCCGTACTGAACTTTTGGGAGGCCGTATTGGGCTTCATTCCCTCCACTTTCTTATTTTTTGCTACTCTAAGACCTCTAAACCTACAGATTGTCATCCTAGGGTCTTCCAGGGTCTTCCAGGAGTCCTTCCGGCTGACTTTCCTTTGGTCTTCGAGAGTCTTCAAGCTTTATTTCCGACCCGGACAATTTTAGGGGTCTACAATTGTTAGAACGACTTATTCTCAAACTGAGACCTCATCAAGCTAACAATTTTATTTAAATGACTCTCACCAATCCATGTTAATCCCAAGCGGGACCCTCCATGGATTAGTGGTTTTCGCAAAAAGAAGGGGTTCTTGGAGTCGCCACCAATGTTTTACTCAAAACATTGGAAAAAGATATAAGGCTATTGATTTTCGCAAATCAACTTCGGCCATTACAACCAGAGTTGGGTAAGGGAGTCAGTTACGTGTGAGGAAGGTGTTAGCACCCCACAACGCCCCTTTCGGGTTCCCTATGACAGATTATTTCATAAATAATAGTGTAAAATTACTAAATTACCCCTATTTATTAGAAACGATTATAAGTATAATATTTACATGATGAAAGCTTTAAACGTGTAATGCAACAATCAAAAAGCGGTAAAAGAAAGGATTTTGAGAATAAACCTTTGAAGCGTGCTTTTATATATTCAAAAAGAGTTAGGAGGCTTTTTGGCGCTCCTTCCCACTACACGCTCGCTCACTCCTTTCCCTAGAACAAATATTAACTATGGAAATCAAAGAGATTTCCCTTCGACTTGTTCGAGTCTCAAGCTAATGGCTCATGACTCAAGAACTTCGTCGGATCGGCTCCCGGAGAGATATCTAGGGCAGAGAAAAGCTCAAAAACCCAAGAATCCTCAGTAGGAGGGTTGAGGAATCAGTAAAAAGTGTGGGAGGACGTGCCAATGACGTCCTATTTATAGGATTGAGGCGCAATACGGCCTGGGAGGTCAATACGGCCTGTCGCCACCCGGCCCGAAACGGGCTTTCGGCATTCGCGAAGGATGGTTGGACTCTTTTATTTGTTTAAAAATATGGATTGCTAGAATGACTTATTCTCAAACTGAGACCTTGTCAAACGAGCAATTTTATTAAAAGGCTCACCAATCCATGTTAATCCCAAGCGGGACCCTCCATGGATTAGCGGTTTTCATAAAAAGGAAGGGTTCATGGAGTCGCCACCAATGTTTTACTCAAAACATTGGAAAAAGAAGTTTAAGGCAATCGATTCAAAAATCGACTTCGGCCATTACAACCAGAGTCGGGTAAGGGAGTCGGTTACGCGTGGGGAAGGTGTTAGCACCCCACAGCGCCCCTTTCGGGTTCCCTATGACAGATTATTTAAAAATAATAGTGCGAAATTACTAAATTACCCCTATTTATTCTAAGCAATTATAAATTAACTATCTACATGATGACAATTTAAATATGTACACACAGAAAGCGGTAAAAGAAGGGACTTTAAAGAGATAAACCTTTGAAGCGTGCTTTCTTATATATCTTGACAGAAATTGGGAAGCGTTTTGGCGTTCCCTCCCTCTACAAGACCGCTCGCTCCCTCCTATAAAATTTTAACTATGGAAATCCGGAGGATTTCCCTTCGACCAGGTTCGAGACTCAAGCAAACGGCTCGTGACTCAAGAACTTCGTCGGATCAACTCTCCGAGTGATTTCTAGGCAGAGCACTGCTCAAAAAAACCCAGAATACTCAAGAAGAGGGTTAAAACTCAGTGTAAAAGTGTCAAATGACGTCCAATTGACGTCATATTTATAGGGATGAGGCGCAATACGGCCTCTGGGGGTCAATACGGTCCGTATTGAAGTTTTGAACTACAATACGGCCGTATTGAATTCAATACGGCCGTATTGAAGTTCAAAAAACCTCAATACGGCCGTATTGAAGTTCAGTGCAGCCGTATTGAAGTTCAGTGCAGCCGTATTGAATTCAATGCAGCCGTATTGAAGTTCAGAAACTTCAATACGGCCGTATTGAGTTCAGTGCGGCCGTATTGTAGTTTAAAATGTTCAATACGGCCGTACTGAACTTCTGGGAGGCCGTATTGGGCTTCATTCCCTCCACTTTCTTATTTTTTGCTACTCTAAGACCTCTAAACCTACAGATTGTCGTCCTAGGGTCTTCCAGGGTCTTCCAGGAGTCCTTCCGGCTGACTTTCCTTTGATCTTCGAGAGTCTTCGAGTCTTATTTCCGACCCGGACAATTTTAGGGGTCTACAGCTGCCCCCCCTTTACTTAGTCAAACGGCCTTTTAGTGTACCGGTTGATAAGTAAAGGAGTTGACCCAATTGTCCGGGGAATAAGGCCATCCTTCCGACTTGTAGTGTCTTCCGGTGGAAAATTGCTGAGTAGCCTCTCCAGGTTGAGTTTGCCCTCTCCAAGGTGAGTATTAGTCGTCGCCTCTCCAGGCTCATTGCATACCTCGGTGCTCTGGACATCTGGGTATCTGAGTATTGCCTCTCCAGGCTTGTGCATACCTCGGTGCTCTGGACATCTGGGTAGCTGAGTATTGCCTCTCCAGGCTTGTGCATACCTCGGTGCTCTGGACATCTGGGTAGCTGAGTATTGCCTCTCCAGGCTTGTGCATACCTCGGTGCTCTGGACATCTGGGTAGCTGAGTATTGCCTCTCCAGGCTTGTGCATACCTCGGTGCTCTGGACATCTGGGTAGCTGAGTATTGCCTCTCCAGGCTTGTGCATACCTCGGTGCTCTGGACATCTGGGTAGCTAAGTATTGCCTCTCCAGGCTTGTGCATACCTCGGTGCTCTGGACATCTGGGTAGCTGAGTATTGCCTCTCCAGGCTTTGTGCATACCTCCGTGCTCTGGACATCTGGGTAGCGTGAGTTTGCCCTCTCCAGGGATTTGTGATAGTTTTGTCTCCACAGTTCACGATGCTGCTTCGACGACTGTTTTTGATTTTGGTGCCGCTGAGGGCTGGATAACGTAGGGATCCGTCTAGGGGATGTGCAGTTACTCATAGGTTCTTGTGTCCTAATTTTGCATCGCGTAATTGGTGCCCATTGAGGAATTTCTGTTTCCTTGGGGTGTAGACACAAAGATGCTCTTTCTGAGATGAGCGGTGCCTTATGGTTGGCTGACGTCCTTTTGACAGTGGTGGAGTATCCCGGTTATCCTTATTCGGGTGACTCTTTTTGTTTTTCTGGTTTTGTTGCCTCTGTGTAGGCTATTATCCGCTGGGGATTTTGTCATTGATTTTGTCTCCACAGTCCACGATGCTGCTTCGACGGTTGTTTTTTATTTTGATGCCGCTGAGGGCTAGATAACGCAGGGATCCGTCTAGGGGATGTGCAGTTACTCATAGGTTCCTGTGTCCCAACTTTCCATTGCGTAGTTGGTACCCATTGGGGAATTTCTGATTCCTTAGGGTGCAGACACAAAGATGCTCTTTCTGATGTGAGCGATGCCTTATGATTGGCTGACGTCCTTTCGACGTTGGTGGAGTATCCCGGTTATCCTTATTCGGGTATCTCTTTTGGATTTTTTTCTTTTTTTTGAAAGAGTGCCTCTGAGTAGGCGAATTATCTTGATGTTTGGTGTTCGGCTGAGTGCCGGATTCCGCTTGGGGAATGATTATTTGTCTTTTGTGATTTTTCTTGAGGGGGTGCCTCTGAGTAGGCGAGTGGGGATTTAAAGTTTATTTATCCCAGAGTATTATTTAGAAAGCCTCTTCAGGCTTAGCTTCACTCATCGCTTGAGTTGGAAAGCTACCTTCCACTGAGGAAGTTTTAAGTCCTTTGACTAGATATACTGCTTGGGTGATCGTGCTTCCATTGGGAATTTTGCTGATCTTGGTTTGATAGCTTTCACTCGGGAATTTGGCCGGTGAGTGGAAGCTGAGGTTTCTCTAGGGAGTATTATTTCTGCGAGCCTCTCCAGGCTCAGTTATTCTAAGAGAGTATTATTTCGGCGAGCCTTTCCAGGCTCAATTATTCTAAGAGGGAGTATTGTTTCGGCAAGCCTCTCCAGGCTCAATTATTCTGAGAGAGTATTATTTCAGCAAGCCTCTCCAGGCTCAATTATTCTGCATGAGTATTGTTTCGGCAAGCCTCTCCAGGCTCAGTTATTCTGCATGAGTATTGTTTTTTGTTCAGCCCGAGAATGCGAGCTGAGACGTCTTTTGGAGAGTATTATTTCGGCAAGCCTCTCCAGGCTTAATTATTTTGTGGGAGTATTTTTTCAGCAAGCCTCTCCAGGCTCAATTATTCTGTGGGAGTATTATTTCGGCAAGCCTCTCCAGGCTCAGTTATTCTGTGGGAGGCGATTGATTTTCTAAATCTTTTGCCTTTTTTGTCGTTTTTGGCTTTTGTTGATTGCTGTCATACACAAGCAATTTTTCCTATTTTTCTATTTTATGTAATTGCCTCATGAAGAGGTCTTTGAAAATTTCTTTGTGGCCAATACGGCCATATCTATTTCAGTACGCCCGTACTGAGTTGAAAATTTGTTCATAACCCTGTTTTTAGTACGGGTGTACTGAACATGATACGGGCGCATTGTTTTTTCTGAAGTTTATATTTTTTGTTTTTTTCAATAAATAGAGAATAAGTGATCTTCCATTACACCTATCATCTGTATGCATGTATGCAGTATGATGCACCTAATTCTATTTGATTCACTTTTCAAAAGAATTAACCGATGCGTTTCTCTGTTTGGATTTTTGCCATTCCTCTAGACGGGCTGTGTGCTGCCGATTTCTGTAACCGAGGAATGATGCATGTTATATTGAGATTTGGTGTCATCAACCAAATGATTTTCCTTTCCTTTAGAAGATGTGTCAACCCTCCTATTGACTACTATATCTCCATGTTTCCACTAGATTATTCAAAAATCGTTTGGGACAAGAGAGAAAAGAAGGAAAGGATATATTTTTTTCGAAAGTTTGTGTTTTAGAGGGGATTATTTATTTTTTGAAAAATGGATTTTGTAAGAATGGCTTGGCCAATGGTAGGCTTAAATGTTTAGGCTTGTTTGATTAAACACTTATGAAGTTAAGCACGTCTTGGTTATTAACGTTTGTGATTTGACAACTTGGATAGCTTTTCTTGAGCCCCTTTTGTTGAATTCAGTTGGTGGTACCATCATGGATTTATTCTGTTTTTCGATTGCCCTAACTTTTGCCTAAAACACCCATTTGTGGAGTTTTAGCGGGCTTTTGTTTTTGTTCATTATTTTGTAACCCTAATTTTTGCCTAGGTCACCCTTTTGTGGGATTCCTAGCGGGTCTTTTGCTCTTATTTTTGCGCAGCCCCCTTTTTGGGTTTCCTGCCGAGCTTCTTTTATTTTAAAGGATTTATTTTTATCCATGATGGCACTTGTCGAGGCCAAGGAAAGGTGCTCCAAGTTGTCGTGCACACTTCCACACAAAATGATGTGGGTTTATTGATTATTAAGACGATTTTAACCTCACTTATGTTCATTCAAACAGGGTTAAATAATGTGGTTTAGAATTTTATTGCAAGCAAGAAAAGAAGCAATAAGAAATAATGATGAATGATTTTATTATAATCATAGTGGAAAACATGTGCCCTATCGAGGCTCGGGGGTCGGGCTGTCCCCGAGGAGTAATCTCTAATAGTCATCAGGCCTATACATCTCTATCGGAAGGAGAAGAGCACTTGATGACGACGACCGGCCTTGACGCTTGTGAACCGGCCTTCCTGAAGATCTGGCTTAAAGAACGTCGAGAAGGATCTTGATTCCTCTTCGTTCTTTGATCTTTGTTAGGGTTGTATCCTAGCCCTTGTTTCCCCGGATTATCCTTGATAATGGGTAGCTCCGGGATTCCTTGGGAGTCCTTGCCTAATCCTTGTCCTGGCAAGTATCCGTTCTTGGTGAGCATATGGGCTACCTTCTTCATTTCTCGGGGAAATGTTTCAACATTGGCACTTTCCAATGCTTGGAAGGCGGTCTCTAGGTTTTCCTCCTCGGATTCTTTATTTTCCTTTCCTTTATTCTTGGGAGCTTTTATCATGAAGATCATTGGGAGTGTAGATCCTGCCACTCCTAGTCATGCCCCCAAGTCCAGCGATGTTAGAGAAATCGCTGTTGGCAGAAAAATGGATGTCATATATCCATGGCACAACCTTATTTGATTCATAGGGAAAAGGCCTTGGAGTAGTGATCCTTAACGGTGTCGGACCTTCCCCTTTGTTCGTCTTGATTACCAACAACGAAGTTGTCGTGTGCTCGCTTGGCGCAGTTGTTGGTTTGCATTTGATAACAAATGGCGTGCGATCCACTCTTTGATTATACGCATCGATTAATTCTTTCTTTTTATTAATGTTTATTATTAAATTACTTGGAGAGATGTATGCAAATGAATGACTATGAAATGCAAGGGCAATTGAGAGATTTCATAAATCAAAAACTTGATTTCATTGATCATAAAAAGTGTACAACTTATCATACGATGCTTTGAAGCAATTTTTTACAATATGAGAAAAGCCGGTAAAAACCCACAGGCGGGTTCATATTTCTTCTCCATTCGTCTTCGGCTTCCTCTACATGGCGTGCCATTGCTTCAACTTGCGTATGGACCGCTTGGCTCATATCATCACTGATCTTCTGAGCGTCCTTCACTTTTTGAATGTGATAGTTGATCATGGCCTGCAACTCATTGAGCTCGTCTTCGGCTCGATCCTTCTCCTCTCGGAGTCTAGCCATTTGTGCTAGTCCTTCCCTTTCCCTCTTGCGGAAGTTGGAAAGGCTTGCGGTTTGTTGTTGAGCAACTTCCCGCCATTGTTGTGCGTCGGATCGAGTCAAGAGCAGATCGTCTTGCATGTCCTTGATCAACTGTGCCTGCCTTGCATACTCGGCTTCAAGGCGTGCTATCTTTGCGTTAATTTCTTGGAGTTGACTACTCGGTTCAACCTTTGGCATTTTGGATGCCCGAGTAGCCTCCTCATTGAGGTTAGCACATTCATCCTTGAGCCGCTCTATCTCGTGGTCTTTCTTCTTGCATTGCCTTTGTAGACCATCGATGACGAAACTGGATTCTTCATTTTTTTCTTCAAGAACTCTCATTTGAGCTCCCATAATTTCCAGCTTCTTGGTCAAGGCGTCGACTTGTTCTTGCATTATCCTCCTTGTAGTTGCGGTTGCGCAAGAGGTAGATGGTTGGGACACCCCTCTCTCGCTCCTCCATATCTCGTAGTCGGTGGAGGCGGATACCCGAGGCTTTCCAAGCTCTCGATCTCCCTCATAGATTGGTTTCTCCCACGCTCTAATGACAGCGTGCATATCCCTCAGATGTTCGGAATCAAAGGAGAAACACAACCCTCCAAGCTCCTTTTGAACAGGAACAATCTGAGTCCTCATAAGTTGCCTCATAGCCAATCTAGGTGAGTAGGCTATGCAACCTCTAAGGCCCATCAATGGTATGCTTGGATAGCTACCGCATCTCATCAATATATTGCTCGGACGGAACCAAGGACAAACCCATGTGAAGTGTTCAATACTCCACTGTTCCATCTCTTCCTTCCACTCGGAAGCATATCGGCGGCATACGGGGATCTTCAAAAAACTCCTCAGCGGATCGGGCAAGGTCCCCATGTGACTAGAGGCATAGAAGTGTGTGATGCCCCATACATACAACAAGGAGGTACAGCATCGGATAGTCTTCCCTTGCTTCTGCTGAGATAGGTTAACAGAAAGCAAGGTGTCGGCAAGAATGGCAGGCACGGGACTCTTCATGTGTACGTCCCAAGCGAAGAAAGCGTCCATAGCAGCATGGTCCACTGTGTTAGCGTGAAAGGGGAATAAGATCGTCCCAAACACGGCTAACGCTAAAGTCTTGTTGAAAGCTAACCAATCTCCCTCACCAGCCAAGGAAGAGAGGTGGTCTTCAATCATTGCGAGCTTCCAACCCTTGATACTGCCGTTCCCCACTAAAGCGGATGATCGTGATGGCAGTTTGACTTGAGTTGCGACCCTCTCTACGGCCACATGATTTTCATGGAAGATATAGACCCCGGCTGATTTGGGCCATCGAAGCATGAGCTCGTACTCCTCGAGAGTAGGAACTAAGTCAAACTGAGGGAACTCGAAACAATGCAGATCGAGACTCCAAAAATGGACCAATGCTCTCAGAAAAGCTGGATCCACACAAATCTTCATCAAGTCGAGGACTCGTCCATAAGATTTTTCGAACTCCAAACGAGCCTCTCGCGGCATCAAGGAACAGAGGTGATCCAACCTCTCGGCACGGTACAATAAGAAGTCCACTTTCTTCAATTGCCCTTGTATTCCCCTAGATCCCTCCATAATCTACAATAAAATGCATGATATGAAATGGTGATGTTGAATATGCATGCATAGTGTTTATTTAACTAAGCATTATCATGTTTTCAGGATGTCCCTAAGATGATGCATGATATTGCTTGGTTTGGATAAATAACCCTTTTTTCCTTTTTTTCTTTTTTGGGTATTTTTATTTATTATATTTTTTTGTATTTTTGGGTAAAAAGGGAAACTACCTATATGAATGTGATGAAGGTAGATGTTAACACCGTATAATGGAAGATTCTTATTCCTATTTATTCTTATTTTTAAAAGAATAGGAATGTTGTATGTTTAAAGAAATGCAATGTATGCTCAAACAATTTCACATAATCAATGCACAAACAATTCACTCATCCACGAACAGTCACGAGCGAATCACGAGGTAGGGGTATCCTGCAGAAAAGTGCATATTCAAGGTGGTTCTAACTGTTCTCACCGATCTGAGGCCCCCAAGGTGCCCCCATTATAGGGACCCAATTCCTCTCGTCGTAAGCCGATGGAAAGCTCCAACGCACTGTCGGACTCGAGTTCATGGTTATCACCTTGAGTGATGCTTTCCGACAACGGTCTACGGGCACCTATAGACCCATTCGACAACCGGCCGTACTAACATCCACTCCCTATGGCTTACCACTCATGCCCCCGGGTATAGAGGGAACTGTTGTGTGCAAAGGTTTGTGTGCAGTTTTTATTTCAAACAATTGCAGAAAATTAAACAAACAACAGTTATTAAAGCCAAATAAATAAAGCATGTTATCATACAAGCAAGGGGTAATAAAGTAATTTTAACTATTATTTGTTAAAAATAATCTGTCACTAAATGGGACTGACTCTCGAGGCTTCCCCAGTGGAGTCGCCATCTGTCGCCACCGGCCCGAAACGGGCTTTCGGCATTCGCGAAGGATGGTTGGACTCTTTTATTTGTTTAAAAATATGGATTGCTAGAATGACTTATTCTCAAACTGAGACCTTGTCAAACGAGCAATTTTATTAAAAGGCTCACCAATCCATGTTAATCCCAAGCGGGACCCTCCATGGATTAGCGGTTTTCATAAAAAGGAAGGGTTCATGGAGTCGCCACCAATGTTTTACTCAAAACATTGGAAAAAGAAGTTTAAGGCAATCGATTCAAAAATCGACTTCGGCCATTACAACCAGAGTCGGGTAAGGGAGTCGGTTACGCGTGGGGAAGGTGTTAGCACCCCACAGCGCCCCTTTCGGGTTCCCTATGACAGATTATTTAAAAATAATAGTGCGAAATTACTAAATTACCCCTATTTATTCTAAGCAATTATAAATTAACTATCTACATGATGACAGTTTAAATATGTACACACAGAAAGCGGTAAAAGAAGGGACTTTAAAGAGATAAACCTTTGAAGCGTGCTTTCTTATATATCTTGACAGAAATTGGGAAGCGTTTTGGCGTTCCCTCCCTCTACAAGACCGCTCGCTCCCTCCTATAAAATTTTAACTATGGAAATCCGGAGGATTTCCCTTCGACCAGGTTCGAGACTCAAGCAAACGGCTCGTGACTCAAGAACTTCGTCGGATCAACTCTCCGAGTGATTTCTAGGCAGAGCACTGCTCAAAAAAACCCAGAATACTCAAGAAGAGGGTTAAAACTCAGTGTAAAAGTGTCAAATGACGTCCAATTGACGTCATATTTATAGGGATGAGGCGCAATACGGCCTCTGGGGGTCAATACGGTCCGTATTGAAGTTTTGAACTACAATACGGCCGTATTGAATTCAATACGGCCGTATTGAAGTTCAAAAAACCTCAATACGGCCGTATTGAAGTTCAGTGCAGCCGTATTGAATTCAATGCAGCCGTATTGAAGTTCAGAAACTTCAATACGGCCGTATTGAGTTCAGTGCGGCCGTATTGTAGTTTAAAATGTTCAATACGGCCGTACTGAACTTCTGGGAGGCCGTATTGGGCTTCATTCCCTCCACTTTCTTATTTTTTGCTACTCTAAGACCTCTAAACCTACAGATTGTCGTCCTAGGGTCTTCCAGGGTCTTCCAGGAGTCCTTCCGGCTGACTTTCCTTTGATCTTCGAGAGTCTTCGAGTCTTATTTCCGACCCGGACAATTTTAGGGGTCTACACGGCCCGTACTGGGTTTTTGAACTACAGTACGGCCGTATTGAATTTGGTACGGCCGTACTGAAGTTTTTTGAACTACAGTACGGCCGTATTGAATTTGGTACGGCCGTACTGAAGTTCAAAAACTTCAGTACGGCCGTATTGAGTTCACTACGGCCGTATTGCAGTTCAAATGGCTCAGTACGGCCGTATTGAACCTCTGGGAGGGCGTATTGAGCTCCAATCCTCGCACACCCTTATTCTAAGCTACTCTAAGACTCCTAGACTTACAAAGAATCATCATAGGGTCTTCCAGGAGTCCTTCCGGCTGACTTTCCTTCGGTCTTCGAGATTCTTTGAGTCTTATTTCCGACTCGGACAATTTTAGGGGTCTACATTGCTAGGTTAGTTGTGGTAGGAGAGGCTAGTGGTTCAAGACCAAGAGTCTTTTCCCCTAAATCCTCAAAGGGTAAAGGGGTTACAATACCCTCAAATTTTCATGAGGAGGAAGGGCATCATACCCAACCTCCAAGTGATATCTTCTATAGTAGTCATCACAATGATGATTACTATCAAAGACCCCCAAGGCAACATGGACATAGGGAGTCTTCCAATAGGGAACCCAACATCACTCTTCCCCCATTTCATGGCAAAGACAATGTTGAGAATTATTTGGATTGGGAAATGAAGGTTGAACAACTATTTTCTTGCCATGGAGTGAGTGAAGAGAGAAAGGTTTCTTTAGCAACCCTTAGCTTCCAAGGGCATGCTATGTATTGGTGGACCTCCTTAGAAAAAGAAAGGAGAATAAACCATGAACCCCAAGTCAATATTGGAATGAGCTTCGTAGTGCCTTGAGAAGGAGGCATATTCCTCCATATTATGACTGTGAGCTTATGGACAAGCTACAAAGGTTGAAATAAGGGTCATCTAGTGTGGAAGAGTATAGGCAATCTATGGAGTTACTAATGATGAGGGTTGGGATAAGGGAAGAAGAAAGGACCACAATCTCAAGATTTCAAAGTGGTCTTAACCTTGAAATAAGAGACAAAGTTGAACTCTTACCATATAGAGATTTAAATGAGCTTGTTCAACTTTGTTCTAGAGTGGAACACCAACTTAAGAGAAAACCTTTTAGAAAAGACTCCACTCACTCTTATTCCAAGAATTGCAAGAAGGAGGGCCCCTCTTCCACACCTTTTCCTAATGATAAAAACAAAGAAAAAGTAAAAGAAAGACCCTCTGTTAAGGCACCTTCCAAGGACACTTAAACAAGTGACATCAAGTGTTTCAAGTGTCTTGGCCCTGGGCACATTGCTTCACAATGCCCCACCAAGAAAACCATGATTTTAAGGGGCCAAGATCACTATAGTAGCCTTGATGAAGCTACTTCCTCATCTTCAAGTGATGAAGAAGAAGTTTTAGCATCCGAGGAACAAACTTACCCATGTGAAGGAGACTTATTAATGGTAAGAAGGCTCCTTGGTAATCAATCTAGTGACTTAGATCAATCCCAAAGAGAGAACTTGTTTCACACAAGATGCAAAGTTTTAGACAATACTTGTTCTCTCATTGTGGATAGTGGATCTAGCTATAATTGTTACAGTACTAGATTGGTTAACAAGCTAACTTTGACTACTCTACCTCATCCTAAACCTTACAAGTTGCAATGGATCAATGGGGAAGGAGGGATTGTAGTCGACCAACAAGTAAACATTCCTATCTCCATTGGCAAGTATAAAGATGAGGTTTTATGTGACATAGTGCCATTGGATGCTAGCCATATTTTACTTGGGAGGCCTTGGCAATTTGATAAAAAAACCATGCATGATGGCCTCACTAATAAGATAAGTTTTCATCACCTAGGTAAGAAAATTGTTTTGTGTCCTCTATCAACTTCACAAGTGAGTGAGGACCAAATAAAAATGAAAGCCAAAAGAGAATAAGAGGAGAAAACAAAAAAAATACAAAAACAAAAACAAAAGAAAGATCTTCCCTTAAATGAAGAAAGGGTAGAGAAGGTATCAAGCTTAGAGGCTAGTGTCTCCTCTAAGGAAATTGTGCACAAAATTCATTTTTCCCTCAAAAGTGATATCAAGAAAACTTTTTTGTGTGAACAACCTTTATACCTTCTCTACTTCAAAGAGACACTAGCTACCACTAGTCATGAACTTGAGTCTCTACCTCAAGAGGTTCAAAAACTTTTGAAAGAATTTGATGATTTATTTCCTCAAGAAGTTCCAAGTGGGTTTCCACCTTTGAGAGGAATAGAACATCAAATAGACCTCATATCGGGGGCTAGTCTTCCTAATAGGCCCGCCTATAGAACTAATCCCCAAGAGACCAAAGAGATAGAGTCTCAAGTTGATGACTTATTGAAGAAGGGTTGGGTTCAAAAGATCCTTAGCCCTTGTGTCGTCCCCGTTCTTTTGGTGCCGAAGAAAGATGGCAAATGGAGGATGTGCATGGATTGTAGGGCCATCAATAACATTACAATAAAGTATAGGCACCCAATCCCTAGGTTAGATGATATGTTGGATGAACTACATGGAGCCATCATATTTTCCAAAATTGACTTTAAAAGTGGTTATCACCAAATTAGAATTAAAGAAGGTGATGAGTGGAAAACCACTTTTAAGACCAAATTTAGTTTGTATGAATGGCTAGTGGTGCCCTTTGGGCTTCCTAATGCTCCTAGCAATTTCATGCGTCTAATGAATCACGTTCTTAGGGATTGCATAGGAAAGTTTGTAGTCGTCTACTTTGATGACATTTTAGTGTATAGCAAAACCTTAGATGAACATCTTGGGCATCTAAGGAAAGTCTTAATAATTCTTAGGGACAACCACCTCTATGCCAACTTTGAGAAATGTACCTTTTGTAAAAATCAAGTCAATTTCTTGGGCTTCATAGTTGGGAAAGAGGGAGTGCATGTTGACCCCGAGAAAATAAAAGCCATCCAAGATTGGCCCACCCCAAAGAGTGTTGGAGAAGTTAAAAGCTTTCATGGTTTAGAAAGCTTCTATAGAAGATTTGTGAAGGACTTCTCCACACTTGCATCCCCTCTTAACGAACTTGTTAAGAAGGATGTTCCTTTCATTTGGGGTGAAGCCCAAGAGAAAGCCATTAAGACTCTCAAAGAACAACTCACCAATGCACCCGTTCTAGCCCTTCCAAATTTTGCTCAAACCTTTAAGCTAGAATGTGATGCATCCTCTTTTGGAATAGGTGTCGTACTACTTCAAGGGGGACATCCCATTACCTATTTTAGTGAAAAACTCCATGGTGCCACCTTGAATTACCCCACCTATGACAAAGAGTTGTATGCCCTCATTAGAGCTCTCCAAGTTTGGGAGCACTACTTGGTGACTAAGGAATTAATTATTCATACCGATCATGAGTCACTCAAGTACATTAGAGGGCAAGGGAAATTAAATAAAAGGCATGCTAAATAGATTGAATATCTTGAACAATTCCCTTATATTATCAAGTACAAGAAAGGGAAGAATAATGTAGTGGCCGATGCTCTCTCTAGAAGCCATACATTACTCTTCTCCTTAGGATCTCAAATCCTTGGATTTGATAATCTAAAGAAATTGTATGAACTTGATCAAGATTTCCAATCCATCTTTTCTAAGTGTCTCCAAAAGCCTTTTGATGGATTTTACTTATTTTAGGGATACCTTTTTAGGATAGGAAAACTTTGCATACCTCAAGGATCCATTTGGAAGCTTTTGGTCAAGGAAAGTCATGAAAGGGGACTCATGGGCCACTTTGGGGTTGATAAGACCCTAAGTCTTTTAAAATCAAAATTTTATTGGCCCTACATGAGAATAGACGTCCAAAGGCATTGTTCTAAATGCATTACTTGTCTCCAAGCCAAATCAAGAGTAATGCCTCATGGACTCTATACACCCCTTCCTATAGCTAGCTCCCATTAGGTTGACATTCGTATGGATTTTGTGCTTGGTCTCCCAAGAACCCAAAGGGGATTTGATTCTATCTTTGTGGTAGTGGACCATTTTAGTAAGATGTCTCATTTCATACCATGCCACAAAGTAGATGACACTAGCTATATTACTAAGCTTTTCTTCAAGGAAGTGGTTTGTTTGCATGGTCTACCCAAGACTATTGTGTCCGATAGGGATGCGAAGTTCCTAAGTCAATTTTTGGAAAGTATTATGGGAAAAACTAGGAACCAAGCTTGTCTATTCCACTATGTCACCCACAAACCGATGGGCAAGCCGAAGTGGTAAATAGACCCCTATCCACATTATTAAGGGTCATATTGAAAGGAAATAAGAAAACTTGGGATGATTGTGTTCCCCATATAGAGTTTGCCTACAATAGAGTAGTCCACAAGACTACTAATGTATCCCCTTTTGAGGTTGTATATGGCTTTAATCCTCTCACCCCTCTTGACCTACTACCCCTCCCTAATACTACTTCTTTGTTTCATAAAGAAGTAGTATCAAAGGCTGATTTTATAAAGAAATACCATAAAAAATTCAAGAGCCAAATTGAGAGACAAACCCAAAAATATGCCAAACATAACAACAAAGGGAGGAAAAAGGTGACTTTTGAAGTTGGGGATTAGGTTTGGCTTCATTTGAGAAAGGATAGATTCCCTACTCAAAGGATGTCAAAACTCAACCCTAGGGGAAATGGACCTGATGGAATATCACTAAGGCCAAGAAGACCAAGAGGTGATATACTAAAGGAGGCAAGAGGAATGGGATAGTGAGGCCATTTTTGGACCTTAGCTCCTATGTTTTTTTTAGCATTTATTTTATTTCCTATTTTACCCTTGTATTTTGGGGTATTTTAGTCATAGGATTTATTTTCTTTGTATTTCCTATTTTACCCTTGTATTATGGGGTGCTTTAGATGATTAGGTTTTTAATTTGGGCTAGGGTATTACACTAGAAGGGTGACACATTTTTGGTGAGTTTTGGATCTATTTTTGGTGATAGAAAGGCTTAGGCCCAAGTGGAGGGCAAAGGTTGCATGATCATATCATACACCTTGATGTAGCCAATCTAGACCCATAGATTCCAAACTTGGTCACCAAGTAGCATCTAGGGTTCATTTGGCATGTCATTTGGAGTGCATTTGCCTTGTGAATTTCGGCCATGCACACTCCAAATGCAACCCTAGATGCCTCCCCTCCTATAAATACCCAACACCCCACCACTTGTAAATACTTTGGATTATATGATATTGAGTGAGCCTTTTGTGCCTCAAAATCCCATCCTTAGTCACTAGTTAGTTTCGGCTAACCTCCTCCTATCTCCACCCTTGGAGAATAGGAAACCTAGAGTGGCCTCCACCTACACTTGGAGTGAGCCAACTTGAGCAACCATACACCACCACCCTAACACCTTCACGCCTACCTTCCCTTTTTCCACCCTAAATCTTCCTTTGTGTCTTCCCTTTGGTGAACTAGATCAAGGGCAAGGTCTTCCCCTTCATACTCTACATCATCCATGGAAGGAGGACTCCATCAAGTGGTATCTAGAGCCAAGGTTCATCAAGGGTAAAACTTTGTCTTCCTTGTCTTCTTGCTTGTTTTTCCTATTCGGTCTTTTCTCTACTCCTTCTCATTTCTTGTGTGGCCGAATAGTTTAGGGCTCATTCTTTGTTCCTTGTGAGCCTTCCTTGAATATTATAGGTTTCCATTATTAGGTGTTGCCATGCTTTTTCATTTTTAGGTTTGAGTCTCATATGAATATGCTTTTTGATTTTTGAATCTTTTAAGTTTTGTCAAAGTTTTGTTTCCTATATTTTGTCAAAAAAAAATTCCATGTATGTATGCCAAACACTTTGCATGAATGCATGAATCAAAAATATATGATAGTGGGCGTGACATATAGAAGCTTTTTAGGGGTCATTCATGCATGCTACTTAGTCCTAGCATGTTCCTTGTATTTTTGAGTTTCCATGTGTGAAATGCTTCCTTGCACATGCATAAAAATTGCTGCCCACTTTTCCCTTGCATTCCACTTGTTATGGTCTTTATTTGATGCATAATAACCCTAAAAGAATCTAAGATGTGTGCTGGAAAATTTGTGCAAAACAACTTGTACTAGATTGTACAAATCTAATTCCACTCAAAAGATACCCTAAACACCTCTAAGAAACCGCCACTTGTCTTGTTTCTCTTTCTCCTAAATTTGACCTAATTTTTCCACCCACAAGTGCAAAACCTAAGCAACAAATGGGCTGAACATTTAAAAAAAAATTGGACCCAAGGAATATTAAAAAAAAAAATTGACGTGAAAGAAAAGGAAGAAAAGAAAGAACAACAAAAAAAAATTTGACCAAAAAAGGACTTGTTGCTAGACTTGTGGACTTGGACTTTTACCTATGCATTTGGGAGTTGGAGTTAAGACCTTATTGACCTTATTGAACCTATTTTGAGACCTTAAGAGTGGCTGGACCGAATCAATTAAAAGACTTAAGCAAGTGGACTAAACACTAATCCATTCTAGTGCCATTCTAGGATTACTCTTTTGTGTGCTTCCTTTTTTAATTGTGTCTTAATTTTAGTTTGTCTTTTCTTTGGCCTCTTTTGTTTTGTCTCAATCAATTCTCTTTGAGTTTAGCCTTTCCTAATTGTGCTTTTTCAGTTTTTATTTCTTGGACTCTTGCTCTTTGGGTTGGTTTCATTTTGAATGTAGGTGAAGAACCTATCTAGCAAACTAGCAAACTTTTGGTGGATTTGAGTGGAGGAGTGAACCGAATCCAAACCTAGCCTTTGGAGGGATTTTCACCAAACAAAAGGAGTGTTTAAACACTTGGAGAGGACTAACAAGTTTGTTCTTTGTGAAGGAACCCAAGTGGAGGAGTTTGAAGACACATAAATTTTATCTTTTCATATTTTTGCTTGAAATTTTCCTTTTCGGCCTCTTGTGTTTTTAGGCCTTGGTTTCATTCTTTTGGTTTGTAATTGGCCATTCTTAAACCTCTTCACTTTGGTTTTAGTTCGTATAGTTGAAGGTGATTTGAAAACCTTCACCTAGGACCTCGACTAGAATATGTTTTAAGTGCTTTTCTTTTGCATGCTTTATAGTTTTTGGTAGTATAATTGTTAGGGTTTTTTTATCTTTGCTCCAATTTCGTTTAGAAGGCTTTTGCCTACTAGGGGTAACGTGCACACACTCACCTTATTGATTGTGCCAACTTGTTTTTTGTAAGAAAAGTGGAAAAAGGCTTAGTGATTTTTACTAGATAAGGCTTGGTTATTAAGTGATTCTTTGTAGTCCACCTCCCTTTGAAAGTTCTTTTTGTACACTTAGGCCTTTTCCTACCTATCTTGCACTTTGAAAACCTTTTGTGAAAACCATTTTATCACTCACTCTTTGTGAAAACTTTTCTAACCCCTTTGAAAACAATTTGTGAACACCTTTTCTTGATCAAAGATGAGTGATCATTCTAGTGTCCATGGTCATAATTCTCGTAGTACTAGGTCTAGTGTTAGGGATGAACTTAGGGAATTGAAAGAGTACCTAAGAAAAAAAGAAAAGGAAAATATAAAAAGAGAGGAAGTGTTGAGAAGAAAAGAAAAAGAGTTTGAAAAGAATAGCAAGGAAATAAGAAATTTACTTGCAAAGTTGGTAGAAACTCGTGGATCCCACCCTAGGATTTTCCATCTAGATCTCAAAAGGAGAAAGAAGCTAGAATTCCTAGGAGTATGCATGAGGAAGAAAATACAAAAAGAGAGGAAGAACTTAAAAGAAAAGAAAAAGAAAAGAAAAGAGAAAAGAAAGAAAAAATAAAGAAAAGTATAGAGAAAGTTCAAGAGTGGTTAGAAAATGAGACACAACCAACACTCTTGGAGAAGAGTAAGGAGGATAATGTTTCCTCCAAAGGGCTTATGCTTAAAGAGAGTCACTTTCCCATTGAAAATGATTTAAAAGAAACTCTCTTTATTCATCAAGACCTTAATTCTTTCTCTCACGTTGCCACTAGTCATGAAGTGGAGATTCAAAAACAAATCCTTTTTAAAGAAAAAGAATCTCAACTTCAAGATTTAGTGAAGAAGAAGTGGACTTCACTTAGTTCCACTTCTTGTGCTACTTCCTTGGTGGTGCCCAAGGTAGATAGCCTTCCTTTGTGTAGGACTTTTCCTACCTTAGTTGTGTCAATAATGCACCCAATTTATGGAATATATTATTTGTTGGATATACCATATGAACCTTCAAGGTTCCTTGTGACAAATTCTTTTCATAACTATCCAACAAATAATATAATCCAAAATTTCTTAGGAAATTTTCTAGTTGTATTTCCTTTGTTTTCTAGGAAATGCCTAGGTTACCACATAGGGTACTTTAGGCAAGATGTTCTTGTTTTTAGGACTAATGCTTTAGTGTGCTATAGTTTTAGTCTTTTTAACTTTTTAGGTTTTAGTTATACACCTAGACTTCACTATGAGGAGGATCCTATCTTTCGCATTAGAGAGTCTAGTCCTTTTAGTTTAGACAATCTTTTTAGCATTTTTAGTGGAACTCCTCTTTGGATACACTTTCCATTTCTATCATATACTGTCACCTTTAATGCTTATTTTTATGTTTTTATTGGTCATGAGGCCCACCATGAAGAACCTCTTGATTTGAGGTCAAATCCTTTTCAAGAGGGAGGGAATGATGGAATAACACTAAGGCTGAGAAGACCAAGAGGTGATATACTAAAGGAGGCAAGAGGAATGGGATAGTGAGGCCATTTTTGGACCTTAGCTCCTATGTTTTTTTTAGCATTTATTTTATTTCCTATTTTACCCTTGTATTTTGGGGTATTTTAGTCATAGGATTTATTTTCTTTGTATTTCCTATTTTACCCTTGTATTATGGGGTGCTTTAGATGATTAGGTTTTTAATTTGGGCTAGGGTATTACACTAGAAGGGTGACACATTTTTGGTGAGTTTTGGATCTATTTTTGGTGATAGAAAGGCTTAGGCCCAAGTGGAGGGCAAAGGTTGCATGATCATATCATACACCTTGATGTAGCCAATCTAGACCCATAGATTCCAAACTTGGTCACCAAGTAGCATCTAGGGTTCATTTGGCATGTCATTTGGAGTGCATTTGCCTTGTGAATTTTGGCCATGCACACTCCAAATGCAACCCTAGATGCCTCCCCTCCTATAAATACCCAACACCCCACCACTTGTAAATACTTTGGATATTGAATATAAAGAGAGCCTTTATTGCCTTTATATCTTTCCTTAGTCACCCTTGGCTATTTTCGGCCAAACCCTACCATCTCCACCTTGAGAGAAACAACCCTAGAAGTGGCCTTCATCATCATGAAGTGAGCCAACCCTAGAGTACCATTCTCAAGCATTTCCTCAAACACCTTCTACGCAACCTTCATTTTCGTCCATTCCATCATCATCCACCCTAAAACCTTGGTCCACCTTTGAAGAACTTGATCCTTGGAGAAGGCGTCCTCCTCCTTGCTCATCATCTCAAGTTCATGCAAGTAAGGATGCCATCAGGACCTTTCCAAGTTCTCCAAAAGATTAATGACAGGCATACATGTTAGATCTCCCCTCTGACTATGGCGTTAGTTCCTCATTTAATTTTTGTGATCTTACACCTTTTCTAGGAACTAATGACATAGATGAACTTCAAGATTTGAGGTCAAATCCTCTTCAAGAAGGAGGGGATGATAGAGGGCCACCCTTGGAACTACATGTTGGACCAATTACTAGGTCCATGGCTAGGAGGATGGAGGAGGATGAAGGAGATACCACACCTAGATCCATACTCATCATGAGTGTGGAGTATTGATCCATCTCCTAGGCCCATTTTGAGTAGTGTAGGATTTTATTGTTTTATTCCTATTTTACCCTTGTACTTTGGAGTATTTTAGTCATAGAATTTATTTTATTTGTATTTCCAATTTTACCCTTGTATTTTGGGGTATCTTAGTCATAGGATCTATTTTATTTTGTATTTCCCATTTTACCCTTGTATTATGGGGTGCTTTAGATAATTAGGGTTTTAATTTTTTGGCTAGGGTTTAAATTAGGAGGTGACGCATTTTTGGTAGCTTTGGATCTATTTTTGGTCTTAGAAAGGCTTAGGCCCAAGTGGAGGGCAAAGGTTGCATGGTTTTATCATGCACCTAGATGTAGCCTAACTAAACCCAAAGATTCCATCCTTGGCCACCAAGTTGCATCTAGTGTTAATTTAGGTTTCATTTTGTGTGCATTTGACAAGGTGAATTTCGGCCAAGGCACCCTAAATGAAACCCTAGATGCCTCTCACTTCCCCCTAGAAATCTCCATTTCTTGTCCTTTGGTGAGCCTAGATCCTTGGGCAAGGTGACCCTCTTCAAGACGCCATAATCAACCATGGAAGGGAGGTCTCTATCAAGCCCCTTAAATCCTCACCACACTCTTCTATGAAAAGGATATGATGGTGAGACCTAGATATATCAATTCCTTGGAAAATATGGAACAAAACAAGCCCAATATCCAAAATTTGGCCTAGGCCCAGTTCTGGCCCAATTGCTAGTTGCACCAACACACCTTGCTATTTGTCAGCCCACTTCTACTACTGAAAAATACAAAAATGAATGACCCTTAATACAAGGTCAAATGGAGAAAAAGTCTCCAAGTAACATACCCTAAATTCCTAAATGATAACCTAAAAGGCAAAATACACCTATACAAGTATCTACAATATACAAGATACAAGAAATAAAACAATACAATGTATGTACAATAGAGATTATGAGAATAAAAATAGGAATCATACTCAATACTCATATTGAGCATAGGTCTAAGAAACACCTCCTCTGTAGAAGCCTCCTCTAGCCTCCTAACCATGGACCTAGTTAAAAGCCCAATGGTCTTCAAGTGTGAGCCTCCTTGGATCAACCTTCACCCTTCTTGGTCTTACCTCTTCCAAAGGGATCCTTGGGGATTAGATTTCCATCATATAATGTTAGTCACTTAGCCTCGTATAACTTAAGAGGGGGTCTGAATTAGGTTTTCTAAATTTTCCTCTTCTAAAAACTTTTCCAATTACTTTCTTATCAAGTTATTTCTGTAGACAAGTTTGTATGTAAAACTTTTCCAATTAAGTTTCTTATCAATTTAGTTCTGATGATGTAGAACAACTCAAACACAATTAAATAACAAATAAATAAAAGTGTAGGGAAGAAGAATTGCAAACTTAATTATATACTGGTTTAGCCAATCCTGTCTACATCCAGTCCCCAAGTCTCCCACTTGAGATTTCCACTACTTTTGTAAACCTTACAAGACTTGAATCCTCCAACACCTCGGAACTCCCTTTCCTTGTGTTGAGATTCAAAAACCAACAAGGAGAAAAAACCTTTCTCCTTTACAGATCCAATGATCAATTGAGTTTTACAGAATGACTCTCTTTGAAGAGTAGATATTATACTTTGATGATCTTAAAGAACTCATAAGAGATTTTGCAAATGACTTTGGCCAAGTATCTTTTGTAAATAATTTTCACAATAGAGTTCGTCACCTTTCTCTGAAAAATTATAGGTATTTATAGACAATTGTTTCTTAGGTTATGTCTTTTCATGAAGAGTTGTAACTTTCTAAAAATTTTCAGAAAATAGGCTCTGGTAATCGATTACAACGGTTTATGTTCAAAATGTTTGAAACGTTGAATAATTTAAATTCAAATTTTGAAATTTTATCTTCTGGTAATTGATTACAATGACTGGTTATCGATTACCAGAGAGCATTTTAACATTTGAACCTTGCACAAAGAAGTTTTCTTTCTCTGGTAATCGATTACATCAAATGGTAATCGATTACCAGACACATATCAGCTGATTTGGCTTATGAAAACTTAAGATATAGAAAGCTTCTATTTTCCAGTTAAAAATATTTTTGTTTAATCTTTTGAATACTCTTTTTGCTTTCTTTTCAAACAACTTATTTTTATATTCAAAAAGATTAAGTTTAGGTTTTCTTGAAATCCATATTTTAATGGCCAAGTGAAATTTGCAAATTCTAAAAGTTTATTTTACATACTAAGCTAAGCAGTCAAGACTTATCTAGTTATTACTTGAGATCTTGCTTCTTGATCAGCTTGCTTTAACTTGACCTTTATTTTCTTCAATGCTTTGGCATCATCAAAACTTTGTGCATATTTTCTTCCACATTCTCCTCCTTTTGATGATGACAATTCACTGTAAAGGGAAAGAAAATAAAATAATGTATTTCGATCACTCCCCCTTAAACTCCCCCTTAGTAAAACATTGATTAAAGTTACTTTTATTTCATAAAAGGAGTTGTACTTATGTTTTGAAAAAGATTGTAGAGATCAATGTTTATATTTTAAAACATAAGTGTCAAGTTGGGCATCAATAATATTTTTGTCAAAATATTTTAGTCAAACTTAGCCTAAAGTAATGTTAGAAAAAAAATAAACATTTTCTTTTCCTTTGCGGTCTTATCTCTCCCCCTTTGGCAACATCAAAAAGCCAAGTAGAGTATTAAGATAAATGTTTATCTTTTTCCTTTTGTGATCCTTATCCTTTCTCTCTCCCTTTCGCAACATCAAAAAGAATATAATAACAAATTTATCCAAAGGTAAAGAGCAAGCCAAAATATTAACCAATGTTAACCAAGCTAAACATGATCTCAAACCTACTTGCAGATAAATAGAGAAGGGATCCGATCATACCTCTATATTGTTTTAAATGGATGGATTTACCACCTTCATCTTTGTCCAAGTAGCAAGTAATGCTCATGGGTGTGGCCATTGGTTTAGCATTTTCCATTCCAAATCTTTTGTGTAATTTCTTACAATATTTGCTTTTATTTAAAAAAAAATTCAATTTTGATTTGCCTTATTTGTAGTCCAAGAAAAAAAAATAGTTCTCCCATTATGGAGATTTCAAATTCACTTTGCATATCATTAGAAATATCTTTGCACAAGTGATCATTAGTAGCTCCAAAAATAAATCATCAACATAAATTTGCACTATAAGAATATCATTCATTTATGGAGATTTCTTGAGATTCTCCACTCTCTTTGAGGATTCATGTTTGGGTTGATCTTCTTGGATTATTGAATCCTCATTTTCTTCGTCTTTCTTGTCCTTTTTGAGTTTTCTCATTAATATGAGTATCTTTTAAAGCTTTCTACAATATCATCAATAATATCTTTTCTTGGACAAACAATGTTAGTCTCATCAAATACAACATGAAATGATTCTTCTATAGTTATGGTTCTTTTGTTGTATATTCTGTATGATTTGTTATTTAAAGAGTATCCAAGAAATTTCTTGAGAAATCATCTACTAAGACAAGATCATAGTAACTTCTACCAAAGCTCATAGTTCTAGAGGGTCCAAACAAGTCCATATGCAAGAGTTCTAAGGGTCTAGAGGTTGTAACTATATTCTTTGGTTTGAAAGATACTTTTACTTGTTTCCCTTTTTGTCATGCATCCCAAAGTTTATTTTTCTCAAATTTAATTTTTGGTAATCCTATTACTAAATCTTTTGAGATTAATTTATTTAAGTGTTCCATGTTTATGTGAGCAATTCTTTTATGCCATAACCATGATTCATCATCTTTACTCACAAGAAATTGAGAATGACTCATATTTTTCTCTAATTTTATCTTGTATATATAGTTTACTCTAAATCCTATTATTTTAACATGTTCATCATTTTTATGTTCAACAACACATTTTTCTGAATCAAAAGATACAGAGAAACCTTTATCACATAATTGACCCACACTTGATAAACTATGTTTAAGAAAATCCACAAGACATTTTCTATGGAGGTTGAGAAATTTGTACCTATTTTTCAATGTCAAGTATTTTTCTTTGTTGTTGTCTCCATAGGTTACATGTCCTCTTTTCTTAGGAGTAATGTCAATGAATTTTAAAGTATCTCCTATCATGTTCTTGGAACATTTACTATCAATGTACCAAGTTTGGTCTTTGGAATCCTTTAAGACAAAGAATGAATTGATTTTGGTACCCAAGTTTTCTTTGGGTCCTTAATGTTAGTAATAACAAAAGAACCTTTAGGAATCCAAACCATATTCTTGAAATTGCTAAAATTCTTTCTAATATAGCATGTTGATGAATTATGACCTTTCTTACCACAATAAAAACATGTTGTGAATGGAAAACTAGTAACTTGTGAGGGTATGAAGAAAGTTTTGTGTTTCTTTTGTTGTTTTTGAGGATTATATCCTAATCTTGCCTTATGGAATACACATCTTTGTTTTCCTAATATTATGTCTAAGTTATTTCTTCCACCAATAAAATTTGCTAGAGTGTTTCTTAGGTTACTAATTTCTTCTTTAAATTTATTGCAAGTTGAACATGGATGATTTGATTTATCAGTATCTAACTTATTTTTAATCTCTTGATTTTCATTTTTAGAATTAATTATCTTAAATTCAGTTTTAAGATTATCTAATTCATTATTTAATTTCAAAATCTCATTTTCTAAGTTTGAAATTGTTTTCTTATATGATGATACTAATTTTGCAAGTTTAAATGATTCTTTATGTAAATCATTGAATGCATCTTGAAGTTCATCAAATGAGATTGAGATATCATTGTTAGAAGATGTTACCTCTTCTTCGCTTTCGTAATCCTTGGCCATGAGTCCCAAATTTACAACTTCATTTTCCATGTCATTTTCTTCCCAAGTGATATAAGTTTTCTTCCCTTTCATTTCTTTGAAGCTTTTCTTTTTGGATTTTTCCATTTTGCTTTTAAGGATTGGACATTCTAATCTCAAATGTCCCGGTTGATTGCATTCATAGCACCTTGGGGTTGAAGAAGATTCTTCTCCTTTCTTCTTTATGTTGAAATTGAATTTTCTTCTATTTCCTCTATTCCTTAGGAATTTGTGGAATCTTTTTACAAAGAGATTGAAATCTTCATCATCATCATCATCTTCCTCAATGTTTTCATCTTTTTCATTTTTCTTCATGAGAGGATGAAGATGCTTTAAGTGCTATACTTTTTTTCTTTTTGTCACTATTTTCATTTTGACTTAGTCTCATCAATTCCATTTCATGCTCTTGAAGTTTTCCAAATAGAGATGCAAGAGACATGGTTGTTACATCTTTTCATTCAGCAATTGCAGTCACTTTCGGTTGTCATTCCCTACTCAAACATCTCAAGACTTTGTTAATAAGATCTTCGTTAGGAAACACTTTTCCTAGAGATGCAAGATGATTAATTATATGTGTAAATCTCTTTTGCATGTCTTGTATGCTTTCATTTTAATTCATTTTAAATAATTCATATTCATGAGTGAGAATGTTTATCCTAGATCTTTTCACATCATTAGGGCCTTCATGTGTTACTTCAAGTGTATCCCACATTTCTTTAGCATTTTTACAATTTGAAATTCTAAAATATTCATAAATTCCTAAAGCAGAAGTGATTATATTTTTGGCTTTTAAGTTATATTGAACCTTTATTCTATCATCTTCACTACATTGATCTTTGGGCAAATTTTTAATTTCATTGCCTACTACAATAGAGGGAATGAAAGGACCATTTTCAATAGCATCCCATATGTTTAAATTTATGGCTTCTATAAAAATTTGCATCCTAGATTTCCAATAATGATAACCTTCACCATTGAATATAGGGGGTCTATAAATAGAGTTTCCCTCGAGAAATAAAAAATTTGAAGAGGCCATTTTTATTCTTGAAGCTTTTAAGTCTTATACAAGAAACCTGCTCTTGATACCACTTGTTAGTCACTTAGGTATAACTTAAGAGAGTGGCTGAATTAAGTTTTCTAAATTTTCCTGTTGTAAAAACTTTTCCAATTACTTTCTTATCAATTTATTTCCTTAGACAAGTTTGTATGTAAAGATTGATGATTTAGAACAACTCAAACACAATTAAATAAAAAATAAATAAAAGTGTAGGGAAGAAGAATTGCAACCTTGATTTTATACTGGTTCGACCAATCCTGCCTACATCCAGTCCTCAACTCTCCCACTTGAGATTTCCACTACTTTTGTAAACCTTACAAGACTTGAATCCTCCAACACCTCGAAACTCTCTTTCCTTGTGTTGAGATTCAAAAACCAACAAGGAGAAAAAACCTTTCTCCTTTACAGATCCAATGATAAATTGAGTTTTACAGAATGACTCTCTTTGAAGAGTAGATATTACACTTTGATGATCTTAAAGAACTCATAAGAGATGATGGAGTCCCTCCTTCCATGGTTGATGATAGTGATTGAAGGGAGACACCTTGCCCTTGATCTAGGCTCATCAAAGGTTGGACAAAGGGAGGTTTATGGTGGAGAAAGGAAGATAGGCGTGAAAAGGTGGTGTTTGGGCGGAAGTGTATGGTGTATGGTTTAGGGTTTCTCAAGGTTGGCTCACTCCAAGTGTAGGTGGAGGCCACTTTAGGGTTTCACTCTCCAAGGGTGGAGAATGAAGGGGGCTAGCCGAAACTAACCTAGGGACTAAGGATAGGATTTGAGGCAAAGAAATGCTCTCTCAAATTCATATAATCCAAAGTATTTACAAGGTGTGGTGCATTGGGTATTTATAGGAGGGGAGGCATCTAGGGTTGCATTTGGAGTAGGCAAATGCACTCCAAATGAAATGCAAATGAACCCTAGATGCAACTTGGTGGCCAAGGATGGAATATTTGGGTTTAGATTGGCTATATCTAGGTGCATGATAAGACCATGCAACCTTTGCCCTCCACTTGGGCCTAAGCCTTTCTAACACCAAAAATAGACCCAATAACACCAAAAACATGCGTCACCCTCTAATTAACACCCTAGCCCAAATTAAAAACCTAATTATCTAAAGCACCCCATAATACAAGGGTAAAATGGGAAATACAAAAGAAAATAATTCCTATGACTAAGATACCCCAAAATACAAGGGTAAAATGGGAAATACAAGTAAAATAAATTCTAAGACTAAAATACCCCAAGATACAAGGGTAAAATAGGAAATTAAAGGCAAAATAGGAATAAAAAATAAATGTTATGCTAATAAAAACTTAGGAGCTAAGGTCCAAAAGTGGCCTCACTCCTCCTATGGCTTTTCAACACTAACCCATTCCTTTTGCTTCCTTCAATACATCACCTCTTGGACTTCTTGGCCTTAGTGTTATTCCATCATGAGATTTTACAAATGACTTTGGCCAAGTTGCTTTTGTAAATGATTTTCAATAGAGTTCATCACCTTTCTCTGAAAAATTATAGGTATTTATAGACAATTGTTTCTTAGGTTATGTCTTTTCATGAAGAGTTGTAACTTTCTATAATTTTTTAGAAAATAGGCTCTGGTAATCGATTACAAGACTTGGTAATCAATTACAACGGTTTAAGTTCAAAATGTTTGAAACGTTATATACTTTAAATTCAAATTTTGAAATTTTATCTTCTGGTAATCGATTACAATAACTGGTAGTCGATTACTAGAGATCATTTTAACATTTGAACCTTGCACAAAGAAGTTTTCTTTTTCTGATAATCAATTACATCAAGTGGTAATTGATTACCAGACACATATCACCTGATTTGGCTTATGAAAACTTAAGATATAAAAAACTTCTATTTTCCAATTAAAAATAATTTTGTTTAATCTTTTGAATACTCTTTTTGCTTTCTTTTCAAACAACTTATTCTTATATTGAAAAAGATTAAGTTTAGGTTTTCTTGAAATCCTTATTTTAATGGCCAAGTGAAATTTGCAAATTCTAAAAGTTCATTTTACATACTAAGCAATCAAGATTTATCTAGTTATTACTTGAGATCTTGCTTCTTGATCAGCTTGCTTTAACTTGACCTTTATTTTCTTCAATGCTTTGGCATCATCAAAACTTTGTGCATATTTTCTTCCACATATAATGTGTCCCACATTCTTCGGGGTGGGCCACTCTTGGATGGCCTTGACTTTTCCGGGGTCAACCTTAACCCCCTATTTGCAACCTATAAAACCTAAGAATTTCATATTTTTTTGGAAAAAGGTGCACTTCACTAAGTTAACATAGAGTTGGTTGTCCCTAAGAATGCGTAAGACATTTCTAAGGTGTCCTAGGTGGTCCTTAAGGCTTTTACTATAGATAAGGATATCATCAAAATAAACCACTACAAACTTACCTATACATGACACATCCTTTAAGATACTTTAGAAACTTACATTAGAGAACCTCATTAACATTTTAATAACCATCTAACGATTATACAAATAAGATGACACACTAATACTGGTGAAAAATATGCATACATGTTTTTATACAATGTTAATTGCATACAAATTGCCTGACCAAATTTCTACATGTTTTCTGGCTTTAACTAGCTACTACATTGCTATTTATGAAGCTTCGTTCTGTGCTTGTTGTGCGATACTTGTTGATGTAGGCATTCTTGTTAATTGAATTGTTTTCCTCCAAATTCCCCGGCTTTAACCAACTACTACATTGCTATTTGTGAAGCTTTGTTCTATGCTTGCTATATGGTACTTGTTGATGAAGGCAGGCTTGTTAATTATATGTTAGCCTCCAAATTCCCTGACCAAGTTTCTACATGTTTTTTGGCTTTAACCAGCTACTACATTGCTATTTGTAAAGCTTTGTTCTATGCTTGCTATGCGGGACTTGTTGATGTAGGTGGGCTTGTTAATTGAATTTTTAGCTTCCAAATTCCCCAACCAAATTTTTGCATATTTTTTAGCTTTAACCAGCTACTACATTGCTATTTGTGAAGCTTTATTCTGTGTTTGATGTGTGGTACTTGTTGATCTAGGCGGGCTTTTTAATTGAACTATTTGCCTCCAAATTCCTTGGCTACATTTCTGCATGTTTTTTTAGCTTTAACCACCTATTGCATTGCTATTTATGAAGGTTTGTTCTATGCTTGTTGTGCGGTACTTATTGATGTCTCTGCATGTGCTGGTCATGGCGACTTGGTATACATTGCCTTTATTTATGGCGAGCACCATGGTCTAGGTTCCTCTGAACAACCTCATTAGCACCTGGCTCATCTCGTATGGGGTTTGTAGCTTCCTCTGCAGATGTTGCATTCAGATCATACCTTAAACCCGAATGTTGGGAAGAGTTGCCCCCACCAAAAAATCCTATTGCCCTAGATGCAAGCTATCCAAACTGATAATCCATGAAAGGTGTAGATGGAGACAACATGTCTCCAACATATGGACTAGGTGTATAGTGGGACTTACTCGAAGGCGGCATAGTAGGAACATATTCCTCTGCCATCAACATCGAGAGATAAGGTGCACCAAATAATGAGGGAGTCCCAAACCCAAAAGCACTAGAAACATCTTTTTTTGCAGCCGATAAACTCTCAGACGCAAAAAACTTTTGTTGAGCCAATGTCGCACAGTTTTTAAATTGATCAACATAATATTTTTACTAGACGAAAATGAGTCTCTCTACGAAAACAGTTTTAAAACTCCTTTGTTCAGACACACATTCAACCCCGCTTCTATGTGTTTATCTACTAACTTCAACAACCAACTTACCCTAAACAATCAGCTCCCAAAAATTTTGTGTATGGCTACCAAGCGCCCCAAGTCCCTGCTAGTTATAGCAGTGGTGGTGCACCAGCAACATATAGTGCAGTCCGACCAAGTGGGCTTCTAAGGTACGTTCAACTGGCACCAACTCAAACTTGTTATGAGCAGACTAACCCACAATCAGCAATAGCTTATGCAGCTGTACTTGTAAGTGCTCCTGCTGCATATGGCAAGACATTGTCGCCCCAGCCTGCTGCTTATTCCCAACACAACAACCATACCCATATGCATCACAAACAACATATCCTAGTTATGGGTCTGTGGTGGAGATCCTGGTTAGGAGCAAAGGCCTCACCACAGTTTTTAGGGGCCACCCCCACACAATGGTGGTTATGACTATTATAGAGGCCAAGGGGGTCATTTATCCGATGCACCAGCACCAACTGTAGATGGCTACAGTCACCCACCGCTTGCATCTGTCCCATCTTATACCTAATTATGATACCATGTTGAGAGAAATGGTAAATGGAATAAAGAATTTCCTTGTGTATTGCAAAATGAAAGATATGCTTATATACAAAGTAATGGGCCTAAGCCCGTGTGGTCAGACTATATCTAACAGAACCATTTTTGTAGACACTTTGATTACTATATAGAATTCGCCAAGTTATGTTTCCCTAATTCTCTTTTTCTCTCAAAGCTTATTTTTCTCTTTGAAATTCTTCCTTTTTCTTATCTTTCTTGAATGTGGTGAGAAATTGAAGAAACTTATCATTCTTCAAGAGTGGAGCACCATTAAGGTCTCTACATCATCTTTATTTGCTAGGTTGCATCAATTGTCCTGTGGTGGAGGCCTAAGTGGGTAAAATCACAGTCGAGACATGTGGCACTTAGGTTGCTATGGTTAAGTAAAAAGACTTGCATCTTGAATATTAGATATATTTTTTGACCTAGTGGTAATTGCTTCATCCCACGATTGATATCAAATCCAAGGTTACATCTTTGATTCCAAGTAGGAGCAATTGTTGAAAAGGAGATTGTTTGGTGGGTTGCATCAATTATCTCATGGCGAAGGCCCGTCTGCGTCAAGTCATAGTCGAGACACATGGTGTTTAGGCTGTAGACACCCAATTTCTTCCGGGGTACCCAAACTAAAGACAAAGGTCTATTAGAGCGAGACAAACAACCCTTGAGAGGCCCATTGCGTTGGGAAAAAGTTTTGTTATGATAATATCTCTAGTTACAAAACTAATGTTGACAATCCCACCGTTGAGATTAAATATCAATATATTGAGAAGATATCATCAAAATTCCAGTATGATCCAACGATTAATGATTTCCATAGAAGCCTAACACTACAACTAGAAAAAACAGCACATATGGCCGCTAAGGACCCAATAAAGCACCTAAACGGGGCATGATGGCTCCTAAAGGCCTAGAAAACTAAAAAAAAACTGATCCGGGGTGTGGAAAGGCTGTTACAAAATTGGAATGGGCCATTCCCAATGTTGGAACGACCTGTTCTGAAAACGGAATGGGCCATTTCCCTTTCCAAAAAATTTTGTGTTAGGTAGCATTTTTGTTCTGATAATACATCTCTCTAAAGACCTAATTTTCACAATTCGACCGTAAGAGTTAAAGACCAATTTATTAAGAAGACATAATAAAAGTTTTTAGCATAATCCAATGGTTAATAATTTCTCTAGAGGACTTACATTACAGCTAGAAAATATGAATCATGTATCAGACAACGTTTTGGTTATGATAGTATCTCTCACTACAAACCTAATTTCAAAGATCCAACCGTTGAAATTGAAGATAAATATATTGTGAGGATACCAAAAAAGCACCATCATGATCCGATGGTTAACGATTTCTCTAAAGGTCCCGTATCGTGCCTAGGAAGAGATTCTGTTTTTATAAAATTTAGTCCCACATCAGATAGCTCTCTTATGCTTCTGTGTCCAAGTTGGCTATATAAGAAACCCTCTGGCCAAGGGATTGATACAAAAAAATCTACATAGCTTCACCGCTCTCTATATAAACCTTTGAGTAATAGTGAGATTTTTGTATACCAAAGGGCTGCGAAAATGCACCCCGCATGCATTTGGGAAGATTCCATTATAAAAAGCTTGCTTCAGAGGTTTTAAATTCTTCTCCTTTATTTATTATTTAAATTCTATGTTACGTGAATTCTTTTGCATAATTTGCTCACTTTTATTTATGACTTTAATCATAACCTAGGTATTTCTGTTCTTTTTCCGTCATTGCAGTTGTAGAGTCGTTGTCTTTTTTTGAAAAGTAGGTGTACCTTCTCTGACACACGCAGCTTCGACTTGTAGATTCGCGCTTGTCTATTTTTCTTTTTTCTTTTCACAATTTTGATAACTTTTTGTATTCTTCTATGAATGTAGACAATATATGATATCTCTTGTTATGAATAATGGATTTCAGACGCTTTTCAGTATTCTTCGTCTGCATATGGAATTTGAATCTCCGTCTGAGAGGTAGAGTTTGACTTTTCCTTTCGTCTAGTCAGTTGTGAAGATGGAAGACTTTAATTCTGTTTGGAACTTTTCTTCGTCTTGTGTTATGCATCGTCTGATACTTTGTGGACCTTCGTTTGGTTGATCATTAAGCTTCATCTGATGTGTGTATGCACTTCATCCAGTACTCAACCAACTTTTGTCTTACTCTTGATTTAGCCTTGTTTGATACTTGTTTTGGCCTTTCGTCTGATACTTCAAGACTTCGACTGGTAGTATGCCTTATCTTTTATTTGTTGTATTTTCGTCTGGCTTTTGATCAGGTTTAGTCTTGATGCTTTGTACAGCTCAACCAGGCTTCGTTTGGTTTGACCATAGTATGTGTAATAACACATACTTCGTAGTTTAGTTTTTCCTGTTCTTATATTTATCTGAAACAATAATACACATGTTAGAAATAAGAACATGTATATATTTGTCATGTTCAAAACCTTGTTGGAAATTTTTTCGTCTATCTTAACAGTTGTGATGTTGGGTATGATCCATAACCAGTAAAACATTGGAATGCAGTCATCCGCATTCTAAAATATATCAAAGATGCTACAAGACAAGGTTTATTATATGGGTACAACAATCATACTCGAGTTGTGGGGTACTTAGATGCAGATTGGGCAGGCTCTCATTGTGTCTTTATTGGTGATAACTTGATTACCTGGAAAAGTAAGAAGCAGAATGTAGTGGCAAGATCTAGTACAGAAGTAGAATATCATGATATGGCCATTGTTACTTATGAGCTTATTTGGCTTAAACAGTTGCTTAAAGAACTGAGATTTGGCAAAGTTACACAGATGACTCTCATATGTAATAACCAAGCTGCCCTTCATATTGCCTCAAATCCAGTATTTCACGAGAGGACCAAAAATATTGAAATAGATTGTCACTTCATTCGTGAGAAGATTTTATCTGGGGACATTACTACTCAGTTTGTTAACTCTACTAATCATTTGGCAAATGTCTTCACCATATCAATACGGGGTTCTAGGATTGATTATATTTGTAACAAGCTTGGTGCATATGATCTATATACACTAGCTTGAGGGGGAGTGTTAGATATAGTCTGACCACATAGGCTTAGGCCTACTACTTTGTATATAAGCATATCTTTCATTTTGCAATACACAAGGAAATGCTTTATTCCATTTACCATTTCTCTCAACAGGTTCAAAACTTCTATATAAGAGCTAGGTAGCCTGGAGAGGAAGAAAAACATATAGGAGACAAGGTGATGGAAACAAGTCGTGGAGATGCTTGTTGTTTCTTCTCCTCTAGGATCCTTTGAAGCTCCCAATATTTTTGATGGATTCAAGACTCCAATTCAAAACACGGAAGGTGGAATTAGGAAGAGGATGGATGCGCCACTCCAATGCTTGAAGATGAGTGTAGACCCCTAAAATTGTCCGGGTCGGAAATAAAGCTTGAAGACTCTCGAAGACTGAAGGAAGATCAGCCAGAAGGACTCCTGGAAGGCCCTAGGAGGGTTCTCTGTAGGTCTAGAGGTCTTAGAATAGCTTAAAATAAGGAAGTGGAGGGAATGAAGCCCAATACGGCCGTACTAAACTTAATACGGCCGTATTGAAGCTTCAATATGGCCGCAGTGAACTCAATACGGCGTATTGAAGTTTTTGAACTTCAATACGGCCGTACTGAAATCAATACGGCCGTATTGAAGCTTCAATACAGCCGCAGTGAACTCAATACGGCCGTATTGAAAATTCTGAGCTTCAATACGGCCGTATTGAACTCAATACGGCCGTATTGAAGTTCAAAAATTTCAATACGGCCGTATTGATTCTGTAGCCCGTATTGGGCCTGTTCCCTATAAATATGACGTCAATTGGACGTCATTCCACACTTTCACACTCAATTTTGACTCCCTCCTTGAGTATTCTGGGGTTTTTGAGCAGTGTTCTGCCCTAGAAATCTCTCTGGGAGTCGATCCGACGAAGTTCTGGAATTCCGAGCACTTAGCTTGGAGATTCGAACCTAGTCGAAGGGAAATCCTCCGGATTTCCATAGTCAAAATTTTATAGGAGAGAGCGAGCGAGCTTGTAGAGCGAGGGAACGCCAAAAAGCTTCCCAGTTTTACTCAATATATAAAAGCACGCTTCAAGAGGTTTCTTCTTAAATCCTTCCTTTTACTGCTTTCTGTGTGCATATTTAAACTGTCATCATGTAGATAGTTAATTTATAATCGCTTATAATAAATAGGGGTAATTTAGTAATTTTACGCTATTATTTTAGAAATAATCTGTCATAGGGAACCCGAAAGGGGCGCTGTGGGGTGCTAACACCTTCCCCACGCGTAACCGATTCCCTTACCCGACTCTGGTTGTAATGGCCAAAGTTGATTTATAAAATCAATTGCCTTATCCCTTTTTCCAATGTTTTGAGTAAAACATTGGTGGCGACTCCACGAACCCTCCTTTTGCGAAAACCACTAATCCATGGAGGGTCCCGCTTGGGATTAATATGGATTGGTGAGACTTTTAATAAATAAATTGGATAAGATCGACAAGGTCTCAGTTTGAGAACAAGTCGTTCTAATAATCCAATACATTTTCAAAACTAAAAATAAAAGCGAGCTCGACCGTCTTCGCGACCGCCGAGGCCCGTTTCGGGCCGGTGGCGACAGATGGCGACTCCGCTGGGGAAGCCTCGAGAGTCAGTCCCATTTAGTGACAGATTATTTTAACAAATAATAGTTAAAATTACTTTATTACCCCTTGCTTGTATGATAACATGTTTATCTATTTGGCTTTAATAACTGTTGTATGTTTAAAATTCCGCAATTGTTTGAAATACAAACTGTACACAAACCTTTGCACACAACAGTTCCCTCTATACCCGGGGGCATGAGTGATTAACCATAAGGAGTGGATGTTAGTACGGCCGGTTGTCGAATGGGTCTATAGGTGCCCGTAGACCGTTGTCGGAAAACATCACTCAAGGTGATAACCATGAACTTGAGTCCGACGGTGCGTTGGAGCTTTCCATCGACCTACGATGAGAGGAATTGGGTCCCTATAATGGGGGCACCTTAGGGGCCTCAGACCGGTGAGAACAGTTAGATCCACCTTGAATATGCACTTTTCTGCAGGATACCCCTACCTCGTGATTCGCTCGTGACTGTTCGTGGATGAGTGAATTGTGTGTGCATTCGCTATGTGACATTGTATGAGCATACATTTGCACCTTTTTAAACATACAACATTCTTGTTTACAATAAAATAAGAATAAATAGAAATAAGAATCTTCCATTACATGGTGTTAACATCTACCTTCATCACATGCATATAGGTAGTTTCCCTTTTCACCCAAAAAATACAAAAAAATATATAATAAATAAAAATACCCAAAAAAGAAAAAAGGGTTATTTATCCAAACCAAGCAATATCATGCATCATCTTAGGAACATCCTAAAAACATGATAATGCTTAATTGAATAAACACTATGCATGCATATTCAACCTCATCATCTCATATCATGCATATAGATCATGGAGAGATCTAGGAGTCATTCATACATCTCTCCTAGTAATCCATTAATAAACATTAATAAAAAGAAAGAAATAATCGATGCGTATATTCAAAGAATGGATCACACGCCGTTCGTTATCAAGTGTAAGCCAACAACCGCGCCAAGCGAGCACACGTCAACTCCGTTGTTGGTAATCAAGACAAACAAAGGGGAAGGTCCAACACCATTAAGGATCACAGTTCCAAGGCCTTTCCCTTACAAATCAAATAAGGCTGTGCCGCGGATATACGACATCCACTCTTCTGCCGACAGCGATATCTCCAACATCGCTGGACTTGGGGGCATGACTAGGAGTGGTAGGATCTACACTCCCGATGATCTTCATAACAAAGCCCCCAAGAATAAAGAAAAAGAAGAAAAGAAAACCGAGGAAAAAGAATCCGAGGAGGAGACAGACGAGCTGTTAAAATTTATCCGACAGAGCGAGTACTCCATCGTGGATCAACTTCATAGGACGCCAGCAAAGATTACGCTGTTGTCGTTGATCCTATGCTCCGAACCGCATCGGCAAGCTCTGTTGAAAGTCTTGAACGAGGCATACGTGTCGCACACTATCTCCCAAGACGAGTTTGAGGGGATTGTTAGTCACATCAAGGCTAATGATCACCTCACCTTCATCGATGAAGAAATCCCCGCCGAGGGATCAAACCACAACAAGCCCTTGCACATCTCTATAAAGTGCAAGGAGTATCACATCGCTAAAGTCTTGGTAGATAATGGATCTTCCTTGAATGTGATGCCAAAAAGAACGCTCAAGCAATTGGCAATCAAGGGAGTCCAAATGCGCCCGAGCAACATGATCGTCCGAGCTTTCGACGGTTCTAAAAGAGAAGTGGTGGGAGAGATCAATCTTCCAATCCAAATTGGACCCACTATCTTCAACGTCGAATTTCAAGTGATGGACATTACTCCGACATACAGCTGTCTCCTTGGCCGACCTTGGATTCATGATGCAAAAGCTATTCCTTCTACGCTCCACCAGAAAGTCAAGTTCATAGTAGGTGACAAACTGGTGACTGTACAAGCTGAAGATGACATACTCATCAGCAAGCCATCCACCATACCTTATGTGGATGCAACGGAGGAAGCTTTAGAAACCGCCTTCCAAGCATTGGAAATTGCCAATGTTGAGACGTTTCCCCGAGAAATGAAGAAGGTAGCTCATATGCTCACAAAGAACGGATACTTGCCAAGACAAGAATTAGGCAAGGACTCCCAAAGAATCCCGGAGCTACCCATTATCAAGGACAATCCGGGAAAACAAGGGTTAGGAAACAACCCTGTTAAAGATCAAAGAACGAAGAGGAATCAAGATCCTTCTCGACGTTCTTTAAGCCAGATCTTTAGGAAGGCCGGTTCACAAGCGTCAAGGCCGGTCGTCGTCGTCAAAATGTTTTTCTCCTTTCGATAGGGATGTATAGACTCAGTGACTATTAGAGATCACTCCTCGGGGACAGCCCGACCCCCGAGCCTCGATAGGGCACATGTTTCCGCTGTGATTATAATAAAATCATTCTTCATTAATTCTTTATTGCTTCTTTTCTTGCTTGCAATAAAATTCTAGACCACATTATTTTAACCCTGTTTGAATAAGCATAAATGAGGTTAAAATCATCTTGATAACAATAAACCCGCATCATTTTTATGTGGAAATGTGCATGACAGCTTGGAGCACCTTTTCTTGGCATCAATAAGTGCCATCATGGATAAAAGAAATCCTAAAGATAATAAGCTCGGCAGGAAACCCAAAAAGGGGACTGCGCAAAAATAAGAGCAAAAGACCCGCTAGGAATCCCACAAAAGGGTGACCTAGGCAAAAGTTAGGGTTACAAAATGAAGACAAAAACCCGCTAGGAATCCCACGAAAAGGGTGACCTAGGCAAAAGTTAGGGTTACAAAATGAATACAAAAGCCCGCTAAGACATCACAAAAGGGTGTTTTAGGCAAAAGTTAGGGCCGTCAAAAAAAGAAAAAAACAAAATAAATCCATGATGGTACCATCAATTGAATTCAACAAGGGGCTCAAGAAAAGCTATCCAAGTTGTCAAAGCACAATCATTAATAACAAAGATGTGCTTAACCTCATAAGTGTTTAATCGAACAAGCCTAAACACATAAGCCTACCATTGGCCAGCCATTCTTACAAAATCCATTTTTCAAAAAATAAAATAATCCCCTCTAAAACACAAACTTTTGAAAAATATACCCTTTCCTTCTTTTCTCTCTTGTCCCAACGATTTTTTAATAATCTAGTGGAAACATGGAGATATAGTGGTCAATAGGAGGGTTGACACATCTTCTAAAGGAAGGGAAGGATCATTTGGTTGATGACACCAAATCCCAAAATCAAATACGCATCATTCCTCGGTTACAGAAATCGGCAGAGCACAGCTCGTCTAGAGGAATGGCAAAAATCCAAACAGAAGAACGCATCGATTAATTCTTTTGAAAAAAGAATCAAATAGAATTAGGTGCATCATACTGCATACATGCATACAGATGATAGGTGTACTGGAAGATCACTTATTCTCTGTTTATTGAAAAAACAAAAAAAAATAAAAAATAAAAAATAAAAAAATAAAAATATAATAATAATAAAAAATATAAATTTCAGAAAAAACAATGCGCCCGTACCATGTTCAGTACACCCGTACTAAAATCAGGGTTATGAACAAAATTTCAACTCAATACGGGCGTACTGAAATGGATGCGGCCGTATTGGCCATAAAGAAATTTTCAAAGACCTCGTCATGAGGCAACCGCATAAAATAGAAAAATAGAAAATTGCTTGTGTATGACAGCAGCAAACAAAATGCAAAGATTCAAAAATCAACAGCGTCATACAGAATAACTGAGCCTGGAGAGGCTTGCCGAAAGAATACTCACAGAATAACTGAGCCTGGAGAGGCTTGCCGAAAGAATACTCTCAGAATAACTGAGCCTGGAGAGGCTTGCCGAAAGAATACTCTCAGAATAACTGAGCCTGGAGAGGCTTGCCGAAAGAATACTCTCAGAATAACTGAGCCTGGAGAGGCTTGCCGAAAGAATACTCTCAGAATAACTGAGCCTGGAGAGGCTTGCCGAAAGAATACTCTCTCAAAATAACTGAGCCTGGAGAGGCTCGCCGAAATAATACTCTCTCAAAATAATTGAGCCTGGAGAGGCTCGCCGAAATAATACTCTCTCATAATAACTGAGACATTTCTGTACAGAAAAAGCCGAAAAAACAACAGAAAAGGCAAAAATACAGAAAAAAGCCAAAAAATGACAAAAAACGCAAAAATACAGAAAAAGCCAAAAAATGACAAAAAAGGCAAACATACAGAAAAAGTCAAAAGTCGACAAAAAAGACAAAGATTTCACATCTTTCAGAATAATTGAGCCTGGAGAGGCTTGCTGAAATAATACTCTCATCAGAATAACTGAGCCTAGAGAGGCTTACTGAAATAATACTCTCTCAGAAATAACTGAGCCTGGAGAGGCTTGCCGAAACAATACTCATTCAGAATAATTGAGCCTGGAGAGGCTCGCCAAAATAATACTCCACATCAAAGAATAATTGAGCCTGGAGAGGCTTGCAGAAATAATACTTCCTCAGAATAACTAAAGCCTGGAGAGGCTTGCAGAAATAATACTCCCCCAACAAACAGAATAATTGAGCCTGGAGAGGCTCGCAGAAATAATACTCCCCAGAGAAACCTCAACTCACGCTCTTGGACTCAAAATCCCCAGCAAGAGCTATCAAGCAAGATCGTCAAAATCCCCAATGGAAGTACGATCTCCCAAGCAGAATATCCAAGTCAAAGGACTTAAACTTCCTCAGTGGAAGATAGTTCTCCGGCTCAAAGCGCTGAGTGAGGCTAAGCCTGCAGAGGCTTCCTAAATAATACTCTGGGATACATAAGATCCCTCATTCCCCAATCGCCTACTCAGAGGCATCCCTGCAAAAGGAGAAAAATCAAAAAATATCAATAAATATTCCCCAAGCGGAATCCGGCACTCAGCCGAACACTGAACCCCAATTCCTCAGTCGCCTACATAAGAGGCACTCCTTCAAAAGGAAAAACCATAAAAAGATCAATAATCATTCCCCAAGTGGAATCCGGCTCTCAGCCTATCATTGAACATCAAGATGATCTGCCTAACAGAAGAGGCCAATCACAAACCAATGACAAAAATCCCCTGGCGGATAACAGCCTACACAAAGGCAATAAAATCCAAAAATTAAAAAGAGTTACCCGAATAAGGATAACCGGGATACTCCACCAACGTCCAAAGGACGTCAGCCAATCATAAGGCACTGCTCATCTCAGAAAGAGCATCTTCGTGTCTACACCCCAAGGAAACAGAAATTCCTCAATGGGCGCCAACTACTCAATGGAAAGTTGGGACACAAGAACCTATGAGTAACTGCACATCCCCTAGACGGATCCCTGCGTTATCCAGCCCTCAGTGGCACAAAAATCAAAAACAATCGTCGAAGCAGCATCATGGACTGTGGAGACAAAATCAACATCCAGAATCCCCAGCGGATAACAGCCTACACAGAGGCAGCAAAAATCAGAAAATCAAAAAGAGATACCCGAATAAGGATAAACCGGGATACTCCACCAACGTCAAAGGACGTCAGCCAAACATAAGGCATCGCTCAACTCAGAGAGAAAGAGCATCTGTGTCTACACCCCAAGGAGTCAGAAATTCCCCATGGGTACCAACAATGCAATGCAAGTTGGGGCACAGGAACCTGTGAATGACTGCACATCCCCTAGACGGATCCCTGCGTTATCCAGCCCTCAGTGGCACAAAATCAGAAAAACGTCGAAGCAGCATCGTGGACTGTGGAGACAAAATCATATCAAAGCCTAAAAGGCAATACCCAGCTGCCCAGTTGTCGAGAGCACCGAGGTATGCACCAGCCTGGAGAGGCAATACTCAGCTGCCCAGTTGTCGAGAGCACCGAGGTATGCACAAGCCTGGAGAGGCAATACTCAGCTGCCCAGTTGTCGAGAGCACCGAGGTATGCACCAGCCTGGAGAGGCAATACTCAGCTACCCAGTTGTCGAGAGCACCGAGGTATGCACAAGCCTGAGAGGCAATACTCAGCTACCCAGTTGTCGAGAGCACCGAGGTATGCACAAGCCTGAGAGGCAATACTCAGATACCCAGTTGTCGAGAGCACCGAGGTATACACAAGCCTGAGAGGCAATACTCTGATACCCAGTTGTCGAGAGCACCGAGGTATGCACAAGCCTGAGAGGCAATACTCTGCTACCCAGTTGTCGAGAGCACCGAGGTATGCACAAGCCTGAGAGGCAATACTCAGCTACCCAGTTGTCGAGAGCACTGAGGTATGCACAAGCCTGGAGAGGCAATACTCAGCTGCCCAGTTGTCGAGAGCACCGAGGTATGCACAGGCCTGGAGAGGCAGTACTCAGCTACCCAGTTGTCGAGAGCACCGAGGTATGCATGAGCCTGGAGAGGCGACGACTAATACTCAACCTGGAGAGGCTACTCAACAATTTTCCCACCTGAAGACACCACAAGTCGGAAGGATGGCTTATTCCCCGGACAATTGGGTCAACTCCTTTACTTGTCAGCCGGTACACCAAAAGACCGTTTGACTAAGTAAAGGGGGGGGCAGCTGTAGACCCCTAAAATTGTCCGGGTCGGAAATAAAGCTTGAAGACTCTCGAAGACTGAAGGAAGATCAGCCAGAAGGACTCCTGGAAGGCCCTAGGAGGGTTCTCTGTAGGTCTAGAGGTCTTAGAATAGCTTAAAATAAGGAAGTGGAGGGAATGAAGCCCAATACGGCCGTACTAAACTTAATACGGCCGTATTGAAGCTTCAATATGGCCGCAGTGAACTCAATACGGCGTATTGAAGTTTTTGAACTTCAATACGGCCGTACTGAAATCAATACGGCCGTATTGAAGCTTCAATACAGCCGCAGTGAACTCAATACGGCCGTATTGAAAATTCTGAGCTTCAATACGGCCGTATTGAACTCAATACGGCCGTATTGAAGTTCAAAAATTTCAATACGGCCGTATTGATTCTGTAGCCCGTATTGGGCCTGTTCCCTATAAATATGACGTCAATTGGACGTCATTCCACACTTTCACACTCAATTTTGACTCCCTCCTTGAGTATTCTGGGGTTTTTGAGCAGTGTTCTGCCCTAGAAATCTCTCTGGGAGTCGATCCGACGAAGTTCTGGAATTCCGAGCACTTAGCTTGGAGATTCGAACCTAGTCGAAGGGAAATCCTCCGGATTTCCATAGTCAAAATTTTATAGGAGAGAGCGAGCGAGCTTGTAGAGCGAGGGAACGCCAAAAAGCTTCCCAGTTTTACTCAATATATAAAAGCACGCTTCAAGAGGTTTCTTCTTAAATCCTTCCTTTTACTGCTTTCTGTGTGCATATTTAAACTGTCATCATGTAGATAGTTAATTTATAATCGCTTATAATAAATAGGGGTAATTTAGTAATTTTACACTATTGTTTTAGAAATAATCTGTCATAGGGAACCCGAAAGGGGCGCTGTGGGGTGCTAACACCTTCCCCACGCGTAACCGATTCCCTTACCCGACTCTGGTTGTAATGGCCAAAGTTGATTTATAAAATCAATTGCCTTATCCCTTTTTCCAATGTTTTGAGTAAAACATTGGTGGCGACTCCACGAACCCTCCTTTTGCGAAAACCACTAATCCATGGAGGGTCCCGCTTGGGATTAATATGGATTGGTGAGACTTTTAATAAATAAATTGGATAAGATCGACAAGGTCTCAGTTTGAGAACAAGTCGTTCTAATAATCCAATACATTTTCAAAACTAAAAATAAAAGCGAGCTCGACCGTCTTCGCGACCGCCGAGGCCCGTTTCGGGCCGGTGGCGACAATGAGCAAGTGAGAGTTCTTGCCACAAAGAGGAATCCTTGATGAAAGAACTTAAGGAGAAGTTACTCCTTCTAGAGAGTTAGGGCTTTTGTAGAGAAAATTTGGTGAATATAATACGGGTAGAGACCAAAGATCTTGAGTGACCGATCCATCATAACAACTCAAAAGATAAAGATGTATCGTTAATTTCTTCATACTGGTTCCAAGTTTGAAGTACCATTTGTACAAATAAGAATCCCCCCCATTACATGATTTCTTCTTCATATAGATAGATATAGGATCTATGGAGCAATTACTTAGAAATAAATTTTTTGAAACAACCCTTCCTATCTGATAGAAAAGGATCCCATGATCCTGAACCGATCTTACTTGATATCAAAAATCCCAAGTTTGTCTATGAAGAACGAATCAAATTATATTAGTGTCTATAATGGATTTTTTTTTTGTATAATACTAATCGATAGGGCCTCATTGGTAAGTGCTACAAGATCTCATACATTTGAACCCATTGTTGTTGACCCGAACCCATTAGTATGGAAATTTTCTTTTCCAAGTGAAATCCCCTAGTATATGAAAGAGTGAAAAAGTGTTTTCGTTGTTGTGGAATTGTCGCCACCGGCCCAAACGGGCTTTCGGCATTCGCGAAGGATGGTTGGACTCGTTTATTTGTTTAAAAATATGGATTGCTAGAATGACTTATTCTCAAACTGAGACCTTGTCAAACGAGCAATTTTATTAAAAGGCTCACCAATCCATGTTAATCCCAAGCGGGACCCTCCACGGATTAGTGGTTTTCATAAAAAGGAAGGGTTCGTGGTGTCGCCACCAATGTTTTACTCAAAACATTGGAAAAAGGGATAAGGCAATTGATTTTATAAATCAACTTTGGCCATTACAACCAGAGTTGGGTAAGGGAGTCGGTTACGCGTGGGGAAGGTGTTAGCACCCCACAGCGCCCCTTTTGGGTTCCCTATGACAGATTATTTCTGAAATAATAGCGTAAAATTACTAAATTACCCCTATTTATTCTAAGCAATTATAAATTAACTATCTACATGATGACAGTTTAAATATGCACACAGAAAGCAGTAAAAGGAAGGATTTAAGAAGAAACCTTTGAAGCGTGCTTTTATATATTTCGTAAAACTGGGAAGCTTTTTGGCGTTCCCTCGCTCTACAAGCCCGCTCGCTCCCTCCTATAAAATTTTAACTATGGAAATCCGGAGGATTTCCCTTCGACTAGGTTCGATCCTCAAGCAAAATGGCTCGGGGCTCAAGAACTTCGTCGGATCAACTCTCCGAGTGATTTCTAGGGCAGAACACTGCTCAAAAACCCCAGAATACTCAAGGAGAGGGTTGAAACTATGTTCAAAAGTGTGGAATGACGTCCAATTGACGTCATATTTATAGGGAACAGGCCCAATACGGGCTACAGAATCAATACGGCCGTATTGAAATTTTTGAACTTCAATACGGCCGTATTGAGTTCAATACGGCCGTATTGAAGCTCAGAAATTTCAATACGGCCGTATTGAGTTCACTGCGGCTGTATTGAAGCTTCAATACGGCCGTATTGATTTCAGTACGGCCGTATTGAAGTTTCAGAAACTTCAATACGCCGTATTGAGTTCACTGCGGCCATATTGAAGCTTCAATACGGCCGTATTAAGTTTAGTACGGCCGTATTGGGCTTCATTCCCTCCACTTCCTTATTTTAAGCTACTCTAAGACCTCTAAATCTACAGATAGCCATCCTATGGTCTTCTAGGAGTCCTTCTGGCTGACTTTCCTTCGATCTTTGAGGGTCTTCGAGTTTTATTTCCGACCCGGACAATTTTAGGGGTCTACAGTTGCCCCCCCTTTACTTAGTCAAACGGCCTTTTGGTGTACCGATTGACAAGTAAAGGAGTTGACCCAATTGTCCGGGTAATACACCAACCTTCTGACTTGTAGTGTCTTCCGGTGGAAAATTGTTGAGTAGCCTCTCCAGGTTGTTGCATACCTCGGCGCTTCTGACAACCTCGGTAGCTAAGTTTAACACCAACGTGCCTCTGACGACGCTGATGGCTGAGTATTGTCTCTCCAGACTTTGAGTATTGTCTCTCCAGACCTTGAGTACTTTCTCTCCAGACTTTGTTTGAGTATTGTCTCTCCAGACTTTGTTTGAGTACCGTCTCTCCAGACTTTGTTTGAGTACCGTCTCTCCAGACTTTGTTTGAGTATCGTCTCTCCAGACTCTGAGTACTGTCTCTCCAGACTTTGAGTACTGTCTCTCCAGACTCTGAGTATCGTCTCTCCAGACTTTGTTTGAGTATCGTCTCTACAGACTTTGTTTGAGTATCGTCTCTCCAGACCTTGTTTGAGTACCGTCTCTCCAGACCTTGTTTGAGTACCGTCTCTCCAGACTTCGTTTGTGTACCGTCTCTCCAGACCTTGTTTGAGTACCGTCTCTCCAGACTTCGTTTGAGTACTGTCTCTCCAGACTTCGTTTGAGTACCGTCTCTCCAGACTTCGTTTGAGTATCGTCTCTCCAGACTTTGCCTCTCAAAATGAGGTAGTTGAGTATAGTTTGTCTCCACAGTCCACAATGCTGCTTCGACGGTTTGTTTTTCTGATTTTGTGCCGCTGAGGGCTGGATAACGCAGGGATCCGTCTAAGGGATGTGCAGTCATTCATAGGTTCTTGTGTCCCAACTTGCATTGCTTAGTTGGTACCCATGGGGAATTTTTGTTTCCTTGGGGTGTAGACACAGATGCTCTTCTTGAATTGAGCGGTGCCTTATGTTTGGCTGACGTCCTTTGACGTTGGTGGAGTATCCCGGTTATCTTTATTCGGGTATCTCTTTTGGTTTTTCTGATTTTTGTCGCCTCTGTGTAGGCTGTTATCCGCTGGGGATTCTGTCGTTGATTAGCCTCTTCTGTTAGGCGTATCAGCTTGACATTCAATGATTGGCTGAAGAGCCAGATTCCGCTTGGGGAATGATTATTGATCTTTTCGATTTTTTCTCTTTTTTGAAAGAGTGCCTCTGAGTAGGCGAATTATCTTGATGTTTGATGATTGGCTGAATGCCGAATTCCGCTTGGGGAATGATTATTGATCTTTTTTGGATTTTCTCTTTTTGAAGAAGTGCCTCTTGAGTAGGCGACTGGGGATTTAGGGATCTTATGTATCCCAGAGTATTATTTAGGAAGCCTCTGCAGGCTTAACCTCACTCAACGCTTGAGCTGGAGAGCTATCTTCACTGAGGAAGTTTTAAAGTCCTTTGACTTGGATATTTTGTTTGGATCATGCTTCCGTTGGGGAATTTTGCTGATCTCGCTTTGATAGCTTTCACTGGGGAATTTGGCCCGTGAGTGGAAGCTGAGATATCTCTGGGGAGTATTATTTCTGCGAGCCTCTCCAGGCTCAATTATTCTGTACAATTTGTCGAGTATTATTTCGGCGAGCCTCTCCGGGCTCAGTTATTCTGTACGATGAATTGATATTTTTTGTTCAGCCCGAGAATGCGAGCTGAGACGTCTTTTGGAGAGTATTATTTCAGCAAGCCTCTCCAGGCTCAGTTATTCTGAAGGAGTATTATTTCGGCAAGCCTCTCCAAGCTCAATTATTTTGCGGGAGTATTATTTCGGCAAGCCTCTCCAGGCTTAATTATTTTGAGGGTATTCTTTCGGCAAGCCTCTCCAGGCTCAGTTATTCTGTATGACGCTGTTGATTTTCTGAATCTTTGCATTTTGTTTGCTGCTGTCATACACAAGCAATTTTTCTATTTTTCTATTTTATGTGGTTGCCTCATGACGAGGTCTTTGAAAATTTCTTTATGGCCAATACGGCCGCATCCATTTCAGTATGCCCGTATTGAATTGAAAATTTGTTCATAACCCTAATTTTGGTACGGGCGTACTGAACATGATACGGGCGTATTGTTTTTCTGAAGTTTATATTTTTTATTATTATTTTTTTTGTTTTTTCAATAAACAGAGAATAAGTGATCTTCCAGTACACCTATCATCTGTATGCATGTATGCAGTATGATGCACCTAATTCTATTTGATTCTTTTTTCAAAAGAATTAACCGATGCGTTTTTTGTGTTTGGATTTTGCCATTCCTCCAGACGGACTGTGCTCTGCCGATTTCTGTTACCGAGGAATGATGCATATTTGATTTTGGTGTCATCAACCAAATGATTCTTCCCTTTCTTTAGAAGATGTGTCAACCCTCCTATTGACCACTATATCTCCATGTTTCCACAAGATTATTCAAAAATCGTTTGGGACAAGAGAGAAAAGAAGGAAAGGATATATTTTCAAAGGTTTGTGTTTTAGAGGGGATTATTTTATTTTTGAAAAATGGTTTTTGTAAGAATGGCTGGCCATGGTAGGCTTATGTGTTTAGGCTTGTTCGATTAAACACTTATGAGGTTAAGCACATCTTTGTTATTAATGATTGTGCTTTGACAACTTGGATAGCTTTTCTTGAGCCCCTTGTTGAATTCAATTGATGGTACCATCATGGATTTATTTTGTTTTTCTTTTTTTGACGGCCCTAACTTTTGCCTAAAACACCCATTTGTGATGTCTTAGCGGGCTTTTGTTTTTGTTCATTATTTTGTAACCCTAATTTTTGCCTAGGTCACCCTTTTGTGGGATTCCTAGCGGGTCTTTTGCTCTCATTTTTGTGCAGCCCCCTTTTTGGGTTTCCTGCCGAGCTTTTTGTTTTTTAGGATTTTTGTCCTGAATGGATTTCTTTTATCCATGACGGCACTTATTGAGGCCAAGAAAAGGTGCTCCAAGTCGTTATGCACATTTCCACATAAAAATGATGCGGGTTTATTATTATCAAGATGATTTTAACCTCATTCATGTTTATTCAAACAGGGTTAAATAACGTGGTTTAGATTTTTATTGCGAGCAAGAAAAGAAGCAATAAAGAAATAATGAAGAATGATTTTATTATAATCATAATGGAAACATGTGCCCTATCGAGGCTCGGGGGTCGGGCTGTCCCCGAGGAGTGATCTCTAATAGTCACTGAATTTACACATCCCTATTAGAAGGAAAAGGACACTTGATGACGACAGCTGGCCTTGACGTTTGTGAACCAGCCTTCCTAAAGATCTGGCTTAAAGAACGTCGAGAAGGATCTTGATTCCTCTTCGTTCTTTGATCTTTAACAGGGTTGTATCCTAACCCTTGTTTCCCCGGATTGTCCTTGATAATGGGTAGCTCCGGGATTCCTTGGGAGTCCTTGCCTAATCCTTGTCCTGGCAAGTATCCGTTCTTTGTGAGCATATGAGCTACCTTCTTCATTTCTCGGGGAAACGTTTCAACATTGGCAATTTCCAATGCTTGGAAGGCGGTTTCCAAAGCTTCCTCTGCTGCATCCACATAAGGTATGGTGGATGGCTTGCTGATGAGTATGTCATCTTCAGCTTGCACGGTCACCAGCTTGTCACCCACTATGAACTTGACTTTCTGGTGGAGCGTAGAGGGTACAACTTTTGCATCATGAATCCAGGGTCGGCCGAGGAGACAGCTGTATGCAGGAGTTATGTCCATCACTTGGAATTCGACATTAAAGATAGTGGGTCCAATTTGGATTGGAAGACTGACTTCTCCCACCACTTCTCTTTTGGAGCCGTCGAAAGCTCGAACGATCATGTTGCTTGGGCGCATTTGGACTCCCTTGATTGCCATCTGATCGAACGTTCTTTTTGGCATCACGTTCAAGGAAGATCCATTATCCACCAAGACCTTCGCGATGTGATACTCCTTGCACTTTACAGAGATGTGCAAGGGCTTGTTATGGTGCGGTCCCTCGGTGGGGATCTCTTCATCTGTGAAGGTGAGGTGATCATTAGCCGTGATGTGACTAACAATCCCCTCAAATTTGTCTTGGGATATGGTGTGTGATACATACGCCTCGTTCAAGACTTTCGACAGAGCTTGCCGATGCGGTTCGGAGGTTAGGATCAACGACAACAGCGTAATCTTTGCTGGCGTCTTATGAAGTTGATCCATGATGGAGTACTCGCTCTGTCGGATATACTTTAACAGCTCGTCTGTCTCCTCCTCGGATTCTTTTTCCTCGGTTTTCTTTTCTTCTTTTTCTTTATTCTTGGGGGCTTTATCATGAAGATCTTCGGGAGTGTAGATCCTGCCACTCCTAGTCATGCCCCCAAGTCTAGCGATGTTAGAGATATCGCTGTCGGCAGAAGAATGGATGTCGTATATCCACGGCACAGCCTTATTTGATTCGTAGGGGAAAGGTCTTGGAGCAGTGATCCTTAATGGTGTCGGACCTTCCCCTTTATTCGTCTTGATTACCAACAACGGAGTTGATGTGCGCTCGCTTGGCGCGGTTGTTGGCTTACACTTAATAACAAATGGCGTGCGATCCATCTTGAACATACGCATCGATTATTTCTTTCTTTTTATTAATGTTTATTAATGGATTACTAGGAGAGATGTATGAATGACTCCTAGATCTCTCCATGATCTATATGCATGATATGAGATGATGAGGTTGAATATGCATGCATAGTGTTTATTCAACTAAGCATTATCATGTTTTTAGGATGTTCCTAAGATGATGCATGATATTGCTTGGTTTGGATAAATAACCCTTTTTCTTTTTTTGGGTATTTTTTATTATTATTATTATTATTTTTTTTTTTGGGTGAAAAGGGAAACTACCTATATAAATGTGATGAAGGTAGATGTTAACACCATGCAATGGAAGATTCTTATTCCTATTTATTCTTATTTTTAAAAAGGAATGTTGTATGTTTAAAGAAATGCAATGTATGCTCAAACAATGTCACATAATCAATGCACAAACAATTCACTCATCCACGAACAGTCACGAGCGAATCACAAGGTAGGGGTATCCTGCAGAAAAGTGCATATTCAAGGTGGATCTAACTGTTCTCACCGGTCTGAGGCCCCCAAGGTGCCCCCATTATAGGGACCCAATTCCTCTCGTCGTAGGTCGATGGAAAGCTCCAACGCACCGTCGGACTCAAGTTCATGGTTATCACCTTGAGTGACGTTTTCCGACAACGGTCTACGGGCACCTATAGACCCATTCGACAACCGGCCGTACTAACATCCACTCCCTATGGTTAATCACTCATGCCCCCGGGTATAGAGGGAACTGTTGTGTGCAAAGGTTTGTGTGCAATTTATATTTCAAACAATTGCGAGAATTTAAACATACAACAGTTATTAAAGCCATATAGATAAAACATATTATCATACAAACAAGGGGTAACGAAGTAATTTTTAACTATTATTTGTTAAAAACAATCTGTCACTAAATGGGACTGACTCTCGAAGCTTCCCCAGTGGAGTCGCCATCTGTCGCCACCGGCCCAAACGGGCTTTCGGCATTCGCGAAGGATGGTTGGACTCGTTTATTTGTTTAAAAATATGGATTGCTAGAATGACTTATTCTCAAACTGAGACCTTGTCAAACGAGCAATTTTATTAAAAGGCTCACCAATCCATGTTAATCCCAAGCGGGACCCTCCACGGATTAGTGGTTTTCATAAAAAGGAAGGGTTCGTGGAGTCGCCACCAATGTTTTACTCAAAACATTGGAAAAAGGGATAAGGCAATTGATTTTATAAATCAACTTTGGCCATTACAACCAGAGTTGGGTAAGGGAGTCGGTTACGCGTGGGGAAGGTGTTAGCACCCCACAGCGCCCCTTTCGGGTTCCCTATGACAGATTATTTCTGAAATAATAGCGTAAAATTACTAAATTACCCCTATTTATTCTAAGCAATTATAAATTAACTATCTACATGATGACAGTTTAAATATGCACACAGAAAGCAGTAAAAGGAAGGATTTAAGAAGAAACCTTTGAAGCGTGCTTTTATATATTTCGTAAAACTGGGAAGCTTTTTGGCGTTCCCTCGCTCTACAAGCCCGCTCGCTCCCTCCTATAAAATTTTAACTATGGAAATCCGGAGGATTTCCCTTCGACTAGGTTCGGTCCTCAAGCAAAATGGCTCGGGGCTCAAGAACTTCGTCGGATCAACTCTCCGAGTGATTTCTAGGGCAGAACACTACTCAAAAACCCCAGAATACTCAAGGAGAGGGTTGAAACTATGTTCAAAAGTGTGGAATGACGTCCAATTGACGTCATATTTATAGGGAACAGGCCCAATACGGGCTACAGAATCAATACGGCCGTATTGAAATTTTTGAACTTCAATACGGCCGTATTGAGTTCAATACGGCCGTATTGAAGCTCAGAAATTTCAATACGGCCGTATTGAGTTCACTGCGGCTGTATTGAAGCTTCAATACGGCCGTATTGATTTCAGTACGGCCGTATTGAAGTTTCAGAAACTTCAATACGCCGTATTGAGTTCACTGCGGCCATATTGAAGCTTCAATACGGCTGTATTAAGTTTAGTACGGCCGTATTGGGCTTCATTCCCTCCACTTCCTTATTTTAAGCTACTCTAAGACCTCTAAATCTACAGATAGCCATCCTATGGTCTTCTAGGAGTCCTTCTGGCTGACTTTCCTTCGATCTTTGAGGGTCTTCGAGTTTTATTTCCGACCCGGACAATTTTAGGGGTCTACAGGAATAAGAAGCCTTCGTATCTTAATGCATGTATTTAATTTATTTGGAGCTATTAGAGTTGGATCTACTTTTTGGGGAATATGAGTCGAAGCAATAACAAGGATAAGTAATTCGACTCATTCACATCCAAATCATGAATGTTTGGAATCCATATTATGCAAGGATACATTGCTTTTGCTAATTTAAATTGAAAGGTGATATAAAATCGGTCTATTTCTGGCATCATATCCATAGTTAGCGTATTCATCATAGTTAGAAACTCCAACTCCATATTAAGGTTACGGTCGATATCGTCACCATCATTAATATCTTCACTATCATCACTATCATCAATAAGAAAACCCTTAGGCTTGTTATCCAGGAACTTGTTCAGAAAAATTGTAATGAAAGGAACATAGGAGTTTATCGCTAGGTATTTGACCAAATAGGATCGTCCAGTTCCTATAAACCAAAAGTGTGAAACAATACAAGGAAAATCAAATATATAGAGGATAGACTCTTGTGGTGCTAGCTAAACTAACCTGAGTTGGAAATAACCCATGTTAGGTTAGCTTGAAGTCAAGCGACTTAACTTTAACCTACTAGGGTGAACTACCTGTCCAAATGGTTCCCTGTAAGGGACATATCTAGATTCAATCTCTCCAATCAAAAAGGCCATGTAGATAACCCATGATGGAAAGGAGACTATGTGGAGACATTTGATCTAAAAGCGCCATTAGGAGAGTGCCATATGGCACAAGTGTCTAAAGTGTGACTGTCAGAACCCCCCGAAAATATTTTGGTGTTTCTAAAAAGTACACTTGATAGATGGTTTGAACCTCTTTTTGAAAATAGCATCAACATCGAAATTTTCAAAGATTGGACTAATCCTCCATCTGATGGTTTTAGAAAAAGCTGGTTTGAAAGAGTTACCACCGATATTTTGCACAAAACATCAAAAAAAGAAAATAGCTTTTGGCCCCTTATGATAATTTTAGCATTACAAAAACGTATTTAGATTTTTACCCCTATTTATTAAGCATACATAACAATTTAAGTCTACATTACTCCTAATTTACTATATACATATTACTTTATTATTTATATGATGCTTATTCTATTGCATACAAGAAAAACGATAAATAAAGCAACAAATAAGAGGGAAGAAATTGGAACCTCTGAAGCAAGCATTTTTTATATATCTTCTTGTAAAGTTGTACATGAGAACTTTTTGGTAGACTCAACACTCTACAAGACCTCACTAACGCTCAAAATTTTTAACTGAGAAAACTCTGAAATCTCTACCAAAAGGTCCAAAGATCTCTTAATTAGGTACTAATGAGTCTTTTTACTCTGAGTGACACTAAATAGAGTTAGAAAGAGGGAGAGAATGAGGGGTCCCTAAGAATGGACCCCTGTCGCCACCGGCCCGAAACGGGCTTTTGGCATTCGCGAAGGATGGTTGGACTCTTTTATTTGTTTAAATATATGGATTGCTAGAATGACTTATTCTCAAACTGAGACCTTGTCAAACGAGCAATTTTATTAAAAGGCTCACCAATCCATGTTAATCCCAAGCGGGACCCTCCATAGATTAGCGGTTTTCATAAAAAGGAAGGGTTCGTGGAGTCGCCACCAATGTTTTACTCAAAACATTGGAAAAAGAAGTTTAAGGCAATCGATTCAAAAATCGACTTCGGCCATGACAACCAGAGTCGGGTAAGGGAGTCGGTTACGCGTGGGGAAGGTGTTAGCACCCCACAGCGCCCCTTTTGGGTTCCCTATGACAGATTATTTAAAGAATAATAGTGCAAAATTACTAAATTACCCCTATTTATTCTAAGCAATTATAAATTAACTATCTACATGATGACAGTTTAAATATGTACACACAGAAAGCGGTAAAAGAAGGGACTTTAAAGATATAAACCTTTGAAGCGTGCTTTCTTATATATCTTGACAGAAATTGGGAAGCGTTTTGGCATTCCCTCCCTCTACAAGACCGCTCGCTCCCTCCTAAAAAATAATTTTTGACTTGGAAATCCGATGGATTTCCCTTCGACTTAGTTTGAGACTCAAGCAAAATGCTCAGAACTCAAAAACTTCGTCGGATCAACTCTCCGAGTGATTTCTAGGCAGAGCACTGCTCAAAAAAAACCCAGAATACTCAAGAAGAGGGTTAAAACTCAGTCCAAAAGTGTGAAATGACGTCCCATTGACGTCATATTTATAGGGAAAAGGCTCAATACGGTTTATGAGGGTCAATACGGTCAACATTGAAATTTTGAACTAATACGGCCGTATTGAATTCAATACGGCCGTATTGAAGTTCAAAAAACCTCAATACGGCCGTATTGAAGTTCAGTGCGGCCGTATTGAAGTTCAGTGCAGCCGTATTGAATTCAATGCAGCCGTATTGAAGTCCAGAAACTTCAATACAGCCGTATTGAGTTCAGTGCGGCCGTATTGAAGTTCAAAATGTTCAATACGGCCGTACTGAACCTCTGGGAGGCCGTATTGGGCTTCATTCCTCCCACTTTTCTTATTTTAGCTATCCTAAGAGCTCTAAACCTATAGAGAACCCTCCTTGGGCCTTCTGGAAGTCCTTCTGGCTGATTTTCCTTCAGTCTTCGAGAGTCTTCAAGCTTTATTCCCGACCCGGACAATTTTAGGGGTCTACAGCTGCCCCCCCTTTACTTAGTCGGACGACCTTTTGGTGTACCGGCTGACAAGTAAAGGAGTTGACCCAATTGTCCGGGTGATGTGCCAACCTTCTGACTTGTAGCGTCTGCCGGTGGAAAATTGTTGAGTAGCCTCTCCAGGTTGTTGCATACCTCGGCGCTTCTGACAACCTCGGTAGCTAAGTTTACCCTCTCCAGGGTCAACTTCACTCGACGCCCGAGCCGGAAGTTGAACACCAACGTGTCTCTGACGACGCTGATGGTTGAGTACTGTCTCTCCAGACCTTGAGTACTGTCTCTCCAGACTTTGAGTATCGTCTCTCCAGGCTCTGCTTTGGTTGTTTCTAACGACCTAGGCAGCTAAGTTTACCCTCTCCAGGGTCAACTTCACTCGACGCCCGAGCCAGAAGTTGAACACCAACGTGCCTTTGACGACGCTGATGGTTGAGTACCGCCTCTCCAGGCCCTGCCTCTTAACATGAGGTAGTTGAGTATCGCCTCTCCAGGCCCTGCCTCTTAACATTCAGCAGTTGAGTATTGCCTCTCCAGGCCCTGCCTCTTAACATTCAGCAGTTGAGTACCGCCTCTCCAGGCCCTGCCTCTTAACATTCGGCAGTTGAGTATCGCCTCTCCAGGCCCTGCCGCTTAACATTCGGCAGTGTGAGTTTACCCTCTCCAGGGTCTGCGTCTTAACATTCGGCAGTTGAGTTTACCCTCTCCAGGGTCTGCGTCTTAACATTCGGCAGTTGAGTTTTACCCTCTCCAGGGTCTGCGTCTTAACATTCGGCAGTTGAGTTTACCCTCTCCAGGGTCTGCGTCTTAACATTCGGCAGTTGAGTTTACCCTCTCCAGGGTCTGCGTCTTAACATTCGGCAGTTGAGTTTACCCTCTCCAGGGTCTGCGTCTTAACATTCGGCAGTTGAGTTTACCCTCTCCAGGGTCTGCGTCTTAACATTCGGCAGTTGAGTTTACCCTCTCCAGGGTCTGCGTCTTAACATTCGGCAGTTGAGTTTACCCTCTCCAGGGTCTGCGTCTTAACATTCGGCAGTTGAGTTTACCCTCTCCAGGGTCTGCGTCTTAACATTCGGCAGTTGACTTTACCCTCTCCAGGGTCTGCGTCTTAACATTCGGCAGTTGAGTTTGCCCTCTCCAGGGTCTGCGTCCGTGTCTTCTGATCACTTCGGCAATGTAATTTTACCCTTTCCAGGGATTTGAGATGATTTTTTTGTCTCCACAGTCCACGATGCTGCTTCGACGGTTTTTCTGATTTTGTGCCACTGAGGGCTGGATAACGCAGGGATCCGTCTAGGGGATGTGTAGTCATTCATAGGTTCCTGTGCCCCAACATGCATTGCATTGTTGGTACCCATGGGGAATTTCTGACTCCTTGGGGTGTAGACACAGATGCTCTCTCTCTGAGTTGAGCGATGCCTTATGTTTGGCTGACGTCCTTTTGACGTAGGTGGAGTATCCCGGTTGTCCTTATTCGGGCGACTCTTTTTGTTTTCCTGGTTTTGTTGCCTCTGTGTAGGCTATTATCCGCTGGGGATTTTATCATTGATTTTGATTAGCCTCTTCTGTTAGGCAGATCATCTTGACGCTTGATGTTTGGCTGAAAAGCCAGATTCCGCTTGGGGAATTGTTATTGATCTTTTGGATTTTTGCTTTTTGTAGGAATGCCTCTGAGTAGGCGAGTGGGGATTTATAGTTTATATATCCCAGAGTATTATTTAGAAAGCCTCTTCAGGCTTAGCTTCACTCATCGCTTGAGTTGGAAAGCTACCTTCCACTGAGGAAGTCTAAGTCTTTTGACTAGATATACTGCTTGGGTGATCGTGCTTCCATTGGGAATTTTGTTGATCTTGCTTTGGTAGCTTTCACTGGGGAATTTGGCCCGTGAGTGGAAGCTGAGATATCTCTGGGGAGTATTATTTCGGCGAGCCTCTCCAGGCTCAATTATTCTGTACGATGAGTTGCTTTTCTTGTTCAGCCTAAGAATGCAAGCTGAGATGTCTTTTGGTGAGTATTATTTTGGCAAGCCTCTCCAGGCTCAGTTTTGTTGGATTTTCTGTATTTTGCCTTTTTTGCTGGTTTCGGCTTTTTCTGTATTTTTTTTGTTGATTTTGGCTTTTTCTGTATTTTTGCCTTTTTGTTGGTTTTGGCTTTTTCTGTACAGAAATGTCTCTGAGGAGTATTATTTTGGCAAGCCTCTTCAGGCTCAGTTATTCTGAGAGAGTATTATTTCGGCGAGCCTCTCCAGGCTCAATTATTCTGTGAGAGTATTATTTCGGCGAGCCTCTCCAGGCTCAGTTATTTCTGAGAGAGTATTATTTCGGCAAGCCTCTCCAGGCTCGGTTATTCTGTATGGTGAGAGAGTACTGTTTCTGCAAGCCTCTCCAGGCTTAATTATTCTGAGGAAGTATTTTTTCAGCAAGCCTCTCCAGGCTCAATTATTCTGTACAAACTGAGGAGTATTGTTTGTATCCTTGCCTTTTTTCGTTTTTGGCTTCTGTCATACACAAGCAGTTTTCTATTTTTCTATTTTATGCAATTGCCTCATGATAAGGTCTTTGAATGTGCAACTAATGTGTGTGATGTACAAATGCAAGTTTTATTATTTAATGTTTTCAGAAAAATGAATGGCTCTCCCTATCCTCCTTTTCTTGGAGGAATTTCTGTCATCGACGTGAGGGAATATTTTTGTGAGCCTTTTATGCAGGAGATTATGGATTTTATAGGAACCCCTCCAATTTTCTTTATTGACCGAATATTAAGGAATTTCATACAATTTTTTTAGAAATACCAATTTTAGAGGCATAATCACATGGTCAAGAGAGAAGAGAAAATGAATAGATATTTTATTGATATTCACAAGTGTTTTTACAGAAAGATATACAGAAGGAATTTCTGAAGAATGGCTGGCCAGGGTAGGCTATATACATTTTTGGCTTAAACAATTATATCTGTAATTGTCACTCTTCTCGTTCCCTTAATCGCTTCGGGTGAGATGCATGAGCCAGGAGTGTAGATGCTGCAAGACGCTCGCTTCTAGAAGATAATCACTTGAACCGCCTTTCGGTTTTCGATTCAAGTGACCGTTGCTTGCTTATCTTATACATCTTATTCTTTTGCCCCTAACTTTTGCCTAGGACGTATCCTAGCGGGGATAATTTTGCCTTTGTTTTGCCTAGTACCCTTGTACTGGCGGGCTTTTCGTTTTGCCCTAACTTTTGCCTAGGATGCCCTTTTTGGGTTTTCATCCTAGCGGGCTTGTGCAAGCAACGTCTTCAAGCATAATACTTCTTTACCACGTCAGCGTTGACTGGGTATCGAAGTTCTTCTCCATCCATGTCTGTGAGGATCAATGCTCCTCCTGAGAAGGCTCGTTTTTCCACGTATGGTCCTCCGTGATTTGCGGCATACTTTCCGATTTTGTCCTTTTGAGTTGGTAGCAATTTCTTCATTACCAACTCTCCCTCATGGTAGACTCGAGGGTGGACTTTCTTGTCAAAAGCCTTTTTTGATCTTCTTCTGATAGGCTTGACCATGGCATATGGCATTCAGCCGTTTTTCTTCAATGAGGTTCAACTGGTCATACCGGCCTTGAACCCATTCTGCTTCGGAAAGTTTTGCTTCCATGATTACCCTTAGGGAAGGTATTTCGACTTCGACGGGTAGAACTGCCTTCATCCCATAGACGAGGGAGAATGGAGTAGCTCCTGTAGATGTGCGTACTGAAGTCCTATAACCATGAAGAGCGAAGGGTAACATCTCGTGCCAGTCTTTAGATGAGGCAACCATCATTTGCCCTATTTTCTTGATGTTCTTATTGGTTACCTCGACTGCCCCATTCATCTTTGGCCGATATGGGGAAGAATTATGGTGTTGGATCTCGAAATCTTGGCACAGTTCTTCCACCATTTTGTTGTTCAGATTAGATCCATTATCAGTGATGATTTATTTCTCCATGCTTCCACTAGACTATTCTAAAATTATTTGGGACAAGAGAGAAAAGAAAGGAAAGATATTTTTTGTTCTGAAGTTTGTGTTTTAGAGGGGATTTATTTTTCAAAAATGGTTTTTGTAAGAATGGATGGCCAAGGTAGGCTTATGTGTTTAGGCTTGTTTGATTAAACACTTATGAAGTTAAAAAGTCCTGTTGTGATTGACAACTTGGATAGCTTCCTTTGAACCTTTCTTTTTGAATTCGGTTCATGGTACCATCATGGATTTATTCTGTTTTTCGATTGTCCATATTTTTGCCTAAAACACCCTTTTGTGGCGTTTTAGCGGACCTTTGTTTTTGTTTATTTTTGTAACCTTAACTTTTGCCTAGGTCACCCTTTCGTGGGATTCCTAGCGGGTCTTTTGCTCTTATTTTTGCGCAGTCCCCTTTTTGAGTTTTCTGCCGAGCTTCTTTTATTTTAAAGGATTTATTTTTATCCATGATGGCACTTGTCAAGGCCAAGGGAAGGTGCTCCAAGTTGTCACACACCTCCACATGAAAAATGATGTGGGTTTATTATTATTAAGATGATTTTAACCTTATTCATGTTTATTCAATCAGGGTTAAAAATGATGCGGTTTAGAATTTTATTATAAGCAAGAAAAGAAGCAATGAAGAATGATTTTATTATAATCATAGCGGAAACATGTGTCCTTATTTCATCACTGATATGGGTCCCAATGTTGACCTTTTATATCTTTCGGCCATGCCCCAAATTCACAGTCTCTAATTTCTCTTAACGAGCTTCTTAATGTAGCAATCTTTGCAGATCCGGAGAAATGGTCTCCTCATCACTGTCCAACTCAACCCATTTATCCTCAACTTTCGGATCCCGGTCAGAGCGAACAATTACAGACACAATTATTTTATTGGTTCTGTTTAGGTTTAGAATTATTAATGTTAATGGGGAAAGAGAGAAAAGAACAAGAAAGAGAGAAATGTGAAAAATGCCTCTTTATTGATATGTATTAAAACTGTACAAAAACCCTTATTTACATGAAAAGGTTCTCATGATCTCGGGTACTGATCATGAGTCCCTAAAAGAAAAATATGAAGGGGCCCTATCGTGGCTTGTTCTTCTCTCTAATCCTGCTTTGGCCGAGGATTCTTGCTCACGTCGGGCGCTGTCGAATCGAAGGTGACCCATCCGGCATCAATAAGGTCTTGGACCTTATATTTGAGAGCTAGGCATTTCTCTGTTGAATGCCCTGGTGCCCCCGAATGGTATAAACATTTGTCTTGCGGTTTGTACCAATAGGGATGAGGTGGGTCAACCTTCTTTAGTGGAACGTAAGCTAGAAGACGTGCTTCCACTAGCTTCGGCAGGAGGTCGCTATATGTGGTCGGAAGTTTATCAAACTTCTTCACAGGGTTGAATTGCGACTTTCCTGACTTCGAAGTGGAAGAAGATGAGGAAATGGTTATGGCGCTGACTCTTCTCTCCTTCTTCTTCCCAAAGGTCTTCTTAGCTTTAAATGATTGGGAATGTTCAGCTAGCTTCCCACTTTTCAGCTCTTGTTCCACTCTTCCTCCAACATGATGGGACTCATGGTCATTGTGCTCAGCCCCGTGTATGTTGTGGTGACGCATGAGTTCCATCATTTGCGCCATTTGCTCCTTGAGCTGTGAGAGCTCGGCTGTAAGCTTCTTAATTTGTTCCTCCAATGCGTCCATCTTCTTGATTTTCTGCGCGCGAGTGAGGACAGAGAGATGACCAGCCACTTTCTAAAAATGAATATTTAATCTAATTAATTTATGGGATGAATACGCTCTTGACATGAGCTTGATAACCTTCCATTTTTAAGGTGCTGCCCTTTTAAAATGGAATGTTACCACCCTCCTTGACTTATGATCTCTCCTTAACGGAGAATCTCAATAGTTATGGGTCTCTTTTACTCATGTCAAGAGGTATTGGTGAACCTAGAATGCATGGTTTATGAGGATGCATGATATCTTATTGGTAATGATGCACATGCTCCTCACTTTTATTATATTTTCACACATTGGTTTTTCCTCTCATGTCATGACATTTTCATGCATGGGGATTTATTCTTTGACCTTATCACGAGGTTATTTATTAATGCACAAACAATTGCACATAAGCATTTACACAAACAATTCACTCATCCACGAACAGTCACGAGCGAATCACGAGGTAGGGGTATCCTGCAGAAAAGTGCATATTCAAGGTGGTTCTAACTGTTCTCACCGGTCTGAGGCCCCCAAGGTGCCCCCATTATAGGGACCCAATTCCTCTCGTCGTAAGTCGATGGAAAGCTCCAACGCACTGTCGGACTCGAGTTCATGGTTATCACCTTGAGTGATGCTTTCCGACAACGGTCTACGGGCACCTATAGACCCATTCGACAACCGGCCGTACTAACATCCACTCCCTATGGCTTACCACTCATGCCCCCGGGTATAGAGGGAACTGTTGTGTGCAAAGGTTTGTGTGCAGTTCATATTTCAAACAATTGCGGAAAATTAAACATACGATAATTATTAAAGCCAAATAGATAAACATGTTATCATACAAGCAAGGGGTAATAAAGTAATTTTAACTATTATTTGTTAAAAATAATTTGTCACTAAATGGGACTGACTCTCGAGGCTTCCCCAGTGGAGTCGCCATCTGTCGCCACCCGGCCCGAAACGGGCTTTCGGCATTCGCGAAGGATGGTTGGACTCTTTTATTTGTTTAAATATATGGATTGCTAGAATGACTTATTCTCAAACTGAGACCTTGTCAAACGAGCAATTTTATTAAAAGGCTCACCAATCCATGTTAATCCCAAGCGGGACCCTCCATAGATTAGCGGTTTTCATAAAAAGGAAGGGTTCGTGGAGTCGCCACCAATGTTTTACTCAAAACATTGGAAAAAGAAGTTTAAGGCAATCGATTCAAAAATCGACTTCGGCCATGACAACCAGAGTCGGGTAAGGGAGTCGGTTACGCGTGGGGAAGGTGTTAGCACCCCACAGCGCCCCTTTTGGGTTCCCTATGACAGATTATTTAAAGAATAATAGTGCAAAATTACTAAATTACCCCTATTTATTCTAAGCAATTATAAATTAACTATCTACATGATGACAGTTTAAATATGTACACACAGAAAGCGGTAAAAGAAGGGACTTTAAAGATATAAACCTTTGAAGCGTGCTTTCTTATATATCTTGACAGAAATTGGGAAGCGTTTTGGCGTTCCCTCCCTCTACAAGACCGCTCGCTCCCTCCTAAAAAATAATTTTTGACTTGGAAATCCGATGGATTTCCCTTCGACTTAGTTTGAGACTCAAGCAAAATGCTCAGAACTCAAAAACTTCGTCGGATCAACTCTCCGAGTGATTTCTAGGCAGAGCACTGCTCAAAAAAACCCAGAATACTCAAGAAGAGGGTTAAAACTCAGTCCAAAAGTGTGAAATGACGTCCCATTGACGTCATATTTATAGGGAAAAGGCTCAATACGGTTTATGAGGGTCAATACGGTCAACATTGAAATTTTGAACTAATACGGCCGTATTGAATTCAATACGGCCGTATTGAAGTTCAAAAAACCTCAATACGGCCGTATTGAAGTTCAGTGCGGCCGTATTGAAGTTCAGTGCAGCCGTATTGAATTCAATGCAGCCGTATTGAAGTCCAGAAACTTCAATACGGCCGTATTGAGTTCAGTGCGGCCGTATTGAAGTTCAAAATGTTCAATACGGCCGTACTGAACCTCTGGGAGGCCGTATTGGGCTTCATTCCTCCCACTTTTCTTATTTTAGCTATCCTAAGACCTCTAAACCTATAGAGAACCCTCCTTGGGCCTTCTGGAAGTCCTTCTGGCTGATTTTCCTTCAGTCTTCGAGAGTCTTCAAGCTTTATTCCCGACCCGGACAATTTTAGGGGTCTACAACCCCTTGCACGCTTTTATAAGAGTCTAGGGAAGGGGAACGGCCGTTCCCAATTTGGAACGATCGTTTCACGAACCAAAAATGCATTACTTTGTGCAAAGTGTCGCCACCCGCCGAAACGGACCTTGGCATTCGCGACGATGGTTGGACTCCTTTTAAAGTTTTGAAAAGTGGTAGTTTGTTAGAACGACTTATTCTCAAACTGAGACCTCATCGAACTAACAATTTTATTAAATGATTCACCAATCCATGTTAATCTTAAGCGAGACCCTCCATGGATTAGTGGTTTTCGCAAACGAAGGGTTCTTGGAGTCGCCACCAATGTTTTACTCAAAACATTGGAAAAAGAGATAAGGCAATTGATTTCAAAAATCAACTTTGGCCATTACAACCAAAGTCGGGTAAGGGAGTCGGTTACGTGCGAGGAAGGTGTTAGCACCCCACAACGCCCCTTTCGGGTTCCCTATGACGGATTATTTTATTAATAATAGTGTAAAATTACTAAATTACCCCTATTTATTATAAACGGCTATGAATAAGATATCTACATGATGAATAAATTAAACATGCGATGCAACAATCAGAAAGCAGTAAAAGGAAGGATTTTGAAGAAGAAACCTTTGAAGCGTGCTTTCATATATTCAAATGTTAGGAGGCTTTTTGGCACTCCCTCCCACTACACGCTCGCTCGTTCCTTCCCTAAAAATTAATCTTTACTATGGAAATCAAAAAGATTTCCCTTCGACTAGTTCGAATTCTCAAGCTAAATGCTCAGAACTCAAGAACTTCGTCGGATCGGCTCTCGGAGAGATTCCTAGGGCAGAACACTGCTCAAAAACCCCAGAATACTCAAGAAGAGAGTCCAAGAAGTGTGGAAAAGTGTGGAATGACGTCCAAATGATGTCCCATATATAGGAGTGAGGCGCAGTACGGCCTCTGACATCAATACGGCTCGTACTGAAGATTTGAACTACAGTACGGCCGTATTGAATTCAGTACGGCCGTACTGAAGTTTCAAAAACTTCAGTACGACCGTATTGGTTTGAGTACGGCCGTACTGAAGTTCAAAAACTTCAGTATGGCCGTATTGGTTTCAGTACGGCCGTATTGTAGTTCAAATTGTTCAGTACGGCCGTACTGAACTTCTAGGAGGCCGTATTGAGCTTCAATCCTCCCACATCTTTATTTTAAGCTACTCTAAGACTTCTAAACCTACGAATGATCATCCTAGGGTCTTCCAGGGTCTTCCAGGAGTCCTTCCGGCTGACTTTCCTTCGGTCTTTGAGAGTCTTCGAGTCTTATTTCCGACCCGGACAATTTTAGGGGTCTACACAAAGAAAGGGGAATGGTCATTCTCCCTCTAGGAATGATTGTTCCAAGCTCAAGGCTAGGGTTTTGACCCCTTTGTGCATAAATGCCTCCCTGATGTCAGTGCTCCATCTTGCCTTACTTTTGTACCTTCTTTCGGCTCCTAAGGTTGCTTCTCTTGTCTTAGAAGTCCCCGACCCTTACAAATAAATCTTGAACAAAACCTTATGTCTATAACTGCCCCTCTTTACTCGTCTTTTGGATAGCAAGACACTACAATTACATTTTCCAAAGGCAAGTAAAGACGTTGACATTTTGTTTGAGTCTTTGGGTTCCCATCTCCATGGGGATCACTGGGGAAATAGTGTTCTTTGTGGCCTCTCCAAACTATTATTGGTGCTGATGCTCAGTAAGATCTACTGATGTCTTGTAGTTGAACGAATGAGTTCATCTTTATTGAGCTTCTAGAAGCTTGCTGAGAAGTGTTGAGTTCATCTTTTTCAAGCTCTTCCAAGCTCGGTGAAGATTCTTTACTGACCTCTCCTGGTCTCTTAAGTGTTTTTGAGTCAGCCTCTTTGAGTTGAACAAAGATTTGTGGTTTCACATCGACCGAGAGTACTTTTGGCTTTGCCTCTCCAAGTTGAACGAGGATTGATGGTTGCACGCCAAGTGATGTTATTTTCTAAGCACAGCCTCCTCAGGCTAGATGGGTGTTAGTGGTTCCATGCCGATCAAAGGTATTTTCTAAGCATAGCCTCCATAGGCTAGACGGGTATTAGTTATTCCTCGTTGATCGAAGGTATTTTCTTAGCACATCCTCGTCAAGCTAGACGGATATCAGTGATTCCTCACCGATTGAAGGTATTTTCTTAACACAACCTCCTCAAGCTGGATGGGTGCTAGCGGTTCCATGCCGACCGATGGTATTTTTTGAGCATAGCCTCCTTAGGTTGGATGGGCATTAGCGGTTCCTCGCTAACCAAAGATATTTTCTAAGCCAAATCCTGGATGGGTATTAGTAGTTCTTCGCCAAATGAAGGTATTATTTGAGCACAATTTCCTGAGGTTGGACGGGTATTAGCGGTTCGTCACCATTGATGGTATTTTTTTAGCACAACCTCCTCAGTCTGGATGAGTATTAGCAGTTCCATGTCGATTGAAGGTATTTTCTGAGCATAGCCTCCTTATGTTGGATGGGTACTAGCAGTTCCACGTTGACCAAATTTGGGGAATTGTGTATTCTTTGTAGCCTCTCCAGACCAGTAAGTATTGTCATGCCTCTCCATGTCTTGGAAGGTTTTCTTAACCTGATTTCCTCTTAACATAAGATATAATTGTCTTGTGAAAACATAGACAACTTGTCAAAACTACCCTTGTGTTGATGGACGAGACATCTTCCTCTCGGTAGAGTGATCAAAACTATGTTGTGTTATTTCTCCACTGGGGAATTGGAGAGAATAACCAATGATGCCTTAGCAAGCTTCATTGTTGGCTTGCTACTAGGCGGGAGTGTTGGGGAATAAAAAGGCAAATAATGTTTGTTGATGTGAAGATGGGATACTTTTGATACCCGTGGTTTTGACTATTTCACCTCTATGTCGGCAGTTATCCTCTAGGGATTGTATAGTTCTGAAGTTCCAGTATTCTTTGGATAAAACCTCACTATGGGGGCGTTCAAGTATTATGAAGTTTAAATATTCTTTAGGCTTGGTATGCACTATTGGGGAATATACTCCTTTAGCCAGATTTTTGCTTATCTGGATCTTTCACTACTCGGTGATTAGTAGCTTGACTGGGGATAAGAGCAACTTTTCCCCTTGTTCAGATCTCAGATATCTGATAGCCCACATGGATGTTTGTCCTTGCTTGGCTCTATTGCTAAGATAATGACAATCGGTGTTGTGTAGGGATACTTTGCATGCCCTTGGTGCTTTAATTATTTTCTTTTGATAGGCTAGTTTAACTGAGACTATGTAGTCTAGAATGTGAGTATTCTATCACTAAAGCCTTTTCAGGCTTGGTATGTTCAAGTATAAGAAATCCGTAGTTGAGTATTCTTCGACTAAAGCCTTTTCAAGCTTGATCTGTACAACATGTACACTAGGGGTTTTAACTAAGTGTTATTTACCAAAGCCTCTTTAGGTTTAATCTAAGCTTGGTAGGGATGTTGGTGAACTGAGCCAGTTCAATTATTTGCATTGGATATGACTATCCAATAGCCTTCTTGGTTGTTTTGAGTTGAATACTTCACTTGCGGAAGACTTGAGGAAGATGTGGCAATCTTTGCCCCTTATTTGGATATTTGATATTCAGTAGCCAGAGCGATTGCTAATCTTGTTGGGGAATTCTCTTTATATATTTGAGTATATATACATTTTTTTTAGCTTTGACTTTTTCAAAATGAACATAGATTGCCTTTTTCTAAGTTATATATTTGCCATTTTCAATGCTTCAACTTTTAACATACTTGAAGCTAGCCTTTTACTTTTATTGGCTTTTTCTATTTTTTGTTTTATTTTTGGCTTTTACTTGCAGTCGCTAATGGTGGAGAGATCCCTTCTCCACGACGTTAGCGCTTGCTGGAGCATTATTGATGAGTATTATTTTGGAGTCATTCCTGGCTGATGGAGGACCATCCTTCAGGACACATGTGGGCCCCATCACTAGGTCCATGGCTAGGAGAGTTGAAGATGAGGAGGGAGCTCACACACCAAGGGACACTCTCCTCATGATCATAGAGTATTAATTCTCTCCTAAGCTTCATTAGTATAGGGTTTATTTTATTTGCCAATTTTACCCTTGTATTTTGGGGTGTTTAGGACTTAGAATTTATTTTCTTTTGTATTTCCCATTTTACCCTTGTATTATGGGGTGCTCTAGATGATTAGGGTTTTAATTTTGGGCCAGGGTTTTAAATTAGGAGGTGATGCATTTTTTGGTGTTCTTGGACCTATTTTTGGTGTTAGAAAGGTTTAAGCCCAAGTGGAGGGCAAAGGTTGCATGGTCTTATCATGCACCTAGATATAGCCAATCTAAACCCAAAGATTCCATACTTGGCCACCAAGTTGCATCTAGGGTTAATTTGCATTTCATTTGGAGTGCATTTGCCTTATGAATTTCGGCCATGCATTCTCCAAATGCAACCCTAGATGCCTCTCACTCCTATAAATACCCTAGGCTATGCATCATGTAAATACTTTGGATTATATGATATTGAGTGAGCATTTTTGCCTCAACATATCTTCCTTAGTCACTAGGTTACCTTTGGCTAACCTTCTCCTATCTCCACCATTGGAGAGTGAGAAACCTAGAGTGGCCTCCATCTACCTTTGGAGTGAGCCAACCCACCTTGAGAAACCCACACCTTCTGCCTAACCCACCAACATTCTCACGTCCAAAACCTACTCCACCTTAAACACCCCATTTCCTAACCTTTGATGAGCCTAGATCATTGGGCAAGGTGACCCTCTTCAAGAAGCCATTGTCAACCCTGGAAGGGAGGTCTCCATCAAGTGGTATCTAGAGCCAAGGTTCATCAAGGGTAATATCTTGTCATTCTTGTCTTCTTGGTTTTCTTTTTATATTCGGTCATTTCTTCTCCTTCTTGTCATTCTTGTGTGGCCGAATAGTTTTGGGTTCATATTTTGTTCTTTGTGAGCCTTCCTTGAATATTTTAGGTTTCCATTGCTAGGTGTTTTCCATGCTTTTCCATTTTTAGGTTTGAGTCTCATATGAACATGCTTTTTGATTTTTGAATCTTTTAAGTTTTGTCAAGTCTTGTTTCCTATATTGTCTACAAAAATTCCATATATGAATGCCAAACACCTTGCATGAATACATGAACCAAAAATACCATGTTGCATGATATAAAGTGGGCGTGACATATAGATACCATGTAGGAGTCATTCATGCATGCTAAATAGTCCTAGTATGTTCCATGTATATCCATGTGTCAAATGATTCCTTGCACATGCATTTAAATTGCAGCCCACTTTTTCCTTGCATTTCCACTTGTTATGGTCTATATTTGATGCCTAAAAACCCTAAAAGAATCTAAGAGATGTGCTGAAAAAATTGTGCAAAACAACTTGTACTAGATAGTACAAATCCAATTCCACTCAAAAGATACCCTAAACACCTCTAAGAGACCGCCACTTGTCCTCCTCTCCTTCTCCTACATTTGACCTAATTTCTCCCCACCCACAAGTGCAAAACCTAAGCAACAAATGGACTGAAAATTAAAGAAAAGAAATTGGACCCAAAGTATAAAAAAAAATTGACGTGAAAAAAAAAAAGAAAAAAAAAATTTTGGACCAAAAAGGACTTGTTGCTAGACTTGTGGACTTGGACCAATACCTATGCTTTTTGGAGTTGGACTTAAGACCATTATTGAACCTATTTTGATACTTTAAATGTGGCTGGACCGAATCATATAAAAGACTTAATCAAGTGGACTAAACACTAATCCATTCTAGTGTCATTCTAAGATTACTCTTTTGTGTGCTTCCTTTTTAATTGTGTCTTAACTTTAGTTTGTCTTTTCTTTGGCCTCTTTTGTTTTGTCTCAATCAATTATCTCTGAGTTTAGCCTTTCCTAATTGTGAATTTTCAGTTTTTATTTCTTGGACTCTTGCTCTTTAGGTTGGTTTCATTTTGAATGTAGGTGAAGAACCTATCTAGCAAACTAGCAAAGCTTTGGTGGATTTGAGTGAAGGAGTGAACCGAATCCAAACCTAGTCTTTGGAGGGATTTCCACTACACAAAAGGAGTGTTTAAACACTTGGAGAGGACTAACCAAAGTTTGCTCATTGTGAAGGAACCCAATTGGAGGAGTTGAAGACCTAAATTCTGTCTTTTCAGTTTTTTTGCTTGATTTCTTTTGGGTCGCTTGTATTTGGGCCTTATTTCTTTATCTTGGTTTGTAATTGGCCATTTTTAATCCTCTTCATTTTGGTTTTAGTTCGTGTAGTTGAAGGTGATTTGAAAACCTTCACCTAGGACTTCGACTAGTATATGCTTTAAGTGCTTTCCTTTTGCATGATTTAAAGCTTTTAGTAGTATAATTGTTTAGGTCTTTTACTTCAATTGTTTTCATTTAGAAGGCTTCAATTTGCCTACTAGGGGCCTGTGCACATACACACCTAACTTTAATACAAAAATTGTTTTGTAAGAAAAGTGTGAAAGGGCTTAGTGATTCCTACTTGATAAGACTTGGTTTTTAAGTGATTCCTTGTAGTCTACCTCCCTTTGATAGTTCAATTTGTACACTTAGGCCTTGTTACACCAATCCTACACCTTTAAAAACTTTTTGTGAAAACCTTTTATCACTCACTCTTTATGAAAACCTTTTTCAAACCTTTTTGAAAACAAATTTGTGAAAACCTTTTTGATCAAAGATGAGTGATCACTCTAGTGTCCATGGTCATAACTCTTGTAGTAGTAGGTCTAGTGTTAGGGATGAACTTAGGAAATTAAAAAAATACCTAAGAAAAAAAGAAGAGGAAAATATAAAAAGAGAGGAAGAATTAAGAAAAAGAGAAAAAGAATTTGAGAAAAATAATGAAGAAATAAAAAGGTTGCTTACTAGGCTAGTTGTGGGAGGAGAGGCTAGTGGTTCAAGACCAAGAGTCACTTCTCCTAAGTCCTCAAAGGGCAAGGGGCATATGATACATTCAAGTGTTCATGAGGAGGAAGGGCATCATACCCAACCTCCAAGTGATATGTTCTATAGTAGTCATCACAATGATGATTACTATCAAAGACCCCCAAGGCAACATAGACATAGGGAGTCTTCCAATAGGGAACCCAACATCACTCTTCCCTCATTCCATGGCAAAGACAATGTTGAAACTTATTTGGATTGGGAAATGAAAGTAGAACAATTATTTTCTTTCCATGGAGTGAGTGAAGAGAGAAAGGTTTCTTTGGCAACCCTTAGCTTCCAAGGGCATGCCATGTATTGGTGGACCTCCTTAGAAAAAGAAAGAAGAATAAACCATGAGCCTCCAATTCAATATTGGAATGAGCTCCATAGTGGCTTGAGAAGAAGGCATATTCCTCCATACTATGACCGTGAGCTTATGGACAAGCTACAAAGATTGAAACAAGGGTCATCTAGTGTGGAAGAATATAGGAAATCTATGGAGTTACTCATGATGAGGGCTGGGATAAGGGAAGAAGAAAGGACCACCATCTCAAGATTCCAAAGTGGTCTTAACCTTGAAATAAGAGACAAAGTTGAACTCTTACCATATAGAGATTTGAATGAACTTGTTCAACTTTGTTCTATAGTGGAACACCAACTCAAAAGGAAAACTTTTAGAAAAGACTCCACTCCATCTTATTCTAAGAGTTTCAAGAAGGAGGGCCCCTCTTCCAAACCTTTTCCTAATGAAAAAGAAAAAGAAGCCTTTCAAAGGACATCTTCCAAAGAAACTAAGACAAGTGACATCAAGTGTTTTAAGTGTCTTGGTCGAGTGCACATTGCCTCTCAATGCCCAACAAAGAAACCATGATTTTAAAGGGCCAAGACCACTATAGTAGCCTTGATGAAGCTACTTCTTCTTCAAGTGATGAAGAAGAAATCTTAGAATCCGAAGAAGAAACCTACCCTTGTGAAGAAGACTTGTTAATGGTTAGAAGGCTTCTTGGAAACCAATCTAGTGATCTAGATCAATCCCAAAGAGAGAACTTGTTTCATACAAGGTGCAAGATTTTATAACACACTTGTTCTCTCATTGTGGATAGTGGATCTAGTTGCAATTGTTGTAGCACTAGATTAGTGGATAAGCTAACCTTAACTACTTGTCGCCACCGGCCCGAAACGGGCTTTCGGCATTCGCGAAGACGGTCGAGCTCGCTTTTATTTTAGTTTTGAAAATGTATTGGATTATTAGAACGACTTGTTCTCAAACTGAGACCTTGTCGATCTTATCCAATTTATTTATTAAAAGTCTCACTAATCCATATTAATCCCAAACGGGACCCTCCATGGATTAGTGGTTTTCGCAAAAGGAGGGTTCGTGGAGTCGCCACCAATGTTTTACTCAAAACATTGGAAAAAGGGATAAGGCAATTGATTTTATAAATCAACTTTGGCCATTACAACCAGAGTCGGGTAAGGGAGTCGGTTACGCGTGGGGAAGGTGTTAGCACCCCACAGCGCCCCTTTCGGGTTCCCTATGACAGATTATTTCTAAAATAATAGCGTAAAATTACTAAATTACCCCTATTTATTATAAGCGATTATAAATTAACTATCTACATGATGACAGTATGCACACAGAAAGCAGTAAAAGGAAGGATTTAAGAAGAAACCTCTTGAAGCGTGCTTTTATATATTGAGTAAAACTGGGAAGCTTTTTGGCGTTCCCTCGCTCTACAAGCTCGCTCGCTCCTTCCTAAAAACTTTTGACTATGGAAATCCAGAGGATTTCCCTTCGACTAGGTTCGAATCTCCAAGCTAAGTGCTCGGAATTCCAGAACTTCGTCGGATCGACTCCCAGAGAGATTTCTAGGGCAGAACACTGCTCAAAAACCCCAGAATACTCAAGGAGGGAGTCAAAACTGAGTGTGAAAGTGTCAAATGACGTCCAATTGACGTCATATTTATAGGGAACAGGCCCAATACGGGCTACAGAACCAATACGGCCGTATTGAAATTTTTGAACTTCAATACGGCCGTATTCAGTTCAATACGGCCGTATTGAAATTCAGAAATTTCAATACGGCCGTATTGAGTTCAATACGGCTGTATTGAAGCTTCAATACGGCCGTATTGATTTCAGTACGGCCGTATTGAAGTTTCAGAAACTTCAATACGCCGTATTGAGTTCACTGCGGCCGTATTGAAGCTTCAATACGGCCGTATTAAGTTCAGTACGGCCGTATTGGGCTTCATTCCCTCCACTTCCTTATTTTGAGCTATTCTAAGACCTCTAGACCTACAGAGAACCCTCCTAGGGCCTTCCAAGAGTCCTTCTGGCTGATCTTCCTTCAGTCTTCGAGAGTCTTCAAGCTTTATTTCTGACCCGGACAATTTTAGGGGTCTACAGCTGCCCCCCCTTTACTTAGTCAAACGGTCTTTTGGTGTACCGGCTGACAAGTAAAGGAGTTGACCCAATTGTCCGGGTGATGTGCCAACCTTCTGACTTGTAGCGTCTTCCGGTGGAAAATTATTGAGTAGCCTCTCCAGGTTGTTGCATACCTCGGCGCTTCTGACAACCTCGGTAGCTAAGTTTAACACCAACGTGCCTCTGACGACGCTGATGGCTGAGTATTGTCTCTCCAGACCTTGAGTATTGTCTCTCCAGACCTTGAGTACCGTCTCTCCAGACTTTGTTTGAGTACCGTCTCTCCAGACTTTGTTCGAGTACCGTCTCTCCAGACTTTGTTCGAGTACCGTCTCTCTAGACCTTGTTCGAGTACCGTCTCTCCAGACCTTGTTTGAGTACCGTCTCTCCAGACTTTGAGTACTGTCTCTCCAGACTTTGTTTGAGTACCGTCTCTCCAGACTTTGTTTGAGTACTGTCTCTCCAGACCTTGTTTGAGTATTGTCTCTCCAGACCTTGTTTGAGTACTGTCTCTCCAGACTTCGTTTGAGTATCGTCTCTCCAGACTTTGCCTCTCAAAGATGAGGTAGTTGAGTATAGTTTGTCTCCACAGTCCACAATGCTGCTTCGACGGTTTGTTTTTCTGATTTTGTGCCGCTGAGGGCTGGATAACGCAGGGATCCGTCTAGGGGATGTGCAGTCATTCATAGGTTCTTGTGTCCCAACTTGCATTGCTTAGTTGGTACCCATGGGAATTTTTGACTCCTTGGGGTGTAGACACAGATGCTCTCTCTCTGATTTGAGCGATGCCTTATGTTTGGCTGACGCCTTTTGACGTTGGTGGAGTATCCCGGTTATCCTTATTCGGGTGACTCTTTTTGATTTTCTGATTTTTACTGCCTCTGTGTAGGCTGTTATCCGCTGGGGATTCTGGATGTTGATTTTGATTAGCCTCTTCTGTTAGGCATATCACCTTGATGTTCAATGATTGGCTGAGAGCCAGATTCCACTTGGGGAATGATTATTGATCTTTTTATGATTTTTCCGTTTGAAGGAGTGCCTCTTATGTAGGCGATTGGGGATTTAGGGATCTTATGTATCCCAGAGTATTATTTAGGAAGCCTCTGCAGGCTTAGCCTCACTCAACGTTTGAGCTGGAGAGCTATCTTCACTGAGGAAGTTTAAGTCCTTTGACTTGTATATACTGTTTGGATGATCGCACTTCCATTGGGGATTGCGTCGATCTTGCTTAATAGCTCTTGCTGGGGATTTTGAATCCAAGAGTATGAGCTGAGGTTCCCTCTGGGGAGTATTATTTCTGCGAGCCTCTCCAGGCTCAGTTATTCTGCATACTGTGGAGGATGTGGAGTATTATTTTGGTAAGCCTCTCCAGGCTTAGTTATTCGGTACAAATTGTTTGTTGGATTTTCTATATCCTTGCCTTTTTTATTTTTGGCTTTTTCTGTATTTTGCCTTTTCTTCTGATTTGGCTTTTTCTGTATTTTGCCTTTTTTATGTTTTTGGCTTTTGCTGTACAGAAATTAAAAGTGCTAAAGAAATTAAATTCAGTTATTATGAGAGAGTATTATTTCGGCAAGCCTCTCCAGGCTCAGTTATTTTGTAGGAGTATTATTTCGGCAAGCCTCTCCAGGCTCAATTATTCTGAAGGAGTATTATTTCGACAAGCCTCTCCAGGCTCAATTATTCTGTGGGAGTATTGTTTCGGCAAGCCTCTCCAGGCTCAATTATTCTGAGAGTATTCTTTCGGCAAGCCTCTCCAGGCTCAATTATTCTGAGAGAGTATTATTTCGGCGAGCCTCTCCAGGCTCAGTTATTTTGAGAGTATTCTTTCGGCAAGCCTCTCCAGGCTCAATTATTCTGTATGATGCTGTTGATTTTCTGAATCTTTGTATTTTGCTTGCTGCTGTCATACACAAGCAATTTTCTATTTTTCTATTTTATGCAGTTGCCTCATGATAAGGTCTTTGAATGTGCAACTAATGTGTGTGTGATGCACAAATGCAATACAATTTTTTATTTTTGTTCATTTATTTAGAAAAGTGAGTGGCTCTCCCTATCCTCTTCTTCTTGGAGGACTTTCTGTCATTGACGCGAGGGAGTATTTTTGTGAGCCTTTATGCAGGAGATTATGGATTTTACAGGAACCCCTCCAATTTTCTTTTATTGACCGATTATTAATGGAATTTCGTACAATTTTTATGAAAAACCAATTCAGAGGCATAATCACATGGTCAAGAAAGAAAAGAAACAAATGGATATTTTTATTGATATTCACAAGTGTTTTTACAGAAAGATATACAGAAGGAAATTTCTGAAGAATGGCTGGCCAGGGTAGGCTATATACATTGGGCTTAACAATTATATCTGTAATTGTTGCTCTTTACGTTCCCCTAATTGCTTCGGCCTGAGCCAGGAGTGTAGATGCTGCAAGACGCTTGCTTCTAGAAGATAATCACTTGAACCGCCTTTCGGTTTTCGATTCAAGCGATCGTTGCTTGCTTTGCTTTTACATCTTATTCTTTTGCCCCTAACTTTTGCCTAGGACGTATCCTAGCGGGGATAATTTTGCCGTTGTTTTGCCTAGTACCCTTGTACTGGCGGGCTTTTTATTTTGCCCTAATTTTTGCCTAGGACGCCATTTTTGGGTTTTCATCCTAGCAGGCCTATGCAAGCAACGTCTTCAAGCATAGTACTTCTTTACCACGTCAATGTTGACTGGGTATCGAAGTTCTTCTCCGTCCATGTTTGTGAGAATCAATGCTTCTCCTGAGAAGGCTCGTTTTACCACGTTTGGTCCTCCGTGATTTGGGGCACATTTTCCGATTTTGCCCTTTTTGAGTTGGTAGTAATTTCTTCATTACCAACTCTCCCTCATGGTAGACTCGAGGGTGGACTTTCTTGTCAAAAGCCTTTTTGATCTTCCTCTGATAGGCTTGACCATGGCATATGGCGTTCAGCCGTTTCTTTTTGATAGGGTTCAACTGGTCATATTGGCTTTGAACCCATTCTGCCTCGGAAAGTTTTGTTTCCATGATTACCCTTAGAGTATCTCGACTTCGATGGGTAGAACTGCCTCCACCCCATAAACGAGTGAGAATGGAGTAGCTCCTGTAAATGGACGTACTGAAGTCCTATAGCCATGAGGAGCGAAGGGTAACATCTCGTGTCAGTCTTTAAATGAGACAACCGTCTTTTGCACTATTTTTGATGTTCTTATTGGTTGCCTCGACTGCCCCATTCATCTTTGGCCGATATGGGGAAGAGTTGTGGTGTTGGATCTTGAATTCTTGGCACAGTTCTTCCACCATTTTGTTGTTCAGATTAGATCCATTATCAGTGATGATTTATTTCTCCATGCTTCCACTAGATTATTCTAAAATCTTTTGGGACAAGAGAGAAAAGAAGGGAAAGATATTTTTGTTTTGAAGTTTGTGTTTTAGAGGGGATTATTTTTCAAAAATGGTTTTTGTAAGAATGGATGGCCAAGGTAGGCTTATGTGTTTAGGCTTGCTTGATTAAACACTTATGAAGTTAAGAAAATCTTTGTTTATTGACGTTGTGATTTTGACAACTTGGATAGCTGCTCTTGAACCTTTCTTTTTGAATTCGGTTCATGGTACCATCATGGATTTCTTTTGTTTTTTGATTGTCCTTATTTTTGCCTAAAACACCCTTTTGTGGCGTTTTAGCGGACTTTTGTTTTTGTTCATTTTTGCAACCCTAACTTTTGCCTAGGTCACCCTTTTGTGGGATTCCTAGCGGGTCTTTTGCTCTTATTTTTGCGCAGACCCCTTTTTGGGTTTCCTGCCGAGCTTCTTTTATTTTGAAGGATTTATTTTTATCCATGATGGCACTTGTCAAGGCCAAGGGAAGGTGCTCCAAGTTGTCACACACACCTCCACATAAAAATGATGTGGGCTTATTATTATTAAGATGATTTTAACCTCATTCATGTTTATTCAAACAGGGTTAAAAATAATGTGGTTTAGAATTTTATTATAAGCAAGAAAAGAAGCAATGAAGAATGATTTTATTATAATCATAGTGGAAACATTAGTCTTTATTTCATCACTGATATGGGTCCCAATGTTGACCTCTTCTATCTCTCGGCCTTGCCCCAAATTCACGGTCTCTAATTTCTCTTGACACGGTTGGAGTAGACGAGTTTCTTGATCTAGCAGTCTTTGCAGATCCGGAGAGATGGTCTCCTCATCACTGTCCAACTCAACCCGTTTATCCTCAACTTTCGGATCCCGGTCAGAGCGAACAATTACAGACATAATTATTTTATTGGTTCTGTTTAGGTTTAGAATTATTAATGTTAATGAGAGAGAGAGAAAAGAACAAAATAAGAGAATAATGTGTGAAATATGCCTCTTTATTGATATATGTATGTAGAACTGTACAAAACCCTTATTTACATGAAAAAGGTTCTCATGATCTTGGGTACAGATCATGAGTCCCTAAAAGAGAAAATGGAGGGGCCCTATCGTGGCTTGTTCTTCTCTCTACTCCTGCTTTGGCAGAGGATTCTTGCTCACGTCGGGCGCTGTCGAATCGAAGGTGACCCACCCGGCATCAATAAGGTTTTGGACCTTGTATTTGAGAGCTAGGCATCTCTCTGTTGAATGCCCTGGTGCCCCCGAATGGTATAAACATTTGTCTTGTGGCTTGTACCAATCGGGGTAAGGTGGGTCGATCTTCCTTGGTGGAACATGAGCTAGAAGTTTGGCTTCTACTAGCTTCGGCAGGAGATCGCTATAAGTGGTCGGAAGTTTATCAAACTTCTTCACAGGGATGAATTGCGATCTTCCTGACTTCGAAGTGGAAGAATATGAAGAAATGGTTATGGCGTTGACTCCTTCCTCCTTCTTCTTCCCAAAGGTCTTCTTAGCTTCGAATGATTGGGAGGGCTTTGCTAGCTTCCCACTTTTAAGTCCTTGTTCCACTCTCTCCCCAATGGTGATGATGTCCGAGAAGAGTGTCGTTGTGTTCCCTATCATTTTATCGTAATAGGGACCAGTCAACGAGTTGATGAATAAGGACACCGTCTCCTTATCCGACAGTGGGGGCTCTATCTGTGCCGCCAACTCCCTCCATCGTTGGGCGTACGCCTTGAAAGATTCATCATTCTTTTTACTCAAGGCTTGAAGATCTGACCTATCGGGTGTTAGGTCGATGTTGTATTTGTAGCGCTTGAGAAAGGCGTCGGCCAACTGCCTCCATGTACATACTTGATTTCCATCTAGCTGCATATACCAGTTGAGCGCGGTATCAGCCAAGCTCTCTTGGAAGCAGTGGATCAAGAGCTTTTCGTTTGTGGCATATGCAGCCATCTTTCGGCAGTACATGGTGAGATGACTCTTGGGGCAAGTCGATCCCACGTATCTCGGGAAATCTGGCACTTTAAATTTGGGAGGGAATTGAATATCCCTCACTAAGCACATGTCGGCGGCATCTTTGATGTCAAAATCATGCCCCTCCATAGCCCTTAGCCGATCCTCTAGGGCGTGGAATTGTTCTTTTGAAACTTCGGGCTCTTTAATCATGATTCCAGCCCCAATAGGTATGGCATGTGGAGGATCTTCTTCATGCTCTTCCTCCTCTCCCTCATGATGGGACCCATGGTCACTGTGATGAGATCCATGAATGTTATGGTGACGCATGAGTTCCAACACTTGCGCCATCTGCTTTTTGAGCTGTGAAAGCTCGGTCGTGAGCTTCTTGTTTTGTTCCTCTAGCGCTTCCATTTTCTTGATTTTCTTTGCGCGTGTGAGGACAGAGAGATGACCAGCCACTTTCTAAAATGAATGTTTATTCTAATTAGCTTATTTATGATATGAATACACTCTTGATGTGAGCTTGATAATCTTTCATCTTTGAGGCGCTGCCTTTTTAAGATGAAAGTTTATCACCCTCCCTAGGCTATTATCTCTCCACAACGGAGAATTTCAATAGTCACGGGTCTCTTTCACTCACATCGAGAGGGTATTAGTGAACCTATAAATGATGATGAGGATGCATGAGGTATTATTGATAATGATGCCTATGCTCCTTTTATTATATTTTCACACATGGTCTTTCCTCTCATGTCATGGTTTTTTCATGCATGGGGATTATTCTTTAGACCTTATCACGAGGTTATTTATTAATGCACAAACAATGTCACATAACGAATGCACAAACAATTCACTCATCCACGAACAGTCACGAGCGAATCACGAGGTAGGGGTCTCCTGCAGAAAAGTGCATATTCAAGGAGGATCTAACTGTTCTCACTTGGTCAAAGGCCCCCAAGGTGCCCCCATTATAGGGACCCAATTCCTCTCGTCGTAAGTCGATGGAAAGTTCCAACGCACTGTCGGACTCGAGTTCATGGTTATCACCTTGAGTGATGTTTTTCCGACAACGGTCTCGTAGGCTCCTATAGACCCATTCAACCGGCCGTACTAACATCCACTCCCTATGGATTACCACTCATGCCCCCGGGTATAGAGGGAACTGTTGTGTGCAAAGGTTTGTGTGCAATTTATTTCAAACAATTGCGGAAATTTAAACATACAACAGTTATTTAAAGCCATATAATAAATCATGTTTTTATACAAGCAAGGGGTAATAAAGTAATTTTAACTATTATTTGTTAAAAATAGTCTGTCACTAAATGGGACTGACTCTCGAAGCTTCCCCAGTGGAGTCGCCATCTGTCGCCACCGGCCCGAAACGGGCTTTCGGCATTCGCGAAGACGGTCGAGCTCGCTTTTATTTTAGTTTTGAAAATGTATTGGATTATTAGAACGACTTGTTCTCAAACTGAGACCTTGTCGATCTTATCCAATTTATTTATTAAAAGTCTCACTAATCCATATTAATCCCAAACGGGACCCTCCATGGATTAGTGGTTTTCGCAAAAGGAGGGTTCGTGGAGTCGCCACCAATGTTTTACTCAAAACATTGGAAAAAGGGATAAGGCAATTGATTTTATAAATCAACTTTGGCCATTACAACCAGAGTCGGGTAAGGGAGTCGGTTACGCGTGGGGAAGGTGTTAGCACCCCACAGCGCCCCTTTCGGGTTCCCTATGACAGATTATTTCTAAAATAATAGCGTAAAATTACTAAATTACCCCTATTTATTATAAGCGATTATAAATTAACTATCTACATGATGACAGTATGCACACAGAAAGCAGTAAAAGGAAGGATTTAAGAAGAAACCTCTTGAAGCGTGCTTTTATATATTGAGTAAAACTGGGAAGCTTTTTGGCGTTCCCTCGCTCTACAAGCTCGCTCGCTCCTTCCTAAAAACTTTTGACTATGGAAATCCGGAGGATTTCCCTTCGACTAGGTTCGAATCTCCAAGCTAAGTGCTCGGAATTCCAGAACTTCGTCGGATCGACTCCCAGAGAGATTTCTAGGGCAGAACACTGCTCAAAAACCCCAGAATACTCAAGGAGGGAGTCAAAACTGAGTGTGAAAGTGTCAAATGACGTCCAATTGACGTCATATTTATAGGGAACAGGCCCAATACGGGCTACAGAACCAATACGGCCGTATTGAAATTTTTGAACTTCAATACGGCCGTATTCAGTTCAATACGGCCGTATTGAAATTCAGAAATTTCAATACGGCCGTATTGAGTTCAATACGGCTGTATTGAAGCTTCAATACGGCTGTATTGATTTCAGTACGGCCGTATTGAAGTTTCAGAAACTTCAATACGCCGTATTGAGTTCACTGCGGCCGTATTGAAGCTTCAATACGGCCGTATTAAGTTCAGTACGGCCGTATTGGGCTTCATTCCCTCCACTTCCTTATTTTGAGCTATTCTAAGACCTCTAGACCTACAGAGAACCCTCCTAGGGCCTTCCAGGAGTCCTTCTGGCTGATCTTCCTTCAGTCTTCGAGAGTCTTCAAGCTTTATTTCTGACCCGGACAATTTTAGGGGTCTACACTACTATACCTCATCCAAAATCTTACAAATTACAATGGATCAATGAGGAGGGAGGTATTGTAGTTAATCAACAAGTGAATATACCTATCTCCATTGGCAAATACCAAGATGAAGTTTTATGTGATATAGTGCCATTGGATGCTAGTCATATTCTACTTGGAAGGCCTTGGCAATTTGACAAAAAAACTATTCATGATGGCCTAACCAACAAAATAAGTTTCCATCACTTAGGCAAGAAGATTGTGTTGTGTCCTTTATCACCTTCTCAAGTGTGTGAGGACCAACTCAAAATGAAAGTCAAAAGAGAGGGAGAAGAAAAAAAAAAGGAGAAAACAAAGGAAATAAAAAAAAGACCTTTCCCTAAAGAATAAAGAAGGGGAAGAGAAGGTGTCAAGTTTAGAGGCAAGTGTCCCCTCTAAAGAAGTTGTTCACAAAAGTCATTTATCCCTTAAAAATGACATTAAACAAACACTTTTGATTGAAAAAACTTTGTACCTTCTCTATTTCAAAGAGACATTTGCTGCCACTAGTCATGAGCTTGAGTCTCTACCTCATGAGGTTCAAAAACTTTTAAAGGAGTTTGATGACCTATTTCCTCAAGAAGTCCCAAGTGGACTTCCATCCTTAAGAGGAATAGAACATCAAATAGACCTCATACCGGGTTCTAGTCTTCCTAATAGGCCCACCTATAGGACTCACCCTCAAGAAACCAAAGAGATAGAAACTCAAGCTGATGACATGTTGAAGAAGGCTTGGGTTCAAAAGAGCCTTAGCCCTTGTGCCGTTGTCGCCACCGGCCCAAACGGGCCTCGGCGGTCGCGAAGACGGTCGAGCTCGCTTTTTATTTTAGTTTGAAAATGTATTGGATTATTAGAATGACTTGTTCTCAAACTGAGACCTTGTCGATCTTATCCAATTTATTTATTAAAAGTCTCACTAATCCATATTAATCCCAAGCGGGACCCTCCATGGATTAGTGGTTTTCGCAAAAGGAGGGTTCGTGGAGTCGCCACCAATGTTTTACTCAAAACATTGGAAAAAGGGATAAGGCAATTGATTTTATAAATCAACTTTGGCCATTACAACCAGAGTCGGGTAAGGGAGTCGGTTACGCGTGGGGAAGGTGTTAGCACCCCACAGCGCCCCTTTCGGGTTCCCTATGACAGATTATTTCTAAAATAATAGCGTAAAATTACTAAATTACCCCTATTTATTATAAGCGATTATAAATTAACTATCTACATGATGACAGTTTAAATATGCACACAGAAAGCAGTAAAAGGAAGGATTTAAGAAGAAACCTCTTGAAGCGTGCTTTTATATATTGAGTAAAACTGGGAAGCTTTTTGGCGTTCCCTCGCTCTACAAGCTCGCTCGCTCCTTCCTAAAAACTTTTGACTATGGAAATCCGGAGGATTTCCCTTCGACTAGGTTCGAATCTCCAAGCTAAGTGCTCGGAATTCCAGAACTTCGTCGGATCGACTCCCAGAGAGATTTCTAGGGCAGAACACTGCTCAAAAACCCCAGAATACTCAAGGAGGGAGTCAAAACTGAGTAAAAAAGTGTGGAATGACGTCCAATTGACGTCATATTTATAGGGAATAGGCGCAATACGGCCTACAGGAGCAATACGGCCGTATTGAAATTTTTGAACTTCAATACGGTCGTATTGAGTTCAATACGGCCGTATTGAAATTCAGAAATTTCAATACGCCCGTATTGGTTTCAGTACGGCCGTATTGAAGTTTCAGAAACTTCAATACGCCGTATTGAGTTCACTGCGGCCGTATTGAAGCTTCAATACGACCGTATTAAGTTCAGTACGGCCGTATTGGGCTTCATTCCCTCCACTTCCTTATTTTGAGCTATTCTAAGACCTCTAGACCTACAGAGAACCCTCCTAGGGCCTTCCGGGAGTCCTTCTGGCTGATCTTCCTTCAGTCTTCGAGAGTCTTCAAGCTTTATTTCCGACCCGGACAATTTCAGGGGTCTACAGCTGCCCCCCCTTTACTTAGTCGGACGGCCTTTTGGTGTACCGGTTGACAAGTAAAGGAGTTGACCCAATTGTCCGGGTGATGCGCCGACCTTCTGACTTGTAGCGTCTTCCGGTGGAAAATTGTCGAGTAGCCTCTCCAGGTTTTGCTTTGCTTGCTGCCCAAGCTGTAAGCTGTGAGTACCGCCTCTCCAGGCTTAGCTTCACTCTTTGTTCGAGCCGGAAGCTAAGTACCCTTGTGACAATGATAGCAGTGTGAATTTCGCCTCTCCAGGCTTAGTCTCGCTCTTTGTTCGAGCCGGAAACTAAGCACCTTTGTGACGACGGTGAGTAGTGTGAGTTTTGCCTCTCCAGGCTTTGCTTTGCTTGTTGCCCAAGCTGGAAGCTGTAAGTACCGTCTCTCCAGGCTTAGCTTCACTCTTTGTTCGAGCCGGAAGCTAAGTACCTTTGTGACAACGGTAGGCGGTGAGTACCCTCTTTCCAGAGATAGCTTCGCTCATTGCTCGAGCCGGAAGCTGCATACCTCCGTGTTTGTGACGACGGGGTAGCGTGAATATCTCCTTTTCAGGGATTTGTGATGATTTTGTCTCCACAGTCCACGATGCTGCTTCGACGGTTGTTTTTTGATTTTGTGCCACTGAGGGCTGGATAACGCAGGGATCCGTCTAGGGGATGTGCAGTCATTCACAGGTTCCTGTGCCCCAACTTGCATTGCATTGTTGGTACCCTTGGGGAATTTCTGACTCCTTGGGGTATAGACACAAAGATGCTCTTTCTGGTGTGAGCGGTGCCTTATGATTGGCTGACGTCCTTTCGACGTTGGTGGAGTATCCCGGTTATCCTTGTTCGGGTAACTCTTTTTGATTTTCTGATTTTTTGCTGCCTCTGTGTAGGCTGTTATCCACTGGGGGATTTTGTCGTTGATTAGCCTCTTCTGTTAGGCATATCAGCTTGACGTTCAATGATTGGCTGAGAGCCAGATTCCACTTGGGGAATGATTATTGATCTTTTTGATTTTCTTCCCCTTTTGTGGGGATGCCTCTTGGATAGGCGATCATCCACTGGGGATTGATGTTGATTGGCCTCTTTTGTTAGGCAGATCATCTTGACGTTCATTTGTTAGGCTGAGAGCCAAATTCCACTTGGGGAATAGTTTATTGGTCTTCCTTTTGAAGAAATGCCTCTTTAGTAGGCGATTGGGGATTTGAAGTTTTTATTCATCCCAGAGTATTATTTAGAAAGCCTCTTCAGGCTTAGCTTCACCCATCGCTTTTGAGTTGGAAAGCTATCCTCCATTGGGGAAGTTTAAAGTCCTTAGACATTTTTCTTGGATGATCAGGCCTCCTTTGGGGATTTCGCTGATCGCATTCTGATAGCTTTCACTGGGGAATTTGGCCTGTGAGTGTAAGCTTGAGATATCTCTGGGGAATCGAGCCTTTCTAGGCCCAACTATTCTGAAGGAAGAGTATTGTTTCTGCGAGCCTCTCCAGGCTCAATTATTCTGAGGGAGTATTCTTTCTGCGAGCCTCTCCAGGCTCAATTATTCTGAAGGAGTATTATTTCTGCGAGCCTCTCCAGGCTCAATTATTCTGAGGGAGTATTCTTTCTGCGAGCCTCTCCAGGCTCAGTTATTCTGAAGGGAGTATTCTTTCTACGAGCCTCTCCAGGCTCGATTATTCTGAAGGAGTATTCTTTCTGCGAGCCTCTCCAGGCTCAATTATTCTGAGGGAGTATTCTTTCTGCGAGCCTCTCCAGGCTCAGTTATTCTGAAGGGAGTATTCTTTCTGCGAGCCTCTCCAGGCTCGATTATTCTGAAGGAGTATTATTTCTGCGAGCCTCTCCAGGCTCAATTATTCTGAAGGGAGTATTCTTTCTGCGAGCCTCTCCAGGCTCGATTATTCTGAAGGAGTATTATTTCTGCGAGCCTCTCCAGGCTCAATTATTCTGTCTGATCGGGAGAGTATTATTTAGGAAGCCTCTACAGGCTTAGCCTCACTCAATGCCTGAGTCGGAGAGCTACTTTCCACTGAGGAAGTCTGAAGTCCTTTGACTTGGATATATTACTTGGATGATCGTACTTCCTTTGGGAGATTTTGACGATCTTGCTTTGAAAGCTCTTGTTGGATATTGGCTTCATGAGCTGAGGTTCCCTTTGGGGAGTATTATTTCTGCGAGCCTCTCCAGGCTCGATTATTCTGCATACTGTGGAGGATGTGGAGTATTATTTTGGTAAGCCTCTCCAGGCTTAGTTATTTGGTACAAATTGTTTGTTGGATTTTCTATATCCTTGCCTTTTTTATTTTCGGCTTTTTCTGTATTTTGCCTTTTCTTCTGATTTGGCTTTTTCTGTATTTTGCCTTTTTTATGTTTTTGGCTTTTGCTGTACAGAAATTAAAAGTGCTAAAGAAATTAAATTTATGAGAGAGTATTATTTCGGCAAGCCTCTCCAGGCTCAGTTATTTTGTAGGAGTATTATTTCGGCGATCCTCTCCAGGCTCAATTATTCTGTATGACGAGGGAGTATTATTTCGGCGAGCCTCTCCAGGCTCAGTTATTCTGAGAGTATTCTTTCGGCAAGCCTCTCCAGGCTCAGTTATTCTGAAAGAGTATTATTTCGACAAGCCTCTCCAGGCTCAGTTATTCTGTGGGAGTATTGTTTCGGCAAGCCTCTCCAGGCTCAGTTATTCTGAGAGTATTTTTTTCGGCAAGCCTCTCCAGGCTCAGTTATTCTGTATGACGCTGTTGATTTTCTGAATCTTTGCATTTTGTTTGCTGCTGTCATACACAAGCAATTTTTCTATTTTTTCTATTTTATGCAATTGCCTCATGATGAGGTCTTTGAATGTGCAATTAATTGTGCGCGATGCACAAAATGCAAGTTTAATTTATTTTATTTTTTGGAAAAAATGAATGGCTTCCCCTATCCTCTTCTTCTTGGAGGAATTTTGTCATTGATGTGAGGGAGGATTTCTGTTATTGCCAATACGGCCGTTATTCATTTCAGTATGCCCGTATTGAATTGAAAATTTGTTCATAACCCTAATTTTGGTACGGGCATACTGAACACGATACGGGCGTATTGTTTTTCTGAAGTTTATATATTTTTTCTTTTTTCAATAAACAGAGAATAAGTGATCTTCCAGTACACCTATCATCTGTATGCATGTATGCAGTATGATGCACCTAATTCTATTTGATTCTTTTTTCAAAAGAAATAACCGATGCGTTTTTGTGTTTGGATTTTGCCATTCCTCCAGACGGACTGTGCTCTGCCGATTTCTGTTACCGAGGAATGATGCATATTTGATTTTGGTGTCATCAACCAAATGATTCTTCCCTTTCTTTAGAAGATGTGTCAACCCTCCTATTGACCACTATATCTCCATGTTTCCACTAGATTATTCAAAAATCGTTGGGACAAGAGAGAAAAGAAGGAAAGGATATATATTTTCAAAAGTTTGTGTTTTAGAGGGGATTATTTTATTTTTGAAAAATGGATTTTGTAAGAATGGCTGGCCATTGGTAGGCTTATTGTGTTTAGGCTTGTTTGTTTAAACACTTATGAGGTTAAGCACATCTTTGTTATTGTGCTTTGACAACTTGGATAGCTTTTCTTGAGCCCCTTTGTTGAATTCAATTGATGGTACCATCATGGATTTATTCTGTTTTTTCCTTTTTTTGATGGCTCTTACTTTTGCCTAAAACACCCATTTGTGGTGTCTTAGCGGGCTTTTTATTTTGTAACCCTAATTTTTGCCTAGGTCACCCTTTTGTGGGATTCCTAGCGGGTCTTTTGGTCTTATTTTGTAACCCTAACTTTTGCCTAGGTCACCCTTTTGTGGGATTCCTAGCGGGTCTTTTGCTCTTTAGGATTTCTTTATCCATGATGGCACTTATTGATGCCAAGAAAAGGTGCTCCAAGCTGTCATGCACATTTCCACATAAAAATGATGCGGGTTTATTGATTATTAAGACGATTTTAACCTCACTTATGTTCATTCAAACAGGGTTAAATAATATGGTTTAGAATTTTATTGCAAGCGAGAAAAGAAGCAATAAAGAATTAATGAAGAATGATTTTATTATAATCATAATGGAAACATGTGCCCTATCGAGGCTCGGGGGTCGGGCTGTCCCCGAGGAGTGATCTCTAATAGTCACTGAGTCTATACATCCCTATCGGAAAGAGAAGGACACTTGATGACAACAGCTGGCCTTGACGTTTGTGAACCAGCCTTCCTAAAGATCTGGCTTAAAGAACGTCGAGAAGGATCTTGGTTCCTCTTCGTCCTTTGATCTTTGTTAGGGTTGTATCTTAACCCTTGTTTCCCCGGATTGTCTTTGATAATGGGTAGCTCCGGGATTCCTTGGGAGTCCTTGCCTAATTCTTGTCTTGGCAAGTATCCGTTCTTTGTGAGCGTATGAGCTACCTTCTTCATTTCTCGGGGAAACGTTTCGACATTGGCGATTTCCAATGCTTGGAAGGCGGTTTCTAAAGCTTCCTCCGCTACATCCACGTAAGGTATGGTGGATGGTTTGCTGATGAGTATGTCATCTTTAGCTTGTTCGGTCACCAGTTTGTCACCCACTATGAACTTGACTTTCTGGTGGAGCGTAGAGGGTACAGCTTTTGCATTATGAATCCAAGGTCGGCCGAGGAGATAGCTGTATGCAGGAGTAATATCCATCACTTGGAATTCGACGTTGAAGATAGTGGGTCCAATTTGGATTGGAAAATTGATCTTTCCCACCACTTCTCTTTTAGAACCATCGAGGGCTCGAACGATCATGTTGCTCGGGCGCATTTGGACTCCCTTGATTGCCAATTGCTTGAGCGTTCTTTTTGGCATTACGTTCAAGGAAGATCCATTATCTACCAAGACTTTTAGCGATGCGATACTCCTTGCACTTTATAGAGATGTGCAAGGGCTTGTTGTGGTTTGATCCCTCGGCGGGGATTTCTTCATCGATGAAGGTGAGGTGATCATTAGCCTTGATGTGACTAACAATCCCCTCAAACTCGTCTTGGGAGATAGTGTGCGACACGTATGCCTCGTTCAAGACTTTCAACAGATCTTGTCGATGCGGTTCGGAGCTTCGGATCAACGAAGACAGCGTAATCTTTGCTGGCGTCTTATGAAGTTGATCCTCGATGGAGTACTCGCTCTATCGGATATACTTTAACAGCTCGTCTGTCTCCTCCTCAGATTCTTTTTCCTCGGTTTTCTTTTCTTCTTTTTCTTTATTCTTGGGGGCTTTATCATGAAGATCTTCGGGAGTGTAGATCCTGCCACTCCAAGTCATGCCCCCAAGTCCAGCGATGTTGGAGATATCGCTGTCGGCAGAAGAGTGGATGTCGTATATCCACGGCACAACCTTATTTGATTTGTAAGGGAAAGGCCTTGGAACTGTGATCCTTAATGGTGTCGGACCTTCCCCTTTATTCGTCTTGATTACCAACAACGGAGTTGATGTGCGCTCGCTTGGCGCGGTTGTTGGCTTACACTTGATAACGAACGGCGTGCGATCCATTCTTTGAACATACGCATCGATTATTTCTTTCTTTTTATTAATGTTTATTAATGATTACTAGGAGAGATGTATGAATGACTCCTAGATCTCTCCATGATCTATATGCATGATATGAGATGATGATGACGATGAATATGCATGCATAGTGTTTATTCAACTAAGCATTATCATGTTTTTAGGATGTTCCTAAGATGATGCATGATATTGCTTGGTTTGGATAAATAACCCTTTTTTCCTTTTTTTGGGTATTTTATATATTTTTTGTATTTTTGGGTGAAAAGGGAAACTACCTATATGAATGTGATGAAGGTAGATGTTAACACCATGCAATGGAAAATTCTTATTCCTATTTATTTTTATTTTAAAAGAATAGGAATGTTGTATGTTTAAAGAAATGCAATGTATGCTCAAACAATTTCACATAAACAATGCACAATCAATTCACTCATCCACGAACAGTCACGAGCGAATCACGAGGTAGGGGTCTCCTGCAGAAAAGTGCATATTCAAGGAGGATCTAACTGTTCTCACTTGGTCAAAGGCCCCCAAGGTGCCCCCATTATAGGGACCCAATTCCTCTCGTCGTGGGTCGATGGAAAGTTCCAACGCACCGTCGGACTTAAGTTCATGGTTATCACCTTGAGTGATGTTTTCCGACAACGGTCTACGGGCACCTATAGACCCATTCGACAACCGGCCGTACTTACATCCACTCCCTATGGTTAATCACTCATGCCCCCGGGTATAGAGGGAACTGTTGTGTGCAAAGGTTTGTGTACAGTTTGTATTTCAAACAATTGCGGAATTTAAACATACAACAGTTATTTAAAAGCCACATAGATAAACATGTTATCATACAAGTGAGGGGTAACGAAGTAATTTTTAACTATTATTTGTTAAAAAACAATCTGTCACTAAATGGGACTGACTCTCGAAGCTTCCCCAGTGGAGTCGCCATCTGTCGCCACCGGCCCAAACGGGCCTCGGCGGTCGCGAAGACGGTCGAGCTCGCTTTTTATTTTAGTTTGAAAATGTATTGGATTATTAGAACGACTTGTTCTCAAACTGAGACCTTGTCGATCTTATCCAATTTATTTATTAAAAGTCTCACTAATCCATATTAATCCCAAGCGGGACCCTCCATGGATTAGTGGTTTTCGCAAAAGGAGGGTTCGTGGAGTCGCCACCAATGTTTTACTCAAAACATTGGAAAAAGGGATAAGGCAATTGATTTTATAAATCAACTTTGGCCATTACAACCAGAGTCGGGTAAGGGAGTCGGTTACGCGTGGGGAAGGTGTTAGCACCCCACAGCGCCCCTTTCGGGTTCCCTATGACAGATTATTTCTAAAATAATAGCGTAAAATTACTAAATTACCCCTATTTATTATAAGCGATTATAAATTAACTATCTACATGATGACAGTTTAAATATGCACACAGAAAGCAGTAAAAGGAAGGATTTAAGAAGAAACCTCTTGAAGCGTGCTTTTATATATTGAGTAAAACTGGGAAGCTTTTTGGCGTTCCCTCGCTCTACAAGCTCGCTCGCTCCTTCCTAAAAACTTTTGACTATGGAAATCCGGAGGATTTCCCTTCGACTAGGTTCGAATCTCCAAGCTAAGTGCTCGGAATTCCAGAACTTCGTCGGATCGACTCCCAGAGAGATTTCTAGGGCAGAACACTGCTCAAAAACCCCAGAATACTCAAGGAGGGAGTCAAAACTGAGTAAAAAAGTGTGGAATGACGTCCAATTGACGTCATATTTATAGGGAATAGGCGCAATACGGCCTACAGGAGCAATACGGCCGTATTGAAATTTTTGAACTTCAATACGGTCGTATTGAGTTCAATACGGCCGTATTGAAATTCAGAAATTTCAATACGCCCGTATTGGTTTCAGTACGGCCGTATTGAAGTTTCAGAAACTTCAATACGCCGTATTGAGTTCACTGCGGCCGTATTGAAGCTTCAATACGGCCGTATTAAGTTCAGTACGGCCGTATTGGGCTTCATTCCCTCCACTTCCTTATTTTGAGCTATTCTAAGACCTCTAGACCTACAGAGAACCCTCCTAGGGCCTTCCGGGAGTCCTTCTGGCTGATCTTCCTTCAGTCTTCGAGAGTCTTCAAGCTTTATTTCCGACCCGGACAATTTCAGGGGTCTACAGCCGTCCCTGTTCTCTTGGTGCCTAGGAAAGATGGCAAATGGAGGATGTGCACTGATTGTAGAGCCATCAATAACATAACAATAAAATATAGGCACCCAATCCCTAGGTTAGATGATATGTTAGATGAATTGCATGGGGCCATCATATTTTCCAAGATTGACCTTAAAAGTGGTTATCACCAAATTCGAATCAAAGAGGGTGATGAATGGAAAACTGCTTTTAAGACCAAATTTGGTTTTTATGAGTGGTTAGTGATGCCTTTTGGCCTCACTAATGCCCCTAGTACTTTCATGCGCCTGATGAATCATATTCTTAGGGATTGCATAGGAAAATTTGTGGTTGTCTACTTTGATGACATCCTTGTATATAGCAAGACCTTAGATGAACATCTTGGACATCTAAGGCAAGTCCTAATAATTCTTAGAGTCAACCATCTCTATGCCAACCTTGAAAAATGCACTTTTTGTCAAGAACAAGTAAATTTTTTAGGCTTCATAATTGGCAAAGAGGGAGTACAAGTTGACTCCGAGAAAATAAAGGCTATCCAAGAATGGCCCACCCCAAAGAGTGTTGGAGAAGTTAGAAGTTTTCATGGCTTAGCTAGCTTCTATAGAAGGTTTGTAAAAGACTTCTCCACACTTGCGTCCCCTCTTTATGAGCTTGTTAAGAAGGATGTACCATTCCTTTGGGGTGAAGCCAAAAAAAAAGCTTTCAAAACCCTAAAAGAGAAACTCACCAATGCACCCATTCTAGCTCTACCAAATTTTGACCAAACCTTTGAGCTAGAATGTGATGCATCCGGTCTAGGCATAGGTGTTGTGTTACTTCAAGGAGGTCACCCCATTGCTTACTTTAGTGAAAAACTCCATGGGGCCACCTTGAATTACCCCACCTATGACAAGGAACTCTATGCCCTCATAAGAGCTCTACAAGTTTGGGAGCACTACTTAGTGACTAAAGAATTTGTTATACACACCGACCATGAGTCACTCAAGTATCTTAGAGGGCAAGGGAAGTTGAATAAAAGGCATGCAAAGTGGGTGGAATATCTTGGACAATTCCCCTACATCATCAAATATAAGAAGGGAAAGAGCAATGTGGTACCGACGCTCTTTCAAGGAGGCATACCTTGCTCTCCACCTTAGGAACACAAATACTTGGCTTTGATGATGTAAAGGAATTGTATGAGCTTGATTGAGACTTCCAAGCCACTTATGCCAAATGTCTCCAAAAGCCTTTTGATGGATTCTATCTTCTTGAGGGGTATCTTTTTAGAATGGGCAAACTTTGCATACCCCAAGGATCCATTAGAAAGCTTTTGGTCAAGGAAAGTCATGAAGGAGGTCTCATGGGCCATTTTGGGGTTGACAAAACTCTAAGTTTCTAAAGGCTAAATTTTATTGGCCTCACATGAGAATAGATGTCCAAAGGCATTGCTCCAAGCGCATTACTTGTCTAAAAGCTAAATCAAGAGTAATGCCTCATAGACTCTATACCCCCCTTCCTATAGCTAGCTCCCCTTGGGTAGATATTAGTATGGACTTTGTGCTTGGACTTCCAAGGAATCAAAGGGGATTTGACTCCATTTTTGTGGTAGTGGATCGTTTTAGCAAAATGGCTCATTTTATACCATCCCACAAAGTGGATGATGCTAGCTATATAGCTAAACTTTTCTTTAGGGAAGTGGTCCGCTTGCATGGTCTACCCAAAACAATTATGTCCGATAGGGATGCTAAGTTCCTTAGTCACTTTTGGAAGGTACTATGGGAAAAACTAGGAACAAAGCTTCTCTATTCTACTACTTGTCATCCTCAAACTGATGGCCAAACCGAAGTAGTAAATAGATCTCTATCCACTTTGTTAAGGGTACTCCTAAAAGGGAATAAGAAAACTTTGGATGATTGTCTCCCCCTCCTAGAATTTGCATACAATGGAGTAGTCCATAAGACTACTAATCGTGCGCCCTTTGAAGTTGTCTATGGCTTTAACCCAATAACTCCTCTTGATCTATTACCCCTTTCTAATACCCCTTCCTTGTTTCACAAAGGAGTATCTAGGGCGAATTTTATTAAGAAATATCATGAGATGATCAAGAGCCAAATTGAAAAGCAAACACAAAAATATGACAAATACAACAACAAAGGAAGAAGGAAAATCACTTTTGAAGTTGGGAATTGGGTTTGGCTTCATTTGAGGAAGGATAGGTTTCCCGCTCAAAGGATGTCAAAACTAAACCCTAGGGGAGATGGACCATTCCAAGTCCTTCATAAAATAAATGAAAATTCATATAAATTAGACCTTCCTTCTGAGTATGGCATTAGCTCATCTTTTAATGCATGTGATCTCACACCATTTTTAGGAGCTGAGGATATGGATGAAGATTCTAATCTAAGGATAGATTTTTCTCAAGAAGGAGGGGATGATGGAGGACCATCCTTGAGGACACATGTGGGCCCCATCACTAGGTCCATGGCTAGGAGAGTTGAAGAGGAGGAGGGAGCTCACACACCAAGGCACGCTCTCCTCATGATCATAGAGTATTAATTTTCTCCTAAGCTTCATTAGTATATGGTTTATTTTATTTGCCAATTTTACCCTTGTATTTTGGAGTGTTTAGGACTTTGAATTTATTTTCTTTTGTATTTCCCAATTTATCCTTGTATTATGGGGTGCTCTACATGATTAGGGTTTTAATTTTTGGCTAGGGTTTTAAATTAGGAGGTGACGCATTTTTTGGTGTTCTTGGACCTATTTTTGGTGTTAGAAAGGCTTATATCCAAGTGGAGGGCAAAGGTTGCATGGTCTTATCATGCACCTAGATATAACCAATCTAAACCCAAAGATTGCATCCTTGGCCACCAAGTTGCATCTAGGGTTAATTTGCATTTCATTTGGAGTGCATTTGTCTTATGAATTTCGGCCATGCATTCTCCAAATGCAACCCTAGATGACTCCCACTCCTAACAATACCCTAGGCTATGCATCATGTAAATACTTTGGATTATATGATATTGATTGAGCATTTTTGCCTCAACATCTCTTCCTTAGTCACTAGGTTACCTTTGGCTAACCTTCTTTTATCTCCACCATTGAAGAGTGAGAAACCTAGAGTGGCCTCCATCTACCTTTGGAGTGAGCCAACCCACCTTGAGCAACCCACACCTTCCGCCTAACCCACCAACATTCTCACATCCAAAACCTACTCCATCTTAAACACCCCATTTCCTAACCTTTGGTGAGCCTAGATCATTGGGCAAGGTGACCCTCTTCAAGACGCTATTGACAACCATGGAAGGGGGGTCTCTATCACTGGCTTTGATGAGTATTCTTTCTATGCCACTCTTCGCTTTGGGATTTTGTATGCCATCCCTAGCCTTAGAATTCTCTTGAATCATCCTTGATTCAACTAAAGACAAAACCTCCTTGGTTTGAAGCTTGACCTATGTCATTATGACCCCCCTATTTGGGAAAGAAATATCTTGAGATTCATTTGCTTTTCATTTGGTCTCTTGACCTTTTAGTTGGGTGGCCTTTTCATGCCTCATGCTAACTTTAAGCTTGCTTATTCCTCCTTAGCAGGTTCTCCTCCGCCTTACTACTAACATGTCTTTCTTTGCTTAGTGGTTATTGATTTTTTACGTACTGGAACAAGTTTTATGGAATGCTCTTGTTAGGCTAGACTTGGAGTTAGATGAAAAACACATAGAAGGGGGGTTGAATATGTATGTGACTAAAGGAATTTTAAAATCTTTTTTGCAAACAGGTTATCTTTCATCTAGTGAAATAATAATAGTGAAATTTGAACAGAAACTACCCAGGATTGGTTTATCAAAATCATTTTCAGTTTGGGAGTTTCATCGTTTGATTAGATAAAATGCTTCTTTAAACGAAAATTGTTCTTTGAGGCGACAAGTTGAACATGTATGGTTTTCGTCTGAAGATGTTTTAATAGAGAATTATCATTGGACGAAGTTTTCAATAATTAAGATCAATCAAATAAAGTGCGTCTAAAACATTAAAGCATAGTGCAAGTATTTTTATATTGGTTCACTCATACTGAGCTATGTCCAGTCTCTTTCAAAAGAAAGGTTCCACTAGATTAAACAATTAAGTACAAGTATTGTTTGTTTAGCCTCTTCAGGCTCGCAGTGTATATTATAGACCATGCAGGTCACGACCACTCCTAGTCCTAAGTATTCTCAACCACTTCTGGCTCATCTGCTTCAGTCACAAACACCAGTGTTATTAAACCACTTCTGGTTTCTCAAGTATTCTCAACCACTTCTGGTTTGTCAACCTTACTTACTGACGCTAGTATTCTTTGCTCAGCCACTTCTAGCTCTCGGTGAGTATTATCGACCAACTCCTAGCCTACCAGCTTCACTCACTAGTGCTAGTATTCTTTGTTTAGTCACTTGTGGCTCTCAATGAGTATTCTTGACCAACTCCTGACCTGCCAACTTCACTCACTAGCGTTAGTATTCTTTGTTCAGCCACTTCTGGCTCTTAGTGAGTATTATCGACCAACTCTTGTCCCGTTGACTTCACTCATCAACTCTAGTATTCATTACTCAGCCACTTCTGGCTCGTAATGAGTATTCTTTGACAAGCCTATCCAAGCTTTACAAGTATTTTTTCCCTAGCCTCTTCAGGCTTTACAAGTATCAACTAGGAAAATTTGGTTTTAGTGTATGGGTTACTCTCATAGAGAGGATACATAGGTTTGTACACTCACTAAGGTATTCAACCTTAGTCTTTGCAACCACTGAGTGTTTGATTTACTCTCATAAAGAGGATACATAAGTTGGTACACTCACTAAGGTTTTGTTCCTAAGATGCACATGTTTGGAACTCCTTAGTTTACAAAGAAGAATACACTATGATACATTTGACTCTATACGGCTTATCTCTGGCTTCGTTGCTATATGGGCTGGATATCACTCTTTTTCTCGCTTGAACCATTTTGAGCCAATTAATCAACCAATTCAAGTTCGACGTTGTGACCTATATATAGTCTTGTGAAATCTGCCTGTTGCAAGTGTCTGTTGAAGCGGATATAGTCGTTCCTGACTAGATTAATCTTTCATTTAATGCTTAGAATCTTGCATTAAATGTTGCTTCCTGTTCATAGACATTGCGTGAATTCTTCTTGCCTTGTTAGCAGCTGTGTCTAAATTTAGCAGAGACCTATGAACCCTTTAGTCCTTTTCTGATCATGTAGTTTTGGAGTGTTGTCCTTATCTGAAAAAGATGTACTTTTTCTCACACATGCATGCTTTTACTTCTACACTTTATTTTCTCTTACTTTTCTTCTTTTATTTCTTGCGCATTCATTTGAGAGCTTTTGTGTGGTCGTAGACGATGTCTTGATTTGTCCTTTGAGACTTGATTCTTTAAATGCCTACTTGGCAGTCTTCGTCTACGTCTGTTAGTCCTGTGCATCTCAATCTTGACCTTCATTTTAGTCTGATCATTATGATAGATGGACAAACTTTGTTTCCGTCTGGAATACTTTTAAGTCTGTGTTGTCCTTCATCTGATATGTTGTTGACTTTCTTCTGATCTTTGACCAACGTTCGTTTGAGTCTTTATGTTGCGCTTTAGGTTGTGCTTGACACACTTTTGTCATGTTCTTGATTTGGCCTTTTGTCTAACTTGGTGATGGAGATGAGTAGAAGAAGTGAAACACAAACTCCTCCTAAGCTCCTCCTAGGCTTGGATCTTCTTCAATGGAGATTAAAACACAATTGAAGAACACGTTGAGATGTAGAACACTTACGGAAATGGAAGAAGGAAGCATCCAAGCTCATGAACTCAAGGGATTGCACACTTCAAAGGGAAGGAAACTAGGTTTTCCTAAGGATTTTGAAGGCATTCTCTTAGGTTTTCTCTCTTGGAATTTTCGGTGACTCTTGAGGGAATTAGCTGAAGAAAATGTTCAGAAATTCTCATATATTCAAAAGTGTTGATACAAGGTGGTAGAAGTCACAATTTTAGGAAGAAATTAGGTCAAAGTTGGCGGCAATTCAAACTAGCCAAATTGGCGCCAAGTTTGAATTTCAAATTTTGAATTTGAAATTCAAACTTTGGCTTCCAACGTGATTAATTCAGATGCTACCATCATTTAGGTGTCATTTAGGAGTGATTTGAAGTGAATTTGAGCTCACATGGCCGGAACTACTACATGCCATCCATGTGACTCAAATTCAACTCAAATTACTTCTAAATGATGCATAAATGAAGCCTAATTCTCCTATTAATGTATTCTTCATATAATCCTAATCTAATGACCGAAATACATTGGTCTAATGAATACAATGAATAGGAAAAAATATAAGAAGAAAAATGAGCCTAATATTGGGTATCAAAAAGCCCAAAGCTTAAGAAGCCCAAAAATAAGCCCAAGGACAACAACCCTAATCTATGGTCAAAATACAAGACCAAAAATCAAAGTAACTTCCTATACTAAGTAATGCAATAAAACATGGTGTTTAATCAATCAAAGTCCAAGTGAGAAGCACCCTAGGCCAACCAAGCCCATTGGGCCCACTAAGCTCTGAAGCAGTCAAGTCTTCAAGTAATCTCCTGGCCATAGCTCTAGTGGTTGGGCCTTTAGCCCATGCTCTTCCATCATTCCCTCCCTCTTGAGAAGGATTCGTCCTCGAATCTAAAGACTCCTCCTCATCATCACTACCACCTACAAAAGGTTTAAGATCACTAACATTAAAAGTAGTGCTGACTCCATAATCAGAGGGTAAATCAAGTCTATAAGCGTTATCATTGATACGCTGTAAGACCTGAAAGGGACCATCTCCTCTAGGACTGAGTTTTGACTTCCTTTGATTTGGAAAACGTTCTTTTCTTAAGTGAAGCCAAACCCAATCACCTTCCTCGAAGATCATAGACTTCTTGCCTTTACTTCCTTGTTTTGCATATTTCTCATTTTGATTTTGAATATGAGTTTGAATCCTTTCATGAAGCTTCTTAACAAAATCAGCCCTTGAAGCCCCTTCCTTATGAATGAAGTGCTCAACATTAGGAAGAGGTATCAAGTCCAAAGGAGTTAAAGGATTAAACCCATATACTGCCTCAAAAGGAGAAATATTGGTAGTCTTGTGAACTACCCTATTATAGGCAAATTCAATATGAGGCAAAAACTCATCCCAAGATTTGTGATTGCCCTTTAGGACTGCCCTAAGCATAGTAGACAAAGATCTATTCACTACCTCAGTTTGGCCATCTGTTTGAGGATGACAAGTAGTTGAAAAGAGGAGTTTGGTTCCTAGTCTTGACCATAAGACACGCCAAAAGTGGCTTAGGAACTTTGTATCTCTATCTGAAACTATAGTCCTAGGAAGCCCATGGAGTTTAACCACATCTCTAAAGAAGAGTTTTGCAATGTTGCTTGCATCATCTACTTTGTGGCATGGAATGAAATGAGCCATTTTACTGAAACGGTCCACTACCACAAAGATAGAATCCATTCCCCTTTGGGTTCTAGGTAAACCTAGCACAAAATCCATGCTAATATCTACCCAAGGGGAAGAAGCAACAAGCAAAGGTGTGTATGTTCCATGAGGCAATACTTTAGACTTAGCTTGTAGACAAGCTAAACATCTAAAACAATGCCTTTGGACATCTTTTCGCATATGGGGCCAATAAAATTTTTCTTTTAGCAAACTAAGGGTTTTATCAACACCAAAGTGCCCCATAAGCCCACCTTCATGACTCTCTTTAATTAATAATTTCCTAATGGATCCTTGAGGTATACACAATCTTCCTTCTTTGTATAAATACCCCTCAGCCATATAGAAACCATCAAAAGCTTTCTGTTGACATTTTTTATAATTATCACCAAATTCAAGATCTTCCTCATACAACTCCCTAATATTATCAAATCCAAGAATTTGAGTTCCTAGAGACACAAGCAAAGTATGTCTCCTAGATAAAGCATCAGCTACAACATTTGATTTTCCCTTCTTGAATTTAATAATATATGGAAATTGTTCAAGGAAATCTAACCATGTGGCATGTCTCTTATTTAATTTACCTTGACCTCTTAAATACTTAAGTGACTCATGGTCACTATGAATGACAAACTCTTTGGACACAAGGTAGTGTTCCCAAGTTTGTAAGGCTCTAACCAATGCATACAACTCCTTGTCATAGGTAGGGTAATTGAGGGAGGCACCTTTTAGTTTTTCACTAAAATATGCAATGGGATGTCCTCCTTGCAATAACACAGCTCCTATGCCAACTCCTGATGCATCACATTCTAGCTCAAAAGTCTTTTCAAAATTTGGTAGAGCTAAAATAGGTGCATTAGTAAGTTGATCCTTAAGAAGTTGAAATGCTTGGTCATGCTTTGAAGTCCAATCAAATAAAATATCTTTTTTAACTAGCTCATTCAAGGGTGAAGCAATGCTAGAGAAGTTAGGCACAAATCTTCTATAAAAACTTGCTTGTCCATGAAAACTCCTAACTTCACTAACATTTTTAGGCTTGGGCCACTCTTGAATGGCTTTGATTTTCTCGGGGTCCACTTGAACCCCATTTTTGCTTACAATGAACCCTAGGAAAACCACATGATCCACACAAAAAGTAAATTTTTCAAGATTTGCAAATAATTGGTTTTCCCTGTCGCCACCGGCCCGAAACGGGCTTTCGGCATTCGCGAAGGATGGTTGGACTCTTTTATTTGTTTAAAAATATGGATTGCTAGAATGACTTATTCTCAAACTGAGACCTTGTCAAACGAGCAATTTTATTAAAAGGCTCACCAATCCATGTTAATCCCAAGCGGGACCCTCCATGGATTAGCGGTTTTCATAAAAAGGAAGGGTTCATGGAGTCGCCACCAATGTTTTACTCAAAACATTGGAAAAAGAAGTTTAAGGCAATCGATTCAAAAATCGACTTCGGCCATTACAACCAGAGTCGGGTAAGGGAGTCGGTTACGCGTGGGGAAGGTGTTAGCACCCCACAGCGCCCCTTTCGGGTTCCCTATGACAGATTATTTCTAAAAATAATAGTGCGAAATTACTAAATTACCCCTATTTATTCTAAACAATTATAACTTAACTATCTACATGATGACAGTTAAATATACACACAGAAAGCAGTAAAAGGAAGGTCTTAGGAAGAAACCTTTGAAGCGTGCTTTTATATTCAAGTAAAACTGGGAAGCTTTTTGGCGTTCCCTCGCTCTACAAGCCCGCTCGCTCCCTCCTAGAAAATTTTAACTATGGAAATCCGGAGGATTTCCCTTCGACTCAGTTCGAGACTCAAGCAAAAAGCTCAGAACTCGAGAACTTTGTCGGATCAACTCTCCGAGTGATTTCTAGGCAGAGCACTGCTCAAAAAAACCCAGAATACTCAAGAAGAGGGTTAAAACTCAGTGTAAAAGTGTAGAATGACGTCCAATTGACGTCATATTTATAGGGATGAGGCGCAATACGGCCTCTGGGGGTCAATACGGTCCGTATTGAAGTTTTGAACTACAATACGGTCGTATTGAATTCAGTATGGCCGTATTGAAGTTCAAAAAACCTCAATACGGCCGTATTGAGTTCAGTGCAGCCGTATTGAAGTTCAGTGCAGCCGTATTGAGTTCAGTGTAGCCGTATTGAAGTTCAGAAACTTCAATACGGCCGTATTGAGTTCAGTGCGGCCGTATTGTAGTTTAAAATGTTCAATACGGCCGTACTGAACTTTTGGGAGGCCGTATTGGGCTTCATTCCCTCCACTTTCTTATTTTTTGCTACTCTAAGACCTCTAAACCTACAGATTGTCATCCCACGGTCTTCTAAGAGTCCCTTTGGCTGACTTTCCTTTGATCTTCGAGAGTCTTCGAGTGTTATTTCCGACCCGGACAATTTTAGGGGTCTACAGCTGCCCACCCTTTACTTAGTCAAACGGCCTTTTAGTGTACCGGTTGATAAGTAAAGGAGTTGACCCAATTGTCCGGGGAATAAGGCCATCCTTCCGACTTGTAGTGTCTTCAGGTGGGAAAATTGTTGAGTAGCCTCTCCAGGTTGAGTTTGCCCTCTCCAGGGTGAGTATTAGTCGTCGCCTCTCCAGGCTCATGCATACCTCCGTGTTCTTGACAACCTCGGGGTAGCCGAGTACCGCCTCTCCAGGCTATACCAACGTGTTCTTGACAACCTCGTGGTAGTTGCATACCTCCGTGTTCTTGACAACCTCAGGGTAGCCGAGTACCCGCCTCTCCAGGCTATACCAACGTGTTCTTGACAACCTCGTGGTAGTTGCATACCTCCGTGTTCTTGACAACCTCGGGGTAGCCGAGTACCGCCTCTCCAGGCTATACCAACGTGTTCTTGACAACCTCGTGGTAGTTGCATACCTCCGTGTTCTTGACAACCTCGGGGTAGCTGAGTACCGCCTCTCCAGGCTATACCAACGTGTTCTTGACAACCTCGTGGTAGTTGCATACCTCCGTGTTCTTGACAACCTTGGGGTAGCCGAGTACCGCCTCTCCAGGCTATACCAGCGTGTTCTTGACGACACTGGCAGTTGCATACCTCCGTGTTCTTGACAACCTCGGGGTAGCGTGAGTTTGCCCTCTCCAGGGATTTGTGATGATTTTGTCTCCACAGTCCACGATGCTGCTTCGACGATTGTTTTTTATTTTGATGCCGCTGAGGGCTGGATAACGCAGGGATCCGTCTAGGGGATGTGCAGTTACTCATAGGTTCTTGTGTCCCAACTTTCCATTGTGTAGTTGGTGCCCACTGGGGAATTTATGATTCCTTGGGGATGCAGACACATAGATGCTCTTTCTGATGTGAGCGATGCCTTATGATTGGCTGACGTCCTTTCGACGTTGGTGGAGTATCCTGATTATCCTTATTCGGGTGACTCTTTTTGTTTTTCTGATTTTGTTGCCTCTGTGTAGGCTATTATCCGCTGGGGGATTTTGTCATTGATTGTGATTAGCCTCTTCTGTTAGGCAGATCATCTTGACGCTTGATGTTTGGCTGAGAGCCGATTTCCATTTGGGGAATGGTTTATTGATGTTTTTGATTTTTTGCTTTTTGAAGGAGTGCCTCTGAGTAGGCGAATGATCTTGATGTTCCGAGTGTCGAATTCCGCTTGGGGAATGATTATTAATCTTTTTGATTTTTCCTCTTTTTGAAGGGGTGCCTCTGAGTAGGCGAATGATCTTGATGTTCAGTGTTCGGCTGAGTGCCGGATTCCGTTTGGGGAATGGTTATTGATGTTTTTTGATTTTTTGCTTTTTGAAGGGGTGCCTCTGAGTAGGCGAATGGGGTTTGAAGATCTTATGTATCCCAGAGTATTATTTAGAAAGCCTCTTCAGGCTTAGCTTCACTCATCACTTGAGTTGGAAAGCTACCTTCCACTGAGGAAGTTTAAGTCCTTTCGACTTGGATATTCTGTTTAGACGATCAAACCCTCCTTGGGGAATCTTGCTGATCTTGGTTTGATAGCTTTCACTGGGGAATTTGGCCCGTGAGTGGAAGCTGAGATATCTCTGGGGAGTATTATTTCGGCGAGCCTCTCCAGGCTCAATTATTCTGTACAATTTGTTGAGTATTATTTCGGCGAGCCTCTCCAGGCTTAGTTATTCTGTGGGAGTATTGTTTCGGCAAGCCTCTCCAGGCTCAATTATTCTGTACGAGTATTATTTTGGCAAGCCTCTCCAGGCTCAATTATTCTGTGGGAGTATTATTTCGGCAAGCCTCTCCAGGCTCAGTTATTCTGTACGAGTATTATTTTGGCAAGCCTCTCCAGGCTCAATTATTCTGTACGATGCGATTGATTTTCTAAATTTTTTGTCTTTTTTGTCGTTTTTGGGCTTTTCCTATATTTTTGCCTTTTTTGTCATTTTTTGGCTTTTTCTGTATTTTTGCCTTTTTTGTCGTTTTTTGGCTTTTTCTGTATTTTTGCCTTTTTGTCGTTTTTTGGCCTTTTCTGTTGACTGTTGTCATACACAAGCAATTTTTCTATTTTTCTATTTTATGCAATTGCCTCATGATAAGGTCTTTGAATGTGCAACTAATGTGTGTGTGATGCAAAAATGCAAGTTTGATTATTTAATGTTTTTAGAAAAATGAATGGCTCTCCCTATCCTCCTTTTCTTGGAGGAATTTCTGTCATCGACGTGAGGGAATATTTTTGTGAGCCTTTTATGCAGGAGATTATGGATTTTATAGGAACCCCTCCAATTTTCTTTATTGACTGATTATTAAAGGAATTTCGTACAATTTTTATGAAATACCAATTTTAGAGGCATAATCACATGGTCAAGAGAGAAGAGAAAATGAATAGATATTTTATTGATATTCACAAGTGTTTTTACAGAAAGATATACCGAAGGAAATTTCTGAAGAATGGCTAGCCAGGGTAGGCTATATACATTGGGCTTAACAATTATATCTGTAATTGTTGCTCTTTACATTCCTCTAGTTGCTTCGGGTGAGATGCCTGAGCCAGGAGCGTAGATGCTGCAAGACGCTTGCTTCTAGAAGATAATCACTTGAACCGCCTTTCGGTTTTCGATTCAAGTGACCGTTGCTTGCTTTGCTTTTACATCTTATTCTTTTGCCCCTAACTTTTGCCTAGGACGTATCCTAGCGGGGATAATTTTGCCTTTGTTTTGCCTAGTACCCTTGTACTGGCGGGCTTTTTGTTTTGCCCTAACTTTTGCCTAGGATGCCCTTTTTCGGGTTTTCATCCTAGCGGGCTTATGCAAGCAACGTCTTCAAGCATAGTACTTCTTTACCTCGTCAGCGTTGACTGGGTATCGAAGTTCTTTTCCATCCATGTCTGTGAGGATCAATGCTCCTCCTGAGAAGACTCGTTTTTCCACGTATGGTCCTCCGTGATTTGGGGCATACTTTCCGATTTTGTCCTTTTGAGTTGGTAGCAATTTCTTCATTACCAACTCTCCCTCATGGTAGACTCGAGGGTGGACATTCTTGTCAAAAGCCTTTTTTGATCTTCCTCTGATAGGCTTGACCATGGCATATGGCGTTCAGCCGTTTCTTTTTGATAAGGTTCAACTGGTCGTATCGGCTTTGAACCCATTCTACCTCGGAAAGTTTTGTTTCCATGATTACCCTTAGAGAAGGTATCTCGACTTCGATGGGTAGAATTGCCTCCATCCCATAAACGAGGGAGAATGGAGTAGCTCCTGTAGATGTATGTACTGAAGTCCTATAGCCATGAGGAGCGAAGGGTAACATCTCGTGCCAGTCTTTAAATGAGACAACCATCTTTTGCACTATTTTCTTGATGTTCTTATTGGTTGCCTCGACTGCCCCATTCATCTTCGGCCGATATGGGGAAGAGTTATGGTGTTGGATCTTGAATTCTTGGCACAGTTCTTCCACCATTTTGTTGTTCAGATTAGATCCATTATCAGTGATGATTTATTTCTCCATGCTTCCACTAGATTATTCTAAAATCTTTTGGGACAAGAGAGAAAAGAAGGGAAAGATATTTTTATTCTGAAGTTTGTGTTTTAGAGGGGATTTATTTTTCAAAAATGGTTTTTGTAAGAATGTTTGGCCAAGGTAGGCTTATGTGTTTAGGCTTGTTTGATTAAACACTTATGAAGTTAAGAAAATCTTTGTTTATTGACGTTGTGATTTTGACAACTTGGATAGCTTCCCTTGAACCTTTCTTTTTGAATTCGGTTCATGGTACCATCATGGATTTCTTTTGTTATTTGATTGTCCTTATTTTTGCCTAAAACACCCTTTTGTGGTGTTTTAGCGGACTTTTGTTTTTGTTCATTTCTGCAACCCTAACTCTTGCCTAGGTCACCCTTTCGTGGGATTCCTAGCAGGTCTTTTGCTCTTATTTTTGCGCAGCCCCTTTTTTGGGTTTCCTGCCGAGCTTCTTTTATTATAAAGGATTTCTTTTTATCCATGATGGCACTTGTCGAGGCCAAGGGAAAATGCTCCAAGTTGTCACACACACTTCCACATAAAAATGATGTGGGTTTATTATAATTAAGATGATTTTAACCTCATTCATGTTTATTCAAACAGGGTTAAAAAAAATGTGGTTTAGAATTTTATTATAAGCAAGAAAAGAAGCAATGAGAAAGAATGATTTTATTATAATCATAGTGGAAACATGTGTCCTTATTTCATTACTGATATGGGTCCCAATATTGACCACTTTTATTTCTTGGCCTTGCCCCAAATTCACGGTCTCCAATTTCTCTTGACACGGTTGGAGTAGACGAGTTTCTTGATCTAGCAGTCTTTGCAGATCCGGAGAGATGGTCTCCTCATCACTGTCCAACTCAACCCATTCATCCTCAACTTTCGGATCCCGGTCAAAGCGAACAATTACCGACATAATTATTTTATTGGTTCTGTTTAGGTTTAGAATTATTAATGTTAATGAGGGAAGAGAGAAAAGAACAAAAGAGAGAGTGATGTGTGAAAAATGCCTCTTTATTGATATGTATTAAAACTGTACAAAAACCCTTATTTACATGAAAAGGTTTTCATGATCTCGGGTACTGATCATGAGTCCCTAAAAGAGAAATATGAAGGGGCCCTATCGTGGCTTGTTCTTCTCTCTAATCCTGCTTTGGCCGAGGATTCTTGCTCACGTCGGGCGCTGTTGAATCAAAAGTGATCCACCCAGCATCGATAAGGTTTTGGACCTTATATTTGAGAGCTCTACAGTTCTCCGTTGAATGCCCCGATGCCCCCGAATGGTATAGACATTTGTCTTGCGGTTTGTACCAATAGGGATGAGGTGGATCAATCTTCTTTAGTGGAACGTAAGCTAGGAGACGTGCTTCCACTAGCTTCGGCAGGAGGTCGCTATATGTGGTCGGAAGTTTATCAAACTTCTTCACAGAGTTGTATTGCGACTTTCCTGACTTCGAAGTGGAGGAAGACGAGGAAATGGTTATGGCGCTGACTCCTCTCTCCTTCTTCTTCCCAAAGGTCTTCTTCGCTTTAAATGATTGGGAAGGTTTAGCTAGCTTCCCACTTTTCAGCTCTTGTTCCACTTTTCCTCCAACATGATGGGACTCATGGTCACTATGCTCAGCCCCGTGTATGTTGTGGTGACGCATGAGTTCCATCATTTGCGCCATTTGCTCCTTGAGCTGTGAGAGTTCGGCTATAAGCTTCTTATTTTGGTCCTCCAGTGCTTCCATCTTCTTGATTTTCTGCGCGCGTGTGAGGACAGAGAGATGACCAGCCACTTTCTAAAATGAATATTTTAATTAGTTTATTTATGGGATGAATACGCTCTTGACATGAGTGTCGCCACCGGCCCGAAACGGGCTTTCGGCATTCGCGAAGGATGGTTGGACTCTTTTATTTGTTTAAAAATATGGATTGCTAGAATGACTTATTCTCAAACTGAGACCTTGTCAAACGAGTAATTTTATTAAAAGGCTCACCAATCCATGTTAATCCCAAGCGGGACCCTCCATGGATTAGCGGTTTTCATAAAAAGGAAGGGTTCATGGAGTCGCCACCAATGTTTTACTCAAAACATTGGAAAAAGAAGTTTAAGGCAATCGATTCAAAAATCGACTTCGGCCATGACAACCAGAGTCGGGTAAGGGAGTCGGTTACGCGTGGGGAAGGTGTTACCACCCCACAGCGCCCCTTTCGGGTTCCCTATGATAGATTATTTCTAAAAATAATAGTGCGAAATTACTAAATTACCCCTATTTATTCTAAGCAATTATAAATTAACTATCTACATGATGACAGTTTAAATATGTACACACAGAAAGCGGTAAAAGAAGGGACTTTAAAGAGATAAACCTTTGAAGCGTGCTTTCTTATATATCTTGACAGAAATTGGGAAGCGTTTTGGCGTTCCCTCCCTCTACAAGACCGCTCGCTCCCTCCTATAAAATTTTAACTATGGAAATCCGGAGGATTTCCCTTCGACTAGGTTCGAGACTCAAGCAAATGGCTCGTGACTCAAGAACTTCGTCGGATCAACTCTCCGAGTGATTTCTAGGCAGAGCACTGCTCAAAAAAACCCAGAATACTCAAGAAGAGGGTTAAAACTCAGTGGGAAAGTGTCGAATGACGTCCAATTGACGTCATATTTATAGGGATGAGGCGCAATACGGCCTCTGGGGGTCAATACGGTCCGTATTGAAGTTTTGAACTACAAAACGGCCGTATTGAATTCAGTACGGCCGTATTGAAGTTCAAAAAACCTCAATACGGCCGTATTGAGTTCAGTGCAGCCGCATTGAAGTTCAGTGCAGCCGTATTGAGTTCAGTGCAGCCGTATTGAAGTTCAGTGCAGCCGTATTGAGTTCAGTGCAGCCGTATTGAAGTTCAGAAACTTCAATACGGTCGTATTGAGTTCAGTGCGGCCGTATTGTAGTTTAAAATGTTCAATACGGCCGTACTGAACTTTTGGGAGACCGTATTGGGCTTCATTCCCTCCACTTTCTTATTTTTTGCTACTCTAAGACCTCTAAACCTACAGATTGTCATCCTAGGGTCTTCCAGGAGTCCTTCCGGCTGACTTTCCTTTGGTCTTCGAGAGTCTTCAAGCTTTATTTCCGACCCGGACAATTTTAGGGGTCTACAGCTGCCCCCCCTTTACTTAGTCAAACGGCTTTTAGTGTACCGTTTGACAAGTAAAGGAGTTGACCCAATTGTCCGGGGAATAAGCCATCCTTCCGACTTGTAGTGTCTTCCGGTGGAAAATTGTTGAGTAGCCTCTCCAGGTTGAGTATTAGTCGTCGCCTCTCCAGGCTCGTGCATACCTCGGTGCTTCTGACAACGGGGGGTAGCGTGAGTTTGCCCTCTCCAGGGTCTGCGTACCTCCGTGCTTCTAGTCACTTTGGTAGCGTGAGTCTTGCCCTCTCCAGGGTCTGCGTACCTCCGTGCTTCTAGTCACTTTGGTAGCGTGAGTCTTGCCCTCTCCAGGGTCTGCGGTTTGCCCTCCCCAGGGTCTGCGTATCTCCGTGCTTCTAGTCACTTTGGTAGCGTGAGTTTGCCCTCTCCAGGGTCTGCGGTTTGCCCTCCCCAGGGTCTGCCTCCGTGTTCTTGACGACATTGGCAATGTGAGTTTGCCCTCTCCAGGGATCTGAGATGGTTTTTGTCTCCACAGTCCACTATGCTGCTTCGACGTTTTTTCTGATTTTGTGCCACTGAGGGCTGGATAACGCAGGAATCCGTCTAGGGGATGTGCAGTCATTCATAGGTTCTTGTGCCCCAACTTGTATTTGCATAGTTGGTACCCATGGGGAATTTCTGACTCCTTGGGGTGTAGACACAAATGCTCTTCTTGAATTGAGCGATGCCTTATGTTTGGCTGACGTCCTTTGACGTTGGTGGAGTATCCCGATTATCCTTATTCGGGTGTCTCTCTTTGATTTTCTGATTTTGTAGCCTCTATGTAGGCTATTATCCACTGGGGGTTCTGGATGTTGATTTTGATTTTGTCTCCACAGTCCACGATGCTGCTTTGACAATTGTTTTTGATTTTTGTGCCACTGAGGGCTGGATAACGCAGGGATCCGTCTAGGGGATGTGCAGTTACTCATAGGTTCTTGTGTCCCAACTTTCCTTTGCATAGTTGGTGCCCATTGAGGAATTTCTGTTTCCCTGGGGTGTAGATACGAAGATGCTCTTTCTGAGATGAGCGGTGCCTTATGATTGGCTGACGTCCTTTCGACGATGGTGGAGTATCCCGGTTGTCCTTATTCGGGTGTCTCTTTTGATTTTTTTGATTTTTGTAGCCTCTGTGTAGGCTGTTATCCGCTGGGGGATTCTTGTCATTGATTGTGATTAGCCTCTTCTATTTAGGCAGATCATCTTGACGTTTGATGTTTGGCTAAGAGCCGGATTCCACTTGGGGAATGATTATTGATATATATATATATATATATATATATATATATATATATTTTTTTTTTTCTCCTTTTGTAGGGGTGCCTCTGAGTAGGCGAGTGGGGATTTAAAGTTTATATATCCCAGAGTATTATTTAGAAAGCCTCTTCAGGCTTAGCTTCACTCATCGCTTGAGTTGGAGAGCTATCTTCCACTGAGGAAGTTTCAAGTCCTTTGACTGAATATTTTGCTTTGGATGATCGCGCTTCCATTGGGGATTTTGACGATCTTGCTTTGGTAGCTCTCGCTGGGGATTTGTTCCATGAGCTTAAGCTGAGGTTTCTCTGGGGAGTATTATTTCTGCGAGCCTCTCCAGGCTCAGTTATTCTGAGAGAGAGTATTATTTCGGCAAGCCTCTCCAGGCTCAGTTATTCTGAGAGAGTATTATTTCGGCAAGCCTCTCCAGGCTCAGTTATTCTGTATGAGTATTATTTTCTGTTCAGCCCAAGAGCGCAAGCTGAGATGTCCCTTGGGGAGTATTATTTCGGCAAGCCTCTCCAGGCTTAGTTATTTTGTATGAGTATTATTTCGGCAAGCCTCTCCAGGCTCAATTATTCTGTGGGAGTATTGTTTCGGCAAGCCTCTCCAGGCTCAGTTATTCCGCACGAGGTGATTGATTTTCTAAATCTTTTGCCTTTTTTTTTGTCGTTTTTGGCTTTTTCTGTATTTTTTTGCCTTTTTTGTCATTTTTTGGCTTTTTCTATATTTTTGCCTTTTCTGTTGATTTGCGGCCCTTTCTGTTGACCGCTGCCATACACAAGCAATTTTTCCTATTTTCTATTTTATGCAATTGCCTTATGATAAGGTCTTTGAATGTGCAACTAATGTGTGTGATGCACTAATGCAAGTTTTATTATTTAATGTTTTTAGAAAAATGAATGGCTCTCCCTATCCTCTTCTTCTTTGGAGGAGTTTCTGTCATAGACGCGAGGGAGGATTTTTGTGACCTTTTATGCAGGAGATTACGGATTTTATAGGAACTGTAGTCCCCTAAAATTGTCCGGGTCGGAAATAAAGCTTGAAGACTCTCGAAGACTGAAGGAAGATCAGCCAGAAGGACTCCTGGAAGGCCCTAGGAGGGTTCTCTATAGGTCTAGAGGTCTTAGAATAGCTCAAAATAAGGAAGTGGAGGGAATGAAGCCCAATACGGCCGTACTGAACTTAATACGGCCGTATTGAAGCTTCAATACGGCCGCAGTGAACTCAATACGGCGTATTGAAGTTTCTGAAACTTCAATACGGCCGTACTGAAATCAATACGGCCGTATTGAAGCTTCAATACAGCCACAGTGAACTCAATACGGGCGCATTGAAATTTCTGAATTTCAATACGGCCGTATTGAACTCAATACGACCGTATTGAAGTTCAAAAATTTCAATACGGCCGTATTGCTTCTGTAGGCCGTATTGCGCCTATTCCCTATAAATATGACGTCAATTGGACGTCATTCCACACTTTTTTCAGATAGTTTCAACCCTCTCCTTGAGTATTCTGGGGTTTTTGAGCAGTGTTCTGCCCTAGAAATCAACTCGGAGAGTTGAATCCGACAAAGTTCTTGAGCCCCGAGCCATTTTGCTTGAGGATCGAACCTAGTCGAAGGGAAATCCTCCGGATTTCCATAGTTAAAAGTTTTTTTAGAAGGAGCTGAGCGAGCTTGTAGAGCGAGGGAACGCCAAAAAGCTTCCCAGTTTTACTCAATATATAAAAGCACGCTTCAAGAGGTTTCTTCTTAAATCCTTCCTTTTACTGCTTTCTGTGTGCATATTTAAACTGTCATCATGTAGATAGTTAATTTATAATTGCTTAGAATAAATAGGGGTAATTTAGTAATTTTACGCTGTTATTTTTGAAAATAATCTGTCATAGGGAACCCGAAGAGGGGCGCTGTGGGGTGCTAACACCTTCCCCACGCGTAACCGACTCCCTTACCCAACTCTGGTTGTAATGGCCAAAGTTGATTTATAAAATCAATTGCCTTATCCCTTTTTCCAATGTTTTGAGTAAAACATTGGTGGCGACTCCACGAACCCCTCCTTTTGCGAAAACCACTAATCCATGGAGGGTCCCGCTTGGGATTAATATGGATTGGTGAATCATTTAATAAAATTGCTCGTTTGACAAGGTCTCAGTTTGAGAATACGTCATTCTAGCAATCCATATTTTTAAACAATTAAACGAGTCCAACCATCCTTCGCGAATGCCGAAAGCCCGTTTCGGGCCGGGTGGCGACAGATGGCGACTCCACTGGGGGAAGCTTCGAGAGTCAGGTCCCATTTAGTGACAGATTATTTTAACAAATAATAGTTAAAATTACTTCATTACCCCTTGCTTGTATGATAACATGCTTTATATATTTGGCTTTAAATAACTGTTGTTTGCTTAAATTTTCCGCAATTGTTTGAAATAAATTGCACACAAACCTTTGCACACAACAGTTCCCTCTATACCCGGGGGCATGAGTGGTAATCCATAGGGAGTGGATGTTAGTACGGCCGGTTGAATGGGTCTATAGGAGCCTACGAGACCGTTGTCGGAAAACATCACTCAAGGTGATAACCATGAAACTCGAGTCCGACAGTGCGTTGGAACTTTCCATCGACTTACGACGAGAGGAATTGGGTCCCTATAATGGGGGCACCTTGGGGGCCTTTGACCAAGTGAGAACAGTTAGATCCTCCTTGAATATGCACTTTTCTGCAGGAGACCCCTACCTCGTGATTCGCTCGTGACTGTTCGTGGATGAGTGAATTGTTTGTGTAAATGCTTATGTGCAATTGTTTGTGCATTAATAAATAACCTCGTGATAAGGTCTAAAGAATAATCCCCATGCATGAAAAAACCATGACAATGAGAGGAAAGACCATGTGTAAAAATATAATAAAAATGAGGAGCATGTGCATCATTACCAATAAAGATATCATGCATCCTCATAAACCATGCATTTTAGGTTCACCAATACCTCTTGACATGAGTAAAAGTGACCCATAATTATCGAGATTCTCCTGTTGAGGAGAGATCATAAGTCAAGGAGGGTGGTAATACTCTGTTTTAAAAAAGGCAGCGCCTTAAAAAAGGAGGGTTATCAAACTCATGTCAAGAGCGTATTCATGAATAAACTAATTAGATTAAAAAAAATTCATTTTAGAAAGTGGCTGGTCATCTACTCTGTCCTCACACGCGCGAAGAAAATCAAGAAAATGGAAGCGCTAGAGGAACAAAACAAGAAGCTCACGACCGAGCTTTCACAGCTCAAAGAGCAGATGGCGCAAATGTTGGAACTCATGCGTCACCATAACATTCATGGATCTCATCACAGTGACCATGGGTCCCATCATGAGGGAGAGGAGGAGGAGCATGAAGAAGATCCTCCACATGCCATTACCTCTTGGGGCTGGAATTATGATCAAAGAGCCCGAGGTTTCAAAAGAACAATTCCACGCCCTAGAGGATCGGTTGAGGGCTATGGAGGGGCATGACTTCGATATTAAAGATGCCAGCCGACATGTGTTTAGTGAGGGATATTCAATTCCCTCCCAAATTTAAAATGCCAGATTTCCCGAGATATGTGGGATCGACTTGCCCCAAGAGTCATCTCACCATGTACTGCCGAAAGATGGCTGCATATGCCACAAACGAAAAGCTCTTGATCCACTGCTTCCAAGAGAGCTTGGCTGATACCAGCGCTCAACTGGTATATGCAGCTAGATGGAAATCAAGTATGTACATGGAGGCAGTTGGCCGACGCCTTTCTCAAGCGCTACAAATACAACATCGACCTAACACCTGATAGGTCAGATCTTCAAGCCTTGAGTAAGAAAAATGATGAATCTTTCAAGGCGTACGCCCAACGATGGAGGGAGGTTGGCGGCACAGATAGAGCCCCCGCTGTCAGATAAGGAGATGGTGTCCTTATTCATCAACTCGTTGACTGGGTCCCTATTACGATAAAATGATAGGGAACACAACGACACTCTTCTCGGACATCATCACCATTTGGGGAGAGAGTGGAACAAGGACTTAAAAGTGGGAAGCTGGCTAAGCCTTCCCAATCATATGAAGCTAAGAAGGTCTTCGGGAAGAAGAAAGAGGGAGAAGTCCAATGCTATAACCATACCCTCGGCTACTTCCACTTCGAAGTCGGGAAGATCGCAATTCACCCCTGTGAAGAAGTTTGATACACTTCCGACCACTTATAGCGATCTCCTGCCGAAGCTAGTAGAAGCCAAACTTCTAGCTCATGTTCCACCAAGGAAGATCGACCCACCTTACCCCGATTGGTACAAGCCACAAGACAAATGTTTATTACCATTCGGGGGCACCAGGGCATTCAACAGAGAAATGCCTTGCTCTCAAATACAGGGTCCAAGACCTTATTGATGCCGGGTGGGTCACCTTCGATTCGACAGCGCCCGACGTGAGCAAGAATCCTCTGCCAAAGCAGGAGTAGAGAGAAGAACAAGCCACGATAGGGCCCCTTCATATTTCTCTTTTAGGGACTCATGATCAGTACCCGAGATCATGAGAACCTTTTCATGTAAATAAGGGTTTTTGTACAGTTTTAATACATATCAATAAAGAGGCATTTCACACATTATTCTCTCTTTTGTTCTTTTCTCTCTTTCCTCATTAACATTAATAATTCTAAACCTAAACAGAACCAATAAAATAATTATGTCTGTAATTGTTCGCTCTGACCGGGATCCAAAAGTTGAGGATGAATGGGTTGAGTTGGACAGTGATGAGGAAACCATTTCTCCGGATCTGCAAAGATTGCTAGATCAAGAAGCTCGAGACTATAAATTTGGGGCATGGCCGAGAGATAAAAGAGGTCAATATTGGGACCCATATCAGTGATGAAATAAGGACACATGCTTCCGCTATGATTATAATAAAATCATTCTTCATTGCTTCTTTTCTTGCTTATAATAAAATTCTAAACCACATTATCTTTAACCCTGTTTGAATAAACATGAATGAGGTTAAAATCATCTTAATAATAATAAACCCACATCATTTTTATGTGGAAGTGTGTGTGACAACTTGGAGCACCTTTCCTTGGCCTCAATAAGTGCCATCATGGATAAAGAAATCCTAAAGACAAAAAGCTCGGCAGGAAACCCAAAAAGGGGGACTGCGCAAAAATAAGAACAAAAGACCCACTAGGAATCCCACAGAAGGGTGACCTAGGCAAAAATTAGGGTTACAAAATAATGAACAAAAACAAAAGCCCGCTAAGACATCACAAAAGGGTGTTTTAGGCAAAAGTTAGGGCTGTCAAAAAAGAAGAAAAACAAAATAAATCCATGATGGTACCATCAATTGAATTCAACAAGGAGCTCAAGAAAAGCTATCCAAGTTGTCAAAGCACAATCATTAATAACAAAGATGTGCTTAACTTCATAAGTGTTTAATCGAACAAACCTAAACACAATAAGCCTACCATTGGCCAGCCATTCTTACAAAATCCATTTTTCAAAAATAAAACAATCCCCTCTAAAACACAAACTTTTGAAAATATATCTTTTCCTTCTTTTCTCTCTTGTCCCAACGATTTTTGAATAATCTAGTGGAAACACGGAGATATAGTGGTCAATAGGAGGGTTGACACATCTCCTAAAGGAAGGGAAGGATTATTTGGTTGATGACACCAAATCCCAAAATCAAATACGCATCATTCCTCGGTTACAGAAATCGGCAGAGCACAGCTCGTCTTGAGGAATGGCAAAAATCCAAACAGAAGAACGCATCGATTAATTTTTTTGAAAAAATGAATCAAATAGAATTAGGTGCATCATATACTGCATACATGCATACAGATGATAGGTGTACTGGAAGATCACTTATTCTCTGTTTATCCTCAAAAAAAAAAAAAAAAAAAAAAAAAAAAAAAAATCAAAATCAAAATCAAATCAATGCGCCCGTATTGAGTTTAATACGGGCGTAACAAGGTGAACGTTGAAGCAACATTTCGTATTCAATACGACGTATTAAACACAATACGGGCGTATTGACGCTCAATACGGCCGTATTCCATTCAATAAGGGCCGTATTGATTGCCACATTTGTACAATAACGGTAAAGCCAATACGGCCGTATTATATTCAATACGGCCGTACTGGCGAAAACTTCTCTATAAATAAGCCTCCCCCCTCTCATTTTTGCATACCAATCTTCATTCTCTGCATATTTTGTTTGTGAGTGCACCCTAGACAGCTTCTCAGAAATGGCAGAGTCATCCCGAAAAAGACAGAGAGCCCCAGCTCGACGTGAGATGACGGATCGACACAGGCAACGGCTGGAGCTCATAGAGACATTCAACTTCGAGTCGTCAAGGGTGCTCGACTTTGACCTTCTCCGAGCAGTGGGCTTGGAGGATGACGTCAGGGGTTACTTCGGCAGTATAGGATGGGAATTTCTCCTTGATTCCCCTTCTCAGCTGTACTTGACAGCCACGAAGGAGTTCCTGGCCTCCGTCGGTATTACTGAGTCGACGAACAGTTATGGGGAAGATGTCTGCTCGGTTGACTTCTGGATGAATCAGGGGTACCGCTCCTTGACCTTGGACGAGTTCAATGTCCAGGCAGGATTTTTCAGCCGCACTGATCAGCTGGAATTTCGTGATGCCATATGCGAGTGGCCTGATCAGTGGACTCCGGTTGACATGTGGAGATTGCTCACTGGCCGAGAGGATTACCATTCAGGGGTAAAGGGTTCCCGGCTTCCGACCGCTCTTCGGATCTGCCACAAGATCCTTACCAGTACTATCCATGGCAGGTCCAAGAGCCCCGAGTCGATTACTCGTCCGGACCTGCTGGCATTATATTGCATGGCCACCGGACGGAAGGCCAACCCTGGATATTTCTTCCTCGAGCATGTGAAGAAGCTGGGGACACGAGAGGGAGGAGAGTCTAGACAGGGGTATATCTTGGTCGCCCCACTCCTCTCACAGCTGGCGGAGACATGGGGATGCCCCGATGGCGAAGAGCCAAGGGCGCTGGCGCCAAAGTTGATCGGTGCTACCACTTTGATTAGCATGAGGATCATTACTAGATCAGCTGGGGGGTTTGTACGAGTAGATGGCCCCGATGCCTATGCCGACATCCTCAATGACCTCGACTTTGAGGGCGATGGCAGCCCACAGCCAGAGACCGGCACTTCGCAGTCGGATAGGGCCTACTTTGATGCCCGCTTTGACGCTTTACAGCAAAGCATCGATACTCGATTCGATGCTTTTCAGCATAGCATCGGCACATGGCAGCAGAGTACAGATGCTCGACTAGATACCTTGGTGCAGGGGTTCGACAACCTCTCCGTCTGGATGCATCGCCGCTTCCCGGACCCGCCACAGGACCCGCCGGCAGAGGAGTGAAGACTGGCTTCTGTTTTATTGCTTTTTTATGCATTAGTTTGGTTGGGCTTAGCCCCATTTCTCAAATTTTCCTTGTACAAATTCATTTTTAGTAATGAAATTTGCCACTTTTGAACTCAAAATTCTCTAGCAATTTAAATTCTGTACAGCAAAAGCCAAAAACATAAAAAAGGCAAAATACAGAAAAAGCCAAATCAGAAGAAAAGGCAAAATACAGAAAAAGCCGAAAATAAAAAAGGCAAGGATACAGAAAATCCAACAAACAGTTTGTACAGAATAACTGAGCCTGGAGAGGCTTACCAAAATACTCCTCATCCCCCAACTGTACAGAGTAAATGAGCCTGGAGAGGCTCGCAGAAATAATACTCCCCAGAGAAAACCTCAACTCAAGCTCATGGAACGAATCCCCAGCAAGAGCTATCAAAGCAAAATCGACGCAATCCCCAATGGAAGTGCGATCATCCAAACAGTATATACAAGTCAAAGGACTTAACACTTCCTCAGTGGAAGATAGCTCTCCGACTCAAAGCGCTGAGTGAGGCTAAGCCTGCAGAGGCTTCCTAAATAATACTCTGGGATACATAAGATCCCTCATTCCCCAATCGCCTACTCAGAGGCATCCCTGCAAAAGGAGAAAAAATCAAAAAATATCAATAAATATTTCCCAAGCGGAATTCGGCATGCAGCCAATCATCAAACATCAAGATAATTCGCCTACTCAGAGGCATCCCTGCAAAAGGAGAAAAATAAAAAAAAAACATCAATAACTATTCCCCAAGCGGAATTTGGCACTCAGCCGAACACTGAACTCCAATTCCTCAGTCGCCTACATAAGAGGCACTCCTTCAAAAGGAAAAATCATAAAAAGATCAATAATCATTCCCCAAGCGGAATCCGGCTCTCAGCCTATCATTGAATATCAAGATGATCTGCCTAACAGAAGAGGCTAATCACAACCAATGACAAAATCCCCTGGCGGATAACAGCCTACACAGAGGCAACAAAATCCAAAAGTTAAAAAGAGTTACCCGAATAAGGATAACCGGGATACTCCACCAACGTCAAAAGGACGTCAGCCAAACATAAGGCATTGCTCAACTCAGAGAGAAAGAGCATCTGTGTCTATACCCCAAGGAGTCAGAAATTCCCCAAGGGTACCAACAATGCAATGCAAGTTGGGGCACAGGAACCTGTGAATGACTGCACATCCCCTAGACGGATCCCTGCGTTATCCAGCCCTCAGTGGCACAAAATCAAAAAAAACAACCGTCGAAGCAGCATCGTGGACTGTGGAGACAAAATCATCACAAATCCCTGAAAAGGAGATATTCACACTACCCCCGTCGTCACAAACACGGAGGTACACAGCTTCCAGCTCGAGCAATGAGCGAAGCTATCTCTGGAAAGGAGGCACTCACTGCTTACTGTCGTCACAAAGGTACTTAGCTTCCGGCTCGAACAAAGAGTGAAGCTAAGCCTGGAGAGGCGGTACTCACAGCTTCCAGCTTGGGCAGCAAGCAAAGCAAAGCCTGGAGAGGCGAAACTCACACTGCTCACCGTCGTCACAAAGGTGCTTAGTTTCCGGCTCGAACAAAGGGCGAGACTAAGCCTGGAGAGGCGAAACTCACACTGCTACCGTTGTCACAAGGGTACTTAGCTTCCGGCTCGAACAAAGAGTGAAGCTAAGCCTGGAGAGACGGTATTCACAGCTTCCAGCTTGGGCAGCAAGCAAAGCAAAACCTGGAGAGGCTACTCGACAATTTTCCACCGGAAGACACTACAAGTCAGAAGGTTGGCTTATTACCTGGACAATTGGGTCAACTCCTTTACTTGTCAATCGATGCACTAAAAAGACCGTTTGACTAAGTAAAGGGGGGGCAGCTGTAGACCCCTAAAATTGTCCGGGTCGGAAATAAAGCTTGAAGACTCTCGAAGACTGAAGGAAGATCAGCCAGAAGGACTCCTGGAAGGCCCTAGGAGGGTTCTCTGTAGGTCTAGAGGTCTTAGAATAGCTCAAAATAAGGAAGTGGAGGGAATGAAGCCCAATACGGCCGTACTGAACTTAATACGGCCGTATTGAAGCTTCAATACGGCCGCAGTGAACTCAATACGGCGTATTGAAGTTTCTGAAACTTCAATACGGCCGTACTGAAATCAATACGGCCGTATTGAAGCTTCAATACAGCCGCAGTGAACTCAATACGGGCGCATTGAAATTTCTGAATTTCAATACGGCCGTATTGAACTCAATACGATCGTATTGAAGTTCAAAAATTTCAATACGGCCGTATTGCTTCTGTAGGCCGTATTGCGCCTATTCCCTATAAATATGACGTCAATTGGACGTCATTCCACACTTTTTCAGATAGTTTCAACCCTCTCCTTGAGTATTCTGGGGTTTTTGAGCAGTGTTCTGCCCTAGAAATCACTCGGAGAGTTGATCCGACAAAGTTCTTGAGCCCCGAGCCATTTTGCTTGAGGATCGAACCTAGTCGAAGGGAAATCCTCTGGATTTCCATAGTTAAAAGTTTTTTTAGAAGGAGCGAGCGAGCTTGTAGAGCGAGGGAACGCCAAAAAGCTTCCCAGTTTTACTCAATATATAAAAGCACGCTTCAAGAGGTTTCTTCTTAAATCCTTCCTTTTACTGCTTTCTGTGTGCATATTTAAACTGTCATCATGTAGATAGTTAATTTATAATTGTCGCCACCGGCCCGAAACGGGCTTTCGGCATTCGCGAAGGATGGTTGGACTCGTTTATTTGTTTGAAAAATGTGGATCGCTAGAATGACTTATTCTCAAACTGAGATCTCGTCAAACGAGCAATTTTATTAAAAGGCTCACTAATCCATATTAATCCCAAGCGGGACCCTCCATGGATTAGTGGTTTTCATAAAGGGAGGGTTCGTGGAGTCGCCACCAATGTTTTACTCAAAACATTGGAAAAAGGGATAAGGCAATTGATTTAAAAATCAACTTTGGCCACTACAACCAGAGTTGGGTAAGGGAGTCGGTTACGCGTGGGGAAGGTGTTAGCACCCCACGGCGCCCCTTTCGGGTTCCCTATGACAGATTATTTTTAAAAGAACAGTATAAAATTACTAAATTACCCCTATTTATTCTAAACAATTATGAATTGACTATCTACATGATGACAGTTTAAATGTGCACACAGAAAGCAGTAAAAGGAAGGATTGAAGGGAAACCTCTTGAAGCGTGCTTTTTATAAAAAATGAATTGGGAAGCGTTTTGGCGTTCCCTCGCTCTACAAGCCCGCTCCTCGCTCTCCTAGAACAAAATTTTAACTAAGGGAATCAAAAAGATTTCCCCTCGACTAGGTTCGATCCTCAAGCAAAATGGCTCGGGGCTCAAGAACTTCGTCGGATCAACTCTCCGAGTGATTTCTAGGGCAGAACACTGCTCAAAAACCCCAGAATACTCAAGGAGAGGGTTCAAACTATGTTGAAAAGTGTGGAATGACGTCCAATTGACGTCATATTTATAGGGAATAGGCGCAATACGGCCTACAGGAGCAATACGGCCGTATTGAAATTTTTGAACTTCAATACGGTCGTATTGAGTTCAATACGGCCGTATTGAAATTCAGAAATTTCAATACGCCCGTATTGGTTTCAGTATGGCCGTATTGAAGTTTCAGAAACTTCAATACGCCGTATTGAGTTCACTGCGGCCGTATTGAAGCTTCAATACGGCCGTATTAAGTTCAGTACGGCCGTATTGGGCTTCATTCCCTCCACTTCCTTATTTTGAGCTATTCTAAGACCTCTAGACCTACAGAGAACCCTCCTAGGGCCTTCCGGGAGTCCTTCTGGCTGATCTTCCTTCAGTCTTCGAGAGTCTTCAAGCTTTATTTCCGACCCGGACAATTTCAGGGGTCTACAGCTGCCCCCCCTTTACTTAGTCGGACGGCCTTTTGGTGTACCGGCTGACAAGTAAAGGAGTTGACCCAATTGTCCGGGTGATGCGCCGACCTTCTGACTTGTAGCGTCTTCCGGTGGAAAATTGTCGAGTAGCCTCTCCAGGTTTTGCTTTGCTTGCTGCCCAAGCTGTAAGCTGTGAGTACCCGCCTCTCCAGGCTTAGCTTCACTCTTTGTTCGAGCCGGAAGCTAAGTACCCTTGTGACGACGGTAGCAGTGTGAGTTTCGCCTCTCCAGGCTTAGTCTCACTCTTTGTTCGAGCCGGAAACTAAGCACCTTTGTGACGACGGTGAGCAGTGTGAGTTTTGCCTCTCCAGGTCTTGCTTTGCTTGTTGCCCAAGCTGGAAGCTGTAAGTACCGCCTCTCCAGGCTTAGCTTCACTCTTTGTTCGAGCCGGAAACTAAGTACCTTTGTGACAACGGTGAACGGTGAGTACCCCCTTTCCAGAGATAGCTTCGCTCATTGTCCGAGCCGGAAGCTGCATACCTCCGTGTTTGTGACGACGGGGGTAGCGTGAATATCTCCTTTCCAGGGATTTGTGATGATTTTGTCTCCACAGTCCACGATGCTGCTTCGACGGTTGTTTCTGATTTTGTGCCACTAGGGGCTGGATAACGCAGGGATCCGTCTAGGGGATGTGCAGTTACTCATAGGTTCTTGTGTCCCAACTTTCCATTGCGTAGTTGGTGCCCACTGGAGAATTTCTGATTCCTTTGGGGTGTAGACACAAAGATGCTCTTTCTGATGTGAGCGGTGCCTTATGATTGGCTGACGTCCTTTCGACGTTGGTGGAGTATCCCGGTTATCCTTGTTCGGGTGTCTCTTTTAGTTTTCTGATTTTGCTGCCTCTGTGTAGGCTGTTATCCACTGGGGGATATTGTCGTTGATTTTGATTAGCCTCTTCTGTCAGGCATATCAGCTTGACGTTCAATGATTGGCTGAGAGCCAGATTCCACTTGGGGAATGATTATTGATTTTTATTTTCTTTCTCCTTCTGCAGGGATGCCTCTTGAGTAGGCGACTGGGGATTTGGGGATCTTATGTATCCCAGAGTATTATTTAGGAAGCCTCTACAGGCTTAGCCTCACTCGACACTTGAGTTGGAGAGCTATCTTCATTGAGGAAGTTTAAGTCCTTTGACTTGGATATTCTGCTTGGGTGATCGTACTTCCATTGGGGATTTTGACGATTTTGCTTTGATAGCTCTTGCTGGGGATTTTGAGTCCAAGAGCGTGAGTTGAGGTTTCTCTGGGGAGTATTATTTCTGCGAGCCTCTCCAGGCTCAATTATTCTGAGATGTGGGGGATGAGGAGTATTGTTTCGGCAAGCCTCTCCAGGCTCAGTTATTCTGTGCGAACTGGTTGTTGGATTTTCTGTATCCTTGCCTTTTTTATTTTTTTTGGCTTTTTCTGTATTTTGCCTTTTTCTTTATGTTTTTGGCTTTTGCTGTATAGAATTTGAATTCAAAAGTGGCAAATTTCATTAAAAGCGAATTTGTACAAGAAAAATTTGGGAAATGGGGCTAAGCCCAACCAAACTAGTACATGAAAAAGCACTAAAACAGAAGCCAGTCTTCACTCCTCTGCTGGCGGGTCCTGTGGCGGGTCCGGGAAGCGGCGATGCATCCAGACGGAGAGGTTGTCGAACCCTTGCACCAGGGTATCTAGTCGGGCATCTGTACTCTGCTGCCATGTGCCGATGCTATGCTGAAAAGCATCGAATCGAGTATCGATGCTTTGCTGTAAAGCGTCAAAGCGGGCATCAAAGTAGGCCCTATCCGACTGCGAAGTGCCGGTCTCTGGCTGTGGGCTGCCATCGCCCTCAAAGTCGAGGTCATTGAGGATGTCGGCATAGGCATCGGGGCCATCTACTCGTACAAACCCTCCAGCTGATCTAGTAATGATCCTCATACTAATCAAAGTGGTAGCACCGATCAGCTTTGGCGCCAGCGCCCTTGGCTCTTCGCCATCGGGGCATCCCCATGTCTCCGCCAGCTGTGAGAGGAGTGGGGCGACCAAGATATACCCCTGTCTAGATTCTCCTCCCTCTCGTGCCCCCAGCTTCTTCACATGCTCGAGGAAGAAATATCCCGGGTTGGCCTTCCGTCCGGTGGCCATGCAATATAATGCCAGCAGGTCAGGACGAGTAATCGACTCGGGGCTCTTGGACCTGCCGTGGATAGTACTAGTAAGGATCTTGTGGCAGATCCGAAGAGCGGTCGGAAGCCGGGAGCCCTTTACCCCTGAATGGTAATCCTCTCGGCCAGTGAGCAATCTCCACATGTCAACCGGAGTCCACTGATCTGGCCACTCGCATATGGCATCACGAAATTCCAGCTGATCAGTGCGGCTGAAAAATCCCGCCTGGACATTGAACTCGTCCAAAGTCAAAGAGCGGTACCCCTGATTCATCCAGAAATCAACCGAGCAGACATCTTCCCCGTAACTGTTCGTCGACTCAGTAATACCGACGGAGGCCAGGAACTCCTTCGTGGCTGTCAAGTACAGCTGAGAAGGGGGATCAAGGAGAAATCCCCATCCTATGCTGCCGAAGTAACCCCTGACGTCATCCTCCAGGCCCACTGCTCGGAGGAGGTCAAAGTCAAGCACCCTTGACGGCTCGAAGTTGAACGTCTCTATGAGCTCCAGCCGTTGCCTGTGTCGGTCTGTCATCTCACGTCGAGCTGGGGCTCTCTGCCTTTTTCGGGATGACTCTGCCATTTTTGAGAAGCTATCTAGGGTGCACTCACAGACAAAATATGCAGGGAATGAAGATTGGTATGCAAAAATGAGAGGGGGGAAGGCTTATTTATAGAAAAGTTTTCGCCAGTACGGCCGTATTGAGCATAATACGGCCGTATTGGCTTTCCCGTTATTGTACAAATGTGGCGATCAATACGGCCCGTATTGAAATGAATACGGCCGTATTGAGCGTCAATACTCCCGTATTGTGTTTAATACGCCGTATTGAATACGAAAAGTTGCTTCAACGTTTACCTTAATACGCCCGTATTAAACTCAATACGGGCGCATTGATTTTTTTTTTTTTTTTTTTTTTTTTTTTTTTTTTTTTTTTTTTTTTTTTAAACAGAGAATAAGTGATATTCCAGTACACCTATCATCTGTATGCATGTATGCAGTATATGATGCACCTAATTCTATTTGATTCAGTTTTTCAAAAGAATTAATCGATGCGTTCTTTGTTTGGATCTTGCCATTCCTCTAGACAGACTGTGCTTTGCCGATTTCTGTAACCGAGGAGTGATGCGTATTTGATTTTGGGATTTGGTGTCATCAACCAAATAATCCTCCCTTCCTTTAGAAAGTATGTCAACCCTCCTATTGACCACTATATCTCCATGTTTCCACTAGATTATTCAAAAATCGTTGGGGACAAGAGAGAAAAGAAGGAAAAGGTATATTTTTCAAAAGTTTGTGTTTTAGAGGGGATTGTTTTATTTTTGAAAAATGGATATTGCAAGAATGGCTGGCCAATGGTAGGATTATTGTGTTTAGGTTTGTTCGATTAAACACTTATGAAGTTAAGCACATCTTTGTTATTAATGATTGTGTTTTGACAACTTGGATAGCTTTTCTTGAGCCTCTTGTTGAATTCGATTGATGGTACCATCATGGATTTATTTTGTTTTTCCTTTTTTGACGGCCCTAACTTTTGCCTAAAACACCCATTTGTGATGTCTTAGCGGGCTTTTGTTTTTGTTCATTATTTTGTAACCCTAATTTTCGCCTAGGTCACCCTTTTGTGGGATTCCTAGCGGGTCTTTTGCTCTTATTTTGCACAGTCCCCTTTTGGGTTTCCTGCCGAGCTTATTATCTTTAGGATTTCTTTATCCATGATGGCATTTATTGATGCCAAGAAAAGGTGCTCCAAGCTGTCATGCACATTTCCACATAAAAATGATGCGGGTTTATTGATTATTAAGACGATTTTAACCTCACTTATGTTTATCCAAACAGGGTTAAATGACGTGGTTTAGAATTTTATGGTAAGCAAGAAAAGAATCAATAAGAAATTAATGAAGAATGATTTTATTATAATCGTGATGGAAACATGTGCCCTATCGAGGCTCGGGGGTCGGGCTGTCCCCGAGGAGTGATCTCTAATAGTCACTGAATTTACACATCCCTATTAGAAGGAAAAGGACACTTGATGACGACGACCGGCCTTGACGTTTGTGAACCCGCCTTCTTAAAGATCTGGCTTAAAGAACGTTGAGAAGGATCTTGATTCCTCTTCGTTCTTTGACTTTTAACAGGGTTGTATCCTAACCCTTGTTTCCCCGGATTGTCCTTGATAATAGGTAGCTCCGGGATTCCTTGGGAGTACTTGCCCAATCCTTGTCCTGGCAAGTATCCGTTCTTTGTGAGCATATGGGCTACCTTCTTCATTTCTCGGGGAAACGTTTCAACATTGGCAATTTCCAATGCTTGGAAGGCGGTTTCCAAAGCTTCCTCTGCTGCATCCACATAAGGTATGTTGGATGGCTTGCTGATGAGTATGTCATCTTCAGCTTGTACAGTCACCAGTTTGTCACCCACAATGAATTTGACTTTTTGGTGGAGCGTAGAGGGCACAGCTTTCGCATCATGAATCCAAGGTCGGCCTAGGAGACAGCTGTATGCAGGAGTAATATCCATCACTTGGAATTCGACGTTGAAGATGGTAGGTCCAATTTGGATCGGAAGATTGACTTCTCCCACCACTTCTCTCTTAGAACCATCGAAAGCTCGAACGATCATGTTGCTCGGGCGCATTTGGACTCCCTTGATTGCCACTTGATCAAGAGTTCTTTTGGGCATCACATTCAAGGAAGATCCGTTATCCACCAAGACTTTTGCGATGTGGTACTCCTTGCACTTTACAGAGATGTGCAAGGGTTTGTTGTGATTAGGTCCCTCGGCGGGGATTTCTTCATCGGTGAAAGTGAGGTGGTCATTAGCCGTGATGTGGCTAACAATTCCCTCAAACTTGTCTTGGGAGATGGTATGCGACACATATGCCTCGTTCAAGACCTTCAACAGAGCTTGCCGATGCGGTTCGGAGCTTAGGATCAATGACAACAAAGTGATCTTTGCTGGTGTCTTGTGAAGTTGATCCACAATGGAGTACTCGCTTTGTTTGATGAATTTTAACAGCTCATCAGTCTCCTCCTCGGATTCTCTATCTTCCTCGGTTTTCTCCTTTTCTTTTCCTTTATTCTTGGGAGCTTTATCGTGCAGATCTTCGGGAGTGTAGATCCTGCCACTCCTAGTCATGCCCCCAAGTCCAGCGATGTTGGAGATATCACTGCCGGTAGAAGTATGGATGTCGTATATCCATGGCACAGCCTTATTTGATTCGTAAGGGAAAGGTCTTGGAACGACAATCCTTAACGGCGTGGGGCCTTCCCCTTTTTCTATCTTGACTACCAACAACGGCGTCGTCGTGTGTTCGCTTTGCGTAGTTGTTGGTTTGCATTTTATCACAAATGGCGTGCGATCCATTCTGAACATATACATCGATTAATTCTTTCTTTTTATTAATCTTTATTATTAATTACTAGGAGAGATAAATGCAAAATGAATGACTAATGAGATGCAAAGGCGATAAATCTCAAGAATTCGATTTTATTCATTGAAGAAAGTGCACAACTTTTTATACAATGCTTTGAAGCAATTTTTTACAAAAAGAGAAAAGCCGGTAGAAACCCACAGGCGGGTTCATACGTCGTTGCCATTCTTCTTCGGCTTCCTCAACATGGCGTGCCATTGCTTCAACTTGCAAGTGGACGGCTTGGCTCATATCATCACAAGTCTTCTGAGCCTCCTTCGCTTTCTGAGTGTGATAGTTGATCATGGCCTGCAGCTCGTTCAGCTCGTCTTCGGCTCGATCTTTCTCCTCTTGGAGTTTAGCCATTCGTGCCAATCCTTCCCTTTCCTTTTTGCGGAAGTCGGAAAGGTTTGCGGCTTGTCGTTGAGCGACCTCCCGCCATTTCTGTGCGTCGGATCGAGTCGATAGCAAGTCCTCTTGCATGTCCCTGATCAACTGTGCCTGCTTTGCACGTTCGGCTTCCAGATGCGCTATCTTTGCGTTGACTTCTTGGAGTTGACTACTCGGTTCAATTTTTTGCATTTTGGATGCCCGAGTAGTCTCCTCATTGAGGTTAGCACACTCATCCTTGAGCCGCTCTATCTCGTGGTCTTTCTTCTTGCATTGCCTTTGAAGACCGTCAATAGTAAAACTGGATTCTTCGTTTTTCTCTTCAAGAACTCTCATTTGAGCTCCCATAATTTCCAGCTTTTTGGTCAAGGCGTCGACTTGTTCTTGCAATGCCTTCCTTGTTGCTGTGGTTGCACAAGAAGTGGATGGTTGAGGCACCCCCCTCTTGCTCCTCCATTCCTCATAATCAATGGAGACGGATACCCGAGGCTTTCCAAGTTCGAGATCTCCCTCATAGGTTGGTCTCTCCCACGCTCTTATGACAGAGTGCATATCCCTTTGATGTTCGGAATCATAGGAGAAACACGACCCTCCAAGCTCCTCTTTAGTAGGAATAATTTGGGTCCTCATTAGCTGTCTCATAACCAATTTAGGCGAGTAGGCTATGCAACCTCTGAGGCCCATCAATGGTATGCTTGGATAACTGCCGCATCTCGTCAATATATGGCTCGGATGGAACCAAGGGCAAACCCATGTGAAGTGATTAATGTTCCACTGTTCCATTTCTTCCTTCCACTCGGAAGCATATCGGCGGCGTACGGGGATCTTGGAGAAACTCCTCAATGGATCGGGCAAGGTCCCCATATGACTAGAAGCATAGAAGTGTGTAATGCCCCATACATATAGCAAGGAGGTGCAGCATCGAATGGTTTTCCCTTGCTTCCGTTGAGACAAATGAACAGAGAGCAAGGTGTCGGCAAGAATGGCAGGCACGGGACTCTTCATGTGTACGTCCCAAGCGAAGAAAGCGTCCATTGCAGCATGGTCCACTGTGTTAGCGTAGAAGGGGAAAAGGATCATCCCAAATACAGCTAATGCTAGAGTCTTGTTGAAAGCTAACCAATCTCCCTCACCAGCCAAGGAAGAAAGGTGGTCTTCAATCATAGCAAGCTTCCAACCTTTAACATTGCCGTTCCCCACCAAGGCAGCTGATCGTGATGGTAATTTGACCTGAGTGGCAACTCTCTCCACGGCCACATGGTTATCATGAAAGATATAGACCCCAGCTGATTTGGGCCATCGTAGCATGAGCTCGTATTCTTCGAGAGTAGGAACTAGGTCAAACTGGGGGAACTCGAAACAATGTAGATCGAGACTCCAAAAGTGGACCAATGCTCTCAGAAAGGATGGATCTACACAAATCTTCATTAAGTCGAGAACTCGTCCATAGGATTTTTCAAACTCCAAACGAGCCTCTCGTGGCATCAAGGTACAGAGGTGATCCAATCTCTCGGCACGGTATAATAAGAAGTCCACTTTCTTCAATTGCCCTTGCACTCCCCTAGATCCCTCCATGATCTACAGTAAAATGCATGATATGAGATGATGGAGATGAATATGCATGCATAGTGTTTATTTAACTAGGCATTATCATGTTTCTTGGGATTTTCCTAACATGATGCATGATATTGCTTGGTTTGGGTAAATATTATTTTTTTTTGTATTTTGTATTTTTTTGGTGAAAAGGGAAACTGTCTACATGAATGTGATGAGGGTAGATGTCAACACCATGCACTAGAAGATCCTTATTTCTATTTATTTTTATTTTACTAGGAATGTTGTATGTTTAAAGAATGCAAATGTATGCTCATACAATGTCACATAGTCAATGCACAGACAATTCACTCATCCACGAACAGTCACGAGCGAATTACGAGGTAGGGGTCTCCTGCAGAAAAGTGCATATTCAAGGAGGATCTAACTGTTCTCACTTGGTCAAAGGCCCCCAAGGTGCCCCCATTATAGGGACCCAATTCCTCTCGTCGTAGGTCGATGGAAAGCTCCAACGCACCGTCGGACTCAAGTTCATGGTTATCACCTTGAGTGATGCTTTTCGACAACGGTCTCATAGGCTCCTATAAACCCATCAACCGGCCGTACTAACATCCACTCCCTATGGATTACCACTCATGCCCCCGGGTATAGAGGGAACTGTTGTGTGCAAAGGTTTGTGTGCAGTTTTTATTTCAAACAATTGCGGAATTTAAGCATACAACAGTTATTTAAAGCCATATAATAAAACATATTATAATACAAGCAAGGGGTAATGAAGTAATTTTAACTATTATTTGTTAAAAATAATCTGTCACTAAATGGGACTGACTCTCGAATATTCCCCAGCGGAGTCGCCATCTGTCGCCACCGGCCCGAAACGGGCTTTCGGCATTCGCGAAGGATGGTTGGACTCGTTTATTTGTTTGAAAAATGTGGATCGCTAGAATGACTTATTCTCAAACTGAGATCTCGTCAAACGAGCAATTTTATTAAAAGGCTCACTAATCCATATTAATCCCAAGCGGGACCCTCCATGGATTAGTGGTTTTCATAAAGGGAGGGTTCGTGGAGTCGCCACCAATGTTTTACTCAAAACATTGGAAAAAGGGATAAGGCAATTGATTTAAAAATCAACTTTGGCCACTACAACCAGAGTTGGGTAAGGGAGTCGGTTACGCGTGGGGAAGGTGTTAGCACCCCACGGCGCCCCTTTCGGGTTCCCTATGACAGATTATTTTTAAAAGAACAGTATAAAATTACTAAATTACCCCTATTTATTCTAAACAATTATGAATTGACTATCTACATGATGACAGTTTAAATGTGCACACAGAAAGCAGTAAAAGGAAGGATTGAAGGGAAACCTCTTGAAGCGTGCTTTTTATAAAAAATGAATTGGGAAGCGTTTTGGCGTTCCCTCGCTCTACAAGCCCGCTCCTCGCTCTCCTAGAACAAAATTTTAACTAAGGGAATCAAAAAGATTTCCCCTCGACTAGGTTCGATCCTCAAGCAAAATGGCTCGGGGCTCAAGAACTTCGTCGGATCAACTCTCCGAGTGATTTCTAGGGCAGAACACTGCTCAAAAACCCCAGAATACTCAAGGAGAGGGTTCAAACTATGTTGAAAAGTGTGGAATGACGTCCAATTGACGTCATATTTATAGGGAATAGGCGCAATACGGCCTACAGGAGCAATACGGCCGTATTGAAATTTTTGAACTTCAATACGGTCGTATTGAGTTCAATACGGCCGTATTGAAATTCAGAAATTTCAATACGCCCGTATTGGTTTCAGTATGGCCGTATTGAAGTTTCAGAAACTTCAATACGCCGTATTGAGTTCACTGCGGCCGTATTGAAGCTTCAATACGGCCGTATTAAGTTCAGTACGGCCGTATTGGGCTTCATTCCCTCCACTTCCTTATTTTGAGCTATTCTAAGACCTCTAGACCTACAGAGAACCCTCCTAGGGCCTTCCGGGAGTCCTTCTGGCTGATCTTCCTTCAGTCTTCGAGAGTCTTCAAGCTTTATTTCCGACCCGGACAATTTCAGGGGTCTACAATAATTGCTTAGAATAAATAGGGGTAATTTAGTAATTTTACGCTGTTATTTTTGAAAATAATCTGTCATAGGGAACCCGAAAGGGGCGCTGTGGGGTGCTAACACCTTCCCCACGCGTAACCGACTCCCTTACCCAACTCTGGTTGTAATGGCCAAAGTTGATTTATAAAATCAATTGCCTTATCCCTTTTTCCAATGTTTTGAGTAAAACATTGGTGGCGACTCCACGAACCCCTCCTTTTGCGAAAACCACTAATCCATGGAGGGTCCCGCTTGGGATTAATATGGATTGGTGAATCATTTAATAAAATTGCTCGTTTGACAAGGTCTCAGTTTGAGAATACGTCATTCTAGCAATCCATATTTTTAAACAATTAAACGAGTCCAACCATCCTTCGCGAATGCCGAAAGCCCGTTTCGGGCCGGTGGCGACAGGAACCCCTCCAATTTTCTTTATTGACCGATTATTAAAGGAATTTCGTACAATTTTATGAAATACCAATTTTAGAGGCATAATCACATGGTCAAGAGAGAAGAGAAAATGAATAGATATTTTATTGATTTTCACAAGTGTTTTTTACAGAAAGATATACAGAAGGAATTTCTGAAGAATGGCTGGCCAGGGTAGGCTATATACATTGGGCTTAACAATTATATCTGTAATTGTTGCTCTTTACGCTCCCCTAATTGCTTCGGGTGAGATGCCTGTGCCAGGAGTGTAGATGCTGCAAGACGCTTGCTTCTAGAAGATAATCACTTGATCCGCCTTTCGGTTTTCGATTCAAGTGATCGTTGCTTGCTTTGTTTTTGCATCTTATTCTTTTGCCCCTAATTTTTGTCTAGGACGTATCCTAGCGGGGATAAATTCGCCTTTGTTTTGCCTAGTACCCTTGTACTGGCGGGCTTTTTATTTTGCCCTAACTTTTGCCTAAGACGCCCTTTTTGGGTTTTCATCCTAGCGGGCCTATGCAAGCAACGTCTTCAAGCATAGTACTTCTTTACCACGTCAGTGTTGACTGGGTATCGAAGTTCTTTTCCATCCATGTTTGTGAGGATCAATGCTCCTCCTGAGAAGGCTCGTTTTACCACGTATGGTCCTCCGTGATTTGGGGCCCACTTTCCGATTTTGTCCTTTCGAGTTGGTAGCAATTTCTTCATTACCCACTCTCCCTCATGGTAGACCCGAGGGTGGACTTTCTTGTCAAAAGCCTTTTTGATCTTCCTCTGATAGGCTTGACCATGGCATATGGCGTTCAGCCGTTTCTTTTTGATAAGGTTCAACTGGTCGTATCGGCTTTGAACCCATTCTACCTCGGAAAGTTTTGTTTCCATGATTACCCTTAGAGAAGGTATCTCGACTTCGACGGGTAGAACTGCCTCCATCCCATAAACGAGGGAGAATGGAGTAGCTCCTGTAGATGTACGTACTGAAGTCCTATAGCCATGAGGAGCGAAGGGTAACATCTCGTGCCAGTCTTTAAATGAGACAACCATCTTTTGCACTATTTTCTTGATGTTCTTATTGGTTGCCTCGACTGCCCCATTCATCTTTGGCCGATATGGGGAAGAGTTATGGTGTTGGATCTTGAATTCTTGGCACAGTTCTTCCACCATTTTGTTGTTCAGATTAGATCCATTATCAGTGATGATTTATTTCTCCATGCTTCCACTAGATTATTCTAAAATCATTTGGGACAAGAGAGAAAAGAAAGGAAAGATATTTTTTGTTCTGAAGTTTGTGTTTTAGAGGGGATTTATTTTTCAAAAATGGTTTTTGTAAGAATGTTTGGCCAAGGTAGGCTTATGTGTTTAGGCTTGTTTGATTAAACACTTATGAAGTTAAGAAAATCTTTGTTTATTGACGTTGTGATTTTGACAACTTGGATAGCTTCTCTTGAACCTTTCTTTTTGAATTCGGTTCATGGTACCACCATGGATTTCTTTTGTTTTTTAATTGTCCTTATTTTTGCCTGAAACACCCTTTTGTGGTGTTTTAGCGGACTTTTGTTTTTGTTTATTTTTGCAACCCTAACTTTTGCCTAGGTCACCCTTTCGTGGGATTCCTAGCGGGTTCTTTGCTCTTATTTTTGCGCAGCCCCTTTTTTGGGTTTCCTGCCGCGCTTCTTTTATTTTAAAGGATTTCTTTTTATCCATGATGGCACTTGTCGAGGCCAAGGGAAGGTGCTCCAAGTTGTCACACACACTTCCACATAAAAATGATGCGGGTTTATTATTATTAAGATGATTTTAACCTCATTCATGTTTATTCAAACAGGGTTAAAAATAATGTGGTTTAGAATTTTATTATAAGCAAGAAAAGAAGCAATGAAGAATGATTTTATTATAATCATAGCGGAAACATGTGTCCTTATTTCATCACTGATATGGGTCCCAATGTTGACCTCTTATATCTCTCGGCCATGCCCCAAATTCACAGTCTCCAATTTCTCTTGACGAGCTTCTTGATCTAGCAATCTTTGCAGATCCGGAGAAATGGTCTCCTCATCACTGTCCAACTCAACCCATTTATCCTCAACTTTCGGATCCCGGTCAGAGCGAACAATTACAGACATAATTATTTTATTGGTTCTGTTTAGGTTTAGAATTATTAATGTTAATGAGGAAAGAGAGAAAAGAACAAAAGAGAGAATGATATGTGAAAAATGCCTCTTTATTGATATGTATTAAAACTGTACAAAAACCCTTATTTACATGGAAAGGTTCTCATGATCTCGGGTACTGATCATGAGTCCCTAAAAGAGAAATATGAAGGGGCCCTATCGTGGCTTGTTCTTCTCTCTACTCCTGCTGCGGCAGAGGATTCTTGCTCACGTCGGGCGCTGTTGAATCAAAAGTGATCCACCCAGCATCGATAAGGTCTTGGACCTTATTTTTGAGAGCTCTACATTTCTCAGTTGAATGCCCCGATGCCCCCGAATGGTATAGACATTTGTCTTGCGGTTTGTACCAATCGGGATGAGGTGGATCAATCTTCTTTAGTGGAACGTAAGCTAGAAGACGTGCTTCCACTAGCTTCGGCAGGAGGTCACTATATGTGGTCGGAAGTTTATCAAACTTCTTCACAGGGTTGTATTGCGACTTTCCTGACTTCGAAGTGGAAGAAGATGAAGAAATATTTACGGCATTGACTCCTCCCTCCTTCTTCTTCCCGTAGGTCTTCTTGGCTTCAAATGATTGGGAAAGCCCAGCTAGCTTCCCACTTTTCAGCCCTTGTTCCACTCTTTCGCCAATGGTGATGATGTCCGAGAAGAGTGTTGTCGTGTTCCCTATCATCTTGTCATAATAGGGACCGGTCAACGAGTTTATGAATAGGGACACCGTCTCCTTATCCGACAGCGGGGGCTCTATTTGTGCCGCCAACTCCCTCCATCGTTGGGCGTACGCCTTGAAGGATTCATCATTTGTCTTACTCAAGGCTTGAAGATCGGACCTATCGGGTGTTAGGTCGATGTTATATTTATAGCGCTTGAGAAAGGCGTCGGCCAACTGCCTCCATGTGCACACTTGACTTCCATCCAGCTGCATATACCAATTGAGTGCAGTGTCAGCCAAGCTCTCTTGGAAGCAATGGATCAAGAGCTTTTCATTGGTAGCATATGCAGCCATTTTTCGGCAATACATGGTGAGATGACTTTTGGGGCAAGTCGATCCCACATATTTTGGGAAATCGGGCACTTTGAATTTGGGAGGGAATTGGATGTCCCTCACTAAGCACATGTCGGCGGCATCTTTAATATCAAAATCATGCCCCTCCATAGCCCTCAGCCGGTCTTCTAGAGCGCGGAATTGGTCTTTTGAAATTTCAGGCTCTCTAATCGTAATCCCCGCCCCAAGGGGTACAGCTCGCGGAGGGTCTTGTTCTTCCACATGATCCTCCTCATGATGGGACTCATGGTCACTGTGGTGAGCCCCATTCATGTTTTGATGACGCATGAGTTCCATCATTTGCGCCATTTGTTCTTTGAGCTGTGAGAGCTCGGCTGTAAGCTTCTTATTTTGGTCCTCCAGCGCTTCCATCTTCTTGATTTTCTGCGCGCGTGTGAGGACAGAGAGATGACCAACCACTTTCTAAAAATGAATATTTAATCTAATTAATTTATGGAATGAATACGCTCTTGACATGAGCTTGATAACCCTCCATTTTTAAGGCGCTCCCTTTTTAAAACAGAGTATTACTACCCTCCTTGACTTATGATCTCTCCTCAACGGAGAATCTCGATAATTATGGGTCTCTTTTACTCATGTCAAGAGGTATTGGTGAACCTAAAATGCATGGTTTATGAGGATGCATGATGTCTTATTGGTAATGATGCACATGCTCCTCACTTTTATTATATTTTCGCACATGGTCTTTCCTCTCATGTCATGGTTTTTTTCATGCATGGGGATTTATTCTTAGACCTTATCACGAGGTTATTTATTAATGCACAAACAATTGCACATAAGCATTTACACAAACAATTCACCCATCCACGAACAGTCACGAGCGAATCACGAGGTAGGGGTTTCCTGCAGAAAGGTGCATATTCAAGGTGGTTCTAACTGTTCTCACCGGTCTGAGGCCCCCAAGGTGCCCCCATTATAGGGACCCAATTCCTCTCGTCGTAAGTCGATGGAAAGCTCCAACGCACTGTCGGACTCGAGTTCATGGTTATCACCTTGAGTGATGCTTTTCGACAACGGTCTACGGGCACCTATAGACCCATTCGACAACCGGCCGTACTAACATCCACTCCCTATGGCTTACTGTCGCCACCGGCCCGAAACGGGCTTTCGGCATTCGCGAAGGATGGTTGGACTCTTTTATTTGTTTAAAAATATGGATTGCTAGAACGACTTATGCTCAAACTGAGACCTTGTCAAACGAGCAATTTTATTAAAAGGCTCACCAATCCATGTTAATCCCAAGCGGGACCCTCCATGGATTAGCGGTTTTCATAAAAAGGAAGGGTTCATGGAGTCGCCACCAATGTTTTACTCAAAACATTGGAAAAAGAGGTTTAAGGCAATCGATTCAAAAATTGACTTCGGCCATTACAACCAGAGTCGGGTAAGGGAGTCGGTTACGCGTGGGGAAGGTGTTAGCACCCCACAGCGCCCCTTTCGGGTTCCCTATGACAGCTTATTTAAAAATAATAGTGCGAAATTACTAAATTACCCCTATTTATTCTAAGCAATTATAAATTAACTATCTACATGATGACAGTTTAAATATGTACACACAGAAAGCGGTAAAAGAAGGGACTTTAAAGAGATAGACCTTTGAAGCGTGCTTTCTTATATATCTTGACAGAAATTGGGAAGCGTTTTGGCGTTCCCTCGCTCCACAAGCCCGCTCGCTCCCTCCTATAAAATTTTAACTATGGAAATCCGGAGGATTTCCCTTCGACTAGGTTCGAATCTCCAAGCTAAATGCTCGGAATTCCAGAACTTCGTCGGATCGACTCCTTGAGAGATTTCTAGGGCAGAACACTGCTCAAAAACCCCAGAATACTCAAGGAGGGAGTCAAAACTCAGTGTAAAAGTGTGAAATGACGTCCCATTGACGTCATATTTATAGGGAAGAGGCTCAATACGGTTTCTGGGGGTCAATACGGTCCGTATTGAAGTTTTGAACTACAATACGGCCGTATTGAATTCAATACGGCCGTATTGAAGTTCAAAAACCTCAATACGGCCGTATTGAAGTTCAGTGCAGCCGTATTGAGTTCAATGCAGCCGTATTGAACTTCAATACGGCCGTATTGAGTTCAGTGCGGCCGTATTGTAGTTTAAAATGTTCAATACGGCCGTACTGAACTCTTGGGAGGCCGTATTGGGCTTCATTCCCTCCACTTTCTTATTTTTTGCTACTCTAAGACCTCTAAACCTACAGATAATCATCCTAGGGTCTTCCAGGGTCTTCCAGGAGTCCTTCCGGCTGACTTTCCTTTAGTCTTCGAGAGTCTTCAAGCTTTATTTCCGACCCGGACAATTTTAGGGGTCTACAGCTGCCCCCCCTTTACTTAGTCGGACGGCCTTTTGGTGTACCGGCTGACAAGTAAAGGAGTTGACCCAATTGTCCGGGTGATGTGCCAACCTTCTGACTTGTAGCGTCTTCCGGTGGAAAATTGTTGAGTAGCCTCTCCAGGTTATTGCATACCTCGGCGCTTCTGACAACCTCGGTAGCTAAGTTTACCCTCTCCAGGGTCAACTTCACTCGACGCCCGAGCCGGAAGTTGAACACCAACGTGCCTCTGACGACGCTGATGGTTGAGTACTGTCTCTCCAGACCTTGAGTACTGTCTCTCCAGACTTTGAGTATCGTCTCTCCAGACTTTGAGTACCGTCTCTCCAGACTTTGATTGAGTACCGTCTCTCCAGACTTTCTTTGAGTACCGTCTCTCCAGACTTTGTTTGAGTACCGTCTCTCCAGACCTTGTTTGAGTACCGTCTCTCCAGACCTTGTTTGAGTACCGTCTCTCCAGACCTTGTTTGAGTACCGTCTCTCCAGACTTTGTTTGAGTATCGTCTCTCCAGACCTTGTTTGAGTACCGTCTCTCCAGACCTTGTTTGAGTACCGTCTCTCCAGACTTTGTTTGAGTATCGTCTCTCCAGACCTTGTTTGAGTACCGTCTCTCCAGACCTTGTTTGAGTACCGTCTCTCCAGACTTTGTTTGAGTACCGTCTCTCCAGACTTTGTTTGAGTACCGTCTCTCCAGACTTTGTTTGGTCTCTGACGACCTAGGCAACTGAGTTTGCCCTCTCCAGGGTCTGCGTCCGTGTCTTCTGATCACTTCGGCAATGCGAGTTTACCCTCTCCAGGGATCTGAGATGATTTTTTTGTCTCCACAGTCCACTACGCTGCTTCGACGTTTTTCTGATTTTGTGCCACTGAGGGCTGGATAACGCAGGGATCCGTCTAGGGGATGTGCATTCATTCATAGGTTCTTGTGCCCAAACTTGCATTTGCATAGTTGGTACCCATGGGGAATTTCTGACTCCTTGGGGTGTAGACACAGATGCTCTTCTTGATTTGAGCGATGCCTTATGTTTGGCTGACGTCCTTTTGACGTAAGTGGAGTATCCCGGTTATCCTTATTCGGGTGTCTCTCTTTGATTTTTCTGATTTTTGTAGCCTCTGTGTAGGCTATTATCCACTGAGGGTTCTGGATGTTGATTTTGATTTTGTCTCCACAGTCCACGATGCTGCTTTGACGATTGTTTTTGATTTTTGTGCCACTGAGGGCTGGATAACGCAGGGATCCGTCTAGGGGATGTGCAGTTACTCATAGGTTCTTGTGTCCCAACTTTCCTTTGCATAGTTGGTGCCCATTGAGGAATTTCTGTTTCCCTGGGGTGTAGACACGAAGATGGTCTTTCTGAGATAAGCGGTGCCTTATGATTGGCTGACGTCCTTTCGACGATGGTGGAGTATCCCGGTTATCCTTATTCGGGTGACTCTTTTTGTTTTTCTGGTTTGATCGCCTCTGTGTAGGCTGTTATCCGCTGGGGGATTTTTTCATTGATTGTGATTAGCCTCTTCTGTTAGGCAGATCATCTTGATGCTTGATGTTTGGCCAAGAGCCGGATTCCACTTGGGGAATGATTATTGATCTTTTGATTTTTTTTTTTTTTTTTTTTTTTTTGTAGGAATGCCTCTTGAGTAGGCGACTGGGGATTTGGGGATCTTATGTATCCCAAAGTATTATTTAGAAAGCCTCTTCAGGCTTAGCTTCACTCTTCGTTTGAGTTGGAAAGCTATCTTCCACTGAGGAAGTCTAAGTCCTTTGACTTGGATATTTTGTTTGGATCATGCTTCCGTTGGGGAATTTTGCTGATCTCGCTTTGATAGCTTTCACTGGGGATTTGGCCCGTGAGTGGAAGCTGAGATATCTCTGGGGAGTATTATTTCGGCGAGCCTCTCCAGGCTCAATTATTCTGAGAGAGTATTATTTCGGCGAGCCTCTCCAGGCTCAGTTATTCTGTGGGAGTATTGTTTCGGCAAGCCTCTCCAGGCTCAGTTATTCTGCATGAGTATTGTTTTTTTGTTCAGCCCGAGAATGCGAGCTGAGACGTCTTTTGGAGAGTATTATTTCGGCAAGCCTCTCCAGGCTTAATTATTCTGTGGGAGGCGATTGATTTTCTAAATCTTTTGCCTTTTTTGTCGTTTTTGGCTTTTTCTGTATTTTTTTGCCTTTTTTGTTGATTTTGGCTTTTTCTGTGTTTTTGCCTTTTTTGTTGATTTTGGCTTTTTCTGTGTTTTTGCCTTTTTTGTTGATTTCGGCTTTTTCTGTATTTTTTGTTGATTTTGGCTTTTTCTGTATTTTTGCCTCTTTTGTTGGTTTTGGCTTTTTCTGTACAGAAATGTCTCTGAGGAGTATTATTTTGGCAAGCCTCTTCAGGCTCAGTTATTCTGAGAGAGTATTATTTCGGCGAGCCTCTCCAGGCTCAATTATTCTGTGAGAGTATTATTTCGGCGAGCCTCTCCAGGCTCAGTTATTTCTGAGAGAGTATTATTTCGGCAAGCCTCTCCAGGCTCGGTTATTCTGTATGGTGAGAGAGTATTGTTTCTGCAAGCCTCTCCAGGCTTAATTATTCTGAAGAAGTATTTTTTCAGCAAGCCTCTCCAGGCTCAATTATTCTGTACAAACTGAGGAGTATTGTTTGTATCCTTGCCTTTTTTCGTTTTCGGCTTTTGTTGACTGCTGTCATACACAAGCAATTTTCTATTTTTTCTATTTTATGCAATTGTCTCATGATAAGGTCTTTGAATGTGCAACTAATGTGTGTGATGCACAAATGCAAGTTTTATTATTTAATGTTTTTAGAAAAATGAATGGCTCTCCCTATCCTCCTTTTCTTGGAGGAATTTCTGTCATCGACGTGAGGGAATATTTTTGTGAGCCTTTTATGCAGGAGATTATGGATTTTATAGGAACCCCTCCAATTTTCTTTATTGACCGATTATTAAGGAATTTCATACAATTTTTTAGAAATACCAATTTTAGAGGCATAATCACATGGTCAAGAGAGAAGAGAAAATGAATAGATATTTTATTGATATTCACAAGTGTTTTTACAGAAAGATATACAGAAGGATTTTCTGAAGAATGGCTGGCCAGGGTAGGCTATATACATTGGGCTTAACAATTATATCTGTAATTGTTGCTCTTTACATTCCCCTAGTTGCTTCGGGTGATATGCCTGAGCCAAGAGCGTAGATGCTGCAAGACGCTTGCTTCTAGAAGATAATCACTTGAACCGCCTTTCGGTTTTCGATTCAAGTGACCGTTGCTTGCTTTGCTTTTACATCTTATTCTTTTGCCCCTAACTTTTGCCTAGGACGTATCCTAGCGGGGATAATTTTGCCTTTGTTTTGCCTAGTACCCTTGTACTGGCGGGCTTTTTGTTTTGCCCTAACTTTTGCCTAGGACGCCCTTTTTCGGGTTTTCATCCTAGCGGGCTTATGCAAGCAACGTCTTCAAGCATAGTACTTCTTGTCGCCACCGGCCCGAAACGGGCTTTCGGCATTCGCGAAGGATGGTTTGGACTCGTTTATTTGTTTAAAAATGTGGATTGCTAGAATGACTTATTCTCAAACTGAGACCTCGTCAAACGAGCAATTTTATTAAAAGGCTCACCAATCCATATTAATCCCAAGCGGGACCCTCCATGGATTAGTGGTTTTCGCAAAAGGAGGGTTCGTGGAGTCGCCACCAATGTTTTACTCAAAACATTGGAAAAAGGGATAAGGCAATTGATTTTATAAATCAACTTTGGCCATTACAACCAGAGTCGGGTAAGGGAGTCGGTTACGCGTGGGGAAGGTGTTAGCACCCCACAGCGCCCCTTTCGGGTTCCCTATGACAGATTATATTCTAAAATAACAGTATAAAATTACTAAATTACCCCTATTTATTATAAGCGATTATAAATTAACTATCTACATGATGACAGTTTAAATATGCACACAGAAAGCAGTAAAAGGAAGGATTTAAGAAGAAACCTCTTGAAGCGTGCTTTTATATATTGAGTAAAACTGGGAAGCTTTTTGGCGTTCCCTCGCTCTACAAGCTCGCTCGCTCTCTCCTATAAAATTTTGACTATGGAAATCCGGAGGATTTCCCTTCGACTAGGTTCGAATCTCCAAGCTAAGTGCTCGGAATTCCAGAACTTCGTCGGATCGACTCCCAGAGAGATTTCTAGGGCAGAACACTGCTCAAAAACCCCAGAATACTCAAGGAGGGAGTCAAAACTGAGTGTGAAAGTGTGGAATGACGTCCAATTCACGTCATATTTATAGGGAATAGGCGCAATACGGCCTACAGGAGCAATACGGCCGTATTGAAATTTTTGAACTTCAATACGGCCGTATTGAGTTCAATACGGCCGTATTGAAATTCAGAAATTTCAATACGGCCGTATTGAGTTCAATACGGCTGTATTGAAGCTTCAATACGGCCGTATTGATTTCAGTACGGCCGTATTGAAGTTTCAGAAACTTCAATACGCCGTATTGAGTTCACTGCGGCCGTATTGAAGCTTCAATACGGCCGTATTAAGTTCAGTACGGCCGTATTGGGCTTCATTCCCTCCACTTCCTTATTTTGAGCTATTCTAAGACCTCTAGACCTACAGAGAACCCTCCTAGGGCCTTCCAGGAGTCCTTCTGGTTGATCTTCCTTCAGTCTTTGAGAGTCTTCAAGCTTTATTTCCGACCCGGACAATTTTAGGGGTCTACAGCTGCCCCCCCTTTACTTAGTCGGACGGTCTTTTGGTGTACCGGCTGACAAGTAAAGGAGTTGACCCAATTGTCCGGGTGATGTGCCAACCTTCTGACTTGTAGCGTCTTCCGGTGGAAAATTATAGAGTAGCCTCTCCAGGTTGTTGCATACCTCGGCGCTTCTGACAACCTCGGTAGCTAAGTTTAACACCAACGTGCCTCTGACGACGCTGATGGCTGAGTATTGTCTCTCCAGACCTTGAGTATTGTCTCTCCAGACCTTGAGTACTGTCTCTCCAGACCTTGAGTACTGTCTCTCCAGACCTTGAGTACCGTCTCTCCAGACTTTGTTTGAGTACCGTCTCTCCAGACCTTGTTTGAGTATTGTCTCTCCAGACCTCGTTTGAGTATTGTCTCTCCAGACCTTGTTTGAGTATTGTCTCTCCAGACCTTGTTTGAGTACTGTCTCTCCAGACTTTGTTTGAGTATTGTCTCTCCAGACCTCGTTTGAGTATTGTCTCTCCAGACCTTGTTTGAGTATTGTCTCTCCAGACCTTGTTTGAGTACTGTCTCTCCAGACTTCGTTTGAGTATCGTCTCTCCAGACCTTGTTTGAGTATTGTCTCTCCAGACCTCGTTTGAGTATTGTCTCTCCAGACCTTGTTTGAGTATTGTCTCTCCAGACCTTGTTTGAGTATTGTCTCTCCAGACCTTGTTTGAGTACTGTCTCTCCAGACTTCGTTTGAGTATCGTCTCTCCAGACTTTGCCTCTCAAAGATGAGGTAGTTGAGTATAGTTTGTCTCCACAGTCCACAATGCTGCTTCGACGGTTTGTTTTTCTGATTTTGTGCCGCTGAGGGCTGGATAACGCAGGGATCCGTCTAGGGGATGTGCAGTCATTCATAGGTTCTTGTGTCCCAACTTGCATTGCTTAGTTGGTACCCATGGGAATTTTTGACTCCTTGGGGTGTAGACACAGATGCTCTCTCTCTGAGTTGAGCGATGCCTTATGTTTGGCTGACGTCTTTTGACGTTGGTGGAGTATCCCGGTTATCCTTATTCGGGTGACTCTTTTTGATTTTCTGATTTTTACTGCCTCTGTGTAGGCTGTTATCCGCTGGGGATTCTGGATGTTGATTTTGTCTCCACAGTCCACGATGCTGCTTCGACGATTATTTTTTATTTTTATGCCACTGAGGGCTGGATAACGCAGGGATCCGTCTAGGGGATGTGCAGTTACTCATAGGTTCTTGTGTCCCAACTTTCCATTGAGTAGTTGGCGCCCATTGAGGAATTTCTGTTTCCTTGGGGTGTAGACACGAAGATGCTCTTTCTGAGATGAGCAGTGCCTTATGATTGGCTGACGTCCTTTGGACGTTGGTGGAGTATCCCGGTTATCATTATTCGGGTATCTCTTTTGGGTTTTCTGATTTTTGTCGCCTCTGTGTAGGCTATTATCCGCTAGGGGATTTCGTCATTAGTTGTGATTGGCCTCTTCTGTTAGGCGTATCAGCTTGACGTTCAATGATTGGCTGAAAAGCCGAATTCCGCTTGGGGAATTGTTGTTGATTTTTCCGATTTTTCTCTTCTTTGAAGGAATGCCTCTGTGTAGGCTGTTACCCGCTGGGGGATTTTGTCGTTGATTTTGATTAGCCTCTTCTGTTAGGCATATCATCTTGATGTTCAATGATTGGCTGAAAAGCCAAATTCAGCTTGGGGAATAATTATTGATATTTTTTATTTTCTTCTCCTTTTTGCAGGGATGCCTCTTGAGTAGGCGATTGGGGATTTGGGGATCTTATTGTATCCCAGAGTATTATTTAGGAAGCCTCTACAGGCTTAGCCTCGCTCAGCGCTTTGAGTCGGAGAGCTATCTTCCACTGAGGAAGTGTTAAGTCCTTTGACTTGTATATACTGTTTGGATGATCGCACTTCCATTGGGGATTGCGTCGATCTTGCTTTGATAGCTCTTGCTGGGGATTTTCCCGTGAGCTTGAGCTGAGGTTCCCTCCGGGGAGTATTATTTCTGCGAGCCTCTCTAGGCTCAGTTATTCTGCATACTGTGGAGGATGTGGAGTACTATTTTGGTAAGCCTCTCCAGGCTTAGTTATTCGGTACAAATTGTTTGTTGGATTTTCTATATCCTTGCCTTTTTTATTTTCGGCTTTTTCTGTATTTTGCCTTTTCTTCTGATTTGGCTTTTTCTGTATTTTGTCTTTTTTATGTTTTTGGCTTTTGCTGTACAGAAATTAAAAGTGCTAAAGAAATTAAATTCAGTTATTATGAGAGAGTATTATTTCGGCAAGCCTCTCCAGGCTCAGTTATTCTGAAGGAGTATTATTTTGACAAGCCTCTCCAGGCTCAATTATTCTGTGGGAGTATTGTTTCGGCAAGCCTCTCCAGGCTCAATTATTCTGTACGAGTATTATTTCGGCAAGCCTCTCCAGGCTCAATTATTCTAAGAGAGTATTATTTCGGCGAGCCTCTCCAGGCTCAGTTATTTTGAGAGTATTCTTTCGGCAAGCCTCTGCAGGCTCAGTTATTCTGTATGATGCTGTTGATTTTCTGAATCTTTGCATTTTGCTTGCTGCTGGCATACACAAGCAATTTTCTATTTTTCTATTTTATGCGGTTGCCTCATGATAAGGTCTTTGAATGTGCAACTAATGTGTGTGTGATGCACAAATGCAATACAATTTTTTTTTTTATTTTTGTTCATTTATTTAGAAAAGTGAGTGGCTCTCCCTATCCTCTTCTTCTTGGAGGACTTTCTGTCATTGACGCGAGGGAGTATTTTTGTGAGCCTTTATGCAGGAGATTATGGATTTTACAGGAACCCCTCCAATTTTCTTTTATTGACCGATTATTAATGGAATTTCGTACAATTTTTATGAAAAACCAATTCAGAGGCATAATCACATGGTCAAGAAAGAAAAGAAACAAATGGATATTTTTATTGATATTCACAAGTGTTTTTACAGAAAGATATACAGAAGGAAATTTCTGAAGAATGGCTGGCCAGGGTAGGCTATATACATTGGGCTTAACAATTATATCTGTAATTGTTGCTCTTTACGTTCCCCTAATTACTTCGGCCTGAGCCAGGAGTGTAGATGCTGCAAGACGCTTGCTTCTAGAAGATAATCGCTTGAACCGCCTTTCGGTTTTCGATTCAAACGATCGTTGCTTGCTTTGCTTTTACATCTTATTCTTTTGCCCCTAACTTTTGCCTAGGACGTATCCTAGCGGGGATAATTTTGCCGTTGTTTTGCCTAGTACCCTTGTACTGGCGGGCTTTTTATTTTGCCCTAACTTTTGCCTAGGACGCCTTTTTTGGGTTTTCATCCTAGCAGGCCTATGCAAGCAACGTCTTCAAGCATAGTACTTCTTTACCACGTCAATGTTGACTGGGTATCGAAGTTCTTCTCCGTCCATGTTTGTGAGAATCAATGCTTCTCCTGAGAAGGCTCGTTTTACCACGTATGGTCCTCCGTGATTTGGGGCACACTTTCCGATTTTGCCCTTTTTGAGTTGGTAGTAATTTCTTCATTACCAACTCTCCCTCATGGTAGACTCGAGGGTGGACTTTCTTGTTAAAAGCCTTTTTGATCTTCCTCTGATAGGCTTGACCATGGCATATGGCGTTCAGCCGTTTCTTTTTTATAGGGTTCAACTGGTCATATTGGCTTTGAACCCATTCTGCCTCGGAAAATTTTGTTTCCATGATTACCCTTAGATAGAGTATCTCGACTTCGATGGGTAGAACTGCCTCCACCCCATAAACGAGTGAGAATGGAGTAGCTCCTGTAAATGGACGTACTGAAGTCCTATAGCCATGAGGAGCGAAGGGTAACATCTCGTGTCAGTCTTTAAATGAGACAACCATCTTTTGCACTATTTTTTGATGTTCTTATTGGTTGCCTCGACTGCCCCATTCATCTTTGGCCGATATGGGGAAGAGTTGTGGTGTTGGATCTTGAATTCTTGGCACAGTTCTTCCACCATTTTATTATTTAGATTAGATCCATTTTCAGTGATGATTTATTTCTCCATGCTTCCACTAGATTATTCTAAAATCCTTTGGGACAAGAGAGAAGAGAAAGGAAAGAGTATATTTTTCAAAAGTTTGTGTTTTAGAGGGGATTATTTTATTTTTTGAAAAATGGATTTTGTAAGAATGGATGGCCAAGGTAGGCTTATGTGTTTAGGCTTGTTCGATTAAACACTTATGAGGTTAAGCACATCTTTGTTATTAATGATTGTGCTTTGACAACTTGGATAGCTTTTCTTGAGCCCCTTGTTGAATTCAATTGATGGTACCATCATGAATTTATTTTGTTTTTTGATTGTCCTTATTTTTGCCTAAAACACCCTTTTGTGGCGTTTTAGCGGACCTTTGTTTTTGTTTATTTTTGTAACCCTAACTTTTGCCTAGGTCACCCTTTCGTGGGATTCCTAGCGGGTCTTTTGCTCTTATTTTTGTGCAGCCCCCTTTTTGGGTTTCCTGCCGAGCTTTTTGTTTTTTAAAGGATTTTTATCCTGAATGGATTTCTTTTTATCCATGACGGCACTTATTGAGGCCAAGGAAAGGTGCTCCAAGTTGTCGTGCACACTTCCACACAAAATGATGTGGGTTTATTATTATTAAGATGATTTTAACCTTATTCATGTTTATTCAAACAGGGTTAAAAATGATGCGGTTTAGAATTTTATTATAAGCAAGAAAAGAAGCAATGAAGAATGATTTTATTATAATCATAGTGGAAACATGTGTCCTTATTTCATCACCGATATGGGTCCCAATATTGACCTTTTTTATCTTTCGGCCCTCCCCCAAATTCACGGTCTCCAATTCCTCTTGACATGGTTGGAGTAGACGAGTTTCTTGATCTAGCAATCTTTGCAGATCCGGAGAGATGGTCTCCTCATCACTGTCCAACTCAACCCGTTTATCCTCAACTTTCGGATCCCGGTCAGAGCGAACAATTACAGACATAATTATTTTATTGGTTCTGTTTAGGTTTAGAATTTATTAATGTTAATGGGGAAAGAGAGAAAAGAACAAAAAAGAGAGTAATGTGAAAAAATGCCTCTTTATTGATATATGTATGTAAAACTGTACAAAACCCTTATTTACATGAAAAGGTTCTCATGATCTTGGGTACTGATCATGAGTCCCTAAAAGAAAAAAGTGGAGGGGCCCTATCATGGCTTGTTATTCTCTCTAATCCTGCTTTGGCCGAGGATTCTTGCTCACGTCGGGCGCTATCGAATCAAAAGTGATCCACCCGGCATCAATAAGGTCTTGGACCTTATATTTAAGAGCTCTGCAGTTCTCCGTTGAATGCCCCGATGCCCCCGAATGGTATAGACATTTGTCTTGGGGTTTGTACCAATCGGGGTATGGTGGATCAATCTTCTTTAGTGGAACGTAAGCTAGAAGACGTGCTTCCACTAGCTTCGGCAGGATGTCGCTATATGTGGTCGGAAGTCTATCAAACTTCTTCACAGGTTTGAATTGCGATTTTCCTGACTTCGAAGTGGAAGAAGACGAAGAGATGGTTATGGCACTGACTTCTCTCTCCTTCTTCTTCCCAAAGGTCTTCTTAGCTTTAAATGATTGGGAAGGTTTAGCTAGCTTCCCGCTTTTCAGCTCTTGTTCCATTCTTCCTCCAACATGATGGGACTCATGGTCACTGTGCTCAGCCCCTTGTATGTTGTGGTGACGCATGAGTTCCATCATTTGCGCCATTTGCTCTTTGAGCTGTGAGAGCTCGGCTGTAAGCTCCTTATTTCGTTCCTCCAACGCGTCCATTTTCTTGTTGAGTTGAGAGAGCTCGGTTGTGAGCTTCTTATTTTGCTCCCCCAGCGCTTCCATTTTCTTGATTTTCTGCGCGCGCGTGAGGACAGAGAGATGACCAGCCACTTTCTAAAAATGAATATTTATTCTAATTAGCTTGTTTATGATATGAATACACTCTTGATGTGAGCTTGATAATCTTTCATCTTTGAGGCGCTGCCTTTTTAAGATGAAAGTTTATCACCCTCCCTAGACTATTATCTCTCCACAACGGAGAATCTCAATAGTCACGGGTCTCTTTCATTCACATCGAGAGGGTATTAGTGAACCTATAAATGATGATGAGGATGCATGAGGTTTTATTGATAATGATGCCTATGCTCCTTACTTTTATTATATTTTCACACATTGGTTTTTCCTCTCATGTCATGACATTTTCATGCATGGGAATTATTCTTAGACCTTATCACGAGGTTATTTATTAATGCACAAACAATTGCACATAAGCATTTACACAAACAATTCACTCATCCACGAACAGTCATGAGCGAATCACGAGGTAGGGGTCTCCTGCAGAAAAGTGCATATTCAAGGAGGATCTAACTGTTCTCACTTGGTCAAAGGCCCCCAAGGTGCCCCCATTATAGGGACCCAATTCCTCTCATCGTAGGTCGATGGAAAGCTCCAACGCACCGTCGGACTCAAGTTCATGGTTATCACCTTGAGTGATGTTTTCCGACAACGGTCTCGTAGGCTCCTATAGACCCATTCAACCGGCCGTACTAACATCCACTCCCTATGGATTACCACTCATGCCCCCGGGTATAGAGGGAACTGTTGTGTGCAAAGGTTTGTGTGCAATTTTTATTTCAAACAATTGCGGAAATTTAAACAAACAACAGTTATTTAAAGCCAAATATATAAAGCATGTTATCATACAAGCAAGGGGTAATAAAGTAATTTTTAACTATTATTTGTTAAAAATAATCTGTCACTAAATGGGACTGACTCTCGAGGCTCCCCCAGTGGAGTCGCCATCTGTCGCCACCGGCCCGAAACGGGCTTTCGGCATTCGCGAAGGATGGTTTGGACTCGTTTATTTGTTTAAAAATGTGGATTGCTAGAATGACTTATTCTCAAACTGAGACCTCGTCAAACGAGCAATTTTATTAAAAGGCTCACCAATCCATATTAATCCCAAGCGGGACCCTCCATGGATTAGTGGTTTTCGCAAAAGGAGGGTTCGTGGAGTCGCCACCAATGTTTTACTCAAAACATTGGAAAAAGGGATAAGGCAATTGATTTTATAAATCAACTTTGGCCATTACAACCAGAGTCGGGTAAGGGAGTCGGTTACGCGTGGGGAAGGTGTTAGCACCCCACAGCGCCCCTTTCGGGTTCCCTATGACAGATTATATTCTAAAATAACAGTATAAAATTACTAAATTACCCCTATTTATTATAAGCGATTATAAATTAACTATCTACATGATGACAGTTTAAATATGCACACAGAAAGCAGTAAAAGGAAGGATTTAAGAAGAAACCTCTTGAAGCGTGCTTTTATATATTGAGTAAAACTGGGAAGCTTTTTGGCGTTCCCTCGCTCTACAAGCTCGCTCGCTCTCTCCTATAAAATTTTGACTATGGAAATCCGGAGGATTTCCCTTCGACTAGGTTCGAATCTCCAAGCTAAGTGCTCGGAATTCCAGAACTTCGTCGGATCGACTCCCAGAGAGATTTCTAGGGCAGAACACTGCTCAAAAACCCCAGAATACTCAAGGAGGGAGTCAAAACTGAGTGTGAAAGTGTGGAATGACGTCCAATTGACGTCATATTTATAGGGAATAGGCGCAATACGGCCTACAGGAGCAATACGGCCGTATTGAAATTTTTGAACTTCAATACGGCCGTATTGAGTTCAATACGGCCGTATTGAAATTCAGAAATTTCAATACGGCCGTATTGAGTTCAATACGGCTGTATTGAAGCTTCAATACGGCCGTATTGATTTCAGTACGGCCGTATTGAAGTTTCAGAAACTTCAATACGCCGTATTGAGTTCACTGCGGCCGTATTGAAGCTTCAATACGGCCGTATTAAGTTCAGTACGGCCGTATTGGGCTTCATTCCCTCCACTTCCTTATTTTGAGCTATTCTAAGACCTCTAGACCTACAGAGAACCCTCCTAGGGCCTTCCAGGAGTCCTTCTGGTTGATCTTCCTTCAGTCTTTGAGAGTCTTCAAGCTTTATTTCCGACCCGGACAATTTTAGGGGTCTACACTTCTTTACCACGTCAGTGTTGACTGGGTATCGAAGTTCTTCTCCATCCATGTCCGTGAGGGTCAATGCTCCTCCTGAGAAGGCTCGTTTTACCACGTATGGTCCTCCGTGATTTGGGGCCCACTTTCCGATTTTGTCCTTTCGAGTTGGTAGCAATTTCTTCACTACCAACTCTCCCTCATGGTAGACTCGAGGGTGGACTTTCTTGTCAAAAGCCTTTTTGGTCTTCCTCTGATAGGCTTGACCATGGCATATGGCGTTCAGCCATTTTTCTTCAATGAGGTTCAACTGGTCATACCGGCTTTGAACTCATTCTTCCTCGGAAAGTTTTGCTTCCATAATTACCCTTAGAGAAGGTATCTTGACTTCGACGGGTAGAACTGCCTCCATCCCATAGACGAGGGAGAATGGAGTAGCTCCTGTAGATGTGCGTACTGAAGTCCTATAACCATGAAGAGCGAAGGGTAACATTTCGTGCCAGTCTTTAAATGAGGCAACCATCATTTGTCCTATTTTCTTGATGTTCTTATTGGTTGCCTCGACTGCCCCATTCATCTTTGGCCGATATGGGGAAGAGTTGCGGTGTTGGATCTTGAATTCTTGGCACAGTTCTTCCCCCATTTTATTATTCAGATTAGATCCATTTTCAGTGATGATTTATTTCTCCATGCTTCCACTAGATTATCCTAAAATCTTGTGGGACAAGAGAGAAAAGAAAAGAAAGATATTTTTGTTCTGAAGTTTGTGTTTTAGAGAGGATTTATTTTTCAAAAATGGTTTTTGTAAGAATGGATGGCCAAGGTAGGCTTATGTGTTTAGGCTTGTTTGATTAAACACTTATGAAGTTAAGAAAATCTTTGTTTATTGACGTTGTGATTTTGACAACTTGGATAGCTTCCCTTGAACCTTTCTTTTTGAATTCGGTTCATGGTACCATCATGGATTTCTTTTTTGTTTTTTGATTGTCCTTATTTTTGCCTAAAACACCCTTTTGTGGCGTTTTAGCGGACCTTTGTTTTTGTTTATTTTTGTAACCCTAACTTTTGCCTAGGTCACCCTTTTGTGGGATTTCCTAGCGGGTCTTTTGCTCTTATTTTTGCGCAGTCCCCTTTTTGAGTTTCCTGCCGAGCTTCTTTTATTTTGAAAGATTTCTTTTTACCCATGATGGCACTTGTCAAGGCCAAGGGAAGGTGCTCCAAGTTGTCACACACACCTCCACATAAAAATGATGTGGGTTTATTATTATTAAGATGATTTTAACCTCATTCATGTTTATTCAAACACGGTTAAAAAATAATGTGGTTTAGAATTTTATTATAAGCAAGAAAAGAAGCAATGAAGAATGATTTTATTATAATCATAGCGGAAACATGTGTCCTTATTTCATCACTGATATGGGTCCCAATGTTGACCTCTTATATCTTTCGGCCATGCCCCAAATTCACAGTCTCTAATTTCTCTTAACGAGCTTCTTAATGTAGCAATCTTTGCAGATCCGGAGAAATGGTCTCCTCATCACTGTCCAACTCAACCCATTTATCCTCAACTTTCGGATCCCGGTCAGAGCGAACAATTACAGACACAATTATTTTATTGGTTCTGTTTAGGTTTAGAATTATTAATGTTAATGGGGAAAGAGAGAAAAGAACAAGAAAGAGAGAAATGTGAAAAATGCCTCTTTATTGATATGTATTAAAACTGTACAAAAACCCTTATTTACATGAAAAGGTTCTCATGATCTCGGGTACTGATCATGAGTCCCTAAAAGAAAAATATGAAGGGGCCCTATCGTGGCTTGTTCTTCTCTCTAATCCTGCTTTGGCCGAGGATTCTTGCTCACGTCGGGCGCTGTCGAATCGAAGGTGACCCATCTGGCATCAATAAGGTCTTGGACCTTATATTTGAGAGCTAGGCATTTCTCTGTTGAATGCCCTGGTGCCGGTTTGTACCAATAGGGATGAGGTGGGTCAACCTTCTTTAGTGGAACGTAAGCTGGAAGACGTGCTTCCACTAGCTTCGGCAGGAGGTCGCTATATGTGGTCGGAAGTTTATCAAACTTCTTCACAGGGTTGAATTGCGACTTTCCTGACTTCGAAGTGGAAGAAGATGAGGAAATGGTTATGGCGCTGACTCTTCTCTCCTTCTTCTTCCCAAAGGTCTTCTTAGCTTTAAATGATTGGGAATGTTCAGCTAGCTTCCCACTTTTCAGCTCTTGTTCCACTCTTCCTCCAACATGATGAGACTCATGGTCATTGTGCTCAGCCCCGTGTATGTTGTGGTGACGCATGAGTTCCATCATTTGCGCCATTTGCTCCTTGAGCTGTGAGAGCTCGGCTGTAAGCTTCTTAATTTGTTCCTCCAATGCGTCCATCTTCTTGATTTTCTGCGCGCGAGTGAGGACAGAGAGATGACCAGCCACTTTCTAAAAATGAATATTTAATCTAATTAATTTATGGGATGAATACGCTCTTGACATGAGCTTGATAACCCTCCATTTTTAAGGTGCTGCCCTTTTAAAATGGAATGTTACCACCCTCCTTGACTTATGATCTCTCCTTAACGGAGAATCTCAATAGTTATGGGTCTCTTTTACTCATGTCAAGAGGTATTGGTGAACCTAGAATGCATGGTTTATGAGGATGCATGATATCTTATTGGTAATGATGCACATGCTCATCACTTTTATTATATTTTCACACATTGGTTTTTCCTCTCATGTCATGACATTTTCATGCATGGGGATTATTCTTTAGACCTTATCACGAGGTTATTTATTAATGCACAGACAATTGCACATAAGCATTTACACAAACAATTCACTCATCCACGAACAGTCACGAGCGAATCACGAGGTAGGGGTATCCTGCAGAAAAGTGCATATTCAAGGTGGTTTTAACTGTTCTCACCGGTCTGAGGCCCCCAAGGTGCCCCCATTATAGGGACCCAATTCCTCTCGTCGTAAGTCGATGGAAAGCTCCAACGCACTGTCGGACTCGAGTTCATGGTTATCACCTTGAGTGATGCTTTCCGACAACGGTCTACGGGCACCTATAGACCCATTCGACAACCGGCCGTACTAACATCCACTCCCTATGGCTTACCACTCATGCCCCCGGGTATAGAGGGAACTGTTGTGTGCAAAGGTTTGTGTGCAGTTCATATTTCAAACAATTGCGGAAAATTAAACATACAATAATTATTAAAGCCAAATAGATAAACATGTTATCATACAAGCAAGGGGTAATAAAGTAATTTTAACTATTATTTGTTAAAAATAATCTGTCACTAAATGGGACTGACTCTCGAGGCTTCCCCAGTGGAATCGCCATCTGTCGCCACCGGCCCGAAACGGGCTTTCGGCATTCGCGAAGGATGGTTGGACTCTTTTATTTGTTTAAAAATATGGATTGCTAGAATGACTTATTCTCAAACTGAGACCTTGTCAAACGAGCAATTTTATTAAAAGGCTCACCAATCCATGTTAATCCCAAGCGGGACCCTCCATGGATTAGCGGTTTTCATAAAAAGGAAGGGTTCATGGAGTCGCCACCAATGTTTTACTCAAAACATTGGAAAAAGAGGTTTAAGGCAATCGATTCAAAAATCGACTTCGGCCATTACAACCAGAGTCGGGTAAGGGAGTCGGTTACGCGTGGGGAAGGTGTTAGCACCCCACAGCGCCCCTTTCGGGTTCCCTATGACAGCTTATTTAAAAATAATAGTGCGAAATTACTAAATTACCCCTATTTATTCTAAGCAATTATAAATTAACTATCTACATGATGACAGTTTAAATATGTACACACAGAAAGCGGTAAAAGAAGGGACTTTAAAGAGATAGACCTTTGAAGCGTGCTTTCTTATATATCTTGACAGAAATTGGGAAGCGTTTTGGCGTTCCCTCGCTCTACAAGCCCGCTCGCTCCCTCCTATAAAATTTTAACTATGGAAATCCGGAGGATTTCCCTTCGACTAGGTTCGAATCTCCAAGCTAAATGCTCGGAATTCCAGAACTTCGTCGGATCGACTCCCAGAGAGATTTCTAGGGCAGAACACTGCTCAATAAACCCCAGAATACTCAAGGAGGGAGTCAAAACTCAGTGTAAAAGTGTGAAATGACGTCCCATTGACGTCATATTTATAGGGAAGAGGCTCAATACGGTTTCTGGGGGTCAATACGGTCCGTATTGAAGTTTTGAACTACAATACGGCCGTATTGAATTCAATACGGCCGTATTGAAGTTCAAAAACCTCAATACGGCCGTATTGAAGTTCAGTGCAGCCGTATTGAGTTCAATGCAGCCGTATTGAACTTCAATACGGCCGTATTGAGTTCAGTGCGGCCGTATTGTAGTTTAAAATGTTCAATATGGCCGTACTGAACTCTTGGGAGGCCGTATTGGGCTTCATTACCTCCACTTTCTTATTTTTTGCTACTCTAAGACCTCTAAACCTACAGATAATCATCCTAGGGTCTTCCAGGGTCTTCCAGGAGTCCTTCCGGCTGACTTTCCTTTAGTCTTCGAGAGTCTTCAAGCTTTATTTCCGACCCGGACAATTTTAGGGGTCTACACTTACCACTCATGCCCCCGGGTATAAAGGGAACTGTTGTGTGCAAAGGTTTGTGTGCAGTTTTTATTTCAAACATTTGCGAAAATTTAAACATACAACAGTTATTAAAGCCATATAAATAAAGCATGTTATCATACAAACAAGGGGTAATAAAGTAATTTTAACTATTATTTGTTAAAAATAATCTGTCACTAAATGGGACTGACTCTCGAGGCTTCCCCAGTGGAGTCGCCATCTGTCGCCACCGGCCCGAAACGGGCTTTCGGCATTCGCGAAGGATGGTTGGACTCTTTTATTTGTTTAAAAATATGGATTGCTAGAATGACTTATTCTCAAACTGAGACCTTGTCAAACGAGCAATTTTATTAAAAGGCTCACCAATCCATGTTAATCCCAAGCGGGACCCTCCATGGATTAGCGGTTTTCATAAAAAGGAAGGGTTCATGGAGTCGCCACCAATGTTTTACTCAAAACATTGGAAAAAGAAGTTTAAGGCAATCGATTCAAAAATCGACTTCGGCCATGACAACCAGAGTCGGGTAAGGGAGTCGGTTACGCGTGGGGAAGGTGTTAGCACCCCACAGCGCCCCTTTCGGGTTCCCTATGACAGATTATTTCTAAAAATAATAGTGCGAAATTACTAAATTACCCCTATTTATTCTAAGCAATTATAAATTAACTATCTACATGATGACAGTTTAAATATGTACACACAGAAAGCGGTAAAAGAAGGGACTTTAAAGAGATAAACCTTTGAAGCGTGCTTTCTTATATATCTTGACAGAAATTGGGAAGCGTTTTGGCGTTCCCTCCCTCTACAAGACCGCTCGCTCCCTCCTATAAAATTTTAACTATGGAAATCTGGAGGATTTCCCTTCGACTAGGTTCGAGACTCAAGCAAATGGCTCGTGACTCAAGAACTTCGTCGGATCAACTCTCCGAGTGATTTCTAGGCAGAGCACTGCTCAAAAAAACCCAGAATACTCAAGAAAAGGGTTAAAACTCAGTGGGAAAGTGTCGAATGACGTCCAATTGACGTCATATTTATAGGGATGAGGCGCAATACGGCCTCTGGGGGTCAATACGGTCCGTATTGAAGTTTTGAACTACAATACGGCCGTATTGAATTCAGTACGGCCGTATTGAAGTTCAAAAAACCTCAATACGGCCGTATTGAGTTCAGTGCAGCCGCATTGAAGTTCAGTGCAGCCGTATTGAGTTCAGTGCAGCCGTATTGAGTTCAGTGCAGCCGTATTGAAGTTCAGTGCAGCCGTATTGAGTTCAGTGCAGCCGTATTGAAGTTCAGAAACTTCAATACGGCCGTATTGAGTTCAGTACGGCCGTATTGTAGTTTAAAATGTTCAATACGGCCGTACTGAACTTTTGGGAGGCCGTATTGGGCTTCATTCCCTCCACTTTCTTATTTTTTGCTACTCTAAGACCTCTAAACCTACAGATTGTCATCCTAGGGTCTTCCAGGGTCTTCCAGGAGTCCTTCCGGCTGACTTTCCTTTGGTCTTCGAGAGTCTTCAAGCTTTATTTCCGACCCGGACAATTTTAGGGGTCTACAATGAGCTTGATAACCCTCCTTGACTTATGATCTCTCCTCAACGGAGAATCTCGATAATTATGGGTCTCTTTAACTCATGTCAAGAGGTATTGGTGAACCTAGAATGCATGGTTTATGAGGATGCATGATAACTTATTGGTAATGATGCACATGCTCCTTACTTTTATTATATTTTCACACATGGTCTTTCCTCTCATGTCATGGTATTTTCATGCATGGGGATTATTCTTTAGACCTTATCACGAGGTTTATTATTAATGTACAAACAATATCACATAAACCTATACACAAACAATTCACTCATCCACGAACAGTCACGAGCGAATCACGAGGTAGGGGTATCCTGCAGAAAAGTGCATATTCAAGGTGGTTCTAACTGTTCTCACCGGTCTGAGGCCCCCAAGGTGCCCCCATTATAGGGACCCAATTCCTCTCGTCGTAAGCCGATGGAAAGCTCCAACGCACTGTCGGACTCGAGTTCATGGTTATCACCTTGAGTGATGCTTTCCGACAACGGTCTACGGGCACCTATAGACCCATTCGACAACCGGCCGTACTAACATCCACTCCCTATGGCTTACCACTCATGCCCCCGGGTATAGAGGGAACTGTTGTGTGCAAAGGTTTGTGTGCAGTTTGTATTTCAAACAATTGCGGAAAATTAAACAAACAACAGTTATTAAAGCCAATTATATAAACATGTGTCGCCACCGGCCCGAAACGGGGCTTTCGGCATTCGCGAAGGATGGTTGGACTCTTTTATTTGTTTTGAAAAGTATGGATTGCTAGAATGACTTATTCTCAAACTGAGACCTCGTCAAACGAGCAATTTTATTAAAAGGCTCACCAATCCATGTTAATCCCAAGCGGGACCCTCCATGGATTAGCGGTTTTCGTAAAAGGAGGGTTCGTGGAGTCGCCACCAATGTTTTACTCAAAACATCGGAAAAAGGGATAAGGCAATTGATTTTATAAATCAACTTCGGTCATTACAACCAGAGTTGGGTAAGGGAGTCGGTTACGCGTGGGGAAGGTGTTAGCACCCCACAGCGCCCCTTTCGGGTTCCCTATGACAGATTATTTCTAAAAATAATAGTGCAAAATTACTAAATTACCCCTATTTATTCTAAGCAATTATAAATTAACTATCTACATGATGACAGTTTAATATGCACACAGAAAGCAGTAAAAGAAGGGATTTTTAGAAAAGAAACCTCTTGAAGCGTGCTTTTTATATATCAAGTAAAACTGGGAAGCTTTTTGGCGTTCCCTCGCTCTACAAGCCCGCTCACTCCTTCCTAAAAATAATTTTTGACTATGGAAATCCGGAGGATTTCCCTTCGACTAAGTTCGAATCTCGAAGCTAAATGCTCGGAATTCCAGAACTTCGTCGGATCGACTCCCAGAGAGATTTCTAGGGCAGAACACTGCTCAAAAACCCCAGAATACTCAAGGAGGGAGTCAAAACTCAGTGGAAAAGTCCCATATGACGTCCAATTGACGTCATATTTATAGGGAATAGGCCCAATACGGGCTACGGAATTAATACGGTCGTATTGAAATTTTTGAACTTCAATACGGCCGTATTGAGTTCAATACGGCCGTATTGAAATTCAGAAATTGCAATGCGCCTGTATTGAGTTCACTGCGGCTGTATTGAAGCTTCAATACGGCCGTATTGATTTCAGTACGGCCGTATTGAAGTTTCAGAAACTTCAATACGCCGTATTGAGTTCACTGCGGCCATATTGAAGCTTCAATACGGCCGTATTAAGTTTAGTACGGCCGTATTGGGCTTCATTCCCTCCACTTCCTTATTTTAAGCTACTCTAAGACCTCTAAACCTACAGATAGCCATCCTATGGTTTTCTAGGAGTCCTTCTGGCTGACTTTCCTTCGATCTTTGAGGGTCTTCGAGTTTTATTTCCGACCCGGACAATTTTAGGGGTCTACAGCTGCCCCCCCTTTACTTAGTCAAACGGTCTTTTTAGTGTGTCGATTGACAAGTAAAGGAGTTGACCCAATTGTCCGGGTAATAAGCCATCCTTCCGACTTGTAGTGTCTTCAGGTGGGAAAATTGTTGAGTAGCCTCTCCAGGTGGGTGCATACCTCCGCGCTTCTAGTCACTTTGGTAGCGTGAGTCTTGCCCTCTCCAGGGTGAGTTTGCCCTCTCCAGGGTGAGTATTAGTCGTCGCCTCTCCAGACTTGTGCGTGAGTCTTGCCCTCTCCAGGGTGAGTTTGCCCTCTCCAGGGTGAGTTTGCCCTCTCCGGGGTGAGTATTAGTCGTCGCCTCTCCAGACTTGTGCGTGAGTCTTGCCCTCTCCAGGGTGAGTTTGCCCTCTCCAGGGTGAGTTTGCCCTCTCCGGGGTGAGTATTAGTCGTCGCCTCTCCAGACTTGTGCGTGAGTCTTGCCCTCTCCAGGGTGAGTTTGCCCTCTCCAGGGTGAGTTTGCCCTCTCCGGGGTGAGTATTAGTCGTCGCCTCTCCAGACTTGTGCGTGAGTCTTGCCCTCTCCAGGGTGAGTTTGCCCTCTCCAGGGTGAGTATTAGTCGTCGCCTCTCCAGACTTGTGCGTGAGTCTTGCCCTCTCCAGGGTGAGTTTGCCCTCTCCGGGGTGAGTATTAGTCGTCGCCTCTCCAGACTTGTGCGTGAGTCTTGCCCTCTCCAGGGTGAGTTTGCCCTCTCCAGGGTGAGTATTAGTTGTCGCCTCTCCAGACTTGTGCGTGAGTCTTGCCCTCTCCAGGGTGAGTTTGCCCTCTCCGGGGTGAGTATTAGTCGTCGCCTCTCCAGACTTGTGCGTGAGTCTTGCCCTCTCCAGGGTGAGTTTGCCCTCTCCAGGGTCTGCCTCCGTGTTCTTGACGACATTGGCAATGTGAGTTTGCCCTCTCCAGGGATTTGAGATGATTTTTGTCTCCACAGTCCACGATGCTGCTTCGACGGTTTTTCTGATTTTGTGCCGCTGAGGGCTGGATAACGCAGGGATCCGTCTAGGGGATGTGCAGTCATTCATAGGTTCTTGTGCCCCAACTTTCCATTGCGTAGTTGGTACCCATGGGGAATTTCTAACTCCTTGGGGTGTAGACACAGATGCTCTTCTTGAATTGAGCGATGCCTTATGTTTGGCTGACGTCCTTTCGACGTTGGTGGAGTATCCCGGTTATCTTTATTCGGGTAACTCTTTTTGATTTTTGGATTTTGTTGCCTCTGTGTAGGCTGTTATCCGTTAGGGGATTTTGTCATTGGTTGTGATTGGCCTCTTCTGTTAGGCAGATCATCTTGATGTTCAATGATAGGCTGAGAGCCGGATTCCGCTTGGGGAATGATTATTGATCTTTTCGATTTTTTTCTCTTTTTTGAAAGAGTGCCTCTGAATAGGCGAATTATCTTGATGTTTGATGATTGGCTGAATGCCGAATTCCGCTTGGGGAATGATTATTGATCTTTTTTGGATTTTCTCTTTTTGAAGAAGTGCCTCTAAGTAGGCGAATTATCTTGATGTTCAGTGTTCGGCTGAGTGCCGGATTCCTCTTGGGGAATGGTTATTGATCTTTTTGATTTTTTCTCTTTTTGAAGGAGTGCCTCTTGAGTAGGCGACTGGGGATTTAGGGATCTTATGTATCCCAGAGTATTATTTAGGAAGCCTCTACAGGCTTAGCCTCACTCAACGCTTGAGCTGGAGAGCTATATTCACTGAGGAAGTTTAAGTCCTTTGACTTAGATATCTTGCTTGGGAGATTGTACTTCCATTGGGGATTTTGACGATCTTGCTTGATAGCTCTTGCTGGGGATTTTGAGTCCAAGAGCGTGAGTTGAGGTTTCTCTGGGGAGTATTATTTCTGCGAGCCTCTCCAGGCTCAATTATTCTTTGATGTGGAGGATGAGGAGTATTTTGGTAAGCCTCTCCAGGCTCAGTTATTCTGTATGAGTATTATTTCGGCAAGCCTCTCCAGGCTCAGTTATTTTGTATGAGTATTATTTCGGCAAGCCTCTCCAGGCTCAGTTATTCTGCATGAGTATTGTTTCGGCAAGCCTCTCCAGGCTCAGTTATTCTGCATGAGTATTGTTTCGGCAAGCCTCTCCAGGCTCAATTATTCTGTATGATTTGTTGGATTTTCTGTTATTTTGCCTTTTTTGTCGATTTTGGCTTTTTCTGTGTTTTTGCCTTTTTTATTGATTTTGGCTTTTTCTGTGTTTTTGCCTTTTTTGTTGATTTCGGCTTTTTCTATACAGAAATGTCTCAGTTATTCTGAGAGAGTATTATTTCGGCGAGCCTCTCCAGGCTCAATTATTCTGAAAGAGTATTATTTCGGCGAGCCTCTCCAGGCTCAGTTATTCTGAGAGTATTATTTCGGCAAGCCTCTCCAGGCTCAGTTATTCTGAGAGTATTCTTTCGGCAAGCCTCTCCAGGCTCAGTTATTCTGAGAGTATTCTTTCGGCAAGCCTCTCCAGGCTCAGTTATTCTGAGAGTATTCTTTCGGCAAGCCTCTCCAGGCTTAGTTATTCTGTATGACGCTGTTGATTTTCTGAATCTTTGCATTTTGTTTGCTGCTGTCATACACAAGCAATTTTTCCTATTTTTTCTAATTTATGTAGTTGCCTCATGACGAGGTCTTTGAAAATTTCTTTATGGCCAATACGGCCGCATCCATTTCAGTACGCCCGTATTGAGTTGAAATTTTGTTCATAACCCTGATTTTAGTACGGGTGTACTGAACATGGTACGGGCGCATTGTTTTTTCTGAAATTTATATTTTTTATTTTTTTTTGTTTTTTCAATAAACAGAGAATAAGTGATCTTCCAGTACACCTATCATCTGTATGCATGTATGCAGTATGATGCACCTAATTCTATTTGATTCTTTTTTCAAAAGAATTAACCGATGCGTTTTTGTGTTTGGATTTTGCCATTCCTCCAGACGGACTGTGCTCTGCCGATTTCTGTTACCGAGGAATGATGCATATTTGATTTTGGTGTCATCAACCAAATGATTCTTCCCTTTCTTTAGAAGATGTGTCAACCCTCCTATTGACCACTATATCTCCATGTTTCCACAAGATTATTCAAAAATCGTTTGGGACAAGAGAGAAAAGAAGGAAAGGATATATTTTCAAAGGTTTGTGTTTTAGAGGGGATTATTTTATTTTTGAAAAATGGTTTTTGTAAGAATGGCTGGCCATGGTAGGCTTATGTGTTTAGGCTTGTTCGATTAAACACTTATGAGGTTAAGCACATCTTTGTTATTAATGATTGTGTTTTGACAACTTGGATAGCTTTTCTTGAGCCCCTTGTTGAATTCAATTGATGGTACCATCATGGATTTATTTTGTTTTTTTCTTTTTTTGACGGCCCTAACTTTTGCCTAAAACACCCATTTGTGATGTCTTAGCGGGCTTTTGTTTTTGTTCATTATTTTGTAACCCTAATTTTTGCCTAGGTTACCCTTTTGTGGGATTCCTAGCGGGTCTTTTGCCCTTATTTTTGTGCAGCCCCCTTTTTGGGTTTCCTGCCGAGCTTTTTGTTTTTTAGGATTTTTGTCCTGAATGGATTTCTTTTATCCATGACGGCACTTATTGAGGCCAAGAAAAGGTGCTCCAAGTCGTTATGCACATTTCCACATAAAAATGATGCGGGTTTATTATTATCAAGATGATTTTAACCTCATTCATGTTTATTCAAACAGGGTTAAATAACGTGGTTTAGATTTTTATTGCGAGCAAGAAAAGAAGCAATAAAGAAATAATGAAGAATGATTTTATTATAATCATAATGGAAACATGTGCCCTATCGAGGCTCGGGGGTCGGGCTGTCCCCGAGGAATGATCTCTAATAGTCACTGAATTTACACATCCCTATTAGAAGGAAAAGGACACTTGATGACGACAGCTGGCCTTGACGTTTGTGAACCAGCCTTCCTAAAGATCTGGCTTAAAGAACGTCGAGAAGGATCTTGATTCCTCTTCGTTCTTTGATCTTTAACAGGGTTGTATCCTAACCCTTGTTTCCCCGGATTGTCCTTGATAATGGGTAGCTCCGGGATTCCTTGGGAGTACTTGCCCAATCCTTGTCCTGGCAAGTATCCGTTCTTTGTGAGCATATGAGCTACCTTCTTCATTTCTCGAGGAAACGTTTCAACATTGGCAATTTCCAATGCTTGGAAGGCGGTTTCCAAAGCTTCCTCTGCTGCATCCACATAAGGTATGTTGGATGGCTTGCTGATGAGTATGTCATCTTCAGCTTGTACAGTCACCAGTTTGTCACCCACTATGAACTTGACTTTCTGGTGGAGCGTAGAGGGTACAGCTTTCGCATCATGAATCCAAGGTCGGCCGAGGAGACAGCTGTATGCAGGAGTAATATCCATCACTTGGAATTCGACATTAAAGACGGTGGGTCCAATTTGGATTGGAAGATTGACTTCTTCCACCACTTCTCTTTTAGAGCCGTCGAAAGCTCGAACGATCATGTTGCTCGGGTGCATTTGGACTCCCTTGATTGCCAATTGCTTGAGCGTTCTTTTTGGCATCACATTCAAGGAAGATCCATTATCTACCAAGACTTTAGCGATGTGATACTCCTTGCACTTTATAGAGATGTGCAAGGGCTTGTTGTGGTTTGATCCCTCGGCGGGGATTTCTTCATCGATGAAGGTGAGGTGATCATTAGCCTTGATGTGACTAACAATCCCCTCAAACTCGTCTTGGGAGATAGTGTGCGACACGTATGCCTCGTTCAAGACTTTCAACAGAGCTTGCCGATGCGGTTCGGAGCATAGGATCAACGACAACAGCGTAATCTTTGCTGGCGTCCTATGAAGTTGATCCACGATGGAGTACTCGCTCTGTCGGATAAATTTTAACAGCTTGTCAGTCTCCTCCTCGGATTCTTTTTCCTCGGTTTTCTTTTCTTCTTTTTCTTTATTCTTGGGGGCTTTGTTATGAAGATCATCGGGAGTGTAGATCCTACCACTCCTAGTCATGCCCCCAAGTCCAGCGATGTTGGAGATATCGCTGTCGGCAGAAGAGTGGATGTCGTATATCCACGGCACAGCCTTATTTGATTTGTAAGGGAAAGGCCTTGGAACTGTGATCCTTAATGGTGTTGGACCTTCCCCTTTGTTTGTCTTGATTACCAACAACGGAGTTGACGTGTGCTCGCTTGGCGCGGTTGTTGGCTTACACTTGATAACGAACGGCGTGTGATCCATTCTGAACATACGCATCGATTAATTCTTTCTTTTTATTAATGTTTATTGATGAATTACTAGGAGGGATGTATGAAATGTAAATCTAGATCCCTCCATGATCTTTGATAAGAATGCATGATATGAGATGATGACGTTGAATATGCATGCATTGTGTTTATTCAACTAAGCATTATCATGTTTTTAGGATGTCCCTAAGATGATGCATGATATTGCTTGGTTTGGATAAATAACCCTTTTTTCTTTTTTGGGTATTTTTATTTATTATATTTTTTTGTATTTTTGGGTGAAAAGGGAAACTACCTATATGAATGTGATGAAGGTAGATGTTAACACCGTATAATGGAAGATTCTTATTCCTATTTATTCTTATTTTTAAAAGAATAGGAATGTTGTATGTTTAAAGAAATGCAATGTATGCTCAAACAATTTCACATAAACAATGCACAAACAATTCACTCATCCACGAACAGTCACGAGCGAATCACGAGGTAGGGGTTTCCTGCAGAAAAGTGCATATTCAAGGTGGATCTAACTGTTCTCACCGGTCTGAGGCCCCCAAGGTGCCCCCATTATAGGGACCCAATTCCTCTCATCGTAGGTCGATGGAAAGCTCCAACGCACCGTCGGACTCAAGTTCATGGTTATCACCTTGAGTGATGTTTTCCGACAACGGTCTACGGGCACCTATAGACCCATTCGACAACCGGCCGTACTAACATCCACTCCCTATGGTTAATCACTCATGCCCCCGGGTATAGAGGGAACTGTTGTGTGCAAAGGTTTGTGTACAGTTTGTATTTCAAACAATTGCGGAATTTAAACATACAACAGTTATTTAAAGCCATATAATAAATCATGTTATCATACAAGCAAGGGGTAACGAAGTAATTTTTAACTATTATTTGTTAAAAACAATCTGTCACTAAATGGGACTGACTCTCGAAGCTTCCCCAGTGGAGTCGCCATCTGTCGCCACCGGCCCGAAAAGGGGCTTTCGGCATTCGCGAAGGATGGTTGGACTCTTTTATTTGTTTTGAAAAGTATGGATTGTTAGAATGACTTATTCTCAAACTGAGACCTCGTCAAACGAGCAATTTTATTAAAAGGCTCACCAATCCATGTTAATCCCAAGCGGGACCCTCCATGGATTAGCGGTTTTCGTAAAAGGAGGGTTCGTGGAGTCGCCACCAATGTTTTACTCAAAACATCGGAAAAAGGGATAAGGCAATTGATTTTATAAATCAACTTCGGTCATTACAACCAGAGTTGGGTAAGGGAGTCGGTTACGCGTGGGGAAGGTGTTAGCACCCCACAGCGCCCCTTTCGGGTTCCCTATGACAGATTATTTCTAAAAATAATAGTGCAAAATTACTAAATTACCCCTATTTATTCTAAGCAATTATAAATTAACTATCTACATGATGACAGTTTAATATGCACACAGAAAGCAGTAAAAGAAGGGATTTTTAGAAAAGAAACCTCTTGAAGCGTGCTTTTTATATATCAAGTAAAACTGGGAAGCTTTTTGGCGTTCCCTCGCTCTACAAGCCCGCTCACTCCTTCCTAAAAATAATTTTTGACTATGGAAATCCGGAGGATTTCCCTTCGACTAAGTTCGAATCTCCAAGCTAAATGCTCGGAATTCCAGAACTTCGTCGGATCGACTCCCAGAGAGATTTCTAGGGCAGAACACTGCTCAAAAACCCCAGAATACTCAAGGAGGGAGTCAAAACTCAGTGGAAAAGTCCCATATGACGTCCAATTGACGTCATATTTATAGGGAATAGGCCCAATACGGGCTACGGAATCAATACGGTCGTATTGAAATTTTTGAACTTCAATACGGCCGTATTGAGTTCAATACGGCCGTATTGAAATTCAGAAATTTCAATGCGCCCGTATTGAGTTCACTGCGGCTGTATTGAAGCTTCAATACGGCCGTATTGATTTCAATACGGCCGTATTGAAGTTTCAGAAACTTCAATACGCCGTATTGAGTTCACTGCGGCCATATTGAAGCTTCAATACGGCCGTATTAAGTTTAGTACGGCCGTATTGGGCTTCATTCCCTCCACTTCCTTATTTTAAGCTACTCTAAGACCTCTAAACCTACAGATAGCCATCCTATGGTTTTCTAGGAGTCCTTCTGGCTGACTTTCCTTCGATCTTTGAGGGTCTTCGAGTTTTATTTCCGACCCGGACAATTTTAGGGGTCTACAACATGTTATCATACAAGCAAGGGGTAAGGAAGTAATTTTAACTATTATTTGTTAAAAATAATCTGTCACTAAATGGGACTGACTCTCGAGGCTTCCCCAGTGGAGTCGCCATCTGTCGCCACCGGCCCGAAACGGGCTTTCGGCATTCGCGAAGGATGGTTGGACTCTTTTATTTGTTTAAAAATATGGATTGCTAGAATGACTTATTCTCAAACTGAGACCTTGTCAAACGAGCAATTTTATTAAAAGGCTCACCAATCCATGTTAATCCCAAGCGGGACCCTCCATGGATTAGCGGTTTTCATAAAAAGGAAGGGTTCATGGAGTCGCCACCAATGTTTTACTCAAAACATTGGAAAAAGAAGTTTAAGGCAATCGATTCAAAAATCGACTTCGGCCATGACAACCAGAGTCGGGTAAGGGAGTCGGTTACGCGTGGGGAAGGTGTTAGCACCCCACAGCGCCCCTTTCGGGTTCCCTATGATAGATTATTTCTAAAAATAATAGTGCGAAATTACTAAGGGAAGGGAAGCTAGAATGTTTGTTATTTAGGATGTATGTGAGTTTACATACTCAATGGGATTAGGTCGGGCGCAGGTTGAGTGTGCCAGGCGTGGAAGAGCTCAGAGCTCTTGGGTTGGTGTTAGGCTAGGTGCGAGCTGACTGCGCCAAGCGTAATTATATTTATAAATAATTATTTTAAATTGATGCTTATGCATGTTTAAAGTTAAAGTTTTAGATCATATATGTATGTATGGTGCTCTGGGAGGCCACTGGATTTGGGAGAGTGGTGCTCAGATAGGCCACTGGGTTGGGTGAGTCTCCTTTAAGTCCTTAGCTAGTGTTGGAGCGGGGTATGAGGTCGAGGGTTATTCCCTTAACCAAGTACTCGGGAAGGTGCGTGGATCCTTGCGGATAGTCGGTGGGCGAACTCCACTATTGACTTGGTTAATGCATGTCAAGGTTGTGGTAAGCCCGTACCCAGCTGTGCTATACCTGACGGTGGATCTGGACTTCCAAGTGTGTAAGTGACATCGTCCGAGTAAACCCGAGGGAGGATTATATCCTGTTTAGCTGTGACCGAGCGGGCGCTTTGGGCGTGAAAATGGTTGGGGTGGTTTCGGTAGGATGGAATGTCACTTATACAACTCTATTGTTATGGAGATCTCCTAGGTGTATGAGTGACGACGCATTTGATGATTGATATGCATTGATATCTGTCATGAGATGTATTTACTGCATGATTATTGACATGATGAAGTGTGGTGTTTGACTTCATGTTTGATGAATGAATGATTGATTGAGATGAAAGGTTCATTAAGGACAGGATTTGGGATGCATGTCTAGTATAGATTTTTATTCTGTACTTGTATTATTGATTTTTGAATTCTAGCTTACCCTTTTGTTTTCCATGTGGTGGAACTATGATGATCATACTTGGTATGGGAGCAGGTCAGGGATAGCTTGGTGTCGCCACCGGCCCGAAACGGGCTTTCGGCATTCGCGAAGGATGGTTGGACTCTTTTATTTGTTTAAAAATATGGATTGCTAGAATGACTTATTCTCAAACTGAGACCTTGTCAAACGAGCAATTTTATTAAAAGGCTCACCAATCCATGTTAATCCCAAGCGGGACCCTCCATGGATTAGCGGTTTTCATAAAAAGGAAGGGTTCATAGAGTCGCCACCAATGTTTTACTCAAAACATTGGAAAAAGAAGTTTAAGGCAATCGATTCAAAAATCGACTTCGGCCATGACAACCAGAGTCGGGTAAGGGAGTCGGTTACGCGTGGGGAAGGTGTTAGCACCCCACAGCGCCCCTTTCGGGTTCCCTATGACAGATTATTTCTAAAAATAATAGTGCGAAATTACTAAATTACCCCTATTTATTCTAAACAATTATAACTTAACTATCTACATGATGACAGTTAAATATACACACAGAAAGCAGTAAAAGGAAGGTCTTAGGAAGAAACCTTTGAAGCGTGCTTTTATATTCAAGTAAAACTGGGAAGCTTTTTGGCGTTCCCTCGCTCTACAAGCCCGCTCGCTCCCTCCTAGAAAATTTTAACTATGGAAATCCGGAGGATTTCCCTTCGACTCAGTTCGAGACTCAAGCAAAAAGCTCAGAACTCGAGAACTTTGTCGGATCAACTCTCCGAGTGATTTCTAGGCAGAGCACTGCTCAAAAAAACCCAGAATACTCAAGAAGAGGGTTAAAACTCAGTGTAAAAGTGTAGAATGACGTCCAATTGACGTCATATTTATAGGGATGAGGCGCAATACGGCCTCTGGGGGTCAATACGGTCCGTATTGAAGTTTTGAACTACAATACGGCCGTATTGAATTCAGTACGGCCGTATTGAAGTTCAAAAAACCTCAATACGGCCGTATTGAGTTCAGTGCAGCCGTATTGAAGTTCAGAAACTTCAATACGGCCGTATTGAGTTCAGTGCAGCCGTATTGTAGTTTAAAATGTTCAATACGGCCGTACTGAACTTTTGGGAGGCCGTATTGGGCTTCATTCCCTCCACTTTCTTATTTTTTGGTACTCTAAGACCTCTAAACCTACAGATTGTCATCCCACGGTCTTCTAAGAGTCCCTTTGGCTGACTTTCCTTTGATCTTCGAGAGTCTTCGAGTCTTATTTCCGACCCGGACAATTTTAGGGGTCTACATTCCCTAAGGATCATCATAACTTCTCTAAGATGTCCTAAGTGATCATCTTGAGATCTATTATAGATTAAGATGTCATCAAAATAAACAACAACAAATTTTCCTATACACTCTCTCAAGACATGATTCATAAGCCTCATGAATGTACTTGGTGCATTAGTTAAACCAAAAGGCATGACTAGCCACTCATACAATCCAAATTTGGTCTTAAAAGCAGTTTTCCACTCATCACCCTTTTTAATTCTTATTTGGTGATAACCACTTTTAAGATCAATTTTAGAAAACATAGAAGAACCATGTAATTCATCAAGCATATCATCAAGTCTAGGGATTGGGTGCCTGTACTTGATTGTGATATTGTTAATGGTCCTACAATCACAACACATTCTCCATTTTCCATCTTTCTTGGGCACTAACAATACAGGCACAACACAGGGACTCAAACTCTTTTGCACCCACCCCTTATCCAAAAGTTCTTGGACTTGGTTCTCTATCTCCTTAGTTTCTTGAGGATTTGTCCTATAGGCTGGTCTATTGGGTAGACTAGCCCCAGGCACAAAATCAATTTGATGTTCTATACCCCTAAAAGGAGGAAGGCCCTTTGGACCATCAATAGGGAATACATCATCAAATTCTTTTAATAAATGAGAAACTTGAGGAGGTAAAGAACTAAGCTCAATGTTTAAATTATAACACTTAAGCACACCTCTACAAAGAAGAAGGTAAGAAGGTTTTTCAACAATTAGGATTTTTTTTAAAGTTTCTTGTTGAATTTCTTCTATAGAAAGAGATTTCTCTTCCTTCTTCTTTGAAGCTTTATGCTTTTTCTCTTTTTTTTAATCAAGTTTTTTTTTTCTTCTTCTCTTTTCTTTTTCATTTGTACTTGATCCTCTATCACTTGTGAAGGAGACAAAGGATGAAGTACAAATTTCTTTTCTTTATGAGTGAAAGTGATTTCATTGGTAAGGCCATTGTGCATGGTTTTCTTATCAAATTGCCATGGCCTTCCCAACAAAATATGGCAAGCCTCCATTGGAACTATGTCACATACCACTTGATCTTCATAGTTACCAATAGAGAACTTGACTTTCACTTGTTTATCAACATTGATATCCCCATCTTCATTAATCCAATGAAGTTGATATGGTTTCGGATGGGGAATAATAGTAAGGCCAAGCTTCTCCACCAACCTTGTACTACAACAATTGCAACAAGACCCACTACCCACAATGAGAGAACAAGCATTATCAAGAATTTTACACCTTGTGTGAAAAATATTCTCTCTTTGTGAAAGGTGAGACTCATGAGGTTGGCTTCCTAGAAGCCTTCTAATCATAAGAAGTTGACCATCACAAGGATATGCACTTTCAATTGGATGGTCTTCCTCACTTGCTTCACTATCACTTGAAGTAGTGGAACTAGATTTGTAACATTGTTAAAAAAAAAAAGGGTTGATTCAGTAGCCCAGAACGGGCCGTTCCCAAACTGGAACGGGCCGTTCCAAGCTACTGAATTAAACTACATATTGTAGTTGAGAACGGGCCGTTCTGGGAGGGAGAACGGGCTGTTCCGGAGGGAGAACGGGTCGTTCTGGAGGGAGAACGGGCCATTCCGGATGAGTCCCGGAATGGGCCATTCTGATTTCAGAACGGGCCGTTCTGGGTGTGGATTTTGTGCGTGATCTAGGAGTTCAGAACGGGCCGTTCTGGTATCGGTACGGGCCATTCTGGTCACTCCGGATTACCTATAAATAGGGGTGAGGGGGGGGGCCGTGTGGAGAAGTAGAGGTTCTAGAGAGAAGTTTTAGAGAAAAGGTGTCTAGGTCAGTGAGCTCCTTTCTCTCCCAAATTTCTCTGTTTAACTCCTTTTCTCCTCTAGATCAATAACTCTTTCTGTCTTTTCTTGAAATTCATATTAGAAAGCTTGTTTTGGGAGGACTGAAGTTCCGAGTTGAGCCTCGAGGGGAAATTCTACTTTTGTTCAGTCTTTGGCTATCTGAGCCAATCTTCAGGTAAGGGAAGCTAGAATGTTTGTTATTTAGGATGTATGTGAGTTTACATACTCAATGGGATTAGGTCGGGCGCAGGTTGAGTGTGCCAGGCGTGGAAGAGCTCAGAGCTCTTGGGTTGGTGTTAGGCTAGGTGCGAGCTGACTGCGCCAAGCGTAATTATATTTATAAATAATTATTTTAAATTGATGCTTATGCATGTTTAAAGTTAAAGTTTTAGATCATATATGTATGTATGGTGCTCTGGGAGGCCACTGGATTTGGGAGAGTGGTGCTCAGATAGGCCACTGGGTTGGGTGAGTCTCCTCTAAGTCCTTAGCTAGTGTTGGAGCGGGGTATGAGGTCGAGGGTTATTCCCTTAACCAAGTACTCGGGAAGGTGCGTGGATCCTTGCGGATAGTCGGTGGGCGAACTCCACTATTGACTTGGTTAATGCATGTCAAGGTTGTGGTAAGCCCGTACCCAGCTGTGCTATACCTGACGGTGGATCTGGACTTCCAAGTGTGTAAGTGACATCATCCGAGTAAACCCAAGGGAGGATTATATCCTGTTTAGCTGTGACCGAGCGGGCGCTTTGGGCGTGAAAATGGTTGGGGTGGTTTCGGTAGGATGGAATGTCACTTATACAGCTCTATTGTTATGGAGATCTCCTAGGTGTATGCGTGACGACGCATTTGATGATTGATATGCATTGATATCTGTCATGAGATGTATTTACTGCATGATTATTGACATGATGAAGTGTGGTGTTTGACTTCATGTTTGATGAATGAATGATTGATTGAGATGAAAGGTTCATTAAGGACAGGATTTGGGATGCATGTCTAGTATAGATTTTTATTCTGTACTTGTATTATTGATTTTTGAATTCTAGCTTACCCTTTTGTTTTCCATGTGGTGGAACTATGATGATCATACTTGGTATGGGAGCAGGTCAGGGATAGCTTGGTGTCGCCACCGGCCCGAAACGGGCTTTCGGCATTCGCGAAGGATGGTTGGACTCTTTTATTTGTTTAAAAATATGGATTGCTAGAATGACTTATTCTCAAACTGAGACCTTGTCAAACGAGCAATTTTATTAAAAGGCTCACCAATCCATGTTAATCCCAAGCGGGACCCTCCATGGATTAGCGGTTTTCATAAAAAGGAAGGGTTCATAGAGTCGCCACCAATGTTTTACTCAAAACATTGGAAAAAGAAGTTTAAGGCAATCGATTCAAAAATCGACTTCGGCCATGACAACCAGAGTCGGGTAAGGGAGTCGGTTACGCGTGGGGAAGGTGTTAGCACCCCACAGCGCCCCTTTCGGGTTCCCTATGACAGATTATTTCTAAAAATAATAGTGCGAAATTACTAAATTACCCATATTTATTCTAAACAATTATAACTTAACTATCTACATGATGACAGTTAAATATACACACAGAAAGCAGTAAAAGGAAGGTCTTAAGAAGAAACCTTTGAAGCGTGCTTTTATATTCAAGTAAAACTGGGAAGCTTTTTGGCGTTCCCTCGCTCTACAAGCCCGCTCGCTCCCTCCGAGAAAATTTTAACTATGGAAATCCGGAGGATTTCCCTTCGACTCAGTTCGAGACTCAAGCAAAATCAGAACTCGAGAACTTTGTCGGATCAACTCTCCGAGTGATTTCTAGGCAGAGCACTGCTCAAAAAAACCCAGAATACTCAAGAAGAGGGTTAAAACTCAGTGTAAAAGTGTTTAATGACGTCCAAATGACGTCTTATTTATAGGGAACATGCGCAATACGGGCCCTGGAGTCAATACGGTCCGTATTGAAGTTTTGAACTACAATACGGCCGTATTGAGTTCAGTGCGGCTGTATTGAAGTTCAGAAACTTCAATACGGCCGTATTGAGTTCAGTGCGGCTGTATTGAAGTTCAGAAACTTCAATACGGCCGTATTGAGTTCAGTGCGGCTGTATTGAAGTTCAGAAACTTCAATACGGCCGTATTGAGTTCAGTGCGGCCGTATTGTAGTTCAAAATGTTCAATACGGCCGTACTGAACTTTTGGGAGGCCGTATTGGGCTTTATTCCCTCCACTTCCTTATTTTGAGCTATTATAAGACCTCTAGACCTACAGAGAATCCTCCTAGGGCCTTCCATGAGTCCTTCTGGCTGACTTTCCTTCAGTCTTCAAGAGTCTTCAAGCTTTATTTTCGACCCGGACAATTTTAGGGGTCTACACTTGGGAGTAGAGGTGATCGTTGCGAGACGAGGAGCTGAGTCTCGTGTTTTGAGTTACCATTTTGGGTAATATTCTTTTTGTCAGTGCTTGACCGGCACTAAGGAATATTTTGATCTTTATATTTATGCCTGTATGTATGTGTTATCCAGTTTAATATTCTTTTAGTTAACTAGTTGTAGTGCGATTCCACTAAGTGTAGAGACCGTGGTGGGTCGTTACACTTTTATGGTATCAGAGCCGGTCGAGTCTTTTAGGATACTTTGTGGGGAGTGATCCTTCTAGGTTTCTGTTGTGTCGTATCTCTGATATGTGTTAGCCTTTGCTGAATTGTGGGGGTATTATGTTACTAATAGTATGTTTGAATTCTTGTAGTATGGCGAGACCCCAATATGACCAGATTGCTAGGGCCATGGAGATGATAGCCATGGCGATGCAGCAGCAGAGTGCTCACTTTGCTCATATGGAGGCAGATAGAGCTGCGGCTGAGGCAGCTAGACCGGTGGTCTCTCAGGAGGGGAGAGATTTAGCAGAGTTCAGGGGATGTCAGCCTCCTCAGTTCAGAGGGGATTCAGATCCTGATGTGGCGGATCAGTGGTTGAGGGATATGGAGAAGATCTTTAGTGTTTTGGGATCTTCTGATGAGAGAAAGTTAGCTTATGCAGTTTACATGCTGGGGGGCGAGGCTGAGTACTGGTGGAGAGGCACCAGACAGATGTTAGAGAGCAGGGGTGTGCCTGTTGATTGGGATTTCTTCAGGAGGGTCTTTTTGGAGAAATATTTCCCGGATAGCGTTAGATACGCTAAGGAGGCAGAGTTCATGAGATTACATCAGGGGAGCTTATCTATTTTTGAGTATGCTATGAGGTTTGAGCATCTAGCTCGTTTCTACTCTCAGGCCATATCTGAGGCTTGGAGATGTAGAAAGTTTGCAGAGGGATTGAGGCATGAGCTGAAGAGGGTCATAGTCCCCATGTCCATAGTGGAGTTTCCTGGCTTGGTTGAGAAGGCAAAGACTGTTGAGAGTTTGGAGAGTGGTGGTAGCAGCGGTAAGGCTGCTAGAGTTCAGGAGGGATCATCTGGGTCCAGGAGGGGAGGTCAGCAGAGGGGACCCTATGACAGACCTGTACAGTCTCAAAGAGGAGCTGTTAGTAGGGGACCTCGACCTGCTACTCCTCAGGGTGGAGCACAGTCGGTGCGGTGCTACCGATGTGGAGGAGCACATATGGTTAGAGATTGTTCCCTTCTAGGGAATGTTTGCTTCAGATGTGGTAGGCCAGGCCACATCTCTAGAGATTGTCAGGCACCGCCGACTTCATCTAGGAGTGCCCCGAGGCCACCCAGACCTACAGCTGCGGGGAGAGTGTTTGCATTGTCAGGTGCAGAGGCTTCCACTTCATCAGACTTGGTGAAGGGAAAGGGGAAGGCAGCAGGTGAGGATATTTTATTTTTGTTCGATTCTGGTGCCACACATTCTTTCATTTCTGTTGATTGTGTGAAGAGATTGGGTTTGTAAGTATCTTCCTTGCATGTTGATTTGTCTGTGTCTACTCCGGCTTCAGTTTCTGTGGTGACGTCGGAGATGTGTGTGAGATGCCCGATAGAGGTGTCTGGTAGGAGGTTCCGAGTGAACCTGATTGTGTTGCCCATGGTGGATATCGACATAATCTTAGGGATGGATTGGTTATCTTCCCATCACATCCTTATAGATTGTGCTCGGAGAGAGTTGATGTTTCCTCAGTTGGAGGATGAGGTGTTAGTATCAGCGGGTCAGGCTGAGCAGTTGATGAGGGATGAAGCTGAGTGCTTCATGTTTTTTGCATCTTTGAGTATTGAGACAGAGAGAGCTATTGCTGGGATCGAGATTGTCAATGAATTTCTTGAGGTGTTTCCAGATGATGTGCCAGGATTGCCACCCAGGCGTGATGTTGAGTTTAGCATTGATCTGGTACCAGGTGCAGGACCGGTATCAGTGGCTCCTTATAGGATGGCTCCAGCTAAGTTAGTAGAGTTGAAGAAACAGATTGAGGATTTGTTGGAGAAACAGATGGTGAGGCCCAGTGTTTCTCCTTGGGGTGCTCCGGTACTGTTAGTGAAGAAGAAAGATGGTGGGGCCCGTTTGTGTGTTGATTATCGGCAGTTGAATAAATTAACGATAAAGAATAAGTATCCACTTCCGAGGATTGATGATTTGATGGATCAGTTGAGGGGAGCTTCAGTGTTTTCAAAGATTGATTTGAGATCCGGATACCATCAGATCAGGGTGAAGGAGAGTGACATACCGAAGACTTCTTTCAAGACTAGGTATGGTCACTATGAGTATGTCGTGATGCCTTTTGGTGTCACTAATGCTCCAGCAGTATTCATGGATTACATGAATAGGATCTTTAGACCGTTCTTGGACAGATTTGTGGTGGTCTTCATTGATGATATTTTGGTGTATTCTAGATCATTGGAGGATCACCGTGAGCATTTGAGGTCGGTTTTGGAGGTGTTGAGGGAGAGACAGTTGTATGACAAACTGTCTAAGTGTGAGTTTTGGCTGTCTGAGGTAAAATTTTTGGGACATGTGATATCGGCAAAAGGGATTGCAGTAGATCCAGCCAAGGTGGAGGTTGTGATTCAGTGGGAGCGTCCGATGACTGCTACAGAGATTAGGAGTTTTCTTGGGTTGGCGGGTTACTATCGGAGGTTCATTGAGGGTTTTTCTCGAATAGTAATGCCTTTGACTCAACTGACTCGAAAAGATCAGCCTTTTGTTTGGACGGACGCTTGTGAGCAGAGTTTTCAGGAGCTAAAGAAACGGTTGACCACTTCTCCAGTTTTGGTGTTACCTAACACTGGTGAGCATTTTGATGTGTTCTGTGATGCTTCTCACCAGGGATTAGGTTGTGTGTTGATGCAGGGAGGGAGAGTAGTGGCATATGCTTCGAGGCAACTGACGACCCATGAAAGAAATTATCCTACTCATGATTTGGAGCTTGCAGCTGTGGTGTTTGCCTTGAAGTCATGGAGGCACTATCTATATGGTGCGAGATTCAGTGTATACAGTGATCACAAGAGTTTGAAATATCTATTTGATCAGAAAGAGTTAAATATGAGGCAGAGGAGGTGGATGGAATTTCTAAAGGACTTCGATTTCCAGTTGATGTATCATCCTGTAAAGGCGAATGTGGTAGCTGATGCATTGAGTAGGAAATCTATTCACATGTCGGCTATGATGATTAGGGAGTTGGAGTTGATCGAGCAATTCCGAGATTTGAGACTAGAGGTGGAGGTTGTTCAGGATCACATTAGTTGTGGTATGATCACCATAACTAATGAGTTCTTGAAGCAGGTGGGAACTAAACAGTTACATGACCCAGAATTGTTGAGGATTTTGGGATTGCTTGGTACTGAGAGGGCAGTTGGTTTTGAGCTTGGTACTTATGGGATTCTGAGATTCAGAGGTCGGATTTGTTTGCCTTGTGATTCAGAGTTGAGGAGAGCTGTTCTAGAGGAGGGACACATGAGTCGTCTTAGCATACATCCTGGTATGACTAAGATGTATCAAGATATCAAGAAAAGTTTTTGGTGGCCTGGTATGAAGAAGGAGATAGCAGAGTTTGTAGTCGCTTGTCTGACTTGTCAGAAGGTGAAGATTGAGCATCAGAGGCCCGGAGGGGTTTTACAGTTGATGGAGATTCCTGAGTGGAAGTGGGATAGTGTCACTATGGACTTTGTGGTTGGATTGCCTAGGACAGCTAGGAACAGTGACTCTATCTGGGTGATTGTTGATAGGTTGACAAAGTGTGCTCACTTTCTTCCTGTCAACAAGAGGTGGTCCTTGGAGAGGCTTACACAGTTATATATCCGAGAAATAGTACGGCTGCATGGAGTGCCTTCCAGTATTATTTCTGACAGAGATCCAAGGTTTACTTCAAGGTTTTGGCAGACTCTACATCAGGCGTTGGGGACGAGATTGAGGTTGAGTTCCGCCTATTATCCACAGACAGATGGTCAGTCGGAAAGGACAATTCAATCACTAGAGGATCTTCTGAGAGCTTGTGTGTTGGATCATCTGGGTAGCTGGGAGGAGGTGTTACCATTGGTAGAGTTTACTTACAATAACAGTTATCATGTGAGTATTGGCATAACACCTTTTGAGGCTTTATATGGCAGGAGGTGTAGGACTCCATTATGTTGGTATCAGGATGGTGAGTCAGTAGTGATTGGTCCAGAGTTAATTCTTCAAACTACTGAGATGGTGAGACAGATTCAGGAGAGGTTGAGAGCTACTCAGAGTCGACAAAAGTCTTATGCTGATAAGAGGAGGAGACCTCTAGAGTTTGAGGAGGGAGAGCACGTGTTTCTCAGGGTGACACCTACTACTGGAGTGGGAAGGGCTGTAAGGGCCAAGAAACTCACACCGAAGTTCATTGGTCTTTATCAGATCCTTCGTCATGTAGGTCCGGTAGCTTATCAGTTGGCGTTACCTCCGATTCTATCCAACCTGCATGATGTGTTTCATGTTTCACAGTTGAGGAAGTACATCAGAGACCCGAGTCATGTGATAAAGATGGATGAGGTGCAAGTTAGAGAGAACTTGACCTACGAGAAGAGACCGGTAGCTGTGATTGATCACAAGTTGAAAGAGCTTCGTGGCAAGTCCATTAGCTCGGTGAAGATTCTTTGGGATGCAGCTACTGGTGAGGCATCCTGGGAAGAAGAGAGTCAGTTCAAGGAACAGTATCCATTCCTTTTTTCAGGTAAGCCTATTTTCGGGGACGAAAAATCCTAATAGTTGGGGAGTATTGTAACATTGTTAAAAAAAAAAAAAAAGGGTTGATTCAGTAGCCCAGAACGGGCCGTTCCTAAACTGGAACGGGCCGTTCCAAGCTACTGAATTAAACTACATATTGTAGTTGAGAACGGGCCGTTCTAGGAAGGAGAACGGGCCGTTCCGGAAGGAGAACGGGCCGTTCCGGATGAGTCCCGGAATGGGCCGTTCTGATTTCAGAACGGGCCGTTCTGGGCGTGGATTTTGTGCGTGATCTAGGAGTTCAGAACGGGCCATTCTGGTATCGGTACGGGCCGTTCTAGTCACTCCGGATTACCTATAAATAGGGGTGAGGGGGGGGGGGCCGTGAGGAGAAGTAGAGGTTCTAGAGAGAAGTTTTAGAGAGAAGGTCTCTAGGTTAGTGAGCTCCTTTCTCTCCCAAATTTCTCTGTTTAACTCCTTTTCTCCTCTAGATCAATAACTCCTTCTATCTTTTCTTGAAATTCAGATTAGAAAGCTTGTTTTGGGAGGACTGAAGTTCCGAGTTGAGCCTCGAGGGGAAATTCTACTTTTGTTCAGTCTTTGGCTATCTGAGCCAATCTTCAGGTAAGGGAAGCTAGAATGTTTGTTATTTAGGATGTATGTGAGTTTACATACTCAATGGGATTAGGCCAGGCGCAGGTTGAGTGTGCCAGGCGTGGAAGAGCTTAGAGCTCTTGGGTTGGTGTTAGGCTAGGTGCGAGCTGACTGCAACAAGCGTAATTATATTTATAAATAATTATTTTAAATTGATGCTTATGCATGTTTAAAGTTAAAGTTTTAGATCATATATGTATGTATGGTGCGATATGATTCATATGTATGTTTGTAATGATACGTATGAATGTTTGAATATGAGTATGTTTTTTTATCATAATGATGGATAGATCATTTATGATGAATGATGCATTATTGCATGTGATGTCTTATGACATGTGTATGATTGTTGATCATGATGGTGGGCAGACCATTATGATGTATGATGCATTATTGCATGTGATGCCTTATGGCATGAGTCTAGCCTAGGACTTGAGGAGAGGAAAAATGTTTTCGAACTGGAAGAGCTCACATAGAGTCTCTTGAGAGTGGTGCTCTGGGAGGCCACTGGATTTGGGAGAGTGGTGCTCAGATAGGCCACTGGGTTGGGTGAGTCTCCTCTAAGTCCTTAGCTAGTGTTGGAGCGGGGTATGAGGTCGAGGGTTATTCCCTTAACCAAGTACTCGGGAAGGTGCGTGGATCCTTGCGGATAGTCGGTGGGCGAACTCCACTATTGACTTGGTTAATGCATGCCAAGGTCGTGGTAAGCCCGTACCCAGCTGTGCTATACCTGACGGTGGATCTGGACTTCCAAGTGTGTAAGTGACATCATCCGAGTAAACCCGAGGGAGGATTATATCCTGTTTAGCTGTGACCGAGCGGGCGCTTTGGGCGTGAAAACGGTTGGGGTGGTTTCGGTAGGATGGAATGTCACTTATACAACTCTATTGTTATGGAGATCTCCTAGGTGTATGCGTGACGACGCATTTGATGATTGATATGCATTGATATCTGTCATGAGATGCATTTACTGCATGATTATTGACATGATGAAGTGTGGTGTTTGACTTCATGTTTGATGAATGAATGATTGATTGAGATGAAAGGTTCATTAAGGACAGGATTTGGGATGCATGTGTAGCATAGATTTTTATTCTGTACTTGTATTATTGATTTTTGAATTCTAGCTTACCCTTTTGTTTTCCATGTGGTGGAACTGCGATGATCATACTTGGTATGGGAGCAGGTTAGGGATAGCTTGGGAGTAGAGGTGATCGTTGCGAGATGAGGAGCTGAGTCTCGTGTTTTGAGTTACCATTTTGGGTAACATTCTTTTTGTCAGTGCTTGACCGGCACTAAGGAATATTTTGGGATGAATGTACATATATGGTGCTATATTTTATATACAGAAACTTAATTTATTTGATCTTTATATTTATGCCTGTATGTATGTGTTATCCAGTTTAATATTCTTTTAGTTAACTAGTTGTAGTGCGATTCCACTAAGTGTAGAGACCGTGGCGGGTCGTTACAAGATTCATCAACACTACTATAAACATCTTGCCCTCTCAAAATCATTACCTTTTTAGTTGGGCATTGAGAAGCTATGTGGCCTCTCCCAAGACATTTAAAGCATTTGATGTCACTAGTCTTACTACTAGAAGTGACAACATTTTTATTTTTCTCTTTTTCATTTTCTTTTTCTTTTTCAAGACCTTTGCCAAATTTATTAGAGGAATCATATTGACCCTCCCTCTTGTAGTCTTTCTTAACATAAGAGCTAGATTAAGTTTTGCCTTTAAAAGAGCTTTTTCTCAAGTTTTGTTGTTCCCCCTTATACAAAATTGGACCAAATCATCAAGGTCCCTATAAGAGAGTAACTCAACCTTATCTCGTATGTCAAAATTGAGACCACTTAAAAATCTAGCAATGGTCAATCTTTCTTCCTCCCTTATCCTAGCCCTCATGAGATATAACTCCATCTTTTGCCTATACTCCTCAACACTCATATTCTTTTGTTGGAGTCTTTGGAGTTTATCCATAAGCTCCCTACTATAATAAGAAGGAATATGCCTTCTTCTCATAACACTCCTCAATTCATTCCAATAAGTGATGGGAGGATCATTGTGAAGTCTTCTCTCTCTTTCCAAGGATGTCCACCAATACATGGCTTGTCCTTGAAAAGCTAGGGTGGCTAGAGGAACTCTTCTTTCCTCACCTACTTGATGACAAGTGAAGATTTGCTCCACTTTCATCTCCCAATCCAAGTAGGCGTCCACATTTTCTTTTCCATGAAAGTAAGGGAGATCAACCCTTGATTCCCTCACTTTTGTTTCTTTAATGACTCTCCTAGGTCTAGGTTGGTAGAAAGCATCCATATTTAAGCTACCATCATATTCTTGGCTTTGAGAGTCATTGGAACTCTTAGTGGAACCTTTTGAGGAACTTTTTTGACTTTTGTTTTTATGTAATTTTTTTAAAAGTTTTGCTTCTTGTTGCTTAATCTTTTGAATCTCTTCTTCTAAAGCAAGAAGTTGTACTTCTCTTTCAATCTTTTCTTTTTGTTTTTGAAGTACTTCTTCATGCTTCCAAAGTTTTAGTGCTTCAACCTCCTTGACAATTTTTCTAAAACTTTTAGGAGTATCAAAGTCACTACTACTTGGAGAATGATGACTCATGATTAAACAATAAGAATTTGTATGCTATGCAAAAAGGTATAAAATGTTTTTGGGATTTTCAAGGAATGAAAATAGCACTTGGAAGTCTAAGTGTACGAATTGCACTATCAAGGGAGGTGAGCTACAAAGAGCCACTTAATAACCAAGCCTTTTCAAGTGGAAATCACTAAACTCCTTTGTGGTACTTCCAATTCCCCAAAACTTTTCACAAAAATTTTGAATGCTTTTTCACAATTGGTTTGTTTTGAAAGCTAAGCTAAACGTGAACAATTAAATCTACACAATTCTAGACGTAATAAGGCAGCAAAGTAAACAAAATTAAAGTTCAAACACTTGAAGGAAGCAAGGATAATCAACTAGTCGGTTTGCCCTAGGTGGAAGCTTGAAACATATGAAATTTTCAAGCCACTTCCACTAGTACTACACGTGAGAATGCTACCAAGGAGTTAGATATACCTGACCAGCTTCTTAATACTCCCTCCAAGCTTTACAAATTGGTTTAAAATACAAGAGATTTTGCAAAAATGTAAACTAGCCTAGAAAGCAAGTAAATGATGGCTTTAGTGACCAATTAGTGACGGATTTGTTGTTCAAAAACCTAACACTTATTCAAGTGTTTAATCCGCCACTAATCCTTCAATTATGATGCTCCTGGACCTGCAAAAGAAACACAACAAAGAGGTTAATGGTGGCTGTCTCACAAGGTGAAAGGAATGGTCACTCAAGTGAAGGAAGTTTAGGAAAAGCTAGGTCACTAAATTAGGTCAAATTTTGTGGTCTTAGTGTCCAAACTTTTCCTACTCTTTGTTGAGAAATGCTTGATCCTTGAGCAAGGATTTGAGGCCACTTCCAGAACATGGAAATTAATGAAAGAAAACTAGACAAGCAATAAAGCACAATTTGGAAAGCTTATACCAAAAGTAAAGAGTAATAGGTGTATATGACAAGACACAAAGAGGTTCAACAAGTAAAACTGAAAATTAAGACTCCAAATAAAAGCTAGCACTTAGTTAGGAATGTTCCTAGATAGGTACTAGAGTAGATGAACAAAACAAAAAAATTTGAAAGCAATTGGATAAGTATAGCACAAGTAGTAGTCAAAACAATAACAAGGAATCAAGTGAATTTTCTCCAAGAACACCTCACGACTTTTGCATTTTAAATTGTCTTATATTTTTTTTTTAATTCTTTCTTTTTTTCCAATCTCAAATTAAGACTCCAGAGAAGGTGTTTGCCTTTTGTTTCAAATTTTTCTATGATTCCAAGCTATAGAAATCGAGACTACAAAAATTAGGTTAAAATCCAAGTGAAAATGAGAAACTAGTGCACTAGTCTTAGGTTTTTGTATTGAATTCTTTTTGCACACTTTTATTTTGAACTTTAAGACTTTTCTTTTGTTTTAGGCTCTGTTTTATCTCTGTTTTCAGCCTCTAAATTTTTTTTAAAATTGAATCCACAAGAAAGAGTGCACTAGAAGTAGAATTACACTTGAAATTTTGAGTCAAAATTTTTTTATAAGATTTTCAATGGAAAGTGATTTGAAAACTTAAGAATACAATGGAAACCTAACTCTAAAGAAACTTGCTAGGACTAATAGCAAATTATGAACACAATAAGGTAAAAGAAAAAGCACATATAGGTAGGCACAAATTAGAGCAAACCGAGAGCAACATGTAGGGACTACACATAAACTTCTAAGACAAAACAAAGATTCAAAAACAAAATCTAATGCACATGCATGAGGTCCAATCACGGGCACATACAAGGAATGGAGAAACTCAAAATAAAATCAAAATTAGCACAAGCAAAAAGTTCCTAAACAAGTTGATTGAGGAAGAAAATCAAGAACAATCAACAATGGATCTATGAACACAAGAACATCAACAATATAGATCCGAAAATTGAAACTCAAATTAAGACAAAACAAACACAAGAACACAAGAACATGGACACAAAATTTTGAAGAACTTATCTCCTTGAAGAAACCTTGCTCTTGATACCAAAATTGATGGAGATGAGTAGAAGAAGTGAAACACAAACTCCTCCTAAGCTCCTCCTAGGCTCGGATCTTCTTCAATGGAGATTAAAACACAATTGAAGAACACGTTGAGATGTAGAACACTTGCGGAAATGGAAGAAGGAAGCATCCAAGCTCATGAACTCAAGGGATTGCACACTTCAAAGGGAAGGAAACTAGGTTTTCCTAAGGATTTTGAAGGCATTCTCTTAGGTTTTCTCTCTTGGAATTTTCGGTGACTCTTGAGGGAATTAGCTGAAGAAAATGTTCAGAAATTCTCATATATTCAAAAGTGTTGATACAAGGTGGTAGAAGTCACAATTATAGGAAGAAATTAGGTCAAAGTTGGCAGCAATTCAAACTAGCCAAATTGGCGCCAAGTTTGAATTTCAAATTTTGAATTTGAAATTCAAACTTTGGCTTCCAACGTGATTAATTCAGATGCTACCATCATTTAGGTGTCATTTAGGAGTGATTTGAAGTGAATTTGAGCTCACATGGCTGGAACTACTACATGCCATCCATGTGACTCAAATTCAACTCAAATTACTTCTAAATGATGCATAAGTGAAGCCTAATTCTCCTATTAATGTATTCTTCATATAATCCTAATCTAATGACCGAAATACATTGGTCTAATGAATACAATGAATAGGAAAAAATATAAGAAGAAGAATGAGCCTAATATTGGGTATCAAAAAGCCCAAAGCTTAAGAAGCCCAAAAATAAGCCCAAGCACAACAACCCTAATCTATGGTCAAAATACAAGACCAAAAATCAAAGTAACTTCCTATACTAAGTAATGCAATAAAACATGGTGTTTAATCAATCAAAGTCCAAGTGAGAAGCACCCTAGGCCCACCAAGCCCATTGGGCCCACTAAGCTCTAAAGCAGTCAAGTCTTCAAGTAATCTCTTGGCCATAGCTCTAGTGGTTGGGACTTTAGCCCATGCTCTTCCATCACTTGGGATCATGCTAAGTCTCAATGCTTGATCATTTTCCTTTTAGGAGTTTTCCTTATGATGCTTGAAGCTTTTACCCTTTATATTGGTTCTGGCGTAGGGAGTGGTACATGCTTTATTCTTCATCTTTGTCGCCACCGGCCCGAAACGGGCTTTCGGCATTCGCGAAGGATGGTTGGACTCTTTTATTTGTTTAAAAATATGGATTGCTAGAATGACTTATTCTCAAACTGAGACCTTGTCAAACGAGCAATTTTATTAAAAGGCTCACCAATCCATGTTAATCCCAAGCGGGACCCTCCATGGATTAGCGGTTTTCATAAAAAGGAAGGGTTCATGGAGTCGCCACCAATGTTTTACTCAAAACATTGGAAAAAGAAGTTTAAGGCAATCGATTCAAAAATCGACTTCGGCCATTACAACCAGAATCGGGTAAGGGAGTCGGTTACGCGTGGGGAAGGTGTTAGCACCCCACAGCGCCCCTTTCGGGTTCCCTATGACAGATTATTTAAAAATAATAGTGCAAAATTACTAAATTACCCCTATTTATTCTAAGCAATTATAAATTAACTATCTACATGATGATAGTTTAAATATGTACACACAGAAGGCGGTAAAAGAAGGGACTTTAAAGAGATAAACCTTTGAAGCGTGCTTTCTTATATATCTTGACAGAAATTGGGAAGCGTTTTGGCGTTCCCTCCCTCTACAAGACCGCTCGCTCCCTTCTATAAAATTTTAACTATGGAAATCCGAAGGATTTCCCTTCGACTAGGTTCGAGACTCAAGCAAATGGCTCGTGACTCAAGAACTTCGTCGGATCAACTCTCCGAGTGATTTCTAGGCAGAGCACTGCTCAAAAAAACCCAGAATACTCAAGAAGAGGGTTAAAACTGTGTGTGAAAGTGTGAAATGACGTCCCATTGACGTCATATTTATAGGGAAGAGGCTCAATACGGTTTCTGGGGGTCAATACGGTCCGTATTGAAGTTTTGAACTACAATACGGCCGTATTGAATTCAATACGGCCGTATTGAAGTTCAAAAACCTCAATACGGCCGTATTGAAGTTCAGTGCAGCCGTATTGAGTTCAATGCAGCCGTATTGAACTTCAATACGGCCGTATTGTGTTCAGTGCGGCCGTATTGTAGTTTAAAATGTTCAATACGGCCGTACTGAACTCTTGGGAGGCCGTATTGGGCTTCATTCCCTCCACTTTCTTATTTTTTGCTACTCTAAGACCTCTAAACCTACAGATAATCATCCTAGGGTCTTCCAGGGTCTTCCAGGAGTCCTTCCGGCTGACTTTCCTTTAGTCTTCGAGAGTCTTCAAGCTTTATTTCCGACCCGGACAATTTTAGGGGTCTACAATCTTGCCTGTACTTATGTTTTTCTAAAATACTAACACACTTTTTAGAGATAACAACATGTATTATATTTGTCTCATTCAAAACCTTGTTGGGAATTGCTTTGTCTGACTTAACTAGACTTCTGACGCCCCTTTGTTGATACGATTTCGAATCTTGTGGCCTTGCTTGATTGTTAAGCTTTTTGACATTTGTGGGTGCTTTGGCTCAAGAGCTCCCCGTGATCCGTAGTGTCGCCACCGGCCCAAACGGGCCTCGGCGGTCGCGAAGACGGTCGAGCTCTCTTTTTATTTTTTGTTTGAAAATGTATTGGATTGTTAGAACGACTTGTTCTCAAACTGAGACCTCGTCGATCTTATCCAATTTATTATTGAAAGAGTCTCACCAATCCAATTTAATCCCAAGCGGGACCCTCCATAGATTAGTGGTTTTTGTAAAAAGGGAGGGTTCGTGGAGTCGCCACCAATGTTTTACTCAAAACATTGGAAAAAGAAATTAAGGCAATCGATAAAAATCGACTTCGGCCATTATAACCAGAGTCGGGTAAGGGAGTCGGTTACGCGTGAGGAAGGTGTTAGCACCCCACAGCGCCCCTAACGGGTTCCCTATGACGGATTATTTTACAAATAATAGCACAAAATTACTAAATTACCCCTTTTATTTATGAACGATTATTATCTTAAATATCTACATGATGCTTAAATTAAAACACACAGAAAGCAGTAAAAGGAGGGAATTAAAGAAAACCTCTTGGAGCGTGCTTTTATAAATCTCAATAAATGCTAGGAGGCTTTGCGGCGCTCCTTCCCTCTACAAGCTTGCTCGACACTCTCCTCGAAGAAAATTTTGACTAAGGGAATCAAAAAGATTTCCCCTTCGGTTAAATCCGAGACTCAAGCAAAACGCTCAGTACTCGAGGATTTAACCGGTCCTGACTCCCAGAGAGGTTCCTAAGGCAGAGCACTGCTCAAAAACCCCAGAACACTCAATAAGAGAGTCAAGAAATGGTTCAAAAGTCTGTATTGACGTCAAATGACGCCATATTTATAGGAAATAGGAGCAATACGGGCGCTGGGGTCAATACGGCCCGTATTGAGAATTTGTTCTTCAATACGGCCGTATTGAACTCAATACGGCCGTATTGAAGTTCACAAATCTTCAATACGGCCGTATTGAGTCCAGTACGGCCGTATTGAAGTTCAAAACTTCAATACAGGCCGTACTGGTCCCCAAGCAGCCCGTATTGGTCCCAATTCCTCCTATTTTCTATTTTTAGCTATCCTAAGACTTCTTAGACCTATAGAGAACCCTCCTTGGGCCTTCTGGAAGTCCTTCTGGCTGATCCTTCTTCAGTCTTCGAGAGTCTTCAAGCTTTATTTCCAACCCGGACAATTTTAGGGGTCTACAGCTGCCCCCCCCCTTTACTTGGTCAAACGGCCTTTTAGTTTACCGGTTGACAAGTAAAGGAGTTGACCCAATTGTCCGGGTGATGTGCCAACCTTCTGACTTGTAGCGTCTTCCGGTGGAAAATTGGTTGAGTAGCCTCTCCAGGTTAGCCTCGCTAGACGCCCTAGCTGGAAGCTGTGAGTACAACTTCACTCGCTGCCCGAGTCGGAAGTTGCGTACCTCCGTGCTTTCTGAACACTTTGGTACTGAGTTTGCCCTCTCCAGGGTGAGTACCGTCTCTCCAGATACAACTTTACTCGCCGCCCGAGCCGAAAGTTGCATACCTCCGTGCTTTCTGAACACTTCGGTACTGAGTTTGCCCTCTCCAGGGTAGCTTCACTAGACGCCCTAGCCGGAAGCTGTGAGTACTGTCTCTCCAGATACAACTTTACTCGCCGCCCGAGCCGAAAGTTGCATACCTCCGTGCTTTCTGAACACTTCGGTACTGAGTTTGCCCTCTCCAGGGTAGCTTCACTAGACGCCCTAGCCGGAAGCTGTGAGTACTGTCTCTCCAGATACAACTTTACTCGCCGCCCGAGCCGAAAGTTGCATACCTCCGTGCTTTCTGAACACTTCGGTACTGAGTTTGCCCTCTCCAGGGTCTGCCTCCGTGTTTCTGATCACTTCGGCATGGCGAGTTTGCCCTCTCCAGGGATCTGTGATTGATTTGTCTCCACAGTCCACGATGCTGTTTCGACGGTTTGATTTTGATTTTGATGCCGCTGAGGGCTGGATAACGCAGGGATCCGTCTCTGGGATGTGCAGTTACTCATAGGTTCTTGTGTCCCAACTTTGCATTGTATGGTTGGTGCCCATTGAGGAATTTCTGTTTCCTTGGGGTGTAGACACAAAGATGCTCTTTTTGAAATGAGCGATGCCTTATGTTTGGCTGACGTCCTGTCGACGTTGGTGGAGTATCCCGGTTATCCTTATTCGGGTGACTCTTTTTGACTTTTCTGGTTTTGTAGCCTCTGTGTAGGCTGTTATCCGCTAGGGATGTTGACATGTTGATTTTTTGACTGGCCTCTTCTGTTAGGCAGATAGTCTTGATGTTCGATGTTTTGGCGGGATGCCAAATTCCGCTTGGGGAATTTTATTAATCTTTTTGATTTTCTTCCCCTTTTGTGGGGATGCCTCTTGGATAGGCGATCATCCACTGGGGATTGATGTTGATTGGCCTCTTTTGTTAGGCAGATCATCTTGACGTTCATTTGTTAGGCTGAGAGCCAAATTCCACTTGGGGAATAGTTTATTGGTCTTCCTTTTGAAGAGATGCCTCTTTAGTAGGCGATTGGGGATTTGAAGTTTTTATTCATCCCAGAGTATTATTTAGAAAGCCTCTTCAGGCTTAGCTTCACTCATCGCTTTTGAGTTGGAAAGCTATCCTCCATTGGGGAAGTTTAAAGTCCTTAGACATTTTTCTTGGATGATCAGGCCTCCTTTGGGGATTTTGCTGATCGCATCCTGATAGCTTTCACTGGGGAATTTGGCCCGTGAGTGTAAGCTTGAGATATCTCTGGGGAATCGAGCCTTTCTAGGCTCAACTATTCTGAAGGAAGAGTATTGTTTCTGCGAGCCTCTCCAGGCTCAATTATTCTGAGGGAGTATTCTTTCTGCGAGCCTCTCCAGGCTCAATTATTCTGAAGGAGTATTATTTCTGCGAGCCTCTCCAGGCTCAATTATTCTGAAGGAGTATTCTTTCTGCGAGCCTCTCCAGGCTCAATTATTCTGAAGGAGTATTATTTCTGCGAGCCTCTCCAGGCTCAATTATTCTGAAGGAGTATTCTTTCTGCGAGCCTCTCCAGGCTCAATTATTCTGAAGGAGTATTATTTCTGCGAGCCTCTCCAGGCTCAATTATTCTGTCTGATCGGGAGAGTATTATTTAGGAAGCCTCTACAGGCTTAGCCTCACTCAATGCCTGAGTCGGAGAGCTACTTTCCACTGAGGAAGTCTGAAGTCCTTTGACTTGGATATATTACTTGGATGATCATACTTCCTTTGGGAGATTTTGACGATCTTGCTTTGAAAGCTCTTGTTGGATATTGGCTTCATGAGCTGAGGTTCCCTTTGGGGAGTATTATTTCTGCGAGCCTCTCCAGGCTCGATTATTCTGTACAAGCTGTTTGTTGGATTTTCTATATCCTCGCCTTTTTCGTTTTCGGCTTTTGTTGACTGCTGTCATACACAAGCAATTTTCTATTTTTTCTATTTTATGCAATTGCCTCATGGTAAGGTCTTTTGAATGTGCAACTAATGTGTGTGACGCACGCGATGCAAGTTTGTATTTTTTATTCTTTTGTTTAGAAAAGTGTATGGCTCTCCCTATCCTCTTCTTTTTTTGGAGGACTTTCTGTCGTTGACGCGAGGGAGTATTTTTATGAGCCTTTATGCAGGAGATTACGGATTTCATAGGAACCCATCCAATTTTCTTTATTGACCGATTATTAACAGAGTTTCATACAATTTTTAGAAACATCAATTTAAAGGCATAATCACAAGGTCAAGAGAGAAAAGAAACAAATGGATATTTTATTGATATTCAAATGTTTGTACAGAAAGATTTACAAAGGGATTTTCTGAAGAATGGCTGGCCAGGGTAGGCTGTACATTTTTTGGCTTAAACAATTACATCTGTGATTGCTGCTCTTCCCGTTCCCTAGTTGCTTCGGGTGAGATGCCTGAGCCAGGAGTGTAGATGCTGCAAGACGCTTGCTTCTAGAAGATTATCACTTGAAATGCCTTTTCGGTTTTCGATTCAAGTGATCGTTGCTTGCTTTACTTTTTGCATCTTATTCTTTTGCCCCTAATTTTTGCCTAGGACATGTCCTAGCGGGGATAATTTTGCCTTTGTTTTGCCTAGTACCCTTGTACTGGCGGGCTTTTCGTTTTGCCCTAACTTTTGCCTAGGATGCCCTTTTTGGGTTTTCATCCTAGCGGGCTGATGCAAGCAACGTCTTCAAGCATAATACTTCTTTACCACGTCAGCGTTGACTGGGTATCGAAGTTCTTCTCCATCCATGTCTGTGAGAATCAATGCTCCTCCGGAGAAGGCTCGCTTCACCACGTATGGTCCTTCGTAATTTGGGGCCCACTTTCCGATTTTGTCCTTTTGAGCTGGTAGCAATTTCTTCATCACCAGCTCTCCCTCATGGTAGATTCGAGGATGGACTTTCTTGTCAAAAGCCTTTTTGATCTTCCTTTGGTAGGCTTGACCATGGCATATGGCGTTCAGTCGTTTTTCTTCGATAAGGTTCAATTGGTCGTATCGACTTTGAACCCATTCTGCCTCGGAAAGTTTTGCTTCCATGATTACTCTCAGAGAAGGTATCTCGACTTCAACCGGCAGAACTGCCTCCATTCCATAAACAAGGGAGAATGGAGTAGCTCCTGTGGATGTACGTACTGAAGTCCTATAACCATGGAGAGCGAAGGGTAGCATCTCATGCCAGTCTTTGAGTGAGACAACCATCTTTTGTACTATCTTCTTGATATTCTTATTGGCTGCCTCGACTGCCCCATTCATCTTTGGTCGATATGGGGAAGAGTTGTGGTGCTGAATTTTGAACTCTTTGCACAGTTCTTCCACCATCTTATTATTCAAATTGGATCCATTATCAGTGATGATTTTGTCGGGAATACCGTATCTGCATATGATATTCTTTCTGATGAAGGATGTTACCACCTTTCGGGTCACATGAGCATACGATGCCGCTTCTACCCATTTGGTGAAATAGTCAATGGCTACAAGAATGAACCTATGTCCATTAGATGCCTTTGGCTCGATGGGTCCAATAACATCCATGCCCCACATTGCGAATGGCCATGGTGAAGCCAACACATTGAGTGGCGTTGGTGGGACATGAATGTTGTCAGCGTATGCTTGACACTTGTGGCATTTCCGGACGTATTGGTAACAATCCCTTTCAATGGTCGACCAGAAATATCCTGCTCTGAGGATTTTCTTAGCCATTGCAGGCCCGGGAATATGGGTACCGAAAACCCCCTCATGTATTTCTTTGATTACATTTTGAGCTTCGACTTGGTCTATACATCTCAACAAGACCGAGTCATAATTCTTTTTGTAGAGGGTTTCTCCAATCAACAGAAATCCTATGGCCCTTCTTCGGATATGCTTTTTATCATTATCGCTAGCCATATCAGGATATTCCCCTTTTGACAGATATTGTTTGATGTCATGGAACCATGGATAATCATCAACAGCTTCATCTATCAGTAGGCAGAACGCTTGCTTATCGTGCCGCCGGATATTGATGATGGGCATTTCATGCTCCTTATCCAGGGCGAACATCGATGATAGTGTAGCAAGGGCGTCGGCGAACTGATTTTCCTCCCTTGGGATATATTCAAAGACGACATTTTGAAAGAATTGTATCAAATCTTTGATATGCTCAACATATGGTATTAGTTTAGGATTTCGGACTTCCCAGTCACCTCGTAGCTGATGGATAACTAGAGCCGAATCCCCAAATACTTTGAGTTTGAGGATACCATTGTTGATAGCCGCTTGAATTCCTAACGTGCAAGCCTCGTATTCGGCCATGTTATTTGTACAGTCGAAGTTGAGTCTTGCCGTTAAGGGGATATGCTTTCCTTGTGGGGAGATTAACACTGTCCCAATCCCTTGTCCAAGCATGTTGGAGGCTCCATCAAAATACATGGTCCACGCATCATCTTTTGGTTCTTCATGTTGTATACTCATTATATGCTCATCAGGGAAATCATCCTGAAGGGATTGATAATCGTTGGTCGGCCCATGTGCTAGGTAATCAGCTAGGGTACTGCCCTTGATGGCCTTTTGTGTGACATGTATGATGTCGAATTCTGATAATTGTACTTGCCATCGGGCAATTCTCCCAGTGATTATTGGCTTATCGAACAAGTACTTGATTGGATCCATTTTGGAAACCAACCAAGTAGTATGCCTAATCATGTACTGCCTGAGCCTTTGTGTTGCCCACGCTAACGCACAGCATGTCTTTTCTAATGGCGTGTAGCGTGTCTCATAATCTAGAAATTTCTTGCTCAAGTAGTAGATGGCTCGTTCTTTTTTCCCTGTTTCGTCCTGTTGCCCTAGCACGGCTCCCATGGACTCATCAAGCACAGTTAGATAGAGGATTAATGGCCTTCCCTCGACAGGCGGCACCAATACTGGTGGATTGGCCAAGCACTGTTTGACTTTGTTGAAAGCTTGTTGACAATCCTCACCCCAAGTTTCGGAATGATTCTTGCGCAACAGCTTGAATATTGGCTTGCACGTGTCAGTCAATTGTGCGATGAACCTTGCAACATAGTTCACCCTGCCAAGGAATCCTCTTATCTCTTTCTCAGTTTTAGGAGGAGGCATTTCCATTATTGCCTTTACTTTATCGGGGTCCACTTCTATGCCTTTTTCACTGACGATGAACCCGAGAAGCTTACCCGACCGGACTCCGAAAGTACACTTAGCAGGATTTAGCTTAAGCTGATATTTGCGAAGCCGGTTGAATAATTTTCTCAAATATTGGATATGGTTCATTTCGTCTTTTGACTTTGCGATCATGTCATCCACGTAGACCTCAATTTCTTTGTGGATCATATCGTGGAATAATGTCACCATCGCTCGTTGGTAGGTGGCACCCGCATTCTTGAGTCCAAAAGGCATTACCCTGTAGCAAAACGTGCCCCAAGGTGTAATGAAGGAAGTCTTCTCGCGGTCTTCCATGTTCATCTTGATTTGGTTATACCCCGAGTATCCATCCATAAAGGAATAGAGTGTGTTTGTGGCTGTGTGGTCCACGAGTGTATCAATATGTGGCAAGGGAAAATCGTCCTTTGGACTGGCACGATTTAGATCCCTGTAGTCAACACACACTCTAACCTTTCCATTCTTTTTGATAACTGGCACAATGTTAGCCAGCCATTCGGGATATTGGGATACGACCAAGAATCCCGCGTCTAATTGTTTTTCCACCTCCTCCTTGATCTTTAAAGACCATTCGGGCTTGATTCGTCGAAGCTTTTGCTTAACGGGTCGATACCCTTCTTTCAATGGCAACTTGTGCTCGACGATTTTGGAGTCCAAACCGGGCATATCACGGTATGACCACGCAAATACATCTTTGTATTCCCTTAATAATTGGACCAATTGTGCTTTTATTTCATCACTGATATGGGTCCCAATGTTGACCTCTTGCAACTCTTGACCCTGCCCCAAACTCACAGTCTCCAATTCTTCTTGATACGGTTGGAGTAGACGAGCTTCTTGGTCTAGCAGTCTTTGCAGATCCGGAGAGATGGTCTCCTCATCACTGTCCGACCCAACCCATTCATCCTCAGCTTTCGGATCCCGATTGGAGCGAACAATCACAGACATAATTATTTATTGGTTCTGTTTTAGGTTTAGAATTTATTAATGTTAATGAGAGAGAGAGAAAAGAACAAAATGAGAGAGTAATGTGTGAAAAATGCCTTTTATTGATATGTGTAAAAATGTACAAGACCCTTATTTACATAAAAGGGTTCTCATGATCTCGGGTACTGATCATGAGTCCCTAAAAGAAAAGAAAAACATGGAGGGGTCCTATCGTGGCTTGCCCTTCTCTCTACTCCTGCTTGGGCAAAGGATTCTTGCTCACGTCGGGCGCTGTCGAATCAAAGGTGACCCACCCAGCATCAATAAGGTCTTGGACCTTATGTTTGAGAGCTCTGCAGTTCTCCGTTGTATGTCCTGGTCCTCCCGAGTGGTATAGGCATGTATCTTGAGGTTTGTACCACTCGGGGTAGGGTGGGTCCATTTTCCTTGGTGGAACATAAGCTAGAAGTTTGGCTTCTACTAGCTTCGGCAGGAGGTCGCTATATGTGGTCGGAAGTTTATCAAGCTTCCTCACAGGGGTAGACTGCGATCTTCCTGACTTCGAAGTGGAAGAAGACGAAGAGATGGTTATGGCATTGACTCCTCCTTCTTTCTTCTTCCCGAAGGTCTTCTTAGCTTCGTATGATTGGGAAGGCTTAGCTAACTTCCCACTTTTGAGCCCTTGTTCCACCCTTTCTCCAATGGTGATGATGTCCGAGAAGAGTGTTGTCGTGTTCCCTATCATTTTGTCGTAATAGGGACCGGTCAACGAGTTGATGAATAAGGACACCGTCTCCTTATCTGACAGCGGGGGCTCTATCTGTGCCGCCAACTCCCTCCATCGTTGGGCGTACGCCTTGAAGGATTCATCATTTGTTTTGCTCAAGGCTTGAAGATCGGACCTATCGGGTGTTAGGTCGATGTTGTATTTATAGCGCTTGAGAAAGGCGTCGGCCAACTGTCTCCATGTATGTACTAGATTTCCATCTAGTTGCATATACCAGTTGAGCGCGGTATCAGCTAAGCTCTCTTGGAAACAATGAATCAAGAGCTTTTCATTTGTGGCATATGCGGCCATCTTGCGACAGTACATGGTGAGATGACTTTTAGGGCAAGTCGATCCCACGTACTTTGGAAAATCTGGCACCTTGAATTTGGGAGGGAATTGAATGTCCCTCACCAAGCACATGTCGGCGGCGTCCTTGATATCAAAATCATGCCCCTCCATAGCCCTTAGCCGATCCTCGAGGGCATGGAATTGTTCCTTTGAAACCTCGGGCTCTTTTATTATAATTCCAGCCCCAAGAGGTACAGCGTTTGGAGGATCTTTTTCATACTCTTCCTCCTCTCCCTCATGATGGGACCCATGGTCACTGTGGTGTGATCCATGGACGTTGTGATGACGCATGAGTTCCATCATTTGCGCCATTTGCTCCTTAAGCTGTGAAAGCTCGGTTGTGAGCTTCTTGTTTTGCTCCTCCAAAGCTTCCATCTTCTTGATCTTCTGCGCACGTGTGAGGACAGAGAGATGACCAGCCACTTTCTAAAATGAATGTTTTTAAGCTAATTAGTTTATTCATGGTATGAATACACCCTTGAAGTGAGCTTGATAACCCTCCATCTTTAAGGCGCTGCCTTTTTAAGATGAAGGTTTATCACCCTCCTTAGCCTATGACCTCTCCATAACGGAGAATCTCAATAGTCATGGGTCTCTTTTGCTCACATCGAGAGGGTATTGGTGATCCTAAAATGAATGACTGATGAGGATGCATGAGATCTTATTAACAATGATGTACATGCTCCTTGCTTTTATTATATTCTCACACATGGTTTTTTCTCTCATGTCATGATATTTTCCATGCATGGGGATTATTCTTTAGACCTTATCATGAGGTTTATTAATGCACAAACAATGTCACATAAACCTATACACAAACAATTCACTCATCCACGAACAGTCACGAGCGAATCACGAGGTAGGGGTATCCTGCAGAAAAGTGCATATTCAAGGTGGTTCTAACTGTTCTCACCGGTCTGAGGCCCCCAAGGTGCCCCCATTATAGGGACCCAATTCCTCTCGTCGTAAGCCGATGGAAAGTTCCAACGCACTGTCGGACTTGAGTTCATGGTTATCACCTTGAGTGATGTTTTTCCGACAACGGTCTCATAGGCTCCTATAAACCCATCAACCGGCCGTACTAACATCCACTCCCTATGGATTATCACTCATGCCCCCGGGTATAGAGGGAACTGTTGTGTGCAAAGGTTTGTGTACAGTTTGTATTTCAAACAATTGCGGAAATTAAACAAACAACAGTTATTAAAGCCATATAATAAATCATGTTATCATACAAGTGAGGGGTAGTGAAGTAATTTTAGACTATTATTTTGAAAATAATCCATCACTAAATGGGACTGACTCTCAAGGCTTCCCCAGTGGAGTCGCCATCTGTCGCCACCGGCCCAAACGGGCCTCGGCGGTCGCGAAGACGGTCGAGCTCTCTTTTTATTTTTTGTTTGAAAATGTATTGGATTGTTAGAACGACTTGTTCTCAAACTGAGACCTCGTCGATCTTATCCAATTTATTATTGAAAGAGTCTCACCAATCCAATTTAATCCCAAGCGGGACCCTCCATAGATTAGTGGTTTTTGTAAAAAGGGAGGGTTCGTGGAGTCGCCACCAATGTTTTACTCAAAACATTGGAAAAAGAAATTAAGGCAATCGATAAAAATCGACTTCGGCCATTATAACCAGAGTCGGGTAAGGGAGTCGGTTACGCGTGAGGAAGGTGTTAGCACCCCATAGCGCCCCTAACGGGTTCCCTATGACGGATTATTTTACAAATAATAGCACAAAATTACTAAATTACCCCTTTTATTTATGAACGATTATTATCTTAAATATCTACATGATGCTTAAATTAAAACACACAGAAAGCAGTAAAAGGAGGGAATTAAAGAAAACCTCTTGGAGCGTGCTTTTATAAATCTCAATAAATGCTAGGAGGCTTTGCGGCGCTCCTTCCCTCTACAAGCTTGCTCGACACTCTCCTCGAAGAAAATTTTGACTAAGGGAATCAAAAAGATTTCCCCTTCGGTTAAATCCGAGACTCAAGCAAAACGCTCAGAACTCGAGGATTTAACCGGTCCTGACTCCCAGAGAGGTTCCTAAGGCAGAGCACTGCTCAAAAACCCCAGAACACTCAATAAGAGAGTCAAGAAATGGTTCAAAAGTCTGTATTGACGTCAAATGACGCCATATTTATAGGAAATAGGAGCAATACGGGCGCTGGGGTCAATACGGCCCGTATTGAGAATTTGTTCTTCAATACGGCCGTATTGAACTCAATACGGCCGTATTGAAGTTCACAAATCTTCAATACGGCCGTATTGAGTCCAGTACGGCCGTATTGAAGTTCAAAACTTCAATACAGGCCGTACTGGTCCCCAAGCAGCCCGTATTGGTCCCAATTCCTCCTATTTTCTATTTTTAGCTATCCTAAGACTTCTTAGACCTATAGAGAACCCTCCTTGGGCCTTCTGGAAGTCCTTCTGGCTGATCCTTCTTCAGTCTTCGAGAGTCTTCAAGCTTTATTTCCAACCCGGACAATTTTAGGGGTCTACACGTAGCAAGTAAATATAAGCAAATAATGCGGAGCTTTTCCCTTCTTGTCTTATTTATTGTTGTTATATTTTTTATTTTTATTTTTATTTTTTTTGTGTGATAGACTATACCCTTTTGTGCACCCTTGTGCCATATGCATCCAATGTATTAATGATTCTATGCTAAGCTTAAAAATGCAGATTAATTTCTACTTTCAAGAAATTAATCTATGGGTATTAATCATCGGTGAGGTTTGCTAACCTTAACATGCCAGATCCATTTTTATTGGGTGTTCCTCCTTGAACCTAAAGTTTGTACAATTTGTCCATTCCTTGTTTATATAGGATATGATCTGTCAGCTCCTTAGATCAAGTGTTCCTACAATGTTCTAGGACACTTCATACCCTAATTTGTGAGTATTAACTATGCAAACTCCATGCATTTCTCAACACCGCCTTGTGAGAACTAACCCTAAAAAATCTATTGAGCCTTTAGGTTTTAGATAGTTTATTAACTTCCATTATTGAAATGCCTGATAATCAGATTAAACCTTTGTCAATGGTTTTGAAAAGATTCATGGAGTTTCTACCGATAGTTTTCTTAAAACATCGAAAAAAGAAATGGTTTTCACATATAGGGTTGGGTACAAGGGTCAATTATGTGTGGGGAAGGTGTTAGGCACCCCACAAAGCCTAACATTAGTACCCCATAACGTATTCATTAACAAATTAAAGCAGAGATTACTATTTTTACCCTTTTATTAAGCATGTAATGATAAATTATGTACATGGCATCTATTCTAAACTACATTATTTAAAGCAATAAATAGAGAAAAAAAAAGAGGTTGAAACCTATAAAGCAAGCTTTATAGAAAGAAAATTAAGGCGCTTTGTGGAAAGCTTCTCACTCTACAAGAACCTCGCTTCCTCTAAAAAATTTAAACTAGAAACTCTGAAATCTCTGCCAAAGGGCTTAGAGATCTCTTAATCAAAAACTGCATTGAATTTATCTCACTCAGAGTGGTTTAAACAAAGTTAAAAGAGAGAGAGAGTGTGTACCAATTTCAAGAATTGGAGTGTGTGTGTGAAGAAGGGGAGTTAACCTCCTTAAATAGGATTTAGGAGGCTGGAACAGTCGTTCTCCCTTTGGAACGACCATTTTCAACCTTAATTTTTTATGTAAATGGTGGATTTGGAACGACCATACTCTCCCTAAGAACATTCTTTCTCATGAACCATGAGTATGCCCATTCTCATGAAGAATATGCATGTTCTCAAGGGTCTTAGGCTTGATTCCTTGGTTGTTTGGCTCCTTAAAGTGCCTTCTAGGGGTCTCTTGCTTCCTTTTGAAGTATCCTGGAGTCTGTAGGTTCCTTTGAGGGTCACTTCTATTGTATTATAAGTTTCTCGTCTTCAGATTCTTAACCGGGACAAAAATTGGTATCTACAACTACCCCTTTTTACTTATCCTTCGAATAAAGTTTTTTTAGGCAAGTAAAGACATACATACGTTTCTATCCAGGCCTTCAAATCTTTGATGCTGGCAGATTCTCTAAAGGTTAAGTATTATGTACAACCGTTTCCAATCTGGATGTAGATGTTGAGTATTCTACGTGGCCTTTCCAAGCCTACAAAGACTGTAAGATGAGTATTCTCTAAGCTCAACCTCTCTAGTCTAGACAAGGATTAACAGTTCTTGCTGACTATTGAGTACTATTTACTTAACCTCTCCAAGTTGATCAGTATTCTCTAAGCTCAGCGTCTTTAGATTGGATATGGATTAGCGATTCTTGCCGACCATTGAGTACTGTTTTCTTAACATCTCTAGGTTGACGAGTATTCTTTGAGATCAGCATTTCTAGGCTGAACAAGGATCAATGGTTCTTTCCGACCATTTAGTACTATTTTCTTAACCTCACCAGGTTGACAAAATTCTTTGAGCTCAACCTCTCTAGGCTGGACAAGGATTAGTGGTTCTTACCGGCCGTTGAGTACTGTTTGCTTAACCTTTCCAAGTTGACGAGTATTCTCTAAGCTCAGCCTCTCCAGGCTGGACAAGGATTAGTGATTCTTGTAGACCGTTGAGTACTATTTCCCTAACCTCTCCAGGTCGATGGGTATTATTCTGCCAGCCTTCTCAAGTCGTTGACTACGATAATGAGTGATGTAGTTGTCTTTTATGAGAGAGAGAGAGAGTCCAACAAGGGCGATAACTTGGGAATTGCCCTTATATTGGACAAAGTTTTGGTTGATCCATCTAGAATGTAATGTTTTTCCTAAGTTCTATTAAACAAAACAAACAATGATGAAAATGCCCACTGGATTTAGGCATGTGAGTCCAATGAGGATAGTGTTCTGCAAGTTTCCCCTTGGCTGGGTAAAATTTTGGTTGTTCCATTAAGGGAAGTATTTTTAAGAACTCTACTGAGCTAAGAAATAAATGCTAAAAGTACCTCTTGTCTTTAGGAAGGTGAGTCCAACAAGGACAATTCTTGGGAAATTGCTCCTGGCTAGGCAAAATTTTTATTGCTCTGATTGGGGTAAATTTCCTCTCTGAGCTTCGTCAGGCAATCTTCATATTTCACTTGAAAAGTCAGCAGAGTATGCTTGGGGTATTTTTTTCTTTGTTTTTTTTTTACTAAAGTATTGTTTATCTGAAGCCTCTACAAGCTTGGTATGTGTAGTTAGGGAAGAGGCTACTTTTTAGACAAATTTTGCTTGTATATATCTTGGTTACCCAATTGTCATCGTGATTTGACGGAGTATCTTGTAGCAAGTTATGTGGTTATCAATTTGACTTGACTGGGTACCTTTGCATGTGACAAGCCTTGTCCGTAATTTGGATCTCAGATATCCGCTAGCCTACATGGCTATTAATCTTTGCATAAGTCTATTTATTAATTATTATTGACAAAGCCTCTTTAGGCTTGATTCCCACTGGGATGTTTTCGACGCTTAAGCATTATTTTCTTAAAGCCTTTTTAGGCTTGGAATAAATCTTTGAGGAGGTGATAATCCCTGTTGGGTTTTTGACAAACAATGTCATTAGGGATTTGAACCCATATTAACTAATGATGAACAATGTTGACGGGGAGATCTGGATGCCCCAAGTGCTTGTTATGCTGGCCTCTTGCTAGGCAATTACCCTTCCAGGGATTATCATGCTAGAAGTTCTCTCAAACTTGTTCATTCCTCCAGAAATATTTTCTTCAATGTGGTGCCATTGAGAAAGCTATGCTTAGTTATTCTTGCTTGAGAAGTGGTCTTGATTATCCGGTAGCCTTTTTGGCTGATTTGTCTTTGCTTTCTTATGGGATAAGGTTAATCTATGCCCTTGGTTTAAGATCTTTCTTACCCGGTAGCTTGGTCGACTTTTAGTCTTGTATGACCTTATTAGTGAACTTGAAATTTTTATTTTATTAAGCTTCAATTTTTTCTACACAATGAAACTTAGCCTTTTATTGTGTCTTTTGCCTTTTTCTTGTTAATTTATTTGTCTTTTTTTTTGCTAAAAATAAAATGAAAGACAAAAATTTGGAATCATTAATTGAAAGATGGTTTCGTACAAAAAGCTTCAAAGTTCAACAAGAACAAAAGGAAAGCAAAGCTAAAGCCTAGTCATCTATTGGGGGTGATGGGATGGGAAACGACGCCTCATCCACTCAAACATCTCTATGTGATCGCAGTTTTCCGCATCAAACTGACGCTCTATGATATCAAAACGATGTTCGACCTGCTCGCTCAAGACATGCAAACATTGACCATACTGGTTGAAACAAGCTTCCGTAGCCACATGTATCTGCTCTATGCGACGTCGAAGGTCTCCCACATCCTCCAAATGTTGTGCTTGTTGCTTTGAAGACTCTCCTACTTCGTTATCAAAGTCAAAATCAAATAGATCCATAGTGATCTCCTGCCTCAAGATGTAGTTATTCCCTTCCCTTTGGATCATCTTCATGTTTAGGAGGGCAACAACTACAATAAGCTTTGGGATTGGGCCCAAATCATCACTTTCCTTAGTCACTCCATGGAAAAAGGCCAAACGAGTGAGTAGAGATCCAACGAGGATATGGCCTGAGCGCCTCTCGGTGCCTTCTTTGATCCCAAAATCATCCACGTGCCTTAGGAAGAAGGCACCAGGATTACACTTCTAACCCTACTTCATGCAATATAGGGGGAAGAGGTTGGCATGAGTCACTGACCCATCATTGTCTCGACGTCCATGGATGGACCCTTCCATAAGCTTATGGATGATGTAGAGTGCGGGGTCTTGAAGATTTGATGCTTTTGTTGTCTTTGGCATGATTGAGATGCCAATGAGTTCCTTCCACATGGCCATTACTAACTCCTTAACTGGCCTAACCATCAAGGGTTGTTGATACTCCTGAATGACAATGCGCTCTATCGGGATGAATCCAACATTCACGTTGAAATCCTCTAGCTTCAAAGAGTGGTAGCTTTTAATCATTCAGTAGGACAACATTGGAATCTTGATTCGATGAGGTGACCTGGTGACATGCTAAGACACCAAGGCTAGAAACTCCCAGGTGGCAACTTGGAATCCCCTTTTTATGATCCCTAGAAGAAATTCCTAGCTAATGTTGGCTATGTACTCCCTAACCTTCTCTGCAAGGCCAACCGCTTCCAAAAATTTCAGATCTAATGCCCTTGTCAGACAAAATTTGAAACTCTTGAGAAAATCATACTTGCATCGAATGACTTGGCACATTCGTCAAGGAACCACTGAGAGGAAACCCTTGGGCGCTTATCTTGCCTCCAACTTATGATGATTAGACTAAGAAAGCTAAGAAAAGCTAGAAATATGCAAAGAAGAATGCAAAGAAGGAGCTAGTTGGAATGGTTTGAGGAGGGGAAGGGGACCTCCTTATATAGGCCTTAAAATGGCCCTAGAATAGTCGTTCCAATGAGTATGGCCATTCTAGGGAATATTCCCTAAAATATTCCTTTTTTTTTTGTAAATGATACCCTTTTATGCACACGTGTGCCATATGCATGCAATGCATGAATGTTTATACATTAAAAATGCGAATGCAGATCAATTTTAAATTTCAAGAAATTAATTTATACGCATTAATTAGTGGTTTGGATCTTTAGCCCTAACTATGCTTGACTCGTTTGCATCGGGGAATTCTCTTGAACTTGAGATTGTATCCTTTTGGCCATGCTCTGCCTGTACGGGATATGATCCTCATCTTAGCTCTTGGATCAATTGTTCTAAGACTCTATTCCAGGACACTTCCATCCCTAGTGTGTGAGTATTCACTATGCATACTCCATGTGTCTCTCTAACATTGCCTAAATGCCATATAGGTCAAGAAAGAAGAGAAAGTAAGGGATACATTGAGTTTGGAAAAGGCTATTTAGAAAGGTTTTCAAACATAGTATTTAGAAGAATAGCTAGTCAAGGTTAGCTAGTGTTTGAAGCTGATAAATGAGTGCGCTCAAAAAAATGAAAATGATTTTCCCCGTTTGGCTTATTCTATATCTTTAAAAGTCAAGCAATGACTTGAGATTGCTTTTAAGCTGGTGATTTTCCTGACTCGCCTTTCGATTTTCAACTCAGGATGCTGCTTTTATGTCCCAACTTTTGCCTAGGTAACCCCATTTGCGAGTTTCCTAATGGACTTTTCATTTGACCCTAACTTTTGCCTAGGTCACCTTATTTATGGGCTTCCTAGCCGGTCATGCCCTAATTTTTGGATAGCCTTCTTTTTGGGTTTCTTGCCGGGCTTTCATTTTTATTTGATGCCTTAAGACTTTTGTCTTCTTTGGCTTTTTCTGCAACATTTGTGAAATGATCACCATTTATTATTTTGAATTTTAAGGGGGAATTTTCCGTTGCCATTTTATTCTTGAATTAGAATTTTTATCCACAAGTCATGCTAGGACTATTGATTAGTCATGTGTGTTATATTTGATGTTAATGTGATTCTAAGCTAACACTTCTAATGATGTTCCTATTCTTAATGCACTAATTTATTCTAGGTTTATTATCTTGGTCTATAATAGATATGAGAGAGAAAAGAAGCAAAATAGACATATGTATGGAATTTAGAGCAACATTTTCTATTTACACATGCCCATTTAATGTATCTTGAGGGCCCGGGCATACCCCGAGTTTGTGATTCATACACAGACTAAAGGAGGGAAAATGCACCTTATAGAGGTTTGGTCCACTTGACCACCAAAGCTAATTTTTCAAACGTTTAAAAACCAATGCTTCAAAATATTTGATTTAGAGGGAGATTTCTCAGCTCCTTCTCCTTTGAAGTAGCAGCTAGCTCATATCCTAAGCTTTGTCTTCTTGAATTTTCTCAGAAATCAGGTAGCTCTATTACTCCTTGAGCATTTTTACCAAGCCTTTGTCCTGGCTAGTAACTCTTATTAATTAGCATCTAAGTTACCAAACTCCCATTATTAGAGATTTTCTCGGCATGATCAATCTCTAATTCTTGGAATGTGACTTCTAAGGCTTCCTCCATCGCATCCATGTATGAAATGGTTAGTGGCTTGCTGATAAACATATCTTATTCAGCTTGTACCACTATCAGCTAGTTGTCCACCACGAACTTGACTTTCTAGTGGAGCATGGAGGGTACAACTTTTGCTTAGTGAATCCATGGCCTTCCTAGGAGACAACTATAGGCAAGAGTGATCTCCATCACTTGGAACTCAATGTCGAAGGTAGTGGGCCCTATCTGATTAGACAAGGTGATTTAACCCACTACTTCTCTTCTTCACCTGTTAAAGGATCGAACTATGATGTTGCTCAACATATTTTGATCCCTTTGGTAGATATCTGAGGTAGCACATTCAAAGCGGATCTGTTTTCTACCAAGACCTTGTGATGGGAAACTCTTTACACTTTATAGAGATGTGTAAAGGTTTGTTGTTGTTGGCTCCACTTACCAGAATTTCATCGTCTGTAACGGTTAAGTGATCGTTTGTCATGATATGGCATGTAATCCCTTCAAACTTGTCTTGGAGATGTTGTGCACAACATAAGCTTCGTTCAATACCTTTAACAAGGCTTGTCGATGAGGTTTAGAGCTCATGATCGGTGAAAGCAACATGATCTTCGTGGGAGTCCGATTCAACTGATCAATGACAGAGTACACATTTTTCCTTATGTGCTTGAGGAGCTCGTCCTCCTCCTCAAGTTCTTTTGTTTTCTTTTCCTCCTCCTTCTTCTCCTTTTGTCTGGAGGCTTTGGCACTCAATTCATTAAAAGTATAGATTCGACCACTTCTAGTCATTCCTCTGACCCTAATAATATTTGATGAGTCTTCCATTGTTTGAACTTTAATTTCACAAACTCAAGGCATGACCTTATTGCTAGCGTATTGGAAAGGACTCTGCGTATTGATTGTCATTTGTTTTGGCATGCTTTGCTCTTTACCCACATTTATTGTTATTGGTTTAGCTTTACGCGCATTCTGATTTGGCGTATCGAGTTTAAAGTTGACGTCCAACATCTTTTGTTTTGTTTTCTAATTAATTAACGTGCATAGATTAAATTTCTCTTTTTATTCTTAATTATTAATTACTTAGAAGGCATATACTCTATATGCATGCGATGCAAAATGCAAGGACAGTTGAGAAGTGACAAATATCATTTTTATTGATATGTTTGTCAATGAATATCTGATACAATGCTTTTAAATAGATTTTGACAATATTGCAAAAGTTTGAAGAAGCCAACAAGTGGTTGTCATACTCATAAATCATCTTCAACTTCTATGACATGTTGCCTCAATGCCTCGGCCTGTGTATGTATAGCTTGACTCATCTGGTTGCAAGCTATACGTGTTTCCTTTGCCTTTTTCTAATAGAACTGGGTTTTGACTGTCAGAACCTGAAAAATTCCAATCTTACCCACAAATAGTTCAAACTTCCTTTTGAAAATCTCATCAATCAAGGAATGCCCAAAAACCAGACTAATCCTTAATTAATGGTTTTGAAAACGGTTCGAAGGTATCTCCACCAATGTTTTACTCAAAACATTGGAAAAAAGAATAACTTTTCAAAAATTCAATAATGGCCTTTATAGCTAGAGTTGGGTTCGGGGGTCAGTTATATGTAGGAAAGATGTTAGGCACCCTTCAACGCCCTAACTCGGTACCCTATGACAAAATTAGCATAATGTAGAATAATAATTCGAATATTTACTCCCTTTTTGTTAATAAACTATTTACATTTGAATTTAAAATTACAATCTCACCTAAGATGTCTAAATGATTGTTTTTATTGATTAACAATGTTGTATGACAAGAATAATAAATTAAAGGAAGGATTTTTATGAAATACCTCTTGATCGAGCTTTATTTGATCTTCACTGGCCGAATCTAGGCACTTTTTGTCAGCCTTTCGCACTACAATTACCTCACAAAACTAAAGTAATATAAGAAGGAGAAGAAAATTATATAGACTCTATAAAGACTCTTAGAGACTAAAGTTTGAGGCCCTTAACACTATTTACGAACCTCCTATTTATAGGCACAAAAATCAACCAGAATGGGTCGTTCCAAATTTAGAATGAGTCGTTCTAGACCTTTTTGTTACATAATTTGAAACTAGAATGGCCCATTCCCAAACCGGATTGACCCATTTTGGATTTAAATTTTGCACGCAACAAACTAGGTTAGAATGCCATTTTGACCCAGGGTTATAGGCTATTTTCAAATCTTGGAACGACCAGTTCTAGTTTGGAAACGGCCCATTTCGGGCTCCTAATTTTGGCCCCTAGCATTTTGGGCTTCTAGATGCTGCTCTAGTCCATTCTTGCATTACAATGGGCCTTTAGGGTCTTCTTTTCCTTTCTTAACCTCGTTCTTCATATTTTAGGGCACCCCAAACAAAATTGGGTGTCTATAGATGCCCCTATTTACTTGTCCTTTTGGATAGTTATGTGTTGCTTTTCCAAAAGTAAGTAAAGATGTAGACATTTCATCCGAGTCTTCCTTTGGTCTCTTCATGCAGGTGCTTCCACGTTGTTTCCTTCGGATAGATGTGTTTGCCTATATCCCTACTCTTTTGAATAGCTAATTGTTGGGTTGTGTACTCCATTGAGTGACATGGATGGCAAAATGTACCACCTGATCTTCTATCTTCATGTAGATGGGACTGGTATTGAGGCTCCAACCGACCTTTTTTGATCTTGTACTGGTTTTGAGGGTTCAGTGAACCTTTTTCGATCTTGTACTGATTTTGAGGGTCCAACAAACCTTTTTTGATCTTCTATTGGTTTTAAGGGTCCAACGAACCTTTTCTGATCTTGTACTGGTTTTGAGGGTCCAATGAACCTTTTTCGATCTTGTATTGGTTTGGAGGGTCCAGTGAACCTTTTCCGATTTGATACTAGTTTTGAGGGTCCAGCAAACCTTTTTCGATCTTGTACTGGTTTGGAGGGTCCATCGAACCTTTTTTGATCTTGTACTGGTTTTGAGGGTCTAACGAAACTTTTTTGATCTTGTACTGGTTTTGAGGGTCCAACGAACCTTTTCTAATCTTGTACTGGTTTTGAGGATCTAGCGAACCTTTTCCAATCTTTGATGAGTATTTTTTGTTAGCCTTTCCAAGCCTAAGGTGTATGGATGATGTGCTTCCTCTGTGATGGTGGACGCAAGAAACTTCTATAGGATCGTGTTCTAGTGATACTTGTTTGGTCCTTTGTTTTGAGGAACTTAATGATGCCCTCAAATTGGTGCCTAGGGATGCCTGACATACCCCTCAATCTGAGCTGAGGTTAGTAGGGTGTTGGTGATGTCCCTACTGTGTGAGTATCAAGATACCTCTCTAGGCATTTTCATTAGGGTTGGAATATGTTACAAAATTCTATCTTGTTCTTGCCGTGTGAGTATTGTGATGCCTCTCCAGGCATCTTGTACTAGGGAATGGATGAGTGGTAGAGACTATGGTGTTTCCTCTGCCATGTGAATATTGTGATGCCTCTCTAGGCGTCTCCATTGGGGAATGTGATATATGACAGGGATTCCGGTGTTGTTCTTGTTGTGTGAGTATTGTGATGCCTCTCTAAGCGTCTGTACCGGGGATGTATAGCGAGAATTTTGTGTTCTTCCTACTATGTGAATATTATGGTACCTCTTGATACGTCTTTTAGTGTTTTTTTTACTAGTTGGTTGGTTAGCAGGAATCTTGTGTTGCTTATACTAGGCGAGTATTATAATGCCTCTCCAGGCGTCTTCTGAAAACTTAGCTTTTCCTTTGTGGATGGGTATTGACTGCTGAGGTGAATCCGGATGGATGTTGTGTCAAAGTGTTGTTTGAGTTTTTCCTTTGTTGATGTCTGATTATTATTGTGAGAAGTGTATGTTGAGCTTTTTGTAGATGTTTGCTACTTGTTGAGGTGAAGACATGTGTTGGTACAATGTTGTTTGGGGATATCGGAATATTGAGGATTGTGATGGAGGACCATCCATGGTACTTCATGTGAAACCCATCACATGGTCCAATGCTATGACTAATTTTGAGTAGTGTAGGATTTATTTGGTTTATTCCAATTTTACCCTTGTATTTTGGGGTATTTTAGTCATAGGATTTATTTTCTTTGTATTTCCTATTTTACCCTTGTATTATGGGGTGCTTTAGATAATTAGGGTTTTCAATTTTTGGGCTAGGGTGTTTTAGAGGAGGTGACGCAATTTTTGGCAAAGTTTGGACCTATTTTTGGTGTTAGAAAGGCTTAGGCCCAAGTGGAGGGCAAAGGTTGCATGGTCTTATCATGCACCTTGTTATAGCCAATCTAAACCCATAGATTCCAAACTTGGCCACCAAGTTGCATCTAGGGTTAATTTGGCATTGCATTTTTGGCCTTGGCATTTTCGGCCATACAACCCTAAATGCAACCCTAAATGCAACTCCTCCTATAAAAACCCCACACCCCACCACTTGTAAACACTTTGGATGTATATGAATTTGAGTGAGCATTCTTATGCCTCAAGTCCCTATCCTTAGTCCCTAGCTAAATTCGGCTAGCCTACCTTCATTCTCCACCCTTGGAGAGTGATACCTAGAGTGGCCTCCACCTACCTTGGAGTGAGCCAACTTTGAGCACCCAAACACCTCCACCCTAAGTGCTTCCGCCCAAACACCATCATTTCACGCCAACTTCCTTTCATTCAGCATATATCCTCCTTTTGTCCACCTTGTTGAACCTAGATCAAGGGCAAGGCTTCCTCTCCTTCATCTCTACATCATTTCATGGAACAACATCAAAGAACAAAAAAAAAAAATCTTGGACCAAAAAGGACTTGTTGCTAGACTTGTGGACTTGGACAATTACCTATGCATTTGGGAGTTGGACTTATGACATTTTGACCTTATTTTGGGACTTTCCTTTGGCTGGACCGAAACACCAAAAAGAACTTAATCAAGTGGACTAAACACTAACCTAATTCTAGTGCCTTTCTAGGATTATTCTTTGTGTGCTTCCTTTCTTTGATTGAGTCTTAATTTTTTTTGCTTGTCTTTCTTGGCCTCTTTTGTTTTGTCATCTTAAATTCTCTTTGAGTTTAGCCTTTCTTAATTGTGCTTTTCAGTTTTTATTTCTTGGACTCTTGCTTTGGGTTGGTTTTAATTTCGTTGTAGGTCAAAACCCACTCTAGTCAATTTTCACACCTTTGGTTGATTTGAGTGGAGGGGTGAACCGAATCCAAGCCTAGCCTTTGGAGGGACTTACACCACACGTAAAGGAGTGAACAAACACTTGGAGAGGTCTAACACGTTTGTTCATTGTGAAGGAACCCATTTGGAGGAGTTTGAAGACTTGAATCTTTGTTTTACTTGATTTTTTGCTTAATATTTTCTCTCTCGGCCTCTTTGTGTTTTGGCCTTAGCTTCTTTATTTTGGTTTGTAATTTGGCCATTATTAAACCTCTTCGACTTGGTTTTAGTTCGTGTAGTTGAAGGTGATTTGAAAACCTTCACCTAGGACCTCGACTAGAACATGTTTTAAGTGCTTTCCTTTTGCATGTTTTAAAGCTTTTAGTAGTATAATTGCTTAGGACTTTATCTTTGTGCAATTACGTTTAGAAGGCTTGTTTTGCCTACTAGGGGTAACGTGCACACACTCACCTTTGATTGTGCCAAATCGTTTTTGTAAGAAAAAGTAGAAAAGGCTTAGTGATTTTTACTTGATAGGGCTTGGTTATTAAGTGATTCCTTGTAGTCCACCTCCCCTTGAAAGTTCACTTTGTGCACTTAGGCCTTTCCTACCTATCTTGCACCTTGAAAACCTTTTTTGTGAAAACCTTTTATCACTCACTCTTTGTGAAAACCATTTTCAATCCCTTTTTGAAAACAATTTGTGAAAACCTTTTCTTGATCAAAGATGAGTGATCATTCTAGTGTCCATGGTCATAATTCTCGTAGCACTAGGTCTAGTGTTAGGGATGAACTTAGGGAATTGAAAGAGTACCTAAGAAAAAAAGAAGAGGAAAATATAAAAAGAGAGGAAGAATTAAGAAGAAAAGAAAAAGAGTTGGAAAAGAATAATGATGAAATAAAAAGATTGCTAGAAAGATTAGTTGTGGGAGGAGAGGCTAGTGGTTCAAGACCAAAAGTCACTTCTCCTCAACCTTCAAGAGGAAAGGGGCATATGTATGCAAGTGCTCATGAGGAGGAAGGGCATCATACCCAACCTCCAAGTGATATCTTCTTTAGTAGTCATCACAATGATGATTACTATCAAAGGCCCCCAAGACATCATAGAAATAGGGAGTCCTCCAATAGGGAACCTAACATCAATCTTCCCCCATTTCATGGCAAGGATAATGTTGAAAATTATTTAGATTGGGAAATGAAAGTTGAGCAACTTTTCTCTTGCCATGGAATAAGTGAAGATAGGAAGGTTTCTTTAACAACCCTTAGCTTCCAAGGGCATGCTATGTATTGGTGGACCTCCTTAGAAAAAGAAAGGAGAATAAATCATGAGCCCCCAATCCAATATTGGAATGAGCTTCGTAGTTCCTTAAGAAGGAGGCATATTCCTCCATACTATGACCGAGAGCTTATGGATAAGCTTCAAAGATTGAAACAAGGGTCCTCTAGTGTGGAAGAATATAGGCAATCTATGGAGTTGCTAATGATGAGGGCTGGGATTAGGGAGGAAGAGAGGACCACAATCTCTAGATTTCAAAGTGGTCTTAATCTTGAGATAAGAGACAAAGTTGAACTTTTACCTTATAGGGATTTAAACGAACTAGTTCAACTTTGTTCAAGAGTGGAGCATCAACTTACAAGAAAAACTTTTCGAAAAGACTCCACTCCCTCTTATTCCAAGAGTTTTAAGAAGGAGGGCCACTCTTCCCTACCTTATCCCAAGGAAGAAAAAGAAAAAGAAAAAGAAAAAGAAAAACCATCTTTTAACGCATCTTCCAAAGACACTAAAACAAGTGACATCAAGTGTTTCAAGTGTCTTGGCCGTGGGCACATTGCTTCACAATGTCCCACCAAAAAAACCATGCTTTTAAAGGGCCAAGATCACTATAGTAGCCTTGATGAAGCTACTTCCTCATCTTCAAGTGATGAAGAAGAAGTTTTAGCATCCGAGGAAGAAATCTTACCTTGTGAAGGAGACCTATTGTTGGTTAGAAGGCTCCTTAACAATCAATCTAGTGAAATTGACCAATCACAACGAGAGAACTTGTTTCAAACAAAATAATAGGTCTTAGAAAGTACTTGTTCTCTCATTGTCGATAGTGGGTCTACTTCTAATTGTTGTAGTACTAGATTGGTTGATAAGCTAGCCTTAACTACAAAACCTCATCCTAAACCTTACAAAATGCAATGGATCAATGAGGAAAGAGGTGTTGTAGTTAACCAACAAGCAAACATACCAATCTCTATTGGCAACTATAAAGAAATTGTTTTGTGTGACATAGTGCCATTAGAGGTTAGTCATGTCTTGCTTGGGAGGCCATGGCAATTTGACAAGCACATAATCCATGATGGCCTCACAAATAAAATAAGTTTCCAACACTTAGGTAAGAAGTTTGTGTGGTGTCCTCTATCACCCTCTCAAGTGAATAAGGACCAACTCAAACTAAAGGCTAAGAAAGATGATGAAGAGAAAAGTAAAAACAAAAACAAAAAGAAAAGAAAAGAAAAAAAAGAATTTTTCCTTTGAAGAAAAAGGGCTAGGTTCAAGTGAACCTTAACCCTTGTGCCATCCTCCTTCTTTTGGTGCCAAAGAAAGATGGCAATGGAGGATGAGCACCTTTTTAAAAGCCATCATTGAATAAAAGGCACCCAATCCTAAGTTAGATGATTTGGTGAATGAATTGCATGGGTCAATAAATTTTAAATGGTGATGCCTCTTTGGCTCTTCCCTTTTGCCCTAAGCACCTTCATTCAACAAATTATGTACTTAAGGATTGCATAGTTAAGTTTTAATATTTTACTCCCCTAATTGTGGTTTCACTTCTTTTGAAGGATCAATGGAATGGAAGAACTTGAAGATTTGTGGTCAAATCCTTCTCAAGAAGGAGGGTATGATGGAGGACCATCCATGGTACTTCATGTGAAACCCATCACATGGTCCAATGCTATGACTAATTTTGAGTAGTGTAGGATTTATTTGGTTTATTCCAATTTTACCCTTGTATTTTGGGGTATTTTAGTCATAGGATTTATTTTCTTTGTATTTCCTATTTTACCCTTGTATTATGGGGTGCTTTAGATAATTAGGGTTTTCAATTTTTGGGCTAGGGTGTTTTAGAGGAGGTGACGCAATTTTTGGCAAAGTTTGGACCTATTTTTGGTGTTAGAAAGGCTTAGGCCCAAGTGGAGGGCAAAGGTTGCATGGTCTTATCATGCACCTTGTTATAGCCAATCTAAACCCATAGATTCCAAACTTGGCCACCAAGTTGCATCTAGGGTTAATTTGGCATTGCATTTGGAGTGCATTTGGCCTTGGCATTTTCGGCCATACAACCCTAAATGCAACCCTAAATGCAACTCCTCCTATAAAAACCCCACACCCCACCACTTGTAAACACTTTGGATGTATATGAATTTGAGTGAGCATTCTTATGCCTCAAGTCCCTATCCTTAGTCCCTAGCTAAATTCGGCTAGCCTACCTTCATTCTCCACCCTTGGAGAGTGATACCTAGAGTGGCCTCCACCTACCTTGGAGTGAGCCAACTTTGAGCACCCAAACACCTCCACCCTAAGTGCTTCCGCCCAAACACCATCATTTCACGCCAACTTCCTTTCATTCACCATATATCCTCCTTTTGTCCACCTTGTTGAACCTAGATCAAGGGCAAGGCTTCCTCTCCTTCATCTCTACATCATTTCATGGAGAAGGAACCCATCAGATTGTCTGTCTAAGAAAACTCTTGTGGTATTGGCGTGTTGATGTTCAGTATTATTGTGTCTGCCTCTCTAGGCTGCCTATTTGTGATTGTGAGTATTATTATGTTGGCCTCTCCAGGCCACTTGGTTGTGATTGTGAGTATTATTGTTTTGTCCTCAACAGGATGCCTGTTTGGTAATGAGTATTATTGTGCTGGCCTCTCCAAGCTGCCTGCTTGTGATTGTGAGTATTATTGTGTCGGCCTCTACAGGACGCCTGCTTGGTAATGAGTATTGTTGTGACAGCCTCTCCAAGCCGCCTACTTAAGGTGATTTCTTTGATTTGGTGGCAAGGGATGTTGCCCTCAACAGTGCTCATTATGGTGGTGAAGTGATTGACTTGGATGTTTTTATTGTTTTTGTTGGGTGTTGGGGTGCAGCCCCCTAATAATGCTTATCGTGGTGATGTCTTAAGCATAAGGATTTTGATATCGATGACTTGGATGTTTTGTTGTTGTTGGAGTGTTAGGGAGTGTTTGTCTGTGGAGTAGGAGAGCTGTTGTTGATCTTGATGTGGTGTTGGCTGATGTGGCTTGAGGGTTTTCTAGTTGATTTGTCGGCTCCCAGATCTCTGCTTGAGTTGAGATATTTGACTTGCCTTTACATATGGGATGTATTGTGGGGGTTCTTATCCTTGCTTGTAGGGAGGATGTACGATGGGTAGTGCCCCTGTGTTGGTGGACGGTGAATTGTCTTTCTTTTGTTGGGGGATGATGTCGATGGTGTTTGTGATAAGTATTATTTTGAAAGTCATTCCTGGCTTTGGTGATAACCATTCCTAGTCTCAGCATTCTCTTGGATCATCCTTTATTCAGTTGAAGAGTAAAACTCGGTAGAATTCTACTATATTATGTCGTTGACGTGTCTTTGATTGCTTGGTGGATACATAGCATCATTTGTAGGGAGTGCCCCTGTTGGGTTAGGCTTTTGACACAGCTTCAACTCTTGAGGCCTTCCTTGGCTTTTGAGCTTATTACGAGTGTTTTAGCCTGATGATTCCTTCTAACTCGTAGCAAGTGGAAAACGACAAGGAATGCAATGCAAATGAAAAATAGGAATGGATTTATTATTATTATTATTATTATTATTATTATTATTACAAAAAATTTTGTTTAATACACCCTTACAACATATACATGTAATGCAATTTATGCTCATCTTTTATTCCTAAAAAATGCAATTCAAATTTTAAGATCGGGAAATTAAACTGTACGTGTTATGGTTAATGTTGACGATTTTTTTCTTGTCCTTGCCATTTTTTATTATTATTGAGATACATCTCGAGGTTTTAGTTGCTTTTTATTCATCTGATCAATGTGTAGTCAAACGTCTCCAGACTCTATTTAGGGACGTCTCAGTCTCCCCTCTATGAGTATTCACTAGACATTTTTTTTGTATCTTTTCGTTACCATTCTAATGCTATAAGGGTTGAGAGAAAATAAGGAAAGGGATATTTATATACCTTTTTTAAAAGGGTTGTTAAAAGAGACTTTTTCAAAAAAAAAGTTTTCAGAAGAATGGCTGGCTGAGGTAGGCTTTAGAGTTTAGGCTTATTAAACAAAATATATTTGTTACATGGAAGTTATCATTGTGTTTTTAACCTTTTTTGAAAATTGATTGATGACTTGGGGTCACGTTTTGGCTAGCTGATCCCATCTGGGCCGCCTTTCAATTTTCGACTCAAGTTGCTGCTTTACTGTCTTAACTTTTTCCTAGGTTATTTGGAATGTGTTCCCTAGTGGATATTTTTCTCTTGATCCTTATTTTACCTAGGTTACCCATTTTTGTTTATGGGTCTCCTAGCAGACCTTGCCCTAATTTTTGCATAACCCCCTTAGTGGGTTTTCTACTAGACTTTCATTTTTGCAGCATTTGTTTAAGATGTGGGATATTCTTAGTTTGATTTTTATTAACCCCAGTCATGCTCTAGTCGTGTGATTACTCCTTCGTTATTCTTTTCGTTTTAGCGTATGTTAAGCTATAATCCTAGGAATGTCTTTGCCGCAAATATGACTTGTTTATTAGGGGTAAATGGATGAGGCTTAACATGAATATTTAAAAAGAGCTGAGAAATAAAATAGAAAGAGTGTTATGGCATTAAAACGGTATTTTCAATTTACACATGCCCTTTTAATGGAGCTCGAGGGCCCGAGCATGCGTTGAGTTCGTGATTCATACACAGAGAGATAGACAAAGGTTGCCCCAAAAGAGAAGTACAGTTGGTCTGACTATTTTGGAAACATCCTTCCACTTGATTGAATACTAGCGCTTTGGAAGATTTCACGTAATGGTAGACTGTTTAGCTTTTTCCTTGAGGATAGTTGTGGATTCATATCCCAAACCTTGTCACCTTGTGTTGCGTCAGTAGTATAATAGTTTTGTTGTCCTTTGAATGTTTTTACCGAGCTCTTTTCTTAGTTGGTAACCATTTTTGAATATGATTTTGGGATGCCAAGGTCCCTTTTCTTGGGACCTTTTCAACACAGATGATTTCCAATGCTTTGAAAGTTATCTCCAAGATTCCCTTAGCTCTATCTTTGTATGGGATGGTTAACAGTTTGCTGATGATCATGTTTTCTTTTGGTCACTTGTCATCAACCATGAATCTTGACTTTTTGATGACGCGTGAAGGGTACGACATTAGCTTGGCATATTCATGGTTTTCCAAGGATGCAACTATAGGTGGGAATGATAGTGAAGTTCAGAGTAAACCCTCTATGGAGTCTTGCTTCTTAGACAGAATACTCGAGCTGCCTTTCGATTTTTAATTCGAGCGAACATTTTTTTTCTTATTCTTTTATCCCTAACTTTTGCATAGGACATATCCTATCAGGATTTTGATTCTTTTCCTTTACCCTAATTTTTGCGTAGAATGACCTTTGCGTGTTTTCTTCCTAGTAGGTTCTTAATATGCAACGAATTTGATCGTAATGCTTCTTCTTCAATTTTGATTTGTCTTGATGAGGAAGCCTCATTCCCTCTGCTTTGTACGTTTGAAAAGTTCATCCTACTCTTAGTTCTTTTCCTTTCTTCCTTGGACTTCTTATTCTTTTTGGAACATTTTTCTTGTAATTCCTTAGGAGCAAAGATTCGTCCATTCCTAATCATTCCTCCTATCCCAGTAATATTTAAGGAGTCCATTATTGACGAACTCTATACGTCCATGGAACTGCCTTGTCACTTCCAAATGGGAAAGTCTCGATGTTTAAATCATCAACCTGGGCATATTATACCCCCCGTCTTTTTGCGCAATTACTGGTTTTAAGTTAAGTGTTTCCCGATTTGATGTGTCAAGTTTGCATTTGATTACCACTGATTTCATTATTTGATTATCACGCACAAATTAGATTTCCCTTTTTATTCTTATTTATTCAATTACAAGGAAGGCATATTATTCTAAATGAATTGCAAAATAGAATGCAAAGACAATTGAGAAATTCAACAAATATCATTCTCATTGATTTGTTTGTTTAGAAAAAATTCTTTGTACAACATTTGACAAGGTTGTAGCAATCTAGAGAAACTCATGCTTGATTGATATTCTGTAGACATGTCTTCTCATTTGTCATTTTGGTTTTCAGTCTTCAACTCTTTTTGGATTTTCAAATTCTTCTTCACTCCTTACTATCCCCATCAGAATCAACCGTCAACAAAAATGAAGATTTTCGATCTTACTATCCCCATCAGAATCAAGTGTCAACAAATATTTTTTTTTTCATCACTGCTTTGGTGGTTACCAAAATTCTTGACTTCATTGGCAAGGTTGATTATTTGGAGAAGACGGTTAGGAGTGATGATTTCCTCGTGCCAAGGTAAGGTTCTTCTGTCTTGGCTTTCTCAACGGTGTTCTTGTGAAACAATATTTTCTCTTTTTTATTTTCAATTTTTTTTAGCTTTAGTTCTTCCGCGTTTATCCTCCTAAATCATTTCTTTGAATGACTCCAACTTTATTTTAAGTATGTTTTCCTTCTTTAATGATTTCTCTTCAACTCGTTCGAAGTGTTCATAAGCAATTCGCAACTTGAAAACCAGGTCAGGAATGCTTGTGCCTTTGTAGAATCTTTGGCGAGTAGTGGAAGTGAAATCGGGTAGTGACTCAGATCTCCTTCTAAATTGGAAGATCGCGAGAAGCCTAAGAAGATGTAGAATTTGCTTCATTTGAAAGAGTGATGACGATCCCAAAATCTCACGGAGGCCTCCTCTAGTATTAGGTGAAATAGGCTAATGATCCCTAGAGTTTGGAATATTCTCTTTTCCCAAAGCTCTTTGCATGCTATTATCTATGCCTTCCATTTATAATGGATGTATGTTAATGTACTATCCTAAGAGATGCGTGATATTTATTCTCTACCTAAATTTTATCATGTTTTTAACTAAGGGTTATGATGCATGAATTTCTCTTGTTATACACTTTTTTTTTTTGTTTTTGAAATAAACTATCCTATATGATGCTTTAAGATTAGGGTATTCAGAAGGGTGTTAGTTTTTTTTTTATTATTCCTTTATTATCCATTGGCTTGCCTAGAATCTTTATCCATTTAAAATAAACAAAAACACACAATGAATGCAACAAACATATGCTCACACAATGTACACCCATGAACACTCACACTCAAATTCATGGTTTAAGGTCCCTATTAAAGAAAGTTCTTTGTACATGAAGGTTCTAATTATCCTCACTAATTGTTAAAGGCTCCCAAGGTGCCCCCATTATAGGGACCTAGTGGTTGATTCCTTCTCTTCTCCAAGGTTGATATGATGTGAAGGATTATCTCTTCAAAGGTATGGAAGTGGAGGATTTGGTGTTTGGGAAGATGAAGGGTGACACACAAAATGAAGGAGAGAAATGGATGGTGTTTGGTGGTGTAGCTCCTTTAGGCTAGCTCACTTCACTTAGGATGATGAAGGCCAACCAAGGAAGACCCAAGCTCACTCAAGGAAGAGAGGAGAGGATAGGGGGCCATGGAGTTCCTAGGGGACTAAGGAAAGAATGAAGAGGTACTAGGCTCACTCAATAGCATTAATTTCCAAAGTGGCTACAAGGTGGGTTACCTAGAGTACTTATAGGGAGAGAAAGGCATCTAGGATTTCTTGGGAGCATTTGGCCAAAATTTTGGAGTCCAAATGCACCCTAAATGAACCCTAAATGAATCCCAAATGAAATGGCTCTCATCCCTCCTAAAAGACTAAAGTACCCTTAGGTCAAAAAAAAGAAAGAAATGGACTTTTGATCTTAAAAATAAGGCTTAAGTCCTAAAATAAATCCTATGACTAATTTTTCCTCATAATTGAAAGGCTAAATAAAAATAAAAAATAAAATCCTAATATCTAATGTACCCCAAAATACAAGGGCAAAATGGGAAAAGAAAGCAACAAATTAAGGAGAGGGCTCAAATTCCACACATATGATGATCATGGCCTTTGGTGTGGTGTGTTCTTCATCTTCCTCTACTCTCCTAGCCATGGACCGTGTGATAGGCCCTATATGATGCTTCAAGGATGGTCCTCCATCATCCCCTCCTTCTTGAGAAGGATTTGACCTCAAATCGTCATCCTCATCCATGTCATTAGTCCCTACAAATGGTGTAAGATCACAAACGTTAAAAGAGGAACTAACTCCATAATCAGAGGGAAGGTCTAGAATGTATGCATTGTCATTAATCCTTTTGAGAACTTGAAAGGGGTAGTCCCCCTAGGGTTTAGTTTTGACTTCCTTTGAGTAGGGAATCTATCCTTCCTCAAGTGAAGCTAAACCCAATCCTCAATTTCAAAGGTTACCTTTTTCCTCCTTTTGTTGTTGTACTTGGCATATTTTTCGGTTTGTTTTTCAATTTGGCTCTTGACTTTTTCATGGTATTTTCTTATAAATTCAGCCTTAGATACTCCTTCTTCGTGGTACAAGGAAGTAGTATTAGGGAGTGAAATCAAGTCAAGACGGGTAAAGGGATTAAAGCCATATACAACCTCAAAAGGAGAAAGGTTAGTAGTCTTGTGGACTACTCGATTATAGGCAAACTCTATGTGGGGGAGGCATTCATCCCAAGTTTTCTTGTTCCCTTTTAAAATGACCCTCAACAATGTGGATAAGGACCTATTCACTACTTCAGTTTGCCCATCGGTTTGTGGGTGGAAATTAGTGGAATAAACAAGCTTTGTTCCTAGTTTTTCCCAAAGAATTTTCCAAAAAGTGACTAAGGAACTTAGCATCCCTATCGGACACAATAGTCTTGGTTAACCCATGCAAATGGACCACCTCTTTGAAGAAAAGTTTAGCAATATAGCTAGCATCATCTACTTTGTGGCATGGTATAAAATGAGCCATTTTGCTAAAACGATCCACAACCACAAAGATAGAGTCAAACCCCCTTTGGGTCCTTGGGAGACCAAGCACAAAGTCAATACTAATGTCAACCTTAGGGGAGCTAGCTATAGTAAGAGGGCTGTAGAGTCCATGAGGCATTACTCTTGATATTGCTTGAAGGCAAGTGATACACTTGGAGCAATGCCTTTGAACGTCCACTCTCATTTGTGGCCAATAAAATTTAGATTTCAAAAGGCTTAGGGTTTTATCAACCCGAAAATGGCCCATGAGACCTCTCTCATGACTTTCCTTAACCGAAAGCTTTCTAATGGATCCTTGGGGTATACAAAGTTTTCCCAATTTAAAAAGGTACTCCTCAAGAAGATAGAACCCATCAAAAGGCTTTTGGAGGCATTTGGTGAAGATGAATTGGAAATCTTTATCATCCTCATACAACTCCTTTATATTATCAAAACCAAGGATTTGAGACCCTAAGGAAAAGAGTAATGAGTGCCTTCTAGATAAAGCATCTGCCACCACATTATTCTTTCCCTTCTTATATTTGATAATATAAGGGAATTCATCAAGATATTCAACCCACTTGGCATGTCTTTTGTTTAACTTCCCTTGCCCTCTAATGTACTTAAGTGACTCATGATCGGTGTGTATGATGAATTCCCTAGTCACTAAGTAATGCTCCCAAACTTAGAGAGCTCTAATAAGGGCATAAAGCTCTTTGTCATAGATGGGATAGTTCAAGGTGGCCCCATGAAATTTTTCACTAAAGTAAGTAATGGGGTGGCCTCCTTGAAGTAACACGGCACCTATGCCAAAATCAGATGTATCACATTCTAGCTCAAAGGTTTGAGCAAAGTTTGGGAGGGCTAGAATGGGTGCATTGGTGAGCTTTTCTTTAAGATCATTGAAAGCTTTTTCTTAGGATTCACCCCAAATGAAAGGAACATCCTTCTTAACAAACTCATTAAGAGGGGATGCAAGTGTGGACAAGTCTTTCACAAATCTTCTATAGAAGCTTGCCAAACCATGGAAGCTCCTCACATCTCCCACACATTTTGGGGTGGGCCAATCTTGGATGGATTTTATTTTCTCGGGGTTAACTTGCACTCCCTCTTTGCCAACTATAAATCCCAAAAAGTTCACATTTTCTTTACAAAAGGTTCATTTTTTCCAAGTTAGAATAGAGGTGGTTGTCCCTAAGGATTATTAAGACTCCTCTTAGATGTCCAAGATGCTCATCTAAGGATTTGCTAAAAACTAGAATTTCATCAAAATAAACAACTACAAATTTCCCTATGCAATCCCTAAGTATATGATTCATTAAACGCATGAAGGTGCTAGGAGCATTAGTGAGTCCAAAAGGCATCACTAACCATTCATACAAACCAAACTTGGTTTTAAAAGCGGTTTTCCATTCATCATCCTCTTTGATTCTAATTTGGTGATAACCACTCTTAAGATCAATTTTGGAGAATATGATGGCCGCATGTAGCTCATCTAACATATCATCTACCCTAGGGATTAGGTGCCTATATTTTATAATGATGTTATTGATGGCTCTACAATCTGTGTACATCCTCCATTTGCCATCTTTCTTGGGCACCAAAAGAACGGGGACGGCACAAGGGCTAAGGCTCTTTTGAACCCATCCCTTCTTCAACAAGTCATCAACTTGAGATTCTATCTCTTTGGTCACTTGAGGGTTAGTCCTATAGGCGGGCCTATTAGGAAGACTAGCTCCCGCTATGAGGTCTATTTGATGCTTTATCCCTCTTAAAGGTGGAAGTCCACTTGGAACTTCTTGAGGAAATAGGTCATCAAACACTTTCAAAAGTATTTGGACCTCTTGAGGTAGAGACTTGAGTTCATGACTAGTGGCAATGAGTGTCTCTTTGAAACAAACAAGGTATAAAGGTTGTTCAAGCAAAAGTGATGGAGTCCCTCCTTCCATTGTTGATGATAGTGTGTTGAAGGGAGACACCTTGCCCATGATCTAGGCTCACCAAAGGTTAAGCAAAGGATTGTTTATGGTGCACAAAGGGTGATAGGCGTGAAATGGGTTTAGGGTGGCGGAAGTGTTTGGGTTATGGTGTAGGATTGCTCAAGGTTGGCTCACTCCAAGTGTAGGTGGAGGCCACTCTAGGTTTCCTACTCTCCAAGGGTGGAGATAGGAGGAGGTTAGACGAATCAAACCTAGTGACTAAGGAAGAGATGTTGAGGCATGAAATGCTCACTCAAAATCTATATAATCCAAAGTATTTACAAGGTGTGGTGCATTGGGTATTTATAGGAGGGGAGGCATCTAGGGTTGCATTTGGAGTAGGCAAATGCACTCCAAATGAAATGCAAATGAACCCTAGATGCAACTTGGTGGCCAAGGATGGAATCTTTGGGTTTAGATTGGCTATATCTAGGTGCATGATTTAGATTGGCTATATCTAGGTGCATGATAAGACCATGCAACCTTTGCCCTCCACTTGGGCCTAAGCCTTTCTAACACCAAAAATAGACCCAATAACACCAAAAACATGCTTCACCCTCTAATTAACACCCTAGCCCAAAATTAAAAACCTAATTATCTAGAGCACCCTATAATACAAGGGTAAAATGGGAAATACAAGGGAAAGTAAATTCTAAGTCCTAAACAACCCAAAATACAAGGGTAAAATTGGAATAAAGCAATAAAATTCTATACTACTTCAAATTGGGCCTAGGAGATGGATTCATACATGGTATCTCTCCAATCTCCTAGCCATGGTCCATGTGATGGGTCTCACATGAAGTACCATGGATGGTCCTCCATCAAAAAGTGTCTTCTTAATATCATTTTTTAGAGATAAGTGACTCTTGTGAACAACTTCTTTAGAGGGGACAATTTCCTCTAAATTGATACCTCCTCTTTCATTTCTTTAGTCCTTGAAGAAAGACCTTTTTTTCTTTTTTTTTATTTTTGTTTTTGTTTTCTTTGTTTTTCCTCTTCTTCTCTCTTGGCTTTCATTTTGATTTGATCCTTACTCACTTGAGAAGGTGATAGAGGACACAAAATGATTTTTCTTCCTAAGTGTTGGAAACTTATCTTATTGGTGAGGCCATCATGGATTGTTTTCTTATCAAATTTCCAAGGCCTTCCAAGAAAAACATGACTATCCTCCAATGGCACTATATCACACAAAACTTCATCCTTATATTTGCCAATGGAGATTGGTATGTTTGCTTGTTGGTTGACTACAATTCCTCCTTCCTCATTAATCCATTGCAATTTATAAGGTCTAGGATGGGGTATTGTAGTCAAGGCTAACTTCTCAACCAATCTAATGCTACAACAATTGCAACTAGACCCACTATCTACAATGAGAGAACAAGTATTTTTTAAAACCTTGCATCTTGGGTGAAATAAGTTCTCTCTTTGAGATTGGTCAATATCACTAGTTTGGTTGTTAAGAAGCCTCCTAACCATGAGTAAGTCTCCACTACAAGGTAAGATTTCTTCTTCCAAATCTATGGCTTCATCCTCACTACTTGAAGTAGATGAAGAAGAAATAGCTTCATCAAGGCTACTATAGTGGTCTTGGCCTCTTAAAATCATGGTTTTCTTTGTGGGACATTGAGAAGCAATATGTCCCCTCCCAAGACACTTAAAGTACTCGATGTCACTTGACTTAGATTCTTTAGAAGGAGCTTTAAGAGAAGATTTTCATTTTTCTTGTTATTTTTCTTTTTCTTTGAAATAAGGTTTGGAAGAGGATCCCTCCTTCTTGAAATTCTTGTAATAAGAGGGAGTGGAGTCTTTTCTAAAACTTTTCCTTTTGAGTTGATGCTCCATTTTTGAACAAAGTTGAACAAGTTCATTTAAATCTCTATAGGGAAAAAGTTTGACTTTGTCTCTTATTTCAAGATTTAGATCACTTTGAAATCTAGAAATGGTGGTTCTCTCTTCTTCCCTTACTCCAGCCCTCATCATGAATGTCGCCACCGGCCCGAAACGGGCTTTAGGCATTCGCGAAGGATGGTTTGGACTCGTTTATTTGTTTAAAAATATGGATTGCTAGAATGACGTATTCTCAAACTGAGACCTTGTCAAACGAGCAATTTTATTAAATGATTCACCAATCCATATTAATCCCAAGCGGGACCCTCCATGGATTAGTGGTTTTCGTAAAAGGAGGGTTCGTGGAGTCGCCACCAATGTTTTACTCAAAACATTGGAAAAAGGGATAAGGCAATTGATTTTATAAATCAACTTTGGCCATTACAACCAGAGTTGGGTAAGGGAGTCGGTTACGCGTGGGGAAGGTGTTAGCACCCCACAGCGCCCCTTTCGGGTTCCCTATGACAGATTATTTCTAAAATAATAGCGTAAAATTACTAAATTACCCCTATTTATTATAAGCGATTATAAATTAATTATCTACATGATGACAGTTTAAATATGCACACAGAAAGCAGTAAAAGGAAGGATTTAAGAAGAAACCTCTTGAAGCGTGCTTTTATATATTGAGTAAAACTGGGAAGCTTTTTGGCGTTCCCTCGCTCTACAAGCTCGCTCGCTCCTTCCTAAAAACTTTTAACTATGGAAATCCGGAGGATTTCCCTTCGACTAGGTTCGATCCTCAAGCAAAATGGCTCGGGGCTCAAGAACTTTGTCGGATCAACTCTCCGAGTGATTTCTAGGGCAGAACACTGCTCAAAAACCCCAGAATACTCAAGGAGAGGGTTAAAACTATCTGAAAAAGTGTGGAATGACGTCCAATTGACGTCATATTTATAGGGAATAGGCGCAATACGGCCTACAGAAGCAATACGGCCGTATTGAAATTTTTGAACTTCAATACGGCCGTATTGAGTTCAATACGGCTGTATTGAAGCTTCAATACGGCCGTATTGATTTCAGTACGGCCGTATTGAAGTTTCAGAAACTTCAATACGCCGTATTGAGTTCACTGCGGCCGTATTGAAGCTTCAATACGGCCGTATTAAGTTCAGTACGGCCGTATTGGGCTTCATTCCCTCCACTTCCTTATTTTGAGCTATTCTAAGACCTCTAGACCTACAGAGAACCCTCCTAGGGCCTTCCAGGAGTCCTTCTGGCTGATCTTCCTTCAGTCTTCGAGAGTCTTCAAGCTTTATTTCCGACCCGGACAATTTTAGGGGTCTACAGCTGCCCCCCCTTTACTTAGTCAAACGGTCTTTTGGTGTACCGGCTGACAAGTAAAGGAGTTGACCCAATTGTCCGGGTGATGCGCCGACCTTCTGACTTGTAGCGTCTTCCGGTGGAAAATTGTTGAGTAACCTCTCCAGGTTGTTGCATACCTCGGCGCTCCTGACAACCTCGGTAGCTAAGTTTACCCTCTCCAGGTCCTGCCTCTTAACATTCAGCAGTGTGAGTTTACCCTCTCCAGGTCCTGCCTTTTAACATTCAGCAGCGTGAGTTTACCCTCTCCAGGTCCTGCCTCTTAACATTCAGTAGCGTGAGTTTACCCTCTCCAGGTCCTGCCTCTTAACATTCAGCAGTGTGAGTTTACCCTCTCCAGGTCCTGCCTCTTAACATTCAGCAACGTGAGTTTACCCTCTCCAGGTCCTGCCTCTTAACATTCAGCAGTGTGAGTTTACCCTCTCCAGGTCCTGCCTCTTAACATTCAGCAGTGTGAGTTTACCCTCTCCAGGTCCTGCCTCTTAACATTCAGCAGTGTGAGTTTACCCTCTCCAGGTCCTGCCTCTTAACATTCAGCAGTGTGAGTTTACCCTCTCCAGGTCCTGCCTCTTAACATTCAGCAGTGTGAGTTTACCCTCTCCAGGTCCTGCCTCTTAACATTCAGCAGTTGAGTTTATCCTTTCCAGGTCCTGCCTCTTAACATTCAGCAGTTGAGTTTACCCTCTCCAGGTCCTGCCTCTTAACATTCAGCAGTTGAGTATTGCCTCTCCAGGCCTGCTTCCGTGTCTTCTGATCACTTCGGCAATGATTTGATATGATTTTTGTCTCCACAGTCCACGATGCTGCTTCGACGGTTTTTCTGATTTTGTGCCGCTGAGGGCTGGATAACGCAGGGATCCGTCTAGGGGATGTGCAGTCATTCATAGGTTCTTGTGCCCCAACTTGCATTGCATTGTTGGTACCCATGGGGAATTTTTGACTCCTTGGGGTGTAGACACAGATGCTCTCTCTCTGAGTTGAGCGATGCCTTATGTTTGGCTGACGTCCTTTTGACGTGGGTGGAGTATCCCGGTTGTCCTTATTCGGGTATCTCTTTTGGATTTTCTGATTTTTGTAGCCTCTGTGTAGGCTGTTTATCCGCTGGGGATTTTGTCATTCATTTCTTGACTGTCCTCTTCTGTTAGGCAAATGATCTTGATGTTTGGTGCTTGGCTGGATGCCACATTCCGCTTGGGGAATATTTATTGATATATATATATATTTTATATTTTTCTCCTTTTGTAGGGGTGCCTCTTGAGTAGGCGACTGGGGATTTGGGGATTTTATGTATCCCAGAGTATTATTTAGAAAGCCTCTTCAGGCTTAGCTTCACTCTTCATTTGAGTTGGAGAGCTATCTTCCACTGAGGAAGTTTTAAGTCCTTTGACTAGATATACTGTTTGAATCATGCTTCCGTTAAGGAATTTTGCTGATCTCACTTTGATAGCTTTCACTGAGGAATTTGGCCCGTGAGTGGAAGCTGAGATTTCTCTGGGGAGTATTATTTCGGCGAGCCTCTCCAGGCTCAATTATTCTGAGAGTATTATTTAGGCAAGCCTCTCCAGGCTCAATTATTCTGAGAGTATTATTTAGGCAAGCCTCTCCAGGCTCAATTATTCTGAAAGAGTATTATTTCGGCGAGCCTCTCCAGGCTCAGTTATTCTGTACAATCTGTTTGCTGGATTTTCTATTGTCGCCACCGGCCCGAAACGGGCTTTCGGCATTCGCGAAGGATGGTTTGGACTCGTTTATTTGTTTAAAAATGTGGATTGCTAGAATGACTTATTCTCAAACTGAGACCTCGTCAAACGAGCAATTTTATTAAAAGGCTCACCAATCCATATTAATCCCAAGCGGGACCCTCCATGGATTAGTGGTTTTCGCAAAAGGAGGGTTCGTGGAGTCGCCACCAATGTTTTACTCAAAACATTGGAAAAAGGGATAAGGCAATCGATTTTATAAATCAACTTTGGCCATTACAACCAGAGTTGGGTAAGGGAGTCGGTTACGCGTGGGGAAGGTGTTAGCACCCCACAGCGCCCCTTTTGGGTTCCCTATGACAGATTATTTCTAAAATAACAGTAAAATTACTAAATTACCCCTATTTATTATAAGCGATTATACTTTAAATATCTACATGATGACAATTAAATATGCACACAGAAAGCAGTAAAAGGAAGGATTTTAAGAAGAAACCTTTGAAGCGTGCTTTTATATATTTCGTAAAACTGGGAAGCTTTTTGGCGTTCCCTCGCTCTACAAGCCCGCTCGCTCCCTCCTATAAAATTTTGACTATGGAAATCCGGAGGATTTCCCTTCGACTAGGTTTGAATCTCCAAGCTAAGTGCTCGGAATTCCAGAACTTCGTCGGATCGACTCCCAGAGAGATTTCTAGGGCAGAACACTGCTCAAAAACCCCAGAATACTCAAGGAGGGAGTCAAAACTGAGTGAAAAAGTGTCTAGTGACGTCCAATTGACGTCATATTTATAGGGAATAGGCGCAATACGGCCTACAGAAGCAATACGGCCGTATTGAAATTTTTGAACTTCAATACGGCCGTATTGAGTTCAATACGGCCGTATTGAAGTTCAGAAATTTCAATACGGCCGTATTGAGTTCAATACGGCTGTATTGAAGCTTCAATACGGCCGTATTGATTTCAGTACGGCCGTATTGAAGTTTCAGAAACTTCAATACGCCGTATTGAGTTCACTGCGGCCGTATTGAAGCTTCAATACGGCCGTATTAAGTTCAGTACGGCCGTATTGGGCTTCATTCCCTCCACTTCCTTATTTTGAGCTATTCTAAGACCTCTAGACCTACAGAGAACCCTCCTAGGGCCTTCCAGGAGTCCTTCTGGTTGATCTTCCTTCAGTCTTTGAGAGTCTTCAAGCTTTATTTCCGACCCGGACAATTTTAGGGGTCTACAGCTGCCCCCCCTTTACTTAGTCGGACGGTCTTTTGGTGTACCGGCTGACAAGTAAAGGAGTTGACCCAATTGTCCGGGTGATGTGCCAACCTTCTGACTTGTAGCGTCTTCCGGTGGAAAATTATAGAGTAGCCTCTCCAGGTTGTTGCATACCTCGGCGCTTCTGACAACCTCGGTAGCTAAGTTTAACACCAACGTGCCTCTGACGACGCTGATGGCTGAGTATTGTCTGTCCAGACCTTGAGTATTGTCTCTCCAGACCTTGAGTACTGTCTCTCCAGACCTTGAGTACTGTCTCTCCAGACCTTGAGTACCGTCTCTCCAGACTTTGTTTGAGTACCGTCTCTCCAGACCTTGTTTGAGTATTGTCTCTCCAGACCTCGTTTGAGTATTGTCTCTCCAGACCTTGTTTGAGTATTGTCTCTCCAGACCTTGTTTGAGTACTGTCTCTCCAGACTTCGTTTGAGTATCGTCTCTCCAGACCTTGTTTGAGTATTGTCTCTCCAGACCTCGTTTGAGTATTGTCTCTCCAGACCTTGTTTGAGTATTGTCTCTCCAGACCTTGTTTGAGTACTGTCTCTCCAGACTTCGTTTGAGTATCGTCTCTCCAGACTTTGCCTCTCAAAGATGAGGTAGTTGAGTATAGTTTGTCTCCACAGTCCACAATGCTGCTTCGACGGTTTGTTTTTCTGATTTTGTGCCGCTGAGGGCTGGATAACGCAGGGATCCGTCTAGGGGATGTGCAGTCATTCATAGGTTCTTGTGTCCCAACTTGCATTGCTTAGTTGGTACCCATGGGAATTTTTGACTCCTTGGGGTGTAGACACAGATGCTCTCTCTCTGAGTTGAGCGATGCCTTATGTTTGGCTGACGTCCTTTTGACGTGAGTGGAGTATCCCGGTTATCCTTATTCGGGTGTCTCTCTTTGATTTTCTGATTGTGTTGCCTCTGTGTAGGCTGTTATCCACTGGGGGATTTTGTCGTTGATTTTGATTAGCCTCTTCTGTTAGGCGTATCGGCTTGACGTTCGATGTTTGGCTAAGAGCCGGATTCCACTTGGGGAATACTTATTGATATTTTTGATTTTCTTCTCCTTTTTGCAGGGATGCCTCTTGAGTAGGCGATTGGGGATTTGGGGATCTTATTGTATCCCAGAGTATTATTTAGGAAGCCTCTACAGGCTTAGCCTCGCTCAGTGCTTTGAGTCGGAGAGCTATCTTCCACTGAGGAAGTGTTAAGTCCTTTGACTTGTATATACTGTTTGGATGATCGCACTTCCATTGGGGATTGCGTCGATTTTGCTTTGATAGCTCTTGTTGGGGATTCGTTCCATGAGCTTGAGTTGAGGTTTTCTCTGGGGAGTATTATTTCTGCGAGCCTCTCCAGGCTCATTTACTATGTACAGTTGGGGGAGTAGTATTTCTGCAAGCCTCTCCAGGCTTTAGTTATTCTGAGGAAGTATTATTTCTGCAAGCCTCTCCAGGCTCAGTTATTCTGTACAAACTGTTTGTTGGATTTTCTGTATCCTTGCCTTTTTTATTTTTCGGCTTTTTCTGTATTTTGCCTTTTCTTCTGATTTGGCTTTTTCTGTATTTTGCCATTTTTATGTTTTTGGCTTTTCCTGTGTTTTTGCTTTTTTGTTGAGTTCGGCTTTTTCTGTATTTTTGTTGATTTCTGTATTTTTGCCTTTTTTGTTGGTTTTGGCTTTTTCTGTATAGAAATGTCTCAGTTATTCTGAGAGAGTATTATTTCGGCGAGCCTCTCCAGGCTCAATTATTCTGAGAGAGTATTATTTCGGCGAGCCTCTCCAGGCTCAGTTATTTTGAGAGTATTCTTTCGGCAAGCCTCTCCAGGCTCAGTTATTCTGAGAGTATTCTTTCGGCAAGCCTCTCCAGGCTCAGTTATTCTGAGAGTATTCTTTCGGCAAGCCTCTCCAGGCTCAGTTATTCTGAGAGTATTCTTTCGGCAAGCCTCTCCAGGCTCAGTTATTCTGAGAGTATTCTTTCGGCAAGCCTCTCCAGGCTCAGTTATTCTGTATGACGCTGTTGATTTTCTGAATCTTTGCATTTTGTTTGCTGCTGTCATACACAAGCAATTTTTTCTATTTTTTCTATTTTATGCAATTGCCTCATGATAAGGTCTTTGAATGTGCAGCTAATGTGTGTGTGATGCACAAATGCAATACAATTTTTTTTTTTTTTTGTTCATTTATTTAGAAAAGTGAGTGGCTCTCCCTATCCTCTTCTTCTTGGAGGACTTTCTGTCATTGACGCGAGGGAGTATTTTTGTGAGCCTTTATGCAGGAGATTATGGATTTTATAGGAACCCCTCCAATTTTCTTTATTTGACCGATTATTAAAAGAGTTTTGTACAATTTTTGAAACATCAATTTAGAGGCATAATCACATGGTCAAGAGAGAAAAGAAACAAATGGATATTTTATTTGATATTCACAAGTGTTTTTTCTTTTTTTTTTTTTTTTTACAGAAAGATATACAGAAGGAAATTTTTGAAGAATGGCTGGCCAGGGTAGGCTATATACATTGGGCTTAACAATTATATCTGTAATTGTTGCTCTTTACGTTCCCCTAATTGCTTCGGCCTGAGCCAGGAGTGTAGATGCTGCAAGACGCTTGCTTCTAGAAGATAATCACTTGAACCGCCTTTCGGTTTTCGATTTAAGCGATCGTTGCTTGCTTTGCTTTTACATCTTATTCTTTTGCCCCTAACTTTTGCCTAGGACGTATCCTAGCGGGGATAATTTTGCCTTTGTTTTGCCTAGTACCCTTGTACTGGCGGGCTTTTATTTCTCCCTAATTTTTGCCTAGGACGCCCTTTTCGGGTTTTCATCCTAGCGGGCTTATGCAAGCAACGTCTTCAAGCATAATACTTCTTTACCACGTCAGTGTTGACTGGGTATCGAAGTTATTCTCCATTCGTGTCTGTGAGGATTAATGCTCCTGCTGAGAAGACTCGTTTTATCACTTATGGTCCTCCGTGATTTGGGGCACACTTTCCGATTTTGTCCTTTTGAGTTGGTAGTAATTTCTTCATTACCAACTCTCCCTCATGGTAGACTCGAGGGTGGACTTTCTTGTCAAGAGCCTTTTTGATCTTCCTTTGATAGGCTTGACCATGGCATATGGCGTTCAGCCGTTTCTCTTGGATAAGGTTCAACCGGTCGTATCGGCTTTGAACCCTTTCTGCCTCGGAAAGTTTTGCTTCCATGATCACCCTTATATAAGGTTTTTCGACTTCGACGGGTAGAACTGCCTCCTGAAGTCCTATAACCATGAAGAGCAAAGGGTAATATCTCGTGTCAGTCTTTAAATGAGACAACCATCTTTTGCACTATTTTCTTGATGTTCTTTTTGGTTGCCTCGACTGCCCCATTCATCTTTGGCCGATATGGGGAAGAGTTGCGGTGTTGGATCTTGAACTCTTGGCACAGTTCTTCCACCATTTTGTTGTTCAGATTAGATCCATTATCAGTGATGATTTATTTCTCCATGCTTCCACTAGATTATTCTAAAATCTTTTGGGACAAGAGAGAAAAGAAGGGAAAAATATTTTTTATTCTGAAGTTTGTGTTTTAGAGGGGATTTATTTTTCAAAATAGTTTTTGTAAGAATGGATGGCCAAGGTAGGCTTATGTGTTTAGGCTTGTTTGATTAAACACTTATGAAGTTAAAAAGTCGTGTTGTGATTCGACAACTTGGATAGCTTCCCTTGAACCTTTCTTGAATTCGGCTCGTGGTACCATCATGGATTTCTTTTGTTTTTTGATTGTCCTTATTTTTGCCTAAAACACCCTTTTGTGGTGTTTTAGCGGACCTTTGTTTTTGTTTATTTTTGTAACCCTAACTTTTGCCTAGGTCACCCTTTCGTGGGATTCCTAGCGGGTCTTTTGCTCTTATTTTTGCGCAGTCCCCTTTTTGGGTTTCCTGCCGAGCTTCTTTTATTTTGAAAGATTTCTTTTTACCCATGATGGCACTTGTCGAGGCCAAGGGAAGGTGCTCCGAGTTGTCACACACACCTCCACATAAAAATGATGTGGGTTTATTATTATTAAGATGATTTTAACCTCATTCATGTTTATTCAAACAGGGCTAAAAATAATGTGGTTTAGAATTTTATTATAAGCAAGAAAAGAAGCAATGAAGAATGATTTTATTATAATCATAGTGGAAACATGTGTCCTTATTTCATCACCGATATGGGTCCCAATATTGACCTCTTCTATCTCTCGGCCTTGCCCCAAATTCACGGTCTCTAATTTCTCTTGACACGGTTGGAGTAGACGAGTTTCTTGATCTAGCAGTCTTTGCAGATCCGGAGAGATGGTCTCCTCATCACTGTCCAACTCAACCCGTTTATCCTCAACTTTCGGATCCCGGTCAGAGCGAACAATTACAGACATAATTATTTTATTGGTTCTGTTTAGGTTTAGAATTTATTAATGTTAATGAGAGAGAGAGAAAAGAACAAAATAAGAGAATAATGTGTGAAATATGCCTCTTTATTGATATATGTATGTAGAACTGTACAAAACCCTTATTTACATGAAAAAGGTTCTCATGATCTTGGGTACAGATCATGAGTCCCTAAAAGAGAAAATGGAGGGGCCCTATCGTGGCTTGTTCTTCTCTCTACTCCTGCTTTGGCAGAGGATTCTTGCTCACGTCGGGCGCTGTCGAATCGAAGGTGACCCACCCGGCATCAATAAGGTTTTGGACCTTGTATTTGAGAGCTAGGCATCTCTCTGTTGAATGCCCTGGTGCCCCCGAATGGTATAAACATTTGTCTTGTGGCTTGTACCAATCGGGGTAAGGTGGGTCGATCTTCCTTGGTGGAACATGAGCTAGAAGTTTGGCTTCTACTAGCTTCGGCAGGAGATCGCTATAAGTGGTCGGAAGTTTATCAAACTTCTTCACAGGGATGAATTGCGATCTTCCTAACTTCGAAGTGGAAGAAGATGAAGAAATGGTTATGGCGTTGACTCCTTCCTCCTTCTTCTTCCCAAAGGTCTTCTTAGCTTCGAATGATTGGGAGGGCTTTGCTAGCTTCCCACTTTTAAGTCCTTGTTCCACTCTCTCCCCAATGGTGATGATGTCCGAGAAGAGTGTCGTTGTGTTCCCTATCATTTTATCGTAATAGGGACCAGTCAACGAGTTGATGAATAAGGACACCGTCTCCTTATCCGACAGTGGGGGCTCTATCTGTGCCGCCAACTCCCTCCATCGTTGGGCGTACGCCTTGAAAGATTCATCATTCTTTTTACTCAAGGCTTGAAGATCTTACCTATCGGGTGTTAGGTCGATGTTGTATTTGTAGCGCTTGAGAAAGGCGTCGGCCAACTGCCTCCATGTACATACTTGATTTCCATCTAGCTGCATATACCAGTTGAGCGCGGTATCAGCCAAGCTCTCTTGGAAGCAGTGGATCAAGAGCTTTTCGTTTGTGGCATATGCAGCCATCTTTCGGCAGTACATGGTGAGATGACTCTTGGGGCAAGTCGATCCCACGTATCTCGGGAAATCTGGCACTTTAAATTTGGGAGGGAATTGAATATCCCTCACTAAGCACATGTCGGCGGCATCTTTGATGTCAAAATCATGCCCCTCCATAGCCCTTAGCCGATCCTCTAGGGCGTGGAATTGTTCTTTTGAAACTTCGGGCTCTTTAATCATGATTCCAGCCCCAATAGGTATGGCATGTGGAGGATCTTCTTCATGCTCTTCCTCCTCTCCCTCATGATGGGACCCATGGTCACTGTGATGAGATCCATGAATGTTATGGTGACGCATGAGTTCCAACACTTGCGCCATCTGCTTTTTGAGCTGTGAAAGCTCGGTCGTGAGCTTCTTGTTTTGTTCCTCTAGCGCTTCCATTTTCTTGATTTTCTTTGCGCGTGTGAGGACAGAGAGATGACCAGCCACTTTCTAAAATGAATGTTTATTCTAATTAGCTTATTTATGATATGAATACACTCTTGATGTGAGCTTGATAATCTTTCATCTTTGAGGCGCTGCCTTTTTAAGATGAAAGTTTATCACCCTCCCTAGGCTATTATCTCTCCACAACGGAGAATCTCAATAGTCACGGGTCTCTTTCACTCACATCGAGAGGGTATTAGTGAACCTATAAATGATGATGAGGATGCATGAGGTATTATTGATAATGATGCCTATGCTCCTTTTATTATATTTTCACACATTGGTTTTTCCTCTCATGTCATGACATTTTCATGCATGGGGATTATTCTTTAGACCTTATCACGAGGTTATTTATTAATGCACAAACAATTGCACATAAGCATTTACACAAACAATTCACTCATCCACGAACAGTCACGAGCGAATCACGAGGTAGGGGTATCCTGCAGAAAAGTGCATATTCAAGGTGGATCTAACTGTTCTCACTTGGTCAAAGGCCCCCAAGGTGCCCCCATTATAGGGACCCAATTCCTCTCGTCGTAAGTCGATGGAAAGTTCCAACGCACTGTCGGACTCGAGTTCATGGTTATCACCTTGAGTGATGTTTTTCCGACAACGGTCTCGTAGGCTCCTATAGACCCATTCAACCGGCCGTACTAACATCCACTCCCTATGGATTACCACTCATGCCCCCGGGTATAGAGGGAACTGTTGTGTGCAAAGGTTTGTGTGCAATTTATTTCAAACAATTGCGGAAATTTAAACAAACAACAGTTATTTAAAGCCAAATATATAAAGCATGTTATCATACAAGCAAGGGGTAATGAAGTAATTTTAACTATTATTTGTTAAAAATAATCTGTCACTAAATGGGACTGACTCTCGAAGCTTCCCCAGTGGAGTCGCCATCTGTCGCCACCGGCCCGAAACGGGCTTTCGGCATTCGCGAAGGATGGTTTGGACTCGTTTATTTGTTTAAAAATGTGGATTGCTAGAATGACTTATTCTCAAACTGAGATCTCGTCAAACGAGCAATTTTATTAAAAGGCTCACCAATCCATATTAATCCCAAGCGGGACCCTCCATGGATTAGTGGTTTTCGCAAAAGGAGGGTTCGTGGAGTCGCCACCAATGTTTTACTCAAAACATTGGAAAAAGGGATAAGGCAATTGATTTTATAAATCAACTTTGGCCATTACAACCAGAGTTGGGTAAGGGAGTCGGTTACGCGTGGGGAAGGTGTTAGCACCCCACAACGCCCCTTTTGGGTTCCCTATGACAGATTATTTCTAAAATAACAGTAAAATTACTAAATTACCCCTATTTATTATAAGCGATTATACTTTAAATATCTACATGATGACAATTAAATATGCACACAGAAAGCAGTAAAAGGAAGGATTTTAAGAAGAAACCTTTGAAGCGTGCTGTTATATATTTCGTAAAACTGGGAAGCTTTTTGGCGTTCCCTCGCTCTACAAGCCCGCTCGCTCCCTCCTATAAAATTTTGACTATGGAAATCCGGAGGATTTCCCTTCGACTAGGTTCGAATCTCCAAGCTAAGTGCTCGGAATTCCAGAACTTCGTCGGATCGACTCCCAGAGAGATTTCTAGGGCAGAACACTGCTCAAAAACCCCAGAATACTCAAGGAGGGAGTCAAAACTGAGTGAAAAAGTGTCTAGTGACGTCCAATTGACGTCATATTTATAGGGAATAGGCGCAATACGGCCTACAGAAGCAATACGGCCGTATTGAAATTTTTGAACTTCAATACGGCCGTATTGAGTTCAATACGGCCGTATTGAAGTTCAGAAATTTCAATACGGCCGTATTGAGTTCAATACGGCTGTATTGAAGCTTCAATACGGCCGTATTGATTTCAGTACGGCCGTATTGAAGTTTCAGAAACTTCAATACGCCGTATTGAGTTCACTGCGGCCGTATTGAAGCTTCAATACGGCCGTATTAAGTTCAGTACGGCCGTATTGGGCTTCATTCCCTCCACTTCCTTATTTTGAGCTATTCTAAGACCTCTAGACCTACAGAGAACCCTCCTAGGGCCTTCCAGGAGTCCTTCTGGTTGATCTTCCTTCAGTCTTTGAGAGTCTTCAAGCTTTATTTCCGACCCGGACAATTTTAGGGGTCTACAGCTATATCCTTGCCTTTTTTCATTTTCGGCTTTTTCTGTATTTTGCCTTTTCTTCTGATTTGGCTTTTTCTGGTATTTTGCCTTTTTTATGTTTTTGGCTTTTGCTGTACAGAATTTAAATTGCTAAAGAAATTAAATTCAGTTATTATGAGAGAGTATTATTTCGGCAAGCCTCTCCAGGCTCAGTTATTTTGCAGGAGTATTATTTCGGCAAGCCTCTCCAGGCTCAATTATTCTGAAGGAGTATTATTTCGACAAGCCTCTCCAGGCTCAATTATTCTGTGGGAGTATTATTTCGACAAGCCTCTCCAGGCTCAATTATTCTGTGGGAGTATTGTTTCGGCAAGCCTCTCCAGGCTCAGTTATTTTGAGAGTATTCTTTCGGCAAGCCTCTCCAGGCTCAGTTATTCTGTATGATGCTGTTGATTTTCTGAATCTTTGTATTTTGCTTGCTGCTGTCATACACAAGCAATTTTCTATTTTTCTATTTTATGTAATTGCCTCATGATAAGGTCTTTGAATGTGCAACTAATGTGTGTGATGCACGCGATGCAAGTTTTTATTTTTGTTCTTTTATTTAGAAAAGTGAATGACTCTCCCTATCCTCTTCTTTTTTGGAGGAGTTTCTGTCATAGACGCGAGGGAGGATTTTTGTGAGCCTTTTATGCAGGAGATTATGGATTTTACAGGAACCCCTCCAATTTTCTTTATTGACCGATTATTAAGGAATCTCATACAATTTTTAGAAATACCAATTTAAAGGCATAATCACATGGTCAAGAGAGAAAAGAAATGAATGGATATTTTATTAATATTCACAAATGTTTTTACAGAAAGATGTACAGAAGGAATTTCCGAAGAATGGCTGGCCAGGGTAGGCTATATACATTTTAGCTTTAAACAATTATATCTGTAATTGTCGCCCTTCCCGTTCCCCTAATTGCTTCGGGTGAGATGCCTGAGCCAGGAGTGTAGATACTGCAAGACGCTTGCTTCTAGAAGATTATCACTTGTACCGCCTTCCGGTTTTCGATTCAAGTGATCGTTGCTTGCTTTGTTTTTACATCTTATTCTTTTGCCCCTAATTTTTGCCTAGGACGTATCCTAGCGGGGATAATTTTGCCTTTGTTTTGCCTAGTACCCTTGTACTGGCGGGCTTTTTGTTTTGCCCTAATTTTTGCCTAGGATGCCCTTTTTGGGTTTTCATCCTAGCGGGCTTGTGCAAGCAACGTCTTCAAGCATAATACTTCTTTACCACGTCAGCGTTGACTGGGTATTGAAGTTCTTCTCCGTCCATGTTTGTGAGGATCAGTGCTCCTCCGGAGAAGGCTCGCTTTACTACGTACGGTCCTTCGTAATTCGGGGCCCACTTTCCGATTTTGTCCTTTTGAGCTGGTAGCAATTTCTTCATCACTAGCTCTCCCTCATGGTAGACTCGAGGGTGGACTTTCTTGTCAAAAGCCTTTTTGATCTTCCTCTGATAGGCTTGACCATGGCATATGGCGTTCAGCCGTTTCTCTTCAATGAGGTTCAACTGGTCATACCGGCTTTGAACCCATTCTGCCTCGGAAAGTTTTGCTTCCATGATTACTCTCAGAGAAGGTATTTCGACTTCAACAGGCAGAACTGCCTCCATTCCATAAACAAGGGAAAATGGAGTAGCTCCTGTGGATGTGCGTACTGAAGTCCTGTATCCATGGAGAGCAAAGGGTAACATATCATGCCAGTCTTTGAATGAGACAACCATCTTTTGTACTATTTTCTTGATATTCTTATTGGCTGCCTCGACTGCCCCATTCATCTTTGGTCGGTATGGGGAATGTCGCCACCGGCCCAAACGGGCCTCGGCGGTCGCGAAGACGGTCGAGCTCGCTTTTATTTTAGTTTTGAAAATGTATTGGATTATTAGAACGACTTGTTCTCAAACTGAGACCTTGTCGATCTTATCCAATTTATTTATTAAAATGTCTCACCAATCCATATTAATCCCAAGCGGGACCCTCCATGGATTAGTGGTTTTCGTAAAAGGAGGGTTCGTGGAGTCGCCACCAATGTTTTACTCAAAACATTGGAAAAAGGGATAAGGCAATTGATTTTATAAATCAACTTTGGCCATTACAACCAGAGTTGGGTAAGGGAGTCGGTTACGCGTGGGGAAGGTGTTAGCACCCCACAGCGCCCCTTTCGGGTTCCCTATGACAGATTATTTTCTAAAATAACAACGTAAAATTACTAAATTACCCCTATTTATTATAAGCGATTATAAATTAACTATCTACATGATGACAGTTTAAATATGCACACAGAAAGCAGTAAAAGGAAGGATTTAAGAAGAAACCTCTTGAAGCGTGCTTTTATATATTGAGTAAAACTGGGAAGCTTTTTGGCGTTCCCTCGCTCTACAAGCTCGCTCGCTCCTTCCTAAAACTTTTAACTATGGAAATCCGGAGGATTTCCCTTCGACTAGGTTCGATCCTCAAGCAAAATGGCTCGGGGCTCAAGAACTTTGTCGGATCAACTCTCCGAGTGATTTCTAGGGCAGAACACTGCTCAAAAACCCCAGAATACTCAAGGAGAGGGTTGAAACTATCTGAAAAAAGTGTGGAATGACGTCCAATTGACGTCATATTTATAGGGAATAGGCGCAATACGGCCTACAGAAGCAATACGGCCGTATTGAAATTTTTGAACTTCAATACGGTCGTATTGAGTTCAATACGGCCGTATTGAAATTCAGAAATTTCAATGCGCCCGTATTGAGTTCACTGCGGCTGTATTGAAGCTTCAATACGGCCGTATTGATTTCAGTACGGCCGTATTGAAGTTTCAGAAACTTCAATACGCCGTATTGAGTTCACTGCGGCCGTATTGAAGCTTCAATACGGCCGTATTAAGTTCAGTACGGCCGTATTGGGCTTCATTCCCTCCACTTCCTTATTTTGAGCTATTCTAAGACCTCTAGACCTACAGAGAACCCTCCTAGGGCCTTCCAGGAGTCCTTCTGGCTGATCTTCCTTCAGTCTTCGAGAGTCTTCAAGCTTTATTTCCGACCCGGACAATTTTAGGGGTCTACAGCTGCCCCCCCTTTACTTAGTCAAACGGTCTTTTTAGTGCATCGATTGACAAGTAAAGGAGTTGACCCAATTGTCCGGGTAATAAGCCAACCTTCTGACTTGTAGTGTCTTCCGGTGGAAAATTGTCGAGTAGCCTCTCCAGGTTTTGCTTTGCTTGCTGCCCAAGCTGGAAGCTGTGAATACCGTCTCTCCAGGCTTAGCTTCACTCTTTGTTCGAGCCGGAAGCTAAGTACCCTTGTGACAACGGTAGCAGTGTGAGTTTCGCCTCTCCAGGCTTAGTCTCGCCCTTTGTTCGAGCCGGAAACTAAGCACCTTTGTGACGACGGTGAGCAGTGTGAGTTTCGCCTCTCCAGGCTTTGCTTTGCTTGCTGCCCAAGCTGGAAGCTGTGAGTACCGCCTCTCCAGGCTTAGCTTCACTCTTTGTTCGAGCCGGAAGCTAAGTACCTTTGTGACGACAGTAAGCAGTGAGTGCCTCCTTTCCAGAGATAGCTTCGCTCATTGCTCGAGCCGGAAGCTGTGTACCTCCGTGTTTGTGACGACGGGGTAGTGTGAATATCTCCTTTTCAGGGATTTGTGATGATTTTGTCTCCACAGTCCACGATGCTGCTTCGACGGTTGTTTTTTTGATTTTGTGCCACTGAGGGCTGGATAACGCAGGGATCCGTCTAGGGGATGTGCAGTCATTCACAGGTTCCTGTGCCCCAACTTGCATTGCATTGTTGGTACCCTTGGGGAATTTCTGACTCCTTGGGGTATAGACACAGATGCTCTTTCTCTCTGAGTTGAGCAATGCCTTATGTTTGGCTGACGTCCTTTTGACGTTGGTGGAGTATCCCGGTTATCCTTATTCGGGTAACTCTTTTTAACTTTTGGATTTTGTTGCCTCTGTGTAGGCTGTTATCCGCCAGGGGATTTTGTCATTGGTTGTGATTAGCCTCTTCTGTTAGGCAGATCATCTTGATGTTCAATGATAGGCTGAGAGCCGGATCCCGCTTGGGGAATGATTATTGATCTTTTCGATTTTTTCTCTTTTTTGAAAGAGTGCCTCTGAATAGGCGAATTATCTTGATGTTTGATGATTGGCTGAATGCCGAATTCCTCTTGGGGAATGGTTATTGATCTTTTTGATTTTTTCTCTTTTTGAAGGGGTGCCTCTTGAGTAGGCGACTGGGGATTTGAAGTTCAGTGTTCGGCTGAGTGCCAAATTCCGCTTGGGGAATGGTTATTGATGTTTTTTTGATTTTTCTCCTTTTGCAGGGATGCCTCTGAGTAGGCGACTGGGGAATGTGGGATCTTATGTATCCCAGAGTATTATTTAGGAAGCCTCTGCAGGCTTAGCCTTACTCAGCGCTTGAGTCAGAGAGCTATCTTCCACTGAGGAAGTTTTAAGTCCTTTGACTAGATATACTGCTTGGGTGATCGTGCTTCCATTGGGAATGTCGTCGATCTTGCTTTGATAGCTCTCGCTGGGGATTCGTTCTGTGAGCTTGAGTTGAGGTTTCTCTGGGGAGTATTATTTCTGCGAGCCTCTCCAGGCTCAATTATTCTTTGATGTGGAGTATTATTTTGGCGAGCCTCTCCAGGCTCAATTATTCTGAATGAGTATTGTTTCGGCAAGCCTCTCCAGGCTCAGTTATTTCTGAGAGAGTATTATTTCAGTAAGCCTCTCCAGGCTCAGTTATTCTGATGAGAGTATTATTTCAGCAAGCCTCTCCAGGCTCAATTATTCTGTACAGTTGGGGGAGTATTATTTCTGCAAGCCTCTCCAGGCTTTAGTTATTCTGAGGAAGTATTATTTCTGCAAGCCTCTCCAGGCTCAATTATTCTGAAAGAGTATTATTTCAGCAAGCCTCTCCAGGCTCAATTATTCTGAGAGTATTATTTCGGCGAGCCTCTCCAGGCTCAGTTATTCTGAAAGATGTGAAATCTTTGTCTTTTTTGTCGACTTTTGACTTTTTCTGTATGTTTGCCTTTTTTGTCATTTTTTGGCTTTTTCTGTATTTTTGCCTTTTTTGGCATTTTTTGGCTTTTTCTGTATTTTTGCCTTTTCTGTTGTTTTTCGGCTTTTTCTGTACAGAAATGTCTCAGTTATTCTGAGAGAGTATTATTTCGGCGAGCCTCTCCAGGCTCAGTTATTTTGAGAGTATTATTTCGGCGAGCCTCTCCAGGCTCAGTTATTCTGAGAGTATTCTTTCGGCAAGCCTCTCCAGGCTCAGTTATTTTGAGAGTATTCTTTCGGCAAGCCTCTCCAGGCTCAGTTATTCTGAGAGTATTCTTTCGGCAAGCCTCTCCAGGCTCAGTTATTCTGTATGACGCTGTTGATTTTCTGAATCTTTGCATTTTGTTTGCTGCTGTCATACACAAGCAATTTTTCTATTTTTTCTATTTTATGTAGTTGCCTCATGACGAGGTCTTTGAAAATTTCTTTATGGCCAATACGGCCGCATCCATTTCAGTACGCCCGTATTGAGTTGAAATTTTGTTCATAACCCTGATTTTAATACGGGTGTACTGAACATGGTACAGGCGCATTGTTTTTTCTGAAATTTATATTATTTATTTTTTTTTGTTTTTTCAATAAACAGAGAATAAGTGATCTTCCAGTACACCTATCATCTGTATGCATGTATGCAGTATGATGCACCTAATTCTATTTGATTCTTTTTTCAAAAGAATTAACCGATGCGTTTTTGTGTTTGGATTTTGCCATTCCTCCAGACGGACTGTGCGCTGCCGACTTCTGTAACCGAGGAATGATGCGTATTATATTTGAGATTTGGTGTCATCAACCAAATGATCCTTCCCTTTCTTTAGAAGATGTGTCAACCCTCCTATTGACCACTATATCTCCATGTTTCCACTAGTTTATTCAAAAATCGTTGGGACAAGAGAGAAAAGAAGGAAAGGATATATTTTCAAAAGTTTGTGTTTTAGAGGGGATTATTTTATTTTTGAAAAATTGTTTTTGTAAGCATGGATGGACAAGGTAGGCTTATTGTGTTTAGGTTTGTTTGTTTAAACACTTATGAGGTTAAGCACATCTTTGTTATTAATGATTGTGCTTTGACAACTTGGATAGCTTTTCTTGAGCCCCTTTGTTGAATTCAATTGATGGTACCATCATGGATTTATTCTGTTTTTTCTTTTTTGATGGCTCTTACTTTTGCCTAAAACACCCATTTGTGGTGTCTTAGCGGGCTTTTGTTTTTATTCATTATTTTGTAACCCTAATTTTTGCCTAGGTCACCCTTTTGTGGGATTCCTAGCGGGTCTTTTGGTCTTATTTTGTAACCCTAACTTTTGCCTAGGTCACCCTTTTGTGGGATTCCTAGCGGGTCTTTTGGTCTTATTTTGTAACCCTAACTTTTGCCTAGGTCACCCTTTTGTGGGATTCCTAGCGGGTCTTTTGCTCTTTAGGATTTCTTTATCCATGATGGCACTTATTGAGGCCAAGAAAAGGTGCTCCAAGTTGACACACACACTTCCACATAAAAATGATGTGGGTTTATTATTATTAAGATGATTTTAACCTCATTCATGTTTATTCAAACAGGGTTAAAATAATGTGGTCTAGAATTTTATTGCAAGCAAGAAAAGAAGCAATAAAGAATTAATGAAGAATGATTTTATTATAATCATGATGGAAACATGTGCCCTATCGAGGCTCGGGGGTCGGGCTGTCCCCGAGGAGTGATCTCTAATAGTCACTGGATTTACACATCCCTATTAGAAGGAAAAGGACACCTGATGACGACAGCTGGCCTTGACGTTTGTGAACCAGCCTTCCTAAAGATCTGGTTTAAAGAACGTCGAGAAGGATCTTGATTCCTCTTCGTTCTTTGATCTTTAACAGGGTTGTATCCTAACCCTTGTTTCCCCGGATTGTCCTTGATAATGGGTAGCTCCGGGATTCCTTGGGAGTTCTTGCCTAATCCTTGTCCTGGCAAGTATCCGTTCTTTGTGAGCATATGAGCTACCTTCTTCATTTCTCGGGGAAACGTTTCAACATTGGCAATTTCCAATGCTTGGAAGGCGGTTTCCAAAGCTTCCTCTGCTGCATCCACATAAGGTATGTTGGATGGCTTACTGATGAGTATGTCATCTTCAGCTTGCACGGTCACCAGTTTGTCACCCACGATGAACTTGATTTTCTGGTGGAGCGTAGAGGGTACAGCTTTCGCATCATGAATCCAAGGTCGGCCGAGGAGACAGCTGTATGCAGGAGTAATGTCCATTATTTGAAATTCGACGTTAAAGATAGTGGGTCCGATTTGGATTGGAAGACTGACTTCTCCCACCACTTCTCTTTTAGAGCCGTCGAAAGCTCGAACGATCATGTTGCTTGGGCGCATTTGGACTCCCTTGATTGCCATCTGATCGAACGTCCTTTTTGGCATCACGTTCAAGGAAGATCCATTATCCACCAAGACCTTCGCGATGTGATACTCCTTGCACTTTACAGAGATGTGCAAGGGCTTGTTATGGTGCGGTCCCTCGGTGGGGATCTCTTCATCTGTGAAGGTGAGGTGATCATTAGCCGTGATGTGACTAACAATTCCCTCAAATTTGTCTTGGGATATGGTGTGTGATACGTACGCCTCGTTCAAGACTTTCAACAGAGCTTGCCGATGCGGTTCGGAGCTTAGGATCAACGACAACAAAGTGATCTTTGCTGGTGTCTTGTGAAGTTGATCCACAATGGAGTACTCGCTTTGTTTGATGATTTTTAACAGCTCATCAGTCTCCTCCTCGGATTCTCTATCTTCCTCGGTTTTCTCCTTTTCTTTTCCTTTACTCTTGGGAGCTTTATCGTGCAGATCTTCGGGAGAGTAGATCCTGCCACTCCTAGTCATGCCCCCAAGTCCAGCGATATTGGAGATATCATTGTCGGCAGAAGTATGGATGTCGTATATCCATGGCACAGCCTTATTCGATTCGTAAGGGAAAGGTCTTGGAGCGACAATCCTTAACGGCGTGGGACCCTCCCCTTTTTCTGTCTTGATTACCAACAACGGCGTCGTCGTGTGTTCACTTTGCGCAGTTGTTGGTTTGCATTTTATCACAAATGGCGTGCGATCCATTCTGAACATACGCATCGATTAATTCTTTCTTTTTATTAATCTTTATTATTAATTACTAGGAGAGATAAATGCAAAATGAATGACTAATGAGATGCAAAGGCAATAAATCTCAAAAATACTGTTTTATTCATTAAAGAAAGTGTACAACTTTATACAATGCTTTGAAGCAATTTTTTACAATAAGAGAAAAGCCGGTAAAAACCCACAGGCGGGTTCATGTTTCTTTGCCATTCATCTTCGGCTTCCTCGACATGACGACCCATTGCTTTAATCTGCGTATGAACCGCTTGGCTCATATCGTCACTGATTTTCTGAGCCTCCTTCGCTTTCTGAGTATAGTAGTTGATCATGGCCTGTAGCTCATTAAGCTCATCTTCGGCTCGATCCTTCTCCTCTTGGAGTTTGGCCATTTGTGCCAATCCTTCCCTTTCCTTTCTGCGGAAATCGGAAAGGTTTGCGGCTTGTCGTTGAGCAACCTCCCGCCATTGCTGTGCGTCGGATCGAGTCAGAAACAAATTATCTTGCATGTCCTTGATCAACTGTGCCTGCTTTGCATGCTCGGCTTCAAGGCGTGCTATCTTCTCATTGACTTCTCGGAGTTGACTACTCGGTTCAACCTTTGGCATTTTGGATGCCCGAGTAGTCTCCTCGTTGAGGTTAGCACACTCATCCTTGAGCCGCTCTATCTCATGGTCCTTCTTCTTGCATTGCCTTTGAAGACCATCAATGGTGAAACTGGATTCTTCGTTTTTCTCTTCAAGAACTCTCATCTGAGCTCCCATGATTCCCAGTTTCTTGGTCAAGGCGTCGACCTGTTCATGCAACACCCTCCTTGTAGTCGTGGTTGCACAAGAGGTGGATGGTTGTGACACCCCCCTCTCATTCCTCCATTTCTCATAGTCAATGGAAACGGACACCCGAGGCTTTTCAAGCTCGAGATCTCCCTCATAGGTTGGTCTCTCCCACGCTCTTATAACAGCGTGCATATCTCTCTGATGCTCGGGATCGAAAGAGAAACACAACCCTCCCAGCTCCTCTATGGTAGGAACGATTTGGGTCCTCATTAGTTGCCTCATAACCAGTTTAGGTGAGTAGGTTATGCAACCTCTGAGGCCCATCAACGGTATGCTCGAATAACTGCTGCATCTTGTCAATACATGGCTCGGACGGAACCAAGGGCAAACCCACGTGAAGTGCTCGATACTCCACTGTTCCATCTCATCCTTCCACTCGGAAGCATATCGGCGGCAGACGGGGATCTTTGAGAAGCTTCTCAACGGATCGGGCAAGGTCCCCATGTGACTGGAGGCGTAGAAATGTGTGATGCCCCACACATATAACAAGGAGGTGCAGCATCGGATGATCTTCCCTTGCTTCTGTTGAGATAGATGAACAGATAGCAAGGTGTCGGCAAGAATAGCGGGCACGGGACTCTTCATATGCACGTCCCAAGCAAAGAAAGCGTCCATCGCAGCATGGTCCACTGTGTTAGCGTGAAAGGGGAATAGGATCGTCCCAAACACGGCTAACGCAAGAGTCTTGTTGAAAGCTAACCAATCTCCCTCACCAGCCAAGGAAGAAAGGTGGTCTTCGATCATAGCAAGCTTCCAACCCTTGATACTGCCGTTCCCTACTAAGGCAGCTGATCGTAGTGGTAGTTTGACCTGAGTGGCTACTCTCTCTACGGCCACATGGTTCCCCTGAAAAAGGTAGACCCCAGCTGATTTAGGCCACCGTAACATGAGCTCGTACTCCTCTAGAGTAGGAACCAGGTCAAACTGGGGGAACTCAAAACAGTGCAGATCGGGACTCCAGAAGTGAACCAATGCCCTCAGAAAAGCTGGATCCACACAAATCCTCATCAAATCGAGAACTCGCCCATAAGATTTCTCAAACTCGACGCGAGCCTCTCTTGACATCAAGGTACAGAGGTGATCCAACCTCTCAGCACGGTATAATAGGAAGTCCACTTTCTTTAATGGCCTTTGCACCTCCCTAGACCTCTCCATAATCTACAATTCAATGCATGATATGAGATGATGGCGATGGATATGCATGCATAGTGTTTATTGAACTAAGCATTATCATGTTTTCGGGATGTCCCTAAGATGATGCATGATATTGCTTGGTTTGGATAAATACGTATTTTTTCTTTTTGAGTATTTTGTATTTTTGTATATTTTGGGTGAAAAGGGAAACTACCTATATGAATGCAATGGAGGTAGATGTTAACACCATGTACTAGAAAATCTTTATTTCTATTTATTCTTATTTTTTATTGTAAACAAGAATGTTGTATGTTTAAAAGGTGCAAATATATGCTCATACAATGTCACATAAAAAATGCACACACAATTCACTCATCCACGAACAGTCACGAGCGAATCACGAGGTAGGGGTATCCTGCAGAAATGGTGCATATTCAAGGTGGTTCTAACTGTTCTCACCAGTCCAAGGCCCCCAAGGTGCCCCCATTATAGGGACCCAATTCCTCTCATCGTAGGTCGATGGAAAGCTCCAACGCACCGTCGGACTCAAGTTCATGGTTATCACCTTGAGTGATGTTTTCCGACAACGGTCTACGGGCACCTATAGACCCATTCGACAACCGGCCGTACTAACATCCACTCCCTATGGTTAATCACTCATGCCCCCGGGTATAGAGGGAACTGTTGTGTGCAAAGGTTTGTGTACAGTTTGTATTTCAAACAATTGCGGAATTTAAACATACAACAGTTATTTAAAGCCATATAATAAATCATGTTATCATACAAGCAAGGGGTAACGAAGTAATTTTAACTATTATTTGTTAAAAATAATCTGTCACTAAATGGGACTGACTCTCGAGGCTTCCCCAGTGAAGTCGCCATCTGTCGCCACCGGCCCAAACGGGCCTCGGCGGTCGCGAAGACGGTCGAGCTCGCTTTTATTTTAGTTTTGAAAATGTATTGGATTATTAGAACGACTTGTTCTCAAACTGAGACCTTGTCGATCTTATCCAATTTATTTATTAAAATGTCTCACCAATCCATATTAATCCCAAGCGGGACCCTCCATGGATTAGTGGTTTTCGTAAAAGGAGGGTTCGTGGAGTCGCCACCAATGTTTTACTCAAAACATTGGAAAAAGGGATAAGGCAATTGATTTTATAAATCAACTTTGGCCATTACAACCAGAGTTGGGTAAGGGAGTCGGTTACGCGTGGGGAAGGTGTTAGCACCCCACAGCGCCCCTTTCGGGTTCCCTATGACAGATTATTTTCTAAAATAACAACGTAAAATTACTAAATTACCCCTATTTATTATAAGCGATTATAAATTAACTATCTACATGATGACAGTTTAAATATGCACACAGAAAGCAGTAAAAGGAAGGATTTAAGAAGAAACCTCTTGAAGCGTGCTTTTATATATTGAGTAAAACTGGGAAGCTTTTTGGCGTTCCCTCGCTCTACAAGCTCGCTCGCTCCTTCCTAAAACTTTTAACTATGGAAATCCGGAGGATTTCCCTTCGACTAGATTCGATCCTCAAGCAAAATGGCTCGGGGCTCAAGAACTTTGTCGGATCAACTCTCCGAGTGATTTCTAGGGCAGAACACTGCTCAAAAACCCCAGAATACTCAAGGAGAGGGTTGAAACTATCTGAAAAAAGTGTGGAATGACGTCCAATTGACGTCATATTTATAAGGAATAGGCGCAATACGGCCTACAGAAGCAATACGGCCGTATTGAAATTTTTGAACTTCAATACGGTCGTATTGAGTTCAATACGGCCGTATTGAAATTCAGAAATTTCAATGCGCCCGTATTGAGTTCACTGCGGCTGTATTGAAGCTTCAATACGGCCGTATTGATTTCAGTACGGCCGTATTGAAGTTTCAGAAACTTCAATACGCCGTATTGAGTTCACTGCGGCCGTATTGAAGCTTCAATACGGCCGTATTAAGTTCAGTACGGCCGTATTGGGCTTCATTCCCTCCACTTCCTTATTTTGAGCTATTCTAAGACCTCTAGACCTACAAAGAACCCTCCTAGGGCCTTCCAGGAGTCCTTCTGGCTGATCTTCCTTCAGTCTTCGAGAGTCTTCAAGCTTTATTTCCGACCCGGACAATTTTAGGGGTCTACAGGGAAGAGTTGTGGTGTTGGATCTTGAACTCCTGGCACAATCCTTCCACCATCTTGTTATTTAGATTGGATCCATTATCAGTGATGATCTTATCGGGAATACCGTATCTACATATGATGTTTTTCCTTATGAAGGATGTTACCACCTTTCGGGTCACATGAGCATATGATGCCGCTTCTACCCATTTGGTGAAATAGTCAATGACCACAAGGATGAATCTGTGTCCATTGGATGCCTTTGGTTCGATGGGTCCAATAACATCCATGCCCCACATTGCAAATGGCCAAGGTGAAGCCAACACATTGAGTGGCATTGGTGGGACATGAATATTGTCGGCATATGCTTGACATTTGTGGCATTTCCGAACGTATTGGTAACAATCCCTTTCCATGGTCGACCAATAGTACCCTGCCCTAAGGATTTTCTTAGCCATTGCAGGTCCGGGAATGTGGGTACCGAAAACCCCCTCATGTATTTCTTTGATCACATTTTGAGCTTCGACTTGGTCTATACACCTCAACAAGACCGAGTCATAATTCTTTTTGTAGAGGGTTTCTCCTATTAGCAGAAATCCCATGGCCCTTCTTCGGATATGCTTTTTGTCATTATCGTTGGCCCTGTCAGGATATTCCCCTTTTTTCAGATATTGTTTGATATCGTGGAACCATGGACAATCGTCGATATCTTCATCTATCAGAAGGCAGAACGCTTGCTTATTATGCCGCCGGATATTAATGACAGGCATTTCATGTTCACTATCCAAGGCGAACATTGATGAGAGCGTAGCAAGGGCGTCAGCAAACTGATTCTCCTCCCTTGGAATGTATTCAAAGATGACACTTTGGAAGAATTGTGTCAAATCTTTGATATGCTCAACATATGGTATCAGTTTAGGATTTCGGACTTCCCAGTCACCTCGTAGCTGATGGATGACTAAAGCCGAATCTCCAAATACTTTGAGTTTGAGGATACCATTGTTGATAGCCGCTTGGATTCCTAACGCGCAAGCCTCGTATTCGGCCATATTATTTGTACAGTCGAAATTGAGTCTTGCTGTTAGAGGGATATGCTTTCCTTGTGGGGAGATTAACACTGTCCCAATCCCCTGTCCAAGCATGTTGGAGGCTCCATCAAAATACATGGTCCACGCATCATCTTTTGGTTCTTCATGTTGTATACTCATTATATGCTCATCGGGGAAATCATCCTGAAGGGATTGGTAATCATTGGTCGGCCCGTGTGCTAGGTAATCAACTAGGGTACTACCCTTGATGGCTTTTTGTGTGACATGTATGATGTCAAATTCTGATAATTGTACTTGCCATCGGGCAATCTTCCCAGTGATTATTGGCTTGTCGAACACATACTTAATTGGATCCATTTTGGAAACCAACCAAGTAGTATGCCTTATCATATACTGCCTGAGCCTTTGTGTTGCCCACGCTAACGCACAGCAAGTCTTTTCTAATGGCGTGTAGCGGGTTTCATAATCTAGAAATTTCTTGCTCAAGTAGTAGATGGCTCGTTCTTTCTTTCCAGTTTCGTCCTGTTGCCCTAGCACGGCTCCCATGGACTCATCAAGCACTGTTAGATAGAGGATTAATGGCCTTCCTTCGACAGGTGGCACCAATACTGGTGGATTGGCCAAGCACTGTTTGACCTTGTCAAAAGCTCGTTGACAATTCTCATCCCAAGTTTCGGAATGATTCTTGCGCAATAGCTTGAATATTGGCTTGCACGTGTCAGTCAACTGTGCGATGAACCTTGCAATGTAGTTCACCCTGCCAAGGAATCCTCTTATCTCCTTCTCGGTTTTAGGAGGAGGCATTTCCATTATTGCCTTTACTTTATCGGGGTCCACCTCTATGCCTTTTTCACTAACGATGAACCCGAGAAGCTTACCCGACCGGACTCCGAAAGTACACTTAGCCGGATTTAGCTTAAGCTGATACTTGCGAAGCCGATTGAATAATTTTCTCAAATATTGAATATGGTTCATCTCGTCTTTCGACTTTGCGATCATGTCATCCACGTATACTTCAATTTCCTTGTGGATCATGTCGTGGAATAGTGTCACCATCGCTCGTTGGTAGGTGGCGCCCGCATTTTTAAGTCCAAAAGGCATTACCCTATAGCAAAAAGTGCCCCAGGGTGTGATGAAAGAAGTTTTCTCGCGGTCTTCCATATTCATTTTGATTTGGTTATACCCCGAGTATCCATCCATAAAGGAATAGAGCGTGTTCGTGGCTGTGTGATCCACGAGTGTATCAATATGTGGCAAGGGAAAATCGTCCTTTGGACTGGCACGATTCAGATCCCTATAGTCAACACACACTCTAACCTTTCCATTCTTTTTGATAACTAGCACAATGTTAGCCAGCCATTCGGGATATTGGGATACAACCAAGAATCCCGCGTCTAATTGTTTTTCCACCTCCTCCTTGATCTTTAAAGACCATTCGGGCTTGATTCGTCGAAGCTTTTGTTTAACGGGTCGAAACCCTTCTTTCAATGGCAACTTGTGCTCGACGATTTTAGAGTCCAAACCGGGCATATCACGGTACGACCATGCAAATACATCCTTGTATTCCCTTAATAATTGGATCAATTGTGATTTTATTTCATCACTGATATGGGTCCCAATGTTGACCTCTTGTATTTCTTGACCCTGCCCCAAATTTACGGTCTCCAATTCTTCTTGGTACGGTTGGAGTAGACGAGCTTCTTGATCTAGCAGTCTTTGCAGATCCGGAGAGATGGTCTCCTCATCACTGTCCGACTCAACCCATTCATCCTCGGCTTTTGGATCCCGGTCAGAGCGAACAATTACAGACATAATTATTTTATTGGTTCTGTTTAGGTTTAGAATTATTAATGTTAATGAGAGAGAGAGAAAAGAACGAAATGAGAGAATAATATGTGAAAAATGCCTTTTTATTGATATATGTATGTAAAACTGTACAAAACCCTTATTTACATGAAAAAGGTCCTCATGATCTCGAGTACTGATCATGAGTCCCAAAAAGAAAAATGTGGAGGGGCCCTATCGTGGCTTGCCATACTCTACTCCTGCTTTGGTAGAGGATTCTTGCTCACATCGGGCGCTGTCGAATCGAAAGTGACCCACCCAGCATCAATAAGGCCTTGGACCTTGTGTTTGAGAGCTAGACAGTTCTCTGTTGAATGCCCTGGTGCTCCCGAATGGTATAGACATTTGTCTTGAGGCTTGTACCAATCGGGGTAAGGTGGGTCGATCTTTCTTGGTGGAATATAGGCTAGAAGTTGGGCTTCTACTAGCTTCGGCAGGAGATCGCTATAAGTGGTCGGAAGTTTGTCAAACTTCTTCACAGAGTTGTATTGCGATTTGCCTGACTTCGAAGTGGAAGAAGATGGAGAAATGGTTACAGCGTTGACTCCTCCTTCTTTCTTCTTCCCGAAGGCCTTTTTAGCTTCATATGGTTGGGAAGGCTTAGCCAGCTTCCCACTTTTAAGTCCTTGTTCCACCCTTTCTCCAATGGTGATGATGTCCGAGAAGAGTGTCGTTGTGTTCCCTATCATTTTATCGTAATAGGGACCAGTCAACGAGTTGATGAATAAGGACACCGTCTCCTTATCCGACAGCGGGGGTTCTATCTGTGCCGCCAACTCCCTCCAACGTTGGGCGTACGCCTTGAAGGATTCATCATTCTTTTTACTCAAGGCTTGAAGATCAGACCTATCGGGTGTTAGGTCGATGTTGTATTTATAGCGCTTGAGAAAGGCGTCGGCCAACTGCCTCCACGTGCACACTTGATTTCCATCCAGCTGCATATACCAATTGAGTGCAGTTTCAGCTAAGCTCTCTTGAAAGCAGTGGATCAAGAGCTTTTCATTTGTGGCATATGCAGCCATCTTGCGACAGTACATGGTGAGATGACTTTTGGGGCAAGTCGATCCCACGTACTTTGGGAAATCCGGCACTTTAAATTTAGGAGGGAATTGGATGTCCCTCACTAAGCACATGTCAGCGGCATCTTTGATGTCAAAATCATGCCCCTCCATAGCCCTCAACCGATCTTCTAGGGCGTGGAATTGTTCTTTTGAAACCTCGGGCTCTTTAATCATGATTCCAGCCCCAAGGGGTACAGTGTGTGGAGGATCTTTTTCATGCTCTTCCTCCTCTCCCTCATGATGGGACCCATGTTCACTGTGATGAGATCCATGGACGTTGTGGTGACGCATGAGTTCCATCATTTGCGCCATTTGCTCTTTAAGCTGTGAAAGCTCGGTTGTGAGCTTCTTGTTTTGCTCCTCCAATGCTTCCATTTTCTTGATTCTCTGTGCGCGCGTAAGGACAGAGAGATGACCAGCCACTTTCTAAAATGAATGTTTAGTTAGTTTATTTTATGGAATGAATACACTCTTTAACATGAGCTTGATAAACCTCCATCTTTAAGGCGCTGCCTTTTTAAGACGGAAGTTTACCACCCTTCTTTATCCATGATCTCTCCCCAACGGAGAATCTCTATAGTCATGGGTCTCTTTCACTCATGTCAAGAGGTATTGGTGACCCTAAAATGTATGTTTTTATGAGGATGCATGGTCTCTTATTGGTAATGATGCACATGCCCCTTACTTTTATATTTTCACACATTGGTTTTTCCTCTCATGTCATGACATTTTCATGCATGGGGATTTATTCTTAGACCTTATTACGAGGTTATTTATTAATGCACAAACAATTGCACATAAACATTTACACAAACAATTCACTCATCCACGAACAGTCACGAACGAATCACGAGGTAGGGGTCTCCTGCAGAAAAGTGCATATTCAAGGAGGATCTAACTGTTCTCACTTGGTCAAAGGCCCCCAAGGTGCCCCCATTATAGGGACCCAATTCCTCTCGTCGTAAGTCGATGGAAAGTTCCAACGCACTGTCGGACTCAAGTTCATGGTTATCACCTTGAGTGATGTTTTTCCGACAACGGTCTCGTAGGCTCCTATAGACCCATTCAACCGGCCGTACTAACATCCACTCCCTATGGATTACCACTCATGCCCCCGGGTATAGAGGGAACTGTTGTGTGCAAAGGTTTGTGTGCAATTTATTTCAAACAATTGCGGAAATTTAAACAAACAACAGTTATTTAAAGCCAAATATATAAAGCATGTTATCATACAAGCAAGGGGTAATGAAGTAATTTTTACTATTATTTGTTAAAAACAATCTGTCACTAAATGGGACTGACTCTCAAAGCTTCCCCAGTGGAGTCGCCATCTGTCGCCACCGGCCCGAAACGGGCTTTCGGCATTCGCGAAGGATGGTTTGGACTCGTTTATTTGTTTAAAAATATGGATTGCTAGAATGACGTATTCTCAAACTGAGACCTTGTCAAACGAGCAATTTTATTAAATGATTCACCAATCCATATTAATCCCAAGCGGGACCCTCCATGGATTAGTGGTTTTCGTAAAAGGAGGGTTCGTGGAGTCGCCACCAATGTTTTACTCAAAACATTGGAAAAAGGGATAAGGCAATTGATTTTATAAATCAACTTTGGCCATTACAACCAGAGTTGGGTAAGGGAGTCGGTTACGCGTGGGGAAGGTGTTAGCACCCCACAGCGCCCCTTTCGGGTTCCCTATGACAGATTATTTCTAAAATAATAGCGTAAAATTACTAAATTACCCCTATTTATTATAAGCGATTATAAATTAATTATCTACATGATGTCAGTTTAAATATGCACACAGAAAGCAGTAAAAGGAAGGATTTAAGAAGAAACCTCTTGAAGCGTGCTTTTATATATTGAGTAAAACTGGGAAGCTTTTTGGCGTTCCCTCGCTCTACAAGCTCGCTCGCTCCTTCCTAAAAACTTTTAACTATGGAAATCCGGAGGATTTCCCTTCGACTAGGTTCGATCCTCAAGCAAAATGGCTCGGGGCTCAAGAACTTTGTCGGATCAACTCTCCGAGTGATTTCTAGGGCAGAACACTGCTCAAAAACCCCAGAATACTCAAGGAGAGGGTTAAAACTATCTGAAAAAGTGTGGAATGACGTCCAATTGACGTCATATTTATAGGGAATAGGCGCAATACGGCCTACAGAAGCAATACGGCCGTATTGAAATTTTTGAACTTCAATACGGCCGTATTGAGTTCAATACGGCCGTATTGAAATTCAGAAATTTCAATACGGCCGTATTGAGTTCAATACGGCTGTATTGAAGCTTCAATACGGCCGTATTGATTTCAGTACGGCCGTATTGAAGTTTCAGAAACTTCAATACGCCGTATTGAGTTCACTGCGGCCGTATTGAAGCTTCAATACGGCCGTATTAAGTTCAGTACGGCCGTATTGGGCTTCATTCCCTCCACTTCCTTATTTTGAGCTATTCTAAGACCTCTAGACCTACAGAGAACCCTCCTAGGGCCTTCCAGGAGTCCTTCTGGCTGATCTTCCTTCAGTCTTCGAGAGTCTTCAAGCTTTATTTCCGACCCGGACAATTTTAGGGGTCTACAATGAATAACTCCATTTGTTGCCTATATTCCTCCACACTAGATGACCCTTGTTTCAACCTTTGAAGCTTATCCATAAGCTAACAGTCATAGTATGGGGGAATATGCCTCCTTCTTAAGGTACTACGGAGTTCATTCCAATATTGTATTGGGGCCTCATGATGCAATCTTCTTTCTTTTTCTAAGGAGGTCCACCTATACATAGCATGCCCTTGGTCTTTGTGTTCTTGGTGGCCTTTGATAGTAGTCATCATTGTGATGACTACTATAATGGCTATCACTTGGAGGGTTTGTAGGGTGTTGACTACCCTCATTTTCACTTCTAGGGGTTCTCACCCCATGGCCTCTTTGAGGCCTAGTTGGGGAAACCCTTAGGTTGGGTCCTCCAACTCGTCCCCCCATGACTAGCTTTGCTAGCATCTCTTTTATTTCCTTATTGTTTTTCTCATTTTCTCTCTCTTTTCTATTACATTCTTTCTCTCTTTTTTCATTTTCTTCTTCTTTTCTTTTTATGTATTCCCTAAGTTCTCTAATTTCATCCCGAAGACTATGTCTACTACTATGGGTATTTTGACCACATACACTTGAATGATCACTCATCTTTGATCAAGAAAGGTTTTCACAAAGAGGTTCTTGAAAATATTTTCACAAAAAGTGAGTGATAAAAGGTTTTCACAAAAGCTTTGGAGTGCAAGAGTAGTGATAGGAGGCCTAAGTGCACAAAGTGAACTATCAAGGGAGGTTGAATACAAAGAGTCTCTTAAAAACCAAGCCTTTTCAAGTAGAAATCACTAAGCCCCTTTTCACTTTTCTCACAAAAAATAATATTAGCACAACAAGAGTGAGTGTGTGTTCAGACCCCTAGTAGGCAACTTTGAAAGCCTCTAAATGAACATAAAAAAATCTAAGGAATTATGCTATCAACTAAGAGAATTAAAGGAGAGCAATAAAGCATATACTAGTCGGAAGTCCTAGGGTGAAAACTTGAAGTGACCTTCAAGGTTTTCAAGACACTTCCACAAGTAATAAACGAAACTACTCCTAAAAAAATAATTAATTTAAGAGGCCAATTTACAACCCAATTGAATGAATGTAGACCCCTAAAATTGTCCAGGTCGGAAATAAAGCTCAAAGACTCTCAAAGACCGAAGGAAAGTCAGCCGGAAGGACTCCTGGAAGACCCTAGGATGATTCTTTGTAGGTCTAGAAGTCTTAGAGTAGCTTAGAATAAGGGTGTGCGAGGATTGGAGCTCAATACACCCTCCCAGAGGTTCAGTACGGCCGTACTGAGCCATTTGAACTGCAATACGGCCGTAGTGAACTCAATACGGCCGTACTGAAGTTTTTAAACTTCAGTACGGCCGTACCAAATTCAATATGGCCGTACTGTAGTTCAAAATGGCTCAGTACGGGCCGTACCAAATTCAATACGGCCGTACTGTAGTTCAAAAACCCAGTACGGGCCGTATTGACCTCCCAGGCCGTATTGCGCCTCAATCCTATAAGTAGGACGTCATTGGCACGCCCTCCCACACTTTTTCGAGACTCCTAGACCCTCGTGCTGAGTATTCTTGGGTTTTTGAGCTATTCTCTGCCCTAGAAGTCTCTCCGAGAGCCAATCCGACGAAGTTCTTGAGTCATGAGCCATTAGCTTGAGACTCGAACAAGTCGAAGGGAAATCTCTTTGATTTCCATAGTAAAAACTATCTTTAGGGAAAGGAGCGAGCGGACGTGTAGTGGGAAGGAGCGCTAAAAAGCCTCCTAAACTTTGTTTTGAATATATAAAAGCCCGCTTCGAAGGTTTTCTCTCCAAATCCCTTCTTTTACCTTATTTATTGCTTTTTGATTGTTGCATTGCATGTTTAGAGTTTTCATCATGTAAATATTTTATTCATAATCGTTTCTAATAAATGGGGGTAATTTAGTAACTTTACGCTATTATTTATGAAATAATCTGTCATAGGGAACCCGAAAGGGGCGTTGTGGGGTGTTAACACCTTCCTCACACGTAACCGACTCCCTTACCCGACTCTGGTTGTAATGGCCGAAGTTGATTTGCGAAAATCAATTGCCTTATATCTTTTTCCAATGTTTTGAGTAAAACATTGGTGGCGACTCCAAGAACCCCTTCTTTTTGCGAAAACCATTAATCCATGGAGGGTCCCGCTTGGGATTAACATGGATTGGTGAGAGTCATTTAAACAAAATTGTTAGCTCGATGAGGTCTCAGTTTGAGAATAAGTCGTTCTAACAATCCATCATTTTTCAAAACTTAAAAAGAGTCCGACCATCGTCGCGAATGCCAACGTCCGTTTCGGCGGGGTGGCGACAGATGGCGACTCCACTGGGGAAGCCTCGAGAGTCAGTCCCATTTAGTGATGGATTATTTCGAAAATGATAGTTTAAAATTACTTCATTACCCCTCGCTTGTATGATAAAATGTTTTACCTAATTGGCTTTGTCGCCACCCGCCGAAACGGACCTTGGCGTTCGCGACGATGGTTGGACTCTTTTTAGTTTTAGAAATGTGGGATTGTTAGAACGACTTATTCTCAAACTGAGACCTCATCGAACTAACAATACTTATTAAATGATTCTCACCAATCCATGTTAATCCCAAGCGGGACCCTCCATGGATTAGTGGTTTTCGTAAAAAGAAGGGTTCTTGGAGTCGCCACCAATATTTTACTCAAAACATTGGAAAAAGATATAAGGCAATTGATTTTCATAAATCAACTTTGGCCACTACAACCAGAGTCGGGTAAGGGAGTCGGTTACGTGCGAGGAAGGTGTTAGCACCCCACAACGCCCCTTTCGGGTTCCCTATGACGGATTATTTCATAAATAGCAGTGTAAAGTTACTAAATTACCCCTATTTATTAGAAACAATTATAGATTAAATATTTACATGATGAAAGCTCTAAACATGCAATGCGACAATCAAAAATCAATGAAAGCGGTAAAAGAAAGGATTTAGAAAGAAACCTCCGAAGCGGGCTTTTATATATATCAGAACAACATTAGGAGGCTTTTTGGCGCTCCTTCCCACTACACGTCCGCTCGTTCCTTTCCCCTAAAGACAAATTTTTACTATGGAAATCATAGAGATTTCCCTTCGACTTGTTCGAATCTCAAGCTAATGGCTCATGACTCAAGAACTTCGTCGGATCGGCTCCCGGAGAGATATCTAGGCAGAGAAAAGCTCAAAAACCCAAGAATACTCAGTAGGAGGGTTGAGGAATGTGTAAAAAGTGTGGAAGGACGTGCAAATGACGTCCTATTTATAGGATTGAGGCGCAATACGGCCTGGGAGGTCAATACGGCCCGTACTGGGTTTTTGAACTACAGTACGGCCGTATTGAATTTGGTACGGCCGTACTGAAGTTCAAAAACTTCAGTACGGCCGTATTGAGTTCACTACGGCCGTATTGCAGTTCAAATGGCTCAGTACGGCCGTAATGAACCTCTGGGAGGGCGTATTGAGCTCCAATCCTCGCACACCCTTATTCTAAGCTACTCTAAGACTCCTAGACTTACAAAGAATCATCCTAGGGTCTTCCAGGAGTCCTTCCGGCTGACTTTCCTTCGGTCTTCGAGAGTCTTTGAGTCTTATTTCCGACCCGGACAATTTTAGGGGTCTACAGGCTTTAATAATTGTTGGGTGTTTAAATTTTCGCAATTGTTTGAAATATAAACTGCACACAAACCTTTGCACACAACAGTTCCCTCTATACCCAGGGGCATGAGTGGAAAGCCATAGGGAGTGGATGCTAGTACGGCCGGTTGTCGAATGGGTCTATAGGTGCCCGTAGACCGTTGTCGGAAAGTATCACTCAAGGTGAAAACCATGAACTCAAGTCCGACAGTGCGTTGGAGCTTTCCATCGACTTACGACGAGAGGGATTGGGTCCCTATAATGGGGGCACCTTGGGGGCCTTGGACCGGTGAGAACAGTTAGAACCTCCTTGAATATGCACTTGTCTGCAGGATACCCCTACCTCGTGATTCGCTCGTGACTGTTCGTGGATGAGTGAATTGTTTGTGCATTGTTTATGTGACATTGTTTGAGCATACATTGCATTCTTTAAACATACAACATTCCCTTTTAAAATAAGAATAAATAGGAATAAGAATCTTCCATTACATGGTGTTAACATCTACCTTCATCACATTCATATAGGTAGTTTCCCTTTTCACCCAAAAAAATACACAAAAACAAAATACCCAAAAAAGAAAAAGGGTTATTTATCCAAACCAAGCAATATCATGCATCATCTTAGGAACATCCTGAAAACATGATAATGCTTAGTTGAATAAACACAATGTATGCATATTCAACGCCATCATCTCATATCATGCATTCTTATCAAAGATCGTGGAGGGATCTAGGTTTGCATTTCATACATCCCTCCTAGTAATTTACTAATAATAGTAATAAAAAGAAAGGATTAATCGATGCGTATGTTCAGAATGGATCGCACGCCATTTGTTATTAAGTGTAAGCCAACAACCGCGCCAAGCGAACGCACATCAACTCCGTTGTTGGTAATCAAGACGAATAAAGGGGAAGGTCCGACACCGTTGAAGATTACTGTTCCAAGACCTTTTCCCTACGAATCGAATAAGGCTGTGCCATGGATATACGACATCCATTCTTCTGCCGACAGCGATATCTCTAACATCGCTGGACTTGGGGGCATGACTAGGAGTGGCAGGATCTACACTCCCGAAGATCTTCATGATAAAGCTCCCAAGAATAAAGGAAAGGAAAAAGAAAAAACCGAGGAAAATAAGGAATCCGAGGAGGAGACTGACGAGCTGTTAAAATATATCCGACAGAGCGAGTACTCCATCGTGGATCAACTTCATAGGACGCCAGCAAAGATTACTCTGTTGTCGTTGATCCTAAGCTCCGAACCGCATCGGCAAGCTCTGTTGAAAGTCTTGAACGAGGCATACGTGTCGCACACTATCTCCCAAGACAAATTTGAGGGGATTGTTAGTCACATCACGGCTAATGATCACCTCACTTTCACCGATGAAGAAATCCCCGCTGAGGGACAGAATCACAACAAGCCCTTGCACATCTCTGTAAAGTGCAAGGAATACCACATCGCTAAAGTCTTGGTGGATAACGGATCTTCCTTGAATGTGATGCCAAAAAGAACGTTCGATGAAATGGCAATCAAGGGAATCCAAATGCGCCCGAGCAACATGATCGTCCGAGCTTTCGACGGTTCTAAAAGAGAAGTGGTGGGAGAAATTAATCTTCCAATCCAAATTGGACCCACCATCTTTGATGTCGAATTTCAAGTGATGGACATTACTCCCACGTACAGCTGTCTCCTCGGCCGACCTTGGATTCATGATGCGAAAGCTGTTCCCTCTACGCTCCACCAGAAAGTCAAATTCATAGTGGGTGACAAGCTGGTGACCGTACAAGCTGAAGATGACATGCTCATCAGCAAGCCATCTGCCATACCTTACGTGGATACAGTAGAGGAAGCTCTAGAGACCGCCTTCCAAGCATTGGAGATCACCAATGTCGAAACGTTTCCCCGAGAAATGAAGAAGGTAGCCTACATGCTCACCAAGAACGGATACTTGCCTGGACAAGGACTTGGCAAGGATTCCCAAGGAATTCCCGAGCTACCCATTATCAAGGATAATCCGGGGAAACAAGGGTTAGGATACAACCCTAATAAAGATCAAAGGACGAAGAGGAACCAAGATCCTTCTCGGCGTTCTTTAAGCCAGATCTTTAGGAAAGCCGGTTCACAAGCGTCAAGGCCGGTCGTCGTCATCAAGTGCTCTTCTCCTTCCGATAGGGATGTATAGACCTGATGACTGTTAGAGATTACTCCTCGGGGACAGCCCGACCCCCGAGCCTCGATAGGGCACATGTTTCCGCTATAATTATAATAAAATCATTCTTTATTATTTCTTATTGCTTCTTTTCTTGCTTGCAATAAATTTCTAGACCACATTATTTTAACCCTGTTTGAATAAGCATAAATGAGGTTAAAATTGTCTTAATAACAATAAACCCGCATCATTTTTATGTGGAAGTGTGTATGACAACTTGGAGCACCATTCCTTGGCCTCGACAAGTGCCATCATGGATAAAAAAGAAATCCTTTAAAAACAAAAAATCATAAAAACAAAAAAGCTCGGCAGGAAACCCAAAAAGGGGGCTGCGCAAAAATAAGAGCCAAGAACCCGCTAGGAATCCCACGAAAGGGTGACCTAGGCAAAAATTAGGGTTGCAAAAATAAACAAAAACAAAGGTCCGCTGAGACGCCACAAAAGGGTGTTTTAGGCAAAAAAATAAGGACAATCAAAAAGCAAAAGAAATCCATGATGGTACCATGAGCTGAATTCAAAAAGAAAGGTTCAAGGGAAACTATCTAAGTTGTCAAATCACAACGTCAATAACAAGACTTTCTTAACTTCATAAGTGTTTAATCAAACAAGCCTAAACACATGAGCCTACCTTGGCCAGCCATTCTTACAAAAACCGTTTTCAAAACAATAAATAATCCCCTCTAAAACACAAACTTTTGAACAAAAATACCTTTCCCTTCTTTTCTCTTGTCCCAAACGATTTTAGAATAATCTAGTGGAAACATGGAGATATAGTGGTCAATAGGAAGGTTAATACATCTTCTAAAGGAAGGGAAGGATCACTGGTTTGATGACACCAATCTCGATATAACACGCATCATTCATCGGTTACAGAAATCGGCAGCGCACAGCCCGTCTAGAGGAATGGCAAAAATCCAAGTAAAGAAACGCATCGGTTAATTCTTTTGAAAAATAAATCAAATAGAATTAAGTGCATCATACCGCATACATGCATACAAATGATAGGTGTACTGGAAGATCACTTATTCTCTGTTTATTGAAAAAACAAATAAAAAACAAAAAAAACAAAAAAACAAAAAAACATATAAACTTCAGAAAAAACAAAGCGCCCGTACCATGTTCAGTACACCCGTACTAAAATTAGGGTTATGAACAAATTTTCAACTCAAATACGGGCGTACTGAAATGAATACGGCAGCATTGGCCATAACGTCCACACCAATACGGGCGTATTGAATTCAATACGGCCCGTATTGGCCCATTCTTTTGTACATCAACAACATCTTCATTCCTCTGCATACTTTATCTGTGAGTGTGTTTGAGATCCCTTCGTACAGAAAAAGCCGAAAATCGACAAAAAAGGCAAAAAATTCAGAAAATCCAACAAATCGTACAAAATAACTGAGCCTGGAGAGGCTTGCCGAAATAATACTCCCCAGAGACATCTCAGCTTGCACTCTTGGGCCGAATTCCCAGTGAAAGCTATCAGAGCAAGATCAGCAAGATTCCCCAATGGAAGCATGATCATCCAAACAAAGTATCCGAGTCAAAGGACTCAGACTTCCTCAGTGGAAGATAGCTTTCCAACTCGAGCGACGAGTGAAGCTAAGCCTGCAGAGGCTTTCTAAATAATACTCTGGGATACATAAGATCCTCAATCCCCACTCGCCTACTCAGAGGCACTCCTCCAAAAAAAAGGAAAATCCAAAAAGATCAATACTCATTCCCCAAGCGGAATTCGGTATTCAGCTAAACACCGAACGTCAAGATAATCCGCCTAACAGAAGAGGCCAATCAAGATCAATACGACAGAATCCCCCAGCGGATAACAGCCTACGCAGAGGCAACAAAACAGAAAATCAAAAGAGTCACCCGAATAAGGATAACCGGGATACTCCACCAACGTCGAAAGGACGTCAGCCAATCATAAGGCATCGCTCACCTCAGGAAGAACATCTTTGTGTCTGCATCCCCACGGAATCAGAATTTCCTAGTGGGCACCAACTACGCAATGGAAAGTTAGGACACAAGAACCTATGAGTAACTGCACATCCCCTAGACGGATCCCTGCGTTATCCAGCCTTCAGCGGCACCAAAATCAAAAAACAACCGTCGAAGCAGCATCGTGGACTGTGGAGACAAAATCATCACAACAGAATCCCCCAGCGGATAACAGCCTACGCAGAGGCAACAAAACCAGAAAATCAAAAGAGTCACCCGAATAAGGATAACCGGGATACTCCACCAACGTCGAAAGGACGTCAGCCAATCATAAGGCATCGCTCACCTCAGAAAGAGCATCTTTGTGTCTGCATCCCCAAGGAATCAGAATTTCCCCAGTGGGCACCAACTACGCAATGGAAAGTTGGGACACAAGAACCTATGAGTAACTGCACATCCCCTAGACGGATCCCTGCGTTATCCAGCCCTCAGCGGCACCAAAATCAAAAACAACCGTCGAAGCAGCATCGTGGACTGTCGAGACAAAATCATCACAAATCCCTGGAGAGGGCAAACTCACGCTACCAAAGTGACCAGAAGCACGGAGGTATGCAACCCTGGGGAGGGCAAACCGCAGACCCTGGAGAGGGCAAACTCACGCTACCAAAGTGACCAGAAGCACGGAGGTATGCAACCCTGGGGAGGGCAAACCGCAGACCTTGGAGAGGGAAAACTCACGCTACCAAAGTGACTAGAAGCACGGAGGTATGCAACCCTGGGGAGGGCAAACCTCAGACCCTGGAGAGGGTAAACTCACGCTACCGAGGTTGTCAGAAACACCGAGGTATGCACGAGCCTGGAGAGGCGACGACTAATACTCAGCTACCCCGTCGTCAGAAACACGGAGGTATGCAGCTACCGAGGTTGTCAGAAACACCGAGGTATGCACGAGCCTGGAGAGGCGACGACTAATACTCAGCTACCCCGTCGTCAGAAACACGGAGGTATGCAGCTACCGAGGTTGTCAGAAACACCGAGGTATCCACGAGCCTGGAGAGGCGGTACTCAGCTACCCCGTCGTTAGAAACACGGAGGTATGCAGCTATCGAGGTTGTCAAAAACACCGAGGTATGCACGAGCCTGGAGAGGCGATACTCAGCTACCCCGTCGTCAGAAACACGGAGGTATGCAGCTACCGAGGTTGTCAGAAACACCGAGGTATGCACGAGCCTGGAGAGGCGACGACCAATACTCAGCTACCCCGTCGTCAGAAACACGGAGGTATGCAGCTGCCAACGTCGTCAGACACACGGAGGCATGCAGACCCTGGAGAGGGCAAACTCACGCTACCGAGGTTGTTAGAAACACCGAGGTATGCACGAGCCTGGAGAGGCGACGACTAATACTCAACCTGGAGAGGCCACTCAACAATTTTCCCACCGGAAGACACTACAAGTTGGAAGGATGGCTTACTCCCCGGACAATTGGGTCAACTCCTTTACTTGTCAACCGCTACACCAAAAAGCCGTTCGACTAAGTAAAGGGGGGGCAGCTGTAGACCCCTAAAATTGTTCGGGTCGGAAATAAAGCTCAAAGACTCTCAAAGACCGAAGGAAAGTCAGCCGGAAGGACTCCTGGAAGACCCTAGGATGATTCTTTGTAGGTCTAGAAGTCTTAGAGTAGCTTAGAATAAGGGTGTGCGAGGATTGGAGCTCAATACACCCTCCCAGAGGTTCAGTACGGCCGTACTGAGCCATTTGAACTGCAATACGGCCGTAGTGAACTCAATACGGCCGTACTGAAGTTTTTGAACTTCAGTACGGCCGTACCAAATTCAATACGGCCGTACTGTAGTTCAAAATGGCTCAGTACGGGCCGTACCAAATTCAATACGGCCGTACTGTAGTTCAAAAACCCAGTACGGGCCGTATTGACCTCCCAGGCCGTATTGCGCCTCAATCCTATAAATAGGACGTCATTGGCACGTCCTCCCACACTTTTTCGAGACTCTTGGACCCTCGTGCTGAGTATTCTTGGGTTTTTGAGCTATTCTCTGCCCTAGAAGTCTCTCCGAGAGCCAATCCGACGAAGTTCTTGAGTCATGAGCCATTAGCTTGAGACTCGAACAAGTCGAAGGGAAATCTCTTTGATTTCCATAGTAAAAATTATCTTTAGGGAAAGGAGCGAGCGGACGTGTAGTGGGAAGGAGCGCCAAAAAGCCTCCTAAACTTCGTTTTGAATATATAAAAGCCCGCTTCGAAGGTTTTCTCTCCAAATCCCTTCTTTTACCGCTTTTATTTATTGCTTTTTGATTGTTGCATTGCATGTTTAGAGTTTTCATCATGTAAATATTTTATTCATAATCGTTTCTAATAAATGGGGGTAATTTAGTAACTTTACGCTATTATTTATGAAATAATCTGTCATAGGGAACCCGAAAGGGGCGTTGTGGGGTGCTAACACCTTCCTCACACGTAACCGACTCCCTTACCCGACTCTAGTTGTAATGGCCGAAGTTGATTTGCGAAAATCAATTGCCTTATATCTTTTTCCAATGTTTTGAGTAAAACATTGGTGGCGACTCCAAGAACCCCTTCTTTTTGCGAAAACCATTAATCCATGGAGGGTCCCGCTTGGGATTAACATGGATTGGTGAGAGTCATTTAAACAAAATTGTTAGCTCGATGAGGTCTCAGTTTGAGAATAAGTCGTTCTAACAATCCATCATTTTTCAAAACTTAAAAAGAGTCCGACCATCGTCGCGAATGCCAACGTCCGTTTCGGCGGGTGGCGACAATGAATAAGGATTAAGACACAAGTGGCCCAATCAAAACAACACAAAGTTGGCGCAAAAGAAAGAGTAAAGAAACAAAAGAAGAAAATTCTTTGAGCTCCAATTTGGTGTTCCCTTCACAATGAGCAAAATTGGTTAGTTTCCTCCCAATGTGTTTGGCACTCTAAGTTTGTGATGGTTCCCTCCCAAAGATCTTTGGATCTCATGGCCAACTCCTCCAACTCAATCTTCCCCAAAATTGCATGGAAGTGTGGAAGTAGGCTTAATCTACACCAAGTGAAACAAACCGACCAAGAGCAAGAAAGGAGGCCAAGAAATAAAAACTAAAAATGCTCAATTAGAAAGGCTAAACTCAAGGGGAATATTGATGAGATAAAACAAAAGGAATTCCAAGAAAGACAAGCAAAAAATTAAGACACATTTAAGAAGGCAAGCACTCAAAGAAAAATCCTAGAACGGTTCTAGAATAGAATTAAGTGTTTAAGGTTCCTTGTCCTTAAATGAAATCAATTAGTGCAAGGTCTCTTACATAATGTCCAGCCACGGTTTTGGTTATAAAATGGGTCCAAATATGGGTCCAAAAATGGTCCAAGTCCAACCCCAAGTGTGCAAGGATATAATGGTAATTGTCTACAAGTCTAGCAATAATTTCCTTTTGAATTTTTTTTCTCATGTATTTTTCCAGCCAGATTTTGATGCAGCCCCTTGGTCAGTTTTTTATTTTTTATTTTAACCTTGTTATGTTGCTTGGTTTTTACACTTGTGGGTAAATTAAAAGTAGCACAAAAAAGTAGTAGACAAAAAGGACAAGTGGCATGCAAAAAGCAACTTTTGTAAGGTGGAATGTGTCTTGTACTGTGTACTAACTTGGTGCAGTTTTTTCAGCAAAAAAACACACATTCTTGGCAGATTTTTCAGCAACAAAACACTACTTGGTTGTCATACAAAGGACAAGGGACAATCATGTGATGATGAGCATGTAGGGGTGGCTAACCATGCATGTATAGGAGACAAATCCACATGGAATTCAACAAACTTTTAGAACATGTCATGAACTAAATAACATGCATGAATGACCTCTAAGAACATGCAAAAATTTTGGCCAGCCACTTAGGAGAGGAAACATGTTGGGATTGGAGAGCTTGAGATTAATGAGATCACCTCTGAAGTTTGAAGAGTTTTGATGATAACAAATGTGTACCAAGGACATCAACAACAAAGAAGTCAAAAACAAAGTCAAAGGAAGATGCTATGTAATAGGAGTAGTTTATAGTGTATAAAATTGTTTTGATTGAGTTTATCTTTTGTGTGTGCTGTGTGCATAAGCTAAATCCATATCTAATCTGATTAGGGAGTGTATGATGATGAGTTAAAAGGATTAAGAAGTTATTTTGAGACTTAAAACAAATTTTTGAAAACTAACTCAAAATAATCGATTATCATTAAATATAATCGATTATTCCTACAACAGGAAAAAAGGGATGCCTTGCTGCAATAATCGATTATTTGTGAAATAATCGATTATCCCAGAAATGACTCTCTGGAATAATCGATTATCCAGCAAAATAATCGATTAAATTGTTCTTGGTGGATTTCCAGAAAATTTGAAGAACAAAATAATCGATTATTCTTTAAAATAATCGACTATCTGGATCCGAAACTTTTATAAATAGTTTGAACATTTTGAAACTTCAGAACAGAGTTAGAATTGAGAATCAAAATTATAAAAGCGTTTTTGTGAAGTCTTTGTGACAATCTTGGAGAGTTTTCTTTGTGAATCCAAGAAGAAAAATGTTTGTGAAAAGCTTTGAGAAAAGATCATCATCATCACATTCTTGAAAGGAAAGAGATTAAGATTTGCTTCTGAATTCCAGGTGAATTCATTCCTTAATTCTTTGTGAATACTTGTAAATCTTGACAGGGTTTCTCAAGTGGTAAGGAATTCTTGTAGTGGGTTTCTACAAGGGGTGCTTTCTTGAGGTCAAGAAAGTGGTTATCTTGAATGTAGGAGTATATGCATGTGTGGTATGCTTGTAAACCTTCTTCATTAAGATAGTGGAACAAATCTTGATTAGGTTATGATTGAGGACTGGATGTAGGTCACATGTGGAGTGGCTGAACCAGGATAAAAGACTTGTGCAATCTTATCTTACCCTTATCTTTTACTTTGTGTAATATCTTGATTGTGCATTAAAGAAGATTGTTCTTGATTAACATGTGTGTTTGAATAAAATTGGTTTGAACTAAATCAAAGCATTACATATTTATTCATGAATAAAATTGGTTTGAACCTCATACTTGGTTAATCAAGATAGCATATAAGATTCATTCTTCAATAACAAGTCTTTAAGAAACTTCATTGAAAATTCATTTTTAGAAAAGTTTAATTGAAATAAAGATCCTAAATACTTTGAAAATTTTTAAAGTGTCATAGAATCCAATTCACCCCCCTTTTGGATTGAGCCATTCTTTTCTAACAAAACATGCATCATTCATTTCCATGTTACATACATCAAGTGAAGGTGTTATGTATATACTTGGTATTTGGGTGAAAAAGTGAGAGAAACACAAACTTGAGACAAAACTTGGATAAATAAAGATTAAAATGGGGTTCATAAAGTGTTCATCATGTTCTTGAAAAACTTTTCCAGCAAAGGTGAAAATGGAGAAAAGCACACGAGAACCTATTTTAAAGGAAACCTAGAGCACAACAAAGGAAGGCTCATGAACCAATAATGAACCACTCAACAAGAAGACAACATTTTAAGCAATATTTTAGAGGATAACATCAATACATATGAGAAGACACAGACATGACAAGAAACATTTAGAAGACACAAAAGACAAGAGACAAGTTACCCTTGAAGACAACCATGGCTCTTGATACCACATGATGGAACCAACTTCTCCATAAGAGCTAGTGGTTGATTCCTTCTCTTCTCCAAGGTTGATATGATGTGAAGGATTATCTCTTCAAGGGTATGGAAGTGGAGGATTTGGTGTTTGGGAAGGTGAAGGGTGACGCACAAAATGAAGGAGAAAAATGGATGGTGTTTGGTGGTGTAGCTCCTTTAGGCTAGCTCACTTCACTTAGGATGATGAAGGCCAACCAAGGAAGACCCAAGCTCACTCAAGGAAGAGAGGAGAGGATAGGGGGCCATGGAGTTCCTAGGGGAATAAGGAAAGAATGAAGAGGCACTAGGCTCACTCAATAGCATTAACTTCCAAAGTGGCTACAAGGTGGGTTACCTAGAGTACTTATAGAGAGAGAAAGGCATCTAGGGTTTCTTGGGAGCATTTGGCAGAAATTTTGGAGTCCAGATGCACCCTAAATGAACCCTAAATGAATCCCAAATGAAATGGCTCTCATCCCTCCTAAAAGACTAAAGTACCCTTAGGTCAAAAAAAAGAAAGAAATGGACTTTTGACCTTAAAAATAAGGCTTAATTCCTAAAATAAATCATAAGACTAATTTTTCACCATAATACAAAGGCTAAATAAAAATACAAAATAAAATCCTAATATCTAATTTACCCCAAAATATAAGGGCAAAATGGTAAAAGAAAGCAACAAATTAAGGAGAGGGCTCAAATTCCACACACATGATGACCATGGCCTTTAGTGTGGTGTGTTCTTCATCTTCCTCTACTCTCCTGGCCATGGACCTTGTGATAAGCCCTATATGATGCTTCAAGGATGGTCCTCCATCATTTTTACTCAAGGTAGAGATACGTAGGGTTCTTGGCTGAAAATGACCAAGAGAGACTAAGGAAAATATAAAGACACAAAAGGCTCAATCTATATTAATTTTCAAAGTATTTACAAGGAGGCTAGACTAGGGTATTTATAGAAGGGAGGATGCATTTAGGGTTACATTTGAGAGTGCATCGCCAAGTAATGCAATCCAAATGCACTTCAAATGAAACCTAAATTAACCCTAAATGCTACTTGGTGGCCAAGGATGGAATCTTTGGGTTTGGTTAAGCTACTTCTTGGTGCATGATAAGACCATGCAACCTAGGTGCCCTCTACTTGGGCCTAAGCCTTGCCAAGTCCAAAAATAAATCCAATGCCTCCAAAAAAACATGTCTAGGCCTAGTTTCCAACCTTAATCAAATACCCTAGCTATAAAATAAAATCCTATAATTTAAGACACCCTATAATACAAGGGTAAAATAGGAAATACAAGAAAAATAAATCCTATGTCTAAGGTACCCAAAATACAAGGGTAAAATAGGAAATTAAAGACAAGGGAAAAAATAGGAATAAATCCTATACTATAAAAACTTAGGAGCTAAGGCCCAAAAGTAGTCTCACTCCTCTTATTGTTTTCAAAACTAACCCATTCCTCTTGCCTCCTTCAATATATCACCTCTTGGTCTTCTTGGCCTTAGTGTGATTCCATCATTCCCTCCCTCTTGAAAAGGTTTTGACCTCAAATCAAGAGGTTCTTCATGGTGGACGTCATGACCAACAAAAACATAAAAATAAGCATTAGGGGCAATAGTATATGATATAAATGGAAAGTGCATCCTAAGAGGAGTTCCACTAAAAATGCTAAAAAGATTGCATAAACTAAAAGGACTAGACTCTCTAATGCTAAAGGTAGGATCCTCCCCATGGTGAAGTCTAGGTTTATAACTAAAGCCTAAAAAGGTAAAAAGACTAAAACTATAGCACACTAAAGCATTAGTCATAAAAACTAAAATATCTTGTTGGAGGTACCCAATGTAGTAACCTAGGAATGTCTTGGAAAATAAAGAAAACTTAACTAAAAATTTATGTAAACTACTTTGTATTGCATTATTTGTTAGATACATATGAGAAAAAGGTGTTAAGCGAAGTCTAGAAGACTCATATAATCTAAGTTTGTCTTGTAGAGAAATAGTCAAGTTAAGTTCAAATAAGTTATAACTTCCCTCAAGATCAAAAATAGAAAATACAACACCATGAGATGTATCCAACAAACCGTACAAACCAACAGTTGGGTGCTTTATGAAGACAACTAAAGTAGAAAGAGTCTTAAAGAAAGTAGGCTTATCTACCTTGGGCACCACCAAGGAAGTAGCACAAGAAGTAGGACTAAGTGAAGTCCACTTCTTCTTCACTAATTCTTGAAGTTGAGATTCTTTTTCTTTAAAAAGTACTTGTTTTTTAACCTCCACTTCATGACTAGTGGCAACACGAGAGAAAGAGTTAAGGTCTTGATGAATGAAGATAGTCTTTTTTAAATCATTTTCAATGGTAAAGTGACTCTCTTTAAGCATAAGCCCTTTGGAAGAAATATTATCCTCTTTACTCTTCATTAGGGGTGTTGGTTGTTGTTTTTCTTGTTCTAACCATTCTTTAACCCTCTCTATACTTTTCTTCTTTTTTTCTTTCTTTATCATTTTTATTTTCTTTTCTTTTTCTTTTCTTATAAGTTCTTCCTCTCTTTTTGTATTTTCTTCCTCATGCATACTCTTAAGGATTCTAACCCCTTTGGCTATTTGTGACCTAGTTGGAATAACCCTAGGTTTGGATCCACTAGTTTCTCTCCCCTCAACTAATTTTGCAAGTAATTGTCTTATTTCTTCATTATTCTTTGCATTTTCTTTTTCCCTTTTTCTAATTTCTTCCTCTCTTTTTATGTTTTCCTCTTCTTTTTTTCTTAGGTACTCTTTTAGTTCCCTAAGTTCATCTCTAACACTAGGTCTACTACTATGAGAGTTATGCATATACACAATTGTCACCACCGGCCCGAAACGGGCTTTCGGCATTCGCGAAGGATGGTTGGACTCTTTTATTTGTTTAAAAATATGGATTGCTGGAATGACTTATTCTCAAACTGAGACCTTGTCAAACGAGCAATTTTATTAAAAGGCTCACCAATCCATATTAATCCCAAGCGGGACCCTCCATGGATTAGCGGTTTTCATAAAAAGGAAGGGTTCATGGAGTCGCCACCAATGTTTTACTCAAAACATTGGAAAAAGAAGTTTAAAGCAATCGATTCAAAAATCGACTTCGGCCATGACAACCAGAGTCGGGTAAGGGAGTCGGTTACGCGTGGGGAAGGTGTTAGCACCCCACAGCGCCCCTTTCGGGTTCCCTATGACAGATTATTTATTAAATAATAGCGCAAAATTACTAAATTACCCCTATTTATTATAAGCGATTGTAAATTAAATATCTACATGATGATAAATTTAAATATGCAACAATCAGAAAGCGGTAAAAGAAGGGATTTTTAGAAAAGAAACCTCTTGAAGCGTGCTTTTTATATATCAAGTAAAACTGGGAAGCTTTTTGGCGTTCCCTCGCTCTACAAGCCCGCTCGCTCCCTCCTAGAAAATTTTAACTATGGAAATCCGGAGATTTCCCTTCGACTAAGTTCGAATCTCCAAGCTAAATGCTCGGAATTCCAGAACTTCGTCGGATCGACTCCCAGAGAGATTTCTAGGGCAGAACACTGCTCAAACACCCCAGAATACTCAAGGAGGGAGTCAAAACTGTGTGTAAAAGTGTCGAATGACGTCCAATTGACGTCATATTTATAGGGATGAGGCGCAATACGGCCTCTAGGGGTCAATACGGTCCGTATTGAAGTTTTGAACTACAATACGGCCGTATTGAATTCAGTACGGCCGTATTGAAGTTCAGAAACTTCAATACGGCCGTATTGAGTTCAGTGCGGCCGTATTGTAGTTTAAAATGTTCAATACGGCCGTACTGAACTTTTGGGAGGCCGTATTGGGCTTCATTCCCTCCACTTTCTTATTTTTTGCTACTCTAATACCTCTAAACCTACAGATTGTCATCCCACGGTCTTCTAAGAGTCCCTTTGGCTGACTTTCCTTTGATCTTCGAGAGTCTTCGAGTCTTATTTCCGACCCGGACAATTTTAGGGGTCTACAGCTGCCCCCCCTTTACTTAGTCAAATGGCCTTTTAGTGTACCGGTTGATAAGTAAAGGAGTTGACCCAATTGTCCGAGGAATAAGGCCATCCTTCCGACTTGTAGTGTCTTCCGGTGGAAAATTGCTGAGTAGCCTCTCCAGGTTTTGCTTCGCTCGTCGCCCGAGCCGGAAGCTGCATACCTCCGTGCTTCTGAACACTCTGGTAGCGTGAGTACCGCCTCTCCAGGCTCAACTTCACTCGACGCCCGAGCTGGAAGTTGTGAGTACCGCCTCTCCAGGCTTAGCTTCGCTTGCCGCCCAAGCTGGAAGCTGTGAGTACCGCCTCTCCAGGCTCTGCTTCGGTGCTTCTGACATCCTAGGCAGTTGAGTCTGCCCTCTCCAGGGTGTTGCATACCTCGGCACTTCTGACAACCTCGGTAGCTAAGTTTACCCTCTCCAGGGTCAACTTCACTCGACGCCCGAGCCGGAAGTTGAACACCAACGTGCCTCTGACGACGCTGATGGTTGAGTACCGTCTCTCCAGACCTTGAGTACCGTCTCTCCAGACTTTGAGTACCGTCTCTCCAGGCTTTGAGTACCGTCTCTCCAGGCTTTGAGTACCGTCTCTCCAGACTTTGAGTACCGTCTCTCCAGACTTTGAGTACCGTCTCTCCAGACTCTGAGTACCGTCTCTCCAGACTCTGAGTACCGTCTCTCCAGACTCTGAGTACCGTCTCTCCAGACTCTGAGTACCGTCTCTCCAGACTCTGAGTACCGTCTCTCCAGACTCTGAGTACCGTCTCTCCAGACTCTGAGTACCGTCTCTCCAGACTCTGAGTACCGTCTCTCCAGACTCTGAGTACCGTCTCTCCAGACTCTGAGTACCGTCTCTCCAGACTCTGAGTACCGTCTCTCCAGACTCTGAGTACCGTCTCTCCAGACTCTGAGTACCGTCTCTCCAGACTCTGAGTACCGTCTCTCCAGACTTTGAGTACCGTCTCTCCAGACTTTGCTTCGGTTGTCTCTGACGACCTAGGCAACTGAGTTTGCCCTCTCCAGGGTCTGCGTCCGTGTCTTCTGATCACTTCGGCAATGCGAGTTTACCCTCTCCAGGGATCTGAGATGATTTTTTGTCTCCACAGTCCACTATGCTGCTTCGATGGTTTTTCTGATTTTGTGCCACTGAGGGCTGGATAACGCAGGGATCGGTCTAGGGGATGTGCAGTCATTCATAGGTTCTTGTGCCCCAACTTGCATTTGCATAGTTGGTACCCATGGGGAATTTCTGACTCCTTGGGGTGTAGACACAGATGCTCTTCTTGAATTGAGCGATGCCTTATGTTTGGCTGACGTCCTTTGACGTTGGTGGAGTATCCCGGTTATCCTTATTCGGGTGTCTCTTTTGATTTTCTGATTTTTGTAGCCTCTGTGTAGGCTATCATCCGCTGGGGGATTTTGTCGTTTTGTTGTGATTAGCCTCTTCTGTTAGGCGGATCATCTTGACGTTCAATGATTTGGCTGAATGCCGAATTCCACTTGGGGAATGATTATTGATCTTTCGATTTTTCCTCTTTTTGAAGGAGTGCCTCTGAGTAGGCGAATTATCTTGATGTTTGGTGTTCGGCTGAGTGCCGGATTCCGCTTGGGGAATGGTTATTGATTTTTTTATTTTTCTCCTTTTGTAGGGGTGCCTCTTGAGTAGGCGACTGGGGATTTGGGGATCTTATGTATCCCAGAGTATTATTTAGGAAGCCTCTGCAGGCTTAGCCTCACTTAGCGCTTGAGTCAGAGAGCTATCTTCCACTGAGGAAGTTTCAAGTCCTTTGACTGAATATTTTGCTTGGATGATCGCGCTTCCATTGGGGATTTTGACGATCTTGCTTTGATAGCTCTCGCTGGGGATTTGTTCCATGAGCTTAAGCTGAGGTTTCTCTGGGGAGTATTATTTCTGCGAGCCTCTCCAGGCTCAGTTATTCTGAGAGAGTATTATTTCGGCGAGCCTCTCCAGGCTCAGTTATTCTGTGAGGGAGTATTGTTTCTGCAAGCCTCTCCAGGCTCAATTATTCTGAGAGAGTATTATTTCGGCGAGCCTCTCCAGGCTCAATTATTCTGAAGGAGTATTATTTCGGCAAGCCTCTCCAGGCTCAGTTATTCTGAAGGAGTATTATTTCGGCAAGCCTCTCCAGGCTCAATTATTCTGTATGAAGAAGGAGTATTATTTCGGCAAGCCTCTCCAGGCTCAGTTATTTCTGAGAGAGTATTATTTCGGCAAGCCTCTCCAGGCTCAGTTATTCTGTACAATTTGTTGGGTTTTCTGTATTTTGCCTTTTTTGTTGATTTTTGGCTTTTTCTGTATTTTGCCTTTTTTGTCAATTTTTTGGCTTTTTCTGTATTTTTGCCTTTTTGTCATTTTTTTTTTGGCTTTTGTTGACTGCTGTCATACACAAGCAATTTTCTATTTTTTCTATTTTATGCAATTGCCTCATGATAAGGTCTTTGAATGTGCAACTAATGTGTGTGTGATGCACAAAAATGCAAGTTAATTTTGTTGATGTTTTTTTAGAAAATGAATGGCTCTCCCTATCCTCTTCTTCTTTGGAGGAGTTTCTGTCATAGACGCGAGGGAGGATTTTTGTGAGCCTTTTATGCAGGAGATTACGGATTTTATAGGAACCCCTCCAATTTTCTTTATTGACTGATTATTAAAGGAATTTCGTACAATTTTTATGAAATACCAATTTTAGAGGCATAATCACATGGTCAAGAGAGAAGAGAAAATGAATAGATATTTTATTGATATTCACAAGTGTTTTTACAGAAAGATATACAGAAGGATTTTCTGAAGAATGGCTGGCCAAGGTAGGCTATACATTGGGCTTAACAATTATATCTGTAATTGTTGCTCTTTACATTCCCCTAGTTGCTTCGGGTGAGATGCCTGAGCCAGGAGTGTAGATGCTGCAAGACGCTTGCTTCTAGAAGATAATCACTTGAGCCGCCTTTCGGTTTTCGATTCAAGTGATCGTTGCTTGCTTTGTTTTTGTATCTTATTCTTTTGCCCCTAATTTTTGCCTAGGACATATCCTAGCGGGGATAAATTCGCCTTTGTTTTGCCTAGTACCCTTGTACTGGCGGGCTTTTTATTTTGCCCTAACTTTTGCCTAGGACGCCCTTTTTGGGTTTTCATCCTAGCGGGCCTATGCAAGCAACGTCTTCAAGCATAGTACTTCTTTACCACGTCAGCGTTGACTGGGTATCGAAGTTCTTTTCCATCCATGTCTGTGAGGATCAGTGCTCCTCCTGAGAAGGCTCGTTTTACCACGTATGGTCCTCCGTGATTTGGGGCACACTTTCCGATTTTGTCCTTTTGAGTTGGTAGCAATTTCTTCATTACCAACTCTCCCTCATGGTAGACTCGAGGGTGGACTTTCTTGTCAAAAGCCTTTTTGATCTTCCTCTGATAGGCTTGACCATGGCATATGGCGTTCAGCCGTTTTTCTTCAATGAGGTTCAACTGGTCATACCGGCTTTGAACCCATTCTGCTTCGGAAAGTTTTGCTTCCATGATTACCCTTAGGGAAGGTATTTCGACTTCGACGGGTAGCATTGCCTCCATCCCATAGACGAGGGAGAATGGAGTAGCTCTTGTAGATGTGCGTACAGAAGTCCTATAACCATGGAAAGCGAAGGGTAACATCTCGTGCCAGTCTTTAAATGAGACAACCATCTTTTGCACTATTTTCTTGATGTTCTTATTGGTTGCCTCGACTGCCCCCTTCATCTTTGGCCGATATGGGGAAGAGTTATGGTGTTGGATCTTGAATTCTTGGCACAGTTCTTCCACCATTTTGTTGTTCAGATTAGATCCATTATCAGTGATGATTTATTTCTCCATGCTTCCACTAGATTATTCTAAAATCATTTGGGACAAGAGAGAAAAGAAAGGAAAGATATTTTTTGTTCTGAAGTTTGTGTTTTAGAGGGGATTTATTTTTCAAAAATGGTTTTTGTAAGAATGGATGGCCAAGGTAGGCTTATGTGTTTAGGCTTGTTTGATTAAACACTTATGAAGTTAAGAAAATCTTTGTTTATTGACGTTGTGATTTGACAACTTAGATAACTTCCCTTGAACCTTTCTTTTTGAATTCGGTTCATGGTACCATCATGGATTTATTTTTGTTTTTTGATTGTCCTTATTTTTGCCTAAAACACCCTTTTGTGGCGTTTTAGCGGACCTTTGTTTTTGTTTATTTTTGTAACCCTAACTTTTGCCTAGGTCACCCTTTCGTGGGATTCCTAGCGGGTCTTTTGCTCTTATTTTTGCGCAGTCCCCTTTTTGAGTTTCCTGCCGAGCTTCTTTTATTTTGAAAGATTTCTTTTTACCCATGATGGCACTTGTCAAGGCCAAGGGAAGGTGCTCCAAGTTGTCACACACACCTCCACATAAAAACGATGTGGGTTTATTATTATTAAGATGATTTTAACCTCATTCATGTTTATTCAAACAGGGTTAAAAATAATGTGGTTTAGAATTTTATTATAAGCAAGAAAAGAAGCAATGAAGAATGATTTTATTATAATCATAGCGGAAACATGTGTCCTTATTTCATCACTGATATGGGTCCCAATGTTGACCTCTTATATCTCTCGGCCATGCCCCAAATTCACAGTCTCCAATTTCTCTTGACGAGTTGGAGTAGGCGAGCTTCTCGTTCTAGCAGTCTTTGCAGATCCGGAGAGATGGTCTCCTCATCACTCTCCAACTCAACCCATTCACTTTCGGATCCCGGTCAGAGTGAACAATTACAGACATAATTATTTTATTGGTTCTGTTTAGGTTTAGAATTTTTAATGAGGAAAGAGAGAAAAGAACAAAAGAGAGAATGATATGTGAAAAATGCCTCTTTATTGATATGTATTAAAACTGTACAAAAACCCTTATTTACATGAAAAGGTTCTCATGATCTCGGGTACTGATCATGAGTCCCTAAAAGAAGAATATGGAGGGGCCCTATCGTGGCTTGTTCTTCTCTCTACTCCTGCTTTGGCAGAGGATTCTTGTTCACGTCGGGCGCTGTCGAATCGAAGGTGACCCACCCGGCATCAATAAGGTTTTGGACCTTGTATTTGAGAGCTAGGCAGTTCTCTGTTGAATGCCCTGGTGCCCCCGAATGGTATAAACATTTGTCTTGTGGCTTGTACCAATCGGGGTAAGGTGGGTCGATCTTCCTTGGTGGAACATGAGCTAGAAGTTTGGCTTCTACTAGCTTCGGCAGGAGATCGCTATAAGTGGTCGGAAGTTTATCAAACTTCTTCACAGGGGTGAATTGCGATCTTCCCGACTTCGAAGTGGAAGTAGCCGAGGGTATGGTTATAGCATTGACTCCTCCCTCTTTCTTCTTCCCGAAGGTCTTCTTAGCTTCATATGATTGGGAAGGCTTAGCCAGCTTCCCACTTTTAAGTCCTTGTTCCACTCTCTCCCCAATGGTGATGATGTCCGAGAAGAGTGTCGTTGTGTTCCCTATCATTTTATCGTAATAGGGACCAGTCAACGAGTTGATGAATAAGGACACCGTCTCCTTATCCGACAGCGGGGGCTCTATCTGTGCCGCCAACTCCCTCCATCGTTGGGCGTACGCCTTGAAAGATTCATCATTTTTCTTACTCAAGGCTTGAAGATCTGACCTATCGGGTGTTAGGTCGATGTTGTATTTATAGCGCTTGAGAAAGGCGTCGGCCAACTGCCTCCATGTATGTACTAGATTTCCATCTAGCTGCATATACCAATTGAGCGCAGTATCGGCTAAGCTCTCTTGGAAGCAATGGATCAAGAGCTTTTCATTTGTGGCATATGCAGCCATTTTGCGACAGTACATGGTGAGATGACTCTTAGGGCAAGTCGATCCCACGTATTTTGGGAAATCTGGCACTTTAAATTTGGGAGGGAATTGGATGTCCCTCACCAAGCACATGTCGGCGGCATCTTTGATGTCAAAATCATGCCCCTCCATAGCCCTTAGCCGATCCTCAAGAGCATGGAATTGTTCCTTTGAAACCTCGGGCTCTTTAATCATGATCCCCGCCCCAAGGGGTACAGCTCGTGGAGGTTCTTCCTCATGTTCCTCCTCCTCATGATGATGGGACTCATGGTCACTGTGGTGAGACCCATGTACATTATGGTGACGCATGAGTTCCATCATTTGCGCCATTTGTTCTTTGAGCTGTGAGAGCTCGGCTGTAAGCTTCTTATTTTGGTCCTCCAGCGCTTCCATCTTCTTGATTTTCTGCGCGCGTGTGAGGACAGAGAGATGACCAGCCACTTTCTAAAAATGAATATTTAATCTTAATTAATTTATGGAATGAATACGCTCTTGACATGAGCTTGATAACCCTCCATTTTTAAGGCGCTGCCTTTTTAAAACAGAGTGTTTCTACCCTCCTTGACTTATGATCTCTCCTCAACGGAGAATCTCGATAATTATGGGTCTCTTTTACTCATGTCAAGAGGTATTGGTGAACCTAAAATGCATGGTTTATGAGGTTGCATGATGTCTTATTGGTAATGATGCACATGCTCCTCACTTTTATTGTATTTTCGCACATGGTCTTTCCTCTCATGTCATGGTATTTTCATGCATGGGGATTTATTCTTAGACCTTATCACGAGGTTATTTATTAATGCACAAACAATTGCACATAAGCATTTACACAAACAATTCACTCATCCACGAACAGTCACGAGCGAATCACGAGGTAGGGGTTTCCTGCAGAAAGGTGCATATTCAAGGTGGTTCTAACTGTTCTCACCGGTCTGAGGCCCCCAAGGTGCCCCCATTATAGGGACCCAATTCCTCTCGTCGTAAGTCGATGGAAAGCTCCAACGCACTGTCGGACTCGAGTTCATGGTTATCACCTTGAGTGATGCTTTCCGACAACGGTCTACGGGCACCTATAGACCCATTCGACAACCGGCCGTACTAACATCCACTCCCTATGGCTTACCACTCATGCCCCCGGGTATAGAGGGAACTGTTGTGTGCAAAGGTTTGTGTGCAATTTATATTTCAAACAATTGCAGAAAATTAAACAAACAACAGTTATTAAAGCCAAATAAATAAAGCATGTTATCATACAAGCAAGGGGTAATAAAGTAATTTTAACTATTATTTGTTAAAAATAATCTGTCACTAAATGGGACTGACTCTCGAGGCTTCCCCAGTGGAGTCGCCATCTGTCGCCACCGGCCCGAAACGGGCTTTCGGCATTCGCGAAGGATGGTTGGACTCTTTTATTTGTTTAAAAATATGGATTGCTGGAATGACTTATTCTCAAACTGAGACCTTGTCAAACGAGCAATTTTATTAAAAGGCTCACCAATCCATATTAATCCCAAGCGGGACCCTCCATGGATTAGCGGTTTTCATAAAAAGGAAGGGTTCATGGAGTCGCCACCAATGTTTTACTCAAAACATTGGAAAAAGAAGTTTAAAGCAATCGATTCAAAAATCGACTTCGGCCATGACAACCAGAGTCGGGTAAGGGAGTCGGTTACGCGTGGGGAAGGTGTTAGCACCCCACAGCGCCCCTTTCGGGTTCCCTATGACAGATTATTTATTAAATAATAGCGCAAAATTACTAAATTACCCCTATTTATTATAAGCGATTGTAAATTAAATATCTACATGATGATAAATTTAAATATGCAACAATCAGAAAGCGGTAAAAGAAGGGATTTTTAGAAAAGAAACCTCTTGAAGCGTGCTTTTTATATATCAAGTAAAACTGGGAAGCTTTTTGGCGTTCCCTCGCTCTACAAGCCCGCTCGCTCCCTCCTAGAAAATTTTAACTATGGAAATCCGGAGATTTCCCTTCGACTAAGTTCGAATCTCCAAGCTAAATGCTCGGAATTCCAGAACTTCGTCGGATCGACTCCCAGAGAGATTTCTAGGGCAGAACACTGCTCAAAAACCCCAGAATACTCAAGGAGGGAGTCAAAACTGTGTGTAAAAGTGTCGAATGACGTCCAATTGACGTCATATTTATAGGGATGAGGCGCAATACGGCCTCTGGGGGTCAATACGGTCCGTATTGAAGTTTTGAACTACAATACGGCCGTATTGAATTCAGTACGGCCGTATTGAAGTTCAGAAACTTCAATACGGCCGTATTGAGTTCAGTGCGGCCGTATTGTAGTTTAAAATGTTCAATACGGCCGTACTGAACTTTTGGGAGGCCGTATTGGGCTTCATTCCCTCCACTTTCTTATTTTTTGCTACTCTAAGACCTCTAAACCTACAGATTGTCATCCCACGGTCTTCTAAGAGTCCCTTTGGCTGACTTTCCTTTGATCTTCGAGAGTCTTCGAGTCTTATTTCCGACCCGGACAATTTTAGGGGTCTACAACAATTTATATGAATGATCACTCATCTTTGTTCAAGAAAGGGTTTCTCAAAAGAGTTTGAAGATTTTCATAAAGAGTGAGTGATAAAGGATTTTCACAATTTTTTTAAGGTGCATGAAAGATTAGTATAAAAAGGCCTAAGTGTACAAATTGAACTATCAAGGGAGGTGGACTACAAGGAATCACTTAAAAACCAAGCCTTTTTCAAGTAAAAATCACTAAGCCCTCTTACACTTTTCTTACAAAACAATTTTTGCATAAGAATTGTGTGTGCGTGTGTGCACGGCCCCCTAGTAGGTAAAATGAAGCCTTCTAAATGAAAATAAGCAAATTAAAATATTTTAAGCAATTATGCTACTAAAGCAATAAAGCATGCAAGGAAAGCAATTAAAGCATCTGCTAGTCGGATTCCCTAGGGTAGGAGCTTGAAGTGACCTTGGTGGTATTCAAGCCACTATCACAAGAACTACTCGAATTACCCTAAAAGCTAATTGGTTTAAAGAGGCCAATTACAAACCAAAATCAATGAAAACAAAGGCCAAAAATACAAGTGGCCAAAAAATTGCACTAAAGAAACTATTAGTAAAAACAAGTCTTCAAGTCTTCAACTTGCTTCCCTTCATAAAGAACACCCAAAGTTAGTCCTCTCCTTGGTGTTTGCTCTCTTAGTTTTTGTGTGATACTCCAAAGCACCTTAGACACCAATTCGAACATCCCCTCCACTCAATCCACCAAGAGAGTGTGTGGTGTTTAGAAGCTTTCCTCACCTAGGCCAAGAAGAAACCAAAACCAAGAGTACAAGAGGCCAAGGAATAAAAACTAAAAAGGAACGATTAAAAAGGCTAAACTCAAGTGGATATTGATGAGACAAACTTAAGAATAGAAGAAAGACTCAAAAACTAAAATTAAGGAACATTAAAGAAAGGCAAGCACTCAAAAGATTAAGTCCTAGAATGGCACTAGAATGGAATTCAATCAAATAGGTCTAAAACAAATTATGCACTTAATATGTTTGATTAAAGGTTTCATACAGCCATACAATCCTTGTTCAAAGGTCCAAGAATAACTCCATTGCTAAGGTAGGAAAATTTTGTCCCAAAGTCCACAAGTCTAGCAAAGGTTCCCTTTTCCTTGTTTTTGATTCTTTTGTTCTTTTTTTTTTATTCTTGACTAAGCCTCGGTTTTGATCTCAAAGGTCCAGCCACTTTTCTCTTATTTTTTTATTTATTTAATACTAAAGTCCTCCCTTTGCTTGGGCTTTACACTTGTGTCCAAAAATGGATTAGCAAAAATTTTAGGAGTATCCTTTTAATATCTTGTAATGGCTTAATGAGACAACAACTTGAGTGATTTTTAAAACTTTTAATGTGCAAATGTCCAGCAGTAAAATGTGCACATAAAAATCACTCTCATGCTCAAATCATCAAACAATATATAGGCATATCAAATACACAAGGGAATACACAAAAATGGCCAAAATTTTTTAAGCAAGTATGTGCAAAGAAATTAATCACACATGATATTTAAGTGATGTAGAACATGCTAGAACTAATTAGCATGCATGATTGACTCTCTAAAGCACACTAGAGACTCACGGCCATTTCATCAAAAAAGTGGCATGCATGTCATTTTTTTTTTATCATTTCAATGTTTAAGCATGAATACTTGGAATTCTTTCAAGGTGGGTTCAAAAGAGACAAGTTAATGACAAAAGTGGATGAATTAAAAAGAAAAATATATCCTATCATCAATGTTTCACATGTAGCCCAAAATTTCCAACAACTCAAACTTAAAAGAAAATGGTAGAACTTAAGCAAAGAAGCCTAAAACCCCAAGATGATTCACAAGGATGAAGATGGCATGAATCAACACATGAAAGAAGAAAAATGGATCATGAAAATATGGAAAGATGATGACCCACTTTAGCACAACTTTAGTGACAAGAAAGAAGACACAAATGACATGACCAAATTTTTAAAAGGACTAGATGTTACCGTTGAAGAACTTTTGGCTCTAGATACCACATGATGGCATCCTTACTAGCATTGGTGGAGAGATAATGACCAATGTGAAGGAAGCCTTGACTCCTTGGATCAAGTTCTTCAAGATTGACGTCTTTGATGGAGGAAAGGATGAAAATGGAGGTTGGATAGAAGGTGTTTGATGGAATGCTTGAGAGGTACTCTAGGGTTTGGCTCACTCCAAGGTAGGTGAAGGCCACTCCTAAGGTTTTTACTCAAGGTGGAGATAGGTAGGGTTCTTGGCCAAAAATGACCAAGAGAGACTAAGGAAAATATAAAGGCACAAAAGGCTCATTCTATAATAATTTCCAAAGTATTTACAAGGAGGCTAGCATAGGGTATTTATAGAAGGGAGGATGCATTTAGGGTTACAGTTGAGAGTGCATGGCCAAGTAATGCAATCCAAATGCACTTCAAATGAAACCTAAATTAACCCTAAATGCTACTTGGTGGCCAAGTATGGAAACTTTAGGTTTGGTTAAGCTACATCTAGGTGCATGATAAGACCATGCAACCTAGGTGCCCTCCACTTGGGCCTAAGCCTTGCCAAGTCCAAAAATAAATCTAATGCCACCAAAAAAACATGTCTAGGCCTAGTTTACACTTAATAAAATACCCTAGCTATAAAATAAAATCCTATAATCTAAGACACCCCATAATACAAGGTGTTCTCACCTGAGATTAGGTCAGTGACAATCCCTCTGATGAGATTGGTGAGCCTTCACTGGTTTGCAGGTTGTTCGCTCCAAGGTGAGGGTGGTACCTGCAAAAGAGACTCTGATGCTAAAGTTAGTACTTGATAGTGTAGATGTCTCGTATATATAGCAAATGTTCCTTGGTGATATTAGGGTTTTTACTGTCTACCAGCACATTGGCATTTTTAGGGTTTTACCTTGTGATTGTGGCGCGATGACAAGATTGTATTTTATCTATTTGATGACGTGGCCTTGTTGGGCCAATGTGGTGTTCTGATGTTCATGTTTCATGGCCAAGCTAAGGAACTCGGCAATAATGAGTTTACTGCTTGGCCAGGTTAGTAAACCTTTGACCAAGTAGGCAACTTGGTGAGGGACAAGTTGGAAACTCGGCTAGCCAGTACACTTGCCCTCCAAGCACCGAGTGATGTAAGAGCGAAGGGGCTTCTGAAGAGCTCCCAAGTTCACTTCTTAGTCAGATTGGTAGGCCTTTGGCTGAGTAGGCAGCTTGGTGAGGGACAAGTTGGAAACTCTCCTGGCCAATACACTTGCCCCCCAAGCATCGAGTGATGTAAGAGTGAAGGGGCTTCTAAGCCTCCAGAGGGTGTACGGACCCATCGTGTCGCTTGGGTTGGGTGGTGTCTTTCTAGATGTCACCTTTTGAGCGCGACTTTCGAGGAGGCACGCGTTTTCACCGTTTGGGAAACGGCGACCCCTTATTAATGGTGGGTTGCATCCCTTTATGATCGGTTGCACCTCTCCATCATAAATGTTATTTAATACGGTGGGAGGGCCCACCTTTTACTTTTACTCTCTCATCCCTTCATCTACCATCACATTTCTCTGTTGTCGTCTTGTTGGTGCATTTTTCTTTACTCCCCAGTGTTCTCATTTTTTCCAATTCCGGCGTCTCCGCAAGTTTGTCCTCCTTCTCTTTCAACATCAAGGTACCATCGCACCATTTCTCTTTGCTTATTTTCTTAAAAGTACGTATTATTGCGGGTAGTCGTGCCAAGGGAAAGGGGAAGGTTAGTGGCAAGGATGAGGGTGACAAAAGGAAGCAAGGTGGGAACAATAAAAAAGACTCCCATCCTCTGTTGAGATTGGGGGAGATTAAGATTGTTGAAATCACCTCTGGAGATTAAAGGTTTTGATGATAACAAATGTGTGGAACAAAGTTGACCAAGGACATCAACAACTTAGAAGTCAAAAACAAAGTCAAAGAAAAATGTTATGTAATAGGAGTAGCTTATAGATTGCTTTGATTGAGTTTATTTTTTTGTGTGTGCTTTGTGCATGAGCTAATCTTTGTCTAATCTGATTAGCGACGTGTATGATGATGAGTTTAAAAGGTTAAAAAGTTATTTTGAGACTTAAAATAGAGTTTTGAAAACTAACTCAAAATAATCGATTATCATTGAATATAATCGATTATTCTAGCAACAGGTAAAAAGGATACCTTGCTGCAATAATCGATTATTTGTGAAATAATCGATTATCCCAAAAATGACTCTCTGGAATAATCGATTATCCAGCAAAATAATCAATTAAATTGCTCTTGGTTGATTTCCAGAAATCATGAAGAACAAAATAATCGATTATTCTTTAAAATAATCGATTATCTGGTTCTGAAAAACTTATAAATAGTTTGAACATTTTGAAACATCAGAACAGAGATAGAATTGAGAATCAAAATTAGAAAAACGTGTTTGTGAAGTCTTTGTGACATTCTTGGAGAGTTTTCTTTGTGAAACCAAGAAGAAAAATGTTTTTGAAATGCTTTGAGAAAAGATCATCATCATCATCACATTCTTGAAAGGAAAAAGATTAAGATTTGCTTCTGAATTCCAGGTGAATTTGTTCCTTAATTCTTTGTGAATATTTGCAAATCTTGAGTAGGTTTCTCAAGTGGTAAGGAATTCTTGTAGTGGATTTCTACAAGGGGTGCTTTCTTGAGGTCAAGAAAGTGGCTATCTTTAATGTAGGAGTATATGCATGTGTGGTATGCTTGTAAAACTTCTTCATTAAGATAGTGGAACAAATCTTGATCAGGTTATGATTGAGGACTGGATGTAGGTCACATGTGGAGTGGTTGAACCAGGATAAAAGACTTATGAAATCTTCTCTTACCTTTATCTTTTACTTTGTGTAATATCTTGATTGTATATTGAAAAGATTGTTCTTGATTAACTTGTTTGCATGAGCAAGATTGATTTGAACTAAATCAAAGTATTACATATTGTTCTTAACTTTGAATCTTATTATTGGTTAATCAAGAAAGCATATAGGATCCATTCTTCATTAACAAGTCTTTAAGAAACTTCTTTGAAAATTCATTTTAGAAAAGTTTGAATTGAAATAAAGATCTTAAAAACTCTGAAATTTTTTAAAGTGTCATAGAATCCAATTCACCCCTCCCCCTTCTTGGATTGAGCCATTCTTTTCTAACAGTGTGTGCATGAATGTGGTGAATGATGCATTGTACACCATTATACTGAATTGGTACTAAGACGAAAGAAGACTGATCACCTTCTTTCTCATCTTAGTTAAGTGAAGTATTATGGCATGCAACTCATTATTCCAAGCATATATATCTGAAGGTGATGTTTGTTTGTATGTTGATACATGTTGCATTTCATATGGTGGTGAGTTGTGAGTATTGCATAGAAAGGAATAGGAATGGTAGGAGATTGAAGGATAGGAACATAAGATAAATTTGGTCTTTCTGAGTGAAATTGAGGTTGTTTTAGAGCTTATGGAGTTGAAATACTTCAAGGAGTAGGATATTTGTGGTGAATAGGTGCTTAGGCTTTGGAAATTTGGAAAATGGCTATATATAGGGACTTAGGACCAGAGGATTTCATTTGTCAAACAGAAACAGTTTCTAGAGAGAGGAAGTAGAGAGAGAAGCTCTGCTCTAGAGGGAAGCTGAGGATACATTTAGGAAGTTTATCAAGTCGGGATCAATATTCACAACTGGAGTTTCAAGAGATTTGGTCCCTAAAGCCTTGAAAAGTGGGATCGAAGTTTGACTTGGGATTTGAGGGTTTTGTTTAAACCTTGCATTTTCTGAGGTTTCTAAGGTAAGGGTAGTACTTATAAGACTTAATCTAGTATGTATGGGTTCGAAATATCACATTGATTCCATGTTTTATGCATGATTGAGGTTGGATTGAGTGGAGAGGGTTTGGCTGGGTTTCTTCATGATTTTCATGGATTAATTGTTAATATTTGATTTTATCGCTTAATACGTTGTTTTTGGATGGTGGTTGCACTCTATAATGGTTCAGAATCATGTAATTTGGTTTGGGATTCATGTTGGGATGGATTTTGGGGGTGAAAATTGGAGCTTTTGAACTTCTAACGCGTTGTTTGATGCATGCGCACTGAGTGCATGCGATGACGCGCTCAGCATGCTTAAGAACAAAACTTTCTGTCAGGATGCGCGCTGAGCGCATGGGTGAACGCGCTAAGCACGTTGAAAAACATCATTTTCTGTCTAGAGCGTGCTGAGCGCATTTAGCCATGGGCTGAGGCACATTTCAAAATGGGTTGAGCGCACGGGTCTACGTGCTAAGCGGGCTATTTCTAGTGGCTCTTTGTCTCAAGCGTGCTAAGCGCACGAGTCTATGCGCTGAGCGCATGTAGCCATGGGCTGAGCGCATGTGGTGACGCGCTGAGCGAGCAAAGCCTGATAGGCTCCCAGTTTTGGTTGCGTTGAGCGCAAATACCACTGCGTTGGGCGCATGGTCTCTTTTAGGAAAACCTTTTATAATTGAGTTCTTATGAAACTTTTAAATGTTGAATCATACCTCTTTTGAAGTTATATATTTGGTATGGAATGTGGCATGGTTATGGGAAAACTTGTATCTAATTATGAAGTATATTTATGTGTGTTTGGTTTGGAAAGCTAATAGAACTTAGAGGAGTAAGGTTATGGTATGGATTGGGAGATCTCTTGGTGGGATCATGATATAGTTTTTGGAAAAATATGGAATTTGGGAGTCCCATGGTGAGGATTCGATATGGAACTTTTCCAAAGATTATATAATAAATCACTTCAGATGTTAGGTGGATTTGAAGTACTCCTCTAAGCATTATATTTGCTACTGGTATGGGGGTAAGGCCGAGTCATACCGATGGATGAAGTGGACGCGATCACCAGGGTTACGTGATGACGTAATCCAACTGTGTATTTTAAATGAGAGGTTAGGTGTGTGACATGGGCAGGTGACATGTTCACAAACTCAACACTTGGGTTGGATGTGTTGAGGCCAACATTTGGTTTGGATGTGTTGGCTACTTCATGGGATTATACAGTGGTGTGATGTTGGTTTGGATATTGAGTATGTATGCATTTGGTATGGATACATTAGTTATGGATTCTTTATTATTATAGATTATGTATGCATTGGTATGGATGTGTATACATTGGATTTTGGATTTAGTTTATATTGGCATGGAGATAGACATGTAATAATGTTGTCATTTCCTTGGTATGGATAAATCTTGTTGATGAATATCTGTTTTGATGATATTTCATTATATTGTACTATGGTTGGTTTTATACATGCTAACCCTTAAACTTTCATGATATGGACTGTGATGATCTCACTATATGGGGGAGTAGATCAGGTGTGAGGCTTTGGGATGGCAAGGAGACTTTTGGTAGCTGCTTTTAAGAAGTGGCTAGATCTAGAGCTTGACCAGCACCTAGGGTGTCTTATTTTGATATTATCATGATGTTGTAAATATATTATCGTTTTGGATGATTGTATAACCTTACTGATGATGACTCTTTTATAAAGTTATTTTATATGATGAAAACAATTTACAAGTTTTTGAATATTTTCACTCTAGGGTAGCTAGCATTTGCTCTCTTTTCTTTTCATTTTATTATTTATTTTGAGTTGTTCGGTTGCTTGTTGATGTGACGGCCTTTGGCTGGTTGTTACATGGAAGATCATAATATGTTCCAACAATATTACCACGAATGGCTAATTGTTGAACTAAGGAGGTAAACTCAATCAAAACATAATCCATAAGTATCTAATAATAGTAACAACTCTAAAATCACAATTTGAAATAGAAACAAGACTCACAATGCTAAACAAAACAAAGTGATGAAAGTCAACAGAAAAGTGAAAAGTCAACCATAAAGTCAATATCTAACAAAGAGAACCTATAACATGTAAAACACTACCAAATGAATTTTAAAAAGCTACAACACTACAAAAAAAATTGGATTTAGCGACCACCAAAATCGGTCGCTAAATTGCTAAAATCGGTCACTATTTGCCTTAGCGACCGAATTAGTGACCGAATTTAAGTAGTCGCAAAAACCCTAGTCTCAAAGCTATATAGCGACCAAAAATTTTCGATCGCTATTTAGCGACCGAAAATTTTGGTTTAGCGACCAAAAATTTTGGTCATTGTTTAACGACCGAAAATTTCAGTCGCAAAATGGTTGCAATGATTTTGGTCGCTGAAGTGTATGGGGACCAAATAGTGACCGAATAAGGTCGCTAAAGATTTATTTTTTATTTAATTAAATTTTATAGACGTTGCAAATTCGGTCACTACGAAATACTCATATTTGACCTCTCAAGGATTCTATTTCACAATACTTCACTTTTCAGCATGTTTTGTCCTTAATTACACAATTTTTGGGAAACTTCCCAGAAGGTCACCCATCCCTATATTACTCCAAGTCAAGCACGCTTAACTGTGGAGTTCTTATGAGATAAGCTACAGAAAGGCATATGTATATTATCAGTATAGGTAGTACAAATTAATTCATTTAAGTCATCCTCAAATATACAATCTCATACTTATACTATCTTTGGATCCCTCTCATTTCGGTGTATCCGAACCGTTATAAAAATATAATAATATATTTAATAATTATATTAATAATAATTATTATATTATATTTAATTAATCTTTATTTATATATACTTACTTTTATAATTAACAATCTACTTATTTCTATTTAAAATTAATATAATGATACAATTTAAATTATCTATTATAAATTTAAAATTTTAAATAATAATTTTTATATTTTAAAATGAGAAGGGTTATAATAACACTGATATAACTTTTACTAACTATTACATTGTTCAATAACTTTATATTAAATGTGAATTTTGTAAATCCAACCGTTAAATTGAAAGTTCATATCACTTTATATGTTTATTTCAAGTTTTGTTAAAATTGAACAACAACTTGAAGGTAATCAAAGTGCTCATATTTTAATATATTTTGAAATGTATATGTTACGTCAATTTTATTTTACAAGAATGAAGTATCAAATCATCTTGAGTTCATGTAAAATTTTGTATATATGATCTAAGAGTAAAAAACTTTCAATCTAACGGTTGAATTTATAAAATTCACATTTAATATAAAGTTATTGAGCGATGTAATACTTAGTAAAAGTTACACATGTGTTATTATAACACTTTTCTTTTAAAATATTATTTTTATAAATTAAATTTTAACATTTTAAATAAACTATTAATTAACTTAATATATTTATTCATCTTAAATCTAAGATATAAAATTCAAAAAATGTATTTATCCTTGTTTTATTTTTTAATTATCAATCATTAATAAAATACTAATTTAAAATCTTATCAAGTTATATCATAATATTTTCATATCAAGTTTAAAACCAGATATTAGTTATAAAATATGTTAATTTGTGTTGGAATTTTATTTCAACATGAAACTTTAAAATAAATGTGAGAATAAAAAAACTCCGTTAAAACAGTCACGTATTCTATTTGATAGAGAAAAAAGCAAGGAAACGCATTGTGATGTATTAAAAACTGATCAAAAAGAACCAGCGGGTGGTTTGCCCAATTAGTTAAGGGGGAAGACTTAAGATTTTCTCCACGTATGTATTTGTATGGATTCGAGCTCTACTATCAGCAATTTTAGCCTTTTTAAACAAAGTAGGTGTATATATCATAAGTTAAATACTATGAACATCTATGAGTAAATTAAAATCAAAGGATAATAATTTTTTTAAATTACTAAAAAATATTTCATTTTATAATTGTTTCACAAATTCTTACTAATTTTTGTATAAGTCAATTGCTTTTAAACAATGAAACTAGCACGATTATATCAATTGAATCGAATGATTAAGCCTAACTTTTAAAATATCAATTGAAATAAAACAAGATTCATGAAAATAATTTCAAAATATATTAAGTAAATAATTTTTATATAATAAAATTAAAGACAAGGATTAAAATAATCAATGGAGTTAATGTAATATTCATTTATAAATATTTAAATAAATTATAAGTAGCAAGGTATTATTTAATTGATGTTTAAAATAAAATATTTTATAATATCTAAATGAATTGATTTTTAAGATAAACTATTATATACATATCTAATTAATATAATTTTAAAATATATATGTATAATTAGATATATTTTAAATAAATATTTTTATATTAAAAATTAATTTATCATTAAAAAAATAAAAATATTTCAAAATATGGTTGTTGTTGAATCAGTTTTTCATAGTGGGATCATATTCATATATAATAATAGAATCATGTCTCCTCAAATAAGCGATATCTACCTAAAGTAGTACGAGCATAATCGAAGATAGATGGTATAACGTATTTTCAATAATTGATCTCATGTGTTATTGGTGTATATATTTATATATAAAATTTATTTTATAATTTTATTTATTAAACTAATGGAACATTAATTATATTTTATCAATTTTATATTTGTTTGATAAATTTTTATTAATCCTTATATAAGCCAATAATTTTTAATTTAATGGAACTAACGTGTTTATATCAATTGAACTAGATGTTTAAGTTAATTTTAAAAATAATAATGAAAATAAAATAAGATTTATGAAAAGAAGTTTATTTATCTTAACAAAATTGGAAAGCACAATAAATTATGTATTTTCATATTATCTAATAATGTAATAAAATATTAAGCATGGTAAAAGAGAAATAAATTTCTCAAGAGAAAAATAAATAAATTTTCTAGATAAATTATTATCCAAATTAGTCTATTTTTTAAAAAAAAAAGATTCAATTAAAAAGATTATTATTTAATTTTCATTTATAGCATTATGTTTCTCATTTTTTTAACACATCATGATATATTAATTATCTATTTTAAATTATATAATTTGTATTATTTTAAAAAATAAATTAATTTTATTGGGAGGGTATTAATTTTTATTTCTTATCATTAATATTTTTATCATTATAAAAATAATATTATATATTTTTATATTTGCTTTCATTTAAAAGAAATATATTTCTAAATTTTTTAAAAAAATTATATTTAGCGACCGATTTTAATTTGGTCGCTAAAATTATTATAAATAATAATATTTTTATTTTGTTAGCGACCGATTTGAATTTGGTGGCTAAAATTAGTCTAAATAATATTTTTTTTTAAATTTTTTTAGCGACCGATTTTAATTTGATCGCTAAAATTATTATAAATAATAATTTTATTTTTATTTTTTTAACGACCGATTTTAATTTGGTCGCTAAAATTATTATAAATAATAATACTTTTATTTTTTTAGCGATCGAAACCGTTCCGTCGCTATTTTAATCAGCAATTATAATTTTAGCGACCGATTTAGCGACCGATTATTTGCCACTAAAAATTCGGTCGCTAAATTGGTCGCTAAATAAAATTTGCAACCAAATCAAATTCGGTCGCTAATTATGTCGCTATTAGCGAAGGAAAAAAATCGGTCGCTAATTTCGGTGGCTAAATTGACTTTTTTTTGTAGTGCAAGACAACTAGAAAATCATTTAATATCAAACTTCCTATTTTCTATAATTTTTTGGTGATTTTTAAAAATATCAAAAATAGTAAAAAAATGAAGTGGTCTAAAGGATGGAATTTGGCAATTTTATGCACAATTTACTCCCAAACGAAGAAGGTTTGCTCAAAATGATGGTTTACCTTTGGAGAAAAAATTTCAGCCCAAAGTGAAAACTCTAAAAAAATGTTTGTGAGCAAATATTACAGAAAACCACAAAACTCAACAAAAATGGTTAGAATCAAGATTAGTATATACAAAAGCAATTTCACAAACATTTAGTAGGTGTGATAAAATCAAGACACAATGACTTGTGTCCATGGAAACGGTGCCATTTCGATAGCGTTTCCGAATCACTATAAAAAATTACTAGATTTTCCCCAAGATTTGTAATATAGGGAACAACCTAGGTCATTCTTCTCGAGGAAACAAGCCAATTGGATCCAAAATTATCACACAATTAGGGAGAGGAATTTTACAAGCAGTAAAGAGAATTCAGAATATTACAAAGGCAAACAAAATATTCAATTAGAAATTACATCGATTCAAGATTTCAATTGTTAGCATAAAATTTTCATAGTTAAAATTATAATTCAAAAGAGGAAACAACTTTAAAATCTAAAAATTGAGTGTAAAGATTACACAACAAATCTTACAACACCTATTAATAGAGAAATATAGTAGGCCTAATTTGAATAATTAAAGGCCCAATCCACTAAATTAACTAATTACATCATTAAACAATTTATAACATTACAATCTAAAAACAAACATAAAATATTGCAAAGGGCCACAACCTTGCAACATATTTTTGGGTCCCTTAACAATTGAACTGGCCTTTGATCCCAACAAAGAAGTTGTAGAACTCTCTTTTATCTTTCCATATACACTAAGAACATCCAAATCTGATATTGGGAGCTTTAAATATGGCCTACACAAGAACAAAGTGTAAAATTGGGTAAAAATCCAAAAATTGAGTAAAAATTACAACAATTATCAAATAATTACCACTATCATAAATCTAAGCCAAAATATGAATATAAGGCACATACAAAGGTCAAAAATTCCAAATAAATGCATACAAAGTTGCTTCCCAAAATGCACTATCAATGTGCCATTGGGTCTTGGCTAGGAATGACATATAGAATACTTGCTTGTAAAAGTTTCCAAGTTAGTGGAACACTTCAAGTTTGAAGGGAACTAGACATGGATTAGGCTAAGTGAACCAATATAAAAACATAAAGTGTTTTTTTGCTCTATCCTTCTTTCCTCGTGCTCTTTGTACAAATAGTGTTTGTAAACTTATACCTTTACATTTGTGAAAAAAAATTATAAAATAAACTCAGACACATTCCACATTCAATTCCCCTTTCTTTGTGTTTACTTAATCTTCAATTGGCATCAGAGCTCAGCATCTTGGGGTTAAGTATTTAATAGTGCAAGGGAAAATGATCCAAATGGAAAATAAGGGACAAGTCGTCAACTGTCCACTTCTCTTCAAAGAAGTAAAGTATGACTACCAAAAGAAAATGAGGATTTCCTTTTTTGATTCATGTCATATTGACATGTGGGACGTAGTTGAAAACGTGAATTACATACCTATCATTGATCAAAATGAAGAAACCCCCAAGGCCACTAGATGGAACAATGAGCAAAGAAAACATTTCATTTTAAACTCCAAAGCTCGCAACTCTATCATGCACGTGTTTACCAAATATAAGTATGCCAAGGTACATCTTCAAGAATTCCAAGAAAATGAAGTTCCCTTTAGCTTTACCTTACGAAGGGTGATGGAAACCTCAAGGAGGAAATAGATTGTTGTGACTTCTCCTTCAAGTTTCTTCCTAGATCTTTTTCTTCTTGAAACTCCTCAAGCATCTTCAAGGTCTCTAATGGAGGAGGAAACCTCTAGACTCACCTTCAAAGGTGAAGAACTCTCTTCAAGTGGTGTCACTTCAAGGAAGAAGGCAAATCACTTCAAATCACACCACACTCTTATCAAAAGAATAAGAGAATTGGAATCAAATCAAAGAGAGAATTTAAGCTTTTGAGAGAGAGAATTTGAGAGAGAAATCTTGGCCAAACTAAAATATATGCTCAAATGTTCCTATAAAATAGCTCAAAACTATAATATATAGAGTTTAGATGACTTATGGTGTAAGCTAGACTAATCATGGTTAAGTATAACCATGGTTAGTTATCTTGTACTTAAGCTAACTAACTTTAGTTAAATGTCTACAAGCCTAGTTAGTTGTCTAGAAGCTTATGGAGCAAGCTAAGCTAATCCTAGTTTAAGAATAACCTAGGTTAGCTTAAGTTAACTCCAACTACCTAACCTAATCATTATAACTACTAGACTAATGATTACTTTTAACAAGTTTGTTGAGATGTCACTATCAATGCCATGTGACTTAATTTGTAGCTTGGATGGTAAGCTTGGCATGGTTTGAACATCCAAACCACTTGCATGAGCAAGTGAACATCTAAACCTATGGGCCATAAAAAATTTGTGCCATCCAAACCCAAAGAAGTCTAACAAGACTTTGCCAGTTACACCTCCCCTAATCTACTAATTACACTCTCAAAGTAATACAAGGGCAAAATTACCTACACTACTTGATGGAGGACCATCCTTGGTACTTCATGTGAGACCCATCACATGGTTCATGGCTAGGAGAATGGAGAGATACCATGTATGGATCCATCTCCTAGGCCCAATTTGAGTAGTATAGAATTTTATTGCTTTATTCCAATTTTACCCTTGTACTTTGGGGTATTTTAGTCAAAAAAATTATTTTACTTGTATTTCCAATTTTACCCTTGTATTTTGGGGTATCTTAGTCATAGGATTTATTTTCTTTTATATTTCCCATTTTACCCTTGTATTATGGGGTGCTCTAGATGATTAGGGTTTTAATTTTGGTCTAGGGTTTAACATTAGGAGATGACGCATTTTTTTGGTGTTCTTGGACCTATTTTTGGTGTTAGAAAGGCTTAGGCCCAAGTGAAGGGCAAAGGTTGCATGGTCTTATCATGCAAATAGATATAGCCAATCTAAACTCAAAGATTCCATCCTTGGCCACCAAGTTGCATCTAGGGTTAATTTGCATTTCATTTGGAGTGCATTTGCCTTGTGAATTTCGGCCATGCATACTCCAAATGCAACCCTAGATGCCTCCCACTCCTATAAATACCCAATGCACCACACCTTGTAAATACTTTGGATTATATGATATTGAGTGACCATTATTTGCCTCAACATCTCTTCCTTAGTCACTAGGTTAACTTCGGCTAACCACCTTCATTTTCCACCCTTGGAGAGTGAAACCCTAGAGTGGCCTCCACCTACACTTGGAGTGAGCCAACCTTTTGAGCATCCATACACCTCACCTACACCCTTCATCACCTTTCGTCCAAAACCATCTTTCACCCTCACATCCACATATCTTTTTCCCTTTTGGTGAACCTAGATCATGGGCAAGGTGACTCTCTTCATCACATCACTATCAACCATGGAAGGGAGGTCTCCATCAAGTGGTATCAGAGCCAAGGTTCATCAAGGGTAATATCTTGTCCTCCTTGTCTTCTTGCTTGTTTTTTTCTATTTGGTCATTTCTCTCCTTCTTGTCATTTCTTGTGTGGCCGAATAGTTTTGGGCTCATACTTTGTTCCTTGTGAGCCTTCCTTGAATATTTTAGGTTTCCATTGCTAGGTTTTTTCCATGCTTTTTCATTTTTAGGTTTGAGTCTCATATGAACATGATTTTTGATTTTTGAATCTTTTATGTTTTGTCAAGTCTTGTTTCCTATATTGTCTACAAAAAAATTCCATGTATGTATGCCAAACACATTGCATGAATACATGAACCAAAAAAATACCATGTGTCGCCACCTGCCGAAACGGACCTTGGCAATCGCGACGATGGTCGGACTCTTTTTAATGTTTTGAAAGTGGTGGATTGATAGAACGACTTATTCTCAAACTGAGACCTTGTCGAGCTACCAATTTTATTAAATGATTCACCAATCCATGTTAATCCCAAGCGGGACCCTCTATGGATTAGTGGTTTTCGTAAAAAGAAGGGTTCTTGGAGTCGCCACCAATGTTTTACTCAAAACATTGGAAAAAGGGATAAGGCAATTGATTTTCGCAAATCAACCTTGGCCATTACAACCAGAGTTAGGTAAGGGAGTCGGTTACGTGTGGGGAAGGTGTTAGCACCCCACAACGCCCCTTTCGGGTTCCCTATGACGGATTATTTATTAAATAATAGCGTAAAATTACTAAATTACCCCTATTTATTATAAGCGATTATATATTAAATATCTACATGATGAAGAATTTAAATATGCAACAATCAGAAAGCGGTAAAAGAAGGGATTTTTAGAGAAGAAACCTCTTGAAGCGTGCTTTTTATATATCAATGAAGTCTAGGAGGCTTTTTGGCACTCCCTCCCTCTACAAGCTCGCTCGCTCCTTCCTAAAAATAATTTTTGACTATGGAAATCCAAAAGATTTCCCTTCGACTAAGTTCGAATCTCCAAGCTAAATGCTCGGAATTCCAGAACTTCGTCGGATCGACTCCCAGAGAGATTTCTAGGGCAGAACACTGCTCAAAAACCCTAGAATACTCAAGGAGGGAGTCAAAACTGTGTGGAAAAGTCTAGAATGACGTCCAATTGACGTCATATTTATAGGGATGAGGCGCAATACGGCCTCTGGGGGTCAATACGGCCCGTATTGAGTTTTTGAACTACAATACGGCCGTATTGAAGTTCAAGAAACCTCAATACAGCCGTATTGAGTTCAGTGCGGCCGTATTGAAGTTCAAGAAACCTCAATACGGCCGTATTGAGTTCAGTGCGGCCGTATTGTAGTTCAAAATGTTCAATACGGCCGTACTGAACTTTTGGGAGGCCGTATTGGGCTTCATTCCCTCCACTTCCTTATTTTGAGCTATTACAAGACCTCTAGACCTACAGAGAATCCTCCTAGGGCCTTCCATGAGTCCTTCTGGCTGACTTTCCTTCAGTCCTCAAGAGTCTTCAAGCTTTATTTCCGACCCGGACAATTTTAGGGGTCTACAGCTGCCCCCCCTTTACTTAGTCAAACGCCCTTTTGGTGTACCGTTTGATAAGTAAAGGAGTTGACCCAATTGTCCGGGGAATAAGCCATCCTTCCGACTTGTAGTGTCTTCAGGTGGGAAAATTGTTGAGTAGCCTCTCCAGGTTGGTGCATACCTCCGCGCTTCTAGTCACTTTGGTAGCATGAGTCTTGCCCTCTCCAGGGTGAGTTTGCCCTCTCCAGGGTGAGTTTGCCCTCTCCAGGGTGAGTTTGACCTCTCCAGGGTGGCTGAGTTTGCCCTCTCCAGGGTGAGTTTGCCCTCTCCAGGGTGGCTGAGTTTGCCCTCTCCAGGGTGAGTTTGCCCTCTCCAGGGTGAGTTTGCCCTCTCCAGGGTGAGTTTGCCCTCTCCAGGGTGGCTGAGTTTGCCCTCTCCAGGGTGAGTTTGCCCTCTCCAGGGTTGTGCATACCTCGGTGCTCTCGACAACTGGGTAGCTGAGTACCGCCTCTCCAGGCTTGTGCATACCTCGGTGCTCTCGACAACTGGGTAGCTGAGTATTGCCTCTTAGGCTTGTGCATACCTCGGTGCTCTCGACAACTGGGTAGCTGAGTAGCGCCTCTCCAGGCTTGTGCATACCTCGGTGCTCTCGACAACTGGGTAGCTGAGTACCGCCTCTCCAGGCTTGTGCATACCTCGGTGCTCTCGACAACTGGGTAGCTGAGTATTGCCTCTTAGGCTTGTGCATACCTCAGTGCTCTCGACAACTGGGTAGCTGAGTACTGCCTCTTAGGCTTTGAGATGATTTTGTCTCCAGAGTCCACGATGCTGCTTCGACGGTTTGATTTTGATTTTGGTGCCGCTGAGGGCTGGATAACACAGGGATCCGTCTAGGGGATGTGCAGTTACTCATAGGTTCTTGTGTCCCAACTTTCCTTTGCATAGTTGGTACCCATTGAGGAATTTCTGTTTCCCTGGGGTGTAGACACGAAGATGCTCTTTCTGAGATGAGCGGTGCCTTATGATTGGCTGACGTCCTTTCGACGTTGGTGGAGTATCCCGGTTATCCTTATTCGGGTGACTCTTTTGATTTTCTGATTTTGTTGCCTCTGTGTAGGCTATTATCCGCTGGGGGATTTTGTCATTGATTGTGATTAGACTCTTCTGTTAGGTCGATCATCTTGACGCTTGATGTTTGGCTAAGAGCCGGATTCCACTTGGGGAATGATTATTGATCTTTTGATTTTTCTCTTTTTTGTAGGGATGCCTCTTAATAGGCGACTGGGGATTTGAAGTTTATATATCCCAGAGTATTATTTAGAAAGCCTCTTCAGGCTTAGCTTCACTCATCGCTTGAGTTGGAAAGCTATCCTCCACTGAGGAGGTCATAGTCCTTTCGACTTGGATATTCTGTTTAGATGATCAAGCCCTCCTTGGGGAATCTTGCTGATCTTGGTTTGATAGCTTTCACTGGGGAATTTGGCCCATGAGTGGAAGCTGAGATATCTCTGGGGAGTATTATTTCTGCGAGCCTCTCCAGGCTCAGTTATTTTGTACAATTTGTTGAGTATTATTTCGGCGAGCATCTCCAGGCTCAGTTATTCTGTGAGGGAGTATTGTTTCGGCAAGCCTCTCCAGGCTCAATTATTCTGAGAGAGTATTATTTCGGCAAGCCTCTCCAGGCTCAATTATTATGTGGGAGTATTATTTCGGCGAGCCTCTCCAGGCTCAATTATTCTGTATGATGCGGAATCTTTGTCTTTTTTGTCGAATTTTGACTTTTTCTGTATTTTTGCCTTTTTTGTCGTTTTTCGGCTTTTGTTGACTGCTGTCATACATAAGCAATTTTTCTATTTTTTTATTTTATGCGATTGCCTCATGATAAGGTCTTTGAATGTGCAACTAATGTGTGTGTGATGCACAAATGCAAGTTTTATTATTTAATGTTTTTTTTTTAGAAAAATGAATGGCTCTCCCTATCCTCCTTTTCTTGGAGGAATTTCTGTCATCGACGAGAGGGAATATTTTTGTGAGCCTTTTATGCAGGAGATTACGGATTTTATAGGAACCCCTCCAATTTTCTTTATTGACCGATTATTAAAGGAATTTCGTACAATTTTTATGAAATACCAATTTTAGAGGCATAATCACATGGTCAAGAGAGAAGAGAAATGAATAGATATTTTATTGATATTCACAAGTGTTTTTTACAGAAAGATATACAGAAGGAATTTCTGAAGAATGGCTGGCCAGGGTAGGCTATATACATTGGGCTTAACAATTATATCTGTAATTGTTGCTCTTTACATTCCCCTAGTTGCTTCGGGTGAGATGCCTGAGCCAGGAGTGTAGATGCTGCAAGACACTTGCTTCTAGAAGATAATCACTTGAGCCGCCTTTCGGTTTTCGATTCAAGTGATCGTTGCTTGCTTTGTTTTTGCATCTTATTCTTTTTGCCCCTAATTTTTGTCTAGGACGTATCCTAGCGGGGATAAATTCGCCTTTGTTTTGCCTAGTACCCTTGTACTGGCGGGCTTTTTATTTTGCCCTAACTTTTGCCTAGGACGCCCTTTTTGGGTTTTCATCCTAGCGGGCCTATGCAAGCAACGTCTTCAAGCATAGTACTTCTTTACCACGTCAGCGTTGACTGGGTATCGAAGTTCTTTTCCATCCATGTCTGTGAGGATCAATGCTCCTCCTGAGAAGGCTCGTTTTACCACGTATGGTCCTCCGTGATTTGGGGCCCACTTTCCGGTTTTGTCCTTTCGAGTTGGTAGCAATTTCTTCATTACCAACTCTCCCTCATGGTAGACTCGAGGGTGGACTTTCTTGTCAAAAGCCTTTTTGGTCTTCCTCTGATAGGCTTGACCATGGCATATGGCGTTCAGCCGTTTTTCTTCAATGAGGTTCAACTGGTCATACCGGCTTTGAACCCATTCTGCTTCGGAAAGTTTTGCTTCCATGATTACCCTTAGGGAAGGTATTTCGACTTCGACGGGTAGAACTGCCTCCATCCCATAGACGAGGGAGAATGGAGTAGCTCCTGTAGATGTGCGTACAGAAGTCCTATAACCACGGAGAGCGAAGGGTAACATCTCGTGCCAGTCTTTAAATGAGACAACCATCTTTTGCACTATTTTCTTGATGTTCTTATTGGTTGCCTCGACTGCCCCATTCATCTTTGGCCGATATGGGGAAGAGTTATGGTGTTGGATCTTGAATTCTTGGCACAGTTCTTCCACCATTTTGTTGTTCAGATTAGATCCATTATCAGTGATGATTTATTTCTCCGTGCTTCCACTAGATTATCCTAAAATCTTTTGGGACAAGAGAGAAAAGAAAAGAAAGATATTTTTGTTCTGAAGTTTGTGTTTTAGAGGGGATTTATTTTTCAAAAATGGTTTTTGTAAGAATGGATGGCCAAGGTAGGCTTATGTGTTTAGGCTTGTTTGATTAAACACTTATGAAGTTAAAAAGTCGTGTTGTGATTCGACAACTTGGATAGCTTCCCTTGAACCTTTCTTGAATTCGGCTCGTGGTACCATCATGGATTTCTTTTTTTTTTTTTTTTTTTTTTTTTATTGTCCTTATTTTTGCCTGAAATACCCTTTTGTGGTGTTTTAGCGGACTTTTGTTTTTTGTTTATTTTGCAACCCTAATTTTTGCCTAGGTCACCCTTTCGTGGGATTCCTAGCGGGTTCTTTGCTCTTATTTTTGCGCATCCCCCTTTTTGGGTTTTCTGCCGAGCTTCTTTTATTTTAAAGGATTTATTTTTATCCATGATGGCACTTGTCGGGGCCAAGGGAAGGTGCTCCAAGTTGTCACACACACTTCCACATAAAAAATGATGCGGGTTTATTAGTATTAAGATGATTTTAACCTCATTCATGTTTATTCAAACAGGGTTAAAAATAATGCGGTTTAGAATTTTATTATAAGCAAGAAAAGAAGCAATGAAGAATGATTTTATTATAATCATAGCGGAAACATGTGTCCTTATTTCATCACTGATATGGGTCCCAATATTGACCTCTTTTATCTCTCGGCCCTGCCCCAAATTCACAGTCTCCAATTTCTCTTGACGAGCTTCTTGATCTAGCAATCTTTGCAAATCCGGAGAAATGGTCTCCTCATCACTGTCCAACTCAACCCATTTATCCTCAACTTTCGGATCCCGGTCAGAGCGAACAATTACAGACATAATTATTTTATTGGTTCTGTTTAGGTTTAGAATTATTAATGTTAATGGGGAAAGAGAGAAAAGAACAAAAGAGAGAGTAATGTGTGAAAAATGCCTCTTTATTGATATGTATTAAAACTGTACAAAAACCCTTGTTTACATGAAAAGGTTCTCATGATCTCGGGTACTGATCATGAGTCCCTAAAAGAAAAGAAAAATATGAAGGGGCCCTATCGTGGCTTGCCATTCTCTACTCCTGCTTTGGTAGAGGATTCTTGCTCACGTCGGGCGCTGTCGAATCGAAGGTGACCCACCCAGCATCAATAAGGTCTTGGACCTTATATTTGAGAACTTTACAGTTCTCCGTTGAATGCCCCGATGCCCCCGAATGGTATAGACATTTGTCTTGTGGTTTGTACCAATCAGGGTATGGTGGATCAAATTTCCTCGGTGGAACATAAGCTAGAAGACGCGCTTCTACTAGCTTCGGCAGGAGGTCGCTATATGTGGTCGGAAGTTTATCAAACTTCCTCACAGGGTTGTATTGCGACTTTCCCGACTTCGAAGTGGAAGAAGATAAAGAAACATTTACGGCATTGACTCCTCCCTCCTTCTTCTTCCTGAAGGTCTTCTTAGCTTCGAATGATTGGGAGGGCTTAGCTAGCTTCCCACTTTTCAGCCCTTGTTCCACCCTTTCTCCAATGGTGATGATGTCCGAGAAGAGTGTGGTCGTGTTCCCTATCATTTTGTCATAATAGGGACCGGTCAACGAATTTATGAACAAGGACACCGTCTCCTTATCTGACAGCGGGGGCTCTATTTGTGCCGCCAACTCCCTCCATCGTTGGGCATACGCCTTGAAAGATTCATCATTTGTTTTACTCAAGGCTTGAAGATCTGACCTATCGGGTGTTAGGTCGATGTTGTATTTATAGCGCTTGAGAAAGGCGTCGGCCAACTGCCTCCATGTGTGTACTAGATTTCCATCTAGCTGCATATACCAGTTGAGCGCGGTATCAGCCAAGCTCTCTTGGAAGCAGTGGATCAAGAGCTTTTCGTTTGTGGCATATGCAGCCATCTTTCGGCAGTACATGGTGAGATGACTCTTGGGGCAAGTCGATCCCACGTATCTCGGGAAATCTGGCACTTTAAATTTAGGAGGAAATTGAATATCCCTCACTAAGCACATGTCGGCGGCATCTTTAATATCGAAATCATGCCCCTCCATAGCCCTTAGCCGATCCTCTAGGGCGTGGAATTGTTCCTTTGAAACTTCGGGCTCTTTAATCATAATTCCAGCCCCAATAGGTATGGCGTGCGGAGGTTCTTCTTCATGCACCTCCTCTTCCTCATGATGGGACCCATGGTCACTGTGGCTTGATCCATGGAAGTTATGTTGACGCATGAGTTCCATCATTTGCGCCATCTGCTCTTTAAGCTGTGAAAGCTCGGTTGTGAGCTTCTTATTTTGGTCCTCCAGCGCTTCCATCTTCTTGATTTTCTGCGCGCGTGTGAGGACAGAGAGATGACCAGCTACTTTCTAAAATGAATGTTTAATTAGTTTATTTATGGGATGAATACGCTCTTGACATGAGCTTGATAACCCTCCATTTTTAAGGCGCTGCCTTTTTAAAACGGAGTGTTACCACCCTCCTTGACTTATGATCCCTCCCCAACGGAGAATCTCGATAATTATGGGTCTCTTTTACTCATGTCAAGAGGTATTGGTGATCCTAGAATGCATGGTTTATGAGGATGCATGATATCTTATTGGTAATGATGCACATGCTCCTCACTTTTATTATATTTTCACACATGGTCTTTCTTCTCATGTCATGGTATTTTCATGCATGGGGATTATTCTTTAGACCTTATCACGAGGTTTATTATTAATGTACAAACAATATCACATAAACCTATACACAAACAATTCACTCATCCACGAACAGTCACGAGCGAATCACGAGGTAGGGGTATCCTGCAGAAAAGTGCATATTCAAGGTGGTTCTAACTGTTCTCACCAGTCCAAGGCCCCCAAGGTGCCCCCATTATAGGGACTCAATTCCTCTCGTCGTAAGTCGATGGAAAGTTCCAACGCACTGTCGGACTTGAGTTCATGGTTATCACCTTGAGTGATGTTTTCCGACAACGGTCTACGGGCACCTATAGACCCATTCGACAACCGGCCGTACTAACATCCACTCCCTATGGCTTACCACTCATGCCCCCGGGTATAGAGGGAACTGTTGTGTGCAAAGGTTCGTGTGCAGTTTGTATTTCAAACAATTGCGGAAAATTAAACAAACAACAGTTATTAAAGCCAAATAGATAAAGCATTTTATCATACAAGTGAGGGGTAATAAAGTAATTTTAAACTATTATTTTAAAAATAATCCATCACTAAATGGGACTGACTCTCGAGGCTTCCCCAGTGGAGTCGCCATCTGTCGCCACCCGCCGAAACGGACCTTGGCAATCGCGACGATGGTCGGACTCTTTTTAATGTTTTGAAAGTGGTGGATTGATAGAACGACTTATTCTCAAACTGAGACCTTGTCGAGCTACCAATTTTATTAAATGATTCACCAATCCATGTTAATCCCAAGCGTGACCCTCTATGGATTAGTGGTTTTCGTAAAATGAAGGGTTCTTGGAGTCGCCACCAATGTTTTACTCAAAACATTGGAAAAAGGGATAAGGCAATTGATTTTCGCAAATCAACCTTGGCCATTACAACCAGAGTTGGGTAAGGGAGTCGGTTACGTGTGGGGAAGGTGTTAGCACCCCACAACGCCCCTTTCGGGTTCCCTATGACGGATTATTTATTAAATAATAGCGTAAAATTACTAAATTACCCCTATTTATTATAAGCGATTATATATTAAATATCTACATGATGAAGAATTTAAATATGCAACAATCAGAAAGCGGTAAAAGAAGGGATTTTCAGAGAAGAAACCTCTTGAAGCGTGCTTTTTATATATCAATGAAGTCTAGGAGGCTTTTTGGCACTCCCTCCCTCTACAAGCTCGCTCGCTCCTTCCTAAAAATAATTTTTGACTATGGAAATCCAAAAGATTTCCCTTCGACTAAGTTCGAATCTCCAAGCTAAATGCTCGGAATTCCAGAACTTCGTCGGATCGACTCCCAGAGAGATTTCTAGGGCAGAACACTGCTCAAAAACCCTAGAATACTCAAGGAGGGAGTCAAAACTGTGTGGAAAAGTCTAGAATGACGTCCAATTGACGTCATATTTATAGGGATGAGGCGCAATACGGCCTCTGGGGGTCAATACGGCCCGTATTGAGTTTTTGAACTACAATACGGCCGTATTGAATTCAGTACGGCCGTATTGAAGTTCAAGAAACCTCAATACAGCCGTATTGAGTTCAGTGCGGCCGTATTGAAGTTCAAGAAACCTCAATACGGCCGTATTGAGTTCAGTGCGGCCGTATTGTAGTTCAAAATGTTCAATACGGCCGTACTGAACTTTTGGGAGGCCGTATTGGGCTTCATTCCCTCCACTTCCTTATTTTGAGCTATTACAAGACCTCTAGACCTACAGAGAATCCTCCTAGGGCCTTCCATGAGTCCTTCTGGCTGACTTTCCTTCAGTCCTCAAGAGTCTTCAAGCTTTATTTCCGACCCGGACAATTTTAGGGGTCTACACCATGTTGCATGATATAAAGTTGGCGTGACATATAGATACCATCTAGGAGTCATTCATGCATGCTATTTAGTCCTAGCATGTTCCTTGTATCTTTTTTGAGTTTCCATGTGTAAAATGCTTCCTTGCACATGCATTTAAATTGCTGCCCACTTTTTCCTTGCATTTCCACTTGTTATGGTATATATTTGATGATTGATAACCCTAAAAGAATCTAATAGGTGTGCTGGAAATTTAGTAAAAAACAACTTGTCCTAAATAGTACAAAACCAATTCCACTAAAAAGATTCCCTAAAACCCTCTAAGAAAACGCCACTTGTCTCCTTTCTCTTTCTCCTAAATTTGACCTAATTTTCCCCACCCACAAGTGCAAAACCTAAGCAAAAAATGGGCTGAACATTAAAGAAAAGAAATTGGACCCAAGGAATATAAAAAAAAAAATTGACGTGAAAAGAAAAGGAAGAAAAGAAATAACAAAAAAAAAGTGACCAAAAAGGACTTGTTGCTAGACTTGTGGACTTGGACCTTTGCCTATGCTTTTGGGAGTTGGACTTAAGACCTTATTGAACCTATTTTGAGACCTTAAGAGTGGCTGGACCGAATCATATAAAAGACTTAAGCAAGTGGACTAAACACTAATCCATTCTAGTGTCATTCTAGGATTACTCTTTTGTGTGCTTCCTTTTTAATTGTGTCTTAATTTTAGTTTGTCTTTTCTTTGGCCTCTTTTATTTTGTCTCGATCAATTCTCTCTGAGTTTAGCCTTTCCTAATTGTGCATTTTCAGTTTTTATTTCTTGGACTCATGCTCTTTGGGTTGGTTTCATTTTGAATGTAGGTGAAGAACCTATCTAGCAAACTAGCAAACCTTTGGTGGATTTGAGTGGAGGAGTGAACCGAATCAAAACCTAGTCTTTGGAGGGATTTACACTAACAAAAGGAGTGTTTAAACACTTGGAGAGGACTAACAAGTTTTCTCATTGTGAAGGAACCCAATTGGAGGAGTTGAAGACCTAAAATTTTTGTCTTTTCATTTTTGCTTGATTTCTTTTGGGCCACTTGTATTTGGGCCTTATTTCTTTATCTTGGTTTGTAATTGGCCATTTTTAAATCTCTTCATTTTGGTTTTAGTTCGTGTAGTTGAAGGTGATTTGAAAACCTTCACCTAGGACTTTGACTAGTATATGCTTTAAGTGCTTTCCTTTTGCATGTTTTAAAGTTTTTGGTAGTATAATTGTTTAGAATTTTGTCTTTGTCTCCAATTCTGTTTAGAAGGCTTGCTTTTGCCTACTAGGGGGAACGTGCACACACACACTTTATTGTTGTGCCAAATTGTTTTGTGAGAAAAGTGGAAAAGGCTTAGAGATTATTACTTGATAAGGCTTGGTTATTAAGTGATTCCTAGTAGTCCACCTCCCTTTGATAGTTCACTTTGTACACTTAGGCCTTTTTCTACCTATCTTGCACCTTGAAAACCATTTTGTTAAAACCTTTCTATCACTCACTCTTTTTGAAAACCTTTTTGGATCAAAGATGAGTGATCATTCTAGATGGTCATAATTCATGTAGTTCTAGGTCTAGTGTTAGGGATGAACTAAGGCAACTAAAAGAGTACCTAAGAAAAAAAGAATAGGAAAATATAAAAAGAGAGGAAGAGTTAAGAAGAAAAGAAAGAGAAAATAAAAAAAATAATGAAGAGATAAAAAGGTTGCTTGCTAGGCTAGTTGTGGGAGGAGAGGCTAGTGGTTCAAGACCAAGAGTCACTTCTCCTAAATCCTCAAAAGGAAAGGGGCATATGATACCCTCAAGTGTTCATGAGGAGGAAGGGCATCATACCCAACCTCCAAGTGATATCTTCTATAGTAGTCATCACAACGATGATTACTATCAAAGACCCCCAAGGCAACATAGACATAGGGTGTCCTCCAATAAGGAACCTAACATCACTCTTCCCCCATTTCATGGCAAGGATAATGTTGAAAATTATTTGGATTGGGAAATGAAAGTTGAACAACTTTTCTCTTTCCATGGAGTGAGTGAAGATAGGAAGGTTTCTTTAGCAACCCTTAGCTTCCAAGGACATGCTATGTATTGGTGGACCTCCTTAGAAAAAGAAAGGAGAATAAACCATGAGCCCCCAATCCAATATTGGAATGAGCTCCGTAGTTCCATAAGAAGGAGGCATATTCCTCCATACTAAGATCGAGAGCTTATGGACAAGATTCAAAGATTGAAACAAGGATCCTCTAGTGTGGAAGAATATAGGAAATCTATGGAGTTGCTAATGATGAGGGCTGGGATTAGGGAGGAAGAGAGGACCACAATCTCTAGATTTCAAAGTGGTTTAAACCTTGAGATAAGAGACAAAGTTGAACTTTTTCCATATAGAGATTTGAATGAACTTGTTCAACTTTGCTCAATAGTGGAGCATCAACTTACAAGAAAACCTTTTCGAAAAGACTCCACTCCCTCTTATTCCAAGAGTTTTAAGAAGGAGGGTCACTCTTCCCTACCTTATCCCAAAGAAGAAAAAGAAAAAGAAAAAGAAAAATCATCTTTTAAAGCACATTCCAAAGAGTCTAAGTCAAGTGAAATCAAGTGCTTCAAGTGTCTTGGAAGAGGACATATTGCTTCCCAATGTCCTACAAAGAAAACTATGGTTTTAAAAGCCCAAGACCACTATAGTAGCCTTGATGAAGCTACTTCTTCTTCCTCTAGTAGTGAAGAAGAAGCCATAGATTCTGAGGAAGAAATTTTACCTTGTGATGGAGACTTACTATTGGTTAGAAGGCTTCTTAAAAATCAACCTAGTGGCATTGACCAATCTCAAAGAGAGATCTTGTTTCAAACAAAATGCAAGATTCTAGAAAATACTTGTTCTCTCATTGTAGATAGTGGGTCTACTTCAAATTGTTGTAGTACTAGATTGGTTGATAAGTTAGATTTGACTACAAAACCTCATCCTAAACCTTATAGAATGCAATGGATCAATGAGGAGAGAGGTATTGTAGTTAACCAATAAGCAAGCATACCAATCTCCATTGGCAATTATAAAGAAGAAGTTTTGTGTGACATAGTGCCATTGGAGATTAGTCATGTATTACTTGGGAGGCCATGGCAATTTGACAAGCAAACAATCCATGATAGCCTCACCAATAAAATAAGTTTCCAACACTTGGGAAAGAAATTTGTGTGGTGTCCTCTATCACCTTCTCAAGTGAATGAGGACCAACTCAAATTAAAAGCTAAGAAAGATGAGGAGGAGAAAAGCAAAAACAAAAACAAAAAGAAGAGAAAAGAAAAAAAGAATTTTTCCTTTGAAGAAAAAGGGCTAGGTTCAAGAGAACCTTAACCCTTGTTCCATCCTCATTCTTTTGGTGCCAAAGAAAGATGGCAATAGAGGATGTGCACCAATTTATAAAGTCACCAATAAAATCTAGGCACCTAATCCCTAAGATAGACAATTTGATGAATGAATTACATGGGGTCACCACAACTTTTGAAAACTTTCTTATATGGTTATGCCTTTTGGATTCCTCAATGACCCTAACACTTTCATTCAACAAATTGTGTACTTAAGGATTGCATAGCTAAGTTTTAGTATTTTACTTCCCTAATTGTGGTTTCACATCTTTTTGAAGGATCAATGGAATGGAAGAGCTTAAAGATTTGAAGTCAAATCCTTCTCAAGAAGGAGGAGATGATGGAGGACCATCCTTGGTACTTCATGTGAGACCCATCACATGGTTCATGGCTAGGTGAATGGAGAGATACCATGTATGGATCCATCTCCTAGGCCCAATTTGAGTAGTATAGAATTTTATTGCTTTATTCCAATTTTACCCTTGTACTTTGGGGTATTTTAGTCATAGAATTTATTTTACTTGTATTTCCAATTTTACCCTTGTATTTTGGGGTATCTTAGTCATAGGATTTATTTTCTTTTGTATTTCCTATTTTACCCTTGTATTATGGGGTGCTCTAGATGATTAGGGTTTTAATTTTGGGCTAGGGTTTAACATTAGGAGGTGACGCATTTTTTTGGTGTTCTTGGACCTATTTTTGGTGTTAGAAAGGCTTAGGCCCATGTGGAGGGCAAAGGTTGCATGGTCTTATCATGCAACTAGATATAGCCAATCTAAACTCAAAGATTCCATCCTTGGCCACCAAGTTGCATCTAGGGTTAATTTGCATTTCATTTGGAGTGCATTTGCCTTGTGAATTTCGGTCATGCATACTCCAAATGCAACCCTAGATGCCTCCCACTCCTATAAATACCCAATGCACCACACCTTGTAAATACTTTGGATTATATGATATTGAGTGAGCATTATTTGCCTCAACATCTCTTCCTTAGTCACTAGGTTAACTTCGGCTAACCACCTTCATTCTCCACCCTTGGAGAGTGAAACCCTAGAGTGGCCTCCACCTACACTTGGAGTGAGCCAACCTTTTGAGCATCCATACACCTCACCTACACCCTTCATCACCTTTCGTCCAAAACCATCTTTCACCCTCACATCCACATATCCTTTTCCCTTTTGGTGAACCTAGATCATGGGCAAGGTGACTCTCTTCATCACATCACAATCAACCATGGAAGGGAGGTCTCCATCACTACTTGACCTAAAATACAAGGCCAAAAATATCCTAACACAAATCACTACTAAAATTAATTACAAGTATGAAAAATGTATAACAATAATAGAAGTTCTTTAAGGTAGGATATGCCTCCAAAGGTAGGGAACCCTACAAAATAAGGGTAAATGTCCTACAATTCTTCAAACCAACTTTATCATCCTTCACCATTCTTGGTCTTATCTCTTCCAAAGGGATCCTTGGGAAGTAGGTTTCCATCAAAGGGTCTATAGAGGTAAAACATGAAGATCTTAACTTGTTGACACGTAAGTGTGAGTTTTCAACATGGAACAGAATGGAAACACTTAAAGCATCTCATTATTAATGAATTATCTTTCTTGGATAGAACTTATGATAATTTTGATCCAATTGATAAATTGCTACATAGTTTACCTAGACAATGGACACCACAAGTAACGGTGCTGCGAGCATCCAAGTACTTGAACAAACTATCACTCAAAAAGTTTGGTATGTTTGATAAAAGTGTAGGAACTTGTCAAAACTATCACTAAGTCATATATGTTAAGTTTTTGTTTTTATATGTTTCATTATTTTTCTTAAAATTAATGCGTTATTTGTCTTATACTTAAACTTCTCTAATATAACAAATCTTTGAATACAAAACTTTACTAAGTTGAAAACCTTCTTACTAGTTAGACAGGAAAGAAACTACTACAATATTGAAGCTATTGGTCCCACAAATAAAAATCTTATTTGTTTGGATTTTACTAGAAGTTATCAATTTCAAAAATATTGAATTCCATTTTGATGTTTGATACAAATTTATACGAACAACAAATGTATAAAGAAAATACCTATTTTTGGTGTTCATTTTTTTAAGACATTCATACCCTTTAATCATATTTCAATATTTTTCTCACTAACATACCTCTCAAGGTCAAAATATAAGAAAAAAATTGTACACAATAAGTCAAATGCTCACTCTATCAATATTAACTACCCACTTGTTTTATTTTTTATTATTTAAATGGAGGCTTAAAGTTCCTTTTTCTCTGCTAGTAGCAATAAAGACAAGTGAGGGAGAAATATACAATACAAAATAAAAGTGATTTTAGCAGATCCTTTAGGTGGTTACACTTTGACCAAAAATGAAAATGATTTATTTAACATTATGGATGACTTGTTATGTAGGGACCGTTTTGTTTTTTGTGGGTTGGTCTGGTTTTCCTTGCACCTATTTCACCTTGGGGGTTGGTTCACAAGTACAACCTTTGTAACTTCATGGTATACTCATTGATTGGCAAGTTCTTATTTAGAAGGATGCAACTTCTTAATGGCAACAGTCTCCACTCCAGCTAATAGCTTAGCACACTTTTTGTTGTTACCGTGGGATCTGAAGAACGAAAAATAAGAGAAATGATAGATAAATAATTGATATGATTAATGATGATATGTTAAAAGTAACATATTGATGATAATTGTTATCTATGTAAATTTTAATTATTTATGCAATTTATGATTCACCTTGGCCACTCTCATCTAAAAGTCTAGTATCATTGAACGATGGTTTGGTGGTGGTTTTTCCAAGGCAAAAATTAATTAACATGTTGGGACTCATACCGCTAGCATGGCACATTGCTAATAATAAGATCATTAATAAAGAACCAAAAACCCAAAAAAAACTCTTGGAGCTCATAATAATATTGTGACTTGTTTGAATAAATATCTCCAAAAGTATTTCTAGAGAAAAAAAAAACTAAGAAGAAAAATCAAAATAAGTTTCTCTATAATGCATATGTTAAATAAAAGATTTTGAAGAAATTAATAAGATAAAAGTTTCTACAAATTAATTAATAAGAAGTTAACATATAAAAAAAACTTATTAATTTAGTTTTCTTTCTTATTTTTCTTTTTCATAAGTGCTTTGAAAAAAAAAGTTTAGTCACATACAAATTTCTAATCTTGAGTTGGCTATAAAAAAATTTATAAAGAAAATTCTAAGTAAATGCTAGTAAAAAACAAGGGCACGACAGTAATTTACTTGCCAAACATCTATCCAATTTTATTGTTTTTTAGAAGGAATATTATTCTATCCAAGGTCTTATATGATGGAAATCTAATCCCCAAGGATCCCTTTGGAAGAGGTAAGACCAAGAAGGGTGAAGGTTGATCGAAGGAGGCTCACACTTGAAGACCATTGGGCCTTTAACTAGGTCCATGGTTAGGAGGCTAGAGGAGGTTTCTAGAGAGGAGGTGCTTCTTAGACCTATGCTCAATATGAGTATTGAGTATGATTCCTCTTTTTAGTCTCATAGTCTCTATTGTACATACATTGTATAGTTTGATTTCTTGTACCTTGTATATAGTAGATACATGTATAGGTGTATTTTTGCCTTTGTATTTGTGAGGCATTTTATTTCCTTTTATTAGCTATTGTATATTGTTTCTAGGGTAGGTTACTTGGACACTTTGGCTCCATTTAACCTAATCTAGAAATACACTATTTTCTTAGTTTTCTAGTAGTAGGATTGGGAGTGGCATTAGCAAGCTAGAGAGTGTAACTAGCAAGCTAGAGAGTGTTACTAGCAATTGGACCTAGAAATGGGCCTAGGCAAAATTTTACATATTAGACTCATTTTACTCCTAATTTTTCATAGATTTGATTTAGCTAGGTTTCATTCACATTGGATGAACCTAACTAAACCAAATCAACATTTTTTCAAAACCGGTTGGAGTAAAATAAAGTCCATGAGCCGCCCACCTTGATTTGTGTTCACATTGCTTGTTCACACTCAAGCTTAGAAGCTTGAAGCACAAGCTTCTCCTAAGCTTGCTTACCAAGCAAGCTAAGTGAGTAGCTTTCTCTCCAAGCCTCTAGACCATGGATGGTTAGCTAGACCTTACCATGGTTCCTAGTGAACCATGGTTAAGGCTAGCTTGCTCTCCAAGCTTCCTACTCCTATATTTTCGTTTTTCCTTCATTGTAAAACACTTTTGGATGTATAGAGATTTCATTTCTGAAATATTTTTCAGATTACTCTCTTCTAAAAGTCCCTAAACCTCTTTGATATTCATCCAATTCTCTTATCCCTTCATTGAAGAGTGTGGTGAGAATTGAAGGGGCTTATCTCTTCAACAAGGAGTGGCGCCTCTTGGGAGAGTTCTCCACCAAACCTTGGTGGTTCTAAGGCCTCCTCCTCCATAGGAGACCTTAGCAAAGCTTAGGAAGAATCAAGGAACCGAAGATCTAGGGAGGAACTTGAAGAGGATTCACATCAATCCGGATTCTCCAAACAAGTTTCCATCATTTGGTATCAAGAGCTAGGTCTCCTTGGTAAATTCGTTCCTAAGCTTCTTTGTCTTGTTTTGTTCGGTTCAATCCATGTTAATATGTGTCTAAACTATTCCTACATGTATCTCCTTTTATTGTCTTGTGTTTGTGTGCCTTGAGTGGTTCTTGTGTCACAACTATAAATCTATAGAACACACTCACTTTGTCTTGCTTGTTTTGGTTCATCTTCTAAATTCTTGTGAACCAATCTTTGTGTGTGCCTTAGGTATTCTTTGTATGTATTTTTAATTTGTTTTAGGATTGCTTTTATCTTCCATTGGACTCCTATAATATTCGGTCTTAAAAGAAACTCCTAAAAAGAAACAAGAATACAAGCATTTTTCATTTCTTAATCTTCTAGTTTTGTCTTAGAGTCATGTGTAGTTGTTTTACTTGTCATTAAATCCTTGTTGTGCCTTTTTATTTTTGAATCTAAATGTTTTAACCTCTGTTCATACATGGTGTCATTGCTGGTTGAACATTATTAAATCTTAGTGTGCTCATAAAATGATTCCAATGCATGTTATTAGACCTAACATGTTCTAGAGTCAATTTTTTTGTGAACTTCAATTGCTATTTGTTTCTTAGCAATTTGTGACCAGCAATTCCTTGTGTGTCTTGTGCTTGTTTTGAAAAAAAGAAAACTGAGTTAGAAGTGTATTGAAAACGAAAATCAAAGTGTACAAAAGATAAGAACAAACTAGTATCAAAACTAGTAACATTTTTGTGTTGAAAATTTTGACTAGTACACTTACACTTCTACTCTTCTTACTTCTCTTTTCTCCACCACTTGGAAACCTCTTTATTAATTGTGTGGCCTCTGTTCTAAGTGCTTACTCTCTGTATTCAAAGAAAAGAAAGAAAGAAAAGAGACAAAAATATAAGAAAAAGAAAAGAAAACAAAAGAGAAAAACCTAGAAAAAGCAAAGTGAAAACAAAACATTTTTAGTAGCACTTAGCCTTGAAATTTTGTGTGATTTTCCTTGAGGTTTGCTTGCTGTCCAGTGGTTGGAAAAAGACTTTGAAACACTCAAAACATTTGCAAAAATTTTGTTTTGGTTTTTGTAATCCATTCTAGTGCCATTCCTAGGGTTAATCTTTTGTGTGCTAGCTTTTGAAATTAGCCTTTATTTGTTGCTTTGTGTCTTCTTGGCTCTCTTTGTTTTGTCACATTAATTCCTACAAGAGTATAGCCTTTTCTAAATTGTTCTTTTAAGTTTTCATTTCTTGGCCTCTACTCTCTCTTGTTTGGTTGTTAAGCCTTGGTGAGACATAATACTTTTCAAGCCAACACACTTGGAAGGAAGGACTAATTGAGACATATTGGCTAATCTCAAAGGGGTCTACACTTGAAGGAGATTGAGGTACACATAACCTGAGTGAAACACCTTAGAAAGGCTCACTTGTTTGTTATTTTTGCAGCCAAGACTTGTTTTGATTTTTAGGTCAAAGTTAGAGACGGATTTTGGAAGCAAATTAGTGTCGGATTTGGAGAACTTGGTGACGGATTTGGAACACTTGGAGAAGGAGTGGTGCAGACCAATTTGGGACGTTTCACTTGACTCCAAGGCTGTCCAAGCTTACCTCCAAACACCCTTGGTGGAAGTTCTTCAAGCATCCTTGATTAATTTTGTTTCCATTGTTTGTAACTTCTTAACCCTACCTTGGGTTAACTTTTGGTTTCCTTTGTTAAAACAAACCTACATTTAGGAGTGGTTGTTTGGGAAATTGTTTAAGTCCCACCACTTCCTAAATAGTATTAAATAAAGCTTCTTAAACACGTTTAGTACTTGTGGAAGGGTCCCCAAAGGCTTTAAGTGCCATTTGGGCTTCCATTAGGACACGCCTAGTTTTACTAGCTTTCATACTACGTTTAGACCTTGTGGAAGTGTCCCAAAAGACTTCAAGTGTCACTTGGACTTCCACCCTAGGACCCTACAACTAGTGATGGATTCCTCCTTCCATGGATGACGTAGAGTATGAAGGGGAAGACCTTGCTCTTGATCTTGTTCACCAAAGGGAAGACACAAAGGAAGATTTAGGGTGGAAAAAGGGGAGATAGGCGTGAAGGTGTTTTAAGGTGGCGGAAGGGTTTTAGAATGGTGGTGTATGGTTGCTCAAGTTGGCTCACTCCAAGTGTAGGTGGAGGCCACTCTAGGTTTCCTATTCTCCAAGGGTGGAGATAGGAGGAGGTTAGCCGAAACTAACTAGTGACTAAGGATGGATTTTGAGGCACAAAAGGCTCACTCAATATCATATAATCCAAAGTATTTACAAGTGGTGGGGTGTTGGGTATTTATAGGAGGGGAGGCATCTAGGGTTTCATTTGGGATGTGCTTGGCCGAAATTCATATGGCTAATGCACTCCAAATGAAATGCAAATAAACCCTAGATGCAACTTGGTGCCCAAGGATGGAATCTATGGGTTTAGATTGGCTATCTCTAGGTGCATGATAAGACCATGCAACCTTTGCCCTCCACTTGGGCCTAAGCCTTTCTAACACCAAAAATAGATCCAATGACACCAAAAAAATATGCGTCACCCTCTAATGAAATACCCTAGCCCAAATTAAAAACCTAATCATCTAAAGCACCCCATAATACAAGGGTAAAATGGGAAATACAAAGAAAATAAATCTTATGACTAAAATACCCCAAAATACGAGGGTAAAATTGGAATAAAGCAATAAATTCTATACTACTCAAATTGGCCATAGCCATGAACCATGTGATGGGTCTCACATGAAGTGAAGTACCAAGGATGGTCCTCCATCATACCCTCCTTCTTGAGAAGGATTTGACCTCAAATCTTTAAGCTCTTCCATTCCATTGATCCTTCAAAAAATGTGAAACCACAATTAGGGAAGTAAAAAAATACTAAAACTTTAGCGATGCAATCCTTAAGTACACAATTTGTTGAATTAAAGTGCTAGGGAAAGGAGAGATCCAAAGAGGCATCACCATTTAAATTATTGGCCCCATGCAATTCATTCACCAAATCATCTATCTTAGGGATTGAGTGCCTTTTATGCAATGATGGCTTTTAAAAAGGTGCTCATCCTCCATTGCCATCTTTCTTTGGCACCAAAAGAAGGAGGATGGCACAAGGGTTAAGGTTCTTTTGAACCTAGCCCTTTGTCTTCAAAGAAAAAATTCTTTTTTTCTTTTCTTTTCTTTTTGTTTTTGTTTTTGCTTTTCTCTTCATCATCTTTCTTAGCCTTTAGTTTGAGTTGGTCCTCATTCACTTGAGAGGGTGATAGAGGACACCACACAAACTTCTTACCTAAGTGTTGGAAACTTATTTTATTGGTGAGGCCATCATGGATTATGTGCTTGTCAAATTGCCATGGCCTCCCAAGCAAGACATGACTAACCTCTAATGGCACTATGTCACACAAAACATCTTCTTTATAGTTGCCAATAGAGATTGGTATGCTTACTTGTTGGTTAACTACAACACCTCTCTCCTCATTGATCCATTGCATTCTATAAGGTTTAGGATGAGGTTTTGTAGTCAAGGCTAACTTATCAACCAATCTAGTACTACAACAATTTGAAGTTGACCCACTATCTACAATGAGAGAACAAGTATTTTCTAGAATTTTGCATTTTGTTTGAAACAAGTTCTCTCTTTGAGATTGTTCAATGTCACTAGGTTGATTGTTAAGAAGCCTTCTAACCAATAGTAAGTCTCCTTCACAAGGTAAAATTTCTTCTTCGGAGTCTATGGCTTCTTCTTCACTACTAGAGGAAGATGAAGTAGCTTCATCAAGGCTACTATAGTGATCTTGGGCTTTTAAAACCATGGTTTTCTTTGTAGGATATTGAGAAGCAATATGTCCTCTTCCAAGACACTTAAAGCACTTGATTTCACTTGACTTAGACTCTTTGGAAGGTGCTTTAAAAGATGAATTTTCTTTTTCTTTTTCTTTTTCTTTTTCTTCTTTGGGATAAGGTAGGGAAGAGTGGCCCTCCTTCTTAAAACTCTTGGAATAAGAGGGAGTGGAGTCTTTTCGAAAAGGTTTTCTTGTAAGTTGATGCTCCACTCTTAAGCAAAGTTGAACAAGTTCATTCAAATCCCTATAAGGTAGAAGTTCAACTTTGTCTCTTATCTCAAGATTAAGACCACTTTGAAATCTAGAGATTGTGGTCCTCTCTTCCTCCCTAATCCCAGCCCTCATCATTAGCAACTCCATAGATTGCCTATATTCTTCCACACTAGAGGACCCTTGTTTCAATCTTTGTAGCTTGTCCATAAGCTCTCGGTCATAGTATGGAGGAATATGCCTCCTTCTTAAGGCATTACGGAGCTCATTCCAATATTGGATAGGGGGCTCATGATTTATTCTCCTTTCTTTTTCTAAGGAGGTCCACCAATACATAGCATGCCCTTGGAAGCTAAGAGTTTCTAAAGAAACCTTCCTATCTTCACTTATTCCATGGCAAGAGAAAAGTTGTTCAACTTTCATTTCCCAATCTAAATAACTTTCAACATTATCTTTGCCATGAAATGGGGGAAGAGTGATGTTAGGTTCCCTATTGGAAGACTCCCTATGTCTATGATGCCTTGGGGGTCTTTGATAGTAACCATCATTGTGATCGCTACTAATGAAGGTATCACTTAGAGGTTGGGTGTGATGCCCTTCCTCCTCATGAACACTTGCATACATATGCCCCTTTCCTCTTGAGGGTTGAGGAGAAGTGACTCTTGGTTTTGAACCACTAGCCTCTCCTCCCACAACTAGTCTTTCAAGCAATCTTTTTATTTCTTCATTATTTCTTTCAAACTCTTTTTCTTTTTTTTTTCAATTCTTCCTCTCTTTTTATATTTTCCTCTTCTTTTTTTCTTAGGTACTCCTTGAGTTGCCTAAGCTCATCCCTAACACTAGAACTAGTACTACGAGAATTATGATCATGGACACTAGAATGATCACTCATCTTTGATCAAGAAAAGGTTTTCACAAATTGTTTTCAAAGAGGTTGGAAAAAAAAAAGTTTTCACAAAGAGTGAGTGATAAAATGGTTTTCACAAAAAGGTTTTCAAGGTGTAAGATAGGTAGGAAAGGCCTAAGTGTACAAAGTGAACTTTCAAGGGGAGGTGGACTACAAAGAATCACTTAATAACCAAGCCCTATCAAGTAAAAATCACTAAGCCTTTTCTACTTTTCTTACAAAACAATTTGGCACAATGTTAAAGTGTGTGTGTGCACGTTACCCCTAGTAGGCAAAAGCAAGCCTTCTAAACGAATTTGGAGACAAAGATAAAAGCCTAAGCAATTATACTACCAAAAACTATAAAACATGCAAAAGGAAACCACTTAAAACATATTCTAGTCGAGGTCCTAGGTGAAGGTTTTCAAATCACCTTCAACTACACGAACTAAAACCAACTTGAAGAGGTTTAGAAATGGCCAAATTACAAACCAAAAGAATGAAACCAAGGCCCAAAAACACACTAGGCCGAAAACAAAGAAAAATAAGTGAAATTTATGAAGAACAAAAAATTTTAGGTCTTCAAACTCCTCCACTTGGGTTCCTTCACAAAGAGCAAACTTGTTAGTCCTCTCCAAGTGTTTGATCACTCCTTTTAGTGTAGTGAAATCCCTCCAAAGGCTAGGTTTGGATTCGGTTCACTCCTCCACTCAAATCCACCAAAGGTGTGCTAGTTTGCTAGGAGAAGTTCTTCACCTACAAGTAAAATGAAACCAACCCAAGAGCAAGAGTCCAAAAAGATAAAACTGAAAAGGTACAATTAGGAAGGCTAAACTCAAAGAGAATTGATGGAGACAAAACAAAAGAGGCCAAAGAAAGACAAACTAAAATTAAGACTCAATCAAAAGAAGGAAGCACACAAAAGATTAAACCTAGAAAGGCACTAGAATAGATTAGTGTTTAAGCTCACTTGATTAAGTCCTTTAAGGATTCGGTCCAGCCAATATTAAGGTCCCAAAATAAGGTCAAAATGTCACAAGTCCAACTCCCAAATGCTTAGGTAAAGGGTCCAAGTCCACAAGTCTAGCAACAAGTCCTTTTTGGTCCAAAATTTTTTTTTTTGATACTATTGTTCACGTCAATTTCTTTTTGCTTTTGAGTCCAATTTCCCTTTTTTTTTTATAATGTTCAACCCATTTTGTTGCTTAGGTTTTGCACTTGTGGGTGGTGAAAATTAGGTCAAATTTTAGAAGAGAGAGAGGAGGACAAGTGGCGTGATTTTAGAGGTGTTTTTGGGTATCTTTGAGTGGAAAATATTTTGTACTAACTAGTACAAGTTGTTTTGCACAAAAATTTCAGCACACCACTTAGATTCTTTTAGGGTTTCTTTAGGCATAGAAAATTGACTAAATCAAGTGAGAATGCAAGGGGGAGTGGGCGGTTATGCATGTGCAAGAAAATGTTTACACATGGAAATCACAAAATCACATAGAACATGCTAAGGACTAGGTAGCATGCATGAATGACTCCTAGATGGCTCCTATATGTCACGCCCACTTAGAATGATGCATCATGGTATTTTGATCATGTGTTTCATGCAAGGTGTTTGGCACATACATGGAAATGATGTAGACAATATATAGGAAACATAAGATGACAAAACTTAGGTGGATTCAAAAATCAAAAAGCATGTTCATGGCATTTTCATATGATACTCAACCTAAAAAATAGAAAAGCATGGTAACCCTAACAATGGAACCTAAAAAAATGGCAAGGAAGGCTCACAAGGAACAAGGTGTGAACCCAAAACTATTCGGCCACACAAAAGAAACAAGGAGGCAAGAAATGACCGAATAAAAAAAGACAACAAGAAGACAAGAAGGACTAGATTTTACCCTTGATGAACATGGCTCTGATACCACTTGATGGCTTCCTCCTTCCATGGATGACGTAGAGTATGAAGGGGAAGACCTTGCCCTTGATCTTGTTCACCAAAGGGAAGACACAAAGGAAGATTTAGGGTGGAAAAAGGGGAGATAGGCGTGAAGGTGTTTTAAGGTGGCGGAAGGGTTTTAGAATGGTGGTGTATGGTTGCTCAAGTTGGCTCACTCCAAGTGTAGGTGGAGGCCACTCTAGGTTTCCTATTCTCCAAGGGTGGAGATAGGAGGAGGTTAGCCGAAACTAACTAGTGACTAAGGATGGATTTTGAGGCACAAAAGGCTCACTCAATATCATATAATCCAAAGTATTTACAAGTGGTGGGGTGTTGGGTATTTATAGGAGGGGAGGCATCTAGGGTTTCATTTGGGATGTGCTTGGCCGAAATTCATATGGCTAATGCACTCCAAATGAAATGCAAATAAACCCTAGATGCAACTTGGTGCCCAAGGATGGAATCTATGGGTTTAGATTGGCTATCTCTAGGTGCATGATAAGACCATGCAACCTTTGCCCTCCACTTGGGCCTAAGCCTTTCTAACACCAAAAATAGATCCAATGACACCAAAAAAATATGCGTCACCCTCTAATGAAATACCCTAGCCCAAATTAAAAACCTAATCATCTAAAGCACCCCATAATACTAGGGTAAAATGGGAAATACAAAGAAAATAAATCCTATGACTAAAATACCCCAAAATACGAGGGTAAAATTGGAATAAAGCAATAAATTCTATACTACTCAAATTGGCCATAGCCATGAACCATGTGATGGGTCTCACATGAAGTGAAGTACCAAGGATGGTCCTCCATCATAGTATATGTTTTAATTGCTTTCCTTAAACTTGTTTAATTTCTAAGTTCGTTTAGAAGGCTTCCTTTGCCTACTAGGGGTTTCGTGCACACACACAACTACTTAACTTGCTTGTGTGAAAAATTTGTTTTGTAAGAAAGGTATAAGGGGGTTTAGTAATTTCCACTTGAAAAGGCTTGGTTATTAAGTGGCTCCTTGTAGCTCACCTCCCTTGATAGTGCAACTTGTATACTTAGACCTCCAAGTACTTAGTATTACACCAAAAAGAGAAACTCTTTTGTGAAAATCTTTATCACTCACTTGCAAAATTCTTTAAGACTTGTGAAAACCTTTTCTCTTGCAAAAATGAGTGATCATTCTCATGAGAGTAGTGTGCATGGTCATCATACTCCTAAGAGTCATAAAAGCACTAAAGATGAGCTTAGAAAACTTAGGGAATATATTAGGAGAAAAGAAATTGAAAATGAAAAAAATAATGAAACAATAAAAGAGTTGTTGAAAAAGCTTGTGGTGGGGGGTGAGAATAGCAAACCCCATGGCAATGAGGGTCATGGGCCTACTAGGCCCAAAAGACATGATGGTGAAGGGCCTTCTAGGCCCCATAGACATAAATATGAGGAAACACCATGTGAGGGTGATCTATTAATTGCCTAAAGGTTATTAACTAACCAACTAAAAGAACAAGATCAATCACAAAGAGAAAACCTTTTTCATTCTAGATGCAAAATTTTCAAGAAAACATGTTCTCTCATTGTTGATAGTAGATCTTGTAACAATTTTGTAAGTCAAAGGTTGGTTAATAAACTTCACTTAACTACTATAGCCCATCCTAAATCTTATAAACTTCAATGGCTTAATGAGGATGGACCTATAGAAGTTAAGGAACAAGTAAGTGTGCCTTTCTCCATTGGAAAATACCAAGATGAAATTTTATGTGATGTCATTCCAATGGATGCAAGTCACATTCTACTTGGAAGGCCATGGAAACATGATAGAAAAGCCATTCATGATGGTGTTAGCAACAAAATTCGCCTAGTCCATCTAGGCAAGAAACATACTTTGACTCCTCTTACACCTTCCCAAGTGTTAGAGGATCAAATAGTCATGAAAAAGAAATTTGAGGAAGAAAAAAAAAGAAAAAATTAGAAAAAAAAAACAAAACCTCTTAAGTTTTGAGAGGGAGGGAGAGAAGGTTATAGAGTTGGAAGGAAGTGTCCCTTCCAAAGAAGTTGTTCTTAGAAGTCAATTTTCAATAAATCATTCAATAAAACAATGTCTTCTAGTTGAACAACCTCTTTACCTTCTCAATGCTAAAAATACACTATTCTTGGAAAAGAGTAAGGAGGATAGTGTCTCCTCCAAAAATCTTGTGATAAAGGAAAGTCACTTTTCTATTAAAAATGATTGCAAAAAGACTTTTCTTCTTCACCAAGATTTTAGCTCTTTTTCTATTGCTACCATGGACTTAGAGCTTAAGATCCACAACCTAAATAATTTTGAAAATAAAGGATCTCAAGTTCTTAGTCTAGTGAAGAAGAAGTGGACTTCACCTAGTTTTACTTCTTATGCTACTACTTTGGTGGTGCCCAAAGTAGACAGCCATTGTCTATTTAGGACTTCTCTTACTTTAGTTCTTCTAATAAAGCACCCAACCTTTGTTTTATATTGTTTACTAGATACATCTCATGGTGTCTTATTTTCTATTTTTGATCTTAAGGGAAGTTCAAACTTCTTTGAACTTAACTTTACTACTTCCCTTCAAGACCAAATTAGATTCAATGACTTTTCTAAACTCTTTACACCCTCTTCCCTGATGTATCTAACATATAATATGATCAAAGGTTGTCTAGGTAGTTTCCTTATTATATTCACTTTGTTTTCTTATAGAATCCTAGGTTACTACATAGGGTACCTTGGGCAAGATATCTTAGTATATAGAACTACTTCATTAGTTTCTTATAGTTTTAGCACTTTCACATTTTTAGGATTTAGTTTTACACTTAGACTACACTATAGTGAGGATCCTATTCTTATGCTTAGAGAACCCATCCTTCCTAGTCTAAGAACCCTTGTTAGGACTATAGAAGGGATTCCTCATAGGGTGCACTTTGCACATGTATTATATGCATATATCATTACTAATGCTTTGTTTCTTATTTTTGTAGGTGATGCTATCCTTGTGGAAGGACCACGGGATTTGAGGACAAATCCTTTCGAAGGGGGAGGGTATGATGGAAATCTAATCCCCAAGGATCCCTTTGGAAGAGGTAAGACCAAGAAGGGTGAAGGTTGATCGAAGGAGGCTCACACTTGAAGACCATTGGGCCTTTAACTAGGTCCATGGTTAGGAGGCTAGACACTACTAAAAAAATTAAAATTTGTGACGAAAATTTGTGACTGATAAAATGTCGTCACTAATAGTGACGACTTTTGTGACGAAAATTTTATTTTTGTGACGGACTACTTATTTTTAGAGTTTGTGACGGATTTTGTGACGGAAAATTTTCCGTCTCTAACAATTCCGTCACAAACGGGGTCACTAATAAAAAAAAATATTTGCGACGGATTTAGTGACGGATTTTGATTCCTCTCTAAATATTTCGTCACAAATTCCGTCACAATCTGTGAGGGATTATGTATCCCTCTCAAAATAGAAAATTTTATTGTACAATTATTATATTTAAGAATTATGTATAAATAAAAAATATTTTGCTAAAAAAATAATTAAAAAATTATGAAACTAAAATATTTTTTTCATCAAAAGATTAAAAATTAAAACATAAGAAATGAATTAATTTAAATAATAAGTTGTCATTTTGAAGTATAAGAAATTAAAATATGAATTAGGAAAAAACTTTTAATTTAAAAATACTTATGAAATTATAAAAAGACAATATTATTTTGCATTTTAACTAAAAAAGCTAAAAATAAATATATTAAAGTATATTTATAAATTATATATAATTATATATAACTATATATATATATATATATATAGTTATATATATATATATATAATGGTTGACGCTAGAAAATTCATTGTGCTTGATCATTTAATAAAAGTACAATTAAGTCTATCAATAAATATATAAAAATATTATCCTCATACTTTATAATATACTTAAATGGAATAATTTAATATATATTATATAATTAATAAAAGGTGAAAAAAAAAAATATATATATATATATATATATAATTAATTATAAAGTGTATTATATATATTATATAATACACTTTATAATTAATACTTGTATATTAGAAAAAAAGGTGAAAATAATATATATTATATAATTAATAAATCTGGAATAATTTAAATATTTTTTATTTAAAAATTCATAAAAATAAAAAATTAGGATTTTGTGACGGAATTGAATCCCTCACAATTTGTGACGGAATTGAATCCCTCACAATTTGTGACGGATTCTGTGACGGAAAATTTTTAAAAATTGTATTCCGTCACAAATTCCGTCACAATTTGTGAGGGATTATGTATCCCTCTCAAAATATAAAATTTTATTGCATAATTATTATATTTAAGAATTATGTATATATAAAAAATATTTTGCTAAAAAAATAATTAAAAAATTATGAAACTAAAATATTTTTTCATCAAAAGACAATATTAATTTGCATTTTAACTAAAAAGTTAAAAATAAATATATGAAAGTATATTTATAAATTATATATAATTATATATATATATATATATATATATAATGGTTGATGCTAGAAAATTTATTGTACTTGATCATTTAATAAAAAGTACAATTAAGTCTATCAATAAATATATACAAATATTATCATCATACTTTATAATACACTTAAATGGAATAATTTAATATATATTATATAATTAATAAAAGGTAAAAATATATATATAATTAATTATAAAGTGTATTATATATATTATATAATACACTTTATAATTAACACTTGTATATTAGAAAAAAAGTGAAAATAATATATATTATATAATTAATAAATCTGATATAAGTTAATTATTTTTTATTTAAAAATTTATAAAAATAAAAAATTAAGATTTTGTGACGGATTTTGAATCCCTCACAATTTGTGACGGATTCTGTGACGGAATATTTTTAAAAATTGTATTCCGTCACAAATTTCGTCACAATCTGTGAGGGATTACATATCCCTCTCAAAATAGAAAATTTTACTGCACAATTATTATATTTAAGAATTCTGTATAAATAAATCATATTTTGCTAAAAAAAATAATTAAAAAATTATGAAACTAAAATATTTTTTTCATCAAAAGATTAAAAATTAAAACATAAGAAATTAATTAATTTAAATAATAAGTTGTCATAGTATAAGAAATTAAAATATGAATTAGGAAAAAACTTTTAATTTAAAAATACTTATGAAATTATAAAAAATACAATATTAATTTCCATTTTAACTAAAAAACTAAAAATAAATATATAAAAGTATATTTATAAATGATATATATATATATATATATATATATATACATATATATATATATACATATATATATATATACATATATATATATATACATATATATATATATAATGGTTGACTCTAGAAAATTCATTGTGTTTGATCATTTAATAAAAAGTACAATTAAGCCTATCAATAAATATATAAAAATATTATCATCATACTTTATAATACACCTAAATGGAATAATTTAATATATATTACATAATTAATAAAAGGTGAAAAAATATATATATTAGAAAATATATATATAATTAATTATAAAATGTATTTTATATATTATATAATACACTTTATAATTAATACTTGTATATTAGAAGAAAAAAAAGGTGAAAATAATATATATTTTATAATTATAAATCTGGAATAATTGAATTATTTTTTATTTAAAAATTTGTAAAAATAAAAAATTAGAATTTTGTCATTTGCATTTATTTAAACTTCTTTTAATTTTTATAATTAGTTTAAAAAATATTTATGATAATTTATAATATATAATTTTTATAATAATATATGAAAGTAAAAACACTCGTTAATAAATTAATAAAGATGTGAATCTATTATAGCAGATCAATATCTGTGAATACAAGTAATGTAAAAATAATATATATATATATATATATATATATATATATATATGGTTGATGCTGGAGAATTTATGGCGCTTGATTATTATTTTGGATTTAAGTGTAAAATTTATAATTTTATTAAATATTATAAAAAAAAATCATTATTTATAATATTTTTTATTAATTAAAAAATTAGTTAAAGGATTATAAGTATTAGAATTAAAGTTAAATTTATAAAATCATCTGGTAATCGAATATAAGGTTTTAGTAATTGATTACAAGTTTCACAATCTAAACAACTATTTATTCTTTTCGTTTTTCCTCGTGTAACCGTTTCGAATAAATGTTTTAATTTTCAAATTATATTTATGCATTACAGTTTCGGAGTCTATTGTCCTTTTCTTTTTGGTGGAGTATATCACACTGAACTCAGTCCGTGCGTATTGGGTAGTTTGGTCCAATCAACATTATTTTTTTGTCTTAATTTTTGGATGACTTAATTATCAAAAGGTTTGATCTTTTTTATTTTATTTTATTTTTTTTGGGAAAATAACGCAAACAAATATAAGTTTAGTTTTTTCTGAAAATTTTTACTTAAGTAGTGTTATGAGAGAAATAAATTTTAAAATATATTTTTCATTTAATTATTTATAAAAATACTTTTATATTCAAATATGTACTAAAAATATACTTTCAATTAAAATATATTTTAAAAATTTTGTTAATTCATTATCATTCATTCACTTGATTAAAAAGTGATAAAATAAAATTAATTTTTAATTAATTTAATAAAATAAAAATTCTAAAATAAATTATATTATGATTTTAATTATGAATCTATTTTAAATTTATTAGTTTGATGTTTAATGATGTTTGATATTATTGTGATAAAAATTGATATTCTTTCATATTTATATATATATTGTTAAATAAGTACTGAACTGATAAGGTAGCTCAGATGGCTGGAGAAGGAGTGTTAAGGTTAGAATGAGTAGAAGGTAAGGGGTTCGAATCTTACCACTGCCAATTATCTGAAAATTAATAATTAATACTTGTAGAGAAGAAAAAAAAAGTGAAAATAATATATATTGTATAATTAATAAATCTGGAATAATTTAATTGTTTTTTATTTAAAAATTCGTAAAAATAAAAAATTAGGATTTTGTGACGGATTTTGAATCCCTCACAATTTGTGACGGATTTTGAATCCAGTTTGTGACGAATGCTTTCCCTCACAAATTGCGACGGAAAATTTATTAGTTAGTGACGACATATTTCCATCACTAATTGTGACGGTTTGAATTTTTCCGTCACTAAATATTTTGTGACGCCATTTTTTGTGACGACCCAAAATCCGTCATAAATTCCGTCACTAATAATTTTGTGACAGATTCTTTCCGTCTCTAATTTCCATTTTTCTAGTAGTGAGAGGAGGTTTCTAGAGAGGAGGTGCTTCTTAGACCTATGCTCAATATGAGTATTGAGTATAATTCCTCTTTTTAGTCTCATAGTCTCTATTGTACATACATTGTATAGTTTGATTTCTTGTACCTTGTATATAGTAGATACTTGTATAGGTGTATTTTTGCCTTTGTATTTGTGAGACACTTTATTTCCTTTTATTAGCTATTGTATATTGTTTCTAGGGTAGGTTACTTGGACACTTTGGCTCCATTTAACCTAATCTAGAAATACACTATTTTCTTAGTTTTCTAGTAGTAGGATTGGGAGTGGCATTAGCAAGCTAGAGAGTGTAACTAGCAAGCTAGAGAGTGTTACTAGCAATTGGACCTAGAAATGGGCCTAGGCAAAATTTTACATATTAGACTCATTTTACTCCTAATTTTTCATAGATTTGATTTAGCTAGGTTTCATTCACATTGGATGAACCTAACTAAACCAAATCAACATTTTTTCAAAACCGGTTGGAGTAAAATAAAGTCCATGAGCCGCCCACCTTGATTTGTGTTCACATTGCTTGTTCACACTCAAGCTTAGAAGCTTGAAGCACAAGCTTCTCCTAAGCTTGCTTACCAAACAAGCTAAGTGAGTAGCTTGCTCTCCAAGCCTCTAGACCATGGATGGTTAGCTAGACCTTACCATGGTTCCTAGTGAACCATGGTTAAGGCTAGCTTGCTCTCCAAGCTTCCTACTCCTATATTTTCGTTTTTCCTTCATTGTAAAACACTTTTGGATGTATAGAGATTTCATTTCTGAAATATTTTTCAGATTACTCTCTTCTAAAAGTCCCTAAACCTCTTTGATATTCATCCAATTCTCTTATCCCTTCATTGAAGAGTGTGGTGAGAATTGAAGGGACTAATCTCTTCAACAAGGAGTGGCGCCTCTTGGGAGAGTTCTCCACCAAATCTTGGTGGTTCTAAGGCCTCCTCCTCCATAGGATACCTTAGCAAAGCTTAGGAAGAATCAAGGAGTCGAAGATCTAGGGAGGAACTTGAAGAGGATTCTCATCAATCCGGATTCTCCAAACAAGTTTCCATCATTATATTATAACAGTTTCAAATTGCACTGCACAGTTGAAGTATAAAAATTATTGAACAATCATAAACCTATATTGTGATTGCAATTGAGGTAACATTTTTTTACAACGCAATTGAATTAACACAAACCATGTTTGGCTATAATATTCCACAATGTTCTAAAAAAAAATAAAATTGACATCAATGTTATAAGCTTCTAAGAACCTCTTTCAAACCATCAACATATATAAAACCTAATTAATTCATACATATGTATCTATATTTTTTTTTCCTTCAACTCACAAGACAAAGCCAAAAGGGGGAGTTTGATCCTAAACACAAGCCACATGTACACCCAATCTACACAAAAACACATGCATAATCAGGTAGAACCCAAAGTAGTGGCGGTTGTGGATACGCGTTGGAAAAGTATTGGCGCACCGTATTGAGGGTAGAGCAGCATGAGGACCGTTGGTGCGTGGCGATAGCTTGGGGCCAGCCTGAAACTAAAACCGCGAAGCATGATCGCAAGGGCGAGTTTGGTTTGAAGAATTGCGAGGTTTTGTCCGATGCATGTGCGCACACCGAGGCCAAAGGGGATGAAGGCGAAAGGGTGTTGCGCTGCGCGGGACACGCCGTTGGAGAAACGGCCAGGATTGAACTCACTCGCGTCGCTGCCCCACGTGGCCTGATCGTGATGAACGGCCACTATGGGGATCAGGAGCTCCGTCCCGCACGGGATCTTGTACTCCCCTAGCTCCACGTCAGCTTTTGCCCTTCTTATGGTTGCGATTGTGGGAGGGTACAGTCTTAGGGACTCGTTCACGACCATTGTCAGCTACAACCACAAGATAATCCATTATATTATGAAAATAACAATTTAATTACAATGCAAACAATGTGTTATTAGTTGATATTAATATTAGTGTCACTAACTCATATTAGTGTATCTTGTGTTATATATATCGGCATATACAAAGGGATATTCACTTTGTGTAAATATTTTTAGAGAATTTTGTCACTTTAATTGTCTGTAAATTACTGTGAATGTTTTGTTTTAAGTAATTGCCTATTATATTATTTATATTATTTTATTTTATTTTATTTTTGAGAAAAATACAGAGAAGCACCATGTGCTTTTTTGCTCCCTTAATATCACATAAAAATGATAAATAAAAAATACATACTACATGATAATATTTGTCTCCTCATCTCTCCATGACTGTTAAAGATAAATTCCTCATTATAATAATTAAATTAAAAGAGAATAAAAGGTGAATAATAATAATTATTATTATTATTTAAAAGTTATTCTCAGAATAACTTAATCCACTATATATATATATATACTAAAAACATTTAAATTTATTTTAATTGATGAAACATTTTGAATAAAGATTAGAAAATTAAAATTCGAAAACTCCTATTATTAAATATTTAAATTGAAATGGTGAATGAGTAATGATAAATATTTAGTTTGATACAGAAACAAGCAAGTCATGGCAGACAAAAAAAAAATAGCAAGAAAAAATAAACATGTACAAAAGTTATCTCATTATGTTAAAAAACAATTATTTTGCCATAAAGATACAAAGAAGCAAAGAAAGAGACAAGTAGGATATAAGAAGAACTCAAGAAGGAAGTGTTTAAATATAATGATAAACAATATTAAAGCGATTTTTTGTTATTTCTGCAAGAAACGTTTGTTAAACGAAAACAAAATTTGTATGTCGGAAACGATAAAAGTGCCCCTACATGCTCCCTGGAGATAAGAAAGAGAAAGCGAGAAGGGCCTGTGTTGTGCGAGGAAAAGAACACAGAAAACAAGGGCGAAGAGACAAAACAAGATTTTTGTCCGAATCCAAACCTCACACAAAACAAGGCCAAGAGAGGGTTGCTTGAGTTAGTTGCTTACTGTCTTAAGCTTGGCAAGGTCGTCCTTGGTGGGAACGTCACGTGCCCCGCACACACTCAGCAGCTCCTCACGTGCCCGTACCTGCCACTCAGGGTGCATCGCAAGCAGAATCGTCGTCCACGTCAGCAGGTTCGAAGTGGTGTGTTTGCCTGCAAAGAAAAACGTCTTGCACTCTTCCACTATGTCATCCACCGTTACGCTCACGTTCGAGGTGGTGTTTGAAGCCCCAATCATAATCCCCAGCAAATCCTTCGCTCCTTTTTTTTCCTCTTTCCCACACGCATTCTCTTTTCTTCTATCGATCAGCTTCACCAACGATTTCTTCATCTCCTTCTCCAATTTCCAACAATTTATGTTCCTCCTCGTGGGCAAGAATCTAGAATGTTCCAAATTAGTGCATCAATAAATAATTAGTTGTAAATTTTCTTAATGGGTATTATTATTACTGAGACATTGAGTACCTGTAACCTGGAATGAACACCTTTTGGAAGGCATCGGCTGCAAGGACCATTTGTTGGGCTTGTAACCGGAAAACGGCTTTTCCATCTTCGTAGCTACTTCCAAACGCTGTCCTAGTGATCACATCTTCTGTTAACGTTTGAAAACATTCCGAAACTTCGATTTCCACCTCACCCTTTTCTGCCATTGCCTTCCACTTCTCCAACATCTCAACCACGCTTGTTGCCATAATCGGAATCAAGAGCTACAAAAATGCATATACAATTGGGCACCATTGTTATAATAATAAAAAAAATTGGTGCATGATAATATAATATAATGTATTGAAAGAACGAGTTAGGAATATACTAGGTAGGGTACTTAATTACTTTGAGATTTTCCATGTGAAAGGTGGGAGAGATGATTCTTCTGTGGTGAGCCCATTTTTCTCCTTTGAGGCTAAGGAGTCCATCACCTTCGAGCTGCTTCACAAGTGGGGGAGATTCGTTTTTCTCATAGAATTCTGATTTGGTGGTGAAGATTTCCCTGATGAGGTCTGGATCAGAGATGGTGACTCGAACAGTGGGTCCAAACCAAACAAGAAATGTTGCTCCTTTAACAAATCAAATGAGAGACTTTGATTAATTAGTTCCCTGGTTAAGCAATTTTGCAATTGTAATTGTGATTGTAATTTTGCATGTGAGGGATTTTTCATAAACTAAGAAAAAATGAGACATTTTTACATGAAGTTGGAAGTGGCACAGAGGCTGGTGTAGCAAGTGTGAGGTTTGTAAAATGATGAAAGGAGAAGGAAACATGACAACCGTTGGTTTCAGAGGATGCAAGGACGGTGAGGACCCTACAGCACAGAGACATATACAGAGAGGTGGCAATAAACAGGAGGAGGAGGGAATTGAAGAAGACAAGTCAATTTGAAAACGGTTACCAAACACATACAACTACATTGTCAAAATTCAATTTCCCCGTATTACAACACAAGAAAAATAAGACATGGGAAACAGCGCAAAATCAGATGACAGCATCACATTCAACAAATTGAACTTATATATCATAAACACTATGACATTATAAATCAGAAGGGTTCTTTAATAAACTGGGTATTTTTTTTATAGGAAAATAAAACTTAGAATAAGTGCTAGTTTAATTTTGTGTTACTGACATCCATACTGAACAGGGGTCAGCACGTAATAAATACTACAATTGTATATTCATTGATTTACATAGGCTTTATTAAGGTTTTTAAATTGCGTTCACAATTGTATATTCATTGCTATCCTTCGTATTACAAGAAATTGAGGACAAATGTGTCCATAATTGCAGTGGAAAAACGCTGGTGTGGTGAGTCTGAAAACCTGGCATTATGGGTCGCGGATCATTTTTTTAAAACTAACTTTGAGCCATATTGGATAAATAAAACAATTGCAAAAGAAGCGTAAAAAAGGGAAACAGAGAGAAACGCAGAGAAAGTGGAAAAGAGAGAGGTGGTGCAACAAAACTAGCTCTGGAAAAGGAAAGCTAGAATGGTTGCAAAAAGAAGCACCCTACCTCCGGAAACGAGTGCTTAAAAAGTCTCGAAATTGTGGAAGAAGGATCATTAAACTAGCAAAAGAAACATCATCGTTTGAAGAGCACCAGCACAGCACAAAAGGGTGTGAAAAATATTGATGAAACCCACTGCACTTTGGCTCGTTTTGGATTTCCTAGAAAGACAATGTATATGTGTACAAGAATTGAGTGTGACTCTGTGAAAGTGAGAGTATTGGAGATCTCACATCTTTCGGTTATAAGATCAATAAACTGAATATAAGTAGAGAGGATTTTATACTTTATAAGAGTGTGATTTGTAAGGTTGAGTTATACTGATTGAGTTTCTTAAGAGAGAAAGAAAGGGGGAATTTTAAGAAGAGAGGTGAGAATAATGATGATAAATGAAACAAGTACCGTAAATTTTCTTCCAGTGATGGTAGAAGGAGAGGACTCTAGGGAGAATGTTGTGAGAGAAAGGCATGGGTTGAGAGGAAGCTTTCATCATGAGTCCCACGAGTTCCTTAACATTTCCAATGAAGAAACGATAAGGGGGTCCTCTGATTCCTTGCTTGGAGAAATGTCTGGCAATTTTTCTTGGTCTCCACCAGAGCGAGAGTGCGAGCTTGAGCACAAGTAGCAGAGTGAGGAGAAAAACAAAAAGAATCTTAAACTGTTCCATGTGTTTTGAGAGCTTGAACTTGAGTGTATATATATGTGTGTGGTGCTGAGCAGCCTTTGGCTTTTGTTTGGTTGTTAGTGTGTTGCCTTTATAGCATTACAAGGAAGGACACGGACAGAGGAAGAAAGAAGAGGAGGCATAGAAAAGGTAACAGGGCCAACGCCGTAGGGGCCGCCATTGAAATTCTAAGGATTGGAGCCTTTTTATATTTTTTTACACCATGTTACTTTCTCTTTCTCAGCAACATGAATATTAATAATTAGAACAAAATTTAGCTCAAGTAACTTAGGTTTGAATTGCCAACATTAGTATAGTTTTTAATCAGAAATACAGTTTTATCTGTACTTATATTCGATGTTTATTTTATTAAATATATATTTATGTATATAATTGACATAAAACTTTGTTTATGATTAGGTAAACATATCAACGGTACATAAGAAACTTATAAAAAATTTGGCTTATTAAATACTAAGACAATTTTGAATACTTTTCTTATATAGGATAAAATTGAGGTTAAATTATATTTTTATTTTTATTTAAATGTTCATATTTATTTAATTTTTATTTTGTTTAATTTTTTTTAAATACAGACCAATTTCATTTAATTAGTAATCATTTGCAATTTTACAATATACTTTTAATGGTAGTACTACATACTAAATGAATATGATTATATGTGATTTATAGTAAACTGAATTGTTATGGATGTTATAATAAATGTTATTGTAATGGTTTCAATATTCTTTAATTATGTAAAATAAATACACTAATAAATAGAAAATTAAATGTTATTAATTTGTTCATAGACATGTCCTTTTTATTTTTGTTGTGTGAGCAATTGATGTGACAATTCTTATATAAAAATTATTGCTGATATAAATAACGATTCTTAATATTTCTGATGATTTTGGAGAAAGATAATACATTTAAAGATTTTAAGGATAGCACCAATAGAAGAAAAAAAACTTGTTCAATTTCTTAAACCTCTTAAAACATTGGATGGCTTGTAAAAATGAGTTAATTTAGTATACTATAATTACACAATTAAAGATATTCTAATTACGGGTGTAAGCGGATAGAGTTAAGTCAGATTTGGATAAATCTGCTATTCGACTCGATCAAAATTTAATGGGTTGGATTGGGTTGAACTTGTATAATTTTTTAAAAACTCAATCCATTAACAACATGCAATCACAAGGATCCAACAACCTTCCTTCACAAACAGTCATTAATCCTAAGGGAAATGTGAGTGTCATAACTTTGATGAGCAGCAAGGAATTAGATGTTGCAACAGAAAAAGAAAAAAAAACAATTATTGCAGAAAAAATAAAATAGTAGAAAAAAATACAATATCAGTAGAAAAACATATTCCTTTGCCATTCCCAACCAAAGTACCTTGTTGAGTCAGACAAAGCGCATTTGCAATTCCCACCGAGGTTTTGAATATCACAAATATAATACGTATTGTTATTGCTGACATGTGTATTAGTGTTTCAGATAAACGACAATAAGTTCAGGAAAAATGAAGGGCAAGAATGGTCAAGCATAATCGAGTTGGACAAAACATTAGACGATGGCAGAAGTTAGTATCAAGACTAAGATCAATTGAGGACTAATCAAAATATAAGATAAGACGAATCTATCAACTGAAGCATGAGGAATCAGATGTAAGACCGAAACAAGCACTGTATGAGTCTAAGTCAAGCATGAAACGGAAGTTGGACATACATCAATGTGAATTGATGAAAACATCAGATAGAACCAAACGAACTAGGAAACGAAGCTATCACTCTCAAGACCAGACGAAGAATTCCGTATCTAGACGCAGTTAGAAAGCAATGAAGCGCGTCTAAAGTCCACTAATTACATCGAGTGAAATCAGACAAGAAACACAAAAGGACGTCAAACCAGAATACAGAAAAGAAGAAAAATAGGCAAGCATGGAGTTACAAGTCAAAGTTGCATATGTTAGAAAAAGGACACCTACTTTTCAGAGAAAAATAACAATCGCAGCAGCTAAACTGATGAAACAAGTACAAATATGCCTAGATTAGATTGAAGTCAGACATTGGAATAATCAACTACACAAAAGGATTTCACGTATACCAGAAAACATTTAATGCAGGATCAAATGCATTAAATGAAAAGATTTACATAGCCATGAACAAGCCTTTATCTACAACGACATGAAGCTACGCTCCAACAGGAAAATTTGAATTCAAACAACGGGCAGATTTATCAAATGACTGTAAATATCAAGGCAAAGAAGAAGAAGTAGTAGAACAGAGAAGTGGAGAAAACGGGCAATAAGAAAAAGAAAGCAAAAAAGTATAAGCTACATTTCTTCTCAAAAAGAATTTCATGCATATCTGTGTAAAAACTAAGATAGCTTATCTTAGTAAGTGTTGCTAATAGTCTATCCTCTTTACGAGAGTAAACAAACACTTAGACACTTATTATTGTAAAACTAAGGTTACGCACCTTAGAGAGTGTACAAGCTATCCTATCCTCTCTGTGAAAGCTGAAAAAACACACTCAACACCTTCATTTGCTATAAAGCCTGAAGAGGCTAGTAGAAAGAATACTTGTGAACCAGAAGTGGTTTGAGAATACTAGCGCTAGAGAGTGCAGCTAGCGGGCCAGAAGTGGTCAAGAATACTTGAAGAACTAAAAGTTATTAAAGAATACTAGCGTCGGCAAGAGAGGTTTGTAGACACCCAATTTCGTCCGGGGGGCATACAAACGAAGAAATGAACGTCTATTATCGAGAAAAGGAGCTCCCAATCATGGAAATAACAGGACATGACATCAGAAGACTAAAAGATCAAAAAAGCTGGTTTTAGTAGCCCGGAACGGGCTGTTCCAAAACTGGAACGGGCCGTTCCAATTTACAAAAAAGAGCCTAAAACCCTAAACTGGAACGGGCCGTTCCAAAATCGGAACAGGCCATTCCAAAATGGCATTTATGTGTTAAACGCGCCTCTGGAACGGGCCGTTCCGATTTCAGAACGGCCCGTTCCAATACACTAAATTAACACGTAACGGCCAGATCTAGAACGGGCCGTTCCGATTTCAGAACGGGCCGTTCTGGACCCTGTCTGAAGCCTATAAATAGACAGCTTGGGCACATTTCTAAGGGACTCCAAAAAATTTCGTCCAGACTCCTTAGAGTACGAAAGGTTGCCACAAAGCACCTAAAATCTTATTGTTTTGAAGATTCAATAGAGCTCATTCAAGAGGTATTTCAGTTAATCTCTTTCTCCCTTTTTTATTTATTTCTTCTCTATAATAAATATTTATAATAAAAATAACCGTGTAGACATTTTAGGGTTAATTGTATAATTTAAATTTCAAGCATGTAAATAATTATTAATAAAAAGGGGATTTAATATTTTTATTATTATAATTTATAATGCTAACTTCATCATAGGGTACCGATAGAGGGCGTTGTAGGGGTGCTTAATACCTTCCCTACACGTAACCGACCCCGAACCCAATTCTGGTTATTAAGGCCATTATTGGATCTTTAAAAACCTTTTCTTTTTCCAATGTTTTTGAGTAAAATATTGGTGGCGACTCCATGAACCTATTTTCAAAACCATTGATTAAGGATTAGTCTGGTGTCTGGGCATTCCTTAATTGATGAGATCTTTAAAAAGATGTCTAAACCATTAGTCGCAAGATCGAAAATTTTCGGGTTGCGACAGATGGAGACTCCACAGGGGACGTTTAAAGAGGGTCAGGCCCATTTAATTGATGAAGTTAATAAAATAAAAATAATAATTTAAATATTTTTCCCCTTTACTTTATTTGTTTTATTGGTTTGGCTTTAATATATGTTTGTTTGTTTATTTAAATTCTGCACCTGTTTGAATAAAACTATACACAATCCTTTGCACACAACAGTTCCCCCTACACCCGGGGGCATGAGGGTAATAAACATAGGGAGTGGTTGACGTACGACCGGCCCAAGTTTGGCCTTGGAGCCTGCGAGCCTTGTCGAAAATCACACTCAAGGTGATAACCGGTTACTCTAGCCCGAAATACTGCGACAGACCTTAGAGTTTGCCAGGTGACGGCGACAGAGATACTGGGTCCCTATAATGGGGGCACCTTGGGGGCCTTAAGACCAGTGAGATTAGAACTGTCCTATACAATGCACTTTTCTTGCAGGGACCACAGACCAAGGATTTAAACGTGACTGTTCGCGGGTGTACATTTGTTTGAGCATATGTGTGTTGCATTTGTTTGTTTATTTATTTCAAATGGATAAGAATTACAAATAAATAGATATTAATAAAAAAAATATGATAAAAATTTTAACTCCCTTCTATATACCCTAACTCTAAAGCATCATATAGGGTAGTTTATTTCTAAAAAAAAGTAAGAAAAAAAATATAGCAAAAATCATGCATCATTCCCCTTTAGTAACAAAAAAAAATGATAAAATTTAGGCAAAAACAAATATCATGCATCTTTCAATTTAGCATATACATTCATTAGAAAATGGAAGGCACATAGTACGTAAAGATTTTTTAGAAAGGAGAACATTCTTAAGTACAAGATTCATGTGCCCTTATATTAAGGAGGCCTACTAGATTTTGGACTCTCGTCATCTTTTCAACAAAAAGCAAAGTCTACGTCTTCTCAGAGTTCTTCCAATCTAGAAAGATATCATTCCTCAATTCAAATAGGAGATTATTTGAAATTTCGAAAAGGAGGCACGCAAAAAAAAAAGGAAATTGAAGCAATATAAAAAAAAAGAAAAAGAATTTGCTTCAAAAGAACATAGTTTAGGAAGCTAAAGAAAACTCTCCTGATGAACAAGAAATCATGAATCTAGGGAGTTAAAAAAAAAATTGATCATAAGCTCCCTTACACCTCCAATTCGTTATCAAATCATTATCAAATCACTCCAAACTGCATCTTTCTTCTCTACTCATCAACCTCGTCAATAAAGATGAAAATTTTGGCAATCACCAAAATAGTGGTGAACCCGAAGATCCTATTGACGGTTACTTCTGATGGGAATAGCAAGAAGAGAATCTGAGAAGAAACGAAGATTAATTGCAAGTCAATGAATGAGCAAACATGTCTATAAGGATATCATTCAAGCATGAGCTTCTGTAGCCTGCAACAATATCATCAAAGTGCACCAAAAGATCTTGTACAAAGAATGTTCTCTAAACAAACACATCAATGAGAATGATATTTGTTGAATTTCTCAATCATCTTTGCATCCTATTTTGCAATTCATATAGATAATATCTCTTCCTTGTAAATAATAAATAAGAATAAAAAGGGAAACCGAAACTATGCATGTTAATCAAATAATGAGATCACTGGTGATCAAGTGCAAACTCGATACATCAAATTGAAAGCACTTAAAAACCAGTAATGTGTAAGAAGACTGGGGGGCATAACACGCCCAAATTGATGATTCACACAACGAGAGTTCCCCATGCAGAAATGACAATTGTTGGGATAGGAAGAATGATCAAGAATGAATGAATCCTTGCTTTTAGGGAATCACAACAAAACCCAATTGAAGAATAAAGGCATTGCAGGACAAATCCCGCTAGGACGAAAATCCGTAAAGGGCGTCCTAGGCAAAAATTAGGGTAAAGAAAAAAGAATCAAAATCCCGATAGGATACGTCCTATGCAAAAGTTAGGGATACATAAAAAAAGTAATGCCTGCTTGAGTTGAAAACCAAAAGGCAACTTGAGTATTCTCTTTAGAAAGCAAGAATTCATAAAGGTTTCACTCCGAAGACGAAACACCCATATTCAAGCAAGTGGGAATGCATTCCTAACGTAGTTCAACCAATCGTCAACCATGCCTCTCTAGGGTGCAGCCTCGGTTAATCTCTCTGTGTACGAATCACGAACTCGGGGCATGCCCGGGCCTTCGAGCTTTGCTAAAGGGGCACGTGTAAATCGAAAGTACTATTTTAAATGCCATAACACTCTTTCGTTTCTCTTCTCCCTCTAAATATCCACTCTAGGCCTCATCCATCAACCCTTAACAAGCAAAATGTATTTGCAACAAAGACGTTACTCAATAATAGCATGGAAAGGATAACAAAGGAACAATCAAGAATTCAAATATGACTAGGGTTTGATAAAATAAAGACATCCTATACCTCATGAGTGCTGCAAAAAAAAATGAAGGCCCGGCAGGAAACCCATTAAGGAGGTTGCGTAAAAGTTAGGGCAAGATCTGCTAGGCAACCCACAAGTAAAAATGGGTAACCTAGGCAAAAGAAAAGATCAAAAGAAAAATGTCCGCTAGGGAACACATCTCAAGTGACCTAGGCAAAATTTAGGACGTTAAAGCAGCAATCTGAGTTGAAAACTGAAAGGCAACTCAAAGAAATCATCCAATTAGAGTACGACCCCGAGTCATCACTTCACTTTCCAAAAAAAGCTAAACACAATGATAGCTTCTTTTTAGCAAATATGCTTTGTTTAATAGCCATAAACACTAAAGCCCACCTTGGCCAGCCATTCTTCTAAAAACCCTTTTTGAAAAATCCCTTCTAACAACCCTTTTGGAAAAAAAAATAATAATAATAACATTCCTTCCTTCTTTTCTCTTGACCCTTATGGCATTAAAATAGCACTGAAAAGATACACGAAAAATGCACAGTGAATACTCACAGAGGGAAGGCCGAGATGTCCTCAAACAGAGGTTAGAGACGTTTGACCACACATCGACTGGATAGTCAAGGAGCCACTGAAGCTTGGGCTCAAAAGAACATATCCCGACAGTAATCAATATTGACATGGATAGAAAGAAATCGTCAACATTAACCTTAATGCGTACAGGTTAATTTCCCGACATAAAAAAAATTGAATTGTATCTTTAGGAATAAACACATGAGCATAAACTGCATCGCATGCATATGAGTTAGGGGCATATGGAAGGGCGTTACACAAAAAATAAATAAATAAAAGAATCATTCTTGTCTTGCATTTTCTTTGCATCTATGCATCCATGCATTCTACTTGCTATGGGTCAGAAGGACTCATCAGGACAAAGCACTCGTAAAAGCTCAATAGCCAAGCATGAGTCGAAGTTGTGTCAAATGGCAACACCAAGTGATTCTATGTGCCCACTAAGCAAAGACATATCAATAGTGGAATAGAATGGAATCAACCAAATAAGCAAACCCATAAGCATGAAGAGGCCATCGCGCCCTACTTCTCAACTGAATGAAGGATGATCCAAGAGAATGCCAAGACCAGGAATGCTTTCCTTACCAAAGCCAGGAGTGGCTTCCAAAATAATACTTGTCAATAAAGATTCAACAAATAACATCATGGGAATAGATCCCTCCACTAATGATTACAAAAAAAAAGCAAAAACAACATGAGAAAAAGGCAAGCTTCGTAAATGTTGAAAAAGCCGAAGCATTTAAAAAAAATAATAACAAAAAAAAGGCAAGCTTCAATCATAAAAGAGTCGAAGCTAAACAAAAATGAAATTCAGAAAAAATCTACCAAAAGCAGGTGCCTGGAGAGGCATCACAATACTCAAGCGGCAGGGGCCATATTGGAATCCCTGCCAGTCATCCATTCTCTGCCCACCAACACAGGGGCTCATCAAACATCTCCTGCCCACCAACACAAGGGCACATCAAACGTCTCCTGCCCATCAACCTGGGGGCAGTGTTTCATCTCACAACACCAACAAGAAGATATCAAGTACAAGATCAGTAAGGGTTGCTAGATCCCTAAAACTAGTACAAGATCGGAAAAGGTTGCTAGATCCTCAAAACTAGTACAAGATCAGTAAGGGTTGCTAGATCCCTAAAACTAGTACAAGATCAGTAAGGGTTGCTAGATCCTCAAAACTAGTACAAGACCAGAAAAGGTTGCTAGATCCTCAAAACTAGTACAAGATCGGTAAGGGTTGCTAGATCCCTAAAACTAGTACAAGATCAGAAAGGGTTGCTAGATCCCTAAAACTAGTACAAGATCGGTAAGGGTTGCTAGATCCCCAAAACTAGTACAAGATCGGTAAGGGTTGCTAGACCCTAAAACTAGCAGTGGGCCGGCTGAAGCCCTAAATATCAGTCCAGCTTGGAGAGGCTGAGTTTAGAATATACTCCCTCTTTAACAAACCACAAATAAAGAAACACACTACCATGAGACAAGCAGAAGCAATAGGAAGCATCTACATCAAGACCAGAAGCCTAGATGTTTTGATTTACCATCCTTATCACCCGACGGAGCATATAAACCAACACTCAGTTGCTCTTAGGGACAAGGATGCATGTAAACACCATCTACCCGAAAGAAATGGTGTGGGGGCATCTACACTGCTGAAGTAAAGGAGAAGATTTGGACATAGCAAGCGACATAGGGCATTCACATGGATCTTGAAGCCTAGATGTTTCGGTTCACCATCCTTGACAGCTAATAGAGCATACAATCCAACACTCAGTTGCTCCATGGGGCAAGGATATAGGGGACACCGTCTACGCGAAGGAAACAATGTGAAGGTATCTATTGTCAAAACAAGAGTGAAGATCCGAATTTTCACCTCACTATCACAAGAGAAACAATGGATCTTTTACTCAAAGACTGAAGCCTATAAATAGACAGCTTGGGCACATTTCTAAGGGACTCCAAAAAATTTCGTCCAGACTCCTTAGAGTACGAAATTTCTCTCTTTTCTCTCTCCCTCTCTCTTTTGTATTTCTTGAGATTTTGTGAGGCATTGTAGTGTGAAAGGTTGCCACAAAGCACCTAAAATCTTCCTGTTTTGAAGATTCAATAGAGCTCATTCAAGAGGTATTTCAGTTAATCTCTTTCTCCCTTTTTTATTTATTTCTTCTCTATAATAAATATTTATAATAAAAATAATCGTGTAGACATTTTAGGGTTAATTGTATAATTTAAATTTCAAGCATGTAAATAATTATTAATAAAAAGGGGATTTAATATTTTTATTATTATAATTTATAATGCTAACTTCATCATAGGGTACCGATAGAGGGCGCTGTAGGGGTGCTTAATACCTTCCCTAAACGTAACCGACCCCCGAACCCAATTCTGGTTATCAAGGCCATTATTGGATCTTTAAAAACCTTTCCTTTTTTCAATGTTTTTGAGTAAAATATTGGTGGCGACTCCATGAACCTATTTTCAAAACCATTGATTAAGGATTAGTCTGGTGTCTGGGCATTCCTTAATTGATGATATCTTTAAAAGGATGTTTAAACCATTAGTCGCAAGATCGGAAATTTTCGGGTTGCGACAAGGTTGACGAGCCAAAAGTGGTTTAGAATACCTGTAATACTTAGTAATTAGTGGAACCCTTCGGTTGAAGAAAACTAGACGTAGCTCAGATTGAGTGAACCAGTATAAACATCCGTGCATACCTTCTCCTATATTCACTTCATTTTCATCCATTTTCTTTTCAAAAAACTGTTAGACGAAAACACAACTACTTATCTTGTTTGAAAAACAATTCATTTTATTGGATGATAAATCTTTCAAACGGAAAACAAACTCACCCAACTTGTTTCTTAAAGTAGACAATTTGTTTTGTTAAACAAATCTTCTTTACAAGCCTGCACAAGTTTTCAACCGTGATTGAACACTCTATTCATTTTAAGAAAAAAATAGCATTGCAAAGAAACTTTCGAAAATCTACCTTCGAACATGCACACACACATTCAACCCTCCATTTTGTGTGTATTTCTACTAACTTCATACCTCCAAGGAGATATGAACTAGATCAAGAGTTGTTGGATACATTTAGAAAAGTGGAGGTGAATATTCCTCTCCTGGATGCAATTAAACAGAATACAAAGTATGCAAAATTTCTTAAGGAATTGTGAACACACAAGAGGAAACTGAAGGGAGATAAAAGAGTGAAGCTAGGCAGAAACAGTTCAGCCATGATTGATAGTAAAATTTTTAATATTTCTACCATTATGCCTTCTGATTTTGATTTATCATCTGAGCTTCCTAAAAAATGTAAAGATCTTTGAACTTTTACATTTCCTTGCACCATAGGAGAGTATATTTTTACTAATGCTATGTTAGACCTAGGTGTTTCTATTAATTTTATGTCTACAACTATTTTTAGATCATTGTAGATTGGAGACTTGATGCCTACAAGTGTGGTCATTAAATTGGCCAACTGGAGTTCTATGCAGCCACTTGGAGTAGTGGAAGATGTCCTAGCCAAAGTTGAAGATTTACTTTTCCCTGCAGATTTTTACATTCTTGATATGCAGGATGAGTCTAGGCATGCTGCCTTGATTTTAGGAAGACCATTCTTAAGGAAAGTCAGGACCGAAATAGATGTCTATGCAGGAACTCTCTCCATGGAGTTTGGAGATTACATTATGCAGTTTAAATTTTTTTAGGCCACGAAACATCCACCTGAAAGTCATTCTATTTTCTGTTTGGATGTAATTGATACACTGTCGGAACTCAAAAATTTCTGACCTTACCCACATATGGTTTAGACTTCCTTTTTTTGAAAATCTCATCAATTAAGGAATATCCGGACACCAGACTAATCCCTAACTAATGGTTTTAAAATGAGTTCGAAGGAGTCGCCACCGATGTTTTACTCAAAATATCAAAACAAAGAAAAAAGAGTTTTTAAAATGCCAAGATGACCTTTTCAACCAGAATTGGATTCGAGGGTCAATTACGTGTAGGGAAGGTGTTAAGAATCCTACTACACCCTCTATCCGTACCCTATGACGAAATTAGCGCGATTTCAAATAATAATTTAAATATTTGGTTCCCTTTTATTAATAACCATCTACATATTTACATGATTTTTCCTTAAAATGTCTACATGATTGTTCTTGTTTATGACAGAAAAGAAAGATAGTAGAGAAAAATACCTCTTAAAACGAGTCTTTGTAGATACTTCCAAATATGGAAAATTCAAGGTGCTTTTTGGCTACCTTTCACACTTCACAATACCTCACCAATCTTAAGAAATACAATAAAAGAGAGAAAAAAGAGTACTAGAGTTTTCAGAGTCTAATCAGATATCCTATTTTTGGCCACTGGCATTGTGCACGAGCCTACTATTTATAGGCATGAAAATCCACCAGAACAGGCCATTCCAATTTCGGAACGGGCCGTTCTAGACTCTTTTGTTATGTGAAAAACTTAAATCTGGAATGACCCATTCTTACCACAGAATAACTCGTTTTGGATTTGAAATTTACCCATAACAGACTAAGTAAGAACAGGGTGTTCTAACCTAGGTTTACAAGCCCCTTTTCCTAAGCTTGGAATGGCCTATTCCGGTTTGGGAACGGCCCGTTTTGGACAACTAATTATGGCACTTGGTTCTTTGGATACTTGGATATCATATTGGCCTACTCTGGTGCTATTTTCGGGCCTTTATGAGCTTCTTTTCTTCATGCTGGAAGTCTATTTCTTTTTTTATGTTTCCTGGACGAAATCATGTATCTACATACACTTACTAATGACTGCACTAATTTATGCTCTGATTTGGATGATTTTTTTTATTTTGTTATTACTAACATACATTGTGATTGTGATGATAAATTTACATGTGCTATATATGCAGAGATTGATGCTGCTCTTACAGGTGTAGATACAGAGATTAATGTTGCTCTTACAAATGTAGCCATAGTAGATGTTTCACCACTTGTTCAAGTTCTAGAGATTACACCACCACCACCTCATTTACCTTTCATTGTGCAGCCACCTACCTTGGAGCTGAAACCATTTCCTAGCCATCTAAAATATGCTTACCTAGAGGACTACTAGGGGATTCCAATCATTTTATCCAACAGTCTTCTACCTGACTAGGAGGACAGACTATTGCAGGTTTTGAGAGACCCAAGAAAGCCATTGGATGGACTTTAGCTGACTTTCCAGGGATTAGTCCAGCAATTTGTATGCACCGGATATTACTGTAGGACGAGTCCCAACCTATCAAACTGCCATAGAGACGCCTCAATACTATAATTTTAGATATGGTGAAGAAGGAGGTCATGAAGCTACTTGCAATTTATCTTATCTTTGATAGTTAGTGGGTGAGCCCTATGCAAGTGGTTCCTAAAAAGACTAAGATCACTGTAGTGAAGAATTAGTAGGATGAGTTGGTTCCAACTAGAGTGCAAAATAATTGGCGAGTTTGCATAGATTACAGGAAATTAAATCAAGCAACTCGCAATGACCACTTTCCACTAGCATTCATTGACCAGCTATTAGAAAGGTTAGTAGGTAATCTCATTACTATTTTTTAGATGGTTTCTACTAGGGGGATAGAGGTTGATAAAGAAAACTGGGAGCTTCCTTTTGAGTTGATGTGCATTGCATCCAACTTTGCACTTGGAGCTGTTATAGCTTAGCGAGTTGGGAGACTTTCTCATGTCATAGCCTATGCCTCTCGCACATTAGACTCTGTCGCCACCGGCCCGAAACGGGCTTTCGGCATTCGCGAAGGATGGTTGGACTCGTTTATTTGTTTAAAAATAGTGGATTGCTAGAATGACTTATTCTCAAACTGAGACCTCGTCAAACGAGCAATTTTATTAAAAGGCTCACTAATCCATATTAATCCCAAGCGGGACCCTCCATGGATTAGTGGTTTTCATAAAAGGAGGGTTCGTGGAGTCGCCACCAATGTTTTACTCAAAACATTGGAAAGAAAAAAAAAAAAAAAAAAAAGATAAGGCAATTGATTTAAAAATCAACTTTGGCCACTACAACCAGAGTTGGGTAAGGGAGTCGGTTACGCGTGGGGAAGGTGTTAGCACCCCACGGCGCCCCTTTCGGGTTCCCTATGACAGATTATTTTTTAAAAGAACAGTATAAAATTACTAAATTACCCCTATTTATTCTAAACAATTATAAATTGACTATCTACATGATGACAGTTTAAATATGCACACAGAAAGCAGTAAAAGGAAGGATTGAAGGGAAACCTCTTGAAGCGTGCTTTTTATAAAAAATGAACTGGGAAGCGTTTTGGCGTTCCCACGCTCTACAAGCCCGCTCCTCGCTCTCCTAGAACAAAATTTTAACTAAGGGAATCAAAAAGATTTCCCCTCGACTTGGTTCGATCCTCAAGCAAAATGGCTCGGGGCTCAAGAACTTCGTCGGATCGACTCCCAGAGAGTTTTCTAGGGCAGAACACTGCTCAAAAACCCCAAAATACTCAAGGAGGGAGTCAAAACTCCGTGAAAAAGTGTGGTAGGACGTCCAAATGACGTCATATTTATAGGGAATAGGCGCAATACGGCCTACAGGGCCAATACGGCCGTATTGAAATTTTTGAACTTCAATACGGTCGTATTGGAGTTCAATACGGTCGTATTGAAAGTCAGAAATTTCAATACGCCCGTATTGGGTTCGCGGCGGTCGTATTGAAGTGTCAATACGGTCGTACTGACTTCAGTACGGCCGTATTGAAGCTTCAATACGGCCGTATTAAGTTCAGTACGGCCGTATTGGGCTTTTTCCCTCCACTTCCTTATTTTTAGCTATTCTAAGACCTCTAGACCTACAGAGAACCCTCCTAGGGCTTTCCAGGAGTCCTTCTGGCTGATTATCCTTCAGTCTTCGAGAGTCTTCAAGCTTTTATTTCCGACCCGGACAATTTTAGGGGTCTACAGCTGCCCCCCCCTTTACTTAGTCGGACGGCCTCTTGGTGTATCGGCTGACAAGTAAAGGAGTTGACCCAATTGTCCGGGTATTGTGCCGACCTTCTGACTTGTAGCGTCTTCCGGTGGGAAAATGTTGAGTAGCCTCTCCAGGTGGGTGCATACCTCGGCGCTTCTGACATCCTCGGTAGCTGAGTTTACCTTCTCCAAGGCCAACTTCACTCGACGCCCGAGCCGGAAGTTGGACATCAACGCACCTCTGATGACGCTGATGGTTGAGTACCGCCTCTCTAGGCTTAGCTTCACTCTTTGTTCGAGCCGGAAACCAAGCACCTTTGCGGCGACGGTGAGCAGTGTGAGTTTTGCCTCTCCAGGCCTTGCTTTGCTTGTTGCCCAAGCTGGAAGCTGTGAGTACCGTCTCTCCAGGCTTAACTTCACTCTTTGTTCGAGCCGGAAGCTAAGCACCTTTGTGACGACGGTGAGCAGTATGAGTTCTGCCTCTCCAGGCCTTGCTTTGCTTATTGCCCAAGCTGGAAGCTGTGAGTACCGTCTCTCCAGGCTTAACTTCACTCCTTGTTCGAGCCGGAAGCTAAGTACCCTTGTGACAACGGTAAGCAGTGTGAGTTTTGCCTCTCCAGGCCTTGCTTTGCTTGTTGCCCAAGCTGGAAGCTGTAAGTACTGTCTCTCCAGGCTTAACTTCACTCTTTGTTCGAGCCGGAAGCTAAGTACCCTTATGACAACGGTAAGCGGTGAGTACCCCTTTTCCAGAGATAGCTTCGCTCATTGTCCGAGCCGGAAGCTGCATACCTCCGTGTTTGTGACGACGGGGTAGCGTGAATATCTCCTTTCCAGGGATTCGTGATGATTTTGTCTCCACAGTCCACGATGCTGCTTCGACGGTTGTTTTTTGATTTTGTGCCACTAAGGGCTGGATAACGCAGGGATCCGTCTAGGGGATGTGCAGTTACTCATAGGTTCTTGTGTCCCAACTTTCCATTGCGTAGTTGGTTCCCACTGGGGAATTTCTGATTCCTTTGGGTGCAGACACAAAGATGCTCTTTCTGATGTGAGCGGTGCCTTATGATTGGCTGACGTCCTTTCGACGTTGGTGGAGTATCCCGGTTATCCTTGTTCGGGTGTCTCTTTTGGTTTTTGATTTTGCTGCCTCCGTGTAGGCTGTTATCCACTGGGGGATTTTGTCGTTGATTTTGATTAGCCTCTTCTGTTAGGCGTATCAGCTTGACGTTCAATGATTGGCTGAGAGCCAGATTCCACTTGGGGAATGATTATTGATTTTTTTATTTTTTCCTCCTTCTGCAGGGATGCCTCTTGAGTAGGCGACTGGGGATTTGGGGATCTTATGTATCCCAGAGTATTATTTAGGAAGCCTCTACAGGCTTAGCCTCACTCGACACTCGAGTTGGAGAGCTATCTTCACTGAGGAAGTCTAAGTCCTTTGACTTGGATATTCTGCTTGGGTGATCGTGCTTCCATTGGGAATGTCGTCGATCTTGCTTTGATAGCTCTTGTTGGATATTGGCTTCATGAGCTGAGGTTCCCTTTGGGGAGTATTGTTTCTGCGAGCCTCTCCAGGCTCAATTATTCTGTGCAAACTGATTGTCGGATCTTCTGTATTCTTGCCTTTTTATTTTTTGGCTTTTTCTGTATCTTGCCTTTTTTCATATTTTTGGCTTTTGCTGTACAGAATTTAAATTGCTAGAGAATTTTGAATTCAAAAGTGGCAAATTTCATTAAAAATGAATTTGTACAAGAAAAATTTGGGAAATGGGGCTAAGCCCAACCAAATTAGTACATGAAAAAGCACTAAAACAGAAGCCAGTCTTCACTCCTCTGCTGGCGGGTCCTGTGGCGAGTCCGGGAAGCGGCGATGCATCCAGACGGAGAGGTTGTCGAACCCCTGCACCAAGGTATCTAGTCGAGCATCGGTACTCTGCTGCCATGTACCGACACTATGCTGAAAAGCATCGAATCGCGTGTCGATGCTCTGCTGAAAAGCATCGAATCGCGTGTCAATGCTCTGCTGCAGTGTGTCGAAGCGGGCGTCAAAGTATCCCCTGTCCGACCGTGACGTGCTAGCCTCTGGCTGCGGGGTGTCGCCTCCCTCAAAGTCGAGATTGTTGAGGAGGTCGTCGAAGGTCTCGAGGCCATCTACTCGCACAAACCCCCCTCCTGGCGATCTAGCGATGATCTTCATGTTAATCAGGGTGGAGGCACCAATCAACTTTGGCGCCAACGCCCCTGGCTCCGCACCATCGGGACATCCCCATGTCTCCGCCAGCTGTGAGAGGAGTGGGGCAACCAAGATGTACCCCTGTCTGGACTCTCCTCCCTCTCGTATCCCAAACTTCTTCACGTGCTCAAGGAAGAAATATCCAGGGTTGGCCTTCCGGCCGGTGGCCATGCAGTATAAGGCCAGCAGATCCGGTCGTGTAATCGACTCCTGACTCTTGGACCTGCCATGAATGGTACTGGTGAGGATCTTATGACAGATCCTAAGAGCAGTCGGGAGCCGGGAGCCCTTCACCCCTGAATGATAATCCCGTCGGCCAGTGAGCAAACTCCACATCTCAACCGGAGTCCACTGATCAGGCCACTCACATATGGCATCTCGGAAGGCCAGCTGATCAGTGCGGCTGAAAAACCCTGCCTGGACGTTGAACTCGTCCAACGTCAGCGTGCGGTATCCTTCATTCATCCAGAAATCCACCGCGCAAACATCCTCCCCGTAGCTGTTAGTCGACTCCGTAACGCCGACTGTGGCCAAGAACTCCTTCGTGGCCGTCAAATATAGCTGGGATGGTGGATTAAGGACAAATCCCCATCCTATAGCGTCGAAGTAGTTCCTGACATCATTCTCCAAGCCCACCGCTTGGAGAAGCTCAAAGTCGAGCACTCTTGACGGCTCAATGGTGAACGTCTCTATGAGCTGCAGACGGTCTCGGTGTCGGTCTGTCATTACGCGTCTGGCCGGGGCTCTCTGCCTTTTGCGAGAAGATTCTGCCATTTCCGATAATCTCTCTAGGAATGCACTCACAAGCAAGGAATGCGGAGAATGAAGGAAGGTATGCAAGATGAGGGAGGGGAAGCCTTTATTTATAGGCAAAATTCCGCCAATACGGCCCGTATTGGATTCAATACGGCCGTATTGGCCTTTCCGTTGATGTACAAAATCTACAACCAATACGGACCGTATTGGATTCAATACGATCGTTTTGGGATTCAATACGATCGTACTGGATTTTAATACGCCCGTATTGGAGTTGAAACGTTGTGCTTAACGTTAACTCCAATACGACCGTATTAATACCAATACGGGCGTATTGGATTTTTTCTGATTTTATGGTTTTTTTTTTTTTTTTTTTTTTTTTTTTTTTTTTTTTTTTTTTTTTTTTTTTTTTTTTTTTTTTTTTGATAAACAGAGAATAAGTGGTCTTCTAGTACACCTATCATCTGTATGTATGTATGCGAATGAGATGCACCTAATTCTATTTGATTCAGTTTTTCAAAAGAATTAATCGATGCGTTCTTTGTTTGGATCTTGCCATTCCTCCAGACAGACTGTGCTTTGCCGATTTCTGTAACCGAGGAATGATGCGTATTTGTTTTTTGGTGTTATCAACCAAATGATTCTCCCTTCCTTTAGAAGATGTGTCAACCCTCTTATTGACCACTATATCTCCATGTTTCCACTAGATTATTCAAAAATCGTTAGGGACAAGAGAGAAAAGAAGGAAAAGGTATATTTTTCAAAAGTTTGTGTTTTAGAGGGGATTGTTTTATTTTTTGAAAAATGGATTTTGTAAGAATGGCTGGCCAATGGCAGGCTTATTGTGTTTAGGTTTGTTCGATTAAACACTCATGAAGTTAAGCACATCTTCGTTATTAATGATTGTGTTTTGACAACTTGGATAGCTTTTCTTGAGCCCCTTGTTGAATTCGATTGATGGTACCATCATGGATTTATTTTGTTTTTCCTTTTTTGACGGCCCTAACTTTTGCCTAAAACACCCATTTGTGATGTCTTAGCGGGCTTTTGTTTTTGTTCATTATTTTGTAACCCTAATTTTTGCCTAGGTCACCCTTTTGTGGGATTCCTAGCGGGTCTTTTGTTCTTATTTTGTGCGGTCCCCTTTTGGGTTTCCTGCCGAGCTTATTATCTTTAGGATTTCTTTATCCATGATGGCATTTATTGATGCCAAGAAAAGGTGCTCCAAGCTGTCATGCACATTTCCACATAAAAATGATGCGGGTTTATTGATTATTAAGACGATTTTAACCTCACTTATGTTTATCCAAACAGGGTTAAATGACGTGGTTTAGAATTTTATGGTAAGCAAGAAAAGAATCAATAAGAAATTAATGAAGAATGATTTTATTATAATCGTGATGGAAACATGTGCCCTATCGAGGCTCGGGGGTCGGGCTGTCCCCGAGGAGTGATCTCTAATAGTCACTGAATTTACACATCCCTATTAGAAGGAAAAGGGCACTTGATGACGACGACCGGCCTTGACGTTTGTGAATCCGCCTTCTTAAAGATCTGGCTTAAAGAACGTTGAGAAGGATCTTGATTCCTCTTCGTTCTTTGACCTTTAACAGGGTTGTATCCTAACCCTTGTTTCCCCGGATTGTCCTTGATAATAGGTAGCTCCGGGATTCCTTGGGAGTACTTGCCCAATCCTTGTCCTGGCAAGTATCCGTTCTTTGTGAGCATATGGGCTACCTTCTTCATTTCTCGGGGAAACGTTTCAACATTGGCAATTTCCAATGCTTGGAAGGCGGTTTCCAAAGCTTCCTCTGCTGCATCCACATAAGGTATGTTGGATGGCTTGCTGATGAGTATGTCATCTTCAGCTTGTACAGTCACCAGTTTGTCACCCACAATGAATTTGACTTTTTGGTGGAGCGTAGAGGGCACAGCTTTCGCATCATGAATCCAAGGTCGGCCTAGGAGACAGCTGTATGCAGGAGTAATATCCATCACTTGGAATTCGACGTTGAAGATGGTAGGTCCAATTTGGATCGGAAGATTGACTTCTCCCACCACTTCTCTCTTAGAACCATCGAAAGCTCGAACGATCATGTTGCTCGGGCGCATTTGGACTCCCTTGATTGCCACTTGATCAAAAGTTCTTTTGGGCATCACATTCAAGGAAGACCCGTTATCCACCAAGACTTTTGCGATGTGGTACTCCTTGCACTTTACAGAGATGTGCAAGGGTTTGTTGTGATTAGGTCCCTCGGCGGGGATTTCTTCATCGGTGAAAGTGAGGCGATCATTAGCCGTGATGTGGTTAACAATTCCCTCAAACTTGTCTTGGGAGATGGTATGCGACACATATGCCTCGTTCAAGACCTTCAACAGAGCTTGCCGATGCGGTTCGGAGCTTAGGATCAATGACAACAAAGTGATCTTTGCTGGTGTCTTGTGAAGTTGATCCACAATGGAGTACTCGCTTTGTTTGATGAATTTTAACAGCTCATCAGTCTCCTCCTCGGATTCTCTATCTTCCTCGGTTTTCTCCTTTTCTTTTCCTTTATTCTTGGGAGTTTTATCGTGCAGATCTTCGGGAGTGTAGATCCTGCCACTCCTGGTCATGCCCCCAAGTCCAGCGATGTTGGAGATATCACTGCCGGTAGAAGCATGGATGTCGTATATCCATGGCACAGCCTTATTTGATTCGTAAGGGAAAGGTCTTGGAGCGACAATCCTTAACGGCGTGGGGCCTTCCCCTTTTTCTATCTTGACTACCAACAACGGCGTCGTCGTGTGTTCGCTTTGCGTAGTTGTTGGTTTGCATTTTATCACAAATGGCGTGCGATCCATTCTGAACATACACATCGATTAATTCTTTCTTTTTATTAATCTTTATTATTAATTACTAGGAGAGATAAATGCAAAATGAATGACTAATGAGATGCAAAGGCGATAAATCTCAAGAATTCGATTTTATTCATTGAAGAAAGTGCACAACTTTTTATACAATGCTTTGAAGCAATTTTTTACAAAAAGAGAAAAGCCGGTAGAAACCCACAGGCGGGTTCATACGTCGTTGCCATTCTTCTTCGGCTTCCTCAACATGGCGTGCCATTGCTTCAACTTGCAAGTGGACGGCTTGGCTCATATCATCACAAGTCTTCTGAGCCTCCTTCGCTTTCTGAATGTGATAGTTGATCATGGCCTGCAGCTCGTTCAGCTCGTCTTCGGCTCGATCTTTCTCCTCTTGGAGTTTAGCCATTCGTGCCAATCCTTCCCTTTCCTTTTTGCGGAAGTCGGAAAGGTTTGCGGCTTGTCGTTGAGCGACTTCCCGCCATTTCTGTGCGTCGGATCGAGTCGATAGCAAGTCCTCTTGCATGTCCCTGATCAACTGTGCCTGCTTTGCACGTTCGGCTTCCAGGTGCGCTATCTTTGCGTTGACTTCTCGGAGTTGACTACTCGGTTCAATTTTTTGCATTTTGGATGCCCGAGTAGTCTCCTCATTGAGGTTAGCACACTCATCCTTGAGCCGCTCTATCTCGTGGTCCTTCTTCTTGCATTGCCTTTGAAGACCGTCAATAGTAAAACTGGATTCTTCATTTTTCTCTTCAAGAACTCTCATTTGAGCTCCCATAATTTCCAGCTTTTTGGTCAAGGCGTCGACTTGTTCTTGCAATGCCTTCCTTGTTGCTGTGGTTGCACAAGAAGTGGATGGTTGAGGCACCACCCTCTTGCTCCTCCATTCCTCATAATCAATGGAGACGGATACCCGAGGCTTTCCAAGTTCGAGATCTCCCTCATAGGTTGGTCTCTCCCACGCTCTTATGACAGAGTGCATATCCCTTTGATGTTCGGAATCATAGGAGAAACACGACCCTCCAAGCTCCTCTTTAGTAGGAATAATTTGGGTCCTCATTAGTTGTCTCATAACCAATTTAGGCGAGTAGGCTATGCAACCTCTGAGGCCCATCAATGGTATGCTTGGATAACTGCCGCATCTCGTCAATATATGGCTCGGATGGAACCAAGGGCAAACCCATGTGAAGTGATTAATGTTCCACTGTTCCATTTCTTCCTTCCATTCGGAAGCATATCGGCGGCGTACGGGGATCTTGGAGAAACTCCTCAATGGATCGGGCAAGGTCCCCATATGACTAGAAGCATAGAAGTGTGTAATGCCCCATACATACAGCAAGGAGGTGCAGCATCGAATGGTTTTCCCTTGCTTCTGTTGAGACAAATGAACAGAGAGCAAGGTGTCGGCAAGAATGGCAGGCACGGGACTCTTCATGTGTACGTCCCAAGCGAAGAAAGCGTCCATTGCAGCATGGTCCACTGTGTTAGCGTAGAAGGGGAAAAGGATCATCCCAAATACAGCTAATGCTAGAGTCTTGTTGAAAGCTAACCAATCTCCCTCACCAGCCAAGGAAGAAAGGTGGTCTTCAATCATAGCAAGCTTCCAACCTTTAACATTACCGTTCCCCACCAAGGCAGCTGATCGTGATGGTAATTTGACCTGAGTGGCAACTCTCTCCACGGCCACATGGTTATCATGAAAGATATAGACCCCAGCTGATTTGGGCCATCGTAGCATGAGCTCGTATTCCTCGAGAGTAGGAACTAGGTCAAACTGGGGGAACTCGAAACAATGTAGATCGAGACTCCAAAAGTGGACCAATGCTCTCAGAAAGGATGGATCTACACAAATCTTCATCAAGTCGAGAACTCGTCCATAGGATTTTTCAAACTCCAAACGAGCCTCTCGTGGCATCAAGGTACAGAGGTGATCCAATCTCTCAGCACGGTATAATAAGAAGTCCACTTTCTTCAATTGCCTTTGCACTCCCCTAGATCCCTCCATGATCTACAGTAAAATGCATGATATGAGATGATGGAGATGAATATGCATGCATAGTGTTTATTTAACTAGGCATTATCATGTTTCTTGGGATTTTCCTAACATGATGCATGATATTGCTTGGTTTGGGTAAATATTATTTTCTGTATTTTGTATTTTTTTGGGTGAAAAGGGAAACTGTCTACATGAATGTGATGAGGGTAGATGTCAACACCATGCACTAGAAGATCCTTATTTCTATTTATTTTTATTTTACTAGGAATGTTGTATGTTTAAAGAATGCAAATGTATGCTCATACAATGTCACATAGTCAATGCACAGACAATTCACTCATCCACGAACAGTCACGAGCGAATTACGAGGTAGGGGTCTCCTGCAGAAAAGTGCATATTCAAGGAGGATCTAACTGTTCTCACTTGGTCAAAGGCCCCCAAGGTGCCCCCATTATAGGGACCCAATTCCTCTTGTCGTAGGTCGATGGAAAGCTCCAACGCACCGTCGGACTCAAGTTCATGGTTATCACCTTGAGTGATGCTTTTCGACAACGGTCTCATAGGCTCCTATAAACCCATCAACCGGCCGTACTAACATCCACTCCCTATGGATTACCACTCATGCCCCCGGGTATAGAGGGAACTGTTGTGTGCAAAGGTTTGTGTGCAATTTATTCCAAACAATTTGCGGAATTTTAAACAAACAACAGTTATTTAAAGCCAAATAGATAAACATATTATAATACAAGCAAGGGGTAATGAAGTAATTTTAACTATTATTTGTTAAAAATAATCTGTCACTAAATGGGACTGACTCTCGAAGCGTCCCCAGTGGAGTCGCCATCTGTCGCCACCGGCCCGAAACGGGCTTTCGGCATTCGCGAAGGATGGTTGGACTCGTTTATTTGTTTAAAAATAGTGGATTGCTAGAATGACTTATTCTCAAACTGAGACCTCGTCAAACGAGCAATTTTATTAAAAGGCTCACTAATCCATATTAATCCCAAGCGGGACCCTCCATGGATTAGTGGTTTTCATAAAAGGAGGGTTCGTGGAGTCGCCACCAATGTTTTACTCAAAACATTGGAAAAAAAAAAAAAAAAAAAAAAAAAGATAAGGCAATTGATTTAAAAATCAACTTTGGCCACTACAACCAGAGTTGGGTAAGGGAGTCGGTTACGCGTGGGGAAGGTGTTAGCACCCCACGGCGCCCCTTTCGGGTTCCCTATGACAGATTATTTTTTAAAAGAACAGTATAAAATTACTAAATTACCCCTATTTATTCTAAACAATTATAAATTGACTATCTACATGATGACAGTTTAAATATGCACACAGAAAGCAGTAAAAGGAAGGATTGAAGGGAAACCTCTTGAAGCGTGCTTTTTATAAAAAATGAACTGGGAAGCGTTTTGGCGTTCCCACGCTCTACAAGCCCGCTCCTCGCTCTCCTAGAACAAAATTTTAACTAAGGGAATCAAAAAGATTTCCCCTCGACTTGGTTCGATCCTCAAGCAAAATGGCTCGGGGCTCAAGAACTTCGTCGGATCGACTCCCAGAGAGTTTTCTAGGGCAGAACACTGCTCAAAAACCCCAAAATACTCAAGGAGGGAGTCAAAACTCCGTGAAAAAGTGTGGTAGGACGTCCAAATGACGTCATATTTATAGGGAATAGGCGCAATACGGCCTACAGGGCCAATACGGCCGTATTGAAATTTTTGAACTTCAATACGGTCGTATTGGAGTTCAATACGGTCGTATTGAAAGTCAGAAATTTCAATACGCCCGTATTGGGTTCGCGGCGGTCGTATTGAAGTGTCAATACGGTCGTACTGACTTCAGTACGGCCGTATTGAAGCTTCAATACGGCCGTATTAAGTTCAGTACGGCCGTATTGGGCTTTTTCCCTCCACTTCCTTATTTTTAGCTATTCTAAGACCTCTAGACCTACAGAGAACCCTCCTAGGGCTTTCCAGGAGTCCTTCTGGCTGATTATCCTTCAGTCTTCGAGAGTCTTCAAGCTTTTATTTCCGACCCGGACAATTTTAGGGGTCTACAGACTCAACTCAAGTTAATTATACCACCACATAAAAAGATCTTTTAGCAATTGTATTTGCATTAGATAAATTTCATTTTTATTTTCTTGGCTCTAGTATTATTGTATTGACCATACAACTTTGAAATTACTATTGAAGAAGCTAGATGCTAAACCTAGATTGATCAAGTGGATGCTACTTCAGCAAGAGTTTGATGTTCAAATTAGAGACAGGAGTGGTGTGTTGAGATGATGGAGATCATTGAGATGAATTGAAGACTCCTCAAGAAGTTTTAGTTTTGATGATGTTAATGTATATATAGTGTTTGAGCCTATGGAAAAAGATATTGTATTGATTGTAATAGATATAGGCTTGTGTGTGTTTGTTTATGATTGATGATGATGAATGCTTAATTCAAGAACTAATCAAGTTTTTTAAGAAACCAAGAATTTGATTTTTTTAGTATTTCCATGAGTAAACATAAAGTAATATATTATCTTGAAAAGGGTAATTTACTACCAAGTATTTAAACATAGAAATATGACTTGATTCAAACAAGAGTTTTCAAGGTAACTTTGTTAATCAATTACCATTCAGGGTAATAGATTACCAAATATGTTATTGGAAAAGGATATTCAAATGTCCTCTGTATTAATAGATTACCACGTCTGTTACTGGAAAATAATTTTCAAGTACTCTCTGAGGTAACAGATTATCAAAGTTGGTAATAGATTAAAACAAACTCTCTTGCTTGAAACAATACTAAAAAATCAAAGTTTTTATCGTGTTAATCGATTACCACAAGAGATAATCGATTACCATAGAATGAAAGGCATTCCTAGATCTTAGAAAGCTTAGGATAATCGATTACCATATCCCATAATCAATTACCCTAGAGATATTTGTGTTTCTGGTTCATTTTAAAGAGCTGGTAACATATTACCATATCAAGTAATAGATTACCTTTGTTATTACTCTTTATAACTGAATCACATCTTGCACTTTATAAAATCTATCTTTTTGAAATTAAAAAGAGAACTTTTAAGACTTTTGAAAAATCTTTTTAAAGAGGAACATTTTGAAAAAAAAGATTAATTTCAGAAACAAGATTAAAGGCTTATCAAAGAATTTTTCTGAAATTTCAAGAAGTGCAAAGATAGAATATGAGTTCTTGAAAGAAGGAATTCAAGAAGTGTATTCAAGAGTGAAAGATCAATATCTACACGAAATAAGGTGATATTTTTTTGATCTTTAAACTTGTATTTTCGTTTTGATTGATGTATCTCTTGAGATAGGGTGTCTTAACAAGAGATGTTGAAATCTTGAGTAGAGTTCACTACAAAAAATATGGCATTTAGCGACCACCAAAATCAGTCATTAAATTGCTAAAATCGATCACTATTTACCTCAGTGGCCAAATTTAAGCAGTTGCTAAAACCCTAGTCACAAAGCTGTTTAGCGACACAAAAATTTTGGTCGCTAAATTTTAGTCGCAAAATGGTTGTAATGATTTTAGTCGCTGAAGTGTATGGGACCAAATTAGTGACCGAATAAATCGGTCGCTAAATATTTATTTTTTATTTTATTATTTTATAGACGTCGCAAATTTGGTTGTTACGAACCACTCATATTTGGCCTATTAAGGATTCTATTTCACAATACTTAACTTTTTAGCATGTTTTGTCCTTAATTATACAATTTCTAGAAACTTCCCAAAAGGTCACTCATCTCTATATTACTCCAAGTCAAGCACGCTTAACTATGAAGTTCAGATGAGATAAGCTACCGAAAAATAGATGCATGTTGTTAGTATAAGTAGTACAAATTAATTGATTTAAGTCATCCTCAACTATCCAACTCATATTTATACTATCTTTGGGTCCTTTTCATTTTGGTGTATCTGGACCGTTATAAATATATAATAATTATATTACTAATAATAATTATTATATTATATTTAATTAATCTTTATTTATATATACTTACTTTTATAATTAACAATCTACTTATTTCTATTTAAAATTTAAATTATGATAAAATTTAAATTATTTATTATAAATTTAAAAGTTTAAGTAATAATTTATATATTTTAAAATGAGAAGGGTTATAATAACACTAATATAACTTTTACTAAGTATTACATCGCTCAATAACTTTATATTAAATGTGAATTTTGTAAATCCAACCATTAGATTGAAAGTTCATATCACTTTATATGTTTATATCAAGTTTTGTTAAAATTGAACAACAACTTGAAAGTAATCAAAGTCCTCATATTTTATTTGAAATGTATATATTACGTCAATTTTTTTTTACAAGAATGAAGTATCAAATCATCTTGAATTCATATAAAATTTTGTATATATGATCTAAGAGTAAAAAACTTTTAATCTAACAGTTGAATTTATAAAATTCACATATAATATAAATTTATTGAACGATGTAATACTTAGTAAAACTTACACCGATGTTATTATAATCCTTCTCTTTTAAAATATTATTTTTATAAATTAAATTTTAACATTTTAAATAAATTATTTATTAACTTAATATACTTATTCATCTTAAATCTAAGATATAAAATTTAAAAAATTATTTATCCTTGTTTTATTTTCTAATTATCAACCATTAATAAAATATTAATTTAAAATCTTATCTAGTTATATCATAATACTTTCATATCAAGTTTAAAACCATATATTAGTTATACAAAAATATCAAAATCATATAGTAAATTATTAATAAGATTCTAGTTCAGTAATTTAAATAATTTAAAATAATCAATTTTATCACACAACAATAAAGAAATACTAATAGTTAAGTAAATACATTTGTACTCTTCCTATTAGAAAGAGAGAGGATGTTATAATTTTTTTTCCCCTCAAGATATCACATCTCTTCTATCAATAAAATATAAATATAAAAATTTATTTAAAAATAAAGTTATCATAAGTTAGAAATATGTATTATAAATATGAATCAAAATAAATAAGAAATTTAAAAAAATTCATATACTCTAATTAAAAAAATGCCTAAAAATCCAATTGTAAAAAAAAACCTCTAAATATTTTTTCACATAAATAACTACTAGTATTAATTATGTAGGAGTGCATATAAATATTTTTTTTATTATAAATTAATGTCATGCTCTTACAAAAAGAAAATGGGATTGATACTCAACAATAATATTATCACTTTTAAGCAATTTATATATTTTTTAAGTTTTATTTAGCGACCAAATTCAATTTCGTCACTAATTTTAACTAATATTTACCGACCGCATTCAATTCCGTCGCTAAATTTAAATGATATTTAGCGACCAAATTCATTTTTGTCATTAATTTTAACTAATATTTAGCGACCGAATTCAATTTCGTCGCTAACTTTATCTAATATTTAGCGACCAAATTCAATTTCGTTGATAATTTTAACTAATATTTAGCGGTCAAATTCAATTTTGTTGCTAAAAAAATCAAAAATTCGGTCACAACGTTTTTTACAATTTAGTAGCTAGTTGGTCGCTGGTTTCGTTGCAACCTTTGTGTTCATGAAACACAATCAAGCAACGACTGAATTAGCGATCGATTTTCTAGTGACGACTTATTTTGGTTGCTAAATTAGTCGTTATTTGATTATTTAGAATCGATCGCTAAATCAGTTGCTAAATAGCGATTGATAAATTTCAGTCACTAATTTCGGTCGCAATTTTGCAATTTTCTTGTAGTGGTTTCTCAAGTAATTTTTGTGGGGTACAAAAATTTTGTATGTTTTCAATCTTGTGGTGTCAAGATTGATGTTTGTTTGAATTCTTGTAATATTGTGTGTGCAAGGTGTTTGTAAACAATATTATAGTGAATGATCTTTGATTTAGTGGGGTGCTAAATCAAGGAAAACTGGATGTAGGCTAAGTGGATGGCTGAATCAATATAAATTTTTGTATTCTTTATCTTCTTACCCTTATCTTTAAAGAATCTTGCTAATTTCTTGTTTAAAGGTTTTAAAAATTTCTTAGATATGAAATTCAATTGTAGTACAAACTTTGATCATTATTCTTGTAATTGAAATTAATTAAAAATAAGGTCATATTAAAATCAACCTTGGTTACAAGTGATTGTTTCGCTGCATTAACTTTGATATTCTAATACGTTGGTAATAAACCTTGTAATCTACTGTTATTTGTTAATTCAAATTGAGTAAAGGTTGAGTTTTAGATATCTTGGTAGGTCTTTATTAAGAATTGTCAGAAAGTGAGTCATCTTAGGATAGAATCTATTCAACCCCCCCTTCTAGATTCTAGTAAACTGGGACCAACATGGTGTAGAAAACTTAGTTGCAAACCATTTGAGCAGGATATATGGGAAGGTTGTTGATCCTCTCCCTATTAGAGATGATTTTCCTGACGAGTAGTTGGTTCTTATACATGATACTACTCCTTGGTTTGCTAATATTGTTAATTATTTGGTTGCTTTTGTTTTACCTCTAAATGCTTCTAAGTCCTAAATAGATAAATTGAAAATTGATTCTAAGTATTATGTTTGGGATGACCCTTATTTGTGGAGGGTTTGCAATGATAAAGTTATTTGCAGGTGTATTCTAGATCACGAGATTCAATCAATGCTCCAATTTTGTCATGCTTCAGCTATAGAAAGGCACTATGGACCATACTAGAATGCCAAGAAGGTGTTAGAAAGTGGGTTCTACTGGCCCACCATCTTCAAATATGCACACAAAGTCTTCAGCACCTATGATTTGTGTGAGAGATCAGGATTTACTATCACTAGGAGACATGAGATGCCCTAGCAGCCTATTATATTATATGAGGTTTTTAATGTTTGGGGTATTGATTTCATGGGTCCCTTTCCTGTCTCTTATGGTTATTCTTATATTCTGCTTGCTATTGATTATGTGTCAAAGTGGGTGGAGGCTAAGGCCACCAAAACTAATGATTCTAAATTTGTTGTGGATTTTGTTAGATCCAATATCTTTTGCAGGTTTGGTGTGCCTAAAGCCATCAACAATGATAGATGAAGCCACTTTTGTAACTTCAGCATGTGGTCTTTGCTCCATAAGTATAGGGTTGTGCATAGAGTCTCCACAACATATCATCCTCAAACTAATGAAAAAATTGAAGTGTTTAATAAAGATATAAAGTTGATTTTACAAAAGATGGTGCACCTACCCTAATAGGAAGGATTGGAGCAAGATGCTTGAGGATTCTCTTTGGGCCTATAGGACAGCTTACTGGACACAGATTGGCATGTCACAATATAGGATTCTGTTTGGTAAAGCTTGTCATTTACCTATGGAGGTTGAGCACCGAGCATATTGGGCGCTGAAGATTTATAATTTAACATTTATCCAAGCAGGAATGAAAAGGAAACTTCAATTGTAGGAACTAGAGGAGCTTCGCTTGGAGGCTTATGAGAACTCCAAATTTTACAAAGAAAAAGTGAAACAAAAATTCATGATAATATGATTTTGAGAAAGGAGTTCAAAGTAGGCCAAAAAGTGTTTTTATTTAACTCTCACCTAAAGCTCGTGGCCAAAAAGCTTAGATCTAGATGGGATGGTCCTTTTGTTATAACTAATGTTTTTCCCATGGTATAGTATAAATTTAGGATGAAGCTACCGATAAATCTTTCAAAGTAAATGGAAACCAACTCAAGGAGTTTCATAAGAGTCTGAAAGTGAAGGAGGTTGAGAAGGACATCTCTCTGGTTGAACCTACATTTTCGGATGTCCAATGTATTGGACCTTGAGGGAGTCCTAAACTCTTTTTTCCCCTTGTTACTTTTTGGAATTGTCTTTAGTGGCATGCTTAGTTTCATTGAGGACAATGTTGGTTTCCCCTTGTGATGGAATCACGCTTAGGAAGGCAAGAGGTGACAACCTAAAAGATCCAAGAGGAGTGGGCTAGACATGGAGGTTTGGGCTAGTCAAGGCCCAATGGGCCCGATGGGCTTGGAAGGCCCAAGTCAAGCTTCTCATGGGCCTATCTTGATATGAGCATTCTTCTTATGTTTTATTAGTATAGTTTCCATATATTTTGGTCTTGTATTTTAGACCACATAGAGTAGCATTTTTTTAGGCTTTAGGCTTGTTGGGCCTAGTTTTGGGTTTCATGGGCCTTTGGGCTTTTGGTACCCAATATTGGACTCATTTTCATTCTTGTAATTTTTCCTTTCCATTGTATTTGTTTGGCCATTGTATTTAGGCCATTAGAATAGGAAAATACAAGGATTACTTAACTAGATGGATTAGGTTAAATTAGATTTAATTTGGTGGTCATTTAAGTTGCATTTAAGTCACATGTTTTCCACTACTAGTGGCTGAACATGTGCTTGCTTAAATCAACTCTAAATGCTATCTAAATTAAACCTAAATGCATGGTAACACCTAAACTCACGGCCAAGCACATGTGCACCTAAATTTGAATTCAAATTTTAAATTTGAATTCAAACTTTAGGCGCCAATTTGTGTAGCCTTGTCTAGGCGCCAATGCTACTCAAATTCGTGCATACTTAAGTGATTCTTCCCTTCATTGTACTCACTTTTGAATATATGAAATTTGTGAGCATTCTTCAGCCAAATTTCCCTCAAGAGTCACCGAGAGCATTGCCTTCAAACCCTAGGAAAACTACCTTAGTTCCTACCTTTTGAAGTGAGCAATCCTTTGAGCCTTCAAGCTAGGATACTTCCATCTCTAGCCTAGGCTTTCCTTCTTCGTGTTCTTCATTCAAGCAAGCTCAATATATTCGGTTCAAGTCTCCAAGAAGAGGATCCTACACTTGGTGAAGTCAAGGAGTGGTTCCACTTTCACTTCTCCTACCTTTGCCATCATTTTTGGTATCAAGAGCAAGGTTCTTCATTGAAGATAAGTGTTATTGAGTTTGATCGTTTGTTTTTTTTTTGTGTCTTTGGTGTTCTTGTTTGTCATATTGTGAGTTTCTTTCGGATCTATTAATTTTTGAAAACTTTCTATCCATAGATCCATTGGTTCATTGTATTTTGAATGTATTTCCACAAACAATACATTTAGGACCTATTTGCTTGTGCGTTTTGTTTTTGCTTGAGTATTCTCCATTCCTTAGCAAGTGTCCGTGATTGGACTTCATTACATTGCATTACTTTTGTGTTGTGTTTGTCTACTATTGGTCACGGTTTTGTTTATAATCTTTGTGCCTACCTATATGTGCTTTTGTTTTACCTATTTGAGTTCATAATTTTCTATTAGTTCTAGCAAATTTCTTAGTATTAGGTTTCCATTGTGTACTTAAGTTTTCAAATCACTTTCCATAAAATTCTTGAAACAATCTTTTATAACTTGAAAATTTTAAGTGATTCATCTTATTTCTAGTGCATTATTTGTTTTGGATTAATATTTTAAAAGTTTTGTGGCTGGAAAACAAAGAAATACAGAGCATTATCATTCAAATTAGTTATAAAAAAAAAGGAACAAAAGAATCCAACCAAAAGCCTAAAAATAGTGCACTGGATCATCAATTTTCACTTGAAATTTTTCAATCTAGTAGTTTCGGTTTCTATACTTTGGAATTGTGAAAATTTTGAAATCAAAAGGCAAGTATCTTCTCTGGAATATACATTTGAATTCAGAAAAAGAAAGAATAAAAAAAAATATAAAGCATATTTAGTAAGCAAAAGCCGAGAAGAACAATTAAGACAATTCACTTGAATTCCACAAAAATTTTGGACTACTAGTTTGTTTGTACTTGTTCAATTTCTTCCAAATTTTTTTAGTTTTGTTAATCTACTCTAGTGCCTATCTAGGAACCTTCCTAATTGAGTGCTATCTTTCTTTGGAGTCTTATTTTTCAGCTTTTATTTTTGGCTATCTTTGAGTTTTGTCTTAAACACTTTATTCTTCAAATTTTGGTATAAGCTTGTTAAATTGTGCTTTTGTTGCTTGTCTTGTTTTCTTTGACTAAAAAATTCTGTGCTGGAAGTGGCCTCAAATCCTTGCTTAAGGACCAAACATTGACTCAACAAAAAGTAGGAAAAGAATTGGACACAAAATACTTAAAAGTTGACCTAATTTAGAAACCAAAATTTCCTAAACCTACTTTCACAAGAGTGATCATTCCATTAACCTTGTGAGCAGCCTACATTCATCATATTGTTGTGTTATTTGTGCAGGGTCCAGGAGCAAGCAAAATCAAAGATTAGTGGCGGATTGGAACATTTAAACAAGTGTTAGAAAATTTGGACAGCAAATCCGTCACTAATTGGTCACTAAAGCCGCCACAAATTGGTTTCTAGTGTAGTTTAAATTTTTGCAATTTCTCTTGTATTTTAAATCAATTTGTAAAGCTTGGAGGGAGTATTAAGAAGCTGGTCAGGTATATCTAACCCTTGGTAGCTCACTCACGTGTAGTACTAGTGGAAGTGACTTGGAAATTTCATATGTTTCAAGCTTCCACTTAGGGCAAAACGTCTAGTTGCTTAATCTTGCTTCCTTTGAATTGTTTAACCTTTAAATTGTTTACTTTGCTGCCTTATTTTGACTAGTATTGTGTAGAGATTAATTGTTCACGTTTAGTTAGCATTCAAAAACAATTGTGAAAACATTCAACATAAAAAATCTTTGTGAAAATTTTTGTGGAATTGAAAATACCACAAGGGAGTTTAGTGATTTCCACTTGAAAAGGCTTGGTTATTAAGTGGCTCTTAGTAGCTCACCTCCCTTGATAGTGCAACTTGTACACTTAGACTTCCAAGTGTTATTTTTGTTCCTAGAAAATATCAAAAATATTTTGTTTCTTTTGAATAGCATATAAACTTCTTATTGCTTAATCATGAGTCATATTTCTCAAAGTGATAGTGATCTTGAATCTCCTAAAAGTTTTTCTAGAATTGTTAAGGAGGTTGAGGCACTAAAACTATGGAGACAACAAGAGGTACTTCAAAAATAAAGAGAAAAGATTGAAAGAGAAGTACAACTTATTGCTCTTGAGGAAGAGATAAACAAAATTAAGCAACAAGAAGAAAAACTTTTGGAAAAACTTAAAAAGAGAAAAAGTCAAAAGAGTTCCACTAAGAGTTCCAATGGCTCCACAAGCCAAGAGGATGTGGGTAGTTTGAATATAGATGAATATTACCAACCCATATCTAGAAGAGTCATTAAGGAACCCAAAGTGAGGGAATCAAGAGTTGATCTCCCTTCCTTCTATGGAAAAGAAGATGTTGATGCCTACTTGGACTGGGAAATGAAAGTGGAGCAAATCTTCACTTGTCATCAAGTAGGTGAAGAAAGAAAAGTTCCCTTAGCCACCTTAGCTTTCCAAGGACAAGCTATGTATTGGTGGACAGCCTTGGTAAGAGAAAGGCGACTTCATAATGATCCTCCTATAGCCTATTGGAATGAATTGAGGAGTGCTATGAGAAGAAGGCACATACCTTCTTATTATAGTAGAGAGCTTATGGATAAGCTCCAAAGACTCCAACAAAAGAATATGAGTGTGGAGGAGTATAGGCAAAAGATGGAGTTGTATCTAATGAGGGCTGGAATAAGGGAGGAAGAAAGACTAACAATTGCAAGATTCTTAAGTGGTCTCAACTTTGATATAAGAGATAGAGTTGAATTACTCCCTTATAGGGACCTTGATGACTTGGTCCAACTTTGTATAAGGGTTGAGCAAAAATTTCTTAGAAAATCATTTAAAAATACCAACTCTAAATCTTATAACAAGGAAGAACACAAGAGGGAGGGAAGTTCATTTAAAAAATTTTCTAAAGAAAACCCCTCTAAAACTCAAGAACTTGATAAAGATGAGGAAAAGAAAAAGGTCACCTCACACACTAGTTCAAAAACAAGTGAGATCAAATGCTTTAAGTTTCTAGGAAGAGGACACATTGCCTCTCAATGCCCCACCAAAAAGACCATGATCTTAAGGGGTAAAGACATTTATAGTGAAGAGTCTTCATCATCTTCCTCTTTGAGTGAGAGTGAAGATCAAACTAGTGATCATGAAACAAAAAAGCTATATCCTATTGATGGTGATCTTCTTATGGTCAAAAGGCTTCTTGGAAGCCAACCTTGTCCCACTTCACTATCACAAGGAGAGAACATCTTTCACACAAGATGTTTAGTTTATAAAAAGAACTTGTTCTCTCATTGTTGATAGTGGATCATGCTCTAATTGTTGTAGTACAAGGTTGGTTAACAAGTTAGCCCTTACCACTATTCCTCACCCTCAACCTTATAAACTTCATTGGCTCAATGAAGGTGAGGAATTGGAGGTAAATCAACAAGTGAAGGTCAAGTTTTCTATAAGGGACTATAAAGACAAAGTTTTATGTGATGTGATTCCTATGGAAGCTTGTCATATTTTGCTTGGTAGGCCATGGCAATTTGATAAACAAACTATACATGATGGCCTCACTAACAAAATATCCTTCACTCATAAAAATAAAGAAATTGTTTTTAATCCTTTAACACCATCCCAAGTGTTTGAGGATCAAAAAAAAATGAAAAGAAAAAGAAATAAAGAAAGAAAAGAAAGTAAATTAGGAAAGAGTGGGGATAAAGGGGACTCCACTAAGGCATTTGTGACCAAAGAGAGTTATTTTATTACCAAACAAGCCTTGAAAAGAACTCTCTTTATTCATAAAAGTCTTGACTCTTATCCTAAAGCTGCCACTAATCTTAAAGTTGAGAATGAGGAACAAAATCAATTTCAAGCAAAGAATTTTCAACTTTTAGATATAGTGAAGAAGGAGTGACTATTTCTAGTTTTACTCCTTATACTACTTCCTTGGAGGTGCACAAGGGAGAAAGTATTTTTGTGGTCTTAATAAAGCACCCAATTTTTTGTTTGCCTTGTTTGGTGGATACAACTTGTAATAATCTATATTCTATGTTTGCTCTTATGGGAAGTTCTTACTCTTTTGAACTTAATCTGATTCCTTCCCTACTAGACAAATGTAGTTTATATGATTATGAGTATCTAATAAACAATCAAATACAAAATTATTTAGGGCGTTTTCTAGTAGTCTTTTCTTTATATTCTAGGAAAAGCCTAGGTTACTATTTAGGGTACTTTAGGCAAGATGTTGTAGTTTTTAAGAATCACTCTTTTCATTGTATTAACCATAGTGTCATTACATTTTTAGGGTTTCATTCTAGGTTATACTTAGAAGAGGATCCTTTTTCTATTTTTAGGGAGTCTAATTTTGATAGTTTATTTTTCTTTCTTAGGCTCGATAGAAGGATTCCTCTTAGGATCCATAATCCATTTTCTTATCATGAAAATTTTACCTCTTATACTTGGCATGTTGTGTATGTAGGTCATAATTCTTATTCCATACATCCTCGAGATTTGAGGGCAAATCCTTTTCAAGAGGGAGGGGATGATGGAATCATGCTTAGGAAGGCAAGAGGTGACAACCTAAAAGATCCAAGAGGAGTGGGCTAGACATGGAGGTTTGGGCCAGTCAAGGCCCAATGGGCCCAATGGGCTTGGAAGGCCCGAGTCAAGCTTCTCATGGGCCTATCTTGATATGACCATTCTTCGTATGTTTTATTAGTATAGTTTCCATATATTTTGGTCTTGTATTTTGGACTACATAGAGTAGCATTTTTTTAGGCTTTAGGCTTGTTGGGCCTAGTTTTGGGTTTCATGGGCCTTTGGGCTTTTGGTACCCAATATTGGGCTCATTTTCATTCTTGTAATTTTTCCTTTTCATTGTATTTGTTTGGCCATTGTATTTAGGCCATTAGAATAGGAAAATACAAGGATTACTTAAGTAGATGGATCAGGTTAAATTAGATTTAATTTGGTGGTCATTTAAGTTGCATTTAAGTCACATGTTTTCCACTACTAGTGGCTGAACATGTGCTTGCTTAAATCAACTCTAAATGCTATCTAAATTAAACCTAAATGCATGGGAACACCTAAACTCACGGCCAAGCACATGTGCACCTAAATTTGAATTCAAATTTCAAATTTGAATTCAAACTTTAGGCGCCAATTTGTGTAGCCTTGACTAGGCGCCAATGCTACTCAAATCGGTGCATACTTAAGTGATTCTTCCCTTCATTGTACTCACTTTTGAATATATGAAATTTGTGAGCATTCTTCAGCCAAATTTCCCTCAAGAGTCACCGAGAGCATTGCCTTCAAACCCTAGGAAAACTACCTTAGTTCCTACCTTTTGAAGTGAGCAATCCTTTGAGCCTTCAAGCTAGGATACTTCCATCTCTAGCCTAGGCTTTCCTTCTTCGTGTTATTCATTCAAGCAAGCTCAATCTATTCGGTTCAAGTCTCCAAGAAGAGGATCCTACACTTGGTGAAGTCAAGGAGTGGTTCCACTTTCACTTCTCCTACCTTTGCCATCACCTTGTGAGATTTTTTAGCATATTTTTGGTTGGAACATTTTATTCCATACCATTTTCTTTCTTGTGTGATTTCACTCATGTTGCTAGATTACTCTAGGTTTTTCCTTGACTCTTTTTGAAGTTTTTTGTTCACATGCATTATTGATATGATTTAGGCCTTCTTTCTTAAGCTACAAGCCAAGTAGCCTACCTTACATATTTTTCCCTTGTGTTCCCCTTTGAGCCTTTATAACCCTTCCTTGATTTTTATCTCATTACAAGCCATAAAGTGAAAAACCATGATGTCCCATAACCATAGGGATTAAAGGAGCTTTTGAATTGTTTTGGGAATGGGTTCCTAATAAGTGTGGGGTGCTTCTAGGGAATGCTTCTATATTGTTGGTATTGAGTTGTTTGGTGATTAGTTTGTAAAAAAAAAATGCAAAAAAATAATAATAATAAAAATAAAAATCTACAACAAATAAAAAAATTGCAATAAATAAAAAAAATGCAATTTGGTTGAAAATAAGTGGAAAATCATAGGAATTAGGAGTTTCTTCTAGGGGTAATCTTTATGTTTATTGGACTTATTCCCCATCGCTCCTCTTTTCTCTTTGGTTATTTTAGCTTAAATGACTTTCTCATCTAACCTTTACCATGGCCACATTACAAGCTAAATAAAAGTCCTATTGATCTTTAATGGCATGTGTTTCAAGTTGTGGAATTTAGAGGCTTGTCAAAGCTTGGGTGTGCTAGTTTTCATGATGTGTTGAGTGTAAATACTAACCTAAACACTTGAGAGTTGATAGCTAAACACTATTTTGTGAGGTTCTATCTTTTTTAATCATTTTTTAATTTGACTTGTAATTTTGCTTGCTTTTAATCATTTATGTCTCATAGATTGTTTGTTGCCTAGATTCTAGGAATGTTTGTTCTCTTTCTCTTTTCTATGCATTGGAAATTCATTAGAAAGTTTTAAAATTTTTGTAAAGATTTTTTTTTTCCTTTTAAGTTGTATGTAAGTTTTTGAGTTGCCTTGGAGTGCAATGGATTAAGTGTGGGGCTATTTGATAGTCATATTTTAGTACATCTTTCTTCAAATTTTTTTTGCCTTATTTGACTTCTTTTAGTGTCATATATTCATGTATTAGTTTAGATTTGTGCTAGTGAGTCAATTAGGATTTAGTTGTAAATTTTACTAAATTCCCGTAATAATTCCTATTTTAACACAGTTTCTTGTGCACGCCATATCTGGAGCCATACAACTTGAAATTGGGAAAACTTGGTGTCCCTGGAAAGATAAGAGGGAGATATACAAGTTCTTTATTGGAAAAAAAAACCAATTCGGACGTGTTTAGGCCCAAACTCGCGCCTCAAACTTGCGGTCCTGCACTGAATTTTTCAACTTATCTTGAAACTGTTTATTTGTAGTTAATTAGGATTTAGGAGTGTAATTAGTGGGCTCGACCCTTAGTTTAGGCCCATTATTTTGTCTTTAAATACATGTAATAACTCCTTGCATTTACCTTTTTTTTACCTCATTTTTCATATTTGAAATTTCTTTCTTAAGAAGCTTCTCTCATTTTCTCTCAACTCTCGTCTCTTGTCTTCTCTCTCAGTAATTGCTTTATTTTAGCCAAGACTTTTCATCTTCTCTCTGAACATATTTGCATGTGAATAATGATGGAGATGTGCGACTAAGTTCTCTTAACCGATTCAAGTTTTCAATTATGCGGTAAAATGCTATAAAATTTGAATTCCTTTTTTCTCCTTTTTTTCTATTCCTCAATTAATTTCGAATCAAATTCATGATTATGGATTCTTTTCTACTTGTTTTCTGTTCCTCAATCAAATTCATAGAGCACAATTGCATTCTTCGTTCTATAATTCAAATTAAATATTCAATAATGGAATTCGGATTACATATTTTTTAATATGCTGCAATAATCAAAACTTGAATTGATGTTTTATCCGATTGGATTTTAAAATTGGTGATTCTTGAGTTTAATTTTCAGTTTATAATTTTTTCATTGAAAATGTTTGACAAAAATACCCCTTCTCTAATTCTTGATAAAATTCATGTTCCTATGGTTTGTGATTCTGGATTGTGACCTAGGTTCCCTATATTACAAAATTTTATTTTTAAGGGAAACTAGTTTATTTCATAACGTTCGACATTGTTATCAGTTATTAGAGTTAACTTAAGGTAACCTAGGTTATTCTTAAAATAGGATTAGCTTAGGTTACTCCATAAGCTTTTAATCAATTAACTAGGGTAGGTTAGTTTAAGTATAAGATAGTTAACCATGGTTAGTCTTGCTTGTACCATAACCCAACTGATAGACCAATTTTTGTATATCTTTCTATGCATTGTTCTCGGTTTATTTGACTATTTTTGTATCATATTGTGATGTATTAGCTTTGGTTTGTCCTAGTGAGTCATTTTGGTCTTAATTGTAAATTCTAGTTAATTTTTATAATTTTTCCTATTTTGACATTCTTTCTTATGCAAGCCATATCAAGAGCTCCCAACATCGGATTTGGATATTCTTGGTGTCCCTAAAAATATAAGAGATAACTATACAACTTCTTTGTTGGGGGCAAAGGCCTAATCAGATGTTAAGTGATCGAAAATTGTGTTGCAAAGTTGCAGCTCTTCATAGTATTTTCCTTTTCTTTTTAGATTGTAATGTTAGGATATTTTTAGTTGATTTAGTGGGTTGGACCTTGAATTAATCAAATTAGGACCATGATATTTCTCTATTAATAGGTGTTGTAAGACTTGTTATGTACAATTTACACTTATTTTTTAGATTTTAGAGTTGTTTCCTCTACACGTTTCTCTAAATTCTCTCTTCTCTCTCTCAGAATTTTCTCTTTACATTTTTCTACATAAAGGAACTATAGAGTCTTGATAACAATGTGTGGTTAATCCATTCATCCGATTCGAGGTTTCATGAATTATGATAAAATTCAAGTTCCCAATTTATTTTTAGCATACAAATTCTCTTCGTCTTCTTCTCTGTTCTAGATCTATTTTCTATTCTTCATGATTATGAATTTTGTTTTAATGGATCTAGATCATATTTGAAGATTAATTTTGGATCTAGATCTAGATTTAGATGTAGACCTAAAATAACCTAAATTGCCTGAGTTAATTGTTCATCATTCTTAAACTTCACGAAAATATTGAGATCGCGATTATGTTTCCTATTTTATGAAATTCAATAGATCTAGATTTAGATCTACATTTAGATTATGTTCATGTTAATTTAGTTTATTGAATTTGGATTATAATTTGAATCGTGAAAATTTTATCATATCGATTGAAATCTTGAATCGATGTAATTTTCGATTGAATTTCTCGATTAAATTTTTTTGTTTGTATTTGTAATATTCTAAATTCATTTTTCTATTCATAAAAATCCCCTTTTCTAAGTACGTAATAATTTTGAATCCTATTGGTTTGTATCTTCAAGAAGAATGACCTAAGTTGTTCCCTATATTACAAGTCTTTGGGGAAAATCTAGTAATTTTTTTATTGTGATTCGGCAACGCTATCACCAAGCAAACTCTATATATTTTTTCCCACATGTAAAGTTCGAATTACTTTGAGATGTTTGAGTAAACACCTTTGAGTTTTTTCTCTTAATGTCTTAGTTCCTTCCTTGGAGAAATCTTTCCTTAGATCTTTTATCAAGGAATTCTTCCTTGTTGCAAAATCCTTAACTTTTACTTTTCTCAAGGAAAGTGGTGCACAATATGGATACTAGTGGAGGGATTCATCAATCACTCTCTAATGGTTTTTGTGGAGAAAAAAGAGACACTAGAATGGCGGTTGAATAGTGTCAATCAAAAACTTGTACTTTTTCAAGTAGAGAAGTAGTAACACTAATAGTAAAAAGTGTTGAACTACATGCAGATGGAACAAACAATATTTTTATACTGGATTTTGTTAACCATTGAGACTACACCTAATTCTCAATCCAACTAGATTGAGTTCCACTATGTTAAACAAGACACAACTATTCTTTCAACAAGCCACTTTTGGCTCAAACTTAAGTATTCTTTGAATTGTCTCTTCAAGTAATCTATCCAAGTATTATTTTTGCATAAAGCCTGTCCAAGCTTCAACACCAAGTATTCTTTTATAAAAAAGCCTCTCGAAGATTAAAAAAGTCTCTAGGCTCAAACAAGAATTCTTTTACAGATAAGCCTCTCCAAGCTCAAACAAGTTTTTTTAATAGATAAGCCTTTGTAGGCTTAAACAAGTATTATTTTATAGACAAGCCTCTTCAAGCTCAACCCTATAACAACAATTATATCTAGAAAAAAATTTACAGATGGTTTTCTATCTTACAAACAAGACATGATACAATCATCTAAAAACAAAAGTTTTTTATGGAAAGAATGAATGAATAGCAATTTGTACAAGAGTTCTTTCAAAAGTTTTTTTTCTTCAAAAATCTACATTCTTTCCGATTGTGAAACTTCTTATAAAGTAGCTTGAATAGAGATAACCACTGCAAAACCTTGACGTTCCTGACAAGTTTGCTTTATCTGTCTTTGTTACTAGTTTCTTGAGATGAAAAGTATCTATTGATGCATTAAATGATTACATTAATTGTGTTTCACCAAATTGTCACTTCTTATCTGATCAAGAAGGCTACTTATCAACTCTAGGATACCAAATGGACGACTTATGGAATGTGTCAAAGAGGAATAGGTTCTACATTGAGTTTTCCTGAATTTCTCTTTAATTTTAGGGATTCGTTTGTCCTTGATTCTCATGCAAAGCATGGCTTCATTCACTTTAACATATTTGTGAATTCTAAAGAGTTATCTTAGTTTGATCTGTTAAGGAAACAGTTAGGCATGCAACAAATAGTCATTATTCATTATAAATGATATGCATTTAAAGCTTTATGAAGTCAAATTGTATGCTTCATCTGATGACACATCATATGTTTAACATTTTTCATTTTATGTTAACTCAGACAAAGCAATTCCTAGTAAGATTTTGAAAATGACAAATATAACACATATTGTTATTACTAACCAGTCTAGTAATGTTTCAGATATGTATAAGAACAGGCAAAACTAAAGCATGAAGAAGGGTCAAGCAAAACAAAGATCGGACAAATCAAGCCAAATAATATAAGGGTTATGACTTGTGCACCAGACGACAATGAATACCAAACGAAGATATGCCAAGAACAATCCAAAGCGCAATATAAGAAATCAGAAACAAGAGCAAATCAAGACCAAGACAAAGTTGGCTCAACACCAAATAAACATCAGACGAAGCTCTATGGTCAACCACATAACACAAGACGAAGAAACATTCTAGACAGAATAAAAAGTTGTCCACCTTCAAGATTGATCAGACAAGATGACAAAGTCAAAGTCTAACTTTTAGATATAGACTCATATTTCCAAACGCAAATGAAACATGGTGAAAAAGCGTATGAAGTCCACTAATCAAAACGAAGAAGATCTTATATCATCTCTATTTATAAGAAAAGCACATGGAGTTATCAAAGATATGAAGAAAAAGAAGAAAAATTCAACAGCGCAAATTCACAAGTCAAAGTTGCGTGTGTCAGGAAAAGTACACCTACTTTTCAGAGAAAGACAACACCTCCGCAACTACAATGACGAAAAAAGGACAAACATACCTAGGTCATTGTTGAAGTCAGAAATAAAAGGGAACAAATTATGCAAAGAACTTCATGTAACACAAATTTAGCAAGCAAAGTATTTAATGCAAAATCAAATGCATTAAATGAAAAAGATTTGTGTAGCCATGAACGAACGTTTATCTGTACCAACAGAAACCTCTGCCTCAACGGACACATTCAAATGCAAACAACGAGAAGGTTTATCACAAGGCTATAAATAACAAGACCTGAGAAGAAAAGAATGAGGAGAGAAGAAATGAGCAATAAGCAAAAACAAGCGTAAAATCAATCTCTCTTCTTGTTCAAAGTCGAATATCTGTGTAAAACTAAGATAGTTTATCTTAGTGAGTGTAGAAACTACCTTATCCTCTCTGTGAGAGTTACATACACACTCTAAACACATTCTTGTAAAACTAAGGTTGAATACCTCAGTGAGTGTAAAAACCATCTTATCCTCTATGTGAGAGTCACATACACACTCAAAACATCTATCGTCTGTAAAGCCTAAAGAGGCTAGCAAAAGAATACTTGGAGAACTAGAAGTAGTTTAAGAATACTAGCTCCAACAAGTGAAGTTGACAAACCAGGAGTGGTTGAGAATACTCAAGCAACTAGAAGTAGTTTAAGAATACTAGCGTCAACAAGTGAAGTTGACGAACCATAAGTGGTTAAGAATACTTGTAATCCGTTGTGATTAGTGGAACCCTTCAGTTAAAGGAGACTGGACGTAGCTTAGAACGAGTGAACCAGTATAAAAACTCTGTGCACTAATTTAGAAACACATTTTTACTTATATTGATTTATCACACAAAAAAACTTCCATTCTCTAAACAATATTTAGACGAAGTTCTATTTTTTTGACAAAGGAAACCATTTTCAAACAGATGATAGATCTTCAGACGCAAGTTTCTTGATGGAAATCTAATCCCCAAGGATCCCTTTGGAAGAAGTAAGACCAAGAAGGGTGAAGGGTGATCCAAGGATGCTCACACTTGAAGACCATTGGGCCTTTAACTAGGTCCATGGTTAGGAAGCTAGAAGAGGCTTCTAAAGAGGAGGTGCTTCTTAGACCTTTGCTCTTCATGAGCATTGATTATGATTCCTCTTATTAGTCTCTTGATTTTCCATTGTACATACTTGTATAGTTGATTTCTTGTACCTTGTATATAGTAGATACTTGTATAGGTGTATTTTTGCCTTTGTATTTGTGAGGCACTTTATTTCCTTTCTAGTAGCTATTGTATATTGTTTCTAGGGTAGGTTACTTGGGCACTTTGACTCCATTTAACCTAACCTAGAAATACACTCTTTCTTAGTTTTCTAGTAGTAGGAATAGGAGTGGCATTAGCAAACTAGAGAGTGTCTCTAGTAAGCTAGAGAGTGTTCCTAGCAATTTAGCCAAAAGGTGGTCCTAGGCTAAAATTTACATATTGGACTCATTTTACTCCTAATTTTTCATAGATTTGATTTAGCTAGGTTCCATTCACATTGGATGAACCTAACTAAACTAAATTAACAATTTTAAAACGTGATTGGAGTAAAATAATTCCAAAGAGCCGCCCACCTAGATGTGTTCACACTTGTGTTCACACTTGGCCAAATAGCTTGGTGCTTCTCAAGCTTGGAAGCTTGAAGCACAAGCTTCTCCTTAGCAAGCTTACTAAGCAAGCTAAGAGAGAAGCTTGCTCTCCAAGCCTCTTGACCTTGGACAGTTTAGCTAGACCCAACCATGGTTCCTAGTGAACCATGGTTAAGACTAGCTTGCTCTCTAAGCTTCCTACTCCTATATTTTCGTTTTTACTTCATTGTAAAACACTTTTGATGAATTAGAGATTGTATTTTCTGAGTTGAGTTCAGATTTCTCTCTTCCAAAAGTCCCTAAACCTCTTTAAGTGCATCCAATTCTCTTATCCCTTCCATAGAAGAGTGTGGTGAGAATTGAAGGGGCTTATCTCTTCTTCAAGGAGTGGCGCCTCTTGGGAGAGTTTCTCCACCAAACCGTGGTGGTTCTAAGGTCTCCTCCTCCCTTGGAGACCTTAGCCAAGCCTAGGAAGAATCAAGGAGCCAAAGATCTAGGGAGAAGCTTGAAGGGGAATCAACATCAATCCGGATTTCCAACAAGTTTTCCATCATTTCTCTTCAACAATCTTACACTTGAAATATTATTTTCTAGCGAAAAGCAGCACCTCTATAAAAACGTTTTTAAAATCCTTCTTTCACTCACATTCAACCCCGCTTCTATGTGTTTTTCATTTAACTTCAATTGGTATCAGAGCTTGACCCCTAGGGTTGAGCATCTAACACTGCAGGTGAACGATCATGGAAAACAAAGGAGAGGCGGTAAATCGCCCACCTCTCTTTAGAGGAACCAACTACGACTATTGGAAACAAAGAATGATTGCATTCTTTGATGCATGTCACATAGACATGTGGGAGGTTGTATAACAAGGAGATTACATTCTGCACGATGATGCTGGGAGGGAAATACCCATGCATTTTGGAATGAAAATCAAAAACAAAGATTTATGCTAAACTCCAAAGCCAAAAATGCACTCATGTGTGCTCTAACCGAGGAAGAATACACCAAAGTACACAGCTTCAGGAGTGCCAAACAAATGTGGGATACCCTAGCCATAACTTATGAGGGATCCCTGGAGGTAAAACGCAACAAGCTAAGTTTATAGGTCCGTAAGTATGAACTCTTTGAGATGGAAAAGAATGAATAGATTCCAAACTATGTTTGGAATATTTCAAACTATTATTAATGAACTCTCTTTTCTAGGTAGGACTTATGATAACTTTGATCATATTGAAAAATTGCTTCGTAGTCTACCCAGGAAGTGGAGACCCCAAGTCATGGCACTGAGAGCATCCAAAGATCTTGAAAAGCTATCACTGGAAGAACTAGTTGGACTGCTCAAAGTCCATGAGATGGAGCTACAAAAAGATGAAGCAGGACGAAAACAAAAGTCCATTGCACTAAGTGTACAAAGACGAAACCTACATCATCATCCTCAAAAGCCTTAAAGGTAGAAGAAGCATCTGACGAGAGTTGTGACGAAGAGACGTGTGATGAAGAGACGTGTGACTCAGACGATGAGATATCCCTCTTGTCTAGAAAAATATATTCCATGATGAAGAAAAAAGGAGGATCACGCTGGAGAAAATAAAACAAAAATCCAAGAGAAAAGGCACAACCACTGTGCTATGAATGCAAGAAACATGGACACTACAAAACAGAATGTCCAGAGTTAGAAAAAGAAAAGGAGAAAGAAAAGAGGAAGTCAACTCTCCACAAGAAGAAGAAGGCCATGATGGCCACCTGGGAAGATCTAGATACAACATCATCTAAAGATGATGAACAGGCGAACATATGTCTCATGGCAGACACAGACTCATTATCTGAATCTAATGATGAAGAGGTTAGTGAATCTGATTTCAAAGATCTTCAGCATGCATATAATCAGCTTTTAATTGATTCTACTAAGATCTCTACTGCATATAAAGAACAAAAGAAAAAAATTTCTGAACTACTTGAAGAAAATATTTTGCTCAAGAATAAAAATGCAAATTTATCAAAAGAATCAGAAAAAGGACTTGAAGAAATAAAATTGCTAAACCAAGAAATTGAAATACTAAAATCTGATTTATCAAAGTTCACTCTAGGAACTAAAAACCTTGAAAATCTCTTGAAATACTCTAAGAGTAAAAATGATAAGTCTGGATTAGGGTATGTTGACTCTGAATCGGAAAACAAAGCAAGTACATCTGCATATCCTACATATAATGGGCATTTCATGCCTAAGTGCAGTCACATGCACAAGAAGGGGTATTCCAAAACCTCAAACACTAACATCTATGGACCCAAATCCATTTGGGTTCCAAAGACTGAAATAATATATGTTGCAAATCTGTTCAACAAGAAGAAGAAGTGTCTAGTCATGGTACGTGGATGATGGAGGTGAGTAGAAGAAGTGAAACACAAACTCCTTCTAAGCTCCTCCTAGGCTTGGATCTTCTTCAATGGAGATTAAGACACACTTGATGAACACGTTGAGATGAAGAACTCTTGCGGATATGGAAGAAGGAAGCATCCAAGCTCAAATTCTCAAGGGATTGCACACTTCAAAGTGTAGGAATCTAGGTTTTCCTAATGGTTTTGAAGGCACTCTCTTAAGGTTTTCTCTCTTGGAAACTTCGGTGACTCTTGAGGGAATTAGCTGAAGATTGAATTCATAAATTCTCATATATTCAAAAGTGAATACAAAAATGTGAAAGAACACTTAAGTAAGCACGGTTTTGCACACTTTGGGCGCCTAAATCAAAAGATGACATGTGGCGCCCAAAATTTGAATTCAAATTTGAAATTTGAATTCAAATTTTGGCTTTCATGTGCTACTCCGAAAATTCAAGTACCTAAGGTGCATCTAAGTGTAATTTGGAGTGTCATTTAGGGTTAATTTGAGGTCACATGTTCAGCCACCAAAGGTGCAAAACATGTGACTCAAATGTAACTTAAATGGCTTCCAAATTAAACCTAATTTAACCTAATTAGCCTACTTTAGTATTCCTTGTATTTTCCTATTCTAATGACCTAAATACATTGGTCCAACAAATACAATGAAAAGGAAAAATTACAAGAATGAAAATGAGCCTAATATTGGGTACCAAAAGCCCAAAGGCCTATGAAGCCCAAAACTAGGCCCAACAAGCCTAAAACCTAAAATGCTACTCTATGTGGTCCAAAATACAAGACCAAAATATATGATACCTATATTAACATGATGTATACAAAAAATAGCTATAACAAAATATGGCCCATGAAAAGTTCCACTTGGGCCTTCCCTGGCCCATCGGGCCCATTGGGCCCCGACTGGCCCAAACCTTCATGTCTAGCCGACTCCTCTTGGATCTTTGAGTATGTCACCTCTTGCACTCCAAAGCATGATTCCATCAGTGGACAGTGGCTGCTCGCGACCGGGTGAAAGGTCTATGTTCCTAGACCTCAAGTCCAAGAAAGAAGGCCTAGTCACATTCGTAGGAGGACAGAAAAGACAAATCATGGGGATGGGTAAAATAGGTATAAATTCCTCCATCACCATTGATAACGTCTTGTATGTTAAAGGATTAACACATAACCTGTTAAGCATAAGCCAATTATGTGACAGTGGTTACGAAGTTTTCTTCAACAGAAATAAATGTACTGTTAGTCAAACTGATTCATGCATATTATTTACAGCTAACAGATGCAATAACTTGTACAAGATAATGCCTAATGAACTAGAAAATCAAAATGTTGATTGTCTAGTATCCTATGAAAATTAGTGGTTGTGGCACAAAAAACTTGCTCATGCAAGCCTGAGATTAATCTCAAAGATGAAAAAGCATAACCTCGTAAGAGGTTTACCAAGTCTTGTGTACCAGTCGAATAGCCTATGTGAAGCATGTCAAAAGGGGAAATAAGTTAAAAGTCCTTTCAATAGTAAAAATCATGTTTCCACCTCAAGACCTCTTGAACTACTCTACATGGATCTATTCGATCCCACTAGGACTGCATCTATCAATGGTAAAAGATATGGACTAGTCATTGTTGATGACTATACTAGATGGACATGGGTTTTGTTTATAACCCACAAGGACGAGTCCTTCAAGGTATTCCATATATTCTGTAAAAGAATTCAAAACAAAAAAGGAATATCAATTACGTCTATAAGAAGTGATCATGGAAGAGAATTTGAAAACGAACAGTTTCAAGATTTTTGTGAAGAAAATGGAATCAAACACAATTTTTCAACCCCTAGATCTTCACAAAAAAAATGAGTTGTAGAAAGAAAGAATCGTTCTTTACAAGAAATGGCAAGAGCTTTATTAAACGATTTTTCAACTCCCAAACACTTCTAGGTAGAAGCAGTTAATACTTCCTGCTATATACATAATAGAATATCTTAGACCTATCTTGAAGAAAACTCCCTATGAATTATGGAAGGGACGAGCACCCAACATATCATACTTTCATCCATTCGGATGCAAATGCTTCATTTTATATACTAAGGGTAACTTAGGCAAATTTGACTTAAAAACCAATGAGGGTATCCTACTTGGATACTTTGAAAGGTCAAGAGCCTATAGAGTCTTCAACAACAGAACAAGAACTGTTGAAGAAGCCATTCACATTAAGTTTGACAAAAATAAGCCTGATAAAAAAATATCAGAGCTAGGAACCTTCTTTGAGAATATGTAGGTAAATAATAATTAGTCAAAAGAAGATGAGTTTGAAAGAACTGAAGGTCAAAAGGATGATAAAGAGGAAAGAGAGCCTGTCAATCAAAATGGGCAGATGAAGGCTCATTATCCTCAAGAGTAGATCATTGGCGAGGCAAAAGATGCAGTAAGGAAAAGAAGCTCATTCAAAACCCAAACACAAATTGAGTTGTTATCTCAAATAGAACCAAAAACCACGGAAAAAGCCCTATTAGACGATAGCTAGGTCCAAGTCATGCAAGAAGAACTCACCCAATTACAAAAGAATGATGTCTGGAAACTGTACAAGATCCGGAAGGAAGAACAATAATTGACACAAAATGGGTATACAAAAACAAGCTAGACGAATCAGGAAATGTGGTAAGAAACAAAGCAAGGTTAGTCGCAAAAGGATACTCACAATAGGAAGGTATAGACTTTACAAAAACCTTTGTACTTGTTGCCAGAATAGAAGTTATTAGAATATTACTTGCTTTTGCTGCATACAGTGGTATGAAATTGTATCAAATAGATGTTAAAAGCGCATTTTTAAATGGAATAATTTCAGAAGAAGTTTACGTAAACCAACCCCTAGTTTTGAAAGCAAATTGCCTCCATCTCATGTTTTTAAATTAAACAAAGCTTTGTACGGACTGAAACAAGCACCACGAGCGTGGTACGACAAATTAAGCTCTTTTCTAACAAGCAAGAATTTCCTAAGAGGAAAAATTGACAGCACACTATTTAGAAAAGAACTAAAAGATGATTTCATAATAGTTCAAATTTATGTAGATGATATAATATTTGGAGCTACTAATGACAATCTCTGTCAAGAGTTTTCCAAGCTTATGTAGGAGTTAAAAGCATTTTGAGATATCTTAAAGGAACAACTAACCTAGGAATCAGCTTCTATAAAAGCCAGAAATTTTCCCTATTAAGATATTGTGATGCAGATTACGCAGGGGACAAATGGGAGAGAAAAAGCACTAGTGGAGGATGTCACTTTCTTGGTCGCTGCTTAGTTTCATGGACTGTAGACACCCAATTTCATCCGGGGGCACACAAACAAGGAAAATGACCTCCGTTATGAAGGGAAGGAGCTTCCGAAGCAAGCAAACAACAAGACAGGACATCAGAAGGCCTAAAGGCCAAATAAGGTGGTTTTAGTAGCCCAGAACGGGCTGTTCCAAAATCGGAACGGGCCGTTCTGAACCCCGGAAAGGGCCGTTCCAATATCAGAACGGGCCGTTCCAATGTAACTAAAAACACCTAAAGAGTCTTGGGTGGAACGGGCCATTCTAATAGCAGAACGGGCCGTTTCAAACAAGGCAATTTTTGGAACGGACCGTTCTGGAAAGGGAAAATTTGTGTTAATTTCTACTCTGGAATGGGCCGTTCCATTTTCAGAACGGGCCATTCCAGGGTACGAAATTTGCACATAACGATTGGGCCAGAACGGGCCGTTCCGAATCCAGAACAGGCCATTCTGGCCCCTTCTGATTCCTATAAATAGAAGCTTCGAGCATAGTTCTCAGGGCGGCCAGAGAAATTTCGAATAAGACTCCTTTGAGCATGAAAATTCTCTATCTCTCTCCTTTCTATTGTATTTCTTGAGATTTGTGTCGCATCTTTTTTTTCTCTCTCCTTCCTATTGTATTTCTTGAGATCTGTGAGGCATATTGTAGTGCGAAAGGTCGCCACGAAGCACCTTCTTCATATTTGAAGATTCAATAGAGCTCGTTCAAGAGGTATTTCAATCAATCTTCTTCTCTCTATTTTATTTTGTTATCTTTGATAAATATTGTTATATTAAAAGCAATCATGTAGATATTTTTGAGTTAATTGTATAATTTAAATTTCAAGCATGTAAATAAATTAATAAAGGGGATTAAATATTTAAATTATTAATTCTCATCACGTTAACTTCATCATAGGGTACCGATTGAAGACGCTGTAGGGGTGTTTAATACCTTCCCTACACGTAACCGACCCCGAACCCAATTCTGGTTATCAAGGCCATTATTGGATTTTTTAAAAAAAACCTTTTCTTTTTCCAATGTTTTGAGTAAAACATTGGTAGCGACTCCATGAACTCATTTTTTTAAAACCATTAATTAAGGATTAGTCTGGTGTCCGGGCATTCCTTAATTAATGAGATTTTCAAAAGGATGTCTAAACCAGTAGTCGCGAGATCGGAAATTTTCGGGTTGCGACAGATGGCGAATCCGCTGGGGACGTTTTAAGAGGGTCAGGCCCAAATAAATGATGAAGTTAACAAAATAAGAATAAATAATTTAAATATTTTCCCCTTTACCTTGTTTGTTTTCTTTATTTAGCTTTGGTATCTGTTTGTTTATTTAAATTCCGCACATGTTTGGAATAAAAATTGTACATAAACCTTTGCACACAACAGTTCTCCCTACACTTGGGGGCGTGAGGGTATTAAACATAAGGAGTGGTTGACGTACGACCGGCCCAAGTTTGGCCTTGGAGCCTGCGAGCCTTGTCGGAAATCACACTCAAGGTGATAACCGGTTACTCTAGCCTGAAATACTGCGACAAACCTTAGAGTTTGCCAGGTGAGGGCAACAGAGATACTGGGTCCCTATAATGGGGGAACCTTGGGGACCTTAAGACCAAAGTGAGGATAATTAGAACCGTCCTATACAATGCACTTTTCTTAACAAGGACCACAGACCATGGATTTATACGCAACTGCTTGTGGATTGTATGAGCATATGTTTGTTGCATTTTGTCTATTCAAACCATTCATTTATTTTTTATAATTCCCCTAAGGTAAAGAAAAACACAAAAAAAATGCATTATCATGTGAGAGAAAACCTAGTGTGAAAATAAGATCTGTGAGAATCATACATTCCCTCTTTAAAAAGGGGGCATCATGCATTTTCCAAAAATAAAAAAAAAATATAAAAATATAAAAGAGAGAGTAAAAAGGAGGGACGTGCATACCACATACATTCCTATGATCACAAGGAGATTTCTCACAAAGACAGATGAACTCCAATTAGTGTGACCTTTGTTACATCGTAAAAATTTGTGAAATGGGACACTTTGATCTCATGTTCAAAGGAGTGGCTACCAAGTCTTTGTTGAGAGACTTCCTTCATGCATTATCATTTAAATAAGCTTAATAGGAAATTATCTTATCCCTTAAAGGTGGCTTTTCAACATTCCGTACTCACACGAGCTCAAAAGATAAAAGCTATGGAAGACCTAGAGGAAAGAAATCGTGTCCTCAATGAGGAGCTTGAACAGCTCAAGGAACAAATGGCTAGAATGCTTGAGGCCATGAACAAATTGCAGCACGACAATACTACTAGCAACGTTAGTGACGTTTCCAAAGATCATCTGAACTCCTTGGAAGAAAGACTGAGAGTTGTGGAAGGCCATAGTTTTGATGTTCAAGAGGCTGCGGATATGTGCTTGGTGCAAGACATCCAATTCCCCACCAAGTTCAAAATCCCTGACTTCCAAAAGTACACCGGAGCCAGTTGTCCAAAAGGACATCTAACAATGTACTGTAGGAAGATGGCAGCCTACGTGGACAATGAAAAGCTCTTGATACACTATTTTCAGGAAAGCATTTCAGATGTCGCTCTCAACTAGTACATGTAGCTGGATGGAGGGAAGATCCAAACATGGAAACAGTTAGCCGATGCTTTCGTCGATACAAGTATAACATCGACCTAATTCTTGATAGGTCTGATTTACAAAGCTTGAGCAAGAAAGGCGATGAGTCCTTCAAAACCTATGCACAGAGATGGAGAGAATTGGCTGCGCAAATAGAGCCTTCATTATCTGACAAGGAGATGGTGACAATGTTCATCAACTCTTTAAGTGGACCCTATTATGACAAGATGATAGGCAATACGTCAACCTTTTTTGGCGACATAGTCACCATAGGAGAAAGGGTTGAGCAAGGCTTAAAAAGCGGGAAGATAGGGAAGGCTCCGACAAGTTATAACCCTAGGAAGATCTATGAAAAGAAGAGGGAAGAAAGGTTCCACGCCGTCATCTTTACTCCAAAAAGTCAAGTCACACCACAGGCAAAGCCTAGAGACGACAAGGTAGTAGACAAAATCCCCATCACATACACAGAGCTACTACCCCAACTCTTAGAGGCTTCGATGATAGTCCGACTTCCTCCAACAAAGAAGATGGACCCTCCTTACTCGCCGTGGTACAAACCTGAGGAAAGGTGTGACTATCACTCTAACTCTCCGGGGCACTCCGTGGAGCGATGCAAGGCCCTACAATTTCGCGTGCAAGGACTTGTAGATGCTGGGTGGTTAAAATTTGACTCCAACACACCTAACATCGACAAGCACCCACTGCACAAGCATGACGAGGAATGACCTTGGAGTATAAGATTGAGAGATTACTAGAGTAGGGGGCTCTCTTTTTTTTTCAAAAAAAAATAAATAAGTAAATTTAAATTCATGCTCAAATTCATGACCTTCGCCCATGGTCACGAGTTCAAAATAAGGGCTTGTATAAGTTTTTACATTCATCAATAAGATATGTCATTTCTACAAATCTCTGTTTCATTCCCTTCTCCCTTTTATCATTAAAATCTAAAACCAATCATAGTGCCCAAATACCAAAAAAAAAAAAATAGACATGACTGAAGATAATAAAATTAATCAAAGCTTCGAACATCTACGATGCATTAGCTGAGTCTAAGGTAGATAAGGAGATCACTCCGTCGAAACATACAAGGATAAGAAAGTGATCAAATGCAAAATCATAAGATTCTCACTACACAAGATGAGTCTTACAAAAACATCAACTTAATTTGGCCGACAAAAGAAGCACAAATCTCGGTCTATGAAAGAACTCTCAACACCCGTAGGCCGGGGCAACATCTTTGTCCTCGGTGTATGGGACGGGGGCAGCGTTAACGCTGATAGTAGGAGGTTTCGTTAAAGCAAAGAAGTGTTATGCCCCAAAGACATCACTTGCAAAATACTGCTAGGATAAAAAACCAAAAAGGGCGACCTAGGCAAAAAAAAAAAAAAAAAAAAAAAAAGAGTTCCCGCTAGGATATGTCCTAGGCAAAAATTAGGGATATAAAAATTAAAAAATAGCAAGTGACGACTTTTCAAGTTGAAAACCAAAAGGCGGTTTGAATACTCCTGCAAAAGGCCAAAACTTTTGGAAGACTCTGCCCGAGACTCAGACATGTAGTCCAAGATAATTAGAAGAGTGATTATAATAATTATCCAAGGAAATGTTTGTTTAAAAACTTAAACACTGACCTACCTCAACCACTCATTCATTATAAATCATCCTTTCTTTCTTTTCTGTGTTGTCCTATCCTAATGACATATTTTTTTTATGGTTGTCAAAATTTAAACATGTCCAAAAAAAAAAGAAGGAAATAAAAAAATGAAAATAACCTGCTGGGATAAAAACCCGTAAAGGGCATCCTAGGCAAAAATTAGGGCAAAAGAAAAGAGCAAAAATACTCGTTAGGATACATCCTAGGCAAAAGTTAGGGTTTCTAAACAAAAAAAAAAAAAAGAGCCCTAGGACGGTTCAATACATCAAACAGCCAATACAACTAAGTGTCATGCATCAAGTAGAGTAGTTTATTTGTGAGAAGTAGAAAAGGGAAGCCACCTTCTAAAAAAATAAATAAATAAATAAATAAAAATAAAATCAACATACATTGCATGCATCCAAAAACATTTCACACACTTAGAAAACTTTATTTATCCAAAGGGGATTATTCAAAAATAAATAAATAAATCTTGCATAAATTAAGCATTCAACATTTCTGCATCTTGACAAGAAAAGCCCAAAAAGGGAAACACAAATTCCAATTGACAGCATCTGAACAAAAGACAAAAGCAGCCCAAATTAGAGGCATCACAACACACCTCCTGCCCAACATCCTTGGGGCAATATCTACCACAAGTCAAGCAAACCAATGAGGGCATCGACAGTTTCCTCAAAATACAATAAAGGTCTGGAGAGACTGTACTCACATCCCAATCCGGTATACGACAAAGCTGTGAGGGAAAGGTCTGGAGAGGTTGTACTCACATCCCAATCCAGTATACGACAAAGCCGTGAGGGAAAGGTCTGGAGAGACTGTACTCACCTCCTAATTCGGTATACGACAAAGCCGTGAAGGAAAGGTCTGGAGAGACTGTACTCGCATCCCAATCCAGTATACCACAAATCCGTAAGGGAAAGGTCTGGAGAGACTGTACTCGCATCCCAATCCGGTATACGACAAAGCCATGAGGGTAGCTGAGCTATGAAAATACTCCCTCTTCAACAAGCTACAAATAAAAGAACGCACTATCACAAGATAAACAATGGCGCATCTACTTGAAGACCGAAGATCAGGTGTATAGTTCGTCAACCTTGTTACCCAATAGAGTATGCAACCAACACTCAACTGCTCTAAAGGGCGAGGACACAAGCAAATACACCTATCCAAGAGAAGGAACGTAGAAGCGCCAACACCAAGGAGAAGAGGAGGAGACCCAGACGAAATGTCTACGTCTTTACTTGCCTTTGGAAAAGCAACACATAGCTACTCCAAAGGACAAGTAAAGAGAGGCAGCTGTAGACACCAAATTTCGTTCGGGGGCATACAAACAAGGAAAATGACCTCCGTTATGAAGGGAAGGAGCTTCCGAAGCAGGCAAACAACAAGACAGGACATTAGAAGGCCTAAAGGCCAAATAAGGTGGTTTTAGTAGCCCAGAACGGGCTGTTCCAAAATCAGAAAGGGCCGTTCTGAACCCCAGAACGGGCCATTCCAATACCAGAACGGGCCGTTCCAATGTAACTAAAAACACCTAAAGAGTCTTGGGTGGAACGGGTCGTTCCAATAGTAGAACGGGCTGTTCCAAACAAGGCAATTTTGGAAAGGGCCATTCTAGAAAGGGAAAATTTGTGTTAATTTCTACTCTAGAATGGGTCGTTCTATTTTCAGAACAGGCTGTTCCAGGGTACAAAATTTGCACATAACGATTGGGCCAGAATGGGTCATTCCGTATCCGAAACAGGTCGTTCTGGCCCCTTCTGATTCCTATAAATAGAAGCTTCGGGCACAGTTCTCAGGGCGGCCAGAGAAATTTCGAATAAGACTCCTTTGAGCACGAAAATTCTCTATCTCTCTCCTCTCTATTGTATTTCTTGAGATTTGAGTCACATCTCTTTTTTCTCCCTCCTTCCTATTGTATTTCTTGAGATTTGTGAGGCATATTATAGTGTGAAAGGTCACCACAAAGCACCTTCTTCATATTTGAAGATTCAATAGAGCTCGTTCAAGAGGTATTTCAATCAATCTTCTTCTCTCTATTTTATTTTGTTATCTTTGATAAATATTGTTATATTAAAAGCAATCATGTAGATATTTTTGAGTTAATTGTATAATTTAAATTTCAAGCATGTAAATAAATTAATAAAGGGGATTAAATATTTAAATTATTAATTCTCATAACGTTAACTTCATCATAGGGTACCGATTGAAGACGCTGTAGGGGTGCTTAATACCTTCCCTACACGTAACCGACCCCCGAACCGAATTCTGGTTATCAAGGCCATTATTGGATTTTTTTAAAAAAACCTTTTCTTTTTCCAATGTTTTGAGTAAAACATTGGTGGCAACTCCATGAACTCATTTTTTTAAAACCATTAATTAAGGATTAGTCTGGTGTCCGGGCATTCCTTAATTAATGAGATTTTCAAAAGGATGTCTAAACCATTAGTCGCGAGATCGGAAATTTTCGGGTTGCGACATGGACTAGCAAAAGGCAAAGAACGATTGCCTTATCAACTTGCGAAGCTGAGTATGTCACCGTAGGACAGTGTCTTACACAGCTGCTTTGGGTCAAACATCCGCTAGAAGACTACGACATTTATGAAAGTAGTATTCCTGTACTCTATGATAACACTACCGTAATTAGTATTTCTAAAATCCCTGTTTTGCATTCTAGAACTAAACATATTGAGATTAAACATCATTTCACTAGAGATCATGAGCAAAAAGGAACCTTCGATTTAGTATAGTGAAGACAGAGGAACAATTAGCTGATATCTTTACCAAGCCTATTCAAGAAGATAGATATATATGTCTGAGAGATAGGCTAGGAATGGAACTAATAGGTGAATAACAAACCTCTATTACTTTTTGAATGATTACAAAGGGGGAGAAATCGAAAAGAATCTATCAATTTTAAATCTACCTCAGGGTGAAGTAGGAATAATCAAGTGAGGGGGAGAGCCTTAGTACCCACATACTAAGGGGGAGAACCTTAATACCCTAAAATACCTAGTAAATTATATGATGAATGAAATATATTGGCATAAATTTGTATATCTGCTATATATCTAAAACGAACGAATTGATAGATTATATTTGTCATCATCAAAAAGGGGGAGATTGTTAAGTCGGACAAAGCAATTCCCAGTAAGGTTTTTGAAAATGACAAATATAACACATATTGTTATTACTAACCTGTGTAGTAATGTTTCATATATGTATAAGAACAAGCAAAACTAAAGCATGAAGCAGGGTCAAGCAAAATAAAGATCGGACAAATCAAGCCAAATAATATAAGGGTCATGACTTGCGCACCAGACGACAATAAATACAAAACAAAGATATGCCAAGAGCAATCCAAAGCGCAATATAAGAAATTGTTGAGCTTAGGGGAGCCTGAACTTGATGCGATCAAGATTATCTCTGAAGCTTAAAAGAGTTTTGATGATCACAAAATGTGTGTCAAGGACAACAACAAACAACCACAACTTAGAAGACAAAAACAAAGTCAAAGAAAGTGTTATGTAATAGGGATTAGTACATCAATTGTTTTGAATGAGTTTATTTGTTGTGTGTGCTTTGTGTATAAGCTAAATCTATATCTAAACTGATTACAAAGTGTATGATGATGAGTTAAAGGGACCAAAAAGTTATTTTGAGACTTAAAACGAAGTTTTGAAAACTAACTCAAAATAATCGATTATCATTAAATATAATCGATTATTCCAGCAACAGGCAAAATGGGATGCCTTGCTGCAATAATCGATTATTTGCAAAATAATCGATTATCCCAGAAATAACTCTCTAGAATAATCGATTATCCAGCAAAATAATCGATTATATTGTTCTTGGTTGGTTTCCAGAAAACCTGAAGAAAAAAATAATCGATTATTCTTTAAAATAATCGATTATCTGGTTCTGAAACTTTTATAAATAGTTTGAACTTTTTGAAACTTCAGAACAGAGTTAGAATTGAGAATCAAATTTAGAAAAGCGTTTTTGTGGAGTCTTTGTGACAATCTCGGAGAGTTTTCTTTGTGAAGCCAAGGAGAAAAACGTTTGTGAAAAACTTTGAGAAAGGATCATCATCATCATCACATTCTTGAAAGGGGAAGATTAAGATTTGCTTCTGAATTCCAGGTGAATTCGTTCCTTAATTCTTTGTGAATACTTGTAAAATCTTGAGAAGGGTTTCTCAAGTGGTAAGGATTCTTGTAGTGGGTTTCTACAAAGGGTGCTTTCTTGGGGTCAAGAAAGTGGTTATCTTGAGTGTTGAAGTATATGCATATGTGGTATGCTTGTAAACCTTCTTCATTAAGATAGTGGAACAAATCTTGATCAGGTTCTGATTAAGGACTGGATGTAGGTCACATGTGGAGTGGCTGAACCAGGATAAAAGACTTGTGCAATCTTCTTCTACTTTTATCTTTTACTTTGAGTAATATCTTGATTGTACATTAAAGAAGATGATTCTTGATTAGCATGTGTGTGTGAATATTGGTGGTTTAAACTGAATTAAAAGCATTACATTTGAACCTCATTATTTTGTAATCAAGAAGGCATATAGAATTCATTCTTCTATAACAAGTCTTTAAAGAAACTTCATTGAAAATTCAGTCTTAGAAAAGTTTAAGTGAAATAAAGATCCTAAATACTTTGAAATTTTTAAAGGGTCATAGAATCCAATTCACCCTCCCTCTTGGATTGTGCCATTCTTTTCTATCAATTGGTATCTAGACCAAGGTTCTTGAGAGTTATTCAAGATTTCAATAATGGCCAATAACAACCTACCCTATGGTGAGGGTGTGTCTATTTATAGACCTCCTGTTTTCAATGGTGAAAACTATGTCTACTGGAAAATTAGGATGAGAATTTTCATTGAAGCCATTGATATTGCTATATGGGATGCAATAGAAAATGGACCCTATATTCCTATGAAAAAAGATGGTGATGAGATTAAAGAAAAACATTGGAGTGAGTGGAGTGATGAGGAAAAGAAAAGAGCCCAACATGACAAAAGAGCCAAAAACATCATTACATCTGCATTGTCTATTGATGAATTTTTTAGAATATCACAATGCAAATCTGCTAAAGAAATGTGGGATACTTTGCAAGTTACTCATGAAGGAACAAGTGATGTAAAGAGATCTAGAAAGCATACTCTCATTAGAGAATATGAGCTATTTAGAATGAACAATGGTGAATCTATTTCTGATTTTCAAAAGAGATTTACACACTTGATAAATCACCTTGTTGACCTAGGCAGGAAATTTGAGAAAGAAAAGCTGAATTTGAAAGTGCTGCAATGCTTGGACAGATCATGGCAAGCAAAGGTGACAGCCATAGAAGAATCAAAGGATTTGACCTCCTTGACACTTGCTACTCTCTTTGGGAAGCTAAGAGAGCATGAGCAAAAGCTGCACATATTTGAAGAAAATGAACAGCAGGACAAGAAAGGCAAAGGAGTGTCATTGAAAGCCTTGAAATCTGCCAAAGGAAAAGAGGTGTGTGAAGAATCAAGCTCCGATGATTCCGAAACTAAGAGCTTCAATTTGCTGGTGAAGAAGTTCAGAAAATGCATAAGGAGAAAGAAAAATTCCCCCTACAAATTCAATAGAAAGACAAACAAGAAGGAGGAAGCAAGCACATCCTCCTTCAATTGCTTTGAATGTGGAAAACCGGGACACATGAAAGCTGAGTGTCCAAACCTCTTGAAGAAGCAACAAGAGGAGAAGAAAAGCAAGAGAAATGGAAAAGGGAAGAGAGCCTACATTGCTTGGGAGGATAATGACTCAAGCACAACAAGTGATGAATCCGAATGTGAAGAGAACAATCTGTGTTTGATGGCTGGAACTGACCAAGACACAATTGTAAGTGACTCTGACCTTGAATCTAATCCGGACTATGACCAACTCCAAGAAGCTTTTATACAAATTCATAAGGAGGCTGTGAAATTGGATGCCTTGAATTCAAAGCTTAAAAACAAGTTGAAATGGTATGAAAATGCTTTAATTAAAGTTGAACAAGAGCTTGCGGATTTAAAACATGAGCATGAAAATCTTCAAACTATTTTCAACTTTAGTGAAGCTCATTGTGAAAACTCCACCTCCTCAAAAGATGTTTGTGAAAATTGCAAGACTTTTGAAAAAGAAAATGCTGATTTAAAATCCACTCTTGCAAAGTTCACTAATGGAAATGCAAATTTACATATTCTTTTGGGGAAAAAAAGAAACACTTTTGATAGGAGTGGACTTGGTTTTAATCAAAGCATGAGCATGCCATTTAAATCAAAGAAAGAAGCTTTTAAGAAAAACCAAAATTTCAGAAAATTTAAAAGCAATTTCTCTAGACAAACAACTTGTTTCTATTGTTGTAAAAGAGGTCACACAATAAGGAACTGCTACTCTAGGAAGTATGGAGTTCCAAATGGAGAAATGGTTTGGATTAAAAAAAGTCAAAGGCTGAGAACTAACCTACAAGGACCCTTCACATGGGTACCTAAATTTTTTCTCTGAATCTTTGTTGTAGGAATGCTTGAGGGCCAAGAACTCACTATGGTATCTTGATAGTGGCTGCTCAAGGCATATGACTGGGGATCCTTCAAAATTCTCAAGTATGAAATTGAAGAATGAAGGGTATGTTACCTATGGTGACAACAACAAAGGGAGAATACTTGGTCATGGCAATGTTGGTAATTCCTCCTCTCAAACATTGATTGAAAATGTATTGCTTGTTGATGGATTGAAACATAATTTTCTGAGTATAAGTCAACTAAGTGACAAAGGTTTTAAAATTGAATTTGATAATACATGTTGCTTGATATGTGATAAAAAGACAAAAGAAATCATATTCATTGGAAAAAGAATTGACAATATATACATGCTTGACTTAGAACACTCAATAACAATTTCCAACACTAAGTGTCTAATAACTCAAGAAGACAACATATGGCTTTGGCATAGGAGAGCTGCATATATTCATATGGATCATTTGAATAAACTGAGTAGGAAAGAATTAGTGGTTGGTTTACCTAAACTCAAGTTTAGTAAGGACAAACTATGTGATGCTTGTCAAAAGGGCAAGCAAGTGAAGGCTAGCTTTAAAAGCAAAAATCAGATTTCCACAACTAGACCTTTGCAATTAATTCACATGGATTTGTTTGGTCCGTCAAGAACCATGAGCTTAGGTGGAAACTACTATGGTTTAGTGATTGTTGATGCCTATTCAAGATACACATGGGTTATGTTTCTTGCAAATAAAAATGATGCTTTTAATGCCTTTAGAAAATTTTCCAAGCTTGTTCAAAATGAAAAGAGTTCAAACATAACCTCTATAAGAAGTGACCATGGAGGTGAATTTCAAAACACAATGTTTCAAAAATTCTGTGAGGAACATGGTATAAACCATAATTTCTCAGCACCTAGGACACCTCAACAAAATGGGGTTGTTGAGAGGAAAAATAGGTCCTTATAAGAACTAGCTAGGACAATGTTGAATGAAAAAAAATTGCCAAAATATTTTTGGGCTGATGCTATTAACACAGCATGTCATGTGTTAAACAAAGTTCTGATCCGGCCTATATTAAAGAAAACACCCTATGAAATTTACAATGGAAGGAAGCCTAAAATTTCATATTTTAGAGTGTTTGGGTGTAAGTGCTTTGTGCTGAACAATGGGAAAGAGCAACTTGGAAAGTTTGATGCTAAGGCTGATGAGGCAATCTTTCTAGGATACTCAACAAATAGCAAAGCCTATAGAATCTATAACAAGAGAACTCTAGTCGTTGAAGAATCTGTCCATGTTGTATTTGATGAGTGTAACAAACAAGAGACAAGGCAAACTAAAATTGAAGACTTGACTGATTTGCTTGATCAACCTCTATTGGAGAGTGAAACTAATAATAAGCCTAAAGAGAGTGAATCACATGAAAACACAAAGGAAACATGTGAACAATTGCCTAAGGAATGGAAAACTTCTAGGGACTTATCAATAGATAACATAATTGGAAATATTGGTAAGGGAGTCTCAACTAGGAGTGCCATCAAGAATATTTGTAATATTATGGCTTTTGTGTCACAAGTGGAACCTAAAAGTATTGATGAAGAACTAAAAGATGAACATTGGTTAATGGCCATGCAAGAGGAACTAAATCAGTTTGAAAGAAATGAAGTATGGGATTTAGTGCCATTACTAAAAGACTATCCAATTATAGGAACCAAGTGGGTTTTTAGAAATAAGCTTGATGAATCTGGGATAATTATAAGAAATAAGGCAAGACTAGTGGCTAAGGGGTATAATCAAGAAGATGGAATTGACTATGATGAGACTTTTTCCCCTGTAGCAAGGATAGAGGCCATTAGATTACTTCTTGCTTATTCCTCTATAATGAATTTCAAGCTTTATCAAATAGATGTGAAAAGTGTTTTCCTCAATGGGTTGATACAAGAGGAAGTGTATGTTGAACAACCACCAGGCTTTGTGGACTTTAAGAATCCTAATCATGTGTACAAACTCAAAAAGGCACTCTATGGCTTGAAGCAAGCTCCAAGATCATGGTATGACAGGTTGAGCAAATTTTTGATTGAAAATGACTATGTAAGAGGAAAGGTGGATAATACATTGTTTGTCAAGAAGTTTAAAAATGATACATTGTATGTACAAATCTATGTGGATGATATTGTATTTGGATCTACAAATACCTCTCTATGCAAAGAATTTGCTAAAACCATGCAAGGAGAATTTGAAATGTCAATGATGGGGGAGCTTACATTCTTTTTGGGGTTGCAAATCAAACAAATGAGTGATGGAATTTTCATAAGTCAAAGCAAGTATTGCAATGAACTTCTGAAAAAGTTTGGTATGGAAGGGTGTAAGGAGGCTGCCACACCAATATCAAACAATTACAATCTTGACTTAGATGAGAAAGGAATAGCTGTTGATAGTTCAAAGTATAGAGGTATCATTGGATCACTCTTATATTTGACAACTAGTAGGCCTGATATAATGTTTGTTGTGTGCCTTTGTGCAAGGTTTCAGGCTATTCCAAAAGAATCTCACATGAAAAGTGTGAAGAGAATTCTTAAATACTTGAAAGGTACAACCAATGTAGGTTTGTGGTATCCAAAGGGAGTCTCACTAAGTCTGATAGGCTACTCAGATTCAGACTATGCTGGGTGTAGACTAGATAGAAAAAGCACAAGTGGAACTTGTCACCTACTAGGTAGTGCACTTGTCTCATGGCATAGCAAAAAGCAAGCTTGTGTTGCTTTAAGTACAGCTGAGGCTGAGTATATTGTTGCTAGATGTTGTTGTACTCAAATTCTTTGGATGAAGCAACAATTAAGAGACTATGGATCAGAGTTAACTAAAATACCTCTGAGGTGTGACAACACAAGTGCAATAAATTTGACCAAAAATCCAATTTTGCACTCTAGGACAAAACATATTGAGATAAGACACCATTTTTTGAGAGATCATGTTCAAAGGAATGACTGTGTTGTAGAGTTTGTAGAAACTAGCAAGCAATTAGCTGATATATTCACAAAACCTCTACCAAGGGAAATATTCAACCAATTAAGAATTGAGTTAGGGATAATCAATGAATCATGCTTGAATTGAGAGTGATTGGACGACTGTGTGGAATGAGTATGAAATATTGAAGCATAAAAGAGAGTATTCAAGCAACAATTATACTTGGTGTAATTTGAAAGGTTAAATTTCTGAGAAGCAAAACTTCTCTGGAATAATCGATTATCTTAAAATATAATCGATTATTCTAAGTAAACCCATAATAATAATCGATTATTTGGGTGATAATCGATTATCTGGGAGATGAAGAATTCAAAGAGCCACTAGAATAATCGATTATTTGGGGAATAATCGATTATTTGGTAAGAAGAATCTAAAGAGTCATTGTTATAATCGATTATCTAGGGAAATAATCGATTATCTGGGAAGAGGAATCTGAAAGGCCACTAGAATAATTGATTATCTTGAAAATAATCGATTATCTGGGCAGAGTAAGGAGAAACAACCCTCTGAAATAATCGATTATTCCAAAAATAATCGATTATTCATAGCAGATAGTGTTTTCAAAGAGGATTTTACTGATGCAAATAATCGATTATTTGCATAAATAATTGATTATCTAGGCGACTTTTGATATTTCTGAAGTATTTGAACGGTTATATACGTGCCAATCCCTTAAAACCACCCATTACTCTTAAAACCTCTCCCACTCAGAAGGTGCTAGGGCAAAACCTCTCAAAACCTCTCTTTCTCTCATTTTCTCATATTCTCTCAAACCCACAAACCCTAACCCTCTCAACTCTCTCATTCTCTTCTTCTTCACCAAGACCCACTCATGGCATCTTCATCAAAGAGACCCAAGAAGCTTGAAGTGAGGGGGAGCAAGCGCCCTCTACCCTCAGGGCAACTGATTTCAAAATGGTTCCCGGATGAGAAGACTCATGAGTATTATTTTGAGTGGTATGCAGGGTTGTCCTCCTAAGACCCTTAAGCTGGAGTGGTTTAAAAATGAAGGTTTTAGTTTCCCAACCTTGCTGGAGCACCAAGAACTCGGGAAGTTTTTGGAAATGGAGGGACCATATTACCTTGAGCTGATCAGGTTATTCCTCAACTTTGCTACAAGCAATGAGGGTATCATGCAATCAGTGGTGAAGGGGAAAATGATTAAGCTGGACGGGCCAACATTGAAGGCTGCTGCGGGACTGAGCGGCACGGGACGTGAAAAACCCCAACCCTTCAATTTTGGGGACTTTGAAGAACTGACGACCTTCCAGGATTGTCAGAGGAATCCGGTGAATACCAACTATGACAAGTTTCTGGCGGGAGGTATGAAAAAGAATTCCCGTTTAATTTCATTTATAATTGCTTGGATGTTGAAACCTCGTTTACATAACCATTCCCAAATGTCAAGAGATGACATTTTACTTATGCATGTGATTAAAAAGAAAATCAAGATTGATTGGGTATCAGTCGTTAATGATTGTATGTCGAAAGCAAGACGGAAGGAAGATGGACCAATTCCGTATGCTTTGTTGCTGTCAAAAATCTTTGAGAATGCAGGGGTGGACTTGACAGGGGAAAGGAAAATAGTTCTCCATGCTTCGAACAAGATTGAAAATCTTCCTTGCACCACATGGGGATGCTTAAACAGGAAGATAAATGGGTGTTTAAAGGAGATGTACCCCCAACCCCTGAGCCGGTGACAGATGAAGACGGTGTTCCGTCACATGATGAGGATCAGCCACCACAGGTGGAAGCTGAACCTGGCAGGGAGCCAGAAGCGGAGACTAAACCATTCTCACCTTTTGAGCAAATCATGCTAAATAAACTTGATGCGGTGATGGAAATGTCTCGAAGGCATTAATCTTTATTTTCTGGTATTCTTGATAGGTTCGATGATCTTGATCATGAGGTGAAGCTGCTCAAGACTCACCTAGGCATACCTAAAGATGAAGAATGATTTGTGTTCTGTTTTGTTGATTAGTTTAATTAGGATGTTTAAATTCTGTTTTTTGGATTTTTAGTTCAATTTGGTTGTAATAGTTTAATTCTGGAACAATTTACTTGCTTTAATCTGTTGAACAATTAAGTTTCTGATGAAATTTGAAGTTTATTTTGCTGATATGTTGATTTGAATGAGGTACCAAGTGCTGATTTAGTTGGCTGGTGTGTTAATGCTCTGGTTTTGAGCATGCGTATTAATGCTCTGTTTTTAACTTTGATATTGTGATGTTTTTAATGAGCCAAGTCATGGTTGATTGCTGATTAAAATTCTTTGTTTTGTGTATGGATGATTGCTGGTATAATGTCCTGTTTTTGTTGATGTTTTTGGGTTGTAAAATTCTGAGTTGTGATTTGTAACTTGTACTCTTTGACTGATCAAATACTTGTTGCTAATCAAATAATTCTGGCTGAGATGTTGTTGTTCACAAAGTTTGAATCTAATACCTATGATGTGTTATACTTATTTTGGTATGATTCTGAGCACTTGAGGAGTGTGCATATGGCTTGTATTGTGTGACACATAGCTTGGTTTGTTTTTGATAATTCCAAAGGGGGAGAAAGGTTGTTGTGTGTATATGGTCGTTGTTTTGCAGGTATTGTGCTTGCATGTATTGTGCTTGTGTGTGTATGATTTTGCAGGTTTTGTATGTTGAAAGTGAAAGCACAATGGTTGAAGCCTAGCTTGGTTTGTCATGTTTTGAGTCATGGTTTGTCATCATCAAAAAGGGGGAGATTGTTGAGCTTAAGGGAGCCTAAACTTGATGCGATCAAGATTATCTCTGAAGCTTAAAAGAGTTTTGATGATCACAAAATGTGTATCAAGGACAACAACAAACAACAACAACTTAGAAGACAAAAACAAAGTCAAAGAAAGTGTTATGTAATAGGGATTAGTACATAAATTGTTTTGAATGAGTTTATTTGTTGTGTGTGCTGTGTGCATAAGCTAAATCTATATCTAAACTGATTACAGAGTGTATGATGATGAGTTAAAGGGACTAAAAAGTTATTTTGAGACTTAAAATGAAGTTTTGAAAACTAACTCAAAATAATCGATTATCATTAAATAAAATCGATTATTCCAGCAACAGGCAAAATGGGATGCCTTGCTGCAATAATCGATTATTTGCAAAATAATCGATTATTCCAGAAATAACTCTCTGGAATAATCGATTATCCAGCAAAATAATCGATTATACTGTTCTTGGTTGGTTTCCAGAAAACCTGAAGAACAAAATAATCGATTATTCTTTAAAATAATCGATTATCTGGTTCTGAAACTTTTATAAATAGTTTGAACTTTTTGAAACTTCAGAATAGAGTTAGAACTGAGAATCAAATTTAGAAAAGCATTTTTGTGGAGTCTTTGTGACAATCTTGGAAAGTTTTCTTTGTGAATCCAAGGAGAAAAATGTTTGTGAAAAACTTTGAGAAAGGATCATCATCATCATCACATTCTTGAAACGGGAAGATTAAGATTTGCTTCTGAATTCCAGGTGAATAAAAAGACGAAGCTCAATGGTCAACCACATAACACAAGACGAAGAAACATTCCAGACGGAATAAAAATTCGTCCACCTTAAAGACTGATCAGACGAGACGACAAAGTCAAAGTCTAACTCTTAGACGTAGACTCAAATTTCTAGACGCAAACGAAACATGGTGAAAAAGTGTCTGAAGTCCACTAATCAAAACGAAAAAGATCTTATATCATCTCCATTTATAAGAAAAGCACATGGAGTTATCAAAGATATGAAGAGAAAGAAGAAAAATTCAAGAGCGCGAATTCACAAGTCAAAGTTGTGTGAAAGGACAAGTACACCTACCTTTCAAAGAAAGACAACGCCTCCGTAACTAGAATGACAGAAAAAGGACAAACATACCCAGGTCATGATTGAAGTCAGAAATAAAAGGGAACAAATTATGCAAAGAATTTCACGTAACACAGATTTAGCAACCAAAGCATTTAATGAAAAATCAAATGCATTAAATGAAAAAGATCTATGTAGCCATGAACGAACGTTTATCTACACCAACAAAAAGCTCTGCCTCAACGAAAACATTCAAATTCAAACAACGGCCATATTTATCACAAGGCTATAAATAACAAGACCTGATAAGAAAAGAATGAGAGAGAAGCAACGAGCAATAAGCAAAAACAAGCGTCAAATCAATCTCTCTTCTTGTTCAAAGCCGAATATCCATGTGAAACTAAAATAGTTTATCTTACTAAATGTAGAAACTACCTTATCCTCTTTGTGAGAGTTACATACACACTTTAAACACATTGATGGAATCACATTAAGGCTAAGAAGACCAAGAGGTGATATTTTGAAAGAGGCAAGAGGAATGGGTTAGTTTTGAAAACCCTAAGAGGAGTGGACCTACTTTTGGGCCTTAGCTCCTACGTTTTTATTAGCATAAAATTTATTCCTATTTTGCCCTTATCTTTAAATTTCCCATTTTCACCCTTGTATTTTGGGTATCTTAGACATAGGATTTATTTTACTTGTATTTCCCATTTTACCCTTGTATTATGGGGTATCTTATTCATAGGATTTATTTTCTTTTGTATTTCCCATTTTACCCTTGTATTATGGGGTGCTTTAGATCATAGGTTTTTAATTTTGGGCTAAGGTATTTAATTAGGGAGCTAGACGCATTTTTGGTGGTGTTTGGACCTATTTTTGGACTTAGAAAGGCTTAGGCCCAAGTGGAGGGCAAAGGTTGCATAGTCTTATCATGCACCTAGATTTAGCCTAACTAAACCCAAAGATTCCATACTTGGCCACCAAGTTGCATCTAGGGTTAATTTGGGTTTCATTTGGTGCGCATTTGGCATTGTAAATTTCGGCCAACGCAACCCTAGATGCCTCACACTCCTATAAATACCCTTGGCACCACACCTTGTAAATACTTTAGAAATTATAATATTGAGTGAGCCTTTGTGCCTTTAATATTTTCCTTAGTCCCCTTGCCTATTTTCGGCCACCACCCTACCATCTCCACCTTGAGAGAAACAACCCTAGAAGTGGCCTTCATCATCAATGAAGTGAGCCAACCCTAAAGTGCACCTTTCAAGCCTTTCATCAAACACCTTCTACCCTACTTCCATTCGCCCATTCTAACATCATCCACCCAAAAAAAAAACCTTGTGCCACCTTTGAAGAACTTGATCCTTGGAGGAGGCGTCCTTATTCTTTGTTGACCATCTCAAATTCATGCAAGCTAGGATGCCATCATGTGGTATCAGAGCCTTGGTTCTTCAAGGGTAACTTTTCCATCTTTGGTATTTTCGGTCATGTCATTTGTGTCTCCTTGAATGTCTAAATTGTTGTGCGTGATGAGTTATCATCTTTTCATATGTCATGATTCTTATTCCTCTTTTTCATGTATTGATTCATGCCTCATCTTTCTTGTGAATCATCTTGGTGCTTTAGGCTTCCTTGCTAGGGTTCCTACCATTTTTTTCTTTAAAATTGAGTTGTTGGAAATTTTTGGGCTGCATGATATAATGATGTTTTTCATTTTATAATCCATATGGTTTTGTCATAAGCTTGTTTCCTTTGAACTACCTTGAAAAAAATTCCAAGTTTTTATGCTTAGCCTTTGAAATGAACAAAAAATGACATGCATGCCACTTGTTTGATAAAATGGTCGTGAGTCCTTGATGTGCTTTAGAGAGTCAATCATGAATGCTAATTAGTTCTAGCATGTTCTACATTCCTAAAATATCATGTGTGATTAATTTCTTTGCACATACTTGCTTCAAAAATTTTGGCCACTTTGTGTATTCCTTGGTGCACTTAAAATTCCTATGTATTGTTTGATGTTTTGAGTATGAAAATGCCTTTTATGTGCAAATTCTTGTTGCTGAACATTCCACATTAAAAACCTTAAGAAGACACTCAAAACTTGTCTCTTTAAGCCATTGTAAGTTGCTAAAAGGATACTCCAAGGACTTACTCATCAAACTAACAAACACAAGTGTAAAACCCAAGCAAAGGAGAACTATAAAATTCAAAAAAAAAAAAAAAAAGTATTGGCTGGACTTTTGGACCTCAAAACCGTGACCTAGTCAAGTGTCAAAAGGAACAAAAGAAACAAAATCAAAAGAATCAAAGACAAAAGAAAAAGGGAACTTTTGCTAGACTTGTGGAGTTTGGAGCCAAAATTTTCATACCTTGGCACTTGGAGTTAATCTTGGACCATTGGACAATGCTTATTTACCTTATGAGACATTTAATCAAACACCTTAAGTGCATTATTTTCTTTTAAGCCTACTTGTTGAATTATATTCTAGTGCCATTCTAGGACTTACTCTTTTGTGTGCTTGCCTTTTGTTAATGTGCCTTAATTTTAGTTTTTGAGTCTTTCTTTCTACTCTTAAGTTTGTCTCAACAAATCCACTTGAGTTTAGCCTTTTTAATTGTGCCTTTTTAGTTTTCTTCCTTGGCCTCTTGTACTCTTGGGTTGTGTTTTCTTCTTGACCTAGGTGAGGAAAGCTTCTAAACACCATACACTTTCTTGGTGGATTGAGTGGAGGGGCTGTGGAAATTTGAAGACTTGGAGACTCAAAATTTTCTTTTCTTACTTGTTCTTTCTTGATTAAATTTTTGGCCTTTTTGTATTTTGGGCCTTTTCTTTCATTCATTTTGGGTTGTAATTGGCCATTTTAAACCTCTTCAATTTGGTAGTAATTTTGTGTAGTTTGAAGGTGATTTGAAAACCTTCACCTAGGAATTCAACTAGTAAATGTTTTAAGTTGCTTTCCTTTGCATGTTTTAAAGCTTTTGGTAGTATAATTGCTTAGGTCTTTATTTTGTCTAAATTTTTGTTTAGAAGGCTTTCTTTTAACTACTAGGGGGGCCATGCAAACACACAAGTATTGTGAAAAAATTGTTTTGTGAGAAAAGTTTGAAAATGCTTAGTGATTTTTACTTGGAAAGGTTTGCTTTTTAAGTGATTTTTAGTAGTCCACCTCCCTTGATAGTTCACTTTGTAAACTTAGGCCTTTTCATACCAATCTTGCATCTTGAAAACCTTTTTGTGAAAACCTTTTTATCACTCATTCTTTGTGAAAACATTTTTACTAACCTTTTGAAAACAAATTTGTGAAAACTTTTTCTTGATCAAAGATGGGTGAACATTCTAGTGTACATGGTCATAATTCTTGTAGTACTAGGTCTAGTGTTAGAGATGATATTAGAGAGTTAAAAGAGTACATAAGAAAAAAAGAAGAGGAACACATAAAAAGAGAGGAAGAAATTAGAAAAAGGGAAAAAGAAAATGCTAGAAATAAGGAAGAAATAAAACAATTACTTGCAAAATTAGTTGAGGGGAGAGAAACTAGTGGATCCAAACCTAGGGTTGTCCCAACTAGGTATCAAAAATCCAAAGAGGTTAGAATCCCTAAGAGTATGCATGAGGAAGAAAATACAAAAAGAGAGGAAGAACTTAGAAGAAAAGAAAAAGAAAAGAAAGAAAAAAAGAAGAAAAGTATAAAGAGGGTTAAAGAGTGGTTAGAACAAGAAAAATAACAACCAACACTCTTAGAGAAGAGTAAGGAGGATAATGTTTCTTCAAAAGGGCTTATGCTTGAAGAGAGTCACTTTCCCATTGAAAATGATTTAAAAAAGACTCTTTTCATTCATCAAGACCTTAACTCTTTCTCTCACGTTGCCACTAGTCATGAAGTGGAGATTCAAAAATAAATCATTTTTAAAGAAAAAGAACCTCAACTTCAAGATTTAGTGAAGAAGAAGTGGACTTCACTTAGTCCCACTTCTTGTGCTACTTCCATGGTGGTGCCCAAGGAAGATAAGCCTTTTTTCTTTAAGACTCTTTATACTTTAGTTCTCTTCATAAAGCACCCAACTTTTGGTTTGTATAGTTTGTTGGATACATCTCATGGTGTTGTATCTTCTATTTTTGATCTTGAAGGAAGTTCACACTTATTTGAACTTAACTTAGTTACTTCCCTACAAGAAAAAATTAGATTATATGAGTTTTCTAGACTCCTCTTAACACCTTTTTCTCATATGTATCTAACAAATTATGCAATACAAAGTTGTTTAGGTAATCCTTTAGTTAAATTTTCTTTATTTTCCAATACATATCTAGGTCACTACATTGGGTACCTCCAACAAGATATTTTAGTTTTTAGGACTAATGCATTAAGGCCAACAAGACCAAGAGGTAATATTTTGAAAGAGGCAAGAGGAATGGGTTAGTTTTGAAAACCCTAAAAGGAGTGGGCCTACTTTTGGGCCTTAACTCCTACGTTTTTATTAGCATAAAATTTATTCCTATTTTGCCCTTATCTTTAAATTTCTCATTTTCACCCTTGTATTTTGGGTATCTTCGACATAGGATTTATTTTACTTATATTTCCCATTTTACTCTTGTATTATGGGGTATCTTAGTCATAGGATTTATTTTCTTTTGTATTTCCCATTTTACCCTTGTATTATGGGGTGCTTTAGATCATAGGTTTTAACTTTGGGCTAAGGTATTTAATTAGGGAGCTAGACACATTTTTGGTGGTGTTTGGACCTATTTTTGGACTTAGAAAGGCTTAGGCCCAAGTGGAGGGCAAAGGTTGCATGGTCTTATCATGCACCTAGATGTAGCCTAACTAAAGCCAAAGATTTCATCCTTGGCCACCATGTTGCATCTAGGGTTAATTTGGGTTTCATTTGGTGTGCATTTGGCATTGTAAATTTTGGCCAATGCAACCCTAAATGCAACCCTAGATGCCTCCCACTCCTATAAATACCATAGGCACCACACCTTGTAAATACTTTGGAAATTATAATATTGAGTGAGCCTTTGTGCCTTAATATTTTCCTTAGTCCCCTTGCCTATTTTCGGCCACCACCCTACCATCTCCACCTTGAGAGAAACAACCCTAGAAGTGGCCTTCATCATCAATGAAGTGAGCCAACCTTAGAGTGCACCTTTCAAGCCTTTCATCAAACACCTTCTACCCTACTTCTATTCCCCCATTCTAACATCATCCACCCAAAAAAAACCCTTGTGCCACCTTTGAAGAACTTGATCTTTGGAGGAGGCATGCTTATTCTTTGTTGACCATCTCAAATTCATGCAAGCTAGGATGCCATCACACATTCTTGTAAAACTAAGGTTAAATACCTCAGTGAGTGTAGAAACCATCTTATCTTCTCTATGAGAGTCACATACACACTCAAAACATCTATCGTCTGTAAAGCCTAAAGAGGCTAGCAAAAGAATACTTGGAGAACCAGAAGTGGTTTAAGAATACTAGCGTCAGCAAGTGAAGTTGACGAACCAGGAGTGGTTGAGAATACTCGGGCAACTAGAAGTGGTTCAAGAATACTAGCGTCAGCAAGTGAAGTTGACGAATTGAAGTGGTTAAGAATACTTGTAATCGTTGTGATTAGTGGAACCCTTCAATTGAAGGAGACTGGACATAACTTAGAACGAGTGAACCAGTCTAAAAACTCTATGCACTGTTATTTAATTTAGAAACGCAGTTTTACTTATATTGATTTATCACACACAAAAAAATTGTCCAATACTACCCATTCTCTAAACAATATTTAGACAAAGTTATATTTTTTTGACAAAGGAAACCATTTTCGAACAGACGATAGATCTTCGTACGCAAGTTTCTCTTCACAAATCTTACACTTGAAATATTATTTTCTGATGAAAAGCAACACCTCTGTAAAAACGTTTTTAAAATCCTTCGTTCACACACATTCAACCCCCCTTCTGTGTGTTTTTCATCTAACTTCATTTTATTCTTCATTTGATTTGTATTTTGAAAAATCATTTTTTCTTAGAAAAATATTATATTTTTTAACATTATAACTTGAAAGCTTAAGGGATCTAAGATCTTCTTTTGACTTGACAATCTCCCCTATTTTGATGGTGATAAAAATGTTTTTGAAACTAAGGTTTTCTTGATTTAGAAAACATTTTTGTTAATTAATACGAAATATATATTTTCTTATTTCGGAAAAAGGATACAAATTTGAGAAATCTCTTTATCCAAAATGTAATTTTCTTTAAGACGTCGAAGTGTTAATTATATCATCAGAGTAGTATATGAGCGATCTCTTAGACATTGTGTATAAGATCATATAAGCAATTTTGATTTTACACATACTTTAATTTAAGACATGTATATTGGCATATTCTTTTGCTCTTATTAATCATATAAGAGCATTATTAATATCTGAGCAACTATGTGTATTAGCATACTCATTCATTTTAGATCCTATTAAAGTGAACATATCAGATCATTTTTGTTTAATAGAGCATATGTTGCACATCAGAGCCTTAGATATCTATTAAAGCATATTTTTATTTTATCTATCATGCATATTAGAGCCTAATGTATTTATTAGTTCATATGTTATCTAGCATACATATTTGAGTATAATTTTCATATCGGAGCCTATTTTTTCGAGCATATACTTATACATGAGATTCATACCACAGCATACAAAATTATGAGATAAAAATGCATAGGAGACTCCCCCTCAAAACATGCATGACCTAAAAAGAATTATATTTAGGCATATTGTTAGAGTTAGAGTAAAAACAACAACAATTTTTACTCCTTCTTTTGGCACTAGCAAAAAGATTGGTTGTGCTTCTCATAAGCGCTACTCTTCTTAAGATTAATCTTCTTCCTCATTAGAGCTCAACTTGATGTTCAGACAACTAAAAAGAATGTGGAATTTTCTTTCATAACGAGCTTGCCTCTGGTAAGCATATCGAAGAGCTTTTAAGAGACCAACAAGGAGGTTGTTTCAGTCAACTTCAGTTGCAAGGGGAAAATTCTAGGGTGGAGGAGTCAGGTGGAGTTGATGGACCTATTTTATCATAAGAAGATAGAAGAAAAAATTTTCTATACATAAAAATAATGTTACCAAGTAAAAATATATAAAATGTAAAAGAAGAATGAGAGAAATAGTAATAGATTTTACGATGAGTGGAGAGAATATTCGAGACGAAGGACATAGTCTTGGAGGGGATTGGGGAGATCTACATGTTTCTTTCAACAGTGTATGTTGGACGTTCAATCTTGTCTTTTTTGGAGGCACCAAACTGATGGCACTTGGCATATCTCAGATAGCACACATCATCCAACTATGGCTTCAATTTCTCTTTACCTTTGCAGACAGAGTGGAAGGTAGCCTTGGGATGAGTCTAGGCGATGAAATAACATAGTCTAACGCTAGATCATCCATGACCTATATACCTCACTGATAGCGTTTTCTGAGTCACTATCAAAAGTAAACTAGATTTCCCCTAAAAATTTACAATATAGGGAATAACCTAGGTCATTCTTCTCGAAGTCACAAGCCATATGATCCAAAATTATCACGCAATTAGAAAGGGGATTTTTATGGACAGCAAAGATAAATTAGAATATTGCAAACAGAAACAGAAAATTCAATCAAAAATTACATTGATTTAAGGTTTCAATTGTTACAATAAAATTTTCATGGTTCAAGTTATAATTTGAATTCAATCATCCTAAATCAACATGAGTATAATATAAATCTAGATCTAAATCTAGATCTATTGAATTTCATAAAAACATGAAACATAATCACGATCTCACAATTTTAATAAAATTCAAGAACGTTGAACGGTTGAAATAGGTGATTTAGGTTATTTTAGGTCTAAATCTAAATCTAGATTTAGATCCAAAATTAATCTTCAAATCAGATCCGGATCCATTAAAACAAAATTCATAATCATGAAGAATGAAAATGGATCTAGAATGGAGAAGAAGATAAAGAGAATTCATGCAGTGAAAATTTTACAGTAATTCATGAAACCTTGAATCGGATAAATAGATTAGCCACACATCTTCATCAAGATGCTGCAATTCCTTTGTGTAGAAAAATGTAAAGAGAAAACTCCAAGAGAGAAAAAGAGAAGAGAGGGAAGAGAGAATTTAGAGAAATTTTTAGAGGAAAGAACTCTAAAATCTAAAAAATGAGTGTAAAGTGTATGCAAGTCTTACAACACCTATTAATAGAGACATATAGTGGGCTTAATATGAGTAATTAAATAGTCATCCCACTAAATCAACTAATTACATGACTAAACAAATTCTAGCATTATAATCTAAAAAAAATAGAAAATAATACATTGGGTCGTAACCTTGCAACGTATTTTTGGGTACCTTAATAATTGAACTGGCATTTTCTCCCAACAGAGAAGTTGTAGAACTCTCTTTTATATTTCCATAGACACCAAGAATGTCCAAATCTGATATCAGGACCTCTAGATATGATCTGCACAAGAACAGAGTGTAAAAATGGATAAAAATCCGAAAATTGAGTAAAAATTATAACAATAATCAAATAATACAACTATCATAAATCTAAGTCAAAGAATGAATATAAGACGTATATAAAGTTCAAAAAGGCCAAATAAATACATACAAAATTGCTTCCCAAAATGCACTATCACTCACCAAGCATCTAGGCAAATGATGAGGGGTTCCCCCATAGCTTGGCTCCAAAGCAACTTGCAAGTGGATGAGATTTTGAACTTCATGGTGTTGCTGCTGGATAAGCTGAGTTGTCTATACGTCCATTTATGGTGGGTCATTGAGATCAATGGGCCTCAATTTAGTCTACAAGGTAGTCCTTGGTCGAATGACAATTATAGAGACTTCACAATAGAACATGATAATGTACTCCTTCTCGTTGAAGTAAGGAGACCTCTTGGTGGCATCAAGGATTGGAGGTACACAATCATCTTCATTCATACACTCCTCTTATAGGCATTGTATTTGTCTCTCCTTTTTGAGTCTATGCTGTCAAACTTAAAAGCATCAATTGGGGGCACAAATGATAAGAAATCTTCTAACTCTTATGGATTTGGCTCCACTAACGACGTATCTACTCATAAGGGTATTTCCCCAATTATGACCTTAGTAAATAGAGGTGCAATACCATCAGCAAGGGTAGACAGTTCCACTAACTTGAAGAACGTGGCCACAACAGGTGCAACGGGCCATGCTAGCAGATCAAAAGAAGAGGTAGTAGAGGTAGTTGTTGGTTGAACTAGCGTTAGGGTAGCATTTGATTGGATTGTTGGAGAAAAAGTAGCTTTAGAGAGTTTCATTGTAATAACAAACTCATCATCCAGTGTTTGACATAGACCCTCGTCTATATTAGACAACGGTTGTGAAGACAAGGACCAAAGTTTACATTGAACACAATTAGATAAACTTACAGTAATTGTCATTTCTTTTTATGGATAGACACATTGCTTCCTCAAGCATTTTTCCATCTTCAATGGCCAACTCTTCATCTTTTCTTCTTTACTTTCTTTTTATGGATAGACACATTGCTTCCTCAAGCATTTTTCCATCTTCAATGGCCAACTCTTCATCTTTTCTTCTTTACTTTTCTACCTCTAGTTGAGACAGATTCTTGGCACACTTGAAGAACCTTTTCTCTTCCTTCGTGGTTTAAGGCTTAGTGAGACCTCGAACCAAGTATCGTTTCTTGGACTTTGGGAGAAGAAAGGCTTCAAATGGTTGTGGTGGAGGTGGTGGTGACTTAGGTTTTGGTGTTAGGAAATAAAGATGAAAAGATATAGGTTTATCATCTAAGTCAAACAAAGACTCATGGACATGGGTATGGAGGGGTTTGGGTACAAGGGCTTTTGTTTTTATTTTTTGTGGTGGAGGAGAGGTTCGGGTCTTGGGGAGAGTTGGTGGTTAGGTGAGAAGTTGTGGTTGAGGGTGGATTATAATGGTGTAGTGGCTAGTTATGGCATTTATTAAAGGAGGTTCCTCTAAGGGCTTTGTCATCACTTGAGGAAACAAATGGGCAATCCCTATTTGCTTTAAGGTGGTTGTGGTAACTTCACCTTCTTCCTTCCCTTCTCTAGATTGGTTGTGTCCAAACTAGCCTTTTGGATGATCCTTGTTAAGAGCATCCCATAGGGAATGGGTGCTCACCTGTTATGTTCCTAGTCTTGGTATCCGAGATAGGACTTCTAGTGGTTATAAACTAGATTGGGCAAGTTGATCTTCACACCTAGGCACAAATGGTATAGGAAAAATCTATCCATATTAGAGACATTATCCATGGAACCAAACCTAGGGATAAATGTGTTGAACAACAGATTATGGAATAGCTTGCATAGGGACTTTAGGTTGGAAGCATAGAGATACTTCTTCAACTTCGTCGTCTTCGTAGGGAGAGGAGTGGTGTATAATAATACGTTAACAATTCCTACCATGATGGTCACCTCCCAATCACTTGAGTAAGAGATCCCCTCTATTTTGCAGCCAGAGACAATAGCGATAATGAGAGGATTGATCCTCACAATGGTTCGATCCACCTCTCCTACAACAACATGAGCTTCCTACCTTATTGATGCCCATAATTAGGCATAAGCAACATGGAACCATTCGCACTGCATCTCTGCAAACATGGTCCATCCAACTTTGTCTTGATAAAGCTTCACAAGATACCCTTCATCTTGAGGCTTTTATACTATGATGGTCTTTCCTAGAAGAAAGGCTGACTCAAGGTGTTCTTCCATGGAAACCTTATTGCTATTGTGGGTTGCTTGAGTTTTAGGTGTCATTTGTCATTGAATAGTTTGAGTTTGGAAAGTTTAGGGTTTTAGAAAGATGAGTGTGCAAAAGTGATAGAAGCGGTTAAGTGTTTTGGAAGAGAGATGGTTTTGTCTTTTGAACATGGTTAGGGAGGTGAAAAGATAGGAGAGAGAAAACTATTATTGATGTGACGTGCCTCTATCAATCCTTCTTCTCCACATAACACTTTACCAAATCATGTTCCTTAACCATCTCCATGAATTACATGATATTTAATGTAAAGATATCTTTTCAGAATAAGACTATACATTAGTTTACATATATGAGTATAAAATTCACACAAAATAATGTATGTCCATGTATGCATAAGATGATGCATGTCAAATGAAGCATGGTAAGACGATGCAATAAAGAATAAGACGATGCAATATTTTACTATTTTGAAAAGCATTTTAGACTAATATGGTCTCTAATTAATCTAAAACATTTCTCAACTAAAGCCTTTGTAAAAATATTAGCCAATGGTCATTAGTGTTTATAAATTTTATGTCAAAAACTCCTTTTTACACATAATCACGAATGAAATCATATCTTATTTTAATGTACTTAGCCTTAGAATGTTGTATATTAGTTTTTGAAGGATTTATAGCACTTGTGTTATCACAAAAAATGGGCATTATAATTTTTAAGAGTAGAATAATATTCTAATTTATACTTCATCCGTATGAGTTATGAGCAACATCCTATTGTAAAAATGTACTCCACATATGTAGTAAAGAAAACAATTGAATTTCGCTTCTTACTGGCCATGAAATGAGATAGTTGCCTAAGAGGTAACATCCTTCACTTATGTTTTTTTTCTTTAAATCTTGTCTTTAGCATAGTTCGCATCACAAAATCTTACCAACCTAAAATTATTATTTTTCTCATAGAAAAAATTAAGGTTTGTAGAACCTGCAAGATATCCAAAGATGCGCTTTACAACTTTAATATGACTCTCTAGGATCAAACTGAAATCTAGCACATAGGCATACACTATACATGATGTCAGGTTTGCTTATAGTTAGGTAAAGAAGGATCTAATCATACCTTTGAAGATCATTTGATCTACTAGTTTACTTGATTCATCTTTTACAGACCTATAGACGAATGTATAGGAGTATGCATTAGTTTACAATCATTCATCTTAAACTTTGAGAGAAGCTCCTTTGTATATTTTGTAGATAAGTGAATATGCCTTCCCCTATTTGTTTAATCTAAAGCCTTAGGAAGAACTTCAACTCACCCATCATGCTCATTTCAAACTCATTTTGCATTAGCTTAGAAAAAATCCTTACAAAAAGATTCATTAGTAGCACCGAAGATAATATCATCAACATAAATTTGTACAACTAGAAAATATGTTCCAAATCTCATTCTAAACATAGTTAGATGCTCAACCTCGTCAAAGGTTGAGCTCTAATGCCAAATTGTGGAGAAAAGATAAACAATAGAAGGAGGATGTGATAGAAACTAGTGGTGGAAATGCTTGTTGTTTCTCTTCCTCTAGGATCCATTGAAGCTCTCAACCTTTTCCATGGATTCAAGACTCCAATTTAGAACAAAGAAGGTGAAAATAAGAAGATGTATGTGCCACTCCAAAGCTTGAAGATGAGCAAGTGAGAGTTTTTACCACAAGGAGGAATCCTTAATGAAAGAACTTAAGGAGAAATTTCTCTTTCTAGAGAACTAAGACTTTTGTAGGGAGAATTTGAGTGTATAATCTGATCTCATAAGCCAAAAGTGTGCAACAATACAAGGTGATTCAAATATATAGAGGTTTAGAAGCTTGTGGTGCAAGCTAAGCTAACCTATGTTAGAAATAACCTAGGTTAGGTTAGGTTGAACTCAAGCTACTTAACCTTAACCTAACTATGGTGAACAACTCGCCCAAATTGGTCCCTCCAAGTTTCGACATCTAGATTCAAACACTCCATTCAAAAAAGGACACATGGATAACCCATGATGGCAAGGAGACAAGTTGGAGACATTTTATCTAGAAAAGCCACTAAGAGAGTGTTATGTGGCACAAGTGTACAAAGTGTGACTAAACAAGGTTCATGTGATGTGACTTGCTTTCTAGCACACCTTGGCCAAGATTTACAAGGGAGGATAAGGTGTTTTGGATGGCCAAAGATAGCCCTAAACCAAACCACACCATCCTTCCAAGTAAATATGGGCCAAGGAAGCCCAACAAGACACACAACAAACTTTTACTAGTTACACCTCACTCAAAATACTAATTACACCCTCAAATGAAAATGATACAAGGACTAAACTTTCTATTCTGTTTGGCCAAAATACAAGGCCTAAGAAAAACAAAGGAAAGGTCATAAAGAACTATATCATTAAAATAAGGACATGTCCTACAAACTAAGGGCATCCTATACTATTTAATACAAGTCTAAAATAAGCTATACATATATCTAAACAATATAAGCAATCCTATACTAAGATATGTACAAATAGAAATATCAAGTACTAGGAGAGGAAGAATACTTAATACTCATAAAAAGCATATGCCTATGAAATGTATCATCTCCTATGACTTCCTCAATCCTCCTAGTCATGGACATAGTCAATGGTCCAATGGTTTTCGTGGATAGTCTTTTATTAGGTTGAATAGTGTCAATCAAAAAATCACTTTTTCAAGTAGTGAAGTAGTAACACTAATAGTAAAGAACGTTAAAGTATAGGCAAATGAAACACAGGGTTTATATTGGTTCATCTCAACCATTGAGACTGTGTCCAATTCTTAATCCAACTAAATTGAGTTCCAATATCATAAACAAGATACAAGCATTTTATCAACAAGCCACTTCTAGCTTAAACCTAAATGTTCTTTAAATTTCCTCTTCAAGCAATATACCCAAGTATTGTTTTCACACAAAGCCTCTCCAAGCTTCAACATCAATAATTATTCTTTTAATGTCAAGTCTCTCCAGGCTCAAATGAGTATTCTTTTGCAAACATGCCTATCTAGGTTGAAACAAGTATTCTTTACAAACAAGTCCTCTAGGCTTAAACAAGTATCCTTTTACAAACAAGTCTCTCTAGGCTAAAACAAGTATTCTTTAAAAGATAATCCTCTCTAGGCTCAACCTTATAAAAATAGTTAAATCTGAGTAAAGTTTTACATATATTATTTTTTCTTATAGATAAGATATGATACAACCAATTAAGAATAGAAGTCCTTACAAAAAGAATGAATGAATAATAATTTGTACAAGAGTTCTTTTAGAAGTATTTTTTCTTCAAAAATATATTTTCTTCAAAAATATATTTTCTTTCTAATTGTGAAGCTTTTTATATACTAGCTTAGATGGAGATGATCGTTGCAAAACCTTAAGGATTCCTTGCAAGCTTGCTTCGTCTATTTGTGTTATCGATTCTTTGAGGTGAGAAGTGTTCATTGATGCATTAAATGCGTGTGTTGATTGAATTTCAACAAATTGTCACTTCTTATTTGATTAAGAAAACTTTCATTTAAAAAAAATGGTCTTAGCTTTGACCCTAGATCAGGGACACCTCAAGCCAAACCCAAAGTTTCCTTTCACAAAGCTAAAGGAATGGAGATAAAACTCTAGGCAGATGAAAGGGTAAGACCAAGGGTGTGGGGACTAATAGAAAAGGACCCAAGAAAGGTCACATGATGGGAGAAAGGTCTATATTCTTAGACCTTCAACCTCATGAAGGATCTGTCTCCTTTGGAAGGTGAAAGGGAAAATTAGAGGTATAAGTAAGATAGGTAAAGAGTCTATACATAATATGAATAATGTCTTATATGTTAAAGGTCTAAAGTATAATCTACTTAACATAAGTCAATTTTGTGAAAGTGGTTACACAGTAGCCTTTGATAAAGAGGCATGCATAGTCATGCAAGATGATAAGTTTGTGCTTTTTACTACTAATCTAACTAGTATGAGCAAATAGAATGTAACTTATCATTTTAAAAGTAACTTGTTATTTTATAATGATAAAATTTTTTTACCTAATGCTAACAATTTTAGGTCCATCCTTCTTTGCGAGTATTATTGCACACCCATGAGTGTCCATTTTGGTGTGAAACTAACGATGGATAGGATCTCAGCTTCTTTTCAATGGCCAGGGCTTTACACAAATACAAAATTCTTCATAAAAATGTGCCCCACTTATCAACATAACAAGTATCAACCAAAGAAGAAAGCAAGTCTTGTGTAGCCACTACCCACACCACACAGAGTTTGAAACGCCCTCACCATTGACTTCATCATGCATTTACCTTCATCCTTTGGGCACACTTTTATCTGGGTAACCTGTGGTTGCTTCACCAAATATGTGCATTTCTTAGCACTACCTACTCACTTTACAACTAAACAAGTGGATACTTATTTTACCAGTAACATATGTTGCTTGCATGGAAAACCCTCGCTCCATTACACCCCAAAAGACCCCAATGTTTTTCCATCATACAACGAACACAAAAACCCCTCCATCATCCAAATTGACAAGTCAGCAATCCAACCACATCTCACGCCTCCTTGTTAATGACACCAACAATCCTAATTTGGGCAAGACCCAATAGTCTGTGGGGACCTAGTCCTATCTCCAACAACGATTAATGATAGGAACCAAAACTCAATAGAGGGAACCTCAAGGCCCAAAAGAATTGTGCACAAGCCCAGTTGGCTTAAGAATTTTGTTTCAGTTTATTTCTTTAAGTTTTACTATAGGGAATCTAACCAAGTGCATGGTTAAGATCATGTAGTCGTTGGTATCTTTAAGGATCAATAGGAATCCTTCTTTTAAAATCTTGTTTTTCCTTCCTAGTTGGTTATGAATGAATTGAGTATTTTTTCTATTCAGTAGCTTATGTCTTTTAATTTTTCAATTGCTTATCTTGTATTATAGTGCCAACAAAACAAATATGGTATCCCTTTACTCAACTAGTTCATGGAAAGAAAACTAATGTTAAATAATGATCAATACATTTTAGAAGTAATAAGAAAAAAGTTTAAGAACATTTTATTGGGAATATGTTCCAGGATATGTAAGAATTCAAGTCATGCTTTATTACTTCTTTATCAACTATTTTTTACTTATTACTCTTCTTAAATATAAGTCTGGTAGATGATTGCCTATTTGCTTGTATCAAATGCATGAAAATATCATATTGCCCAAGACTTTTTTCACTAGAGTTATATAATTATAAAGCAAAAGTAGTGACCCTATGTAATCCTAAAGAAAATGAAACAGAAGTTGTTGTCCAAAAGAAAAAAGGGAAAGTCTATTTAACCCATGGGTTCCAAATTATTGGAGACCTTTATCACCATGCTTTTGGGGTTTTGTGATGTTGCACTTTCAAAATCATGCACAAATGTTGACTTGGTTGATTACAAAGGGAACATATGGGCATGCATTCTTATGTGGCATACTCAGGGACAACATTTCTGCAAATTGAATAAAGGAGTTGTTATAAAGCTTGGAGTGGCGAAAGAAAATCACAAGACAATTTACTTTAATTTTCTTTAAGCTGTTGAATTATCGTGTTATGTAATTAAGTATTTAAGTTTCCTGGAATTTTAGGTACTTCAACAAAGTATTGTTGCATATTATTGAATGTTTAATTTGCGACATGAAAATGAAAGAAATTCATCACAGTGATTAATATTTAAGATTATTCAAATGTTTATGTTCATAACATTTTCAGTTTAGAATATTTAACATAATTTTAAAATATAATATCTACATATAATAACACGGGTTATTGATATTTTGAACACTAAACATTTGATCAAATCTTCAACTTTACAATATTATTTAAAAGATGATAAGTCCATTTGTACGATTATCAAAATTTACCAAAGTTTTAAATTTTAGCTCGAATCCATCGGTAAAACCGACTGGAACCCTGACAGGTAACTGAGTTGGGCTGGTTATTGGATCGGGTATGCATCCAATCTGGTGAGAACCATTATAAACCCAAGAAAAATGGTTTGGATAGACCATTCTTTTTTCTCTTTTTTGGTTATGAACTAGTTGCAACATGTTTGGCTATGTGTTTTTGTAAACATAATCATACTTTCTTACTTTTCGATGCAAGAATTGAGAAACAACAAAGATGTTGATTTGAGTTGAATGGCGTTGACACAGTTTAAACGCCAAATCAAACACACTCTTGATCATTGAGTCGCACCAGTGACTGATGGTCACTGTTAGATTGTTATGGCTGGTTGACTAGTGTGTCACTCGATACACTTGATACATGCTCGTGATGCGATTGCGCTTGACTTTGCTTACACTGAGTGTCTCAATTTGGTTTTTCAAGCAAAATATTTAAAAGAATAGCAACTTGGGAGAATCAAGCCTAAGACATCATGGTTGGATAGTTCAAGCACCACTACTGTACCACATGAAGCTTTGTATATATGTTTGATAATTATATACATATATATATATATAGAGGTTATAATAACATCGGTGTAACTTTAACTAAGTATTACATCACTCAATAGCTTTATATTAAATGTGAATTTTGTAAATCCAACTGTTATGTTGAAAGTTCTTTACTCTTAGATCATATATACAAAATTTTATATAAATCCAAGATGATTTGATACTTCATTCTTATACAATAAAATTGATGTAATATATTCATTTCAAAATTAATAAAATATGAACACTTTGATTACTTTCAATTTGTTGTTCAATTTTAACAAAATTTGATATAAACATATAAAGTGATATGAACTTTCAATCTAACGGTTGGATTTACAAAATTCACATTTAATAAAAAGTTATTGAGTGGTATAATACTTAGTAAAAGTTACACCGGTGTTTAAACGACACCGATGTAACTTTTACTATTACATTGCTCAATAACTTTATATTAAATATGAAATTTGTAAATTCAATCGTTGAATTATAACTTCATATCACTTTATATATTTATATCAAATTTTGTTAAAATTGAATAACTTGAAAGTAATCAAAGTGTTCATATTTTATTATATTTTAAAATATATATTACGTTAATTTTACTTTATAAGAATGAAGTATCAAATCATGTCGGATTAATATAAAATTCATATTTAATATAAAGTTATTGAGCAGTATAATACTTAGTAAAAGTTATACCAGTATCGTTTGAACCCTCCTCATATATATATATATATATATATATATATATATATATATATATATATATATATATATATATATTAGAGGGATTCGTTTATTCTAGGAATAAGTCTAGGTAGATTTATTTCGTCCAATAACTCAAGTTCTATATCAAATTTCAACTATCCAACCGTTGAATTTAAAGTTCTTAATGCATAGATCAAATCTACTAATTTAAAAATTTTGAAAATCATTTGATACTTAATTTCATTAATTCAAATTAATGTATAAAATGATTTTATGATTATTTGTCAATTTGAATTAATGAAATAGAGTATCAATGATTTTCAATTTTTTAAAAATTTGCATATTTGATCTATGTATTAAGAATTTTAAATTCAACAGGTAAATTGTTGAAATTTGATGTATAACATAAGTTATTGAATGAAGTAAGTAGAGACTTACTCTTGGAGTAAACGGATCCCTCCTCATATATATATATATAGAGAGAGAGAGAGAGGAGGGTTATAATTACACCAGTGTAACTTTTACTAAATATTATATCACTCAAGAACTTTATATTAAATGTAAATTTTATAAATCCAACCGTTAGATTCAAAGTTCATATCACTTTATATGTATATATCAAATTTTGTTAAAATTGAACAATAATTTGAAGGTAATCAAAATGTTCATATTTTAATATATTTTGAAATGAATATATTACGTTAATTTTGTTTTATAAGAATGAAGTATCAAATCATCTTGGATTAATATGAAATTTTGTATATATGATCTAAGAGTAAAGAACTTTTAATCTAACGGTTAAATTTACAAAATTTACATTTAATATAAAGTTATTGAACGGTGTAATGCTTAGTAAAAGTTACACCGTCCATGCAATTTAAAACATCCACTAAAATGTTTTTTTTCATGTATTTTTTCACACAAAATACAACTAAAGGTAATTTTATAGAGATGGAACTTGAATCTATTTAACCTCTTAGTGATCACTAAACAAATATTTTCTTATGTTTTATGATTAACTTAAATAATTTCTATAATATATTTTTAATTTAAAATTATATAGTTAATCATATACTAATTTTATAAAGATTTACCAATTTATATTTTAGATGTTTTGTCAATATTATATTGACTACAATTTTTTTAGAGACTTCTTTATGATATGACTTGAGTTTTGTTAAAATTTTAAGTATGAAACATGTATAACAAATATATTTTTTAAAATTTAATAGGAGTCAAGTCATGCAATTCAATTAATGATCTATCAATTCAACCTCTAACTCGGTAACTTATTATCTTAAAAAATTTAATGACCGATCCTATTTTTAAAACATTAAAATTCATACGGAAGGAAATATATTAGTAACAGAGATTAAACTTAATTTAATACATGTCTACTTTTACTTCCCAATAGGTTAAAAGAACTTTATAACAATGCAGTCTTAAGATTCCAAAAAAAAGAATCATTAAATTTCTTAAACATAAAAAAAATAAAAATAAAAAAATAAAAGACTAAAGGACAATGGAAAAATCCTTCAAGGAATATAACAAGAGTTTTATTCATAATAATGATTATAGGAATTGAGTTATATATTCTCAAAAATAATTAAAAGTCAAATTTATACATGTATGCTTTTACGCTTTCCAATAAGTGAAAAGAACTTTGATAAAATTAAAATATGTGGCGCAATATCTGTTCAAATTGGAAGGAAAAAAACAATACAATTATTTATTAAGATCATTTTACTCAAATGCAAAATCAAACTTTAATTATTTCCGTGCATCACAGGGGCATAGGCACCAGTAATAATACTAATCTTTAAACAAAGGATATATTATTTTTTAGTTTACACTTTTCTTAAAACATATATAGCATGTAATAATTGCAACTCTCTTATTTGTCAAGTCTGATTCGTCATTTGTCCACTCTCCTTAACTAACAACTATTCTCTGAATAAAATCATGGTTAAGCAATACATGTACTAAACTAAATTCATTCTTATTTTTTATATTTCTAATTAAATAAAATGCATAAATACATTATAAAAGGAAGAATGATTTATAAATCATTATATTATAAAATTTCATCACAAACCAAACTAAGCTCAAATTTGTTCAATTTTGACATTATAACGACTAAAAATAACTCAGATTTTCTTAATTTATTTTGGCAGGTTATTCATGAAATGAGGTTATATACTCGACTAAGAACCAAGCAATCACTCGAAATACTATGTTTATAAGACTAACATCTCTTAACAAATGTTTTCTCATAAACAACCTGAAAATCAAACTCGACCATGTACTTAAAACATAGTTATGTCATGTTAACACCATGTCAGCGATTATTTTCTTAAAACATACTTTTAAGAATTCATTAGAACATATTTCTGATAAAACTTACTATAGAGATGATGACTTTGAGCACTAATATCAAAAGCGTTAATGGCCATAACAAGGAAATCTCTATATCCATTAGATCGCACCAACTCTATTGTCTCATCCTATATAAAAAATACCAAAATAAAAAAAATATATTGTGGAATGGAGAGCCAAAAGAAAAAGCACCAGGAATCCCACAAATAACCAAATACACACTTAAGCAAAACATTATAAAATAAAGGGGCCAGAGGCTTGCCCTGAAACTACTCAGGTAAAGATAACCAGCACAAGCGTTATCCAACCATCACTGAAAAATGCTAAATGTCCTTGTGAGTCACAGGCATTACCATATATAATTGGAAGAACCGTAATTGTTGTAAGTGGTCGCAACTGCTTTTTTCCTCTTACTACATAATGATGTCCAAAAACAACCAAGGCATTAACCATACAATTCCACATCTGGTCATGATCAAGAGAAAAATGGTAACAATTGAAAAACTATAATGAAACTAAAAGCAATTGATTGTTTCACAAAATTAAGCTAAACCAACTGCATCATTAAATGTATCCTTTTAGAGAAAAATAATCTAAAATGCATCATTAAATATGGCTATTTAATTATTATTTGATGCTTTTTATAACAAATCAATTAAGGTATCAATTGAAAACTATTTTTATTAATAATAAATAATGTTGAAAAAACAAAATCCAACTTGACATATGTAAATGATTTATAACATTTGGAGAAAAAAAAATGCGACCATTTTTTCAATTGATAAATATAATCAAAATATCTTTCTAGTGAAGCCGAGGTCTTCAATTGATTCCCAAATTGAAATGGAAGACTTGATTCATAAGTTTTATAGTTAGGGTCCTTAGTTATCTTCAGTAATAACACTGATTTCCTTCCAAATATTAAAGATTTGTTTAGATAAATTTCTCCATAAACACAAATAAGAAAAGAAAATAAGGAAAAATGAAAAAAAAAATTCTCCAAAAGCTATAAAATTAACATATACATAAGCTAATTCGTATAAACTCTCATATTAGCTTCTCTAAAATGTTTTGTTAGCTTATGTATAAGCTAAAGCTTATTTCATTTTTTTTTTCTCATACAAGTGTTTATAAAAGAATTTGTACAAATACACCTAAAAAGTTGTTGCGGTTAAAGGAAACTATTGAAGTACATTCCACCAAAAAGGATAGGATCAACCTAGACAATTGGTATATGATGTAATTATATAATATCATCATTCAAGTATAAAGGGCAATAGAATCTACCTTGTATCTTGCAGTCCCCAGAATATAGAATCCAAATTGTCACTCAATGAAGTACTTGCTTTTGAAAGGTGCAAGCAACTTGCCAGAATGCTGATGAATCTCACACCCAAGTTCAACCTCCATCAAACGATGATTTTCCTTTGAGCGACTCATTAGAAAAGAAACCTTTATATCATCACCTTCACTCAGATGCATAGGAGGATGCAAGAGAAAAACCTGTCCAATGATTAAATATACAATGAAACTAGCATTATCCTACTGCTTGATAAAAGTCAGGCTAGGTTATGACATAAATGCTACTTAGAGAGAATGGCCCTATCCATCACAAAGTATGAAAGTTAAGCCTTTGCCTGTCTCCCTTCCTATAAAATATTTAACTTGTATTTTAACAAAAGAACAAGCTTTTTAAGGATGTATTTGAAGCAAATTAAACTACACAAGCAGAGCAGCACATTACAAGAAGTAATGAGTCATAACTCATAACAACTTTTTGATCTATTTTCTACTTGGGAGATTCATGCATAGTACAATTAGTTCTAGAGAGACAGAATGAGAAGAAAGGATGGAAGAGGAGGGTTGAGGAAGAAAAGAGTAAGAATAAAACTGCTGAGAAGAGGAAGAAAGCATCAGGTATTTAAAAAATTTGTTATGTGCATTGTCTTTTTTTTTATCCTGTCCTAAAACAAATTTTGAAGTCAAAATGGAACTAGTGTGTTGTGCTTTCCAGCTCTTATAATGTTTTAGCAAATCAAGAACACCCTGAGGAAGTTAAAATAAGGAATCATCTATTGCTTCAATAATGTTCAATTCTTCCCAAAAGTAATGAACCTGTATTGGAGAAAATTATAGTGACAAATTATTTCATGGACATATCAACCACCCAGCAGTTGTTGCAGCACAAACCTGTTGGCCCCAATGAGTACCATAATCTACACTGGGAGCTGTAGTTAACTCAATCATGTTTTCAGCTAGATCCTCACTTCTTCCCTGGTGAGTAAAAATGGGGAGCGTTAGGATTTATGATATTTGATAGATACAATGCTATTAAAAATGTCAGAGTAACTTACCCGAAAATGTACATCAAACCACCCTCCGAATCCACACAACTTTGTGTTTTCCATGGTTATTGACAAAGAAAAATTTGATCTAACTTTCTCTATGTCTGTCTGTGTGGCAGTTAAACAATCAATTTCCTTTATTATAGCAGCAGTTCCAATGACTTGATTTGGATGAAGGTTGTTCCACAATGATGTCTAAAGAAATCACAAAAGGCACAAATTAGTCTCATGTGCAATACAAAATTCAATGTTATTAAATAATTTATCTTTCAATATTATATCTTGGCATCTTTTAATGCCATAATAAAAGGAACAGTTCAAGTTTATCTTTCTTAATGCCCATATATTTCAATTTTATACAACTGTTTAAGGTGAAACAACAACCAAGTTTGTCAAACAGAAAGATGTAGATCCAACATAGGATCTAACAAGGGAAGTAGACACAAACATGGGATTGTGATAAGAAACTGAGACCTATGGATCTCAACCGACAGCCCAACATGGAGTAGCCTATTAAGGTGCACACCTGAAGGCCCAAACACCCAGGGCCTCAATCTCACCTTAGGCAACAAGTGGAATGTGAGGGAAAAGTTAGTAACAGGAGAGGGATGATTGTAGAATCAATATAGGGGCATAAAGGAATATTAGGGGGTGTGAGGATTTTCCTTTTGATTGAAATTGAAGCTCAAAGAGTTGCTCTAGCTTGGGGGCCAGCCCTTTCTTCTTGTATTGTTTCTTCTCTTTACTAAATGCCACAACATATTGCCACAATGGCCCCACAACCGCCATTAAACAACATTGATCGTTCATTGCTGCACTCGACACAATTTCACACTGACACTCACCCACATTGTTGCTGTTTTCGGGATATTTTGGGCCCAGACGCATGGCCCAAGGTAACTACCAAATCCCCATTTACTGGTATATAAGGCATAACATGCTTTCAAGTACACATTTAAGCCTTATTACTCACCCTACTCGCTCAAGGCCACTTTTCACTTTGTTTATAACAAAGCCTCAATTGTTTTAAAGGTCAAGCAATGACAACTTGTTTGCCAAACTCATATAATCACCACTTGTGGTGCACGTTTTCATCGCGCTTTAGGATCTAGATGGATGGATGTGCCTAGGGACTAGATTGCCAAATTCAACCACTGCCGCTCACAACGTAGATTTTCATCACCTCTGGGGGCCAAGATGACAATGTTCATCCACCATCACTCACAATGAAAGTTCTCATCGCACATGTGGACTGACATGGCTAGATTCATTTACATGAGCTAGTGGTGCAGATTTAACCTAGCCCAAGGATGTGATGGCAAGATTTGCCTTCACAAATGGTGCATGGTTAAATCCCTAAAATTGAGATGACAAACCTAACATTGTTCCCCATTCATCAACCTATCTTGCACTTCGATATACCTTCCTAGCTAAGCCTCATGCCTTGAGCATATGTCATCACTTTGCACTAGGGATTTTAGTTTGTATGGGACCAACAAGTGATATATTGTTCAGCACAGTTGAAAATGTTGAGCCTCTTCAGCTCGACCTTGCACCTTGAGCATTTTTATTTCAGCTTTGCACCTTGAGAACTCTTTAGGTCAGCCACACACCCCAAGTAGAATTGAATAGCCACAAAATTAATAGTATTAATCACTAAACCAGGTCAAGGAGTTATTAGACCCAAAGGAAAATGTCCAAAGCATTGTGCTCCTCAAAAGAAAATTTATGTGTCCAAGATTACATCCAATAAGTAATAATCATAACTTATTATTCCCTTACCACTCAGTCCCCCCTCCTCCCAAATCCCTTTTTCTATCCTAGAGTCTACACCATGCATAACTAACTCCCAAGTTCACATAACCACTAAACCTTGTTACCCACTTCTTGCTTTCTCACAAACATTCGAAATCTTTGGCCTCTGGCTCCAAATCCAGCATCTAGTCTTGTCGCGGACCTATAGCCCTATCACTGATACACAATTCCACACTGTTGCAGTTGCAGCAGACAAGGTGCCAGCAATTTCACTGGAGCAAGTGCTTCTGAATCAAAGAAGGCTTATTCTCAAACCATGAAAAGGCCTGAAGAGGAATTCTTAAATTCAATTTAAGCTTGGGTGGGTAAAGTAATTTTTTGATCAAGAACTTTCTACAAGTGCCCCCACCCGCCTCCTTTTACGCTCCAGCATATTCCCAGCAAAAATGAGTTCCTACTTCAAATTATTATCATTGAATCTAGTAAAAAACAGAATTGTGTTTGTACAAGCCATCACACAATTTCAACAATTATGATAATATTATCAAATTTAATTTCCACAACAAATTCAATAACTTTAAACAGATATAGAGACCAACTTCATTATAAAAACTGATAGACTTCCATCATGATTAAAAAACTAGTTCACTTAAAACATACCATTACACTTAATGTTCACCAAAGTAGTATACAACTTGCCTGTAGATAGTATTTCCTCTGCTCCTCTGCAAAAGGCTTCGTTAAAGTGCTCATATCAACACCATAGTAGGCTTTTGTTTCATCAACGAAGTTGTGCCAATCATCCATAGTCGACTCATAATCACCAAATTTGTGATCTCCTATCCCAGTCTTGATAGGTGCCATCCACATGCGTGCATGACTAGGATACCTGCCAAAATAGAAGTCTCTTAAATCACCAATTGATAAATAACACCTAAAGAAACCATAGAAATACTCATAATACGGACTAAGGATTTTCATAACAATCATAACCAAATACCTCCAGAAGGCCATAAGGCCCATAACCAAATCATTTATAGATGGAAGTTATCACCATTGGTAATGTGATTGAAAAAAGAGCATGGTAAGCCCAACATGCCAAGACAATGAACCAACCGAGAACAGATACAAGTATAGGAGCAGATCAAAATCTCCAATGCATTCCTTATTCCTTTGTCTCAAGCTATAGAATAGTTTTATATTTAACTCATTATGTCAGGTTTGGCACCATATCCATTGACTAATAACTATCGATTTTGAAGCTAGCCCAAATCTGTTGAAAACTATAGAATATGCTACACAGAACACAACATTGTGCCTTGTGTGTTGCTCTTTGTTTTAAACATGAGAGGAAAAAAAAACGAGATTAAGCATAATGTTTTCTTTCTGTGGTGAGTAGCTAAACTTAAAAAATTAACTGCTGCTAGTTAAAATTTGCATATACAATATTATACAGAAATAAAATCAAATATCTATTTATAAAAAATATTCTAGTAAATCTCAACAAAATCCCAGAAAATGAAGGAATTGTTGCTATATGAAGAATGAACTACACAATATCGATTTTAACATAAGCTATAACCACAAATGGAAGTATAGGCAAGTAGAATGGTGCATATCAAGAAGCCACAAAACATCAAATCATGTGAATGCATCAAAATACTAAAACAAATATTTTTCTCTGCTTTCTAGCATAAAAATAGTTGCAACAATACATACATCACTCCTGTTGGTTTGAGCCAGTGGTCACGAGCATGTATAACTGAATCAAACATAGATTCACGCAGAAGAAAATAACCCATCCACTCTGAGATGATCACGTCAACTGCAAGTTATACAAAAACATTTTAGGCAAGCAATCACAATGATATTAAACAAAGCATAATTAAGAATTAAGATAGATGTGGAAAATCAACAAATTTCAAATTACTTCAAACACAAAACAATGTACTTGTTTAGTGTAAGAAAACAATGTGTTTCCATTTCCTACACTTAACAATAATTACAAAAGTAGTCACCTTGTTTTCACTTTACTTATTGTTTTCAAAAATCTGTATAGGAAACACAAAAACACCAAAACCGTTGTTCTCTTCCCCAACAAATCCTTGAAAAACAAGATGCGGCATAAAAAGGCCAAAATGTCATTTTTGTAATCATCAATGGAAACAAAAAAAACCAGTTCTATCAAACAAACTAAACAGATCCCAATAGTTCTAACCTTTCTCTGGCAATGTAACATCCTCCATCGATCCCTCAATGACCTCAACTACGTCCTGAAGATTATTCGCTTTGACGAGTGCCCGTGCGTGTTCCGACATCTTGGTCGCTTCCACTGCATACACCTTCCTCGCACCTGCTTGTGCTGACCATATAGCAAGAATGCCACTTCCAGTACCCACATCCAACACAGTCTTCTCCCAAATCAACTCACCAAGTCAGCTCAAAATCACTCCGACACATTAAAGTCCATTTGGATACAAGCTAGAAGCACTTTAGAGAGCTTCTCTACTGAAAATAAAAAGCATTTTCCAGTAGAAAATCTCTCAAAATCGCTTCTAAACTTGTATCCAAACAGGTTCTTAGATACAAGTTTAGAAGATCTCTGACACATTAGAGTCTCATTACGCTTTCGAAAGTTTCTCTACTACAAATAAAAATCTTTTTCTAAGTAGAATACCTTTCAAAAGAGATTCTAAACTTGTATCCAAACAAATTCTTAGATACAAGTTTAGAAGATCTTTCACGAGTTTCTCTACCGAAAAAAGCTCTCAAAAACTCTCCTAATCTTATATTCAAACACACAACTAAACACAAGTAACAACCCAAACAAACACACTCAAGTTACTATAACACAATAGCGAAGATTATCCCTAACCCATTTCACTGGCTTTATTTGACGCATTTGTTGTTTAAAAGAAATTGCAAAATGAAAGTAGAATTTGTAGAGAAGTAACTATACCTTGCCCGCGAAGTGGCGCTTGTTCTCGAAAATGGCGTTGAAGTAAGCGTCCATGCGAACGCGATCGGAGAGCATCTCCTTCTGGTGGTAGAGGAAAGCATAGGTGCAGAAGTATTGGGCGTAGTCAACGTCTTTGGGGACAGCGGCGCTTCGACCACCACCGACAGTGTTCGCAGAGGTTCCCATGTTCGACTCACGCTTCCTCGCTCTCTGCCCTGTTTGATTTTTAGGGCAGAGATACTTTGGCGGCACTGCGCACCTGTTCCCTCTCTACGGTTAGTTACTTTATACTTTATACTACCTGTTTTTTCGCCTTTCCCCTTCCAAAATAATAACAAATTAATTTTATTTTAACGTTAAATTAATATTTTACTATAAAATTATTATTAGGAAGAGATAGCATTTCTCTTTTAATTGGTGTTTTATTTTCTAATTTTAATAAGACTTTAACGAAGCATTCGAAGTGGCTTAAGTTATTATGACTTTACTTACGACTTCCTTTCACCGGCTGACCCGCATGTATAAGTTTATTGATTAGGGACGGTTTAGATTAACCATTTAATTAACATGTTGTTTAATAAGTTTTTATGTACAAAGAACTTCTATTATAAGTATTTTAAATTTAATAATTATTGTATTTGGGTATACATGTGTTGACAAGTGTTTATATAACTTTAAAGTGTTTAGATGTCTTATTATTTAGGTTTAATTTGTTTTTAATCACTTTAATATTATAATTGTATAATTTTATTTTTTTATTTCTCTCATAATTAAGTAGTTTTAGTTATTCAAATATCGTAATACAATTTTAGATTCTCAAATATCATAATTATATTAAAAAAACATTAGTCCATCAAGTATCATAATTATACAATTTTTTACTTATTTAAGTTACATATATTATAATTTTTCATTCATGTATTCTCTTCCTTCCTTTACATGTCTTCTTGTATTTGCTAAATGGATCTAGGTCTAATACATATTTTGATAGATCCTTATGTCACATGAGAATTGATTGATTCATTTTTGCTTGTTTCTTCTAATCTTGAATCAATCCGGTTTGTGTACTTTAGGTGTTCTTGTACTTGTGTATTTTTGTTGTTACTCGAGTCTTCTCAATTCTTATAACATGAGTCTGTGATTGGACATTAATAATTGTTAGCATGTGTTTTGGTTTTGAATCTTATGTTTTGTCTAGAGTCATGTATAGTCCTTAACATGTCATAAAATTCCTATACTAGCTTGTTGAAAATTTTGTTTTGTGTCGTTTGTGTCTATTATATGGTGCGGTTTTGATTGTAATCTTTGGGCCTACCTATATGTGCTTTTGCTTTATATGATTGAGTTCCTAATTCACCATTAGTTCTAGCAAAATTTCCTAGAGTTAGGTTTCCTTTATGTCTCGTTAAAAAGTTTTGTCAAGAAAATTTTTAAGCACTTTCCTATTAGGTTTCCTTGAGTTTTGTGTTGTGGCTGAAACTTGAATCACTTTTTAAAACATAAAAACAGAGACAAAACAGAGGTATTAGTGTGCTAAAAGAATTGGAAAAACAAAAGAAAAGAGTTCTTAAAAATTGACCTAAAGTTTGTACAAAATTGTGAAACACTAGAAAAGCATTTTCACTAGTATACCTCTTGTTTTGTGGAAAAACTTTGGCAGCAGTTTTACTTCAGTAAATCCGAGACTTATACATGTTTAAAAGGCATTAAACTCTTGTACAAAAGAAAGAAAAAGTGCAAGAGAAGTTACAAAAAGAATCATAAAAAAAGAGTACAAGAAAAAGCCAAGGAGTAGAAAATTGTGTGTGATTTGCTCTCGATTTTTGACATTGTGTATGCTTTCCTTTTAATTTTTTGTCCATCCACACATTGATTGCTTTTGAGTCTTATTTTGTTTTGTAAATCTTAGACTTTAATTTAGTAATCTACTCTAGTGTCATTGATAGGTTTCCCTTTGTGTGCTAGACTTTCTTTGGTGCCTTAATTTTGCTTGTCATTTTATTGGGATTCTTTCTAGTCTTGTCTCATCTCTTTCCACCATTTGGTGTAGCTTCTCCTAATTGTTCCTTTTCAGTTTTAGCATAAATATTCCAGCAACTTAAGGTGTGTTGAGTGCTTCTTGAAGTTGTGGAAGGCCAAGCTACAAAGGAAGCCAAAATTGAAAGGTTTTGTGGTGGCCTAGGAAGCTAGTTTCTCCATTGGAGGAAAGCTTTGGACATCTAAACACCTAGGAATAACCAACATCAAGGTTATTCCTAAGAGAGGAGTGACACACTTGTGAGGGCTGCAAGGAGTTGGTGGCTGAACCTGAATTTGAAGGAGCAATCAATTTTGTGAAAATTAGTGACTAGTTTAGAGACAAAAAATTTTGTTACAAAATTTCCCTTGAAAAATCCGTCTCTAAATTTGTCACTATTTTAGTGGCTGAATTTTGTTTTTTAAAAAGTTGGTGCAGCCACTAGATTTTATTTAGTGTAAATTTGCATTTCATTTGGTATAAATTTGCATTTCATTTCTTTCGTTTCTTGTACAAGGCCTTTCTAGGAGTGTCTTGGAGTGCCTTTGGTGCATTTCCATCTCTCCTTAGTGTTTTCCAACTAGGGTAATACATGTAGTACTTGTGAGAGTGGTCCTTGGAAGTCCTTGGTACTTTCCAAGCTCTCACATAGGTTTACTTGCTTTAGATGCCTAGTTTATGTTTTCTTGTCTTTAAGTTTTCAAGCAATTTATGTTCTAAGCAATTTATGTTTTCATGCAATTTATGTTTTAAGCAATTTATGTTTTCATGCAATTTATGTTTTAAAAAATTTGTTTTCATGCAATTTATGTTTTAAAAAATTTGTTTTCATGCAATTTATGTTTTCAAACAATTTATGTTTTCAAGTCTTGATTAATTGTACACATTAGGCACTTGTTTTTTAATTTTCTTCAAAAAAAATATTTTTGTGAAAACTTTTTGTGCAAGGAAAAGTACAAAGGGGTTTATAGATTTTTACTTTAAGAGGCTTGGTTATTAAATGGCTCTTTGTAGCTCACCTCCCTCCATAGTTCAATTTGTACTCTTAGACCTCTAAGAGCCAAGTCTAGCACTTCAAAAAAATATTATTTTCCTAAAATCTACTTTTGTGTGAAAATACCTTTTTGTTTAAAATGTCTCAAGACTCTGAACCTAGTGAAAGTGATAGCACTCCAAAAAGTCTTTCTTACTTAACTAAAGAGATAAATTCACTTAAACTATGGAGAAAGCAAGAGGCCATACAAAAAGAGAAGGAGAAAATTGAAAGAGAAGGCCAACTTGCTTTCTTAGAAGAGGAATTGAGACTTCTTAAACAAGAAGAAGAAAAGCTCAAAGAAGATATGAGAAAACAAAAGAGAAGGAGTAGGAGCTCACACTCTCAATATTCTTCTTCCAATGAGAGTCTAAATATGGGAGACCACTATCAACCCACCCCTAGAAGAACCATTAAACCTAGGGAAGTCAAAGTTGACCTCCCACAATTCTTTGGGAAGGATGATGTGGAGTTATACTTAGATTGAGAGATGAAGTTTGAGCAACTCTTTGCTTGCCACAAGGTAAGGGAAGAGAGGAAAGTCCCTCTGGCTACCCTTAGCTTCCCAGGGCATGTCATGTATTGGTGGACGACCTTAGAGAGAGAAAGGCACCTTTATAATGACCCTCCTATCCAATATTGGAATGACCTTAGGAGTGCCATGAGGAGGAGGCACATTCCCACCTATTATGGAAGGGAGCTTATGAATAAGCTCCAAAGGCTCCAACAAAGAGATATGTCTATTGAACAGTACAAGCAAAAAATGGAGCTTTACATGATGAGGGCTTGCATAAGGGAAGAGGAAGCTACTATTGTAGCTAGATTCTTGAGTGGTCTTAACTTAGAGATAAGAGACCAAGTGAAGCTACTACCTTACAGGGACCTAAATGACTTGGTCCAACTTTGTGTAAGGATAGAACAACAAAAATTGAGAAAATCCTCTTTTAAAAGAGAAAGCTCCCACTCTTCATCTCTAAGGAAATATTACAAGAGGGGGGAAAGTCTATTGAAAAGAAAAAAGTTTTTGAACCCTCCAAGGATCTAGCTAGAGAGAAAGACAAGGGAAAAGGGAAGGTCACTCCACACACTACGACTAGGACTAGTGATATTAAGTGCTTTAAGTGTTTAGGAAGAGGTCACATTGCCTCCCAATGCCCCACAAAGAAGGTCATGATCTTGAGGGGGCATGACACTTATAGTAGTCAAGAAGAGACTACTACTTCCTCTAGTAATAGTGAGGAAGAAGCAAGTGATAATGAAGAGAATGTGGAGGTTACTTTTCCTTATGAAGGGGAGCTCTTAATGATTAGGAGACTCCTCAACAACCAACCTAGTGGTACCCTATCACAAAGAGAGAACATCTTTCATACAATATGTAATGTTTTAAACAATACTTGTTCTCTCATTGTTGATAGTTGATCATGGTGCAACTGTTGTATCACTAGGCTGGTTGAGAAGTTGGGCTTAACTACTAGTTCCCATCCTAAACCTTATCAACTTCATTGGCTTAATGAGGATGGTGACTTGGTAGTTGGCCAACAAGTAAAGGTCAAGCTTTCCATTGGGAAATATGAGGATGAGGTGCTATGTGATGTAGTACCAATGGAAGCTTGTCATATCTTATTAGGAAGGCCATGGAAATTTGATAAGAAAACCATGCATAATGGCCTTACTAATGAGATATCCTTTACTCATAAAGAAAAGAAATTTGTGCTTCATCCTCTTTCTCCTCAACAGGTGGCAGAGGATCAAGTACAAATGAAACTCAAAAGAGAAAGTGAGAAAAGACTTCAAAAAAAAGAAGAAAATAGAGAAAAAAAAGTCCATGAAAACTAGGAATAAAGAGAAATTTAGGGAGAAAGGAGTCCTCTCCCTAGAAGTTGTTGATCAAGGAAAAGAAACTTCAAAACAAAATCTCTTGATCAAACAACCCTATTTTATCCTATTGTGCACAGGGACTCTAACTTGCACTGCCACATCTAGTGGACTTGAGACTCTACCTAAGGGGGTCAAAATTATTTTGAAAGAACTTGATGATCTATTTCCTCCCGAAGGTCCAATGGGCCTTCCTCCTTTAAGAGGGATAGAACATAAAATTGATCTAGTGCCCAGGGCTAGCCTACCCAATAGGCTAGTCTATAGGACCAACCCTCAAAAGACTAAAGAAATAGAGTCTCAAGTCCAAGATTTGTTGGAGAAGGGATGGGTTCGAAAGAGCTTAAGTCCTTGTGTTGTCCTAGTGTTGTTGGTTCCTAAAAAAGATGGCAAGTGGAGAATGTGTTGTGATAGTAGGGCCATCAACAACATCACTGTTAAATATAGACATCATATCCCTAGACTTGATGACATGTTAGATGAGCTTCATGGAGCCATCATATTTTCGAAAGTTGATCTTAAAAGTGGTTATAATCAAATTAGAATAAAAGAAGGTGATGAATGGAAAACCGCTTTCAAGACCAAGTTTGGATTATATGAATGGTTGGTGATGCCCTATGGTCTCACCAATGCTCTTAGTACTTTTATGCGTCTCATGAATCATGTTCTAATGAATTGTATAGGAAAATTTGTTGTAGTTTATTTTGATGATATTCTTATATATAGTAGGTGCCTAAGTGATCACATAGGACACTTAAGACAAGTCTTTAATATTCTTAGGAAGAATCATCTTTTTGGAAATCTAGAAAAATGTACCTTTTGTGTAGATAGTGTTGTATTTTTAGGTTTTATTATTAGTAAAAAAAGGGTTCATATGGACCCCGAGAAAATCAAGGTCATCCAAGAATGGCCCACCCCTAAGAGTGTTGGAGATATTAGGAGCTTCCATGGATTGACAAGCTTTTATAAGAGATTTGTTCCTAACTTTAAAGGATAAGCTCACCCATGCACCACTTCTAGCTCTTCCGAATTTTTCAAGAACTTTTGAGTTAGAATGTGATGCCTCTAGGGTTGGCATAGGGGCGGTTTTGTTACAGGGTGGGCACCCAATTGCTTATTTTAGTGAGGAACTTAAAGGTGTCTCCCTTAACTACCCTACCTATGACAAAGAGCTCTATGCTTTGGTTAAGGCCCTTCAAACTTGGGATCACTATCTCATTCCCAAGGAGTTTGTCATTCATAGTGACCATGAGTCACTAAAATATTTGAGGGGTCAAGACAAACTCAACAAGAGGCATGCTAAATGGGTAGAGTTCTTGGAACAATTTCCATATGTGATCAAATACAAGAAAGGTAAAATTAATATTGTAGCTTATGCCCTTTCAAGGAGACATGCTTTTACTAGTCTCCCTTGGATCTCAAATCTTGGGATTTGATCACATTAAGGAGTTGTATTCCAATGACTCTGAATTTAATGAATCATATACCCAATGCCTAATAAAGCCTCAAGGAAGATTCTATGTTTCTGAGGGATATTTGTACAAGGAAGGACGAATTTGTATACCCCAAAGATCCACTAGAAAACTCCTTGTAAAAGAAAGTCATGAGGGTGTTCTCATGAGGCACTTTGGAGTTGAAAAGATTCTAAGTTTTCTTAAAGACAAATTCTTATGGCCCCACATGAGAAGGGATGTTGAGAGGTTTTGCTCTAGATGTATAGCTTGTTTGCAAGCAAAGTCTAAAGTAATGCCTCATGGCTCCTACACACCCTTGCCTGTTGCTAACTCTCCTTGGGTTGATATAAGTATGGATTTTATATTGGGCTTTCCCAGGACCTAGAGAGGCATGGATTCTATCTTTGTGATAGTGGACAAATTTAGTAAAATGGCTCATTTTATACCCTGTCACAAGATAGATGATGCAAGCAACATAGCAAGACTCTTCTTCAAAGAAGTGGTTAGACTTCATGGTCTACCTAAGACAATTGTGTTAGATAGGGACACTAAGTTCCTTAGCCATTTCTGGAAAACTCTTTGGAGTAGGCTAGGAACTAAATTACTTTTCTCAACTACTTGTCATCCTCAAACTAATGGGCAAACAGAAGTAGTTAATAGATCCCTATCTAGCATGTTAAAGGCAGACCTTAAAGGTAACCACAAGTCTTGGGATGAGTACTTACCCCACATTGAATTTGCCTATAATAGGGTAGTCCATAAGACTACCAAAATATCACCTTTTGAGGTTATTTATGGTTTTAACCCTCTCACTCCTTTGGACCTAATACCTTTACCAGATTCTTCTCATTATTTTCATAAAGAATGGGTATTTAGGGTTGATTTTGTGAAGAAATTACATGAGAAGGTTAAAACTCATTCAACAACAAAATGAGAGAACTGCTTTAGAAAAAAGCAAGGGAAAAGAAGACTTCATTTTGAGGAAGGAGATTGGGTTTGGCTTCATTTGAGAAATGAAAGGTTTCCTTCTCAAAGGAAGTCTAAACTCAATCCAAGAGGAGATGGTCCTTTCCAAGTCCTACAAAGGATCAATGATAATGCTTATAGGTTAGATCTCCCTAGTGATTATGGAGTAAGTAACACTTTTAATGTTAGTGATCTTATTCCCTTTGCAGGTTATGATAAGGAGGAGGTCGACCCTACAAATTTGAGGACAAATTCTTCTCAAGAAGGAAGGGATGATGGAGCATGGGCTAAGGGCCCAATCACTAGAGTTATGGCCAGGAGCATACATGAGGAGTTGGACAACTTGAAGACCAGTGGGCTTTCTAAGCCCAAGATACTCTTCATTTGGACTACTCTATCATGAAGAGAAGGCATAGTTCTAATTGTATATAACTTGTACATAGTTTTCTTGTATATGCTTATTTTTGCCTTTGTATTTGTGAGACACTTTATTTCATTTTATTGATCATTGTATTTTGTTTCTAGGGTAGGTTACTTGGAGACTTTGACTCCATTTAACCTAATTTTGAAGTACACTCTTTTTATATTTTTTCAGTAGTAGAAGTGGGGTAGTATTTAGCAATGCTTGAGGGTGTGACTAGTAATTGGGCCAAAATTGGGCCTAGGCAAAATTTTACATATTGGACTCATTTTGCTCCTAATTTTTCATAGATTTGATTTAGCTAGGTCTCATCATCTTTGGATGAACCTAACTAAACCAAATCAAACATTTTTGAAATAATCAGAGTAAAATGGACCAAGGCTGCCTAGCTTGCCTAGTTTCCTCTCCTTGGCCGAATTTCTCTTCTCCCTTTAAAGCTTTGAGAAGCTTGTGCTACAAGCTTCTCCTTAGCTTGCTTCCCAAGCAAGCTAAGTGAGAAGCTTGCTCCACAAGCCTCTTAACTAACTTGGACGGTCAAGCAACCCAACCATGGTTCCTAGTGAACCATGGTTAAGGTTAGCTTGCTCCCTAAGCTACCTTCCACTATATATTTGCAATCCTCTCATTTTTCTTCACTTTTGATGAATGAAATTTAGAATTTACACAAAAGTCTCTCTTCTCAAAGTCACCTAGAATCCAAGGAGAACTTTCTCCTTTGGTTCCTCACAAAGGTTTCCAACCTTTGTGCCTTGGCTTCATCAAGTTTCTTCACTCTTAAGGAGTAACCGAGCACTCCTTAGTGCTTCTTCACCATTGAAGAATCCTTCAAGGTGCTTCCGCCATTGACAAGAGTTTCAACCTCAAGAACAAAGGTCTTGGACGGTGGAGTTCTTGGAGAATATTAATCCTCTTCAAACTTCTTCCATCAAAACGTGTCTGTTGGAGCGGAGCTTCCCGTTGGCGCAGATAGTAGTTCGTTCATGGCCATATAGATCTTTCATTTAGTGCATTTGATCTTGCATTAAATGTTTGCTTATTGAATCTGTGTTACGTGATGTCTTTTGCGTAGTTTGTTCACTTTTATTTCTGACTTCAATCACAACCTAGGTATTTTTGTTCTTTTCCGTCATTATAGCTACAGAGGCGTTGCCTTTATCTGAAAAGTAGGTGTACTTTCTCTGACACATGCATGCTTTGACTTGTGGATACGCACTTGTCTATCTTTCTTCTTTCTTCTCACAAATTTGATGACTTCGTGTGCTCTTCTATGAATGTCGACGATATTTGATATCTCTTGTTGTGAATAGTGGACTTCAGACGCTTTTCAGTATTCTTCGTTTACGTCTAGTAATGCATCTCAAATTTGAGTCTTCGTTCAAGAAGTAACTTTGACTTTTCCTTTCGTCTAGTCAGTTATGAAGATGGAAAACTTTAATTCCGTCTAGAACATTTCTTCATCTTGTGTTATCCATCATCTGATACTTTGTTGACCTTCGTCTGGTTGACCATTAAGCTTCATCTGATGTCTGTACGGACTTCATCTGGTGTTTAACCAACTTTTGTCTTGTTCTTGATTTAGGCTTGTTTGATACTTGTTTTGGCCTTTCGTCTGATACTTTAGGACTTCGACTGGTAGGCTTAGTCTTGATGCTTGATCATCATCTGATGTTTTGTACAGCTCAACCAGGCTTCATTTGGTTTGACCATATATTGTGTAACAACACGTATTTCATTTTTCAATTTTGCTTGTTCTTATATTTATCTGAAATGTTAACGCACATGTTAGAAATAACAATATGTATCATATTTGTCATGTTCAAAACCTTGTTGGGAATTGCTTCGTCTGACTTAACAATCTCCCCCTTTTTGATGATGACAAATATAATCTATCAATTTGTTTCAGATACAATATAACATACATACAGGTTTATGCATATCAAATAGTTTATCAAGTTCATGCATTTCATATCATACATTAGAGCAATCATCAAGCATTTAAGGGTTTAGGGTTCTAAGGCTCTCCCCCTTAGTATATGCTCTCTGATGGACTCCTTCCACCAAGGGGATGATCAAACATTCAATGGTGAAAAGGAGCTCCTTCTCCCCCTTAGTATATGCTCTCTGATGGACTCCTTCCACCAAGGGGATGATCAAACGTTCAATGGTGAAAAGGAGCTCCTTTCCAAGGCCAAGATGGTGACCTTAGAGGGTGGACGTTCCTTCAAGGGTGAGGCTAAGTGATGGTGGGCGTGAAAGGTGGAGTCTTGGGCGAATAGGAGAAAGGTTGGAAGAATGGTGTTTTTGGGTGTTCTAGTTGGCTCTCTTCACCAAGTGGAGATAAAGGCCACTCAAGGTAACCCTAAACTCACTCTAGGGAGGAGATAGGAGAGGTAGGTCGTGTAGACCTAGTGACTAAGGAGAGGATTTGAGGCAAAAATGCTCACTCAAATTCATATATTCCAAAGTATTTACATGATGCATAGCCTAGGGTATTTATAGGAGTGGGAGGCATCTAGGGTTGCATTTGGAGAGTGCATGGACGAAATTCACAAGCCAAATGCACACCAAATGAAATGCAAATGAACCCTAGATGCAACTTGGTGGCCAAGGATGGAATCTTTGGGATTAGTTAGGCTACATCTAGGTGCATGATAAGACCATGCAACCTTTGCCCTCCACTTAGGCCTAAGCCTTTCTAACACCAAAAATAGGTCCAAGAGCCATAAAAAATATGTCTAGGTTTTGTTCCCACCCTAATCAAATACCTTAGCCAAAAAATAAAAACCTATGATCTAAAGCACCCCATAATACAAGGGTAAAATGGGAAATATAAAAGAAAATAAATCCTATGATTAAAATACCCCAAAATACAAGGGTAAAATTGGAAATACAAGTAAAATAAATCCTATGTCTAAGATACCCCAAAATACAAGAGTAAAAATGGAAAATCAAAGACAAGGGCAAAATAGGCATAAAGATAAATTCTAGGCTATCAAAGCTTAGGAGAGTGATTAGTGTATTTTAATCTTGAGAAGCATGTCTTCTTAGGTTTTGACTTCCCTATCCTCTTCCACTCTCTTAGCCATTGGCTTAGTGATGGGTCTCACATGAAGCTCCATGGATGGTCCTCCATCACTCTCCCCCTCACTTGATTATTCCTTAGACCAGACAAGTTTGATATATTCTTTCCTACTTCTCCCCCTTTGTAATCATCAAAAAGAAAGAGATGTAGACAAAACAACAGTTTATTGTTCACTTATCAGTTCCATTCCTAGCCTATCTCTCAGCCAGATGTATCTATCGTCTTGAAGGGGCTTGGTAAAGATATCTGCTATTGTTCTTCTATTTTGACATATATTAGTTCGAAGGTTCCTTTTTGTACATGATCTCTAATGAAATGGTGTGTTATCTCTATGTGTTTAGTCCTAGAACGCAAAACAGGATTTTTAGAGATGCTAATTGCAACAGTATTATCACAAAGTACAAGAATGCTACTCTCATAGATGTCGTAGTCTTCCAACTGATGTTTGATCCAAAGCAATTGCGTGAGGCACTGTCCTACGGCGATATACTCAACTCACTACAAAAATAAAGTCAATTTAGCCACCGAAATTAGCGACCGATTTTTTTTTCATTGCTAATAGCGACATACTTAGCGACCGAATTTGATTTGGTTGCAATTTTTATTTAGGGACCGAATTAGCGGTCGAATATTGTTAGTGGCCAGAAATCGGTCGCTAATTCCGTCGCTATTCAGTTTGTAAATTGCATTTCTTTTAGCGACCAAATAGCCATCAAATTATATGCACATTAGCAAGCAAATTTGTTTTCGGTGGCTAAAATAGCGACGCAATGATTTCGGTCGCTAAAACAAGAAAAATATTATTATTTATACTAATGGTAGCGACCAAATTAAAATTGGTCGCTAAATGTAAATTTTTTTTTAAATTTAAAGATATATTTCTTTTAAAAGAAAGCAAATATAAAATATAAAATATTATTTTTATAATGATAAAATATTAATGATAAGAAATAAAAATCATGACCCTCCTAATAAAAATATTATTTTTAAAATAATATAAATTATATAATTTAAAATAGATAATTAATATATCATGATGTATTAAAAAATGAGAAACATAATGCTATAAAAGAAAATTAAATAATAATCTTTTTAATTGAATCCTTTTAAAAAAAAAATAGACTAATTTGAATAATAATTTATCTAGAAAATTTATTTTTTTTCTCTTGAAAAATTTATTTCTCTTTTATCATGCTTAATATTTTATTATATTATTAGATAATATGAAAATACATAATTTATTGTGCTTTCCAATTTTGTTAAGGTAAATAAACTTCTTTTTGTAAATCTTATTTTATTTTAATTATTATTTTTAAAATTGACTTAAACATCTAGTTCAATTGATATAAACACGTTAGTTCCATCAAGTTACAAATAATAGGCTTATATAAGGATTAATAAAATTTATCAAACAAATCTAAAATTGATAAAAGAAATTATATTTTTTTAAAACAATTGTTTTGTTAACTTAACAATAACCATCATAAAATTTTCAAATGTATTTTTAATTTAATTATTCATAAAAAATACTTTTAAATTAAACATTCACCAAAAAAAATATTTTTAATTAAAATATACTTTTAAAAATTTATTAATTCATTGTCATTCTCTCAATTGATTAAAAGGTGATAAAAATATAATTAATGTTAAATTAATTTAATAAATAAAAATTATAAAATAAATTATATATAAAATATATACACCAATAACGCATGAGATCAATTACTTAATTAAAATACGTTACTATCTATCTTCAATTATGCTCATATTACTTTGAGGTAGATATCGCTTCTTTAAGAAGACATAATTTTATTATTCTATATGAATATGATCCCACCATGGGAAACTAATTGAACAATAACTATATTTTGAAATATTTTTATTTTGTTTAATGATAAATTAATTTTTAATATAAAAATATTTATTTAAAATATATCTAATATACATATATATTTTAAAATTATATTAATTAAATATGTATATAATAGTTTATCTTAAAAATCAATTCATTTAGATATTATAAAATATTTTATTTTAAATATTAATTAAATAATACTTTGCTAGTTATAATTTATTTAAATATTTATAAATGAATATTACATTAACTGACTATTTTAATCCTTGTCTTTAATTTTATTACATATAAAAATTATTTAACTAATATATTTTGAATTTTTTTTCATGAATCTTATTTTATTTCAATTATGATTTTACTCTTAGATCATATATACAAAATTTTATATTAACATAAAATTTTATATTAACTAATACTTCATTCTTGTAAAATAAAATTGACGTAATATATATATTTCAAAATATACTAAAATATGAACACTTTGATTACTTTCAAGTTGTTCAATTTTAACAAAATTTGATATAAACATTTAAAGTGATATGAACTTCATTCTAACGGTTGGATTTACAAAATTCATATTAATATAAAGTTATTGAGCAATGTAATACTTAGTAAAAGTTAAATCAGTGTTATAACCCTTCTCATTTTAAAATATATAAATTATTATTTAAACTTTTAAATTTATAATAAATAATTTAAATTGTATCATAATATTAATTTTAAATAGAAATAAGTAGATTGTTAATTATAAAAGTAAGTATATATATAAATAAATATTAATTAAATATAATATAATAATTATTATTAGTAATATAATATTATATATATTATTATATATTTATAACGGTTTAGACACACTGAAATGAGAGGGACCCAAAGATAGTATAGGTATGAGATTGTATAGTTGAATATGACTTAAATGAATTAATTTGTACTACCTATACTAATAACATGAATCTGCTTTTTGGTAGCTTATCTCACCAGAACTTCACAGTTAAGCATGCTTGACTTTGGGGTATTATAGGAATGGGTGACCTTCTAGGAAGTTTTCCAGAAATTGTGCAAGTAAGGACAACACAAGCTAAAAAGGAGGCCAAATATGAGTGACATAAACAGCGAACAAATTTGCAACGTCTATAAAATTTAATAAAATAAAAAATAAATATTTACTGAAAATTGTTTTTGTTTTATTTAAAAATAAAAATATACTTAGCGACCGATTTATTCGGTGGCTAATTTGGTCCCCATATAAAATAACGACCAAAATCATTGCAACCATTTTGCGACCGAAAATTTCGGTCGCTAAACAGTGACCTATGATATTTTCGTTGCTACATAACTTTATGAGCAGGGTTTTTGCGACTACTTAAATTCAGTCGCTAATTCGGTCACTAAAGTAAATAGCGAGCGATTTTAGCAATTTAGCCACCAATTTTGGTGGTCGCTAAATGTCATATTTTTTGTAGTGGCTTCGCAAGTTGATAAGGCAATCATGCTTAATTTGCCTTTTGCTAGTCCATGATACTAAACATCGTTTAAGAAAATGACATCCTTCGCTATTGCTTTTTCTCTCCCATCTGTTCCCTACGTAATTTGCATCACAATATCCTAATAGAGAAAAATTATGGCTTCTATAGAAGTTGATTCCTAGGTTAGTTGTTCCTTTAAGATATCTCAAAATACGTTTAACAGCTTGTAAATGTACCTTCTTAAGTCTTACTTGAAATCTAGCACAAACGTAGACATTGAACATAATGTCAGGTCTGGATGCTGTTAGATACAATAGTGAACCTACCATTCCTCGGTACATGGTGCTATCTACGTCTAGTGAATCTTCATCCAAACTAAGAGTAGATGATGGATGCATTGGAGTCTTCATTGGTTTTGCATCTTCCATCTTATACTTCTTCAGCAGCTTTTTCGTATATTTTGTTTGATAAATTTTGATCCCTTCGTCTGACTGGATGATTTAAAGTCCTAGGAAGAACTTCAGTTCTCCCATCATGCTCATTTCAAATTCATCCTGCATGAGCTTGGAAAATTCTTGGTAGAGATTTTCGTTAGTAGCACCAAATATTATGTCATCTACATATATTTCAACGATTATGAAATCAAGTTTTAGTTCTTTTCTAAATAGGGTTCTATCAATTTTTCCTCTTATGAAATTGGTACTTATTAGAAAAGAGCTTAGCTTTTCGTACCACGCTCGTGGTGCTTGTTTTAGTCCTTACAATGCTTTGTTTAATTTGAAAACATGTGATGATAGCAAGTCATTTTCAAAACCAGGGGGTTGGCTTGTATAAACTTCTTTTGAAATTGTTCCGTTTAAAAATGCACTTTTAATGTCCATTTGATATAATTTCATGCCAGTACATGTAGCAAAAGCAAATAATATTCCAATTGCCTCTATCTTAGCAACAGGTGCAAAAGTTTCGTAAATTCAATACCTTCTTGTTGTGAGTACCCTTTTGCAACTAACCTGGCTTTGCTCCTTAAGACATTTCCTGATTCGTCCAGTTTGTTTCTGTACACCCATTTTGTACCAATGATCGTTCTATCCTTTGGTACTGGAATGAGTTTCCAGACGTCATTTTTCTGGAATTGGTTGAGTTCTTATTGCATGGCTTGAACCCAGCTTTCGTCTAACAAAGCTTCGTCTGTGGTTCTTGGTTCAACCTGGGACAGTAGTGCAATTTGTGCCTGTGTTTTGAATGAGCTCCTAGTCCTTACGAAATCCTTTGCTTCACCAATGATCTGCTCTTGTGGATGATGATTTTTCATCTGCCAGTTTCAATTCACTGGTTCTCTTTCCTCTCTTTCATCCTATTGAACTATAGTTTCTTCAGACTCAGGCTTCTTCATCTGGTCTTTATTCACATGCATGTTCTCAAAGAAATTTCATAGCTCTGATATTTCTTTATCAGGCTTATTTTCATCAAACTTTACGTGAATAACTTCCTCAACAGTTTTGGTTCTGTTGTTGAAGACTCTATAGGCTCTTGACCTTTCAAAGTATCCAAGTAGAATACCCTCTTCGATTTTGGAGTCAAATTTACCCAAATTACCTTTAGTGTTTAAAATGAAGCACTGCATCTAAATGGATGAATGTACGAAATGTTGGGTGCTCGTCCCTTACACAAATCATAGGGAGTTTTCTTCAAAATAGACCTAATATATATTCTGTTCTGAATGTAGTAGGAGGTATTAACTGCTTCTGCCCAGAAGTTTTTAGGGGTTGAAAAATCATTTAATAAAGTTCTAGCCATTTCTTGTAAAGATCAATTCTTTCTCTCTACAACTACATTTTGCTGTGGAGTTCTAGGTGTTGAAAAATTAGGTTTAATTCCATTTTTTTCACAAAAATCTTGAAACTGTTCATTTTCAAACTCTCCCCCATGATCACTTCTTATAGATGCAATTGATATTCCTTTTTCGTTTTGAACCCTTTTACAGAATACATAAAATACCTTGAAGGACTCATCCTTGTGGGTTATGAACAATACTCATGTCCATCTGGTGTAGTCATCAACAATGACTAGTCCATACCGTTTACCACTGACAGATGTAGTCCTGGTGGGACCGAATAGATCTATGGAGAGCAGTTCAAGGGGTCTTGAGGTGGAAACATGATTTTTACTTTCGAATGAACTTTTAACTTGTTTCCCCTTTTAACATGTGTAGACCCCTAAAATTGTCCGGGTCGGAAATAAAGCTTGAAGACTCTCGAAGACTGAAGGAAGATCAGCCAGAAGGACTCCTGGAAGGCCCTAGGAGGGTTCTCTGTAGGTCTAGAGGTCTTAGAATAGCTCAAAATAAGGAAGTGGAGGGAATGAAGCCCAATACGGCCGTACTGAACTTAATACGGCCGTATTGAAGCTTCAATACGGCCGCAGTGAACTCAATACGGCGTATTGAAGTTTCTGAAACTTCAATACGGCCGTACTGAAACCAATACGGGCGTATTGAAATTTCTAAATTTCAATACGGCCGTATTGAACTCAATACGACCGTATTGAAGTTCGAAAATTTCAATACGGCCGTATTGCTTCTGTAGGCCGTATTGCGCCTATTCCCTATAAATATGACGTCAATTGGACGTCATTACACACTTTCACACTCAGTTTTGACTCCCTCCTTGAGTATTCTGGGGTTTTTGAGCAGTGTTCTGCCCTAGAAATCTCTCTGGGAGTCGATCCGACGAAGTTCTGGAATTCCGAGCACTTAACTTGGAGATTCGAACCTAGTCGAAGGGAAATCCTCCGGATTTCCATAGTCAAAATTTTATAGGAGAGAGCGAGCGAGCTTGTAGAGCGAGGGAACGCCAAAAAGCTTCCCAGTTTTACTCAATATATAAAAGCACGCTTCAAGAGGTTTCTTCTTAAATCCTTCCTTTTACTGCTTTCTGTGTGCATATTTAAACTGTCATCATGTAGATAGTTAATTTATAATCGCTTATAATAAATAGGGGTAATTTAGTAATTTTACGCTATTATTTTAGAAATAATCTGTCATAGGGAACCCGAAAGGGGCGCTGTGGGGTGCTAACACCTTCCCCACGCGTAACCGACTCCCTTACCCGACTCTGGTTGTAATGGCCAAAGTTGATTTATAAAATCAATTGCCTTATCCCTTTTTCCAATGTTTTGAGTAAAACATTGGTGGCGACTCCACGAACCCTCCTTTTGCGAAAACCACTAATCCATGGAGGGTCCCGCTTGGGATTAATATGGATTGGTGAACCTTTTAATAAAATTGCTCGTTTGACGAGGTCTCAGTTTGAGAATAAGTCATTCTAGCAATCCACATTTTTAAACAAATAAACGAGTCCAACCATCCTTCGCGAATGCCGAAAGCCCGTTCGGGCCGGTGGCGACAGATGGCGACTCCACTGGGGAAGCTTCGAGAGTCAGTCCCATTTAGTGACAGATTATTTTTAACAAATAATAGTTAAAATTACTTTATTACCCCTTGTTTGTATGATAACATGCTTTATATATTTGGCTTTAAATAACTGTTGTTTGTTTAAATTTCCGCAATTGTTTGAAATAAAATTGCACACAAACCTTTGCACACAACAGTTCCCTCTATACCCGGGGGCATGAGTGGTAATCCATAGGGAGTGGATGTTAGTACGGCCGGTTGATGGGTTTATAGGAGCCTATGAGACCGTTGTCGGAAAATATCACTCAAGGTGATAACCATGAACTTGAGTCCGACGGTGCGTTGGAGCTTTCCATCGACCTACGACAAGAGGAATTGGGTCCCTATAATGGGGGCACCTTGGGGGCCTTTGACCAAGTGAGAACAGTTAGATCCTCCTTGAATATGCACTTTTCTGCAGGAGACCCCTACCTCGTAATTTGCTCGTGACTGTTCGTGGATGAGTGAATTGTTTGTGTAAATGCTTATGTGCAATTGTTTGTGCATTAATAAATAACCTCGTGATAAGGTCTAAGAACAATCCCCATGCATGAAAATACCATGACATGAGAAGAAAAATCATGTGTGAAAATATAATAAAAGTAAGGAGCATAGGCATCATTATCAATAATACCTCATGCATCCTCATCATCATTTATAGGTTCACTAATACCCTCTCGATGTGAGTGAAAAAGACCCGTGACTATTGGATTCTCCGTTGTGGAGAGATAATAGCCTAAGGAGGGTGATAAACTTTCATCTTAAAAAGGGCAGCGCCTCAAAGATGAAAGATTATCAAGCTCACATCAAGAATGTATTCATATCATAAATAAGCTAATTAGAATAAACATTCATTTTAGAAAGTGGCTGGTCATCTCTCTGTCCTCACACGCGCAAAGAAAATCAAGAAAATGGAAGCGCTAGAGGAACAAAACAAGAAGCTCACGACCGAGCTTTCACAGCTCAAAGAGCAGATGGCGCAAATGATGGAACTCATGCGTCATCACAACATCCATGGATCTCATCACAGTGATCATGGGTCCCATCATGAGGGAGAGGAGGACGAGCATAAAGAAGATCCTCCACATGCCATACCTCTTGGGGCTGGAATTATGATCAAAGAGCCCGAGGTTTCAAAAGAACAATTCCACGCCCTAGAGGATCGGTTGAGGGCTATGGAGGGGCATGACTTCGATATCAAAGATGCCGCCGACATGTGTTTAGTGAGGGATATTCAATTCCCTCCCAAATTTAAAGTGCCAGATTTCCCGAGATACGAGGGATCGACTTGCCCCAAGAGTCATCTCACCATGTACTGCCGAAAGATGGCTGCATATGCCACAAACGAAAAGCTCTTGATCCACTGCTTCCAAGAGAGCTTGGCTGATACCGCGCTCAACTGGTATATGCAGCTAGATGGAAATCTAGTACACACATGGAGGCAGTTGGCTGATGCCTTTCTCAAGCGCTACAAATACAACATCGACCTAACACCCGATAGGTCAGATCTTCAAGCCTTGAGCAAGAATAATGATGAATCTTTCAAGGCGTACGCCCAACGTTGGAGGGAGTTGGCGGCACAGATAGAACCTCCGCTGTCAAATAAGGAGATGGTGTCCATATTCATCAACTCGTTGACTGGTCCCTATTACGATAAAATGATAGGGAACACAACGACACTCTTCTCGGACATCATCACTATTGGGGAGAGAGTGGAACAAGGATTGAAAAGTGGGAAGCTAGCTAAGCCTTCCCAATCATTCGAGGCTAAGAAGACCTTCAGGAAGAAGAATGAGGGAGGAGTCAATGCTATAACCATATCCTCGGCTTCTTCCACTTCGAAGTCAGGAAGATCGCAATTCATCCCTGTGAAGAAGTTTGATAAACTTCCGACCACTTATAGCGATCTCCTTCCGAAGCTAGTAGAAGCCAAACTTCTAGCTCATGTTCCACCAAGGAAGATCGACCCACCTTACCCCGATTGGTACAAGCCACAAGACAAATGTTTATACCATTCGGGGGCACCAGGGCATTCAACAGAGAGATGCCTAGCTCTCAAATACAAGGTCCAAAACCTTATTGATGCTGGGTGGGTCACCTTCGATTCGACAGCGCCCGATGTGAGCAAGAATCCTCTACCAAAGCAGGAGTAGAGAATAGCAAGCCACAATAGGGCCCCTTCATATTTTTCTTTTCTTTTAAGGGACTCATGATCAGTACCCGAGATCATGAGAACCTTTTCATGTAAATAAGGGTTTTACAGTTTTTTAAAATATCAATAAAGAGGCATTTTTCACATTACTCTCTCTTTTGTTCTTTTCTCTCTTTCCTCATTAACATTAATAATTCTAAACCTAAACAGAACCAATAAAATAATTATGTCTGTAATTGTTCGCTCTGACCGGGATCCGAAGGTGAAAGGGTTGAGTTGGACAGTGATGAGGAAACCACTTCTCCGGATCTGCAAAGATTGCTAGATCAAGAAGCTCGTCAAGAGAAATTGGAGACTATAAATTTGGGGCATGGCCGAGAGATAAAAGAGGTCAACATTGGGACCCATATCAGTGATGAAATAAGGACACATGCTTCCACTATGATTATAATAAAATCATTCTTTCTCATTGCTTCTTTTCTTGCTTATAATAAAATTCTAAACCACATTTTTTTTAACCCTGTTTGAATAAACATGAATGAGGTTAAAATCATCTTAATAATAATAAACCCACATCATTTTTATGTGGAAGTGTGTGTGTCAACTTGGAGCACCTTTTCTTGGCCTCAATAAGTGCCATCATGGATAAGGAAATCCTAAAGATAAAAAGACCCGCTAGGAATCCCACAAAAGGGTGACCTAGGCAAAAGTTAGGGTTACAAAATAATGAACAAAAACAAAAGCCCGCTAAAACTCCACAAATGGATGTTTTAGGCAAAAGTTAGGGCAAAAGAAAAACAAAATAAATCCATGATGGTACCATCAATTGAATTCAACAAGGGGCTCAAGAAAAGCTATCTAAGTTGTCAAAGCACAATCATTAATAACAAAGATGTGCTTAACTTCATAAAGTGTTTAATCGAACAAGCCTAAACACATAAGCCTACCTTGGCCATCCATTCTTACAAAAACCATTTTTGAAAAATAATCCCCTCTAAAACACAAACTTTTGAAAAATATACCCTTTCCTTCTTTTCTCTCTTGTCCCAAAAGATTTTAGAATAATCTAGTGGAAGCATGGAGAAATAAATCATCACTGATAATGGATCTAATCTGAACAACAAAATGGTGGAAGAACTGTGCCAAGAATTCAAGATCCAACACCACAACTCTTCCCCATATCGGCCAAAGATGAATGGGGCAGTCGAGGCAACTAATAAGAACATCAAAAAAAATAGTGCAAAAGACGGTTGTCTCATTTAAAGACTGATACGAGATGTTACCCTTCGCTCCTCATGGCTATAGGACTTCAGTACGCCCATTTACAGGAGCTACTCCGTTCTCACTCGTTTATGGGGTGGAGGCAGTTCTACCCATCGAAGTCGAGATATTCTATCTAAGGGTAATCATGGAAACAAAACTTTCCGAGGCAGAATGGGTTCAAAGCCAATATGACCAGTTGAACCCTATCAAAAAGAAACGGCTGAACGCCATATGCCATGGTCAAGCCTATCAGAGGAAGATCAAAAAGGCTTTTGACAAGAAAGTCCACCCTCGAGTCTACCATGAGGGAGAGTTGGTAATGAAGAAATTACTACCAACTCAAAAGGACAAAATCGGAAAGTATGCCCCAAATCACGGAGGACCATACGTGGGAAAACGAGTCTTCTCAGCAGGAGCATTAATCCTCACAGACACGAATGGAGAATAACTTCGATACCCAGTCAACACTGACTTGGTAAAGAAGTACTATGCTTGAAGACGTTGCTTGCATAGGCCCGCTAGGATGAAAACCCAAAAAGGGCATCCTAGGCAAAAGTTAGGGCAAAATAAAAAGCCTGCCAGTACAAGGGTACTAGGCAAAACAAAGGCAAATTTACCCCGTTAGGATACGTCCTAAGCAAAAGTTAGGGACAAAAGAATAAGATATAAAAACAAAGCAAGCAACGATCACTTGAACCGAAAACCGAAAGGCGGTTCAAGTGATAATCTTCTAGAAGCAAGCGTCTTGCAGTATCTACACTCCTGGCTCAGGCCGAAGCAATTAAGGGAACGTAAAGAGCAACAATTACAGATATAATTGTTAAGCCCAATGTATATAGCCTACCTTGGCCAGCCATTCTTCAGAAATTTCCTTCTGTATATCTTTCTGTAAAAAACACTTGTGAATATCAATAAAAATATCCATTTGTTTCTTTTCTTTCTTGACCATGTGATTATGCCTCTGAATTGGTTTTTCATAAAAATTGTACGAAATTCCATTATTAATCGGTCAATAAAAGAAAATTGGAGGGGTTCCTGTAAAATCCATAATCTCCTGCATAAAGGCTCACAAAAATAACCCCTCGCGTCAATGACAGAAAGTCCTCCAAGAAGAAGAGGATAGGGAGAGCCACTCACTTTTCTAAATAAATGAACAAAAATAAAAAATTGTATTGCATTTGTGCATCACACACACATTAGTTGCACATTCAAAGACCTTACCATGAGGCAACCGCATAAAATAGAAAAATAGAAAATTGCTTGTGTATGACAGCAGCAAGCAAAATACAAAGATTCAGAAAATCAACAGCATCATAATAACTGAGCCTGGAGAGGCTTGCCGAAAGAATACTCTCAAAATAACTGAGCCTGGAGAGGCTCGCCGAAATAATACTCTCAGAATAATTGAGCCTGGAGAGGCTTGCCGAAATAATACTCGTACAGAATAATTGAGCCTGGAGAGGCTTGCCGAAACAATACTCCCACAGAATAATTGAGCCTGGAGAGGCTTGCCGAAATAATACTCCTACAAAATAACTGAGCCTGGAGAGGCTTGCCGAAATAATACTCTCTCATAAATTTAATTTCTTTAGCACTTTTAATTTCTGTACAGCAAAAGCCAAAAACATAAAAAAGGCAAAATACAGAAAAAGCCAAATCAGAAGAAAAGGCAAAATACAGAAAAAGCCGAAAATAAAAAAGGCAAGGATATAGAAAATCCAACAAACAATTTGTACCAAATAACTAAGCCTGGAGAGGCTTACCAAAATAATACTCCACATCCTCCACAGTATGCAGAATAACTGAGCCTGGAGAGGCTCGCAGAAATAATACTCCCCAGAGGGAACCTCAGCTCAAGCTCACGGAAAAATCCCCAGCGAGAGCTATCAAAGCAAAATCGACGCAATCCCCAATGGAAGTGCGATCATCCAAACAGTATATACAAGTCAAAGGACTTAACACTTCCTCAGTGGAAGATAGCTCTCCGACTCAAAGCACTGAGCGAGGCTAAGCCTGTAGAGGCTTCCTAAATAATACTCTGGGATACAATAAGATCCCCAAATCCCCAATCGCCTACTCAAGAGGCATCCCTGCAAAAAGGAGAAGAAAATCAAAAATATCAATAAGTATTCCCCAAGTGGAATCCGGCTCTTAGCCAAACATCGAACGTCAAGCCAATACGCCTAACAGAAGAGGCTAATCAAAATCAACGACGAAATCCCCCAGCGGATAACAGCCTACACAGAGGCAAAAATCAGAAAATCAAAAAGAGATACCCGAATAAGGATGAACCGGGATACTCCACCAACGTCAAAGGACGTCAGCCAAACATAAGGCGTCGCTCAACTCAGAGAGAAAGAGCATCTGTGTCTACACCCCAAGGAGTCAGAAATTCCCCATGGGTACCAACAATGCAATGCAAGTTGGGGCACAGGAACCTGTGAATGACTGCACATCCCCTAGACGGATCCCTGCGTTATCCAGCCCTCAGTGGCACAAAATCAGAAAAAACCGTCGAAGCAGCATCGTGGACTGTGGAGACAAAATCATCTCAAAGCCTAAAAGGCAATACTCAGCTACCCAGTTGTCGAGAGCACCGAGGTATGCACAAGTCTGGAGAGACGGTACTCAAACGAAGTCTGGAGAGACAGTACTCAAACAAAGTCTGGAGAGACGATACTCAAACGAAGTCTGGAGAGACAGTACTCGAACAAAGTCTGGAGAGACAATACTCAAACAAGGTCTGGAGAGACAATACTCAAACAAGGTCTGGAGAGACGGTACTCAAACAAAGTCTGGAGAGACGGTACTCAAACAAAGTCTGGAGAGACGGTACTCAAACAAGGTCTGGAGAGACGGTACTCAAACAAAGTCTGGAGAGACGGTACTCAAACAAAGTCTGGAGAGACGGTACTCAAGGTCTGGAGAGACAATACTCAAGGTCTGGAGAGACAATACTCAGCCATCAGCGTCGTCAAAGGCACGTTGGTGTTAAACTTAGCTACCGAGGTTGTCAGAAGCGCCGAGGTATGCAATAACCTGGAGAGGCTACTCAACAATTTTCCCACCTGAAGACACTACAAGTCGGAAGGATGGCACATCACCCGGACAATTGGGTCAACTCCTTTACTTGTCAGCCGGTACACCAAAAGACCGTTTGACTAAGTAAAGGGGGGGCAGCTGTAGACCCCTAAAATTGTCCGGGTCGGAAATAAAGCTTGAAGACTCTCGAAGACTGAAGGAAGATCAGCCAGAAGGACTCCTGGAAGGCCCTAGGAGGGTTCTCTGTAGGTCTAGAGGTCTTAGAATAGCTCAAAATAAGGAAGTGGAGGGAATGAAGCCTAATACGGCCGTACTGAACTTAATACGGCCGTATTGAAGCTTCAATACGGCCGCAGTGAACTCAATACGGCGTATTGAAGTTTCTGAAACTTCAATACGGCCGTACTGAAACCAATACGGGCGTATTGAAATTTCTAAATTTCAATACGGCCGTATTGAACTCAATACGACCGTATTGAAGTTCGAAAATTTCAATACGGCCGTATTGCTTCTGTAGGCCGTATTGCGCCTATTCCCTATAAATATGACGTCAATTGGACGTCATTACACACTTTCACACTCAGTTTTGACTCCCTCCTTGAGTATTCTGGGGTTTTTGAGCAGTGTTCTGCCCTAGAAATCTCTCTGGGAGTCGATCCGACGAAGTTCTGGAATTCCGAGCACTTAACTTGGAGATTCGAACCTAGTCGAAGGGAAATCCTCCGGATTTCCATAGTCAAAATTTTATAGGAGAGAGCGAGCGAGCTTGTAGAGCGAGGGAACGCCAAAAAGCTTCCCAGTTTTACTCAATATATAAAAGCACGCTTCAAGAGGTTTCTTCTTAAATCCTTCCTTTTACTGCTTTCTGTGTGCATATTTAAACTGTCATCATGTAGATAGTTAATTTATAATCGCTTATAATAAATAGGGGTAATTTAGTAATTTTACGCTATTATTTTAGAAATAATCTGTCATAGGGAACCCGAAAGGGGCGCTGTGGGGTGCTAACACCTTCCCCACGCGTAACCGACTCCCTTACCCGACTCTGGTTGTAATGGCCAAAGTTGATTTATAAAATCAATTGCCTTATCCCTTTTTCCAATGTTTTGAGTAAAACATTGGTGGCGACTCCACGAACCCTCCTTTTGCGAAAACCACTAATCCATGGAGGGTCCCGCTTGGGATTAATATGGATTGGTGAACCTTTTAATAAAATTGCTCGTTTGACGAGGTCTCAGTTTGAGAATAAGTCATTCTAGCAATCCACATTTTTAAACAAATAAACGAGTCCAACCATCCTTCGCGAATGCCGAAAGCCCGTTCGGGCCGGTGGCGACAACATGCTTCACATAAATTATTTGTCTGGTAGACAAGACTTGGTAGACCTCTTACGAGGTTATGCTTTTTCAGCTTTAAGATTAGTCTCAAGCTTGCATGACCAAGTTTCTTGTGCTAGAGCCACTGGTTTTCATATGAGACTAGAAAATCAACATTTTGATGCTCTAGCTCATTAAGCATTATTTTATACAAGTTGTTACATCTGTTAGCCGTAACTAATATGGATGAGACAGTTTACTAACAATACATTTATTTTTGTTGAAGGATACTTCATAATTACTGTCACACAATTGGCTTATGCTTAGCAAGTTATGTGTTAATCCTTTAACATATAAGACATTATCAATGGAGATAAAGGAGTTAATACCTATTTTACCTATCCCCGTGATTTTTCCTTTTTGGCCTCCTCTGAATGTGACTTGGCCTCCTTTCCTGGATTTGAGATCTAGGAACAAAGACCTTTCGCCCGTTATATGTCGCGAGCAGCCACTGTCCAGGTACCATGACTGGACACTTTTTTTCTTTGTTGAATAGATCTACAATAGGTATTATTTCAGTCTTTGGTACCCAAATGGATTTGGGTCCATGAGTGTTAGCGTTTGAGGTTTTGGAATACCTCTTCATGTACATGTGACTGCACTTGGACGTAGAATGTCCATGCTTCCCATAAGTAGAACATGCAAATGTACTTAATTTATTTTCAGGTTTAGGTTCATCATATCTTATTCCTGCTTTATCATTACTGCTTCTAGAGTATTTTAAAATCTATTCAAGATTCTTAGTTCCTAGGGTGAACTTTGATAAATATGATTTTAGTAAATCAATCTCTTTGTTAAGCATGTTTACTTCTTCTGAAGTTGTATTACATTGTTCAAAACCTTTTTCTAACTTTTTCATAATTTTGCATTTTCATTTTTAAGTAAAAGGTTTTCCTCAAGTAATTCAGAAATCCTTTTCATCTGTTCTTTATAGGCTGTAGAAATTTTTGCTAAATTAGATAGAAGTTGATAATATGCATGCTGAAGAGTTTTAAAATCAGATTTGCTAACATCTTCATCATCAAATTCTGATGATGAGTCTGTGTCTGCCATGAGACATATATTTTCTTCTTCATCATCTTCAGATGATGATGTCTCTAGATATTCCCAGGTGGCCATCATTGCCTTCTTATTTTTGTGGAAGGTCGGCTTTTTCATTTCTTTCTCTTTCTCCAGTTCTGGACATTCTGTTATATAATGTCCTGGTTTCTTGCATACAAAGCATACTGGCTGTGCCTTATCTCTTGTAGTTCTGTTGAATTTTCTCCATTGTGACCCTCCATTCTTCTTCGTCATAGAGTGGATCCTTCTTGATAAGAAGGATATCTCATCGTCTGAATCACATGTTTCTTCACCACAAATCTCATCAGACGCTTCTTCTGCCTTTAATGCTTTTAAAGATGATGGTGTAGATTTTGTCTTTTGCATATTTAATGCAATGGACTTTTGTTTTCTTCCAGCGTCATCTTGTTGTAGCTCCAGCTCATGGACTTTAAGTAGCCCTATGAGTTCTTCCAGCGAGACCTTTTCAAGGTTCTTGGACGCTCTTAAGGCTATAACCTGTGGTCTCCACATCTTGGGTAAACTACGAAGCAACTTGTCAATGTGATCAAAATTATCGTAAGTACTACCTAGAAAAGAGAGTTCATTTACAATAGTTTGGAATCTTCCAAAAATAGTTTGGATAGACTCGTTCTCTTCCATTTCGAAGAGTTCATACTTACGAGCCAACAAGCTTAGCTTGTTCTGTTTTACCTCCAGGGATCCCTCTTAGGTTAGAGCTAGGGTATCCCACATCTGCTTGCGACTCTTGAAGCTATGTACTTTGGTGTACTCTTCCTCAGACAAAGCACACATGAGTGCATTTTGGGCTTTGGAGTTCAGCACGAATCTTTGTTTTTGTTCTTCATTCCACCATGCTTTAGGTATCTCCTTACCAGCCTCGTCAAGTGGAATGTAGTCTCCTTGTTCTACGACATCCCACGTGTCTATATGACAGGCGTCAAAGAATGCGATCATTCTTTGTTTCCACTAGTCATACTTTGTACCTCTGAAGAGAGGTGGCGATTCATAGCCTATCCTTCATTTTTTATCGATCTTTATGTACCCCTGCAGTGTTAGATGCTCAACCCAAGGGGTCAAGCTCTAATACCAATTGAAGTTAGCGGAAAAACACACAAAAGGGGAGGTTGAATGTGTGTGTGTGTGAACGAAGGAATTTTAAAACCGTTTTTTCATCTTATAAAAATATTATTTTGAACACTTTTAAAAAAATTGTGCAAGGTTGGCTCAATAAAAGATTTTGCGTTTGAGAGTTTATCGTCTGCACAAGAAAAATGTTTCTTAAAATAATAAGTTAGGTAGGTGTATTTTTTGTCTGAAGATAGTTGCAGTAAAAATTAAGTAGTGAACAAAATTTTCAGTATGATATATCAATTAAAATTTCGTTTGAGAAATAAATAAAAGAGCAAAGAATTTTATACTGATTCGCTCGACTTGAGCTACGTCCAGTCTCCTTAAACTGAAGGGTTCCACTAATCACAACGGATTACAAGTATTATTAACCAATTCTGGTTTTCTAACTTCACTCGTCAGTGTTAGTATTCTTAAACCACTTCTAGTTCCCCAAGTATTATCAACCACTCCTGGTTCGCCAACTTCACTCGTCAGCGCTAGTATTCTTAAACCACTTTTGGTTCTCCAAGTATTATCAACCACTCTTGGTTCGCCAACTTTCACTCATCAACGCTAGTATTCTTAAACCACTTCTGGTTTCCCAAGTATTCTTTCAACTAGCCTCTTCAGGCTTTACAATAGATAAATGTTTTGAGTGTGTATAACTCTCACAGAGAGGATAAGATGGTTTCAACACTCACTAAGATAAACTATCTTAGATTTACACAAATATATTAGACTATACAGGAAGAAATGTAAGTTGGCTTTTTCGTTCGCTTTTGCTTTTTGGCCATTACTTCTCTTTTCTTGTTAGGTCTTGATATTTATAGTCTCGTGATAAATCTGCTCGTTGTTTAAATTTGAACGTGTCCATTGGAGCGGAGCTTCTTGTTGGCGTAGATAGTAGTTCGTTCATGGCCATATAGATTTTCATTTAATGCATTTGATCTTGCATTAAATGTTTGCTTACTGAATTTGTGTTACGTGAAGTCTTTTGTGTAGTTTGTTCACTTTTATTTCTGACTTCAATCATAACCTAGGTATTTCTGTTCTCTTTGCGTCATTGTAGCTGTAGAGGCGTTGTCTTTTTCTAAAAAGTAGGTGTACTTTCTTTGACACATGCATGCTTTGACTTGTGGATACGTGCTTGTCTATCTTTCTTCTTTCTTTTCACAAATTTGATGACTTTGTGTGCTCTTCTATGAGTGTAGAAGATATTTGATATCTCTTGTTGTGAATATTGGACTTTAGACGATTTTCAATATTCTTCGTATGCGTCTAGTAATGCATCTCAAATTTGAGTCTCCGTTTGAGAAGTAGACTTTGACTTTTCCTTGTTATGAAGATGAAAAACTTTAATTCTGTCTAGAATGTTTTTTCGTCTTGTGTTATCCATCGTCTGATACTTTGTTGACCTTCGTCTGGTTGACCATTAAGCTTCATTTGATATCTGTACGGACTTCATCCGGTGTTTAACCAACTTTTGTCTTGTTCTTGATTTAGCTTTGTTTGATACTTGTTTTGGCCTTTCGTCTAATACTTAAGGACTTTGACTGGTAGGCTTAGTCTTGATGCTTGATCATCGTCTGATGTTTTGTACAGCTTAACCAGGCTTCGTTTGGTTTGACCATATTATGTGTAATAACACGTACTTCATTTTTTAGTTTTGCCTATTCTTATATTTATCTGAAACGCTAACGCACATGTTAGAAATAACAATATGTATTCTATTTGACATGTTCAAAACCTTGTTGGGAATTGCTTTGTTTGACCTAACACTTTCTCCATTGAAACAAACCAAAATTTGTATTTTAAGGCCTTTTCAATTTTATTTGGTTCTATTGTGGATAAAAGAGCGATAAGATTATGTTCTTTGTTAATAACAACTTTTGTCTTTACTCTAGATGTTGTGTCTCCTGGGCATAACAGGTATTTCTTTTGCTTCAAGATTCAACTCTTTTGCAACCTTCTGAGTAGGTATGATAATATCTTTTTTTTTGTTATTATAAGGTTCTTTTTCTTTTTGAGTAACTTTCATTCTTTCTAATTCTACAATCTTTCTCAGCTCAAGTGTATTATCTTTTTCATCAAACATTATAAGCATGCTTTCTTCAATAGTTAATGGTTTTAGATTATAAATTCTATATGATTCTGATGATGAAGAATTTCCTAAGAAAATTGCTTTATCTAATTTTTCATCAAACTTTCCTAGATTATTTTATTATTTATAATACAACATATACATACATGAAAGTATGATACACTTGGTTTTATTTTTGTTTTTCCATAGTTCATATGGAGTTTTATTTAAAAGCTTTCTAAGGGTCAATCTGTTTAGAATGCAATATGTTGTATTAATAATTTTAGCCCAAAATTAGTTTTGAATTCTAGAATTTGAAAGAAAATTTTTGGCCATTTCTTGAAGTGACATATTCTTTCTTTCTACCACAATATTGAGGTGTTCTTGGACAAAACACTTTGTGTGATATTCCTTTATTTTCATAAAACTCTTTGAAAAACATATTTTCAAATTCATGTTCATGATCACTTCTAATTGAAATAATTTTTTAATTCATTTCATTTTGAACCATTTTACAAAATTTTCTAAATGCTTGGAAAGATTTATCTCTATGAGAAAGAAACAAAACCTAAGTGTATCTTGAGAAATGATCAACTTTAACAAACCCAAATTTCTTTCCCCCAAGACTAAATGTTTTTGTAGGTCCAAACAAATCTATTTGAAGCAGTTTAAGTACTCTCTAAGATGTGATATTTTTCTTTACTTGGAAGCTAGTTTTTTCTTGTTTTCATTTGGTACAGGCTTCACAAATTTTGTTTCTCTTATACTTGATTGTTGGCCAGCCTCTTAGTAGATTGAAGTTGGATACTTTTGACAAGGCCTTCATATTTATGTGCCTTGTAACATCCCGAATTTTCTTCTAGTATAATGATTATTTATTATTTATTTTATATTTATGGAGATTATTTTCTTACAGTTATTTTAATGGGTTTTATAAAATGTTTTAAAGGTTTTTAATAATTATGACTTTTTTTAACAATAGATATTTATGAAAAATATTTTTTAATATTTTGATTTTTAGTAGCCTAGTATGGGCCGTTCTCAAATTGGAACGGGCCGTTCCAGACTACAAAAATGGCCTAGAAAGATTAGGTTTGAACGGGCCGTTCCAACACATGATTCACTAAGTAAACTTTGAAACCAGAACGGGCAGTTACAATTTGGGAACCGGCCGTTCTAAATATGGCCGTTGTGAGTAGAAACTCATATCCAGAACGGGTCGTTCTAATTCTAGAACGGGCCGTTCCAAATGTGAATTTTGGACATGAAGTATGAGTCCAGAACGGGCTGTTCTGGATTTGAATGGACCGTTCTGGTGACTACTGATGCCTATAAATAGAACGCTCTGTTACTCCAAAAGCACATTTTTCACTTTTCACCTCTTTTTCTTATACACTCTCTGAAGACCAAGGGGGAACCCAGAGGAGGAGACCAACAAGATCTAGCTTTAGTTTTAGCTCCTGTTTATCGAGGTAAGGGGGGAGTGAGAAACCTTGCTCTGGGTGTGGGAATGTATGATGGGTAGTGGGATTGACCCTCAATCCTATGTTTGTTGTTGTTGTTGTATGCTCATGTATGAGGAGTTTTCCCTAATTATATATGTTTCTTCTATTATTTTTTGTATATTTAAATATAAATGTGTAATTTGAAATCTTTATGGGTTCCTGTTGCAAACCCTAAGGGAATGCATTGGTAATTGTATGAGACAAATTTTAAATGTTTCTATTTTACCTTCTGAGTTTTCTATTGTGTTCCTTGATGTTTGCTGAGTGTAAATATGTGTCTAATTTTGAAAATAAACAAGTTTTGATATGAATTAGAGTGCTTTGTGGGTTTCTCTGGGAACCCTATGAGAAACATGCATATTTCTAACATTTTCTATTTTACCTTCTGATTGTTCTATTGTATTTCTTGTTGTAGGAGATGTATAAATATGTATTTAATTTCGCAAATAGATGAGTTTTGATATGAATTAAAGTACTCTATGAAAATTGTGAATATGATGTGATAATGTGATATGACAATGAGATGTGCATACATGTGCATGATAAAATGTAGTTCGTGTCCATACATGTGCATTTTAATGTTATATGAAAAATTGATATGTCTTGGATGAGTGAGATGTGATGTTATTATTAATTTATCTATGTTATACCTATTTTGTTTGTGTTTGGTTATCCGGCATATATTTCTACACTGTGAGCCAGAGTAAGATGTTTCTCACTCCTTTTTTTCTTGTGTTGTTTTCTTTGACTGTCATATAGGTGATTATCAACATGAGGTTGAGGATGTTGATGATGAAGCTTAGGCTTCTAAGTTGGGATTTGCTCTGATAGGACATGTGACATCGGGGCATAGATAGGATTAAATTAGGATGTTGTTTCTGTTAAATTATTTTGAAAACCTTAACCTTATTTATTTTATAATTACCGCTAATTATGTTATTTGTTTAAGTTATGAATGTGGTGTTCTCTATCTGAACATGTTTGGTATTTTAAAAATGAAAGATTGTGGTATTCCAAATTTTATTTGTATTATGATATGCGGGGTATATGGTGTCACATTAAGTGGTATCAGAGCAAGTCGATCCAATCGGTCGTGAGTTATGTACTTATCATGATTCTGTTGTGTACTCTGACAGTGTTTTGTTTGTTATGTACTTTGATGATGCTTTGCTTTGATAATGATTATGATGATGATCTCCTTGTGTTGATATTGATGAGTTTGATACTGTTAGATTATATTGTAATTAGAGGAATGATAGATAATGTTAGCTAATATCATTATGACTACTCTTCTTCATTCTTATGAGTGCTTATTTGTTTGATACTTCTTGCTTCTTACTTACGTAAGAAGTAGTGGATGAGTGATATCGCTTGTGTTGCAAGCATATGTGCGAGTAGTAGTAGACGAGATATTGTGCTAATTAACTAGAAACTATTGGAACCTTGGATGTGGGTGAGAAACTGATTTGTCAAGTGTATTGAGAGTTTATGGTTGATGGAGTTTCTAGAATCTATAGTTGTAGTGATTGAATCCTAATAGGTTATATGTTGAGAATTGGAGTTGAGTGTTCTCAATGAAAGGTTGAAAGGTCAGTGATTTTCTTGAGTTTGGTGCTTGGATGTTAACCTTTTATGGTTTAGGTAGCATGTGAGTTTTATTTTCTAAGTCTTTTGTACTAAATATGTGAGTTTTTTTGGTTTAGGATTGTAGTGAAAAGCTTGGATATGAGTTTGAGGTGGAAAGAAGTGGATTTGGAAGGGTTGAGGTATTTTCATGGCCTTAGATGTTGATACACTATTGTTGTTTGGTGTAGAGGATATTTTCATTGCAGTTTTGTTGTGCCAGTATGAGTACCGTATTGACAGATTTAGATTTTATGATCTTCACAAAAGTTGTAGTCTTGGACGTCATCTTTCCAATGGAACTGAAATCAGGTAAAACAGAGGTCTAGAAATCCAGTTATAGCTACTTTGGTGATCAAAGGTCTAGTTGTAAGCGCTGAATAAATCTGTTGTGGTTTTTGAATTTTTTAGCTAAGAAGATGACCTTTTTAGGATCTCATATGTCTCCAAAAGAATTGTAGCTTATTCTCTTGGCTTTCTTTTGAGATAGGTTTGAGATCATTTGGATGAGTATAACACTCTAGGTATCATTTTCTTTGACAGTTGTTGAAGGGATATGTATGGTGTTATGATATTTTTGAGTTGTTAGGCAATGCAAGGATAAAAATTGATTTTGTCATGATGTTCTGAGATGTCATGTGGATTGAGAGTTTGTTTAAGGTTGTATGATGCTATGTGGTAAATTTAGTTCATGTACATGTTATGTGGTGTAAACAGTGATTGATTCATACATGCTTAGGAATGATATATATATATCAAATGTTTGAAGTAGGTATTGTAAGATGATTTGTTATGTGTGTATGTTGATACGAGGATTAATTAGTGGATGTTTGTGTGTTTAGTAAGGTTGACCTCAAGGTGTGATATCATCAGATTGGAGTTAAGAGTGAGGATTTATCCAAGACAATTTTAGCCTAAGTTATCTGAGTATGATTTTTGGTTGTATGAAGTGAGTTTTCTAGGTCTTTTAAATTTTAGTGGAGGTATAATGTAGATCTATCTAAGGTAGAAGTTGTACTTAAGTGGGAGATACCAAAGTCAGTTAGTGAGGTTAAGAGTTTTCTTAGATTAGCTTATTATTATAGGAGAGTTATTGAGGAAATTTCTAAGTTAGCATTACCTTTAACTAGATTGACCAGGAAGAGAGAGTTTCCTTTATGTGGAATAGTAAGTATGAGAGTAGTTCCAAACTCTTAAGGAAAGATTGACTAGTGTTAATATTACTGGATTTTAGTAAGTCTTATGTGATATATAGTGATGCTTCTAAGATAGGTTTGGATGGAGTGTTGATGCAAGAAGGAAATGTAGTAGCTTATGTTTCTAGGCAATTGAAAATTCATGAGAGGAATTACCTTATTTATGACCCTGAGTTAGCAGTTATGATATTTACACTAAGATTTGGAAACATTACCTAGATGATTCTAAGCTTGAGGTGTTTAGTAACCGTTAGAGCCTTAAATATCTTTTGACCAAAGGAGATAGTTGAAATTTCTTAAGGACTAGGATTTTAATCTTAGTTGTTATCTAGGTAAAGTCAATGTGGTGATCGATGCTTTGAGTAGGAAACCTCTATATTTATCTTCCCTTATAATTGGAGAGATGGATCCTTTGGCTCAAATTAGGGATTTAAGTTGACTGGTGAAGATTGTTAGAAAAATAAATTTAATAACACAAAAAAATATATTTAGATTTTCCAATAAAACCAATATCAACAACACAATGAATATTATAAAATTAAAACAGAGCAATCAGTAACAACTAATTAAACACAAAGAGCAAATTAGAATATTAAATAATAAGTTTAGAGTAGCTTGAGTTGAAGCACGCAGAGCGCTATCCTTAGAGAGAAAACGCCCCCACTGCACTGGTAATTTAGAGTCTTATAGTGCGCTCCTCTCCCAAGATACGTCAACCCGTTAGACCGTTCGATTGTAGTGAAAGATCCCCGAACCAAAGAACATCGCTCCAAAATTATAATTTTGTAGTAGAAATAATATTGAGGGAGAGAGATCAAATGAACTTGCTGTGTATGTATTTTTTTTTCATACTTTTCTCACGTATTAATATATATATATATATATATATATATATATATATATATATATATTGGCACACTATTAGATACCTTTTTCAACTTCAACAGTACATGCACCAGATTTTAAGAATTTGTTTTGCAAGCCTTTCGGTAACAAATGGATGTACTATGCGTGTGCTAACTAATTGGAAACAACTGTGAGACTTGGTCAAAGGTTTAAAATACAAAAACTATTTTTGTTTTTGGAACGTTATAGTATTAAAAACAAAAATTAATAGATTAATTATTTAATTTAAATTTTAAATTATAATATAATTTCTCAACAAAGATTACTCCTAGTAGTATGAAACTAGGTATGACTCAAGTAACTAGTAGATTGTGAAAGGAAAAGTTGGAGGAGCATAATTAGTTTATTCATTTTAGTGATAAGATATGAGACTATAGGACAAGATAATGGATAAGAGATTGCCTTAAGTATAGATGGAGTAGTAAAACTTTGAGATCGAGTATGTGTACCTAGTGAACTTATACTTAGGAGTGTAGACCCCTAAAATTGTCCGGGTCGGAAATAAAGCTTGAAGACTCTCGAAGACTGAAGGATAATCAGCCAGAAGGACTCCTCGAAGGCCCTAGGAGGGTTCTCTGTAGGTCTAGAGGTCTTAGAATAGCTCAAAATAAGGAAGTGGAGGAAAAAAGCCCAATACGGCCGTACTAAAGTCAATACGACCGTATTGACACTTCAATACGGTCGTACTGAAGTCAATACGACCGTATTGACACTTCAATACAACCGCAGCGAACTCAATACGGGCGTATTGAAATTTCTGAATTTCAATACGACCGTATTGAACTTCAATACGACCGTATTGAAGTTCAAAAATTTCAATACGGCCGTATTGCCCCTGTAGGCCGTATTGCGCCTATTCCCTATAAATATGACGTCAATTGGACGTCAATACACACTTTTTCAGATAGTTTCAACCCTCTCCTTGAGTATTCTGGGGTTTTTGAGCAGTGTTCTGCCCTAGAAATCACTCGGAGAGTTGATCCGACGAAGTTCTTGAGCCCCAAGCCATTTTGCTTGAGGATCGAACCTAGTCGAGGGGAAATCTTTTTGATTCCCTTAGTTAAAATTTTGTTCTAGGAGAGCGAGGAGCGGGCTTGTAGAGCGAGGGAACGCCAAAACGCTTCCCAGTTCTTTGCAATATATAAAAGCACGCTTCAAGAGGTTTCCCTTCAATCCTTCCTTTTACTGCTTTCTGTGTGCATACTTAAACTGTCATCATGTAGATAGTCAATTTATAATTGCTTAGAATAAATAGGGGTAATTTAGTAATTTTATACTGTTCTTTTAAAAAATAATCTGTCATAGGGAACCCGAAAGGGGCGCCGTGGGGTGCTAACACCTTCCCCACGCGTAACCGACTCCCTTACCCAACTCTGGTTGTAGTGGCCAAAGTTGATTTTTAAATCAATTGCCTTATCCCTTTTTCCAATGTTTTGAGTAAAACATTGGTGGCGACTCCACGAACCCTCCTTTTGCGAAAACCACTAATCCATGGAGGGTCCCGCTTGGGATTAATATGGATTGGTGAGACGTCTTAATAAATAAATTGGATAGGATCGACAAGGTCTCAGTTTGAGAACAAGTCGTTCTAATAATCCAATACATTTTCAAAACCAAAAAATAAACGAGTCCAACCATCCTTCGCGAATGCCGAAAGCCCGTTTCGGGCCGGTGGCGACAGATGGCGACTCCACTGGGGAAGCCTCGAGAGTCAGTCCCATTTAGTGACAGATGATTTTTAACAAAAAATAGTTAAAATTACTTCATTACCCCTCACTTGTATGATAACATGTTTATCTATTTGGCTTTAAATAACTGTTGTTTGTTTAAATTTCCGCAATTGTTTGAAATAAAAATTGCACACAAACCTTTGCACACAACAGTTCCCTCTATACCCGGGGGCATGAGTGGTAATCCATAGGGAGTGGATGTTAGTACGGCCGGTTGATGGGTTTATAGGAGCCTATGAGACCGTTGTCGGAAAACATCACTCAAGGTGATAACCATGAACTTGAGTCCGACGGTGCGTTGGAGCTTTCCATCGACCTACGACAAGAGGAATTGGGTCCCTATAATGGGGGCACCTTGGGGGCCTTTGACCAAGTGAGAACAGTTAGATCCTCCTTGAATATGCACTTTTCTGCAGGAGACCCCTACCTCGTAATTTGCTCGTGACTGTTCGTGGATGAGTGAATTGTTTGTGCATTGACTATGTGACATTGTATGAGCATACATTTGCATTTGTTAAACAAACAACATTCTTATTCTATTTAAATAAAAAGAATAAATAGAAATAAAGATCTTCTAGTACATGGTGTTAACATCTACCTTCATTTGCATTCATATAGGTAGTTTCCCTTTTCCCCAAAAAATACAAAAATATATAAAATATTCAAAAGAAAAAAAAAATATATTTATCCCAAACCAAGCAATATCATGCATCATATTAGGAAAATCCCGAAAACATGATAATGCTTAGTTCAAATAAACACTATGCATGCATATTCATCTTCGTCATCTCATATCATGCATTGTATTGTAGATTATGGAGAGATCTAGGGAGGTGCATGGGCAGTTGAAGAAAGTGGACTTCTTATTGTACCATGCCGAGAGGTTGGATCACCTCTGTACCTTGATGCCACGAGAGGCTCGTTTGGAATTTGAGAAATCCTATGGACGAGTTCTCGACTTGATGAAGATCTGTGTGGATCCAGCCTTTCTGAGAGCCTTGGTCCATTTTTGGAGTCTCGAGCTGCACTGTTTCGAGTTCCCCCAGTTTGACCTAGTTCCTACTCTCGAGGAGTACGAGCTCATGCTACGATGGCCCAAATCAGCTGGGGTCTATATCCTTCATGATAACCATGTGGCCGTGGAGAGAGTTGCCACTCAGGTCAAATTACCATCACGATCAGCTGCCTTAGTGGGGAACGGCAGTATTAAAGGTTGGAAGCTTGCTATGATTGAAGACCACCTTTCTTCCTTGGCTGGTGAGGGAGATTGGTTAGCTTTCAACAAGACTCTAGCGTTAGCTGTATTTGGAATGATCCTTTTCCCCTTTTACGCTAACACAGTGGACCATGCTGCAATGGACGCTTTCTTCGCTTGGGACGTACACATGAAGAGTCCCGTGCCCGCCATTCTTGCCGACACCTTGCTGTCTGTTCATCTATCACAACAGAAGCAAGGAAAAATCATCCGATGTTGCACCTCCTTGCTGTATGTGTGGGGCATTACACACTTCTATGCCTCTAGTCATATGGGGATCTTGCCCGATCCATTGAGGAGTTTCTCCAAGATCCCCGTACGCCGCCGATATGCTTCCGAGTGGAAGGAAGAGATGGAACAGTGGAGCATTAATCACTTCACATGGGTTTGCCCTTGGTTCCATCCGAGCCATGTATTGACGAGATGCGGTAGTTATCCAAGCATACCATTGATGGGCCTCAGAGGTTGTATAGCCTACTCGCCTAAATTGGTTATGAGACAACTAATGAGGACCCAAATTGTTCCTACTAAAGAGGAGCTTGGAGGGTTGTGTTTCTCCTATGATTCCGAGCATCAAAGGGATATGCACTCTGTCATAAGAGCGTGGGAGAGACCAACCTATGAGGGAGATCTCGAGCTTGGAAAGCCTCGGGTATCCGCCTCCACCGACTACGAGAAATGGAGGAACGAGAGGGGGGTGTCTCAGCCATCCACTTCTTGTGCAACTACAGCAGCAAGGAAGGTGTTGCAAGAACAAGTCGACGCCTTGACCAAGAAACTGGAAATCCAAGGAGCTCAAATGAGAGCTCTCGAGGAGAAAAACGAAGCATCCAGTTTCCTCATTGATGGTCTTCAAAGGCAATGCAAGAAGAAAGACCACGAGATAGAGCGGCTCAAGGATGAGTGTGCTAACCTCAACGAGGAGACTACTCGGGCCTCTAAAATACCAAAGGTTGAACCGGGTAGTCAACTCCAAGAAGTCAATGTCAAGATAGCACGCCTTGAAGCCGAGCATGCAAAGCAGGCACAGTTGATCAGGGACATGCAAGAGGACTTGCTATCGACTCGATCCGACGCACAGAAATGGCGGGAAGTCGCTCAACGACAAGCCGCAAACCTTTCCGACTTCCGCAAAAAGGAAAGGGAAGGATTGGCACGAATGGCTAAACTCCAAGAGGAGAAGGATCGAGCCGAAGACGAGCTTAACGAGCTGCAGGCCATGATCAACTATCACATTCAGAAAGCGAAGGAGGCTCAGAAGACTTGTGATGATATGAGCCAAGCCGTCCACTCGCAAGTTGAAGCAATGGCACGCCATGTTGAGGAAGCCGAAGAAGAATGGCAACGACGTATGAACCCGCCTGTGGGTTTCTACCGGCTTTTCTCTTTTTGTAAAAAATTGCTTCAAAGCATTGTATAAAAAGTTGTACACTTTCTTCAATGAATAAAATCGAATTCTTGAGATTTATCGCCTTTGCATCTCATAGTCATTCATTTGCATTCATCTCTCCCGGTAATTTGATAATAAATGTTAATAAAAAGAAAGAAATAATCGATGCGTATGTTCAGAATGGATCGCACGCCATTGGTCATTAAATGCAAACCAACAACTGCGCAAAGCGAACACACGACGACGCCGTTGTTGGTAATCAAAACAGACGAAAGGGAAGGTCCGACGCCGTTAAGGATTGTCGCTCCAAGGCCTTTCCCCTACAAAACAAATAAGGCTGTGCCATGGATATACGACATCCGTTCTTCTGCCGACAGCGATATCTCTAACATCGCTGGACTTGGGGGCATGACTAGGAGTGGCAGGATCTACACTCCCGAAGATCTGCACGGTAAAGCTCCCAAGAATAAAGGAAAAGAAAAGGAGAAAACCGAGGAAGATAGAGAATCCGAGGAGGAGACTGATGAGTTGTTAAAATTCATCAAACAAAGCGAGTACTCCATCGTGGATCAACTTCACAAGACACCAGCAAAGATCACTTTGTTGTCGTTGATCCTAAGCTCCGAACCGCATCGGCAAGCTCTGTTGAAGGTCTTGAACGAGGCATATGTGTCGCATACTATCTCCCAAGACAAGTTTGAGGGAATTGTTAGCCACATCACGGCTAATGATCACCTTACTTTCACCGATGAAGAAATCCCCGCCGAGGGACCTAATCACAACAAGCCCTTGCACATCTCTGTAAAGTGCAAGGAGTACCACATCGCAAAAGTCTTGGTGGATAACGGATCCTCCTTGAATGTGATGCCCAAAAGAACTCTTGATCAAGTGGCAATCAAGGGAGTCCAAATGCGCCCGAGTAACATGATCGTTCGAGCTTTCGACGGTTCTAAAAGAGAGGTAGTGGGAGAAGTCAATCTTCCAATCCAAATTGGACCTACCATCTTCAACGTCGAATTCCAAGTGATGGATATTACTCCTGCATACAGCTGTCTCCTAGGCCGACCTTGGATTCATGATGCGAAAGCTGTACCCTCTACGCTCCACCAAAAAGTCAAATTCATTGTGGGTGACAAACTGGTGACTGTACAAGCTGAAGATGACATACTCATCAGCAAGCCATCCAACATACCTTATGTGGATGCAGCAGAGGAAGCTTTGGAAACCGCCTTCCAAGCATTGGAAATTGTCAATGTTGAAACGTTTCCCCGAGAAATGAAGAAGGTAGCCCATATGCTCACAAAGAACGGATACTTGCCAGGACAAGGATTAGGCAAGTACTCCCAAGGAATCCCGGAGCTACCTATTATCAAGGACAATCCGGGGAAACAAGGGTTAGGATACAACCCTGTTAAAGATCAAAGAACGAAGAGGAATCAAAATCCTTCTCAACGTTCTTTAAGCCAGATCTTTAAGAAGGCTGGTTCACAAACATCAAGGCCAGTTGTCGTCATCAAGTGTCCTTTTCCTTCTAATAGAGATGTGTAAATTCAGTGACTATTAGAGATCACTCCTCGGGGACAGCCCGACCCCCGAGCCTCGATAGGGCACATGTTTCCATCATGATTATAATAAAATCATTCTTCATTAATTTCTTATTGATTCTTTTCTTGCTTACAATAAAGTTCTAGACCACATTATTTAACCCTGTTTGAACGAACATAAGTGAGGTTAAAATCGTCTTAATAATCAATAAACCCGCATCATTTTTATGTGGAAATGTGCATGACAGCTTGGAGCACCTTTTCTTGACATCAATAAATGCCATCATGGATAAAGAAATCCTAAAGATAATAAGCTCGGCAGGAAAACCAAAAGGGGACTGCGCAAAATAAGAGCAAAAGACCCGCTAGGAATCCCACAAAAGGGTGACCTAGGCAAAAATTAGGGTTACAAAATAATGAACAAAAACAAAAGCCCGCTAAGACATCATAATGGGGTGTTTTAGGCAAAAGTTAGGGCCGTCAAAAAAGGGAACAAAATAAATCCGTGATGGTACCATCAATTGAATTCGACAAGGAGCTCAAGAAAAGCTATCCAAGTTGTCAAAGCACAATCATTAATAACGAAGATGTGCTTAACTTCATAAATGTTTAATCGAACAAACCTAAACACAATAAGCCTGCCATTGGCCAGCCATTCTTACAAAATCCATTTTTCGAAAATAAAACAATCCCCTCTAAAACACAAACTTTTGAAAAATATACCTTTTCCTTCTTTTTTCTCTTGTCCCCAACGATTTTTGAATAATCTAGTGGAAACATGGAGATATAGTGGTCAATAGGAGGGTTGACACATCTTCTAAAGGAAGGGAGAATCATTTGGTTGATAACACCAAAAATCAAATACGCATCGTTCCTTGGTTACAGAAATCGGCAAAGCACAGTCTGTCTGGAGGAATGGCAAGATCCAAACAAAGAACGCATCGATTAATTCTTTTGAAAAACTGAATCAAATAGAATTAGGTGCATCTCATTTGCATACATGCATACAGATGATAGGTGTACTAGAAGATCACTTATTCTCTGTTTATTTAAAAAAAAAAAAAAAAAAAAAAAAAAAAAATCATAAATCAGAAAAATCCAATACGCCCGTATTGGTATTAATACGATCGCATTGGAGTTAACGTTAAGGATAACGTTTCAACTCCAATACGGGCGTATTAAAACCCAGTACGCCCGTACTAAACCCCAATACGGTCGTATTGAATCCAATACGATCCGTATTGATTGTAAACTTTGTACATCAACGGAAAGGCCAATACGGCCGTATTGAATCCAATACGGGCCGTATTGGCGAAATTTTGCCTATAAATAAAGACTTCCCCTCCCTCATTTTGCATACCTTTCTTCATTCTCCACATTCCTTGCTTGTGAGTGCATTCCTAGAGAGATTATCGGAAATGGCAGAATCTTCTCGCAAAAGGCAGAGAGCCCCAGCCAGACGTGTAATGACAGATCGACACCGGGACCGGCTACAGCTTATAGAGACGTTCACCATCGAGCCGTCAAGAGTGCTCGACTTTGAGCTTCTCCAAGCAGTAGGCTTGGAGAATGACGTCAGGAACTACTTCGACGCCATAGGATGGGGATTTGTCCTTAATCCACCATCCCAGCTATATTTGACGGCCACGAAGGAGTTCTTGGCTACAGTCGGCGTCACGGAGTCGACTAACAGCTATGGGGAGGATGTTTGCGCGGTGGATTTCTGGATGAATGAAGGATACCGCACGCTGACGTTGGACGAGTTCAACGTCCAGGCAGGGTTTTTCAGCCGCACTGATCAGCTGGCCTTCCGAGACGCCATATGCGAGTGGCCTGATCAGTGGACTCCGGTTGAGATGTGGAGTTTGCTCACTGGCCGACGGGATTATCATTCAGGGGTGAAGGGCTCCCGGCTCCCGACTGCTCTTAGGATCTGTCACAAGATCCTCACCAGTACTATTCATGGCAGGTCCAAGAGTCAGGAGTCGATTAAACGACCGGATCTGCTGGCCTTATATTGCATGGCCACCGGCCGGAAGGCCAATCCTGGATATTTCTTCCTTGAGCACGTGAAGAAGTTTGGGGTACGAGAGGGAGGAGAGTCCAGACAGGGGTACATCTTGGTTGCCCCACTCCTCTCACAGCTGGCGGAGACATGGGGATGTCCCGATGGTGCAGAGCCAGGGGCGTTGGCGCCAAAGTTGATTGGTGCCTCCACCCTGATTAACATGAAGATCATCGCTAGATCGCCAGGAGGGGGGTTTGTGCGAGTAGATGGCCTCGAGACCTTCGACGACCTCCTCAACAACCTCGACTTTGAGGGAGGCGACACCCCGCAGCCAGAGGCTAGCACGTCACGGTCGGACAGAGGATACTTTGACGCCCGCTTCGACACACTGCAGCAGAGCATTGACACGCGATTCGATGCTTTTCAGCAGAGCATCGACACGCGATTCGATGCTTTTCAGCATAGTGTCGGTACATGGCAGCAGAGTACCGATGCTCGACTAGATACCTTGGTGCAGGGGTTCGACAACCTCTCCGTCTGGATGCATCGCCGCTTCCCAGACTCGCCACAGGACCCGCCAGCAGAGGAGTGAAGACTGGCTTCTGTTTTATTGCTTTTTCATGTACTAGTTTGGTTGGGCTTAGCCCCATTTCTCAAATTTTTCTTGTACAAATTCATTTTTAATGAAATTTGCCACTTTTGAATTCAAAAATTCTCTAGCAATTTAAATTCTGTACAGCAAAAGCCAAAAAACATAAAAAAGGGCAAAATACAGAAAAAGCCGAAAAATAAAAAAGGCAAAGATTCAGAAAATCAACAGCATCTCAGAATAATTGAGCCTGGAGAGGCTTGCCGAAAGAATACTCTCAGAATAATTGAGCCTGGAGAGGCTTGTCGAAATAATACTCCTTCAGAATAACTGAGCCTGGAGAGGCTTGCCGAAACAATACTCATCAGTTTGAACAGAATAACTGAGCCTGGAGAGGCTTGCCGAAACAATACTCCTCATCCCCCACATCAAAGAATAATTGAGCCTGGAGAGGCTCGCAGAAATAATACTCCCCAGAGAAACCTCAACTCACGCTCACGGACTCAAAATCCCCAGCAAGAGCTATCAAAGCAAGATCGACGACATTCCCAATGGAAGTACGATCACCCAAGCAGAATATCCAAGTCAAAGGACTTAAACTTCCTCAGTGAAGATAGCTCTCCAACTCAAGTGTCGAGTGAGGCTAAGCCTGTAGAGGCTTCCTAAATAATACTCTGGGATACATAAGATCCCCAAATCCCCAGTCGCCTACTCAAGAGGCATCCCTGCAGAAGGAGAAAAAAATCAATAATCATTCCCCAAGTGGAATCTGGCTCTCAGCCAATCATTGAACGTCAAGCTGATACGCCTAACAGAAGAGGCCAATCAAAATCAACGACAAAATCCCCCAGTGGATAACAGCCTACACAGAGGCAGCAAAATCAGAAAACCAAAAGAGACACCCGAACAAGGATAACCGGGATACTCCACCAACGTCGAAAGGACGTCAGCCAATCATAAGGCACCGCTCACATCAGAAAGAGCATCTTTGTGTCTGCACCCAAAGGAATCAGAAATTCCCCAGTGGGAACCAACTACGCAATAGAAAGTTGGGACACAAGAACCTATGAGTAACTGCACATCCCCTAGACGGATCCCTGCGTTATCCAGCCTTTAGTGGCACAAAATCAAAAAACAACCGTCGAAGCAGCATCGTGGACTGTGGAGACAAAATCATCACGAATCCCTGGAAAGGAGATATTCACGCTACCCCGTCGTCACAAACACGGAGGCATGCAGCTTCCGGCTCGGGCAATGAGCGAAGCTATCTCTGGAAAAGGGGTACTCACCGCTTACCGTTGTCACAAAAGGTACTTAGCTTCCGGCTCAAACAAAGAGTGAAGCTAAGCCTGGAGAGACGGTACTTACAGCTTCCAGCTTGGGCAACAAGCAAAGCAAGGCCTGGAGAGGCAAAACTCACACTGCTCACCGTCATCACAAAGGTGCTTGGTTTCCGACTCGAACAAAGAGCGAGACTAGGCCTGGAGAGGCGAAACTCACACTGCTACCGTCGTCAGAAGGATACTTAGCTTCCGGCTCGAACAAAGAGTGAAGCTAAGCCTGGAGAGGCGGTACTCAACCATCAGCGTCATCAGAGGCGCGTTGATGTCCAACTTCCGGCTCGGGCGTCGAGTGAAGTTGACCTTGGAGAAGGTAAACTCAGCTACCGAGGATGTCAGAAGCGCCGAGGTATGCACCCACCTGGAGAGGCTACTCAACATTTTTCCACCGGAAGACGCTACAAGTCAGAAGGTCGGCACAATACCCGGACAATTGGGTCAACTCCTTTACTTGTCAGCCGATACACCAAAAGGCCGTCCGACTAAGTAAAGGGGGGGCAGCTGTAGACCCCTAAAATTGTCCGGGTCGGAAATAAAGCTTGAAGACTCTCGAAGACTGAAGGATAATCAGCCAGAAGGACTCCTCGAAGGCCCTAGGAGGGTTCTCTGTAGGTCTAGAGGTCTTAGAATAGCTCAAAATAAGGAAGTGGAGGAAAAAAGCCCAATACGGCCGTACTAAAGTCAATACGACCGTATTGACACTTCAATACGGTCGTACTGAAGTCAATACGACCGTATTGACACTTCAATACAACCGCAGCGAACTCAATACGAGCGTATTGAAATTTCTGAATTTCAATACGACCGTATTGAACTTCAATACGACCGTATTGAAGTTCAAAAATTTCAATACGGCCGTATTGCCCCTGTAGGCCGTATTGCGCCTATTCCCTATAAATATGACGTCAATTGGACGTCAATACACACTTTTTCAGATAGTTTCAACCCTCTCCTTGAGTATTCTGGGGTTTTTGAGCAGTGTTCTGCCCTAGAAATCACTCGGAGAGTTGATCCGACGAAGTTCTTGAGCCCCAAGCCATTTTGCTTGAGGATCGAACCTAGTCGAGGGGAAATCTTTTTGATTCCCTTAGTTAAAATTTTGTTCTAGGAGAGCGAGGAGCGGGCTTGTAGAGCGAGGGAACGCCAAAACGCTTCCCAGTTCTTTGCAATATATAAAAGCACGCTTCAAGAGGTTTCCCTTCAATCCTTCCTTTTACTGCTTTCTGTGTGCATACTTAAACTGTCATCATGTAGATAGTCAATTTATAATTGCTTAGAATAAATAGGGGTAATTTAGTAATTTTATACTGTTCTTTTAAAAAATAATCTGTCATAGGGAACCCGAAAGGGGCGCCGTGGGGTGCTAACACCTTCCCCACGCGTAACCGACTCCCTTACCCAACTCTGGTTGTAGTGGCCAAAGTTGATTTTTAAATCAATTGCCTTATCCCTTTTTCCAATGTTTTGAGTAAAACATTGGTGGCGACTCCACGAACCCTCCTTTTGCGAAAACCACTAATCCATGGAGGGTCCCGCTTGGGATTAATATGGATTGGTGAGACGTCTTAATAAATAAATTGGATAGGATCGACAAGGTCTCAGTTTGAGAACAAGTCGTTCTAATAATCCAATACATTTTCAAAACCAAAAAATAAACGAGTCCAACCATCCTTCGCGAATGCCGAAAGCCCGTTTCGGGCCGGTGGCGACAAGGAGGTTGCTCTTAGAGGGAGGACATAAGAGTATTCTTAACATTCATTTAGGAGCTTCTAATATGTACCAGAGTGGCGTAGCGGAAGCGTGGTGGACTAAGATGAAAGAGAGGAGTAGATGAATTTGTGTACTCATGTGTAGTATGCCAGAAGTCTAAGGTGGAACACTAGAAGTCTTTAAGATTTTTATAGCCTTTAGACGTCCTAGTTTGGAAGTGAGGTTTTATATCTATGGACTTAGTTGTAGTTTTGTTTGACATGCTTAAGAAATTTGATCTTATTTGGTTAGTGGATAGACTCACCAAGGTGGCTCACCTTACCCTTGTTGATATTAGATCTTCTTCAGAGAGATTGATAGAGATGTACTTTAACGAGATAGTAAGGTAACACGAGATTTTCTACTAGTGTAGTTTCTGATGGGAAATATTTAGGAAAGTGTTACATGAGAATTAGAAAGCAAGATGCGATGAGTCTACTCATTTCTGTTGCAGGAAAATTTCGGGGACGAAATTTCAAAAAGGAGGGGAGAATTGTAACATCCCGAATTTTCTACTAGTATAATGATTATTTATTATTTATTTTATATTTATGGAGATTATTTTCTTATAGCTATTTTAATGGGTTTTATAGAATGTTTTAAAGGTTTTTAATAATTATGACTTTTTTTAACAATAAATATTTTTGAAAATTATTTTGTAATATTTTTATTTTTAGTAGCCTAGAATGGGCCGTTCTCAAATTGGAACGGGCCGTTCTAGACTAATAAAATGGCCTAGAAAGATTAGGTTGGAATGGGTCGTTCCAACACATGGTTCACTGAGTAAACTTCAAAACCAGAACGGGTCATTCCGATTTGGGAACCGGTCGTTCCAAATGTGACCGTTGTGAGTAGAAACTCATATCCAGAATGGGCCCTTCTGATTCTGGAACGGGCCGTTCCAAATGTAAATTTTGGACATGAAGTATGAGTCTAGAATGGGCGATTCCGGATTTGAAACGGGCCGTTTTAGCGACTACTGATGCCTATAAATAGAACGCTCTGTCACTCCAAAAGCACATTTTTCACTTTTCACCTCTTTTTCTTCTACACTCTCTAAAGACCAAGGGGGAACCTAAAGGAGGAGACCAACAAGATCTAGCTTTAGTTTCAGCTCCTGCTTATCGAGGTAAGGGGGAGTTAGAAACCTTGCTCTAGGTGTGGGAATGTATGTTGGATAGTGGGATTAGCCCTCAATCCTATGTTTGTTGTTGTTGTTGTTGTATGCTCATGTATGAGGAGTTTTCCCTAATTATATATGTTTCTTCTATTATTTTTCGTATATTTAAATATAAATGTATAATTTGAGATCTCTATGGGTTCCTATGGGAAACCCTAAGGGAATGCATTAGTAATTGTAAGAGACAAATTTTAAATGTTTCTGTTTTACCTTCTGAGTTTTCTGTTGTGTTCCTTGATGTTTGCTGAGTGTAAATATGTGTCTAATTTTGAAAATAAACAAGTTTTGATATGAATTAGAGTGTTATGTGGGTTCCTGTGGGAACCCTATGAGAAACAGGCATATTTCTAACATTTTCTGTTTTACCTTCTGATTGTTCTGTTGTATTTCTTGTTGTAGGAGATGTATGTATATGTATTTAATTTCGCAAATAGATGAGTTTTGATATGAATTAAAGTGCTCTGTGAAAATTGAGAATATGATGTGATAATGTGATATGACAATGAGATGTGATGATGTGATAATGTGAATATGATGATGAGACGGGACCATGTGATGTGATAATGAGACATAACAATGTGATATGAGAATGAAACATGATAACATGATATGAGAAAAACATCGAGTCTTGATTGACATGCATCATGTGCATAAATGTTTTTAAGGGTACGATATGGAATACACCGCTAGAGAAGGCCCCCTAGTGTAAACACTTTGGGGATTAGTCCTTGGGGGTAACTCGGTTTGTAAGTCCCAGTCTCGCCCATTGTGTGCATGGGATGTATCTTGCGCGACTTAGCTATCCCAACGAGACTCTGGTAGTATGTCCTTCTAGTGAGAGTGTGTAGAAGGTGTGACCCGACATGTACTCCTAGACTACTCTTCATGTATTGCTAGCAACAATATGCCATGTGAGATGTTAATGGTGCCACATGCCTGATAAAATGTAGTTCGTGTCCATACATGTGCATTTTAATGTTATATGAAAAATTGATATGTCTTGGATGAGTGAGATGTGATGTTATTATTAATTTATTGTTATACCTATTTTGTTTGTGTTTGGCTATCCGGCGTATATTTCTACACTGTGAGCCAGAGTGAGATGTTTCTCACTCCTTTTTTTTCTTGTGTTGTTTTCTTTGACTGTCATATAGGTGATTATTAGCATGAGGATGAGGATGTTGATGATGAAGCTTAGGCTTCTATGTTGGGATTTTCTCTGATAGGACATGTGACATCGGGGCATAGATAGGATTAAATTAGGATGTTGTTTCTGTTAAATTATTTTAAAAACCTTAACCTTATTTCTTTTATAATTACCACTGATTATGTTATTTGTTTTAAGTTATGAATGTGGTGCTCTCTATCTGAACATGTTTGGTATTTTAAAAATGAAAGACTGTGGTATTCCAAATTTTATTATTTGTATTATGATATGCGAGGTAGAGGGTGTCACATGCCCTACCCTTCTATGCCACAACCATTTATCACTTTCAATCATAGCTAGACAAGGATGATATGAGATATCTTGTAATTAAACATTATATAGATTATTTTCCCTATTTCCAGAAAGCAAAATTTCCCAATTGATGTTTCTTCGATCAAACATACATTTAGCTTAAACATAACTTCATAACCATTGTCACATAGTTGATTGATACTTATAAGGTTATGTTTTAACCCTTTTACACAATAGTCATTATCTATTTGTGATGAGTGCATGTTAGCTATCTTTCCAATTTCTTTAATTGTTTCTTTTTCTATTGTCTCCAAAAGTGACATATCCTCCATTTGCCTTCTTTCCTAGAGTAAAAATTTTTCTTTTATCCCTTGTCATATGCCTTGAACATCTTGATGGAGGACTATCCCCAGAGGAAGTGTTTCTTAAACTTATGCACTATAGCAGAAGTGTTTCTTAAACTTATGCTCTATATAAGCATTGAGTATGATTCCTATTTTTAGTCGTCTCTATTTTACATACCTTATAGCAGATACTTGTATAAGTTTAGTTTTGCATTTGTATTTGTAAGGCACCTTTATCTTTCTTTGTTGGTCATACCCTTAGGATTTTAGTGTATGTTACTTGGAGACTTTTACTTCATTTGACCTTGTATTAAAGGTCATAGATTTTCTTATTTTTAGTTTTAGTAGTGGGGTAGCAAATAACAAATGTGTAGGTGAAGCTAGCAATTGGGCCTTTAATGGGCCCAGGCCAAATTTTTCATAACAGGCTTGTTTTTCTCCATTTAATCCAAGGAATTAATTTAGCTAGGTCTCACCATCATTTGGTGAACCTAACTAAACTAATTCCAAGATTTTGGATTGGATTAGATGAAGGAAAACAAGCCTTGGTCGTCCATCCTCCTCCTTGGCACTTTATGATTGGCTCTTCTAGATCTAAGTGTCCCCTCCTTGCCTCCTAGGAGACAAGGTGACACTTGGCACTTTAAGATTGGCTAATATAGATCTTAGTGTCACTACCTTGTCTCTACCTTGTCTAGCTTGCACTATAAGCTTCTCCACCACTATATATATGTTGTTTCACTTGTAAAACTCACTTTTGGATCATTTTATGAGATTGGACAAGTTATTCACTCTGATTTCTCTCTCTTAAAAGTCTAAATTCCCTATCTGATTTGCTTCCAATTCTTTTATCCTCTTCCTAAGAGTGTGGTGAGAGTTGAAATTATTTATCTTCTACCTTGAAGTGGCACCACTTGAAGAGAATTCTTCACCTTCTAAGGTAAAACTAGAGGTCTCTACCTCCATTAGAAACCTTGAAGAAGCTTGAGGAATGTCAAGAAGCAAAAGATCTAGGGAGGAACTTGAAGGAAAAGCCAAATCAATCTGGTTGCTCCATAAGGTTTCCATAACATCCACTATCCAAGTACCATTGCCCTTTCTTGTTGTTATGTAATGGAAATTCCTGCATCAGAAAGTAAAAGGATTTAGGTACCTATACTTTGCTAGGTCCTTTTATGTTAGTTACCTTTTTGTTAACCATGTTCCTTTTCTAGTAACAATCTGATGTTAATGTCCCTATTTGTTACAATTAGAACATTTCTTTTTGGCTTTTCTATTTTTAGGTTTGTTATACACAACCTTTCTTTGATATTCTCTAAAGCCCAAGCCAGTTCTATCTTGGAAATGTCTTTGGTCACCTATCAATCTATCAAAAATTTTCTTTCGATGCACAAAGTTTGATAAATCTTTTGTCAATGTGTTAACTTTGAGTTTGATAAATCTATTTTTATTTTCTATTTGATGAAAAAATTTCATTTCCTTAGTGATCTTTTTTAATTGTTTAGGCATACTAAAGTGAGTGTCTCTTAGACAAATGTTTCTCTTATTTAGAATTTCATTGTTTAAGGAGAGCTTCTCATTTTCCTTCTAAGTAATTAAAAGTTTCCTTTTCAAAGAGGCACATTTCTAACCTAGAAGATTTGAATCATTCAACAGATTATCAAAATCAATTTCTAACTCTTTTATCATTAGTGAAATTAGGTTCAGATTCATATGCGTGTTCTTTGTCTGAATCTACTATCAAGCATAGATTTTCTACTAGTTCATCATTTCCATCAAAAAAAGGAGCTTTCTAAGTCATTCCATGCGACCATCATGGTTTTCTTCTTTACTTTTTTATCATTCTTTTTGAGGTGTTAACATTCTAATTTGTAATGTCCTAATTTATTACATTTATAAAATTTAATATAGATCTCGGATATTTCCCTAGTTAGTGATTCCTTTTTGAAAGAGATTATTCTCATTCCTTTCATTCTTCTAAGTAATCTTTGTACTCTTCTGATTGGAAGGGCTAGTTCATTATCACTTGATTCATTACTAACTGATTCTTTTAATTAAATTTCCTTTACAAATTTTAATGTCTTTTCCTTTTGACTAACTTTCAGGGCTACAATCTTTCCTTTAGGTTAAAGATTTTTTTTGCAACTCTTGTTCATGAACTTTAAGTGATACTATCTGTCGGAACCCCAAAAATTCTAATCTTGCCCACAGATGGTTTAGACTTCCTTTTTGAAAATTTCATTCGTTAAGGAATGCTTGAAAACTAGACTAATCTCTAAATAATGGTTTTAGAAAAGAGTTTGAAGGAGTCGCCACCGATGTTTTACTCAAAATATAAAAAAAAGATTTTTAAAATGACCTTAATGGCCTTCATAACAAAATTGGGTTCAATGGTCGATTACTTATAAGGAATGTATTAGATGTAACGACCTGCCATAGGCCATCACATCAACAACCAATAAGATAACTAAAATAAAATAATATATATTAAAGAAAATAGAGCAAAGGTTAGCTACACTAGAGTGTAAATATAAAACGTAGAAATTGTTTTCATCATATAAAACATAATTTTATAAAAGGGTCATTATCAGTAGGGTTATAAAGTCATCCAAAAAGATAATGAATGTACAACATCGTGAAAGTATCAAAATAAGACACCCTAGGTGCTGGTCAAGCTCTAAGTCTAGCCACTTCTTAAAGTAGTTACCCAAAAAGACTCCTTGCCATCCCAAAGCCTCACACCTGATCTACTCCCCCACATAATGAGATCATCACAGTCCACATCATGGAAATATAAGAGTTAGCACGTATAAAACCAACCATAGTACAACATAATGAAATATCATTAAACTAGATATTCATCAACAGTATGTATCCATACCAAGGGATGACAATATTATAACAAGTCATTTCCATGCCAAATATAAACCAATCCAAAATCCAATGTATACACATCCATGCCAATGCATACATATTCTATGATAATAAAGAATCCATAACCAATGTATACAATCCATATCAAATGCATACATATTCCACATCCAAACCAAAGTCACACCACTGTATAATCCCATGAAGTAGCCAAGACATCCAAACCAAATGTTGGCCTCAACACATCCAAACCAAGTGTTGAATTTGTGAGAATGTCACCTGCCCATGTCACACACCTCTCCTCTCATGGAAAATATACAGCTATAACCAATGCTAACAACTTGACCCCTGTTCACTAAAACAGTCATATCTGGAGTTCTAGACCTCCTTTTTGGGTGATTCTAACGCCATTGGAAAGCTAACATCCAAGGCTACAACTTTCATGAAAACTTAAAGACCAACATACTCACACCCGGCGCACTAATATCCCAACTGGCGCAAAACTCAACCAGAGACCTACAGAGGTCTCAGCGCCCGGCGCAATTATCCTGCGCCCGGTGCAATATCAGTAACCAAAACACAAGAACCACTTATGATAGTGCGCCCGACATGGTTCTCCCCATGCCCGACGTGATTCACCCAGGGATTCATATTTCAAAATGCGCCCGGCGCAACTAGCCTCGCGCACGGCGTGATTTGGCAATGGTGGTCCCTAATAATTCACACCCAGCGCCAAGAACTGCGTCCGACGTATTTACTACCAGAAACCCCTGAAAACCTCAAAAATTCCTTCCAATCATGAATCTAATCCAAATTACATGAGTTCGAACCATTATAAAGCATAAACAATGTCCAAAAACAACATTTTAAGCAATAAAATTGAGTATTAACCATTAATACATGGAAATCATAGGGAAACCCTACCAAAACCCTTTCCACTCAATCCAGCCTCAATCATGCCTAAAAAATGGAATCAATGTGATATTTCAAACCCATACACACCAGATTAAGTCTTATAAGTACTACCCTTACCTTAGAAACTTCAGAAATGCAAGATTTGGACAAAACCCTCAGATCTCAACTCAAACTTTAATCCCCTTTTTAAGGCTTTAGAGGCCAAATTTCTTGAAACTCCAGTTGTGAAGATTGATCCTAGCTTGATAAACTTCCCAAATGTGTCCTCAGCTTCCCTCCGGACCAGAGCCTTTCTCTCTACTTCCTCTTTCTATAAATTGTCTCTGTCTGACAAATGAGACCCTCCGGTCCTAAGTCCCTATATATAGCCATTTTCCAAAATTTCCAAATTTCACCCTTAACATCTATTCACCTCAAATATTCTATTCCTTGAAGTATTTCAACTCCCTAAGCTCTAAAACAACCTCAAATTCACTCAGAAAGACCAGATTTATCTTATGTTCCTATCCTTCAATCTCCTATCCATCCTATTCCTTTCCATGCAATACTCACAACCCACCACCATATGAAATGCAACATGTATATCAACACTCAAAAAAACATCACTTTTAGATACATATGCTTTGAATAATAAGTTGCATGCCATAATACTTCACTTAACTAAGATGAGAAGGAAGGTGATCAGTCTTCTTCCCTCTTAGTACCAATTCAGTATAATGGCGTACAATGCATCATTCACCAAATTCATGCTCACACACATGCCTATATAAATCTCTCATCTCATACTACAAAATCACTTCCATGTCCAAACAACCAATCAAAATTACATAAATAAACAACATGCACAAGATAAGTACATTTCAAATCCACTCCTCCAAATCCAATCCAAATCCAAATAAACAACATACACATATATACATACATATATATACATATATATATATATATAGAAAGAGAGTATATCTACCAAATAGCTCGCTATTTCAATGGCGTTACATTAGACACCCTACAACGCCCTAAATTGATACCCTATGATGAAATTAGCATAATATATAATAATAGCTTAAATATTTAATCCCTTATTAACGGCTATTTACATCTTATTTTAAATTACAAATTGAAGTTAAATGAAGAACACACAGAAGGGGAGTTGAATGTGTGAACGAAGGATTTTAGAAACGTTTTCGCAAAGGTGCGTCTTTTTTTCAAAAATTAATAATATTTCAAATAATTAAAGAATGTGCGAGATTGGTTTAAACAAAACCTTTTGTCTGAAGATTTATTGTCTGCTCAAAAATAGTTTCTTAAGTTATCCAGATATATTTTCGTCTAAATATTGTTTAGAGAATAAGTAGTAATACACAAAGCTTTTCAGTTTGATAAATCAATATAAGAAAAACTATGTTTCTAAATCAAATAACAATGCATAGAGTTTTTATACTGGTTCACTCGTTCTGAGCTACATCCTGATGGACTCCTTCCACCAAGGGGATGAACAAACGTCAATGGTGAAGAGGAGCTCCTTGCCAAGGCCAAGATGGTGACCTTAGAGGGTGGACATTCCTTCAAGGGTGAGGCTAAGTGATGGTGGGCGTGAAAGGTGGAGTCTTGGGCGAATAGAAGAAAGGTTGGGAAGATGGTGTTTTGGGTGTTCTAGTTGGCTCTCTTCACTAAGTGGAGGTGAAGGCCATTCAAGGTATCCCTAAACTCACTCTAAGGAGGAGATAAGAGAGGTAGGCCGAATTGACCTAGTGACTAAGGAGAGGATTTGAGGCAAAAATGCTCACTCAAATTCATATATTCCAAAGTATTTACAAGGTGTGGGGTGTTGGGTATTTATAGGAGGGGAGGCATCTAGGGTTGCATTTGGAGTAGGCAAATGCATTCCAAATGAAATGCAAATGAACCCTAGATGCAACTTGGTGGCCAAGGATGGAATCTTTGGGTTTAGATTGGCTATATCTAGGTGCATGATAAGACCATGCAACCTTTGCCCTCCACTTGGGCCTAAGCCTTTCTAACACCAAAAATAGACCCAATAAGCACCAAAAATGCGTCACCCTCTAATTAACACCCTAGCCCAAAATTAAAAACCCTAATCATCTAGAGCACCCTATAATACAAGGGTAAAATGGGAAATACAAAAGAAAATAAATTCTAAGTCCTAAACACCCCAAAATACAAGGGTAAAATTGGAAATACAAGTAAAATAAATTCTATGACTAAAATACCCCAAAGTACAAGGGTAAATTTGGAATCAAAGATAAGGGCAAAATAGGAATAAAAATAAATGCTATAAAAACTTAGGAGCTAAGGCCCAAAAGTAGGCCTCACTCCTCCTATGGTTTTTCAACACTAACCCATTCCTTTTGCTTCCTTCAATACATCACCTCTTGGACTTCTTGGCCTTAGTGTTATTCCATCATTCCCTCCCTCTTGAAAAGGATTTGACCTCAAATCAAGAGGTTCCTCATGGTGGGAATCATGACCAACAAAAACATAAAAATAAGCATTAGAGGTAATAGTATATGACAGAAATGGAAAGTGTATCCTAAGAGGAGTTCTACTAAAAATGCTAAGAAGATTGTCTAAATTAAAAGGACTAGACTCTCTAATGTTAAGGATAGGATCCTCCCCACGGTGAAGTCTAGGTGTATAACTAAAACCTAAAAAGGTAAAAAGACTAAAACTATAGCACACAAATGCATTAGTCCTAAAAACTAAAATATCTTGTTGGAGGTACCCAATGTGGTGACCTAGATATGTACTAGAAAGTAAAGAAAACTTAACTAAAAAATTACCTAAACAACTTTGTATTGCATTATTTGTTAGATACATATGAGAAAAAGGTGTCAAGAGGAGTTTAGAAAACTCATATAATCTAAGTTTGTCTTGTAGGGAAGTAACCAAGTTAAGTTGAAATAAGTTTGAACTTCCCTCAAGATCAAAAATAGAAAATAGGACACCATGAGATGTATCCAACAAATCATACAAATCAAAAGTTGGGTGCTTTATGAGGACAACTAAAGTAGAAAGAGGCTTAAAGAGAAAAGGCTTATCTTCCTTGGGCACCACCAAGGAAGTAGCACAAGAAGTGGGACTAAGTGAAGTCCACTTCTTCTTCACTAAATCTTGAAGTTGAGATTCTTTTTCTTTAAAAGGGATTTGTTTTTGAATCTCCACTTCATGACTAGTGGCAACGTGAGAGAAAGAGTTAAGGTCTTGATGAATGAAGAAAGTCTTTTTTAAATCATTTTCAATGGGAAAGTGACTCTCCCCAAGCATAAGCCCTTTGGAAGAAACATTATCCTGTTTACTCTTCTCTAAGAGTGTTGGTTGTTGTTTTTCATTTTCTAACCACTCTTGAACTTTTTCTATACTTTTCTTTATTTTTTCTTTCTTTTCTATTTTCTTTTCTTTTTCTTTTCTTCTAAGTTCTACCTCTCTTGTTGTATTTTGTTCTTCATGCATACTCCTAGGGACTTTAACTTCGTTGCCTATTTTAGATCTAGTTGGAACAATCCTAGGTTTGGATCCACTAGTTTCTACCAACTTTGCAAGTAAATTTCTTATTTCCTCATTATTCTTTTCAAACTCTTTTTCTTTTCTTCTCATCTCTTCCTCTCTTTTTAAATTTTCCTCTTCTTTTTTTCTTAGGTACTTCTTTAGTTGCCTAAGTTCATCCCTAACACTAGACTTAGAACTACAAGAATTATGACCATGTACACTACAATGAGCACTCATCTTTGATCAAGAAAAGGTTTTCACAAATTTGTTTTAAAAAAAAGGTTTGAAAAAGGTTTTCACAAAGAATGAGTGATAAAAAGGTTTTCACAAAAAGGTTTTCAAGGTGCAAGATAGGTAGGAAAAGGCCTAAGTGTACAAAGTGAACTTTCAAAGGGAGGTGGACTACTAGGAATCACTTAATAACCAAGCCTTATCAAGTAAAAATTACTAAGCCTTTTCCACTTTTCTCACAAAACAATTTGGCACAAAAATAAAGTGTGTGTGCACGTTCCCCCTAGTAGGCAAAAGAAAGCCTTCTAAACGGAAATTGAGACAAAAATAAAGTCCTAAGCAATTATACTACTAAAAGTTTTAAAACATGCAAAAGAAAAACACTTAAAGCATATACTAGTCGAAGTCCTAGGTGAAGGTTTTCAAATCACCTTCAACTACACAAACTAAAACCAAAATGAAGAGGTTTAAAAATGGCCAATTACAAACCAAGATAAAGAAATAAGGCCCAAATACAAGTGGCCAAAATTGAGCAAAATGAGCAAGTAAGAAAGAAAAGAAATTAAAGGTCTTCAACTCCTCCAATTTGGCTCCCCTTCACAAGGAATAAACAAAGTTAGTCCTCTCCTTTGGTGTTTGCACTCTTTGAGATATTATATCCTTCTCCAAAGCACTTGGGACCTCACGGATTTAGTCTCCACTCAATCCCCCAAAGAAGTTTTGCTAAGGGTTTCTTGGAGGTAGTACTTCACCTACACTCAAAGATAACAAACCAACCAAGAACAAGAAGGAGGCCAAAGGAATAAAACTGAAAATGCTCAATTAAAAGGCTAAACTCAAAGAGAGATTAATGAGACAAACATAAGAATTCCAAAGAAGACAAGAAAAAAATTAAGACACATTAAAAAGGCTAGCACACAAAGGAAAAGTCCTAGAATGGCACTAGAATGGAGTTAAAACTTTAATGGTTTTCACTTGTGAATTTTTAAGTCCGTTTTGGTAGAGGTCCAGCCACGGTTTTGTGTCTCAAAATGGTCCAATAAGGTCCAAAAATTCAGTCCAAGTCTAACTCCAATGTGCAAGGGTAATTAGGTCAATGTCCACAAGTCTAGCAACAAGTCCTTTTTGTTTTTCTTTCTTTTTCTTTCTTTTTCTTTTAGCCTTTTTGGTCACGTTTTTTTTTTAATATTTTTGTCCAGATTTTGTTTCTATTTTTCTTTTTAAATGTTGCTTGGTTTTTACACTTGTGGGTGATTAAAAATTCAGCACATATAAGGAGTCAAAAATAGAGAGACAAGTGGCAACACATGAGTGGGTATAGAAGCATTTTGTGAGTGGAGTGTGTCTTGTACTATTTTCTTTTTGGTGCAGATTTTTTTTCAAAGATTCCAGCACTCACACACAAAACTTATCACTCACACATGTGCATAAAAGGACAAAAGAATAATCATGTAATGATGTGCATGGAAAGGTGGCCAATCATGTATGTGTAGGAAGGAAATAACACATAGATTTCAACACAAATTTGGAGCATGCCAAGGACTAGTTAACATGCATGAATGACCTCTAAATGGTGCAGCAAAATTTAGGCCACCTCATGGAAAAACACATTTCATATTTTCATGGTTTCATACATCAAATGGGTGCATCATACATATATTTTTTTTTGTCTTTTTGAGAAAGGTGAGATAAACACAACTTTTGACAAAACTTTAAAGGTAAAAAGATCAAAAAGAGATGAAAGACATGCTCTTGATGTTCATAATATATTTTTCCAGCAACAAGAGTAAAAAACAAAAATGACACACAAGAACCTAAAACTCAAGAAAAACCCTAAAGCACAAAAGGAGGCTCATGAATAAGCAATGAACCATGGAACAACATGAGATGACATTTTTAATAAGGTTTTCATGGATGACAATGAACTCAAAGATGACACAAAACAAGACTAAAAAAAAGAAAAGACTCAAAGAAATGGAAAGGAAGCTAGTTACCCTTGAAGATAACCTAAGCTCTTGATACCAAATGATGGACTCCTTCCACCAAGGGGATGAACAAACGTCAATGGTGAAGAGGAGCTCCTTGCCAAGGCCAAGATGGTGACCTTAGAGGGTGGACATTCCTTCAAGGGTGAGGCTAAGTGATGGTGGGCGTGAAAGGTGGAGTCTTGGGCGAATAGAAGAAAGGTTGGGAAGATGGTGTTTTGGGTGTTCTAGTTGGCTCTCTTCACTAAGTGGAGGTGAAGGCCATTCAAGGTATCCCTAAACTCACTCTAAGGAGGAGATAAGAGAGGTAGGCCGAATTGACCTAGTGACTAAGGAGAGGATTTGAGGCAAAAATGCTCACTCAAATTCATATATTCCAAAGTATTTACAAGGTGTGGGGTGTTGGGTATTTATAGGAGGGGAGGCATCTAGGGTTGCATTTGGAGTAGGCAAATGCATTCCAAATGAAATGCAAATGAACCCTAGATGCAACTTGGTGGCCAAGGATGGAATCTTTGGGTTTAGATTGGCTATATCTAGGTGCATGATAAGACCATGCAACCTTTGCCCTCCACTTGGGCCTAAGCCTTTCTAACACCAAAAATAGACCCAATAAGCACCAAAAATGCGTCACCCTCTAATTAACACCCTAGCCCAAAATTAAAAACCCTAATCATCTAGAGCACCCTATAATACAAGGGTAAAATGGGAAATACAAAAGAAAATAAATTCTAAGTCCTAAACACCCCAAAATACAAGGGTAAAATTGGAAATACAAGTAAAATAAATTCTATGACTAAAATACCCCAAAGTACAAGGGTAAATTTGGAATCAAAGATAAGGGCAAAATAGGAATAAAAATAAATGCTATAAAAACTTAGGAGCTAAGGCCCAAAAGTAGGCCTCACTCCTCCTATGGTTTTTCAACACTAACCCATTCCTTTTGCTTCCTTCAATACATCACCTCTTGGACTTCTTGGCCTTAGTGTTATTCCATCACATCCAGTCTCTTTCAACTAAAGGGTTCCACTAATCACAACATATTACGGGTATTCTTAACCACTTTTGGTTCGTCAGCTTCACTTGCTGACGCTAGTATTCTTAAATCACTTCTGGTTACCTGAGTATTCTTAACCACTCCTGGTTCGTCAAATTCACTTGCTGACGCTAGTATTCTTAAACCACTTCTAGTTCTCCAAGTATTCTTTTACTTAGCCTCTTCAGGCTTTACAGACAATAGATATTTGAGTGTGTATGTGACTCTCACAGAAAGGATAGAATGGTTTCTACACTCACTAAGGTATTCAACCTTAGTTTTACAAGAATGTGTTTAGAGTGTGTATGTAACTCTCACAGAGAGGATGAGGGTAGTTTCTACACTCTCTAAGATAAACTATCTTAGCTTTACACGAATATTCAAATTTAAACAAGAAGAGATGTGTGATTATTTTGACGCTTGCTTTTTCTTATTGCTTGTTGCTTCTCTTCTATATTTTCTTTTCTTCTTAGGTCTTGATATTTATAGCCTTGTGATAAATCTGCCTGTTGTTTGAATTTGAATGTGTTCGTTGAGACAGAGCTTTCCGTTGGTGCAGATGATCGCTCGTTCATGGCTACACAGATCTTTTTCATTTAATGCGTTTGATTTTGCATTAAATGTTTTGCTTGTTAAATCTGTGTTACGTGAAGTCCTTTGCATAATTTTTTCCCTTTTATTTCTAACTTAAATCATGACCTAGGTATGTTTATCCTTTTTCCATCATTGTAGCTGCGGAGGCGTTGCTTTTCTCTGAAAAGTAGGTGTACTTGTCCTGACACATGCAACTTTGACTTATGAATTTGTGCTCTTGAATTTTTATTCTTTCTTTTCATATCTTTGATAACTTCGTGTTCTTTTCTTATGTATAGAGATGATATGCGATCTTCTTCGTTGTGACCAGTGGACCTCAGATGCTTTTACACCATGCTTCATTTGCGTCTGGAAATCTGAGTCTGCGTCTAAGAGTTAGACTTTGACTTTGTCATCTCGGCTGATTAGTCTGGATGATGAATGACTTTTATCCCGTCTGGAATACTTCTTTGTCTTGTGCTATACATCGACTGATGATTGTTTTGTTGACTTATGTGGTTGACCATTGAGCTTCATCTGATGTTAATTTGTGCAACAACTTTTGTCTTGGTCTTAATTTGCTCTTCTGATTTCTTATATTGCGCTTTGGATTGTTCTTGGCATATCTTCGTTTGGTATTCATTGTTGTCTGGTGCGCAAGTCATGATCCTTATATTATTTGACTTGATTTGTCCAATCTTTGTTTTCCTTGACCCTGCTTCATGCTTTAGTTTTGCCTATTCTTATACATATATGAAACACTACTACACAGGTTAATAATAAAAATGTATTATATTTGTCATATTCAAAACCTCGCTCAGAATTGCTTCGTCTGACTTAACATAAATGTTCATAAAAAATAGGGGTTTAAACCCCACATGTTTGAGAATGGTATGTCTATATGATTACTATTTATTTATGACGATTATCATATGAACAAAGTAGTAAAGAAAAGGGGAAGAATTTAATGCAAGCACCTCCGAAGAAAGCTTTTATAAGATTCTTCTTCAAATGTGGGGTCGGGGCATGTTTTGGCAACCTTTCACTCTACAATGTACTCCCCACACTCAAGAATTACAAAAGATCGAGGGAGAAAAGATTTCTGAGCTTAAATTACAGAGAATGGGTTAAAGATGGCAACTTTTTCCCATTCTTTTGCACTGTGCACGAGACTCCTATTTATAAACGTCAAACCCCAACTGGAACAACTATTTTGGTCAGTGGAACGGGCCGTTCCAAATTGGTTTGTTAGGGCCAAAATTTGAATTTGGAACAACCCATTTCAAAATTGAAATGACCGTTCCAAACTACTATTTTGTTCATATCAATCTAGGTTAAAATGGCCTGTTCTGGATTGGGAACAACTTGTTTTGACCTAGGGTTTTTAGGCCTTTTTGGTGGTCTGGAATGGCCCATTCCAAGCTCCTAATTTGGCCCTTATTGAGCTTCTAGGCCTTTTGATACTTTTTTTGATCCGTTCTGATGTCATATTGGGCCTTCAAGGGCCCCTGGTCTTATTTTAGTAGTCCTTTTTATTGTTTGGGTATCTTGGACAAAATTGCGTGTCTACACTATCAACTCATCCATTTGAAGCAACTTAAGATTCTTTGCTTCTTGTATAGTTTTACTATCTCTATATCTTTGAAAGACTTCTAAGAATCTTCTTGATCTTTTGATGAGTTGTGTATTTTTCTCGTAAGTCATTTAGCTCATTCATTAAAACAGTTAATTTGTTATACATTTTTCTATGTTTTCTTGTTCCTGCATTTTAAACATTTCAAAACTGTTGAGTTAAAATATTTACTTTAGAATCCTTTACTTGATTTATTCTTTCATGTGCAACTCTCAACTCTTAGCCAACTACTATTCAAGAACTCAAAACCACCTGTTGATATAAACCACTATTACACAGCCACCTATTATTAGTAGCCAATACTCATCCACCTGTTAAGATTTCTTCACTTAACCACCTATTGAGAAATTAGCCCCACAGTCACATGCTATGTGATCACACAACACTTGTTGTCATTTCTTTCTACTTCCGTACACCAGTGGACACTTAATTCTAGGTAGGGATAATGTTTACAATGATGGGTTTTTGCGTTCTTGTTATTTGCTAAGACCAAATATATTTCTCCTATGATGGAGTTTCCACTAAGGAATGTTTCACACTTCTTTTTCTAATACAAAACCAGTATACAAATATGAAGTGGAAGTCTCTGAAAAATTCAAAGGATGAAGCAAGGATTACAACTTGTTTTGATTGAGTAACTAATTTCTCTCTTTAATCTTGCTTACTTAAAACATATACGTTTGTCTTCCCTTTATACACACTAAGTAAAAGATTTGTTGTGGCTTGCTTATTTTTTAAGCTAGATGTTGACATCACTGTACTTTACTTTTTTTTGTCTTGTCAACGTTTTATAGATGAGGTGCCTTTTGATTAAGTCTTTACTTTAGGTTTTTTGAACAAAGTCTTCAATATAAGTCTTCTAAGAAGCATTGTTTTAATTAAGGCCTTTTGATAATCAACTTAAAGTGTCCTCTAAACCAGGTCTTGAAGACATTTCTCCTTAGAAGAAATGTTTGACTTAAAACTTTCAGAGACTTAGGATACTAATCTTCTTACTAGGCACAAACATGTTCTTAGGGCTAATAGACAATTCTCAAAACTGAATCTAATTTTTCTTTATAAGAATGTCTTGTGAATCTTTTCTACTGTTCAAGGTATCACGAGCTCAAGTATCCTTTTGATCATACTTAAATTTTGTTGAAACTCTTGAATAATCTTATTAGCACATAAATGAGAACTCTTCTTTTCGAAAAATTGAAATTAAGAATTTGTCATTTTTAAAACCATAATTAGGCAGGATTCAACAATTTTGTCACTTTTTAGTGAAATAAAAATTTGATTTTTAAAATTCTTTCTCAAAAGCTCTTAGCTCTCTTCTTGGAGCATTTTCTTCCTTAAGAACTTTTATCAAGGAATTTATCCTTGTGGAAAATTCTTCACATCTTGCTTATCTTCCTAGAGGGCGGCACACCATCTTCTACACCTTTCAACCATTTTTGGTTCATCTTTGAAGCTTGAAGATCTATGAATGAAGATTAAAGCATGAATGGAACTTGTTGAGAAGAAACTTTAATGACCTTCTCACTACTTTCATCAATATAACCCTCCTCTTGGTAAATATATATCTTTCTCATACTAATACAAACCAGTAATGTGGGCCTTCTCCATCTTGATTGTTGCCATTGCTATGATTTTCCAACCTTTTTTTCCTGAGAAAATCATAATGTGGTGAAAATGTGACTTTGTTCGTAAAGGTTTTATCTGATCGTTTTAATGCTTAGAGAAGTCTTTTTATCAAAGTGGTGACGTGCTGATGTAATAAAGAGAAAGACATGACCAAATAATAATGTTACCCTTTCCTATGAGTTTTTATATGAGAAGTTCTACCATATCCTTACACATTCAAAGGATTCTGGAACCTTTTATATATATTATATATTATGAGTCATGATGAATTAAGATTCTTCACACTTAATTGTGTGCAAATTATAAGGTTCTAGTTGAATAGAAAATTCACAAAATCTCTTCTAGCTACTTCAACAAATAATTTCTTATTGAGTTTTTCTTAAAGTTATTTTGATTTTTATAAAATAATTCGAAACACTTAGACCAGTGAGAAGAAAGGATAAGTTAGTTAGATTATCTATTTGCCAATAATAATTCACTTAGTGTAGAGGAATAAAAAAGTAAAAGAAAAAAATATCCACACTACATCATTTTTATTGGTTTAAAAAATTTGTTGCACCAAAACACTCACAAGGGTACTATAGTAAATTTCATTTTATAATCCCTTAATAAATAAGAAAAATACATATTTATCAACAAAAATATGTTTATTATTTTTATTTTTAAATAAATAATTTATCTGCACATTTCCCTATAAATTTTTTAAATATATTTTCTTTTTTTTTTGCAGATATAAATTTGAACAAAAAAACTCATGAAATTAAAAAAAAAATATTCTGCAAATTTTGCTGCAGATTTAATTCTTCATGAAAAATTCATATAATAGATAAATTCGGAAACTTGAATTTCTGGTAGTATATAAGGGGAATAAATAACACAAGTTGAATAATATTTTCCAATAGTTTAAAAAAAACTGTGCACTTTAAATCTTCCAACAATAAGTTTCTTTTCATTGCCACTATCTATATCTCACAGCTGCACGAATATATGTTGTCATTCATAGTGCTCTCTCCAACGTGGTTCTTAATTTTAAAGAGGATTTCCTATGTGGCTTGACAAGATTGCATGTACGTATATCCATGCACCGAATCATGCGCAAAACTCCACACTCCCTCCGTGGCTTGCTTGTGCCAGAACGAGTCCAACACCCTCTCTTCTTTCTACATGTACAATAAACCATATCAAACCCACACAAACTCAACTTACACAACTAGTACTTTGTAACTTATACCTTTCACCTTAATTTCTCATTCCCAATTCAGAATTCTCACTTTAATTTTGCGTGGTTGTTGTTCACTACCCTGCAGTCTCTGAAAATGTCACCCATTTCCCAGGTCATTATTCGAGAGAGCAAGAAGAATGTATGCGACTATGATGCACGGATATGCATGATACGTGTATTGGATATGATACGTATCTATGTCAAATTTTGAAAATATAGGATTTGATACGTTTATGATATGTATTAAAAAAATTAAATTAATATATATAAAATAGTAATTGCAAATAAATATCATTCAAAAATCAAAATTAAGAATATATTTCTTGTTTTTTAATTTTTAAATATTATTAAAAAAATTATAAATCATTTTTTATTATCAAGAAGTAGGAATAGTATCAATTTCATCTCCTCCATGACCATCATCTATAAATAAGACAGCTTCCATTTATAGTTCATCAAGAGATAATGATGTCACTTCAAGATTTTCAGCATATACCATTAAAGGTACCCCATGCATCTCTACCAATTTCCCACATTCTAGTACTCCCTTGCATATATTATTCACTTTTCCTAGACAAGAGTCACAAATTAGTATGTACATAAACCAAGTCTTCTACTCTTTTAGGATTCAACTTATTTATTTTCAGCGAGTGAATGAAGGAATAAGTACTCCAATTCCTTTCACAACAACATGAAGAACTAGGTTGTACAAACGTCACTTCAAGATTTTCAGCATGTACCATTAAAGGTACCCCATGCATCTCTACCAATTTCCCACATTCTAGTACTCCCTTGCATATATTATTCACTTTTTCTAGACAAGAGTCGCAAATTAGTATGTACATAAACCAAGTCTTCTACTCTTTTAGGATTCAACTTATTTATTTTTAGCGAGTGAATGAAGGAATAAGTACTCCAATTTCTTTCACAACAAGATGAAGAACTAGGTTGTACAAGAAGCTTTAAAGAAAGCTTTTGAAGGAGAGGGGTAGAAGAACCATGCATTACCAACTAAGATTTAGCATATAATGTCCATCTATCTTCAATTGAGTCAAAAGAAGCAAAATTATGAGCTTTTGATAAATAAAAAATCACATATTTAAGAGAAACCTTTCTTCTTTCTTCAGCTATTGTGAAAAGCTTTTTTGAACATTTATTTCTTTCCACATAAATTTCTTCATCCTCATGTGGTGAAATTCTATTTGGAGCCTCTTAAAGTCATTCATCATTGTAGTATCTATGAATAAATAAAAAAGTTAATAGATAAAATTAGTAACTATCTAATTATTTATAAATAAATAATAAAAACAAATATTTGATAGGCTAATTTTACCTAGGATTCAAAGAGAGAGTCACGCAATGGAGACAGGTGTAACTCTTAGTCCGCCTATCAATTAGTATAGAACAAACACCTTCATAAAATGTTGATGTATCATTTAACTATTTCCCTTCATATCTATATATAGACATCTTTACTTTTTCTATCATACTATCCCACATCTCATATACCAAATAAAGTGTGGGACTATCTATGTCACAAGCCCTAAGCATACTATAAATAGGCTCGATGAAATTAAGAATATATATAATTTTGTCCCACCACACATCATTCAAAATAAATTCTTTTGCAGCTTGGGCCTTACCCACATCATCTTCTCTATAAGAGTTCCATTCTTCACTAATAACTATCGATTACAAAGCACCTTTCAAAAGTTTAAATCTCTTTTGTCAATCTCATTGAGTGATTCATGATAAAGTTCCTAACAAAAGAAACATCATCAACAACTTAAGTAATCCAATTACATTCAGCATAAGCTACACCTCATTACTTTCAGTGTTTTTGGCAGCACATATGTTCTTCAATGCAAGGTTCAATGTGTGAACAACACAAGGAGTCCAAAAAATTTTAGGAAAAGAAATTTCAACAATCATCCCAGCACCTTTGCATATAGGAGCATTATCTGTTATAATTTGAACAACATTTTGTTCTCCTACTTCTTTTATAACTTCTAGCATCTTATCAGCCATATAATGTTTGTTTTTAATCTCATTAGAAGCATTAATAGCTTTTAAAAATATTGGACCCCCTTCACTTGTAGCCATAAAATTAAATAAAGGCCTTCTTTGGACATATGTCCATCCATCAGATACTATGTAACACCCCAATTTTCAAAAAGGTTATTATTATTATTATTATTATTATTAGATGGTATTTGGTCATAATTATTTTAATAATTATAGAGGAATATTATTTTGTCCGTTTTAAATAATTATTATTTTGGACAATTATTTTGTACGTATTAAATAAGTATTTTTATTAGCATTTTTAAATAAATATTTATATGTTTTAAGAGAAGGTTGATTTTATACGATATTTTGTTATTGAAATTATATTATTATATTTAGGGTCAGAAATATATTATTATTATAGAGAAAAAATATTTTATAATATACATGTATTTATTTTATTTAATTATTTTGAGGAAAATTAGAAGTGGGTTAGAAGATAAGGAAAATGGGTTGGGTTGACCCAGTCCAATGGATTAATTTTAAGAAAGGAGTCAGGTGGTGTTAACCCTATCTGCCTCATTTGCGTTCTGAAGGGTTAGGGAAAAAAAGAGGAGAAAATTCTTGAAGGAAGGCGTAAAGTGTTCAGATTGCTCCGTCGTTCTTCTGTTGGCCTTCGTTCATCATCCTTAAGGTACGGGGGGATGGGTTTCTTCATATGTTAATATAGGGGTGTTCGGGGGCAATCCCTAAGTCCCTCTAGGAACTCTATTTAAAATTCTGAACGATTATCTGTGCAATCGATGTTCTAAATTCTTAATTCATTTGGAAGAACTTATTTCTTGAATTGTCTTTTAATTCCATTGGGGCTTTCTTGTTAATTCTTTATCCTTAAATTTGATGACTTGAATTTTATGTGTTAAGAAGAGTTTAGATTTTTTTTTGTAAAACCAATGGAAACCAATTTTTGAGGCTTGAGATGTGTATGGATTGATTTGGAACGTATGAAGAATATAAATGGAGCTAAACTGAACCAACGGGGTGTAGAAGTAGTGAAAATTGGTAAAAACCTTGTTGGAACTCGTAAAACGCAGGTTTAATTGCACAGAGGGGAGTCTGGGCAGAGATTTGGGCGCTCAGCGCCAGTTTTGGGCGTCGGGCGTTGGGACCCCGACATACGTTTGTAATTTTGCGATATCTTTCTGTGTAGTTATCCAAATCGAGTGCCGTTTGTTTTGTTAGAAACTAGACATCTGGGGATACCATTTAGACACACGAATCGTGTAAAAATATTAATATTTGATCAAGTTATGTGAGTTGCAATTTGAGCCTTCGAATCTGTGTGCGAACCACAACATCAATTTTTGTGAGCCCTGAATGGTAACCTAAACGACTTTATTAGGATTTGTGTTCTTCATGAAAGTTGTAGATATTGATGTTAGGATTCTAATGGAGTTGGGATCACTTAGAAAGGATATGTATATCTCGAGTTATGGTTAAATTATTAACTGAATGTCATAGATATTGTGATGTGTGTGAAGAATTATGTGAAATTTGTGATCTATGATGTTGATAACTTAATGATAGGTACCTAGCATGTGAGGATGATATTGCATGGATTGTTATTGACATGTGATGATGTTATATAATGGAGATGCATTAATTATGAGTTACGTGGGATGCATGAGTTGCATGAGACTTATGAGTTGCATGTGGTGCTTGAGAAGCCAGACGTGGCTATATTGCATTGGACCCTGGGCCCAGAGAGGGGTTGAGACAGGGGGGACCATGACGGGAGGCATTCCATGCGTGGGCCGTTGGGTGTTTAACTGCGCAGCTCACTGATCACAGAGGGTTTAACGGTGGGTGGATTGCCTTTGCACGGGCCGCTGGGTGTTTAACCGTGCAACATACCGGCCCTGGGAGGGTGTGAGAACGGTATGCCCGCATTGGCAACAACTAAGGGAATTGACGAGGTACGCCCATTGTGCGGAGTGCCAAGTTGAGACTCTTAGGAGAGGAGATGTGTATGAGCATATAGTGAGCATGTGTATGAAAGCTTGTATGATTGAAAAAAAAATGATGTTTGGTAATTATATGAGATGTATTTGTTGTTTATATTTAATGATGATATTTTGGTGCACGGTGTGAGGTGGGAATTGGGTAGCTCTATGTTCATATATGATGTTATCTATCTCTCACCGTCTTGTTTTTATGTGGTTTTCTTTTAGGTGAAGATGAAGGCACTCATAGTGTTGAGTTCTAAAGGGAAAGGGTTATGCTCTGATATTGTGACATCGGGGCAGAGGACTTTTAGGAAAGAATTTTTATATGGATTTGGAATTGTAAATATCATTTTGAAAATAATTTGTAAACTTTTGTGTTTCATTTTCTAAATCTTTAATATTCAAGGTTATTAAAGAACGATTTTTGAAGTTTATGTGAACCCTTTTACCAAATTTTAAAGTTTATTTTTCTTAATTTAATTACATTATTATGATGTATGTGTTGGGGTAGTAAGGGTGTCACATACTATGCTAACACCTTTTTCATTCCAAGTTGATATAATAGGTTTAAGCAACCTCTCAACTTGTGCCTTCTCTTGTTGTAAGAGATTTGTCCTCAAGGCATTGTGTCCAGGAGGTAGAAAACCATTAAGCATGTGATTTGCAGCAAATGAATAAGAATTCACATAATAGGAATTTTTGGCAAGTTTGAAGGGCAATCCAAAAGAATAAAACATTCTAGCAATGAGTGCTTTGAGATTATCTCTATCTTCTAAATTAAATGCTTTCTCCAATGGACCAACTTTTCTCTTTTCCAATAAAGAACTCTGATGCATTTTCTCTGTAGACAATGGGACATGCTTAGGTTTCACTTTATTTTCAACCAATTCAACAATTGATTTCAGTTCAACCAAATATTGATCATTTACACTTGCACACAAAGAAATTATAATTCCATAAATCCCCAACAAATGAGTTTTAACTCTCGAATAAAAACTTTTATAAACCTTTTGACAAAAATTACAAGACCAACTCTTATTTTTTCCTCCTTCTGAACTTTTATCTAATATGCTAACATAATACCAAAGAGGAGCATGATCATCTTGTATAACATTGGCAGAAACGAACTTACTTGGAATTTTAGAATTGACATTAGAATCAAAATTAGAACCAGAAGCATTTGGTGTTGACATTATAAATAAATAATTTGTATGCTTCTGCAAAAAAAAAACAAGTATATCTATATTAAATTTTTAATTGTTAAATAAATTATACAACTAAAAAATCTAAATCATAAAAATATAAATTGTAAAATATTTAGTAACTTCACGAAAGGCATTATAACTTGAAAATATTAAAAAAATAAATTAAATATTATCAAATATTTTTTTATTTATAATTTTATATTAATATAAAGAAATTATATGAGTATTTTTTAAGTATTTAACTTATTTTAATATTATAATTTCATCTAAATTAGTATATATTAAAAAATTAAAATTAAGAAAAATAATTAAAATTGAAAAAAAAAATTATGTGAGATTCAAATTTTGTTAATTTAAAAGCTAGAAATTAAAAATTTGTTACATTTTTTATACCTTTTAGAGACACTAAAAGAGAATTAAAAAAAAAAAAAGAACTTCTAATTATTATTAATTTACAATTTTACACAAAATTAAAAACTTTTTAAATAAATCATAAAAATAAATATAATAAAAAATATATAGACGCATGTGCAAAAGGCCAAAAACACACACAACCAGTTGTTAACTTGACGCATGCTCAGCAAAGCATCACACACAACCAAAAACACACACACATACTGTCAAGCACCACACGCATGTGCTCAACAAAGCTAAAAACAAACACATGCTCTATCAACAAAAACAAGAAAAATGGGTGCCTGGGTTAGGTGGGTAACCGGCTATTGTAAAGTTTACAGGAAGAAAAATGGAGATGAACTTCTTTACCTGGATCACTGGTGTTTAACTATTTGCTGAATTTGATTCTAGTGCCTAGTTAATTAACGATGCTGCAACACGTCGTGATCTCGCCTTGTGAGTTGGTTAGCACATTAATGGCTGGTGGAAGCCTTTAACAATGCAAACAAGAGTTTTGGAATTGCATCCTAGGATCTTCGTCTCAAATTTATGTGTTCTTCTTGCTTATTTATGCTTGAGTTCTGAATAGTGGATACTTATTGCAACGAATCGCAACAAATCTGTAACATATTTTTCCTTTTCTTTTTTCTTTGTTTTAACATGATTATTGTAAATACGGTTGAGATATGTATCCCTAATGTATCAGAATTTATCAATATCATATACGTATCAGATACGGATACGGGATGAAAAATCACGTATCCATGCTTATGAAGTATGCAACAACCATGTCCATGATTGGTATGATCATGAACCTACAACTTGCATTGAAGGATATATTATGATCATAAGGGAAATGGAGATTCTAGCTTTGCCCTTATTGCATGCATTGAAGGTAACAATGATGATGATGTTGTTTATGATTATGCTTTTGGAGCATAAACAATACAATATTTTTGGCTTGCTTAGTAGACCCTAAAAGTGATATTAACAAATAATGTAATATACATTAAAATGTGGGAGTTACTTTGGTATTCTTGTAAATTGAAGTATTTTGGTACAACTAATTTTTAAATTAATAAAAATGACGTAAAGTTTTTTTTTCCCACTTTTTTTCCTTTTTCTTCGACATTAAGTGGGGTGTTTTTGAAAATGCATATGATCTATGAAATTAACTTAGGGGGGTGTATTGGTTTAGGATTTCGTAGGATTTTAAAAGACTTTTTTTTGAGTAAAAAAGTCCATTGGTATTCAATCAGGATTTTATGTCACTTAAAAACAATCCAGTGGTATTCAATCTGGATTTTTAGGATTTTTTAAAGAGTCCATTAAAATCCACTGGTATTCATTTGAGATTTTTTACAACTTAAAAACAATCCATTGGTATTCAAAAATTTAAGGATTTTAAAGGATTGTTGTGTGAGAGGGATTTTGAAAGACTTTCTAGTGTTATCTATAAATACCAGATTCATAAAACAATCCCATCCAAACCCATCGGATTTTGAAGGATTGTTTGAAATGATTTTTCAAGTGTTTTAAGAATTTTCAAGTGAGTTTTTCATCTTTTTTTTCTATGCTCCTGTCTTCTCCATTTTTTCTCTACTAATAATACTACACTATTGTTCATTGCTCATATATAATACTATTCTCATACCATTCTCCTATTTTGTGAAACTCTAATATGTAAATGATAGTGTCATTGACTTGTTTTATTTTTCTGTTCGTTCTCTTTAATTGACTTACTTTATTTTATTCTATGTAGTTGAATTTGTTCCTTTATATAACACAAAAAAATACTTGAAATTTTAACTTTTAAGTGATAATTTTTTTTATGACACACGTTAAGAAAAGAAAAAGGTGAAAGATGAAATTGATATCATAATCTCAACAATATATATATATATATATATATATATATATATATATATATATATAAAAGATGAATTTGTTAGGGTTTTTGTGAGTAGAATGAGATAAAAATGGATCTTAGTAGGGGGAAAAACCCTCTTAGCATAAAAATTGCGAATTCTCTCTTTCCCTTGAATTTGTTACTCTTATCCCTCCTCCTTTTATGACTCAACAATTATTTTATTTTTTTTACTATGAATTTTTCTTTTTTATTTTTATATTATGAAATTAAGATTTTTTATATTTTAAAAAAAGAAAATTAACATAAGACATTGCAATATCTAATTTTTTAGGGTTTAGGATTTATGCCTTCATTAACTTATTTTTTAAAAAAGAAAATATTGTTAAAATATTTGTTAGAATAATTTATATTTATAAATATCGTTAAAAATTATCATATATATATATATATATATATTCTCTATATCTAAATACTTCTGTTTATATAAAAAAAATTATATATCTAAATATTTTTTCAGTATCGAATATACTAATTTTTTTATATAAAAAATTATCTTATGTTTCTATATTTTCGTTTTTACATTTTTTTTTATAATAACTGAGGTATTTGATCCATTTGGATAGCAAAAATATATTCGATCTTGTATGATGGTGTGCTTCTAAAAATAATAATATAATTTTATTGATTTTGTCTATTATCCGTAATTATTTATATAACTATTTTTTAACATATATTGTTTTAGTAATTCAAATGGGAGATTCACAAGGAAATAATAAAGAAAAATGAAAAGAGAAAGAAAACTATGAAGCTTGGATTAAGGATGATTCCGATGAATTGTTACAATTGATAGTGGATGCTATAAAAAGAGGATAGAATATTATAGAGAATTATTATTATTATTTATCTAGACATTATTATTTTTATTTATTATTTTTATCTTTGATTCTTTTTAAATTTGAATGTATAATTTTTTTTAAATCTTATCAAATGTCAAAACTCCACAAAATCCCACAGAATCCATTAAAATCCTAATTTAAAAGTCTTGCAAAATCCATTAAAATCCTGATTTTAAGTCTTGTAGAATCTTGCAAAATCTTAAAAGTCATGAAAATCATGCAAAGTCTTTTAAAATCCGCAGGATTTTTTTTAACTAAAAAAGTCCTTTAAAATCCTAATCCAATACACCCCCCTTACTCTTTCTTCTCACTTAATATGAGCACGAGTATTTCATATTATGTTGTGTGAATAAAAATATTTTGAGAAAAACTCAATAAGATTCTATTTATTGAAATAATGAAGAAAATTGTGAATTTTTTTATTCAATTTACTTTTCATAATTTATATACAAATATAAAGAATCTCAATTTATCATGATTCATAATATATCAAAATACCTTTACTAAGATCAAATATTTCATATATATATATATATATATATTAAGAATTTAAAAATTATATATATTGAAATAAAAAGTTCAGAATTTGGATGAACTGCCATTAATATGTTTTTCCTTGTAGCTAGCTGCAATGCAACTTGAGTAGCACTACAACAACTCATTGTAACTCCGTAATTTAATTGAAGCACTGTAAGAGTCATATTATTTCGTAAAATGACAACACGTAGGAGCAGATAAAACGTTTGACAAGTGATCAAAGTCATTAACCAAGACCACTTGGTTACTATACACGAGACATATGTATACGGTTTTTTTTTTTTATCATTATAACAAAAATATAGAATGTGATGGATCTAGAAATTTTAAATTGTGGGACAATTTAATCAAATATATAAATTTATAATACTAATAATTTAATATAAAATAGAAACTAAAAAGTGAAGTTATCTTATTATAATTATAATATATAATCAAACAATTATTTAGCTATTTATCATTCATTCATTTTTTCATCATATTTTTTATGATTTTATAATAAAAAAATCTAATTTTATGAAAATTAGAGGAAAAAGAGATACATGGTATCTCTCTTTTTCAAAGAAGAAAGAAAAAAAATGATAAGTTGTTATTTAAAGTGCAAGAAATCAAAGTCATTAACAAAGAACATTTGGTTAGTACACACGAGACATATGTATACAGTTTTCTTTATCATTATAACAAAAATATAGACTATGATGGATCTAAAAAATTTAAATTATGGGACAATTTAATCAAATATATAAATTTATAAAATTTAATATAAAATAGAAACTAAAAAGTGAAGTTATCTTATTATAGTTATAATATATAATCAAACAATTATTTAGCTATTTATCTTTCATTCATTTTTTCATCATATTTTTTATGATGTTTATAAAAAAATTTAATTTTATGAAAATTAGAGGAAAAAGAGACACATGGTATCTCTCTTTTTCAAAGAAGAAAGAAAAAAAAATGATAAGTTGTTATTTAAAGTGCAAGAAATCAAAGTCATTAACCAAGATCACTTGGTTAGTACACACGAGACATATGTATACAATTTTCTTTCTTTATCATTATAACAAAAATATAGACTGTGATGGATCTAGAAATTTTAAATTGTGGGACAATTTAATCAAATATATAAATTTATAATACTAATAATTTAATATAAAATAGAAACTAAAAAGTGAAGTTATCTTATTATAGTTATAATATATAATCAAACAATTATTTAGCTATTTATCTTTCATTCATTTTGTCATCATATTTTTTATGATATTTATAAAAAAAATATAATTTTATGAAAATTAGAGGAAAAAGAGAAACATGATATCTCACTTTTTCAAAGAAGAAAGAAAAAAAATATAAGTTGTTATTTAAAGTGCAAGAAATTTAGATACTAATAAATGTCACGATTAAATAAAAATAAGAGAGAAAATAAATAAATAATAGACAAGTTAATTTAAAGGTAGTTATAAGGGTAAATTAGTTTGAAATTTGTGTACTAAAAGAATTGAGTATCTCCTCTATTTATAGTATATATATTCAATAACAAAAGTGAAGTACAGACATTGTAGTGAACAATTAATTTTTAGTTATATGTTGTGTGATAATTATTCTATTTACTATTTATTTTCAATGATTAATTAGATAACTTTTTTTAACTAAAATAAAAAATAATAAAAAAATAAATATACTAACAATTATAACATATAAAATTAAAAGAATTCAAAAATTAAAATAAAAAAACTCAAAGTAATTCTTTTTAATAAACTAAATCATGTAATCATTAATTATTATAAAGCCACAAATTTTCATTAAAAATATAATATATTAATAACAAAAATTAAAGATAAATTTGACAGAAAAAAAAGTGAATAAAAAAGTGTTTATTAAAATAAAAAATGAGTAAAATATTAATATACAAAACAATTAAAATAGAATAATAATAATAATAATAGATATAAAATTAAGAAAATGTGAAATATTAGTGGTGGCATTTGCCCCCACTCTCTCATATAAATCCGTCCCTGAATACAGAGTTGTTTGAAAAAATTACGATTAATTGCTATTTCACGTAATGTTGTAAATTAAATGTATAATTTTGTTATCTAAGGAGATATATTTGATTAAGATATCAAAAGATAATTTTGATAGAATTTTGTGAAACTTTTTAGTAGAATTTACATATAATTTATTCATCTAATAATCTCACAAAAAATATTTAAATTTTACATGACATTTTTTTCTAGCTTATTTCTCCTTCACCTTTTTTCTTCTTTCTCTTTTTTCTATTTCCCTCTCTCATGTTCTCTTTCTTCTCTCTCTCATCTTCTCTTTTCTCTCTCTTTCTCCCTCTTCTCAATTTCTCATCTTTTTTTCTCGTTATCCCCTCATCGTGTCTTTCATATCTTCTTTTTTTCTTTCTCTTTCTCCTCCTCCTCTCTCTCTCTCTTCTCATGTTTAATTTTTTCCATCTCATATTCTCTTTCTCGTTTTTGTTCATTCTCATTTATTTCTTCTTCTTTTTCTCTCTATTTTTTCTCCTATCTATTTTTTATCTATCAATAGTTTTTGTTATTTTTTATCTATCAATATTTATGTATAATTTATCAATATTTTTTAAAATTATTAAATATTTTTTTGAATTATATTAAATATTAAATATTGTTAAAATTTTAAATTATTAAAATTTAACAAATCTTTATTTCCAATAAAATTTAATATTAAAATTTTAAAATTTTAAACATATATTAAAAATATTTTTTTTTACAATTCTATCAATTAATGAATATCATAAATTTGATTATATTTTTCAAATTCAATAGTATAAATAAGAAAATATAAATGTATAGAACGATGTATGCAAAGAAATATTACTTAAGAGACATGAAACTAAAATCAATTATTTATTAAGAAATTGAAAAATTTATTGATTTTCATTCTTCAATCAAACCTTGTCATTTTATGTTTTTTTTATTAATTATATTAATTTTAAAAAATTTATTTTATCCTTTGAAATCTAATAAACTAATTTTATAAATTCTTAAGATATAAATTCATTAAAATTCATATTATAAAATTTTAATTAAAAAATTCTTTTAAAAAAATATTAAAATTCATTGCATTCTTATAAAGTCTTTTGAAAAAATCTTAAAATTCATTAAATTTCTGAAAAATATTTTAAAATTTACAAGATATTTTTATGCTAAAAATATTTTATGACACCTCAATTCAATACACCCCTTTAAAATATTTTATTATAATTTTGATCTTCATAATTTTGAAATTAAGCGATATTGTTTCACTTAAGTAATGTCATTTAAAATTAAATATTAAATGATGACATGTTTGTAAATGATATTATCAAGCATTAGTTAGTCATATAGAAAATAATAGTATTAAAATATTTTTAAAAATTCAAAAAAATTATAAATTATATTTTAAATATAAAAAAAGAGTAAAAAGCAATACTATTCTTTTATATAAGCCAAATATGGCTAACTAACTGTTAGGAATTCTTGGGCACAACTTTAACTATTTAATTTTGGACATCATTTTAATGAGTGAATGGACATTATTTAGTTTTAAAAATTAGAAAAACTAAATTTATAATAAAAACAAATTTGAGAGTTGAAAATTGCATATTTACATACTAAAAATGAATCTATTTCAATCGTATATTATTATTCAATGAAATGAATAGCAAATGATAGTATGATAGAAAAAGCTGTATTTATATCAATATCATATGACTAAACTAATCTGTTCTTATCCTAACAATCATCTTTTCCTAACCATCTAATTCAGGGCAAGCCATTAAAAAGAAAAGACTGTGTCTATAAAGTCAAGGCTTCAAATAATAATTAAGAGATATAAGATGATATTAGAGACCAGAGAGGAAATAAGAGTACTACAACTACAGGGTATGAGTCCTAGCTCTGCATCTGATTTTGTGTTCTCAGATATATAACACCAAATTCACAATTTTGTTCTACTATATTTTTATTTGGCAATTTTAGACTCTTAACTTTACAAAATCCGATCCATAACTTGGAAGAAAAACATAAATATTAAACAAAAGACCATTGATTCAGCAGAATAGTGATAAATATTCCAAGCTAAGTGGTTGATATCGAACCCAAAATTCCCTTTGTTATTAACACTACCCAAGGCAAGAAGCATATATACTGAAATTCCAACCTACACCTTCTCTCCAACTTGTTGCTGAATTGTCAAGAACATTTCCAACGTGTCTAGACCAAAATTGCAACACACATTCCTGCACCGAGTCATGAGCAAAAATCCACACTCTCCCCATGCCTTGCATGTGCCAACACAACTCCAACACTTTCCCTTCTTCCTATATAACAAACAACAAGCTAGTCTCCAACAACACAACTCAACTTACACTACTATCTAACAATTTGCACTTTTTGTTCTTTAATTTCCATCCAATCCCTATACCCAGTTTGCAAAGCTAATATGGCGTCTATTTCAAAGGCCATTAGCCTAGAATGCAAGAACCATGCATGTGCAAATAATGGTGCTGATCCCTATCTTTATGTTCTTATGGCTTGCACTGAAGACGATTCGGGCGTTGCATATATGGAAGGTGACGATGATGACGATGGTTATGACTATGCTCCCGCAGCATAATAAACTCGCTTTACTTATTAGTAAGCTTGTATTATTATGTAACAAAACCAAATTTTAGTTTTGGGGCTCTCAATCCATTGAATGACCCCAAGTTTTGTATGCAAGATCAAGTATAGTATCCACTGTATGCTGTGTCACACATCATATTTTACTCAACAATCTTGGTAGTAAGGTAGGTGATGGAGATACACATAGTTTAGAAATAAGTAAGTGTTGGAGATACTCAATTTAAATAAGATTATTGTAATGTTTATAAGTATGCAGTAATCCTCTTCTTACAAATAGATATTTTGTAACTTTAAGTTAAACTTTTAATTTACTTTCTTAATAAATTATAAAAGATAATATTTTAATAATTATTAATTGTTGTTGATGTTATTGAATTCTCGAGATATCTAATCCTTAACATAAAAGAAGTATATTCTTTGTAAAATAAAGTCATCCTAATGAATGTATAAACGTGATTATCATAAAACTTGTTATTCCTCAGAATAATCATAATTTTATAACATTTTATACTAATGAACGTATAAGCGAAATTATCATAAAACTTGTTATTCTCATAATAATCATGATTTTATCACATTTTATTTATTACTTTTTTCTATCATGTACCGGTGGGAACACCATAAGAGAGTCATTCTAAAATGATATGACGGGACAATTTTTGAAAGGTCCTAAACCAAGATAACTTAACAGTACACGTGTCATGTGAACATTTTTTTTCCTTTCTCATATCTGCCAATTTGACCATCTAATTCAGGGAAAGCCATAAGATATAGAATGTGTACACAGTTGAGCAAGGAAGGATAAAGAAAGGGATATCATCAAATAAGAGACGGTCAAAAAAAAAAACAAAAAATTGGAATATAGTCATTTACTTCAAAGCAGCGCAACTACAGGGTATTCAATCGGCTCTTTTTTCTGATTTTTGAGTTCTCTCCTAATCAAATGTAAACACGTGCATTGCTGTTCTTCTCCTCTAACTCTTGAACTATGATTTTACTAACTTTCTTTTATATAAAATTTTAATACCATTATATTCTTATAGTTGTATCAGGCGTGTAAACAAGTACGAGTATCATGTGAATTCAAGCTGACCTAATGAGTCAGATTTGGATCTCTTGAGAGTTCAAGTTATACTTGATCAAATCTGAGTAAAATCTGATACTATATGAATTGGTAACGAGTTGTGTATTTCAACCGAAAAAATGTTTCATTCGTATGAATTTTGGTCATATTAAGAAAAAATATGGGAACTTTCAATCAACAATTATAATTTCTATATCTATTATTGTACCTTTTATTTTTCTTTTCATGCTATTTTAATTTAAAGTCAATTTTAATAATTTCATATGTTAGTTTGAATCTTGATTTTATTGACTATAATATATTAAAAATAGTTATAAAAAATAATATTTTTACTTTCTTCTAATAAATTATCAAACACACATATTACAAAATTTATTAATTATCATTAAAAATATTGTATTTATAATAGAAACAAATTAATAAATTGTTATAAAACAAAAAAATTATGAATTTATTTATATATTAACTATTTTTTCAAGCTGATAAATTAAATAGAAAAATATATATTATAGAAATAATATTATTATTAAAACAAAATTATAAATAAAAAAAAAACAAAAAAAAATTGCTGTTGAGAAATCTGTTATCGGTTAACCAATTTTGTTAATGCATAAATGAAAAAAAAAATTGAAAAACTGATGGCAATTCCAAGTGGAGTAGATTGAAGTTCTCCACTCTTGAACCGCCAAACTTGATCACTTCCTTGAGGCAATCCAACTGATGATCAAATCTCGGATGGAAGAGACTTTGAATGAAGAAGGATGGAAGAAGTAAGATCCGGAAACACCTATGCCAAAGGAGCAAAAGAATGCTCACAAGTTGACCTAGATCCTAAAAGCAAGGCTAAGAGCTTGCTCGGCCAAGTGACTTTGAAGGGAGAGAGTTTGTTGAATATTTTCAGAATTCTCATTCAAATTATCAAAGTGAATACAAGAATGAAGAATTTGAACTTATATAGGCTCGGTTTGAAAGCAAAATGGTGCCAAGGTTCAAGCATCACATTTTGGCGCCTAGATTTGAATTCCAATTCAAATTTGAATTCAAATCTTCACTCCCGATGTGCTTGGCTGTGAACCTAGGTGCTCTAATGCATCTAAATTTAATTTAGGAAGAATTTAGGGTTGATTTGAAGGTACACATGTTCAGCCACAAGTGGTGCCAATCATGTGACTCAAATGCAAATTAAATGCCTTCCAAATTAAATCTAGTTTTAGCCTAATTAGCCTATTTAAGTAATCCTCCAATATTCCTATTCTAATGGCCTAAATACAATGGCCAAACAAATACAATAGAAAGGAAAAATTACAAGAATGAAAATGAGTCCAATGAGCCTAAAGCCCAAAAAGTCCTATATTAAGGTTCATAATACAAGAACAAACAAAATGAACTCCTACACTACTCAATATGCAATAAATGTGGTCAATCATGTAAAGTCCAAGTGAAGAGAACCTTAGGCCTACTAAGCTTTGAAGCAGTCAAATTTTCAAGTAGTCTCCTAGCCATAGCTCTAGTGGTTGAACCTTTGGTCTATGCTCTTCCATAAAAAACTTAGGTGAGAAATTAGCTAATAGGAGATAATTAGGTAAGAAATTGGTTAGTGAGAGATCAAATTTTGAACATAAATAGTAAATATAACACTTTGATAAATATATTTCAGAGTATGATTTGGTAAATTTATTTATTCATTGTAATATTTAAATAAAAAAGTCACGAACTAAGATATTTGTTGTTTCTCCTTTTGTTTAATATATACGTAGCGGCACGTTTAGCTTATTTTTTTCTTTTAAGAAAAGCAACCAACAAATTTTTGCGGCCGCAGTCACTAGATTTGAAGTTGTTAGCATATGTGCTTAAACATTTGGGTTCAGGAGTTCAAATTTTGTCTTAGTCATGAGCTTTTGACAAGCCCAGTCGCAAGAAATCTGCTCCCAAATGATTGAAGAACTTTAACTAGTTGAGCTTAAGATAAGAAAAGAACCTATGCTTTATTGTTTTCCCTAAATGGGCTTCGTTGTTTATCAGCCCAATGCTTTTTCTTACTTATATGTAATATGCTACCTTGACGAGGAGAATGGAGAATTTATTTACAATTTATATATATATATATATATATATATTTTTTTTTGCAGTAGCAAACCCTAGTTCTCTAGTAACTTCTTATCAGTTGCAATTAAAAGTATCATCATTTTATCTTTATAATAGGCCACTTGGTAGCAGAAAGTTATGTCTTTTAGTTAATGAATAAATAAATAAAATAAACATTGTAGCAAGTCCACCCAAGCAAACAGAGCAGGTGTTGGACTCAAATTTTTCTTGACGGTAGAGACAAATTCTCAAATGTCATGGGCTAGTGATTGTTTGTCCAACTATTCAACCCCTTGCCCAATTCTCAGTGATCGATTAAAGTTAACTAAGCAATAAACATAGAGTTTAGACTCAAGTCTCAACAAAACCCACACTAACTTCATCCGAAGCCTTACCAATTAATTAATCACAATGTCGCGAATGGGAGAGGCAAGGTTTGATTCAGTGTCATTTCCATTTTGTTGACTAGGCAGCATGACTCACCCCACCACTATAATATGAGCACGCGTGGTGTGCTGAGCACCTTTATTTGGGGAAGGCCACAACACTACCATTGGTTCTCATTCATTCTCCTTTTCATGTTGACACCCCTTCCTATTCTTAATTCAACAACTCTACATTCCACAAAATCCAAAGCATATGCATAGCTCAACACCCCCCTCAAACCATTCTAAACTCCCCCAGCCACTAACCTCAACATGAAATTTCCCATCCAACAAGTCAAACAGCTACCCCTGACACCGCCCATGAGGTCATCACAACTCTATAGTTTTTTTTTCTTTCTTTTCTTCGTAACAAGACTCTTATTAAAGAGTTTATATATTTAAGAAGAGTGAGACTAAGTTTAGTATTACTCAACACTCAACACTCAACACTTAACAAAACGACATGTTTAGGATGGCTACGATTTGGGATCCTTGTGGGACGGTTGTCCTATGTGGCCACTAATAATGTCAAAAAATATTTATGAAATCCAAATGTCTTTTTCCAACCAATAAAAAAACCTCATCACTCCTGCATCCTTGTCAAAAGCCAACCACAGCGAGACAAGGACTTATTCATATATAAATTTCACCAACTAAACCCACCAACAGGCACGGCCACCCGAGTTAACTAAACTCACACACAGAGTGTCGTTTTGGGTTACATGGACAACCACCGAAACCCAACCCCGAAAAACGCCATTGGGCTGTGTCTCCTCCCACAGGAACTAATCCAAAACATCTTCCTCTCCCTAGTACTCCCCGAAATCATTCGCTTGAAGCTCCTCAACAAGTCCTTCTCCCGAATCATCTCCGACCACGCCTTCGTTCGCCAGTGCAACCACCTATCAACCTCCACCACGTGGCTCTTCGTCTACAAAAAGCGCTGGCTCCGCGACGCCGTGCTCCACGCCTTCACCGACCGGAGCTCCGACCGCTGGTTCCGCATCCCCATCGCCGACCTCCTCAAACCCGCCCACTTCCACGGCGAGGATCTCTACTTCCTCGCCGCCTCCAACAACGTCTTCCTCTTCGCCTCCAACACCGTCCGCGAGGTCGTCGCCGTTAACCTCGTCGCCGTCACCGTCAAAAGAATCCCCCCTTCCCCGCTCGGCCCACGTGGCACCTCCTCCTGGAGGCGGTCCGGGATGAAGCTCGTGGCCGACCCGTCCGGCTCGGGCCAGTTCCGGTTCATGTTCGCGGAGTTCGTCGCGAACCGGCCCGTTCTGTTCGTGTACGACTCGGGGTCCGACACGTGGCAGTCGAGGGAGGCGGAGGAGAGCGTGGTGGCGCCACGTGGAGGGGGTCACGTTTTCCTGAACGTGGTTCACGGGCCGAGGGAGAGCGTGTTGGTGGCGTCGTCGGGGGAGCGTTCCGCCCCCGTGGTCCTGCGGCCGCGGTTCGACGAGGGGAGGACCGGAAACCTGACGGTGGGGTTCAGCTGGGGGAGCGTGATCGACCGGCTACACGTGTACGGTGATGGGTACATGATGATCGTGAAATCGGAGGGTGATGGCGAGGGCGCGAGGGTGCTCAAGGGTGTGGAGCTTTGGGGGTTGGGGTTGGAGGGGAGAAAGTGGGAGCTTGTGTCTGCGGCTCGCGGCGTCATTCGGAAGCCTTATGCGGCTATGATGGGGTGCTTGGAGGAGAAAAACGGCGTCGTTAAGGCTGCTTTGGTGTCCAATTGTGAGGGGCTTTGGGACATGACGTGGCTCTCTTTCGACACCAAGTGGAACCACTGGACGTGGATGCCTCTCCCTGATTGCAAGATGAAGGGTTGGAACATGGCTGGCATAAGCTTCTCCTCGGGACTTACCTTGCCGTGAATGTGATTCAACAACATCTTGTTACTTGTCTTGTGTTACACCTCAATAATGCTTGCTTCTCCTGCTTTTTTTTCTAGACTTGTTTTGTTGTAACCATGTGTAAATACGATTAGTTTAGCTAGCTGAATAAATGAGTTTATTAAGACCGTTTAGTATATATGTCAGTTCATCGATCCAATTTTTCAACAATTCAAATTCAAATTTAATTCATCATAGACATTTTAAAGTCTTGATGTTTGTTCAGTATTACTTATGAAACTCAACTCACCTAAATTTATAAAGTTGATTAGTTAAATTTTTCAAGAAGTGGTTTGAACTTTTTTAATTTTAATCAGTTTGGTATATTTCAATTATCTATTTTATATTTATAAAATCCAATTGATCTATTTTATAAAAATAAACCGAACATTTAGACTAATTTTACGAAATGAATTGATTAACCAAATTGTTTCTATAAAATGGGTAACCTTCATTTTTCTCAAAATGGATATGTTTTTAGGCAAAATTTACCATAGACCTATGACTTATGTGGTTCATGGATGGACCAATGAAACAAAATATAATTTCATTAACAGAGAAGTAAAAAATACCGTTAGATATATAAATAATAAAATTGAATGATTTAGATTTATTTGATAATAAAAATTTTATTAATGTATTAATCTTATTTTTTATGGTATTTATGGTAAAAATACTGTCAAATTTTTTTATACAAAAAAAAAAAAGCTCTCATCATCCCATTGTCATCCCTATCAATCTTAACCTTTTTCTTTGACTCTATCAATCCCAACATCTTTCTTCGACTTTATCATCTCCAATCTCCTTCTTCGGCTCCATCAACCCCAACAGCCACATCACCTTTAGTCCCTTAAGGGTTTCATTCCCCCTCCCTTGAGACTGACGACAAGATCGTCATCGTCTACAAAAAGCTTAATGGCCTCGCCTACAACAACGTCTCTGTCCTCGACAACAACTATCTTTGTGATGGACACCAAGGTGAAGGAGACAGGGTTCAGGTTTTGGGCAAAGAAGGAGAAGGTGCACAACAGAGAGGGAGAAAGTGCAAGCACCATGGAGAAAGCGCAAGTCCCACACCCCTAACACTTCTTCCTAGTGAGCTGTGACTCCGACGACAACAATGAACCTTTGACTCCAGCAGGGAAGCTGCGTGAACCAGATCCCTTTACCTTCCTCTTCATTTGCTAAAACTCTACCAAACTCCACTATCGACATCATCTGCACCTATCACGAGAATCCTATGCCATCGTAGGAAAGGCTCGTTGCCCTCTCCTACGACCCAACTCCTTATGTCGCATGCGCCAAGTCCACTATTGTCGATAGCCACCACCACCACCTCGTTGTCTACAACACCTACGAGCGTGACTTCCACCTCGCCTATGTTGGGTTTCGCAGCAGTGGCAATGGCCAACAGGTGACTATCCTCAACAAGTGGGTATGTGACAAGTGCATTGCTGCTAGAGTGAAGAGCAAGCAGTAGTCCCTGAAGTTAAATTTAAGCATCTTCTTAAAAAAAGTTTTTTAATGTTTAAATAATTTAAATAAAAATAAAGATAATTACTGTTGACTTATTCATCCGTGGATAGTATGACTCATCGCCCTTTTTTTATAAGTTCAATTTTAGTTGAATTAGATTTGGTTTGTTTTTTTTTCTCCCACCTACCATTTAATGAATGAACTATAGGCGGTGAGTGGTACTAAAATATTGTGATTCCGAGTGATGCTGGTTTTGGGTGGTCATACCTGCACCTTTAATTAATTAGTAGTATCCAAAAATGTGAAAAGCGTTATTGTTATTACCTTTTATGAAAACCATTTACTGGATGAACTATAGGATAATAATATAGTATTGAAAATGAAAAGGGAAAGTTACAGTGGGTGATACAACGCCTAAACATGTTATTTACCTAATAGAATCCAGAGTGTGAAATAAGGTTCAAGTTTCTGTAACATTGCTTGAAAGTGATGCAATAATCATATTCAAGTGGTAGGAACTAGGAATTGTGAAAAGATGTATGATTAAATAGCTTAACTTAAAGGTCGGTTCCTTGCAAAACTTAATTAAGAAAAGCTTGGGAGATTTAATAAAATTCAAATTCCAGTCAAAAGGATATGATGAATATTCATAAAAGTAAATTGAAATATCGAGCCACATCCACATCCAAACATATGTTCTCTCACGTACAGGAAAAACCCTTTGATATTTGGTCCCAGCAGCTTCCCTCTTTCCTTTTTCTCCTTTAGTTTGATTGAGACCTCTTTCCTTGTCATACACACGCGCACACGATTGTTTTCATGCACAGTCAGGGATAACACATGAAATTCAAATTTTATATTCATTCCCTGGTTGAATTTTGTAATTTCTCTATTTACAGATGGTTTTCACCTTTTACTTTCAAATTCCTCGAAAGCTATTGTTTTTTTTCACCTAAGCAATCCTGATACTTTAGCCTTTTTGAGTTTCTGAAATGGTCCCTAATGTGTTGGCCACATTATTCACCCATTAATATCAAGAATGGCTTTTACGCTTTTGGATTGGCATAAAGTTCTTTAGTGAATTGCACTAATATAAATATATTTTTTCGTCTTTTCTTTAGCATACCATCGTGCAATGATATTTTATTGTTTTTATTTTATATGTTCTTATTAAAATTTACAGATGGGACGGAAATCGGGATGATATCTTTGTTGCTTTAATATTTTTGACAATGAGAATATCCATAAAATTACTTTGACACTCAAGTTAAAGGGAAGTTCAAGTTAAAACCCATATTAGCTAGGGTTAGTGTGATGGACGATGGTCCAATGTGGTTCATCTTATCTCTGGGTTTGAGATATAATTGTGTGATTTCAGGAAGTAATTTCGTAGAGGTAATTATGTGTGATATCTTTGCAGATGTGTTCTTATGATTTTGTAAGGTGTTTAATAAATTTTGAGATTCTTGGAGATATGGCACAAGAATCACTCATTCATCACCTTCTGGGTCAAGTTTTAGATTACAAAGAGCTAAAAAGACTGTTTGGTAAGTCTGGGTTCAAGATGAGCTGAACTCAATTTTCTTGAGCTGGGTGGTACATTACATACTTGTATCAAACTTCTAACTCAATTGAATAAGCAAAGTGGTATGTGGGTTGTAAACATTATTAAGAATCTCAACCAGGTATAGTCAACTAACACTACAAGAAAATTCCAAATTAGAGATGGAAAGATCCTTCGCAAATCCCTTGCTAAACAGAATGGCGAGAGAATAACGAGGGATTTGTGAAAGAACGATTCCCTCGCTAAATTCAAGTCACAAATTAGCGACGAAAGCATATCCCTCGCACTTCCCTCGCTAACTTCCTTCGCCACTCCCTCACAATTGGCTTTGCTAATCTATCGCAAATTTATGCCACTAATTCATTGCTATCACCTCGCAAATGTAGAACCCCAATTCCCTCGCTAACTGCATTTGATATTTCCTTGCTTACACACCGCAAAACCCTCGCAAGATATCCTTCGCTACTTTGTTGCTACTCCATCGCAAAATGTTGCTCAATTATTTCCTTGCTAGTTTTTTGCTACTTTGTCACAATTATCCCTTGCTATATTGTCGCTAATTCCATGCCAAATACCCACGCTAATCTCTCGCAAATCTGTCGCAACATATCAATTGAGGTCCCTCGCAAATCCCTTGCTTTGCCCTTGCAAATTCTTGACAACATATTTATTGAGTTTCCTTGCGAATTCTTCGTGAATCCCTCACAAATCCTTCAACATATAACTATTAAGATCCCTCACAAATCTCACGCTAACCCCTCTGATCGAGGCCGTACCCGGTCAAATAAAAGTAGTTAAATGTAATACTAGGAAGCTTTCCTAGGTCGTCTCCCAAGGACCATTTGTCTTTGTCAAAGGTTCAAACACGAAGGGGGGTGTTTTGGTTCAGATTTATCAAGGTTTAAAACACAATAAAATGCAAGTAGAACAGTAAGTAAAGCATGTTGACTCCTCGTTAAGATTGTAACTCTCTTATCCCTGGTTCACAAAAGATTCCTCTATCAACAACTTAATCCTTGTTCCATCCGAGTTAACCAACTAAGCGAAGATTAACTCAAGACTTCCCTACACAAATTAAGCAAACGTATACAACATTGAACTTCTCTCCAAGATTAAGCAAATTGTGGTCTTAAACGAAGCCAACTCGGATTCATTAAGCATGAATGGATGTTGAAAGCATTTAATATAGAAATCCAATGAAGAAGAAGAAAGCGGAACAGAGATGCATATACGAATAAAACCTCAAATAGAGCTTCCAATCCCCTCAAGGAGCCAACCCCAAGGGTTTTAGCCTTCCATTAAAACAAAAATGTAGTAGATGAAATGAAGAACAACAGAAACATAAACATCTAGTGAGAAGAAAAGAAAACTGAGAATCTATATTAACTTCAATATCAAAATGCAAGTCTCCAATACAAGCAAGGAAGCAAAATGTAAAAAGGAAGAAGAAGCAGAACAAAAAACATGAAGAACAACAACAAAAATGTGAAAAACCTAAGGGAAGAAGAAGAATTCAAAACATAAACGTGGTCACATCAAGTGTTGGCTGCTAGGTCAGCCCTAACCTAGACCTAAGACCTAAAAATGAAAAAATGGCCCCCCTGCTCATGTGTCTGGCCCAAATTTACAAAAATAAGGTTAACAAAAATGTAAATATATTGGTGATGTGGCGCTGACATGACAATGTGGTGTTGACATGGCACTTTATCTCTTGAAGTCCAAAATTAATATCCAAGGCCAAAAATGCTTCACAATTAACCTGAAAATAATTAATAGACAAAAATTAGACCAAGTGAATTGGAATTAATTAAAATTCGAATTACTAGCCCAATGAAGCCCAAACAATGAAACTGTGCAATTAATAAGCGATTAAGCCATCATTGTGGAGTATACTTGTATAATAACCTTATAAAAATAACCCTCATAAAATATCCCCTCATACAAATACCAATAAAATAACACCAATCAGTGGTATTAGAGCCACCTGGTTGGATGCGGTAACAACCCTCATAACCCCTCATAACTCATAAAAATGATAATGTGATATATAAAGAAAGATTCCGCTGCATGAAATGTTAGGTCCCTTGTTTGAGAGGAGGATTGTTGGGATACAAACAAGTCTCACATCGATAAAATAAGACAAGAAATAACAACTTATATAGTCCAAACATACTCCAATGATAGAGAGGCCTTTTGGGTGATGACCAAAGTGGACAATATCTCGTCATTGTGGAGTATGCTTGTTTAATAACCTTATAAAAATAACCCTTATAAAATATCCCCTTAAAAAACATACCATGAAATAACCCCAACATCGGGCATTTCCTAATTGACGAGATTTTCAAAAAGGAAGTCTAAACCATCTGTGAGCAAGATCGAAATTTTTCGGGTTCCGACTACGAGGGATTTGCAAGGAACGTATTCTCTTGTTTGTGTGGGATTGGTGAGAAAACCTTTCCCTACCTAATTTGCAAAGGATTTGCAAGGAATTTGCGAGGACTATACTTATAGCTCATTAGCGAGAGATTTGCGATAGCGAGGGATTTGCGACGAGAAAACTCCCTCGCTAGATGAAAATTCATTTTTTTTTAATTTTTGGCTAACAATTTGGAGAGGGATTTGCAAGGGCCTAAGTTTCTCGCTAGATAAGTATTAACTTTCCAACTTAAGACACCTAACATATGGACTTTTAACTTTGTATGCATGTGGTATCAATAACTCTTAGCACAACACATATATGAGGCAACCTATGAGAGCATGGAATAACACATATTACCACTCAATTGGTAATTAAACATCCACTCTCAACTAAGCTTTATCTCTCACAATCTCATCTTGCTCAACAAGATCATGCTCACCTACATGGCAATCAATCCAAACAACAATAGAAACAATACAAGAGAGGTGTGAAAATATATCTCACACATGTTAAGGCATATATAGGAAATTCGTGATACCCTTCTACCCCAAATAATTTTAATATAATATTATTAAGAAAATACATTCTTTTTCAAATTAAAAGAATTTTTGCATGTAAGGTAAAAGGATGCACACGCCTTATCTCACTAAATAAAACCTCATCTACTTTCATTAATAAATATGTTTTTTGGAAAAAAAGAATTAACTAGGCATAACTACCTTTACAAGTTTTCAAAATAAAATAAATACTAAGCATGATAATAGAAATTGAAGGTCTTAAATAACATTCTCAAAAAAATATATTTACTATCCACTACCCCGAATGCCACATTAATAAGAGAAACTCCTATCAAAACTATAAAATTGAAGTCTTAAGATTCATTTTTCTCAAGCTCAAACTCCTATACTCGATTAGCTATTGCAATTGACGTTTAGCACAAACAAGAGAAATAACAACAAACACAAGAAGAGTGAGAATATATCTCGCACGTGTTTAGGCACAAACAAAAAATATGGATAATACGTAACTAGTTTTAGTTTGAATATTCTCCCATAGTCCTTCATCATGGTCATCACATGTAGCATGTACATGTTGGTCCCTACGGTTAGAATCTAGAAGGGGGGGTTGAATAGATTCTATGTTATTTTTCCTTTTCTTCTTTGCTTTCTAAATCTTTACCAAACAAATCTTGATTTAAAACAAACCTTTAAACAAAAAAGGTAATTCAGAGTTATAAATGCACAGCTTATCCAACAAGATTTGAATAACAAGATATGTAAAGATTGAATTTATCAATTACCAAGAATCTTTAAAGTTCAGTTTTAATCTTATTTAAAGATAATTTTCATGTGCAAGGAAACAGTTATTTCAGTTATATTCATAACGGAGATAATCTATTACCTGTGATGGTAATCTATTACCACGAGTTAGAATAACTGAACTAATTGTTTCAGCTCCTGTTTTAATCTATTACCTAACATGGTAATCGATTAACACGATGCCAAAATAACACAAAACTCACATTTGGAACAGAGGTAATCGATTACTTTAAAGAGGTAATCGATTAACACGATCTTTTTTCCTCTTGAAATCATCAGAATCAGTTTGGTAATCTATTACCACACATGGTAATCGATTATTCCAGTATCAATCAGTTTTTCAACATGAGTCAGGTAATCTATTACCAGTTCAGGTAATCTATTCCTTAACTCAGAAAATTTCTGATGTTTTCAAGTTTTCATTTAAAGTCTCAAACACTCAGTAAATTAATACTTCATGTTCTCAACAATGAATGAAATAAGAAAAATGAGTATTATGATATTTTCACCTTCATGTTAATTACTAATTTTTAACACATAACAAACAAACACATACAAGCCTAATCTTTTAAACAAACAATACATTATCCTTTTGACATAGGCTTAAAATAAAAAGCAACATGAGCAAAACATCAAAACTAAAACTTCTAGGGAACATCTTCCAGATGTAGATTCTTCAATCTTCAACAATCTCCCCCTTTTTGGTTTTGATGAGCCAAACTCTTCATGTTGACTTTCACGATCATCATGTTGTTTTGTTTCACTTGTTTGTTTGAAATTTGAACTTGAATTTGAACCTGCATATGTCTAGAACAAAAACTTCCATACAAAGCATTATGCAGTTCTATTTCCATTTCTTTCTTATACAATACATAAACAACCATATAAACATTTAATCAGTTTCTCATGAATTTCTCCCCCTGTTTGGCTTAACCAAACCAAAAAAACAGAGTAAACAGAGAAATAACATGATATTTATGCAACAAAAACAACAAGCACTTAATAAGACTTTCATCATATAAGCATTAAAAATGTTCAGAAGCATACAAATACTACAACTATTACAAACTTTAAGTCTGAAATATAAATCAAAGTATTTATGCAGAACAAATTAAAATGCAGTGCCTAAAATGTAATGCATAACTAAAGTTCTTCAGGGTTGGGTATGTTCATCGCATCCAGTCGTTCAGATATAGATTCAAAACAAGCCTTCAGCTCTTGATAATCTCTTCTCTGAGTTTCTCTGATGTCATCTAGCTTTGCCAGAACAGATAGCTCAAAAGTAGAAAGAGGCTTGGGCTCTTCAGCACCTTCCTCTTCTTCAGTTTGAACTTCAGGTTGAGACGGCTCTGTAGTCTCAGCAGTAGGAACATCTTCCTTTGCTATCCAACCAGCATCTGTTTTCACTAGCTTCATCATTTTCAGAGCTCTATCCTTGATATCATGAACATCTCTGGTGACCTCTCTTGCTTCACCAGTTAAGGGAACTTTATAGAACACCAATACCTTGCTTATGAACACAGCATATGGACACTTGCAGTCCATTAACCTCCTTGTCTTTAGCATTATGTCTTCTACCACATATACCCAATCAACTTGAATGTTGTTCTTAAAAGCTGCGAGCAGTGCCATATCTTCTTCACTGATTTGTGCGTGATTGCTCCCCCTTGCTGCCAGAATCCAGACAATTACATAATGTAGGAGTCTATCTTCCATTCGTAGACCTCCAGCATTATATGTAATTTTCCTCTTTTCTTTTCTTTTGTATTCTTTATTAGCCTCCCAGGCTGAAACATCCCTCAGCATACTCATAAAAAACGTATCTTTATCTATTGAGAAATTTTTCATCTTTAATTCATTGAAGGTAGGTTTAATACCATTTCTGGTTAATCCACCAATCTTCAAAAATACATCAGCAGATAGAGTAACTTTTATTCCTTTAACTTCTGAAACCAAAGCACCATTTTCATCTCTTCCCAAATTTGAGTAAAAGACCCTAACAAGATCAGGGTAGTACAATCCACTTAACCCAACAAATTTGCTAACTCCTTGACTAGATAACAGAGTAGGAAATGTAAAACCTTGCTCTATAAGCCAAGACGAGTAGAGTACCTTTGGAGCCACAATGTCTTTGCAAGCAAAAGACTCATTGAAAGTTTCCTCTTGAGACTTCCTTGTGAACCACGAATGAGAATATTCTTCTTCAAGTTCTGGACGAGAGGACTCTTGTTTCTTCTTTTTAGATGTACCTTGACCTTGAGTAGTAGGACGAGGGTAATCTCTGTTGGCTATGTGCTTTACACGCTTTCCTTTGCCAAGACTTTCCATGAATGGGGCTTAGGGTTAGGTTTTGAAATAGATTTTGAGATAGAAAAGGGAACCAGGGGTTTCGTTCGTTTTAGTTTGAAGTAAAAATGGAGAGAGTTTTGAATTAATTTGAATTCGAAACAGATTTAAAGAGGGTTTTTGAGTACAAAAAAACAGGGGTTCGCGTCAGGTAATCGATTAACCCAGTTGGTAATCGATTATCTCGCAACTGAAACAGGGTAATTATGCAAGTGAGTGAGTGGTAATCGATTAACCCGATAGGTAATCGATTATCACAGTGAAATGTGTGCAGATACAGGGCATACTGTGTTTTGTGTGATTTCCTATTATGAGTGCACATACATCAAGTTTAAACCTATAAGTGCTTAGCAATTTCATGCATATTCACACAATCATACTTTAATTATGAGATTTAGGATAGATTGGACTCACTAATGATACCAAGATTGGTTCTTAGCTTGAAAAATCTTTCCTTTGGTAGAGGCTTTGTAAAGATGTCAGCAAGTTGATCTTCTGACATTATGAATTTGATGTCACAGTCTCCTTTCTCTACATGATCTCTGATAAAGTGATGTCTAACTTCAATGTGCTTAGTTCTTGAGTGTAGAATAGGATTCCTTGAAATGTTAATTGCACTTGTGTTGTCACACTTCAGTGGTATGTGATCAATCTTCAAACCAAAGTCTTGAAGTTGATGTTTAAACCAAATTGACTGAGCACAGCAGCTTCCAGCAGCTATATACTCAGCTTCAGCAGTTGAGAGTGCTACACAAGCTTGTTTCTTGCTCTGCCACGATATGAGACATTCTCCAAACGTGTGGCACGTTCCACTTGTACTTTTCCTATCCAATTTACAACCAGCAAAATCGGAGTCAGAGTAACCAGTTAAAGATGGAGAAGTACCTTTAGGATACCACAATCCAACATTGATTGTGCCTTTCAAATACTTCAGTATTTTCTTTACAGCCTTCAGATGTGATTCCTTTGGTTTTGATTGGAATCTAGCACATACACATATACTGTACATGATGTCAGGTCTGCTAGCTGTTAGATACAGAAGAGATCCAATGATCCCTCTATACATTGATTCTTCAACATCTTTTCCTGCAATATCACTATCTAGATAACAATTAGTAGACATAGGAGTATTTGATATCTTACAATTCTCCATATCAAATTTCTTTAACAGTTCTTTGCTATATTTAGTTTGATGTAGAAAAATTCCATTTTCCATTTGTTTGACTTGTAGTCCTAGGAAGAAGCTTAATTCTCCCATCATAGACATATCAAACTCCTTCTGCATATTGGAAACAAATTCTCCACAAAGAGATTGGTTAGTTGATCCAAATATTATATCATCAACATAAATCTGAATCAGCAGAATATCTTTTGATTTTCTCTTTATGAAAAGAGTTTTATCAACATTACCTCTTTGAAAGTCATGAGTTAGTAGAAACTTACTTAGCCTTTCATACCATTTCCTTGGAGCTTGTTTCAGTCCATACAAAGCTTTCTTGAGCTTGTAATCATGCTTAGGTAATTTGCAGTCAACAAAACCAGGTGGTTGAGCTACATAAACTTCTTCATCAATTAGACCATTTAAAAATGCACTTTTCACATCCATTTGATATAGTTTGAAATCAAACACACAAGCAAATGCAAGTAAAAGCCTAACAGCTTCTAATCTAGCAACTGGAGCATATGTTTCACCAAAGTCTATACCTTCCTGTTGATTGTATCCTTTGGCTACTAATCTAGCTTTATTTTTAACTATAACACCTTCTTCATTTAGTTTGTTTCTGAAAACCCATTTTGTACCAATGACATTCATATTCTTATTGAAAGGAACTAAAATCCAAACATCATTTCTTTTGAATTGATTCAGTTCATCATGCATGGCCATTATCCAGAATTCATCTTTTAATGCATGTTCCACACATAATGGTTCAATTTGAGAAACAAATGCCATATCATCACTTAGAAGATTAAAAGAGTGTCTAGTAGAAACTCCCTTATTTATATCTCCAAGAATGTTATCCAGAGATAGATCTTTGGGTTTCCTCCATTCTTTGGGTAGTGATGTGTCTTCAGATGGTGTTTTCTGCTGTAGTTCCAGTTTTTCTTCTTCTTGTGTAATACTGTCACCTATCTCATCTTCATCATTAAGAGATTTTCCAACACTGCCTGAGCCTAGTATTCTGCCTTTGTTGTTATCTCCATATGTTACAGATCCTCCTTCTTTTTCCTGTAATGAGATAAATTTGCTTTTATCTCCTGTCATGTGTCTTGAGCAGCCGCTGTCTAAGTACCACATTGATTGCTTTGCTCTCAAGCACACCTGCAGCACAAGTTATTCAATTTGATTTTGGTACCCAATGGATCTTGGGTCCTGGAGAATCAGTGAGTACATAATCTAATTTCTTAATCCATTTATATTTTCCACTAGGAATGCTAAATTTCCTTATCATGCATCTGTAGTAGTTATGACCAGATTTCATACAATAGTTACATGAGTGGGAATTAATGGATTTCATAACATTAACATTCTGTTTTTCTTTATCCTTTGCTTTTAATGCAGCATACAATGTTTCACAGTTCTCACATGGTGACTTTAGTTTAGAGATATCTGAAAGTAGTTTCCTGTTATCATTCTCTAAATCAGAAATTTTATCTCTCATGTGTGTCATTTTCTTTTTGTAAACATTATTTGATTTTTCTAATTTCTTTGCTTCAGCATACAGTTCAGCAAATGCATTTTGCAATTCATCATACGAGTCAATAGTTGAGTCAGAATCATATACCTCATAATCTGAATTATGTTTGGTCATGAGACAGAGATTTGCTTCCTGATCCTCATCACTATCACTTGAAGTTGTTGAGGCATTATCTTCCCATGCTATGTATGCTTTCTTTTTCTTTGATCTGAACTTTTGTTTCGTCTCCTCATTCTTTTTCAGGCTTGGACAGTCAGCTCTCATGTGTCCAGCTTTTCCACATTCAAAACATTTGAACTTTGGAGATGAGTTTTCATTCTTCTTGAAGGATTTCTTCTGACTGGAGAATCTATTATTGTTGTTCTTCCTTCTCATGAATTTTCTGAAATTCTTCACCATTAGATTTAATTCTTCTTGTTCAGAACTTTCATTGCTGCTATCCTCTTCATCACTTGAGGATTCTTTTACCTTTAAGGCCAGACCTTTTGCCTTTTTATCTTTTTGTTCTTCATCAGCAATCCTTGACAGATCCATCTCATATTCTCTTAGCTTTCCAAATAACTCAGCACTTGTCATCTGAGCTAAGTTCTTTGACTCTGTAATTGCTGTGACAGTTGGTTGCCATCTTCTGTTTAGTGACTTCAGGATTTTGACATTTACTTCTTCTTCCACGAAGTCTTTCCCTAATCCTTTTAGGTGATTTATTATGTGAATGAACCTCTTTTGCATATCCATGACAGTTTCACCTTGATTCATTCTGAAGGTTTCATATTCCTGAATGAGTGTGTTCTTTCTAGCTCTTCTCACTTCTGGAGTTCCTTCATGTGTTACTTGGATTAAATCCCAAGCTTCCTTTGCTGTAGAACAAGCTGAAATTCTAAAAAATTCATCAGAATTTAGTGCAGAATGTATGATATTTAAAGCTTTTGCATCATTCTCTGCTCTTCTAATTTCACTTTGATCCCAGCTATCATATGGTTTCTCAATTTCTTTTCCTCCCTCTATCTTAGTGGGTATTTTGTAATCTGTGATTACAGCCTGCCAAATATTTCTATGAACAGATTCCATGAAAATTTTCATTCTAACTTTCCAAAAGGGATAGTTATCTCCACAAAACAATGGGGGTCTGTTTATAGAAGCACCTTCAGCAAACGGTAATTGATTACCAGCCATCTAACCTTTCTAAAGATCTAGTCTTGAATGTTTTACAAGATACAGCTCTGGTACCAATTGTTGGTCCCTACGGTTAGAATCTAGAAGGGGGGGTTGAATAGATTCTATGTTATTTTTCCTTTTCTTCTTTGCTTTCTAAATCTTTACCAAACAAATCTTGATTTAAAACAAACCTTTAAACAAAAAAGGTAATTCAGAGTTATAAATGCACAGCTTATCCAACAAGATTTGAATAACAAGATATGTAAAGATTGAATTTATCAATTACCAAGAATCTTTAAAGTTCAGTTTTAATCTTATTTAAAGATAATTTTCATGTGCAAGGAAACAGTTATTTCAGTTATATTCATAACGGAGATAATCTATTTCCTGTGATGGTAATCTATTACCACGAGTTAGAATAACTGAACTAATTGTTTCAGCTCCTGTTTTAATCTATTACCTAACATGGTAATCGATTAACACGATGCCAAAATAACACAAAACTCACATTTGGAACAGAGGTAATCGATTACTTTAAAGAGGTAATCGATTAACACGATCCTTTTTCCTCTTGAAATCATCAGAATCAGTTTGGTAATCTATTACCACACATGGTAATCGATTATTCCAGTATCAATCAGTTTTTCAACATGAGTCAGGTAATCTATTACCAGTTCAGGTAATCTATTCCTTAACTCAGAAAATTTCTGATGTTTTCAAGTTTTCATTTAAAGTCTCAAACACTCAGTAAATTAATACTTCATGTTCTCAACAATGAATGAAATAAGAAAAATGAGTATTATGATATTTTCACCTTCATGTTAATTACTAATTTTTAACACATAACAAACAAACACATACAAGCCTAATCTTTTAAACAAACAATACATTATCCTTTTGACATAGGCTTAAAATAAAAAGCAACATGAGCAAAACATCAAAACTAAAACTTCTAGGGAACATCTTCCAGATGTAGATTCTTCAATCTTCAACAGTACATCGTTATTATCATTGTCCACATTCAATCTAGGCATGCATGTGGAGAAGGAAAGAGTCTCATAAATGTCAAATGTTGAATCTTCATGGTCATGAGTGTCATGCATACTTTACCCTTGTAGAATAACTGACCGACTTTTGTTAGGAGGATCAATAACATAAAACAATTGTTGTATTTGGTCTATCATGATGAATGACTCATCTTTAGAACCTACCTTCTCCAAGTTAACTAAGGTAAAACCTAGATCATCAATCTTGACTCTAGTGTTACGATCAATTCACTTACACTTAAAAATTGACACTCTAAAACTTGTATAATCGACCAACCATATGTCTTCACTAGTGCAAAAATCACTTTTAAAATCGGGGTTTTAAAATCGGTTAAAAAATAGCCGATTTTAAAAGTGACGCAATGACAATTTTGTAAATAATGACACTATTTTTTAAATCAGTTAACTTTTAACCGATTTTAAAAGGTCTCTGAGGCTACTTTTAAGATTGATTATTTTAGAATCGATTTTATATGTAGTATATAAAATCAGTTCCTAAATGAATGATTTTAAAAAAGCTACTTTTAAAATCGGCTATTTAAGAACCGATTTTGTATACTACATACAAAATCGGTTCTTAAATAACTGATTTTAAAAATTATGTACTCAAGGAATAAACTCGTTCACTCTTGCGTGTGCTCTATCGCCTCCAATCTCTCATCTCTCTATCTAGGCCCGTCGTTCTCATTTCTGTCAGGCCCTCAATTCCTGCCTTTACTTTCTCGCGCTCTCATCAACTCTGTTGTGGTCGTAAGAGTCAAGTTTCTTTATATAGAAGACCTAATAGCCTCTAGCATCTCATTCTCTTTACAAGACTACTATATCAAGGTAACATCCATATTTCTTTGTTGCTTTATTCTCTACGCACACCGACATTCTCTATTGTTATGATTTTCAATCTTCATCTTTAGGTTATGCCATTGTGTTGTTAGATATTTTTTTTCTCTTTTCTTATATTCCTTTTGTTGCCCGCCTTTGCATTTTGTTGTACGAAAGAGACTTTTTGGAAAAAATGAATTTTTGCTCCATCCATGGAGTGTATGAATTTCTTGGAATGTAGATAGACCAAAAGAGGGAATGAAGGGATAATAATAGGAATTATAGTCCCGTTGGAAAAAGGGGCACCTATGGGAACATCTCTACTGACGAACCATTTCAATAGTAAGGGTGCTGCCGTGCCACGAGGCATGACCATAGAAGTAATGAAAAATAAAAAGTTACGTAGTTGGACCATTTGCTCTATTCGTTAGAGTTTCGCTTCTCTAGAGAAGATGAGACGCTAAAAATGAAAGATCGAGAGGCAATACCTTTAATCTCTATGAAGATCGGGAAGAAGCGCATGAAGAAGTTCACGTGCCCCAAAAGTGATCGCAAAATCTCCGTCAAGCCAAGTTTGGTGTGGACCAAAGGGTATTAACTCTCGTGTCAGGAGAAAGTTGAAGGGATGCAGTTTGATGCCCAACATTTTTTATGGTTTAGACAAGAAAACATGCCATATTTACCTAATGGTTTCAAGAAATTTGTTATGCACAATGGGAAAGACTTGGAACTTCTTATGATGCATAATAGGACATACTGTAATAAGATTGCTCACAGTGTGTCCACAAGGAAGAGGAAAGACTTAGTTGAAAGAGCTGTTCAACTTGATGTTGTTGCAAAAAACAAAGCAACCAGGCTTCATAGCTAGGAAGATGAACAAATCCCAATGAATGGGAGTGATATTTATGTTTTGTAGTGAGCTATGATTGATATCCTATATGGTAGCTTTTGATTGTTTTTGTTATTTTCTTGACGAAAATCTTGTTTCACGTCATACATTTTTTTATGTTGCTTACCGTGTGTTTGCATCCGCGTTTTAACGTGGTTTTTCACGTTCAACTTGAAGCAATGAATAGCTGCTTCTACGTAAATCCGTATGTAAACGTGGAGAGAGACGAAAGAATTACGTTTCAAAATGAAAAGCAAACACACACTTAGCCTTGCTGTTGCAAAATTTTTCACCCAATTTTGAGATTAAAAAATTGTTGAATTAGAAAGAGTAGTGATATTATGTAGATAATTTTTTTAAGTAATTGTACTTATACATAATTTTTTTATGTAGATAATTTATAATATATTTTTTTTATGTTGCTTATTACCTTGTTATTGCATATAAGTATGTAACTATACTAACTAGCATTTAACTACTCTGTTCTGATTTAGAAGCATAACTAAATATGATTACTCTATTATGATTCAAAATATGATTACTCTTCCAATATATAGGAAACATCTTACTCTAATGTGTACTGTAGCCTTTATGTTTTACATTACTATTACCTTGGGATGTTGTGTAGCATATCTTTCTACTAGTTACAAAATCATAGAAGCCATTTTACATGGTTTTTCTGTTGGTTACAAAATCCTATGCTATTATGAATATTGGAACAAATATACATGCTAAGAATCTATGTTTGACAAATATATTGTTGAAGCAGAGAGTGTACTCATATATTATGTTTGGTTGCATGTAACGAGGTGTACGTGTAAGGAAAATAGGTGTGTGCGCTGTCTAGGTGTCTACATTTGCTTTATTCTTTCTTACGCTGCTTCCACGTAACATTTTCATGCATTTATAATATATTACCCCATATTTCTCATAGGGAGTAATATTCTATATAAGCTGCATTGCAACATCATATATATAGCTCGAAAAATAATATTACTCATTATTCAGACATGTTGTGAAACAATTTTGTTTTTTTATTTCTCAAGTAAGACTAATAGATAGGATCAAGGGTCTAGACTCTTCTAGGTTTGGGCTCATCTCAAACGGACTAAGTTGGTTAATGGACCATTTTATGGGCTAATTCTTTGTATTTCTTTATGACCGGTGATAAACACACCTCCATTTTTATATAAATACACTTCCTTTTTTTTAATATATAAAATTTCTAAATTACCCTTATTTGCACCTCTTTTTTTTTTCTTCTTCCGTGCACCTCTCTTCTTCTTCCTCCTCCGCACGTACACCTCTCTTTTTCTTTCTCCTCGGCACACCTCTCTTCTTCTTCCTCCGCACGCACACATCTCTTTATAAGTTGTATCATTGACGTTGTTATATGCGTGAGGTTTACAAAATTATGCATACCTTTGAGATCTACTTTGGTACCAGCTAAAGCAGAAACAACATACAACCTGTTTTTCTTGTCCTGTTTAAATTAAAAAAAAGTGTAGCAATCAGAGCACAAAACGCATAACAATTTAAAACCAAAAAAGGATAAAGAATATATAGATTTCAAATTTCAGTTAAATTATAGCATACCTTGAGAAACAAGTTCTTGCTCAGCCCACCCCCCAAGTGTCCAACATATTGAGCCTGAAAAGTGAAAACGGATACTGAATCAGAAATATGAATATAAAATGAACAAGACATGGCAGATAATATTAAAGGATTTTATCTGAGCATCAACGGTCAGAACAACTGGATGCTCATACTGGGAAAATGGAATTTGAAGCTCCTGTGAAGAAAAGAGAAAAAAACGCAACAGTTAGTGAGGGGCAATGAGGGAAGCGAAGGTGCACAAAACAGAAATGTTGGAAGCTCGTTTTGTAAAACCTTCAAGCGCGCCAGAAGTTGTTCCTTTGAGAAACCCATGATGACTACGAGCGGCGAAATGAATGGTGATGGAGCCGGAGCGATTGCAATTCGCAGTGCAAAACAAACTACTGCGTTCCAATTCCAAACCCGAAAATAGTGTGTAATAATAATATGGGTTATGGGTTATGGGTTATGGGTCAGTCACTCAATGTCCACACCTCCAAACCCGTAAATCGTAATAACATTTAGGCAGATGATAAAGACACCAATGGTTTATGCTGGATGATGGGGAATCCATGGGATCAGTCTCTCCGGAAGAGAGGTGCGCGTGCGGAGAAGAAAGAAGAAGAGAGGTGTGCGTGCGAAAGAAGAAGAAGAGAGGTGTAAAAGAATAAGAGAGGTGTGCGGAGGAGAAAGAAGAAGAGAGGTGTCCGGAGGAAAATGAAGAAAAGAGGTGCAAATAAGGGTAATTTAGAGATTTCATATATTTAAAAAAAAAAGGGGTGTATTTATATAAAAATGGAGGTGTGTTTATCACCAGCCTTTCTTTATTTGAGTCTTAAGATTGTGTAAGCCAAAGACTAGAGATTGATTGAAATGTGAAACCGTAAATGCATATGAGTGACTAGTTTTAAGACATTTTTAAATTCTTGGTTAAATAATCTTGAAGCATTAAATTGTAAATGAACTTATTTTTGGCCCGATTTCATTTTTACTTTTCTTTTTCTTAAAAGGAGAAGCGGTGCCAAATATTATTAATAAAAATTCTTATTTTTTGCTGAGTTCTTTTTACTTCAAATAATTAATATATATTGTCTTACATGTAGAAGTTTTAAGTTTGATTTAAAGGGGGCGAGACATAAAAAATTAATAAACAAAATTTAAATTTCTACTTACATAAACACATGTAAGAGAAAAAAAATGATACTTTTAATTCTTATATTGATTTTTGCTTACTTATGTTGAGTTTTTTTTTTTTCCTTTTGATACCTCGTTGCTTTATATTTAATTAGGTATCTCTTATATTGACAAATTAGGTACATATTTGACTCACCATTGCTTTATATAGACAAATTAGGTACCCAACTTAGAAAATTAGATACCTTGTATGTATGTGTTATATATTTGTGTTTTATTAATAATTTGTGATATAATTAATGTCTTATTAATTTAGTGTTTAAAAAAATTAGGTACTTTATTTGATTTTTTATAAATTAATATGATGTTAAATTTATGCACGCATTGAGTGAACCTTAGTTTTCCCTTTGAAATTTAATACAAATGATTAAAATAGTGAGATTAACATTCATGGTCTATGTTTTTTTATTAAGAACAGAAGTTATGGATAAAAATTGATTATTGAATCGAAGTTGGATACATGCATCACATATGAGTGATCAATATGAGATTGGAGTAGAATATTTTATTGAATATGTAATACGGAATGCTAATGATGATATGAATGAAATGTTTTCTTTGTCCTTGTGTTAATTGTTGTAATACTCACTGGGATCCAAAAGTGATTGATCAAAGAATACTAGCGCTAATGGTGAAGTTAGCGAGCCAGGAGGTGTCGCCACCGGCCCGAAACGGGCTTTCGGCATTCGCGAAGGATGGTTGGACTCTTTTATTTGTTTAAAAATATGGATTGCTAGAATGACTTATTCTCAAACTGAGACCTCGTCAAACGAGCAATTTTATTAAAAGGCTCACCAATCCATGTTAATCCCAAGCGGGACCCTCCATGGATTAGCGGTTTTCATAAAAAGGAAGGGTTCATGGAGTCGCCACCAATGTTTTACTCAAAACATTGGAAAAAGAAATTTAAGGCAATCGATTCAAAAATCGACTTCGGCCATTACAACCAGAGTCGGGTAAGGGAGTCGGTTACGCGTGGGGAAGGTGTTAGCACCCCACAGCGCCCCTTCCGGGTTCCCTATGACAGATTATTTCTAAAAATAATAGTGCGAAATTACTAAATTACCCCTATTTATTCTAAACAATTTTAACTTAACTATCTACATGATGACAGTTAAATATACACACAGAAAGCAGTAAAAGAAAGGTCTTAAGAAGAAACCTTTGAAGCGTGCTTTTATATTCAAGTAAAACTGGGAAGCTTTTTGGCGTTCCCTCGCTCTACAAGCCCGCTCGCTCCCTCCTAGAAAATTTTAACTATGGAAATCCGGAGGATTTCCCTTCGACTCAGTTCGAGACTCAAGCAAAAAGCTCAGAACTCGAGAACTTTGTCGGATCAACTCTCCGAGTGATTTCTAGGCAGAGCACTGCTCAAAAAAAACCCAGAATACTCAAGAAGAGGGTTAAAACTCAGTGTGAAAGTGTGAAATGACGTCCCATTGACGTCATATTTATAGGGAAGAGGCTCAATACGGTTTATGAGGGTCAATACGGTCAACATTGAAATTTTGAACTAATACGGCCGTATTGAATTCAATACGGCCGTATTGAAGTTCAAAAAACCTCAATACGGCCGTATTGAAGTTCAGTGCGGCCGTATTGAAGTTCAGTGCAGCCGTATTGAATTCAATGCAGCCGTATTGAAGTCCAGAAACTTCAATACGGCCGTATTGAGTTCAGTGCGGCCGTATTGAAGTTCAAAATGTTCAATACGGCCGTACTGAACCTCTGGGAGGCCGTATTGGGCTTCTTTCCTCCCACTTTTCTTATTTTAGCTATCCTAAGACCTCTAGACCTATAGAGAACCCTCCTTGGGCCTTCTGGAAGTCCTTCTGGCTGATCTTCCTTCAGTCTTCGAGAGTCTTCAAGCTTTATTTCCGACCCGGACAATTTTAGGGGTCTACAGCTGCCCCCCCTTTACTTAGTCGGACGGCCTTTTGGTGTACCGGCTGACAAGTAAAGGAGTTGACCCAATTGTCCGGGTGATGTGCCAACCTTCTGACTTGTAGTGTCTTCCGGTGGAAAATTGTTGAGTAGCCTTGTCGCCACCGGCCCGAGACGGGCTTTCGGCACTCGCGAAGGATGGTTGGACTCTTTTATTTGTTTAAAAATATGGATTGCTAGAATGACTTATTCTCAAACTGAGACCTCGTCAAACGAGCAATTTTATTAAAAGGCTCACCAATCCATGTTAATCCCAAGCGGGACCCTCCATAGATTAGCGGTTTTCATAAAAAGGAAGGGTTCATGGAGTCGCCACCAATGTTTTACTCAAAACATTGGAAAAAGGGATAAGGCAATTGATTTTATAAATCAACTTCGGCCATTACAACCAGAGTTGGGTAAGGGAGTCGGTTACGCGTGGGGAAGGTGTTAGCACCCCACAGCGCCCCTTTCGGGTTCCCTATGACAGATTATTTATTAAATAATAGTGCAAAATTACTAAATTACCCCTATTTATTATAAGCGATTGTAAATTAAATATCTACATGATGATAGATTTAAATATACACACAGAAAGCAGTAAAAGGAAGGACTTAAGAAGAAACCTTTGAAGCGTGCTTTTATATTCAAGTAAAACTGGGAAGCTTTTTGGCGTTCCCTCGCTCTACAAGCCCGCTCGCTCCCTCCTATAAAATTTTAACTATGGAAATCCGGAGGATTTCCCTTCGACTAGGTTCGAATCTCCAAGCTAAATGCTCGGAATTCCAGAACTTCGTCGGATCGACTCCCAGAGAGATTTGTAGGGCAGAACACTGCTCAAAAACCCCAGAATACTCAAGGAGGGAGTCAAAACTCAGTGTAAAAGTGTCAAATGACGTCCCATTGACGTCATATTTATAGGGAAGAGGCTCAATACGGTTTATGAGGGTCAATACGGTCAACATTGAAATTTTGAACTAATACGGCCGTATTGAATTCAATACGGCCGTATTGAAGTTCAAAAAACCTCAATACGGCCGTATTGAAGTTCAGTGCGGCCGTATTGAAGTTCAGTGCAGCCGTATTGAATTCAATGCAGCCGTATTGAAGTCCAGAAACTTCAATACGGCCGTATTGAGTTCAGTGCGGCCGTATTAAAGTTCAAAATGTTCAATACGGCCGTACTGAACCTCTGGGAGGCCGTATTGGGCTTCATTCCTCCCACTTTTCTTATTTTAGCTATCCTAAGACCTCTAGACCTATAGAGAACCCTCCTTGGGCCTTCTGGAAGTCCTTCTGGCTGATCTTCCTTCAGTCTTCGAGAGTCTTTAAGCTTTATTTCCGACCCGGACAATTTTAGGGGTCTACAGCTGCCCCCCCTTTACTTAGTCGGACGGCCTTTTGGTGTACCGGCTGACAAGTAAAGGAGTTGACCCAATTGTCCGGGTGATGTGCCAACCTTCTGACTTGTAGCGTCTTCCGGTGGAAAATTGTTGAGTAGCCTCTCCAGGTTGTTGCATACCTCGGCGTTTCTGACAACCTCGGTAGCTAAGTTTACCCTCTCCAGGGTCAACTTCACTCGACGCCCGAGCCGGAAGTTGAACACCAACGTGCCTCTGACAACGCTGATGGTTGAGTACCGCCTCTCCAGGCCTAGCCTCACTCGACGCCCGAGCCGGAAGCTAGACACCAGTGTTAACATCACCGATGATTGAGTACTGCCTCTCCAGGCTCTGCTTCGGTTGTTTCTGACGACCTAGGCAGCTAAGTTTACCCTCTCCAGGGTCAACTTCACTCGACGCCCGAGCCGGAAGTTGAACACCAACGTGCCTTTGACGACGCTGATGGTTGAGTACTGCCTCTCCAGGCCCTGCCTCTCAACATGAGGTAGTTGAGTATTGCCTCTCCAGGCCCTGCCTCTTAACATTCAGCAGTTGAGTATTGCCTCTCCAGGCCCTGCCTCTTAACATTCAGCAGTTGAGTACCGCCTCTCCAGGCCCTGCCTCTTAACATTCGGCAGTTGAGTACCGCCTCTCCAGGCCCTGCCTCTTAACATTCGGCAGTTGAGTATCGCCTCTCCAGACCCTGCCTCTTAACATTCGGCAGTGTGAGTTTACCCTCTCCAGGGTTTTGAGATGATTTTTGTCTCCACAGTCCACAATGCTGCTTCGACGTTTTTTCTGATTTTGTGCCGCTGAGGGCTGGATAACGCAGGGATCCGACTAGGGGATGTGCAGTCATTCATAGGTTCCTGTGCCCCAACTTGCATTGCATTGTTGGTACCCATGGGGAATTTCTGACTCCTTGGGGTGTAGACACAGATGCTCTCTCTCTGAGTTGAGCGATGCCTTATGTTTAGCTGACGTCCTTTGACGTTGTGGAGTATCCCGGTTATCTTTATTCGGGTGTCTCTCTTTGATTTTTCTGATTTTTGTAGCCTCTGTGTAGGCTATTATCCACTGAGGGTATTCTGGATGTTGATTTTGATTTTGTCTCCACAGTCCACGATGCTGCTTTGACAATTGTTTTTGATTTTTGTGCCACTGAGGGCTGGATAACGCAGGGATCCGTCTAGGGGATGTGCAGTTACTCATAGGTTCTTGTGTCCCAACTTTCCTTTGCATAGTTGGTGCCCATTGAGGAATTTCTGTTTCCCTGGGGTGTAGACACGAAGATGCTCTTTCTGAGATGAGCGGTGCCTTATGATTGGCTGACGTCCTTTCGACGATGGTGGAGTATCCCGGTTATCCTTATTCGGGTGACTCTTTTTGTTTTTCTGGTTTTGTCGCCTCTGTGTAGGCTGTTATCCGCGGGGGGATTTTGTCATTGATTGTGATTAGCCTCTTCTGTTAGGCAGATCATCTTGACGCTTGATGTTTGGCCAAGAGCCGGATTCCACTTGGGGAATGATTATTGATCTTTTGATTTTTTTTCTTTTTGTAGGAATGCCTCTTGAGTAGGCGACTGGGGATTTGGGGATCTTATGTATCCCAGAGTATTATTTAGGAAGCCTCTACAGGCTTAGCCTCACTCAACGCCTGAGTTGGAGAGCTATCTTCCACTGAGGAAGTTTTAAGTCCTTTGACTAGATATACTGCTTGGGTGATCGTGTTTCCATTGGGAATTTTGTCGATCTTGCTTTGATAGCTCTCGCTGGGGATTGTTGAAGATTGAAGAATCTACATCTGGAAGATGTTCCCTAGAAGTTTTAGTTTTGATGTTTTGCTCATGTTGCTTTTTATTTTAAGCCTATGTCAAAAGGATAATGTATTGATTGTTTAAAAGATTAGGCTTGTATGTGTTTGTTTGTTATGTGTTAAAAATTAGTAATTAACATGAAGGTGAAAATATCATAATACTCATTTTTCTTATTTCATTCATTGTTGAGAACATGAAGTATTAATTTACTGAGTGTTTGAGACTTTAAATGAAAACTTGAAAACATCAGAAATTTTCTGAGTTAAGGAATAGATTACCTGAACTGGTAATAGATTACCTGACTCATGTTGAAAAACTGATTGATACTGGAATAATCGATTACCATGTGTGGTAATAGATTACCAAACTGATTCTGATGATTTCAAGAGGAAAAAGGATCGTGTTAATCGATTACCTCTTTAAAGTAATCGATTACCTCTGTTCCAAATGTGAGTTTTGTGTTATTTTGGCATCGTGTTAATCGATTACCATGTTAGGTAATAGATTAAAACAGGAGCTGAAACAATTAGTTCAGTTATTCTAACTCGTGGTAATAGATTACCATCACAGGTAATAGATTATCTCTGTTATGAATATAACTGAAATAACTGTTTCCTTGCACATAAAAATTATCTTTAAATAAGATTAAAACTGAAGCTTTTAAAAGAGAATTTTCACACACAGAAAAAAGAGAGATACTTACACGAACAAGAAAATTTTTTTTGAATACACATTACTGCAAAAGAGAAAAAGATTTTCTGAAAAAGAAAGAAAGAACATATCTGCTGAAAATCAACTTTTGGAAAAAGAAGTGTGCAAGATCAATTCAAGAAGATGAAGTTCATATAGAAAATTCATTCTAAACTGGTTTACGTTGTTGAAGATCATATCTACACGAACAGGTGTACTCGTTTCTGATCTTTTGTTATTGTTTGAATGGTTTTAACTCTTGAGATTAGAGAATCTCTGGAAGAGTTGTGTAAAGAGAAATCTTGAGATAGGTTTTTCTCAAGTAGGATATTGTGGGATCAATATTCTTGGGTTATATGTTTCTTGTGGAGTCAAGAAATGGTTTGTTAATCTTGTAGGTGTCAAGATTTGCTTGTTAAATTCATTGATTGGATATTGCTTGTGCAGGGTGCATGTAAAGAATATCAATAGTGGATTTGACTGGATTTAGAGGTGTATCTAAATCTGAAACTGGATGTAGGCCTTTGGATGGCTGAACCAGTATATATCTTGGTGCATGATTTTCTTAACTCTTACACTCTTTACATTCTGTATAAGTTTCTTGATTAATGTTGTATGAAGAAAAACATTATCTGCAGAAACTGAACTTTAAAGATTCTTGGTAATTGATAAATTCAATCTTTACATATCTTGTATTAATTGTGTTATTCAAATCTTGTTGGATAAGCTGTGCATATATAACTCTGAATTACTTTTTATGTTTAAAGGTTTGTTTTAAATCAAGATTTGTTTGGTAAAGATTTAGAAAGCAAAGAAGAAAAGGAAAAATAACATAGAATCTATTCAACCCCCCCTTCTAGATTCTAACCGTAGGGACCAACAATTGGTACCAGAGCTGTATCTTGTAAAACATTCAAGACTAGATCTTTAGAAAGGTTAGATGGCTGGTAATCAATTACCGTTTGCTGAAGGTGCTTCTATAAACAGACCCCCATTGTTTTGTGGAGATAACTATCCCTTTTGGAAAGTTAGAATGAAAATTTTCATGGAATCTGTTCATAGAAATATTTGGCAGGCTGTAATCACAGATTACAAAATACCCACTAAGATAGAGGGAGGAAAAGAAATTAAGAAACCATATGATAGCTGGGATCAAAGTGAAATTAGAAGAGCAGAGAATGATGCAAAAGCTTTAAATATCATACATTCTGCACTAAATTCTGATGAATTTTTTAGAATTTCAGCTTGTTCTACAGCAAAGGAAGCTTGGGATTTAATCCAAGTAACACATGAAGGAACTCCAGAAGTGAGAAGAGCTAGAAAGAACACACTCATTCAGGAATATGAAACCTTCAGAATGAATCAAGGTGAAACTGTCATGGATATGCAAAAGAGGTTCATTCACATAATAAATCACCTAAAAGGATTAGGGAAAGACTTCGTGGAAGAAGAAGTAAATGTCAAAATCCTGAAGTCACTAATCAGAAGATGGCAACCAACTGTCACAGCAATTACAGAGTCAAAGAACTTAGCTCAGATGACAAGTGCTGAGTTATTTGGAAAGCTAAGAGAATATGAGATGGATCTGTCAAGGATTGCTGATGAAGAACAAAAAGATAAAAAGGCAAAAGGTCTGGCCTTAAAGGTAAAAGAATCCTCAAGTGATGAAGAGGATAGCAGCAATGAAAGTTCTGAACAAGAAGAATTAAATCTAATGGTGAAGAATTTCAGAAAATTCATGAGAAGGAAGAACAACAATAAGAGATTCTCCAGTCAGAAGAAATCCTTCAAGAAGAATGAAAACTCATCTCCAAAGTTCAAATGTTTTGAATGTGGAAAAGCTGGACACATGAGAGCTGACTGTCCAAGCCTGAAAAAGAATGAGGAGACGAAACAAAAGTTCAGATCAAAGAAAAAGAAAGCATACATAGCATGGGAAGATAATGCCTCAACAACTTCAAGTGATAGTGATGAGGATCAGGAAGCAAATCTCTGTCTCATGACCAAACATAATTCAGATTATGAGGTATATGATTCTGACTCATCTATTGACTCGTATGATGAATTGCAAAATGCATTTGCTGAACTGTATGCTGAAGCAAAGAAATTAGAAAAATCAAATAATGTTTACAAAAAGAAAATGACACACATGAGAGATAAAATTTCTGATTTAGAGAATGATAACAGGAAACTACTTTCAGATATCTCTAAACTAAAGTCACCATGTGAGAACTGTGAAACATTGTATGCTGCATTAAAAGCAAAGGATAAAGAAAAACAGAATGTTAATGTTATGAAATCCATTAATTCCCACTCATGTAACTATTGTATGAAATCTGGTCATAACTACTACAGATGCATGATAAGGAAATTTGGCATTCCTAGTGGAAAATATAAATGGATTAAGAAATTAGATTATGTACTCACTGATTCTCCAGGACCCAAGATCCATTGGGTACCAAAATCAAATTGAATAACTTGTGTTGCAGGTGTGCTTGAGAGCAAAGCAATCAATGTGGTACTTAGACAGCGGCTGCTCAAGACACATGACAGGAGATAAAAGCAAATTTATCTCATTACAGGAAAAAGAAGGAGGATCTGTAACATATGGAGATAACAACAAAGGCAGAATACTAGGCTCAGGCAGTGTTGGTAACAATTCCAATACTCTCATTGAAAATGTCCTGAAAATCTCTTAATGATGAAGATGAGATAGGTGACAGTATTACACAAGAAGAAGAAAAACTGGAACTACAGCAGAAAACACCATCTGAAGACACATCACTACCCAAAGAATGGAGGAAACCCAAAGATCTATCTCTGGATAACATTCTTGGAGATATAAATAAGGGAGTTTCTACTAGACACTCTTTTAATCTTCTAAGTGATGATATGGCATTTGTTTCTCAAATTGAACCATTATGTGTGGAACATGCATTAAAAGATGAATTCTGGATAATGGCCATGCATGATGAACTGAATCAATTCAAAAGAAATGATGTTTGGATTTTAGTTCCTTTCAATAAGAATATGAATATCATTGGTACAAAATGGGTTTTCAGAAACAAACTAAATGAAGAAGGTGTTATAGTTAAAAATAAAGCTAGATTAGTAGCCAAAGGATACAATCAACAGGAAGGTATAGACTTTGGTGAAACATATGCTCCAGTTGCTAGATTAGAAGCTGTTAGGCTTTTACTTGCATTTGCTTGTGTGTTTGATTTCAAACTATATCAAATGGATGTGAAAAGTGCATTTTTAAATGGTTTAATTGATGAAGAAGTTTATGTAGCTCAACCACCTGGTTTTGTTGACTGCAAATTACCTAAGCATGTTTACAAGCTCAAGAAAGCTTTGTATGGACTGAAACAAGCTCCAAGGAAATGGTATGAAAGGCTGAGTAAGTTTCTACTAACTCATGATTTTCAAAGAGGTAATGTTGATAAAACTCTTTTCATAAAGAGAAAATCAAAAGATATTCTGCTGATTCAGATTTATGTTGATGATATAATATTTGGATCAACTAACCAATCTCTTTGTGGAGAATTTGTTTCCAATATGCAGAAGGAGTTTGATATGTCTATGATGGGAGAATTAAGCTTCTTCCTAGGACTACAAGTCAAACAAATGGAAAATGGAATTTTTCTACATCAAACTAAATATAGCAAAGAACTGTTAAAGAAATTTGATATGGAGAATTGTAAGATATCAAATACTCCTATGTCTACTAATTGTTATCTAGATAGTGATATTGCAGGAAAAGATGTTGAAGAATCAATGTATAGAGGGATCATTGGATCTCTTCTGTATCTAACAGCTAGCAGACCTGACATCATGTACAGTGTATGTGTATGTGCTAGATTCCAATCAAAACCAAAGGAATCACATCTGAAGGCTGTAAAGAAAATACTGAAGTATTTGAAAGGCACAATCAATGTTGGATTGTGGTATCCTAAAGGTACTTCTCCATCTTTAACTGGTTACTCTGACTCCAATTTTGCTGGTTGTAAATTGGATAGGAAAAGTACAAGTGGAACGTGCCACACGTTTGGAGAATGTCTCATATCGTGGCAGAGCAAGAAACAAGCTTGTGTAGCACTCTCAACTGCTGAAGCTGAGTATATAGCTGCTGGAAGCTGCTGTGCTCAGTCAATTTGGTTTAAACATCAACTTCAAGACTTTGGTTTGAAGATTGATCACATACCACTGAAGTGTGACAACACAAGTGCAATTAACATTTCAAGGAATCCTATTCTACACTCAAGAACTAAGCACATTGAAGTTAGACATCACTTTATCAGAGATCATGTAGAGAAAGGAGACTGTGACATCAAATTCATAATGTCAGAAGATCAACTTGCTGACATCTTTACAAAGCCTCTACCAAAGGAAAGATTTTTCAAGCTAAGAACCAATCTTGGTATCATTAGTGAGTCCAATCTATCCTAAATCTCATAATTAAAGTATGATTGTGTGAATATGCATGAAATCGCTAAGCACTTATAGGTTTAAACTTGATGTATGTGCACTCATAATAGGAAATCACACAAAACACAGTATGCCCTGTATCTGCACACATTTCTCTGTGATAATCGATTACCTATCGGGTTAATCGATTACCACTCACTCACTTGCATAATTACCCTGTTTCAGTTGCGAGATAATCGATTACCAACTGGGTTAATCGATTACCTGACGCGAACCCCTATTTTTTTGTACTCAAAAACCCTCTTTAAATCTGTTTCGAATTCAAATTAATTCAAAACTCTCTCCATTTTTACTTCAAACTAAAACGAACGAAACCCCTGGTTCCCTTTTCTATCTCAAAATCTATTTCAAAACCTAACCCTAAGCCCCATTCATGGAAAGTCTTGGCAAAGGAAAGCGTGTAAAGCACATAGCCAACAGAGATTACCCTCGTCCTACTACTCAAGGTCAAGGTACATCTAAAAAGAAGAAACAAGAGTCCTCTCGTCCAGAACTTGAAGAAGAATATTCTCATTCGTGGTTCACAAGGAAGTCTCAAGAGGAAACTTTCAATGAGTCTTTTGCTTGCAAAGACATTGTGGCTCCAAAGGTACTCTACTCGTCTTGGCTTATAGAGCAAGGTTTTACATTTCCTACTCTGTTATCTAGTCAAGGAGTTAGCAAATTTGTTGGGTTAAGTGGACTGTACTACCCTGATCTTGTTAGGGTCTTTTACTCAAATTTGGGAAGAGATGAAAATGGTGCTTTGGTTTCAGAAGTTAAAGGAATAAAAGTTACTCTATCTGCTGATGTATTTTTGAAGATTGGTGGATTAACCAGAAATGGTATTAAACCTACCTTCAATGAATTAAAGATGAAAAATTTCTCAATAGATAAAGATACGTTTTTTATGAGTATGCTGAGGGATGTTTCAGCCTGGGAGGCTAATAAAGAATACAAAAGAAAAGAAAAGAGGAAAATTACATATAATGCTGGAGGTCTACGAATGGAAGATAGACTCCTACATTATGTAATTGTCTGGATTCTGGCAGCAAGGGGGAGCAATCACGCACAAATCAGTGAAGAAGATATGGCACTGCTCGCAGCTTTTAAGAACAACATTCAAGTTGATTGGGTATATGTGGTAGAAGACATAATGCTAAAGACAAGGAGGTTAATGGACTGCAAGTGTCCATATGCTGTGTTCATAAGCAAGGTATTGGTGTTCTATAAAGTTCCCTTAACTGGTGAAGCAAGAGAGGTCACCAGAGATGTTCATGATATCAAGGATAGAGCTCTGAAAATGATGAAGCTAGTGAAAACAGATGCTGGTTGGATAGCAAAGGAAGATGTTCCTACTGCTGAGACTACAGAGCCGTCTCAACCTGAAGTTCAAACTGAAGAAGAGGAAGGTGCTGAAGAGCCCAAGCCTCTTTCTACTTTTGAGCTATCTGTTCTGGCAAAGCTAGATGACATCAGAGAAACTCAGAGAAGAGATTATCAAGAGCTGAAGGCTTGTTTTGAATCTATATCTGAACGACTGGATGCGATGAACATACCCAACCCTGAAGAACTTTAGTTATGCATTACATTTTAGGCACTGCATTTTAATTTGTTCTGCATAAATACTTTGATTTATATTTCAGACTTAAAGTTTGTAATAGTTGTAGTATTTGTATGCTTCTGAACATTTTTAATGCTTATATGATGAAAGTCTTATTAAGTGCTTGTTGTTTTTGTTGCATAAGTATCATGTTATTTCTCTGTTTACTCTATTTTTTTTTTGGTTTGGTTAAGCCAAACAGGGGGAGAAATTCATGAGAAACTGATTAAATGTTTATATGGTTGTTTATGTATTGTATAAGAAAGAAATGGAAATAGAACTGCATAATGCTTTGTATGGAAGTTTTTGTTCTAGACATATGCAGGTTCAAATTCAAGTTCAAATTTCAAACAAACAAGTGAAACAAAACAACATGATGATTGTGAAAGTCAACATGAAGAGTTTGGCTCATCAAAACCAAAAAGGGGGAGATTGTTGAAGATTGAAGAATCTACATCTGGAAGATGTTCCCTAGAAGTTTTAGTTTTGATGTTTTGCTCATGTTGCTTTTTATTTTAAGCCTATGTCAAAAGGATAATGTATTGATTGTTTAAAAGATTAGGCTTGTATGTGTTTGTTTGTTATGTGTTAAAAATTAGTAATTAACATGAAGGTGAAAATATCATAATACTCATTTTTCTTATTTCATTCATTGTTGAGAACATGAAGTATTAATTTACTGAGTGTTTGAGACTTTAAATGAAAACTTGAAAACATCAGAAATTTTCTGAGTTAAGGAATAGATTACCTGAACTGGTAATAGATTACCTGACTCATGTTGAAAAACTGATTGATACTGGAATAATCGATTACCATGTGTGGTAATAGATTACCAAACTGATTCTGATGATTTCAAGAGGAAAAAGGATCGTGTTAATCGATTACCTCTTTAAAGTAATCGATTACCTCTGTTCCAAATGTGAGTTTTGTGTTATTTTGGCATCGTGTTAATCGATTACCATGTTAGGTAATAGATTAAAACAGGAGCTGAAACAATTAGTTCAGTTATTCTAACTCGTGGTAATAGATTACCATCACAGGTAATAGATTATCTCTGTTATGAATATAACTGAAATAACTGTTTCCTTGCACATAAAAATTATCTTTAAATAAGATTAAAACTGAAGCTTTTAAAAGAGAATTTTCACACACAGAAAAAAGAGAGATACTTACACGAACAAGAAAAATTTTTTTGAATACACATTACTGCAAAAGAGAAAAAGATTTTCTGAAAAAGAAAGAAAGAACATATCTGCTGAAAATCAACTTTTGGAAAAAGAAGTGTGCAAGATCAATTCAAGAAGATGAAGTTCATATAGAAAATTCATTCTAAACTGGTTTACGTTGTTGAAGATCATATCTACACGAACAGGTGTACTCGTTTCTGATCTTTTGTTATTGTTTGAATGGTTTTAACTCTTGAGATTAGAGAATCTCTGGAAGAGTTGTGTAAAGAGAAATCTTGAGATAGGTTTTTCTCAAGTAGGATATTGTGGGATCAATATTCTTGGGTTATATGTTTCTTGTGGAGTCAAGAAATGGTTTGTTAATCTTGTAGGTGTCAAGATTTGCTTGTTAAATTCATTGATTGGATATTGCTTGTGCAGGGTGCATGTAAAGAATATCAATAGTGGATTTGACTGGATTTAGAGGTGTATCTAAATCTGAAACTGGATGTAGGCCTTTGGATGGCTGAACCAGTATATATCTTGGTGCATGATTTTCTTAACTCTTACACTCTTTACATTCTGTATAAGTTTCTTGATTAATGTTGTATGAAGAAAAACATTATCTGCAGAAACTGAACTTTAAAGATTCTTGGTAATTGATAAATTCAATCTTTACATATCTTGTATTAATTGTGTTATTCAAATCTTGTTGGATAAGCTGTGCATATATAACTCTGAATTACTTTTTATGTTTAAAGGTTTGTTTTAAATCAAGATTTGTTTGGTAAAGATTTAGAAAGCAAAGAAGAAAAGGAAAAATAACATAGAATCTATTCAACCCCCCCTTCTAGATTCTAACCGTAGGGACCAACAGGGATTTGTTCCGTGAGCTTGAGTTGAGATATCTCTGGGGAGTATTATTTCTGCGAGCCTCTCCAAGCTCAATTATTCTGTATGATGAATTGGTTTTTTGTTCAGCCCGAGAATGCGAGCTGAGACGTCTTTTGGAGAGTATTATTTCGGCAAGCCTCTCCAGGCTTAATTATTCTGTGGGAGTATTATTTCAGCAAGCCTCTCCAGGCTCAATTATTTTGTGAGAGTATTATTTTGGCAAGCCTCTCCAGGCTCAGTTATTCTGAGAGTATTATTTCGGCAAGCCTCTCCAGGCTCAGTTATTCTGAGAGAGTATTATTTCGGCGAGCCTCTCCAGGCTCAATTATTCTGTACGATGAATTTTCTGTATTTTGCCTTTTTGTTGATTTTGGCTTATTCTGTGTTTTTGCCTTTTTTGATTTTGGCTTTTTTCTGTGTTTTTGCCTTTTTTGATTTTGGCTTTTTTCTGTATTTTGCCCTTTTTTGTTGATTTTGGCTTTTGTTGTACAGAAATAAAAGTGTTAAAAGATTTAGACTCAAAGAGTGAAAAAATTTCATTCATTAAATAAACATGAAATTTTGTACAAGGGAAATGATGGGACGCAGCCCATTCAAACAAATACATAAAAATAGGAGAAAGAAAACCGGTCTTCATTCTTCTGCCGGCGGGTCCTGTGGAGGAGCGGGGAACTGGCGGTGCATCCAGACCGAGAGATTGTCGAACCCCTGCACCAAAGTGTCCAGTCGAGCATCGGTGCTCTGCTGCCATGCGCCGATACTGTGCTGAAAAGCATCGAATTGAGTATCGATGCTTTGCTGTAAAGCGTCAAAGCGGGCATCAAAGTAGGCCCTATCCGACTGTGAGGTGCCGGCCTCTGGCTGTGGGCTGCCGTCGCCCTGAAGATCAACGTCATTGAAGAGCTCGGCGAAGGCATCAGGGCCGTCCGCTCGTACATACCTCCCTCCTGACCTCGCTATGATCTTCATACTGATCAAGGTGGAGGCATTAATTGGCTTCGGTGCCAATGGCCCTGGCTCTACGCCGTCTGGGCATCCCCAAGTCTCCGCAAGCCGTGAGAGGAGTGGGGCAATCAGGATGTATCCCTGCCTAGATCCTCCTTCTCGTGCCCCCAAGTTCCTAACGTGCTCGAGGAAGAAGTATCCGGGGTTGGCCCTCCGACTGGTGGCCATGCAGTATAATGCTAATAAATCCGGCCGTGTCACCGACTCGGGGCTCTTCCACCTGCCATGGATGGTGCTGGTGAGGATCTTGTGACAGATCCGAAGAGCGGTCGGGAGCCGGGTGCCCTTCACCCCGGCATGATAGTCCTCATGGCCTGTGATCGCTCTCCACATGTCGACCGGGGTCCACTGATCAGGCCACTCGCATATAGCATCTCGATATGCGAGCTGATCAGTCCTGCTGAAAAATCCTGTCTGGACGTTGAACTCGTCCAACGTCAGTGAGCGGTACCCCTGATTTATCCAGAAGTCAACTGAGCAGACAGCCTCCCCAAAACTGTTTGTCGACTCAGTAACGCCGACAGTGGCCAAAAACTCCTTCGTCGCCGTCAAGTACAGGTGAGAAGGGGAATCAAGGAGGAATCCCCATCCTATACTGTTGAAGTAGCCTCGGACTTCATCCTCCAAGCCCACTGTACGGAGAATATCAAAGTCGAGCACCCTCGACGGCTCGAAGGTGAATGACTCTATGAGCTGCAGCCGTTCCTGATGTCTGTCTGTCATCTCACGTCGAGCTGGGGCCCTCTGCCTCTTTCTAGATGATTCTGCCATTTCTGAGGTTTCTTCTTGAGGTTCACTTACAAGCAGGATGCAGAGGAATGAAGATTGGAATGCAAAAATGAGAAGGAAAACGCTTATTTATAGACAAATTTTCGCCAATACGTCCCGTATTGATTCAATACGGCCGTATTGGTGTAGCCGTTATTGGGCAATTTTGGCAACCAATACGGCCCGTATTGAATTTAATACGGGCGTATTGGAGGTCAATACGGGCGTATTGGATTTAATACACCCGTATTGAAGCTGAAAGGTTGCTTCAACGGTCGTCTTAATACGGCCGTATTGAATTCAATACGGGCGTATAAATTTTTTTTTTTTTTTTTTTTTTAAATAAACAGAGAATAAGTGATCTTCTAGTACACCTATCATCTGTATGCATGTATGCAGTATGATGCACCTGATTCTATTTGATTCATTTTTCAAAAGAATTAATCGATGCGTTTTTTGCTTGGATTGTGCCATTCCTCCAGACGGACTGTGTGCTGCCGACTTTTATGACCAAGGAATGATGCATATTTGTTTTTTGTGTCATCAACCCAATGATCTTTCCCTTCCTTTAGAAGATGTGTCAACCCTCCTATTGACCACTATATCTCCATGTTTCCACTAGATTATTAAAAAAAATCGCTGGGACAAGAGAGAAAAGAAGGAAAGGATATATTTTCAAAAGTTTGTGTTTTAGAGGGGATTATTTACTTTTTGAAAGATGGATTTTGTAAGAATGGCTTGGCCAATGGTAGGCTTAAGTGTTTAGGCTTGTTTGATTAAACACTTATGAAGTTAAGCACGTCTTGGTTATTAACGTTTGTGATTTGACAACTTGGATAGCTTTTCTTGAGCCCCTTTGTTGAATTCAGTTGGTGGTACCATCATGGATTTATTCTGTTTTTCGATTGCCCTAACTTTTGCCTAAAACACCCATTTGTGGAGTTTTAGCGGGCTTTTGTTTTTGTTCATTATTTTGTAACCCTAATTTTTGCCTAGGTCACCCTCTTGTGGGATTCCTAGCGGGTCTTTTGCTCTTATTTTTGCGCAGTCCCCTTTTTTGGGTTTCCTGCCGAGCTTCTTTTATTTTGAAAGATTTCTTTTTACCCATGATGGCACTTGTCAAGGCCAAGGGAAGGTGCTCCAAGTTGTCACACACACCTCCACATAAAAATGATGTGGGTTTATTATTATTAAGGTGATTTTAACCTCATTCATGTTCATTCAAACAGGGTTAAATAATGTGGTTTAGAGTTTTATTGCAAGCAAGAAAAGAAGCAATAAGAAAGAATGATTTTATTATAATCATAGTGGAAAACATGTGCCCTATCGAGGCTCGGGGGTCGGGCTGTCCCCGAGGAGTGATCTCTAATAGTCACTGAATTTACACATCCCTATTAGAAGGAAAAGGACACTTGATGACGACAGTTGGCCTTGACGTTTGTGAACCAGCCTTCCTAAAGATCTGGCTTAAAGAACGTCGAGAAGGATCTTGATTCCTCTTCGTTCTTTGATCTTTAACAGGGTTGTATCCTAACCCTTGTTTCCCCGGATTATCCTTAATGATGGGTAGCTCCGGAATTCCTTGGGAGTCTTTGCCAAGTCCTTGTCCCGGCAAGTATCCATTCTTGGTGAGCATATGAGCTGCCTTCTTCATTTCTCGGGGAAACGTCTCAACATTGGCAATTTCCAATGCTTGGAAGGCGGTTTCCAAAGCTTCCTCTGCTGCATCCACATAAGGTATGGTGGATGGCTTGCTGATGAGTATGTCATCTTCGGCTTGTACGGTCACCAGTTTGTCACCCACTATGAACTTGACTTTCTGGTGGAGCGTAGAGGGTACAACTTTCGCATCATGAATCCAAGGTCGGCCGAGGAGACAGCTGTATGCAGGAGTAATATCCATTACTTGGAATTCGACATTAAAGATAGTGGGCCCAATTTGGATTGGGAGACTGATTTCTCCCACCACTTCTCTTTTAGAGCCGTCGAAAGCTCAAACGATCATGTTTCTCGGGCGCATTTGGACTCCCTTGATTGCCACTTGATCAAGCGTTCTTTTGGGCATCACATTCAAGGAAGATCCGTTGTCCACCAAGACTTTTGCGATGTGATACTCCTTGCACTTTACAGAGATGTGCAAGGGCTTGTTGTGATTTGATCCCTCGGCGGGGATCTCTTCATCGGTGAAAGTGAGGTGATCATTAGCCGTGATGTGACTAACAATCCCCTTAAACTTGTCTAGGGAGATGGTATGCGACACATATGCCTCGTTCAAGACTTTCAACAGAGCTTGTCGATGCGGTTCGGAGCATAGGATCAACGACAACAGAGTAATCTTTGCTGGCGTCTTATGAAGTTGATCCATGATGGAGTACTCGCTTTGTCGGATAAACTTTAACAGCTCATCAGTCTCCTCCTCGGATTCTTTTTCCTCGGTCTTCTCCTTTTCTTTTCCTTTATTCTTGGGAGCTTTATCGTGAAGATCTTCGGGAGTGTAGATCCTGCCACTCCTAGTCATGCCCCCAAGTCCAGCGATGTTAGAGATATCGCTGTCGGCAGAAGAGTGTATGTCGTATATCCATGGCACAGCCTTATTTGATTCGTAGGGGAAAGGCCTTGGAGTGATGATCCTTAACGGTGTCGGACCTTTCCCTTTGTCTGTCTTGATTACCAACAACGGAGTTGCCGTGTGCTTGCTTGGTGCAGTTGTTGGTTTGCATTTAATTACCAATGGCGTGCGATCCATTCTGAACATACGCATCGATTAATTCTTTCTTTTTATTAATATTTATTATTAAATTACCGAGAGAGATAAATGCAAATGAATGACTAATGAGATGCAAAGGCAATAAATCTCAAAAATACAATTTTATTATTTGAAGAAAGTGTACAACTTTTATACAATGCTTTGAAGCAACTTTTTACAAAAAGAGAAAAGCCGGTAAAAACCCACAGGCGGGTTCATATGTCTTTGCCATTCATCTTCGGCTTCCTCCACATGACGGCCCATTGCTTCAATCTGAGTATGGACTGCTTGGCTCATATCATCACTGATTTTCTGAGCATCTTTCACTTTTTGTATATAATAGTTGATCATGGCCTGTAGCTCATTAAGCTCATCCTCGGCCCGATCCTTCTCCTCTTGGAGTTTGGCCATTTGTGCCAATCCTTCCCTTTCCTTTTTGCGGAAGTCGGAAAGGTTTGCGGCTTGTCGTTGAACAACTTCCCGCCATTGTTGCGCATCGGATCGAGTCAAAAGCAGATCGTCTTGCATATCCTTGATCAACTGTGCCTGCTTTGAATACTCGGCCTCAAGGTGTGCTATCTTCATGTTGACTTCTTGGAGTTGACTACTCGGTTCAACCTTTGGCATTTTGGGTGCCCGAGTAGTCTCCTCATTGAGGTTAGCACACTCATCCTTGAGCCGCTCTATCTCGTGGTCTTTCTTCTTGCATTGCCTTTGAAGACCATCAATAGTGAAACTGGATTCTTCATTTTTCTCTTCAAGAACTCTCATTTGAGCTCCCATGATTTCCAGTTTCTTGGTGAAGGCATCGACTTGCTCTTGCAACACCTTCCTTGTTGCTGTGGTTGCACAAGAAGTGGATGGTTGAAGCACCCCCCTCTCGCTCCTCCATTTCTCATAATCGATGGAGACGGATACCCGAGGCTTTCCAAGCTCGAGATCTCCCTCATAGGTTGGTCTCTCCCACGCTCTCATGACAGCGTGCATGTCCTTCTGATGCTCGGAATCGAAGGAGAAACACGACCCTCCAAGCTCCTTTATAGTAGGAATGGTCTGAGTCCTCATCAGTTGCCTCATAACCAATCTAGGTGAGTAGGCTATGCAACCTCTGAGGCCCATCAATGGTATGCTTGGATAACTGCCGCATCTCATCAATACATGGCTTGGACGGAACCAAGGGCAAACCCACGTGAAGTGCTCGATACTCCACTGTTCCATCTCTTCCTTCCACTCAGAAGCATATCGGCGGCGTACGGGAATTTTCGAAAAACTCCTCAAAGGGTCGGGCAAGGTCCCCATATGACTAGAGGCATAGAAATGAGTGATGCTCCATACATACAGCAAGGAGGTGCAGCATCGGATGATTTTTCCTTGCTTCTGTTGAGACAGATGAACAGAGAGCAAGGTGTCGGCAAGAATAGCAGGCACGGGACTCTTCATGTGTACGTCCCAAGCGAAGAAAGCGTCCATCGCAGCATGGTCCACTGTGTTAGCGTGAAAGGGGAATAGGATCATCCCAAACACAGCTAACGCTAGAGTCTTGTTGAAAGCTAACCAATCTCCCTCACCAGCCAAGGAAGAAAGGTGGTCCTCAATCATAGCAAGCTTCCAACCTTTAATACTGCCGTTCCCCACTAAGGCAGCTGATCGTGATGGTAATTTGACCTGAGTGGCAACTCTCTCCACTGCCACATGGTTGTCATGAAAGATATAGACCCCGGCTGATTTGGGCCATCGTAGCATGAGCTCGTACTCCTCGAGAGTAGGAACTAGATCAAACTGGGGGAACTCGAAGCAGTGCAAATCGAGACTCCAGAAGTGAACCAGTGCTCTCAGAAATGCTGGATCCACACAGATCTTCATCAAGTCGAGGACTCGTCCATATGATTTCTCAAACTTGACGCGAGCCTCTCTTGGCATCAAAGTACAGAGGTGATCCAACCTCTCAGCACGGTATAACAAGAAGTCTACTTTCTTCAATTGCCCATGCATCTCCTTAGACCTCTCCATATTCTACAATACAATGCATGATATGAGATGATGGAGATGAATATGCATGCATAGTGTTTATTCAACTAAGCATTATCATGTTTTGGGATTTTCCTAAGATGATGCATGATATTGCTTGGTTTGGATAAATAACCCTTTTTTCCTTTTTTTGGGTATTTTGTTTTTTGTATTTTTTTTGGGTGAAAAGGGAAACTACCTATATGAATGTGATGAAGGTAGATGTTAACACCATGCAATGGAAGATTCTTATTCCTATTTATTCTTATTTTAAAAAGGAATGTTGTATGTTTAAAAGGTGCAATGTATGCTCAAACAATTTCACATAATCAATGCACAAACAATTCACTCATCCACGAACAGTCACGAGCGAATCACGAGGTAGGGGTATCCTGCAGAAAAGTGCATATTCAAGGTGGATCTAACTGTTCTCACCGGTCTGAGGCCCCCAAGGTGCCCCCATTATAGGGACCCAATTCCTCTCGTCGTAAGCCGATGGAAAGCTCCAACGCACTGTCGGACTCGAGTTCATGGTTATCACCTTGAGTGATGCTTTCCGACAACGGTCTACGGGCACCTATAGACCCATTCGACAACTGGCCGTACTAACATCCACTCCCTATGGCTTACCACTCATGCCCCCGGGTATAGAGGGAACTGTTGTGTGCAAAGGTTTGTGTGCAATTTATATTTCAAACAATTGCAGAAAATTAAACATACAACAATTATTAAAGCCAAATAGATAAACATGTTATCATACAAGCAAGGGGTAATAAAGTAATTTTAACTATTATTTGTTAAAAATAATCTGTCACTAAATGGGACTGACTCTCGAGGCTTCCCCAGTGGAGTCGCCATCTGTCGCCACCGGCCCGAGACGGGCTTTCGGCACTCGCGAAGGATGGTTGGACTCTTTTATTTGTTTAAAAATATGGATTGCTAGAATGACTTATTCTCAAACTGAGACCTCGTCAAACGAGCAATTTTATTAAAAGGCTCACCAATCCATGTTAATCCCAAGCGGGACCCTCCATAGATTAGCGGTTTTCATAAAAAGGAAGGGTTCATGGAGTCGCCACCAATGTTTTACTCAAAACATTGGAAAAAGGGATAAGGCAATTGATTTTATAAATCAACTTCGGCCATTACAACCAGAGTTGGGTAAGGGAGTCGGTTACGCGTGGGGAAGGTGTTAGCACCCCACAGCGCCCCTTTCGGGTTCCCTATGACAGATTATTTATTAAATAATAGCGCAAAATTACTAAATTACCCCTATTTATTATAAGCGATTGTAAATTAAATATCTACATGATGATAGATTTAAATATACACACAGAAAGCAGTAAAAGGAAGGACTTAAGAAGAAACCTTTGAAGCGTGCTTTTATATTCAAGTAAAACTGGGAAGCTTTTTGGCGTTCCCTCGCTCTACAAGCCCGCTCGCTCCCTCCTATAAAATTTTAACTATGGAAATCCGGAGGATTTCCCTTCGACTAGGTTCGAATCTCCAAGCTAAATGCTCGGAATTCCAGAACTTCGTCGGATCGACTCCCAGAGAGATTTGTAGGGCAGAACACTGCTCAAAAACCCCAGAATACTCAAGGAGGGAGTCAAAACTCAGTGTAAAAGTGTCAAATGACGTCCCATTGACGTCATATTTATAGGGAAGAGGCTCAATACGGTTTATGAGGGTCAATACGGTCAACATTGAAATTTTGAACTAATACGGCCGTATTGAATTCAATACGGCCGTATTGAAGTTCAAAAAACCTCAATACGGCCGTATTGAAGTTCAGTGCGGCCGTATTGAAGTTCAGTGCAGCCGTATTGAATTCAATGCAGCCGTATTGAAGTCCAGAAACTTCAATACGGCCGTATTGAGTTCAGTGCGGCCGTATTGAAGTTCAAAATGTTCAATACGGCCGTACTGAACCTCTGGGAGGCCGTATTGGGCTTCATTCCTCCCACTTTTCTTATTTTAGCTATCCTAAGACCTCTAGACCTATAGAGAACCCTCCTTGGGCCTTCTGGAAGTCCTTCTGGCTGATCTTCCTTCAGTCTTCGAGAGTCTTCAAGCTTTATTTCCGACCCGGACAATTTTAGGGGTCTACAAGCCTCTCCAGGTTTTGTGCATACCTCGGTGCTCTGGACAACCTCGGTAGCTAAGTTTACCCTCTCCAGGGTCAACTTCACTCGACGCTCGAGCTGGAAGTTGAACACCAACGTGCCTCTGACGACGCTGATGGTTGAGTACTGTCTCTCCAGACCTTGAGTACCGTCTCTCCAGACTTTGAGTACTGTCTCTCCAGACCTTGAGTACCGTCTCTCCAGACTTTGATTGAGTACCGTCTCTCCAGACTTTGTTTGAGTACCGTCTCTCCAGACTTTGTTTGAGTACCGTCTCTCCAGACCTTGTTTGAGTACCGTCTCTCCAGACCTTGTTTGAGTACCGTCTCTCCAGACCTTGTTTGAGTACCGTCTCTCCAGACCTTGTTTGAGTACCGTCTCTCCAGACCTTGTTTGAGTACCGTCTCTCCAGACCTTGTTTGAGTACCGTCTCTCCAGACCTTGTTTGAGTACCGTCTCTCCAGACCTTGTTTGAGTACCGTCTCTCCAGACCTTGTTTGAGTACCGTCTCTCCAGACTTAGGCAACTGAGTTTGCCCTCTCCAGGGTCTGCGTCCGTGTCTTCTGATCACTTCGGCAATGCGAGTTTACCCTCTCCAGGGATCTGAGATGATTTTTTTTTTTTGTCTCCACAGTCCACTATGCTGCTTCGACGTTTTTCTGATTTTGTGCCACTGAGGGCTGGATAACGCAGGGATCCGTCTAGGGGATGTGCATTCATTCATAGGTTCTTGTGCCCCAACTTGCATTTGCATAGTTGGTACCCATGAGGAATTTCTGACTCCTTGGGGTGTAGACACAGATGCTCTTCTTGATTTGAGCGATGCCTTATGTTTGGCTGACGTCCTTTTTGACGTAAGTGGAGTATCCCGGTTATCCTTATTCGGGTGTCTCTTTTTGTTTTTCTGGTTTTGTCGCCTCTGTGTAGGCTGTTATCCGCTGGGGGATTTTGTCATTGATTGTGATTAGCCTCTTCTGTTAGGCAGATCATCTTGACGCTTGATGTTTGGCCAAGAGCCGGATTCCACTTGGGGAATGATTATTGATCTTTTGATTTTTTTTCTTTTTGTAGGAATGCCTCTTGAGTAGGCGACTGGGGATTTGGGGATCTTATGTATCCCAGAGTATTATTTAGAAAGCCTCTTCAGGCTTAGCTTCACTCTTCGTTTGAGTTGGAAAGCTATCTTCCACTGAGGAAGTCTAAGTCCTTTGACTTGGATATTTTGTTTGGATCATGCTTCCGTTGGGGAATTTTGCTGATCTCGCTTTGATAGCTTTCACTGGGGAATTTGGCCCGTGAGTGGAAGCTGAGATATCTCTGGGGAGTATTATTTCGGCGAGCCTCTCCAGGCTCAATTATTCTGTGGGAGTATTGTTTCGGCAAGCCTCTCCAGGCTCAGTTATTCTGCATGAGTATTGTTTTTTGTTCAGCCCGAGAATGCGAGCTGAGACGTCTTTTGGAGAGTATTATTTCGGCAAGCCTCTCCAGGTTTAATTATTTTGTGGGAGTATTTTTCTAGCAAGCCTCTCCAGGCTCAATTATTCTGTGGGAGTATTATTTCGGCAAGCCTCTCCAGGCTCAGTTATTCTGTGGGAGTATTGTTTCGGCAAGCCTCTCCAGGCTCAGTTATTCTGCATGATGAATTGGTTTTTTTGTTTAGCCCAAGAATGCAAGCTGAGATGTCTTTTTGGAGAGTATTATTTTGGCAAGCCTCTCCAGGCTCAGTTATTCTGTATAATTTGTTGGATTTTCTGTATTTTGCCTTTTTGTTGATTTTGGCTTTTTCTGTGTTTTTGCCTTTTTTGTTGATTTTGGCTTTTTCTGTGTTTTTGCATTTTTTTGATTGATTTCGGCTTTTTCTGTACAGAAATGTCTCTGAGGAGTATTATTTTGGCAAGCCTCTTCAGGCTCAGTTATTCTGAGAGAGTATTATTTCGGCGAGCCTCTCCAGGCTCAATTATTCTGTGAGAGTATTATTTCGGTGAGCCTCTCCAGGCTCAGTTATTTCTGAGAGAGTATTATTTCGGCAAGCCTCTCCAGGCTCGGTTATTCTGTATGGTGAGAGAGTATTGTTTCTGCAAGCCTCTCCAGGCTTAATTATTCTGAGGAAGTATTTTTTCAGCAAGCCTCTCCAGGCTCAATTATTCTGTACAAACTGAGGAGTATTTTTTGTATCCTTGCCTTTTTTCGTTTTCGGCCTTTGTTGACTGCTGTCATACACAAGCAATTTTCTATTTTTTCTATTTTATGCAATTGCCTCATGATAAGGTCTTTGAATGTGCAACTAATGTGTGTGATGCACAAATGCAAGTTTTATTATTTAATGTTTTTAGAAAAATGAATGGCTCTCCCTATCCTCCTTTTCTTGGAGGAATTTCTGTCATCGACGTGAGAGAATATTTTTGTGAGCCTTTTATGCAGGAGATTATGGATTTTATAGGAACCCCTCCAATTTTCTTTATTGACCGATTATTAAGGAATTTCATACAATTTTTTTAGAAATACCAATTTTAGAGGCATAATCACATGGTCAAGAGAGAAGAGAAAATGAATAGATATTTTATTGATATTCACAAGTGTTTTTACAGAAAGATATACAGAAGGTTTTTCTGAAGAATGGCTGGCCAGGGTAGGCTATATACATTGGGCTTAACAATTATATCTGTAATTGTTGCTCTTTACATTCCCCTAGTTGCTTCGGGTGAGATGCCTGAGCCAGGAGCGTAGATGCTGCAAGACGCTTGCTTCTAGAAGATAATCACTTGAACCGCCTTTCGGTTTTCGATTCAAGTGACCGTTGCTTGCTTTGCTTTTACATCTTATTCTTTTGCCCCTAACTTTTGCCTAGGACGTATCCTAGCGGGGATAATTTTGCCTTTGTTTTGCCTAGTACCCTTGTACTGGCGGGCTTTTTGTTTTGCCCTAACTTTTGCCTAGGACGCCCTTTTTGGGTTTTCATCCTAGCGGGCCTATGCAAGCAACGTCTTCAAGCATAGTACTTCTTTACCACGTCAGCGTTGACTGGGTATCGAAGTTCTTTTCCATCCATGTCTGTGAGGATCAATGCTCCTCCTGAGAAGGCTCGTTTTACCACGTATGGTCCTCCGTGATTTGGGGCCCACTTTCCGGTTTTGTCCTTTCGAGTTGGTAGCAATTTCTTCATTACCAACTCTCCCTCATGGTAGACTCGAGGGTGGACTTTCTTGTCAAAAGCCTTTTTGGTCTTCCTCTGATAGGCTTGACCATGGCATATGGCGTTCAACCATTTTTCTTCAATGAGGTTCAACTGGTCATACCGGCTTTGAACCCATTCTTCCTCGGAAAGTTTTGCTTTCATAATTACCCTTAGAGAAGGTATCTTGACTTCGACGGGTAGAGCTGCCTCCATCCCATAGACGAGGGAGAATGGAGTAGCTCCTGTAGATGTGCGTACTGAAGTCCTATAACCATGAAGAACGAAGGGTAACATTTCGTGCCGGTCTTTAAATGAGGCAACCATCATTTGCCCTATTTTCTTGATGTTCTTATTGGTTGCCTCGACTGCCCCATTCATCTTTGGCCGATATGGGGAAGAGTTATGGTGTTGGATCTTGAATTCTTGGCACAGTTCTTCCACCATTTTGTTGTTCAGATTAGATCCATTATCAGTGATGATTTATTTCTCCGTGCTTCCACTAGATTATTCTAAAATCATTTGGGACAAGAGAGAAAAGAAAGGAAAGATATTTTTTGTTCTGAAGTTTGTGTTTTAGAGGGGATTTATTTTTCAAAAATGGTTTTTGTAAGAATGGATGGCCAAGGTAGGCTTATGTGTTTAGGCTTGTTTGATTAAACACTTATGAAGTTAAAAAGTCGTGTTGTGATTGACAACTTGGATAGCTCCCTTTGAACCTTTCTTTTTGAATTCGGTTCATGGTACCATCATGGATTTATTTTTGTTTTTTTGATTGTCCTTATTTTTGCCTAAAACACCCTTTTGGGGCGTTTTAGCGGACCTTTGTTTTTGTTTATTTTTGTAACCCTAACTTTTGCCTAGGTCACCCTTTCGTGGGATTCCTAGCGGGTCTTTTGCTCTTATTTTTGCGCAGTCCCCTTTTTGAGTTTTCTGCCGAGCTTCTTTTATTTTAAAGGATTTATTTTTATCCATGATGGCACTTGTCAAGGCCAAGGGAAGGTGCTCCAAGTTGTCACACACACTTCCACACATAAAAATGATGTGGGTTTATTATTATTAAGATGATTTTAACCTCACTTATGTTTATTCAAACAGGGTTAAAAATGATGTGGTTTAGAATTTTATTATAAGCAAGAAAAGAAGCAATGAAGAATGATTTTATTATAATCATAGCGGAAACATGTGTCCTTATTTCATCACTGATATGGGTCCCAATATTGACCTCTTTTATCTCTCGGCCCTGCCCCAAATTCACGGTCTCCAATTTCTCTTGACGAGCTTCTTGATCTAGCAATCTTTGCAGATCCGGAGAAATGGTCTCCTCATCACTGTCCAACTCAACCCATTTATCCTCAACTTTTCAGATCCCGGTCAGAGCGAACAATTACAGACATAATTATTTTATTGGTTCTGTTTAGGTTTAGAATTATTAATGTTAATGAGGAAAGAGAGAAAAGAACAAAAAAGAGAGTAAAAATGCCTCTTTATTGATATGTATTAAAACTGTAGAAAAACCCTTATTTACATGAAAAGGTTCTCATGATCTCGGGTACTGATCATGAGTCCCTAAAAGAGAAAAATGAAGGGGCCCTATCGTGGCTTGTTCTTCTCTCTACTCCTGCTTTGACAGAGGATTCTTGCTCACGTCGGGCGCTGTCAAATCGAAGGTAACCCACTCGGCATCAATAAGGTTTTGGACCTTGTATTTGAGAGCTAGGCATTTCTCTGTTGAATGCCCTGGTGCCCCCGAATGGTATAAACATTTGTCTTGTGGCTTGTACCAATCGGGGTAAGGTGGGTCGATCTTCCTTGGTGGAACATGAGCTAGAAGTTTGGCTTCTACTAGCTTCGGCAGGAGATCGCTATAAGTGGTCGGAAGTTTATCAAACTTCTTCACAGGGGTGAATTGCGATCTTCCCGACTTCGAAGTGAAAGTAGCCGAGGGTATGATTATAGCATTGACTCCTCCCTCTTTCTTCTTCCCGAAGGTCTTCTTAGCTTCATATGATTGGGAAGGCTTAGCCAGCTTCCCACTTTTGAGTCCTTGTTCCACTCTCTCCCCAATGGTGATGATGTCCGAGAAGAGTGTCGTTGTGTTCCCTATCATTTAATCGTAATAGGGACCAGTCAACGAGTTGATGAATAAGGACACCGTCTCCTTATCCGACAACGGGGGCTCTATCTGTGCCGCCAACTCCCTCCATCGTTGGGCGTACGCCTTGAAAGATTCATCATTCTTTTTACTCAAGGCTTGAAGATCTGACCTATCGGGTGTTAGGTCGATGTTGTATTTGTAGCGCTTGAGAAAGGCGTCGGCCAACTGCCTCCATGTGTGTACTAGATTTCCATCTAGCTGCATATACCAGTTGAGCGCGGTATCAGCCAAGCTCTCTTGGAAGCAGTGGATCAAGAGCTTTTCGTTTGTGGCATATGCAGCCATCTTTCGGCAGTACATGGTGAGATGACTCTTAGGGCAAGTCGATCCCACATATTTTGGGAAATCTGGCACTTTAAATTTGGGAGGGAATTGGATGTCCCTCACCAAGCACATGTCGGCGGCATCTTTGATGTCAAAATCATGCCCCTCCATAACCCTTAGCCGATCCTCAAGAGCATGGAATTGTTCCTTTGAAACCTCGGGCTCTTTAATCATGATCCCCGCCCCAAGGGGTACAGCTCGTGGAGGTTCTTCCTCATGTTCCTCCTCCTCATGATGATGGGACTCATGGTCACTGTGGTGAGACCCATGTACATTATGGTGACGCATGAGTTCCATCATTTGCGCCATTTGTTCTTTGAGCTGTGAGAGCTCGGCTGTAAGCTTCTTATTTTGGTCCTCCAGCGCTTCCATCTTCTTGATTTTCTGCGCGCGTGTGAGGACAGAGAGATGACCAGCCACTTTCTAAAATGAATGTTTTATTCTAATTAGTTTATTCATGGGATGAATACGCTCTTGACATGAGCTTGATAACCCTCCATTTTTAAGGCGTTGCCTTTTTAAAATGGAGTGTTACCACCCTCCTTGACTTATGATCCCTCCCCAACGGAGAATCTCGATAATTATGGGTCTCTTTTACTCATGTCAAGAGGTATTGGTGAACCTAGAATGCATGGTTTATGAGGATGCATGATATCTTATTGGTAATGATGCACATGCTCCTCACTTTTATTATATTTTCACACATTGGTTTTTCCTCTCATGTCATGACATTTTCATGCATGGGGATTATTCTTTAGACCTTATCGCGAGGTTATTTATTAATGCACAAACAATTGCACATAAGCATTTACACAAACAATTCACTCATCCACGAACAGTCACGAGCGAATCACGAGGTAGGGGTATCCTGCAGAAAAGTGCATATTCAAGGTGGTTCTAACTGTTCTCACCAGTCTGAGGCCCCCAAGGTGCCCCCATTATAGGGACCCAATTCCTCTCGTCGTAAGTCGATGGAAAGCTCCAACGCACTGTCGGACTCGAGTTCATGGTTATCACCTTGAGTGATGCTTTCCGACAACGGTCTACGGGCACCTATAGACCCATTCGACAACCGGCCGTACTAACATCCACTCCCTATGGCTTACCACTCATGCCCCCGGGTATAGAGGGAACTGTTGTGTGCAAAGGTTTGTGTGCAATTTATATTTCAAACAATTGCGGAAAATTAAACATACAACAATTATTAAAGCCAAATAGATAAACATGTTATCATACAAGCAAGGGGTAATAAAGTAATTTTAACTATTATTTGTTAAAAATAATCTGTCACTAAATGGGACTGACTCTCGAGGCTTCCCCAGTGGAGTCGCCATCTGTCGCCACCGGCCCGAAACGGGCTTTCGGCATTCGCGAAGGATGGTTGGACTCTTTTATTTGTTTAAAAATATGGATTGCTAGAATGACTTATTCTCAAACTGAGACCTCGTCAAACGAGCAATTTTATTAAAAGGCTCACCAATCCATGTTAATCCCAAGCGGGACCCTCCATGGATTAGCGGTTTTCATAAAAAGGAAGGGTTCATGGAGTCGCCACCAATGTTTTACTCAAAACATTGGAAAAAGAAATTTAAGGCAATCGATTCAAAAATCGACTTCGGCCATTACAACCAGAGTCGGGTAAGGGAGTCGGTTACGCGTGGGGAAGGTGTTAGCACCCCACAGCGCCCCTTCCGGGTTCCCTATGACAGATTATTTCTAAAAATAATAGTGCGAAATTACTAAATTACCCCTATTTATTCTAAACAATTTTAACTTAACTATCTACATGATGACAGTTAAATATACACACAGAAAGCAGTAAAAGAAAGGTCTTAAGAAGAAACCTTTGAAGCGTGCTTTTATATTCAAGTAAAACTGGGAAGCTTTTTGGCGTTCCCTCGCTCTACAAGCCCGCTCGCTCCCTCCTAGAAAATTTTAACTATGGAAATCCGGAGGATTTCCCTTCGACTCAGTTCGAGACTCAAGCAAAAAGCTCAGAACTCGAGAACTTTGTCGGATCAACTCTCCGAGTGATTTCTAGGCAGAGCACTGCTCAAAAAAACCCAGAATACTCAAGAAGAGGGTTAAAACTCAGTGTGAAAGTGTGAAATGACGTCCCATTGACGTCATATTTATAGGGAAGAGGCTCAATACGGTTTATGAGGGTCAATACGGTCAACATTGAAATTTTGAACTAATACGGCCGTATTGAATTCAATACGGCCGTATTGAAGTTCAAAAAACCTCAATACGGCCGTATTGAAGTTCAGTGCGGCCATATTGAAGTTCAGTGCAGCCGTATTGAATTCAATGCAGTCGTATTGAAGTCCAGAAACTTCAATACGGCCGTATTGAGTTCAGTGCGGCCGTATTGAAGTTCAAAATGTTCAATACGGCCGTACTGAACCTCTGGGAGGCCGTATTGGGCTTCTTTCCTCCCACTTTTCTTATTTTAGCTATCCTAAGACCTCTAGACCTATAGAGAACCCTCCTTGGGCCTTCTGGAAGTCCTTCTGGCTGATCTTCCTTCAGTCTTCGAGGGTCTTCAAGCTTTATTTCCGACCCGGACAATTTTAGGGGTCTACAGGAGGTGGTCAAGAATACTCACTAGGAGCCAGAAGTGACTGATCAAAGAATACTAGCGCTAATGGTGAAGTTAGCTGGCCAGGAGGTGGCCGAGAATACTCATTGGTAGCCAGAAGTGGCTGAGCAAAGAATACTAGTGTCAGCAAGTGAAGTTGACGAACCAGGAGTGGTTGATAATACTTGGGACCAGGAGTGGTCATGACCTGGGTGGTCTATAATACTCACTGCCAGCCTAAAGAGGCTGAACAAACAATACTTGTATTTCATTGAATATCTAGTGAAACCTTTCATTTGAAGGAGATTGTACGTAGCTTAGTTTGAGTGAACCAGTATAAAATATTTGCACTTTTATTTGAATGATCTAAAATACTGAAAACCTCGTCTAATGCTTATCGTCTATTAAAATTATCTTCAGAAGAAAACCACACTTATTCAATTTTTTATCTTACTGGGAGAAAAGGGGCCTTCTTGCGAAAATGTTTTAAAATTCCTTTGTCCACATACACACACATATTCAACCCCCCTTCTATGTGTTTTTCATGCTACTTTAGGATCTCTTCCCTCTGTACTGCATGATCCAAGGGATTGGATGTAATACCGGAGCTTTCTTCCTTCATCATGTGTAGGACTACAAAGAGAGATCAGGCACAACGAACTGCACCAGATACATAGTGGTCGGTTCGATGCTTGCCCGAGTCTCCGAGCACTACAAAGTCATCGATATTGACTCAAAGACTGGCCCACCCCCTCGCTCCCTTGATGCACTCATCCTCAGATCCATGGGCGTCATCGAGCTCACTCCTGGGGGGTACACAGTCAAAGAGGAGCTCAATGTCGACGACCTATTATTTGAGGACATGCTGGATTTGTAGCCACAACAGCAGCAATCACCCCAACCATAGTCTCAGCCAAAACTGGGACAACTTGCACATCCCCCACCGCACACAGGGGCAGATATCGAGGCCCTCCACCAGTGGATCGAGAGCTTCGACAACCATCTCACGAGCATGCATGAGGAGATGCTCCAGCGGCATCATCAATAATAACAGTGGCACGAGAAGATGATGGCTTGGCTTTAGAGGCGATTCCTAGATCCCCCTACCGAGGATTAGGCTAGTGATAGGATATTTATATTTTGTATTGTATGTTTATCTCAGTGTTGTACCCCAAAAGGCATATCTTATCTATGAGATTATCTTTTTATGGACCCACATATCTATCCACTTTAAATACATACATACATAAAAAAGAGGCAAAAGGAAAAAAAACAACAAGAAAAAAGGCAAAGCTTCCACATCTAGGAAAAAAGTCAAAGCTATAAGAAAAAGAAAAAAAGAGTACTAAAAAAACTCCTCAGCACAGAGATGAGGTTAGATGAAAAACAAATAGAAGGGGGGGGTTGAATATGTGTGTGTGTGAACAAGGAGAATTTTTAGAAACTTTTTCGCAATAGATAATTAGATTTGTCTAACAAGGTTTTAAAATGTTAGACGATTATACAAGATTTGCTCAGTTCAAGGTGTTAGCGTCTGGGAGTTTTGTTGTCTGCTTCCGAAAGATGTTTCTTAAGGTGATAGATTAACATTGTGCATCTTCCATTCAAAGATAGTTGAGTTTTGAAAATAAGCAGTAAACGAAACTTCAAGTTTGATAAATAAGTTGAACAAGGTTCGCGTCTGCGTATAAAAAATTGGTTTCAATGAGAAATAAGCACTTGACGAATTTCCATAATGACAGTTAATTTGCGTCCAAAATATAGACAAGTAGTGCAGACGTTTTTATACTAGTTCACTCAAACTGAGCTACGTCCAGTCTCCTTCAACTAAAGGGTATATTAAAATGAAGAACATTCGAGAATTATCGTCCACTCCTGGACCTAAGATTCTCGACCACTCCTGGCCCGTCGACTTCACTCATCAACGCTAGTATTCTTAAACCACTTCTGGTTCCCCATGTATTCTCGACCACTCCTGGCCCGCCAGCTTCACTCACCAGCACTAGTATTCTCTTATCAACCACTTCTGGCTAGCAGTGAGTATTCTTTGACAAGCCCCTCCGGGCTTTACAAGTATTCTTTGCTTAGCTTCATCAGGCTTCATAATAAACTTAAGCTTTGGCTTGAGTGCATATATAACTCTCACAGAGAGGGTTGAGATTTTTTTTACACTCTTTAAGGTTGCTACCTTAGTCTAACAAAGACTTGTATTTTAGTGTTTGGGTTACTCTCATGGAGAGGATGCATAGGTTTACAGTACTCACTAATGTTTTGTTCATATTTCAAACACCTTAGTCTCCAGAGATAAAAATACAATATTACATTGTACATATGATTATGAACGCTCATCTCTGGTCTCTTTGTCTTGTGGGCTTGATATCATTTTTTTTAAACGCCAGCCTTTTAAGGTTTGGGATAGTGATATATATATAGTCTCGTAGAATCTGCCTATTGGTTGATCTTTGAATATACCCGTTGAAGCAGAGCTTCCTTTTATAGGTGTCCGTTGAGGCAGACATAGTCGTGCATGATCAATTCATTCTGCTTATTTAATGCTTGAGTTCTTGCATTAAATTTTGCTTCCTATGATAAACCCTACTTGAAGTCTTATTTATCTTGTTAGCAATTGTGTCTAAATATAGCAGAGACCTAGGAACCTTTTTGTCCTTTCCTGGTCACGTAGCTTGTAGAATGTTGTCCTTAACCGAAACAGTGATGTACTTTTTCTAACACACGCATGCTTTTACTTCTGGGCTTGATTTTCTCGTTTCTTTCTTCTTCTATTTTTGCACATTCACTTTAGAGTCCTTGTTTTTGTGTGGTTGTAGATGGTGCTTGATTTGTCCTTTGAGACTTGATTCTTCATATGCTTTCATGGTAGTCTTTGTCTGCGTCTGGTAGTCCTTGTGTATCTCAAGTCTTGACTTTCTCCTGAGTATTGAATAACTTTCGTCTGGGTCTTGTTGACTTTCGTTTGATGCTTCTTGACTTGTCTATGTGACGCTTTTGTCTGTCGTATTGTGTCATCTAATGCGTATGTTTGTTTTGTCGGATCCTTGTTTTGCTTGACCTTGCTTCTTGACTTTCTCCTGCTCTTATACATATCTGAAACACTACTACACTTTTTGTTAGTAACAACAATATGTATTATATTTGTCTCATTCAAAATCTTGCTGGGAAATGCTTTATTTTCGTTTGACTGAAAAATTTCCCCCTTTTTGATGATGACAAATATAATTAATCAAATTAATTATTTCAGATAAAATTAAATCTTCTGAATCAGAGCAATTTGCAAGCTGCATATTATTCAATGTATTACAAGTCTCCCCCTTAGTATATGCTCTCCCTCTTACTTGATTATTCCTTAGAAGTGTATTTGATTAATTTTTTATTTATTTTTATTTCTCCCCCTTTGTAATCATAAAAAAAAATGGACAGAATAAAGTGTGAGAAACCAATTTAATAAAACAATAAGATACTTAGGACAAGAATTTTGAAATGTGAAGAGAAAAAAATTGTGTATTGAATGGAATGATAAGTGTGTACAAAATGAATGTTCAAACAGAAGTACACATTGTTTTTCTCTTCCTAATATGACTAATCTTGCATGGGCTATCGTATCTTCCTCAATATGATCATCCAGCAGGAGGTAGATCTTTGGAAAGCTTGGAGGTAATCAAGTTGAACAGGCTGTCAATTTTTTTTTCTGAGTCTGTTCTAAACCTGTTGAAATCCTTAATTGAGACATATTGTTGTGCTGGTTCAGAAGCAGATGGAAGTACCTCCATAGGAGCATATGCAGATATTGGTTCAGCGAAGATAGGCCCAGACATTTGGGATCCAGATTGTGTAACTTCGGAGGGAGCATCCCAAGGCATAGGCATACCTGGTTTCGAGGGTGGAATGTCCTTGCACCATTTATACTCTACCTTATGCCATGTGTTTGTGACCACCTTCCATTCATTCTTATATAAATCGAGATTGAATAGCATAGAATGAATGAAGTATCTTTTACTAAGAGCGTCAAGATCATACCCACGTCATCTATGAAGAAAGGTAGCAGATGTGTCGCTGAAGTGCATCACTTTGCATGGGGTCATCCATTGATACCCACGCAGCATTAGGGTCTTGGCCTTTTCTTCGTCTAAGAGACCAGACGGACTTGCCTCTTGACCGCACTTATGCATGAAGTTCTGATACAACTTTTCAATGTCATCTTCAGTGTATTGTAGTGCTCTGACCGAATCTTGTTGCCAGTCCAAGTTTACTCCTTTATAGTGGCAAACCTCAACCTTTGATGGCTTGGGCATTAGTCCCAGATGTAGTGCAGGTTCATTCATCATATTTTGATCGATTGGAGGAAGATGAGGGCAGATACAATCAGGATAGATATAAATTTGTATTTTTTACTGGAGTGTATAAAGAGGGAAGTATGTACAAATGTAAGGGTGTATCTATACATAGGCACAGATGGCCAATTGTTACAAGGTCTGACGCAGAGAGGGAGCGATAATGACCTATATGTACAGGAAAAAATTTATCAGGAGAATTAAATAATTCTACCTTTGGTAAATAGGATGGAGGCTTTCTTGGTTAGGTGGAGGATGAGGATTGTTGATGGACAGGACGGATGAGTTGAGGAGTCCCTTGTGGTGGAGTCCATGCTAGTTTGGACTTGATCACCCCTCCTCGATAGATCTTCCTCTTGAAGGTTGGTGGAGGAAGAGCAGTTATGGCACTGGGTGAAAGAGCTAGATAGGCCTCAGACAGAGAGAAGGGTATGTTTGGGCAGTATGGTGTGCACTCGTACACTCTTTCCTCATACTCATATTTCGGTACGGGAAGAGAATTTAGGCATGCGGAGAGGAGTCTTCAATTATTTGACTGTGAGGGTCAGTGACAGTAAGTGCAGGGAAGTGCTTCAACAAAAAATACACAGACAAAGGATGTTTGGGCATATCTTCTAAAGGTTGGGAAGAGGATGAAGAGGATGAGTGAGATTCTTGCTTAAGTCCATAAACAGGTGGACGAACAAGAATGGAGAATGGAGCTGGAGGGGGAGGCAGCTCCAGGTAATAGTACTCTGGTCCATATGTTGGCTTGTTGGACAAGATGGCTTCATACTTGTGAGTGTTCCTTTAAGAATCGAACAGAGGGTTCCCTAAGGCATCTAGTATGATTGAGCCTTCCTCAAACCAAGAGTACACTCGTCTATAGTATCCTAGGGCGTGGGTAGTGGGTGTTTGCAAAACATGGCGTCCGACCCAGTTGATGGGATTGCAAGCACAAAGCACACTGATCATTCTGTCAATGATGTATGGTCGTGGCTTTGAGCGTAGACCAATTCTGTTCCTCTTCATGACGTTCCTGTTGGTGGTGAGATGGGCAGATTGAAGAAACTATGTTTTTCCTTCAGGGTTTGATGAACCAAGATAAATAAGTGAATATTCATCAGTATTTGGAGGCATCCCTTCTAGAATTAGTGGATTAGTTGGTTCTTTGAGGGAGAATGATGAAAAGGAGAGGGGCCATGGAGGCAAGATCCTATAATCGATCCTGATAGCAAACTTCCTTCTCCTTAGGGCCAAGGTATTTACAGGAGAGGTATGTAATGAGATTATAATTAGGATTTGAGAAATGTAGGAAGGAAGGAGATATAGAATCATTACTTACGAAAGAGGGATGTACAGTGATGAGGGAGGAAGAAGCTTCCTTTTGAGTTCTTGTTTGAGCTGAAGAGACGATGACTTCAACTACAGGTTCAACAATGATCACCTTTTCGGCCACAGGTGGAAGGTTGCATGTTGACCTCTTAGGTGTCGCAACCCGAAAATTTCTGATCTTGCGACTAATGGTTTAAACATCCTTTTAAAGATCTCATCAATTAAGGAATGCCCGGACACCAGACTAATCCTTAATCAATGGTTTTGAAAATAGGTTCTATGGAGTCGCCACCAATGTTTTACTCAAAAACATTGGAAAAAGAAAAGATTTTTTTAAAAGATCCAATAATGACCTTGATAACCAGAATTGGGTTCGGGGGTCGTTTACGTGTAAGGAAGGTATTAAGCACCCTTACAACGCCCTAAATCGGTACCCTATGATGAAGTTAATGCAATAAGAAATAATAAATTAAATATTATATCCCCTTTTATTGATGATTATTTACATGATTTAAAATTTAAATTAACAATTGACTCTAAAATATCTACATGATTGCTCTCATTATAAACAATATTTATAAAATGTAAGAAATAAAATAGAGAGAAGAAAATTGATTTGAATACCTCTTGAACGAGCTCTATTAATCTTCAAAGATGGAGATTTGGGTGTTTTTTGGCAACCCTTCACACTACAATGCCTCACAAAAATCTCAAGAAATACAAAAAGAGAGGGGAAGAGAGAAAAAGAGAGAAATTTCGAGCTATAGGAAGTCTGGACGAAATTTCCGGGTCCTGAGAAATGAGCCCCAGCTGTCTATTTATAGACTTCGGGAAGGGGGTCCAGAACGACCCGTTCCAAAATTGGAACGGCCGTTCTGGATATGGCCGTTGTGGGTTAATTTGGACCCTGGAACGGCCCGTTCCGAAACCGGAACGACCAGTTTCGGGGAACCAGAACGGCCTGTTCTGATTTCAGAACGGCCCGTTCTGGGTTCCAAATTAAGCACACATGATGGGTCTGGAACGGCCTTGGAACGGCCCGTTCCATTTTAGGAACGGCCCGTTCCAGCCCCGTTCCAAATAAACTTTTACCCCTAATTGGAGGAGTTTGGAACGGCCTGTTCCAATCTTGGAACGGCCCGTTCCAATCTAGAACGGCCCGTTCCAATCTCGGAACAGCCCGTTCCAAATTAGGGTTTTTGGCCTTTTAGGAGCCTCGGAACGGCCCGTTCCGGACCTTGGAACGGCCCGTTCCGATTTTGGAACGGCCCGTTCCGGGCCCATAAAAATATTTAATTTGTAATTTTGTGCCCTCTGAAGTCCTGTCTTCTTGTTGGCATGTTTCAGGAGCTCCTTCCCTTCGTAACAGAGGTCCATGTCCTTGTTTGTATGCCCCAGACGAAATTGGGTGTCTACAGTTGCCCCTCTTTACTTGTCCTTTGGAATAGTAATGTGTTGCTTTTCCAAAGGCAAGGAAAGACGTAGACATTTCGTCCGGGTCTTCCCTTCGTCTCTCTAGTGCTTCTGCGTTGTTTCCCTTGTGATAGATGTATTCCTTTATTTGTTGCTTATTTAAGAGGGAGTATATTATGAGCTCAGCCTCTCCAGGCTGGACTAATATTTAGGGCTTCAGCCGGCCCAATCTAAGGTCAGGCAACCCACTTTGTTGTTGAAGTAGTTTTGTAGCTCAGCCTCTCCAAGCTGGACTGATATTCTAAGGCTTCAGCCGGCCTCCTCTAAGGTCAGGTAACCCACTTTGTTGTTGAAGTAGTTTTGTAGCTCAGCCTCTCCAAGCTGGACTGATATTCTAAGGCTTCAGCCAGCCTCCTCTAAGGTCAGGTAACCCACTTTTTTGTTGAAGTAGTTTCGTAGCTCAGCCTCTCCAAGCTGGACTGATATTTAAGGCTTCAGCCGGCCTCCTCTAAGGTCAGGTAACCCACTTTGTTGTTGAAGTAGTTTTGTAGCTCAGCCTCTCCAAGCTGGACTGATATTCTAAGGCTTCAGTCGGCCTCCTCTAAGGTCAGGTAACCCACTTTTTTGTTGAAGTAGTTTCGTAGCTCAGCTTCTCCAAGCTGGACTGATATTTAATGCTTCAGCCGGCCTCCTCTAAGGTCAGGTAACCCACTTTGTTCTTGTGCTAGTTTTAGGGATCTAGCAACCCTTTCACTAAGGTCAGGTAACCCACTTTGTACTAGTTTTGGGGATCTAGTAACCCTTTCACTAAGGTCAGGTAACCCACTTTGTACTAGTTTTGGGGATCTAGCAACCCTTTCGCTAAGGTCAGGTAACCCACTTTGTACTAGTTTTGGGGATCTAGCAACCCTTTCCGTGTTTGTACTTGATGTCTTCTTGTTGGTGTTGTGAGATGAAAGTCTGCCCTAGGTGGATGGGCAGGAAATGTTTGATGTGCCCCTATGTTGGTGGGCAAAGATAGATGGATGACAAGGATTCTAGTGTTGCCCCTTCCATGTGAGTATTATGACGCCTCTCCATGCGTCTTCATTGTGGGATGGTTGGTAAGAGTTTGGTTTTGTTCTTGTCAAGGTGAGTATTTTAATGCCTCTCCAGGCATCTTCTTGTTGTAGGTTTTTTTCTTTTCATTTCTTTGTTTAGCTTCGGCTTTTTCACATTTGAAGCTTGCCTTTTTCTGCTATTTTCATAAATTGCTTCGGCTTTTTCAACATTTGTGAAGCTTGCCTTTTTCTGATGTTGTTTTTGCTTTTTTATTGTCATCACTGGTGGAGAGATCTATCCCCATGATGATGTTATATGCTGAATCTTTATTGATGAGTATTATTTTGGAAGCCACTCCTGGCTTTGGTAAGGAAACCATTCCTAGTCTTGGCATTCTTTTGGATCATCCTTCATTTAGTTGAGGAGTATGGCGCGATGGCCTCTTCATGCTTACAGACTTGCTTGTTTGATCGATTCTATTCTATTCCACTGTTGATATGTCTTTTCTTAGTGGGCACATAGAATCACTTGGGGTTGCCATTTGACACCGCTTCGACTCATGCTTGGCTATTGAGCTTTTACAAGTGCTTTGTCCTGATGAGTCTTCTTGACCCATAGCAAGTAGAATGCATGGATGCATGGATGCAAAGAAAATGCAAGACAAGAATGATTCTTTTATTTTTTTTGTGTAACGCCCTTCCATATGCCCCTAACTCATATGCATGCGATACAGTTTATGCTTGTGTTTGTTCCTAAAGATGCAATTCATTTTTTTTATATCGGGAAATTAACCTGTACGTGTTAAGGTTAATGATGACGATTCCTTTTCATTCATGTCGTTTATGATCATTGTTGGGATATGTTCTTTTGAACACGAGCTTCAGTGGCTCCTTGACTTTCCAGTCGATGTGTGGTCGGCCTTCCCTCTGTGAGTATTCACTGTGCATTTTCCGTGTATCTTTTCAGTGCTATTTTAATGCCATAAGGGTCAAGAGAAAAGAAGAAAAGGGATGTTTGTTTTTTTTTCCAAAAGGTTGTTAGAAGGGATTTTTTTTTCAAAAGGGGTTTTTAGAAGAATGGCTGGCCAAGGTAGGCATTGGTGTTTAGGGTTATTAAACAAAACGTAATTGCTACAAAGAAGCTATCATTGTGTGAAGTGATGACTCGGGGTCGTACTTTAATTGGATGATTCTTCTGAGCCGCCTTTGAGTTTTCAACTCAGGTTGCTGTTTTAACGTCCTAACTTTTGCCTAGGTCACTTGAGATGTGTTTCCTAGCGGACATTTTTCTTTTGATCTTTTTCTTTTGCCTAGGTTACCCATTTTTACTTGTGGATTGCCTAGCAGATCTTGCCCTAACTTTTGCGCAGCCCCCTTAGTGGGTTTCGTGCCGGGCCTTCTTTTTCGCAGCATTTGTGTGGGACGACTTTATTTTTATTGAACCCTAGTCATGTTCAGTTTTCTGATTGTTCTTTTGTTATCCTTTCCATGCTATTATCGAGTAACATCTTTGTCGCAAATATATTTTGTTTACTAAGGGTTGATGGATGAGGCCTAGAGTGAATATTTTAAAGGGAGAAGAGAAATGAAAGAATGTTATGGCATTTAAAACAGTACTTCCAATTTACACGTGCCCCTTTAGCAAAGCTCGGAGGCCCGGGCATGCCACGAGTTCGTGATTCATACACAGAGAGATTAACTGAGGTTGCCCCCTAGAGAGGCATGGTTGACGATTGGTTGAACTGCATTATGAATGCATTCCCACTTGCTTGAATGTGGGTGTTTCGACTTCGGAGTGAAACCTTTATGAATTCTTTCTTTCTAAAGGGAATACTCAAGTCGCCTTTCGTTTTTTAACTCAAGTAGGCATTAATTTTTTTTATTATTATTTTTTTATTTTTATGTATCCCTAACTTTTGCATAGGACGTATCCTATCGGGATTTTGATTTTTTTTCTTTACCCTAATTTTTGCCTAGGACACCCTTTACAGGTTTTCATCCTAGCGGGTTTTTGTCATGCAATGCCTTTATTCTTCAATTGAGTTTTGTTGTAATTCCCTAGAAGCAAGGATTCATTCATTCTTGATTGTTCCTCCTATCCCAACAGTTGTCATTTCCGCATGGGGAACTCTTGGTGTTTGAATCGTCAATTTGGGCGTGTTATGCCCCCCAGTCTTCTTGCACAATTACTGGTTTTTAAGTGCTTTCAATTTGATGTATCGAGTTTGCACTTGACTACCAGTGATCTCATTATTTGATTAACACGCACATGTTAGGTTTCCCTTTTTATTCTTATTTATTATTTACAAGGAAGACATATTATCTATATGAAGTGCAAAATAGGATGCAAAGATGATTGATAAATTCAACAAATATCATTCTCATTGATTTATTTGTTTAGAGAACATTCTTTGTACAAATATTTTGGTGCACTTTGATGATGTTGTTGAGGCTACAGAAGCTCATGCTTGAATGATGTCCCTATGGACATGCTTGCTCGTTCGTTGATTTGCAATTAGTTCTTGTTTCTTCTCAAATTCTCTTCTTGTTATTCCCATCAGAAGTAACCATCAATAGGATCTTCAAGTTCACCACTATTTTGGTGATTGCCAAAATTTTCATCTTTATTGACGAGGTTGATGAGTCAGAAAAGAAAGATGCAATTTGGAGTGATTTGATAACGAATTTGAGGATTAGGGGAGCTTATCATCAAAAAAAAATTTTCGCTTCAATTTCTTTTTTTTTTTTGCGTGCCTCCTTTTCGAAATTTCAAATAATCTCCTATTTGAGTTGAGGAATGACATCTTTTTAAATCGGAAGAAGTCTGAGAAGATGTAGACTTTGCCTTCTATTGAAAGGATGACGAGAGTCCAAAGCCTATTAGGCCTCTTTAGTGTGTGCACACGATTCTTGTACTTTAGAATGTTCTCCTTTCTCAAAAATCTTTACATACTATGTGTCTTCCATTTTCTAATGAATGTATATGCTAAACTAAAAGATGCATGATATTTGTTTTCTGCCTAAACTTTATCATTCATTTTTTTTACTAAAAGGAAATGATGCATGATTTTTGCTATATATTTATCTTTTTTTTTTAAATAAACTATCCTATATGATGCTTTGAAGTTTGGGTATATAGAAGGGAGTTAAAATTTTATCATATTTTTTATTAATATTTATTTGTTTGTAATTCTTATCTATTTGAAATAAATAAACACAAACAAATGCAACACACATATGCTCAAACAAATGTACACCCGCGAACAATCACGTTTAAATTCTTGGTCTGTGGTCCCTGCAAGAAAAGTGCATTGTATAGGATAGTTCTAATCTCGCTGGTCTTAAGGCCCCCAAGGTGCCCCCATTATAGGGACCCAGTATCTCTGTCGCCGTCACCTGGCAAACTCTAAGGTTTGTCGCAGTATTTCGGGCTAGAGTAACCGGTTATCACCTTGAGTGTGATTTCCGACAAGGCTCGCAGGCTCCAAGGCCAAACTTGGGCCGGTCGTACGTCAACCACTCCCTATGTTTATTACCCTCATGCCCCCGGGTGTAGGGGGAACTGTTGTGTGCAAAGGATTGTGTACAATTTTTATTTCAAACAAATGCTGAATTTAAAAAGGCAAACAAATATTAAAGCCAAACAAATAAAGCAAACAAAGTAAAGGGGAAAATATTTAAATTATTATTTTTATTTTATTAACTTCATCAATTAAATGGGCCTGACCCTCTTTAAACGTCCCCAGTGAAGTCGCCATCTGTCGCAACCCGAAAATTTTTGATCTTGCGACTAATGGTTTAAACATCCTTTTAAAGATCTCATCAATTAAGGAATGCCCGGACACCAGACTAATCCTTAATCAATGGTTTTGAAAATAAGTTCTATGGAGTCGCCACCAATGTTTTACTCAAAAACATTGGCAAAAGAAAAGATTTTTTTAAAAGATCCAATAATGGCCTTGATAACCAGAATTGGGTTCGGGGGTCGGTTACGTGTAAGGAAGGTATTAAGCACCCTTACAACGCCCTAAATCGGTACCCTATGATGAAGTTAATGCGATAAGAAATAATAAATTAAATATTATATCCCCTTTTATTGATGATTATTTACATGATTTAAAATTTAAATTAACAATTGACTCTAAAATATCTACATGATTGCTCTTATTATAAACAATATTTACAAAATGTAAGAAATAAAATAGAGAGAAGAAAATTGATTTGAATACCTCTTGAACGAGCTCTATTAATCTTCAAAGATGGAGATTTGGGTGCTTTTTGGCAACCCTTCACACTACAATGCCTCACAAAAATCTCAAGAAATACAAAAAAAGAGGGGAAGAGAGAAAAAGAGAGAAATTTCGAGTTATAGGAAGTCTGGACAAAATTTCTGGGTCCTGAGAAATGAGCCCCAACTGTCTATTTATAGATTTCGGGAAGGGGGTCCAGAACGGCCCGTTCCAAAATCAGAACGGCCGTTCTGGATATGGCCGTTGTGGGATAATTTGGACCCTGGAACGGCCCGTTCCAAAACCGGAACGGCTAGTTTCGGGGAACCAGAACGGCCCATTCTGGGTTCCAAATTAAGCACACATGATTGGTCTGGAACGGCCTTGGAATGGCCCGTTCCATTTTAGGAACGGCCCGTTCCAGCCCCGTTCCAAATAAACTTTTACCCCTTTTTGGAGGAGTTTGGAACGGCCCGTTCCAATATTGGAACGGCCCGTTCCAATCTCGGAACAACCCGTTCCAAATTAGGGCTTTTTGGCCTTTTAGGAGCCTCGGAACGGCCCGTTTCGGACCTTGGAATGGCTCGTTCCGATTTTGGAACGGCCCGTTCCGGGCCCATAAAAATATTTAATTTGTAATTTTGTGCCCTCTGAAGTCCTGTCTTCTTGTTGGCATGTTTCAGGAGCTCCTTCCCTTCGTAACAGAGGTCCATGTCCTTGTTTGTATGCCCCGGACGAAATTGGGTGTCTACATTAGGTACACCACCTTTGACGCAAGCCTTATAATCCTTTTTCGTTTAGGCTGAGGTGGTTCGACAAGTGGTGGAGGAGCCGTTCTTTTCAAAGCCTTCCCAATGGGTTGGCTGTCTTCAACATCAGATGTAGAGTCTTTGTCTGAATGCAGGATTATCCTCCTCTTTGTTGGTTATGCAACAATAACCAGAGTTTCATTTTCTTTGTGAGATGAAGGGTGATGGCGCTATCTTGTTGAGCACGTCAAAACTTGTCCTTCTCTGATCTCCTCCTTGACTTTTAAGGCTACTGTGGGGTTAGTAATTTTGTAGCTAATAGACATCTTCCCTAGGTTAGCCTTTCCAAAAACAATGGGTTACAATCTCTTGTTTCGTCCCATTGCCAATATCTTTTGCTTCTGACCGTCTTCAAGAGAGAAGAGTGTGTGATAGACATTGTGGTCCTAGAGGATTTTGTTGAGGAGCATGGTATGAACCACAACATCCTTGCAGTCCTTCAAGAACCCTCTCTAGTGCTGATAAATAGTTTGTGGTAGATTGAAGGCTCCCCCAGTCATCATTTGAAATAGGCAGAATTTATGCATGTCGGAGATGCTATCCTTGGCTCCCACTTTATGAAGAATTAACTTGTTTAAAATTTGCTAAAAGATTTTGGCTTTGTCGTCAAGTTTCCTGTAAATAATGGGTCCTTCATCTCCCTCCTTGTGAATTGTCTTGGTGACGTTGGTTAGTCCACCGGCATCAGACATTCATTCCTTGTGATAGAGAAGACTCGTTCTTTCGCACCCAATGGCTTGTGCGATAGAATTGGGACAGACTCTGACCTTTACTCCAAGCATGGTTCCCTCAAAGAATCCTGGAGATGCCCTCAGGGATTCATAGAATAGTTTTATCAGACCGGGGTATACGACCTCTTTAATGTTGAAGTAGCCAAGGATCCCACAATCAGCCAGGTTTTCATAAATGGGTATTCTCCATTCCTTCATCTGCTCAATGTTGAAGTGGTGTTCCAGGTAAATGACTGGTTTTTCCTCCGTAGAGAAAGTGTGGGTGCAGGTGGTGGCTTCACGCATTTCATCAGGAATGATGATAGATGCGACTCCTTCAGCTTGAGTGGCCATTGTAGTGAATGGGAAGGATTTGCGAGAAAAGGTTAGGTTTTAAGAAGGAGAGAGAGAGCTTGAGAGTTCAGGGTTCCAAAATTTTAAAGCGTAGATGATACGATAATGAGCGTGAGAGAGATGTAGTCTCTTAACACAATTTTTTATTTTAATTATCTATTATTGTTTATATGACGTGGCACCCTTTTTTTTGTGTAGAGTGTCGTACGGCTCACATTTAATTTTAGGGTAAAGGGTCTGTTTTTCCAACCCGAACCCCCAAATGATGGTTTTGTCATTTATCAATTTAAGTATTTTATCTTTTTAATGCAGAGAATGTTTGTCTCCGACTGATCTGCGTTCATTAATGACAATGTGACGAACTAAATTTTTAGACGTAAGAGAAGTAATTTCGTACTTCATCTAACGAGGAGTCTTAGACGCTGTAATTTCTTGCAGCATCCTTAGGGATATACAGACGCAATTATTTACTCTGTTTGTTTTTACTGCATTGAATGGTAAATGCATATGAATATTCTAGTATATCAGATGTTATCCATTCTAATGTAGCATATAACATGCTTCATTTAATTAAATAAAATGATACCTGTTTTACCTATACCAGTTGTTCATTTTTCTCCCTCTTCAGCTTTACTTTGTCCTTGTTCTTCCATGGATCGTTCTATACCCCTGAATTATTAGATGCTCAACCCAAGTGATTACGCTCTGATACCAATTGAGGTTAGATGAAAAATACATAGAAGGGGGGTTGAATATGTGTGTGTGTGAATAAGGAGAATTTTTAGAAAATTTTTCGTAATAGATAATTAGATTCGTCTAACAAGGTTTTAAAACATTAGACGATTATACAAGATTTGCCCAACTCAAGGTGTTAGCATCTGGGAGTTTTGTCGTCTGCTTCCAAAAGATGTTTCTTAAGGTGATAAATTAACATTGTGCATCTCCCATTCAAAGATAGTTGAGTTTTGAAAATGAGCAGTAAACGAAACTACAAGTTTGATAAATAAGCTGAACAGGGTTTGCGTCTGCATAAAAAAAATTGGATTCGATGAGAAATAAGCGATGGATGAAATTTCATAATGACAGTTAATTTGCGTCCAAAATATAGACAAGTAGTGCAGACGTTTTTATACTAGTTCACTCAAACTGAGCTATGTCTAGTCTCCTTTAACCGAAGGGTTCCACTAGATATTAAAATGAAGAACATTTGAGTATTATCATCCACTCCTGGACCTAAGTATTCTCGACCACTCTTGACCCGTCGACTTCACTCATTAATGCTAGTATTCTTAAACCAGTTCTGGTTCCCCAAGTATTCTTGACCACTCCTAGCCTGCCAACTTCACTCACCGGCGCTAGTATTCTCTTATCAGCCACTTCTGGCTAGCAGTGAGTATTCTTTGACAAGCCCCTCCGGGCTTTACAAGTATTCTTTGCTTATCCTCTCCAGGCTTCATAAAAAACTTAAGCTTTGACTTGAGTGCATATATAACTCTCACAGAGAGGGTTGGGAATTTTCTACACTCTCTAAGGTTGCTACCTTAGTCTTACAGAGACTTGTATTTTAGTGTTTGGGTTACTCTCATGGAGAGGATGCATAGGTTTATAGTACTCACTAAGGTTTTGTTCATAGCTACCATTTCAAACACCTTAGTCTACAAAGATAAAAATACAATATTACGTTGTACATATGATTATGAACGCTCATCTCTGGTCTCTCTATCTTGTGGGCTTGATATCATTTTCTTTTTTAAAACACCAGCCTTTTAAGGTTTGGGATAGTCATATATATATAGTCTCGTAGAATATGACCGTTGCTTGATCTTTAAATATATCTGTTGAAGCGAAGCTTCCTTTCGCAGGTGTCCGTTGCGATAGACATAGTCGTGCAAGATCAATTCATTTTGCTTATTTAATGCTTGAGCTCTTACATTAAATGTTGCTTCCTGTGATAGACCCTGCATGAAGTCTTCTTTGTCTTGTTAGCAACTATGTTTGCATATAGCAGAGACCTAGGAATCTTTTTGTCCTTTCCTGGTCACGTAGCTTGTAGAATGTTGTCCTTAACCGAAAAAGTGATGTACTTTTTCTAACACACGCATGCTTTTACTTCTGCACTTGATTTTCTTGTTTATTTCTTCTTCTATTTTCGCGCATTCACTTTAAAGTCCTTGTTTTTGTGTGGTTGTAGATAATGCCTTGATTTGTCCTTTGAGACTTGATTCTTCATATGCTTTCATGGTAGTCTTCGTTTGTGTCTGGTAGTCCTTGTGATGGACCATGGGTCAAGAGCCCAATTACTAGAGCTATGGCCAGGCGTATACAGGAAGAGTTGGACAACTTGAAGACTAGTGGTCTTTCTAAGCCCAAGGTACTCTTCACTTGGACTACTCTATCATGAAGAGAAGGCCTAGTTCTAATTGTATATAAAATATACATAGTTTCTTTGTATAGGCTTATTTTTGCCTTTGTATTTGTGAGGCACTTTATTTGCTTTTGTTTTTCATTGTATATTGTTTCTAGGGTAGGTTACTTGGAAACTTTGACTCCATTTAACCTAACCTTGAAGTACATTCTTTTTCTATTTTTCAGTAGTAGAAGTGGGGGTGGCAATTAGCAATGCTTGAGGGTGTGATTAGTAATTGGGCCAAAATTGGGCCTAGGCAAAATTTTACATATTAGACTAGTTTTGCTACTAATTTTTCAAGGATTTGATTTAGCTAGGTCTCATCAACATTAGATGAACCTAACTAAACCAAATCAACATTTTTTCAAAAATCGGATTTAAGTTAAACAAGCTAAATGGCCGCCTAGCTTAGTTCACCTTCTTGGCCGAGTTTCTTCTTCACTCTCTTAAGCTTGAGAAGCTTGTGCTACAAGCTTCTCCTTAGCTTGCTTCCCAAGCAAGCTAAGTGAGAAGCTTGCTCCACAAGTTTCTAGACCTACTTGGACGGTCAAGTGACCTTACCATGGTTCCTAGTGAACCATGGTTAAGGTTATCTTGCTCCCTAAGCTACCTCCCTATATATTTGTAACTCTCACCTATTACCTCACTTTTGATGAATGAAATAAAAAATTTGTCTTAGAATTCTCTTTTCTCAAAGTCACCAAAACCGTAGAGTTTCTTCTCCTTAGGTTTTCTCTCAAAGTTTCTTCAACCATTGAACAAGGGTTCCTCAAGCTTCTTCATCTTCTTAGAGTGGTCGAACCTCCTAACTGCTTCTCCACCATTGAAGACTTCTTCAAGGTGTTTCAAGCTTCTAATCCGAGTGTCCTCAAGAGTGAAAAGTCTTGGATAGATTGAATATTGAAGAACAACAATCCTCTTCAAGTTTCTTCCATCATTTTTGGTATCTAGAGCCTTGGTGCTCTTGAGGTTATGTGTTCTAACTTTTCTTCTTGAATCCGTGTTGTTTCTTCCTTGTGTATGTCACTTCTTGTGTTTTCTGAATGGATCTAGTTCTGATTTACATTTTTGATGGATCCTATATGTCACATGAGAGTTAATTGATTCATGTTTTGCTTGTTCCTATTTCCTTGAATCAATTCAGTTTGGTGCTTTTAGGTTTCATTGTGCTTGTGCATTTTTGGTTTTGTTTGAGTCTCTCTATTCCTTATAACATGAGTCCGTGATTGGACATTAATATTGTGTAGTATGAATTTTGCTTTTGAATCATATGTTTTGTCTAGAGTCATGTGTAGTCCTTTGTATGTCATAAATTCTTAAACTAACTTATTGAACGTTTTTGTTTTTGTGTCTACTATGTGTTTGAGTCTTGTTGAATTTTGTTTGATGCTTCTTGACTTGTCTATGTGACGCTTTCGTCTGTCGTATTGGGTCGTCTGATGCGTATGTTTGTTTTGTCGGATCCTTGTTTTGCTTGACCTTGCTTATTGACTTTCTCCTACTCTTATACATATCTGAAACACTACTACACTTTTTGTTAGTAACAATAATATGTATTATATATTTGTCTCATTCAAAACCTTGTTGGGAAGTGCTTTGTTTTTGTTTGACTTAACAAGAGAACCACCTGGAAGCAGGGGGGAGAATTACCCATAACGATGATCAAGTCAGATCACACCCAAGCACCACGCCTAGAGAGGCATCATAATACTCACCGGGTGAGAAAAACATGATTATCGCCACACACACATGCTCAGGGAAGACGCCTAGAGAGGCATCACAATACTCATTTTGGCAAGAACAACACCAAATTCTTCCCAACCATCTTACAACGAAGACGCTTGGAGAGGCATCACAATACTCGCATGGTAGGGGCAACACCAGAATCCCTATCATCCATCTATTTCTAACCACCAACACAAGGGCACATCAAGCATCTCCTGCCCATCTGCCTAGGGGTAGTCTTTCGTCCCACAACACCAACGAGGAGACACTATCAGAATCCTCTAGTACAAGATCGAAAAAGGTTGTTAGACCCTCAAAACTAGTACAAGATCGATAAAGGTTGATAGACCCTAAAAAATAGTACAAGATCGGTAAGGGTTGCTAGATCCCCAAAACTAGTACAAGATCGGAAAGGGTTGCTAGATCCCCAAAACTAGTACAAGATCGAAAAAGGTTAATAGACCCTCGAAACTAGCACAAGATCAGTAAAGGTTTCTAGACCCTCAAAACTAGTACAAGATCGGTAAAGATTGCTAGACCCTCAAAACTAGAACAAGATCGGTAAGGGTTGCTAGATCCCCAAAACTAGTACAAGATCGGTAAGGGTTGCTAGACCCCAAAACTAGCATTGGGCCGGCTGAAGCCCTAAATGTCAGTCCAGCCTGGAGAGGTTGAGCTTAGAATATACTCCCTTTTTAACAAGCTTTAAATAAAGATCACACTACCATGAGACAAGCAGAAGCAGCAGGAGGCATCTATACTAAGATCAGAAGCCTAGATGTCTCAGTTTACCATCATTGAACACCCGATGGGTATACAACCCAACGCTCAGTTGCCCCAAAGGACAAGGATACCGGTAAATGTCATCTACCCAAAGGAAGCAACGTAGAAGCGCTGGTACAAGAACACGAAGAGAAGACTTGGATAAAATGTCTACGTCTTTACTTGCCTTTGGAGAAGCAACACATAGCTATCCCAAAGGACAAGTAAAGAGGGGTAGTTGTAGACACCTAATTTTGTCTGGACAAGTAAATTGAGAAATAGACTTCTATTTTGTGAAGAAAATGAGCTCCCAAGCATGGAAACAGCGAGACATGACATCAGAAGGCCTAAAGCCCAACAAAAGCTGACTTAGTAGCCCAGAACGGGTTGTTCCCAAGCCAGAACGGCCCATTCCCAAATTGGAACGTGTTGTTCCCAAGCTGGAACGGCCTGTTCCCAACATGTAACGGGTCGTTCTTAAACTAGAACAGGTCATTTCAAACTACTAAAAAGGGTATAAAACCCTAGTCTGGGATGGGTCGTTCTAGCACAAGTAGTTATTTGTAAAACTCAACTCTAGAACAGGCCATTCTGGTTTAAGAACGGGCCATTCCAGATACTAAATTAACACATAACGCAAGGGTCCAGAATGGGCTGTTCTGGATCTAGAATGGGCCGTTCTGGCCACTTCTAATGTCTATAAATAGCAGACTCAGGCACTGTTCTTGGGGTCAGAAAAATTGATCTAGAATCCCTGATATCTCGAAATTTCTCTTCCTCTCTCTCTTTTGTGTTTCTGGAGATCTGTGAGGTATTTGTGTAGTGTGAAGGGTTGCCATAAAGCACATATCTCCATATCTATTTGAAGATTCAATACAGCTCGTCTAAGAGGTATTTCCATTAATTTTCCTCTCTCCTTTCTTTTATTTTCTCATATCTAATAACATCATTTTGCTTAAAGAAATCATGTAGACGTCTTAGGAACAACCGCGTAATTTAAGTTTTAAGAATTTAAATAACCATTAATAAAGGGGATTAGATATTTAATTATTTAATTCCTACTATGCTAACTTCATGAAGAGGGTACTGATTAAGGGTATTGTGGGGGTGCTTAATACCTTCCCTACACGTAACCGACCCTTGAACCCAATTTTGGTTATTAATGCCATGATTGGATCTTTTTTTTTATAAAAAAAATCATCCTTTTCCAATGTTTTGAGCAAAACATTGGTGGCGACTCCATGAACTTATTTTTCAAAATCATTAATTAGGGATTAGTCTGGCCTCTGGGCATTCCTTAATTGATAAGATTTTCAAAAGGATGTCTAAAGCATAGGTCGCAAGATCAGGAATTCTTCGGGTTATGCCACCGAGCTAATCCAAAAAGTGGGAACAAGACAGAAATAATCCAAGCTTACATCCAAAATTGGATGTCTGACTCAAATAAAAAAGTTTACTTAGCTCCTTACTTTTCTAAGTAAGTCTATTTGTATATAATTGATAATAAATTTTTAAAAAATGTATTTTTTATTATTGATAGTTTCTTAATGCAGTGCTCATTAGCACCTTTTGATTATTTGTCCTATGGACAATATATCTATATGTATTTGTTCGATGCACAAACCTCCTCCTACGGACTTTAAACAATTATTAGATAACTAAGTTGTTTTGAAAAAACTACTTTATTTTATTGATCATTACATTTCATTTTAAAATATAATAATAATGTCATCTTATCATTAGGACTATGGAAGGATACCATATACTTAAAGGTTCAAAGTTGAATAAAAAAAATGCTTTGGGTCTCTCATAAAATAAGTTATTTTATTTTAGTAATGATGTTTTTTCTAAGGTATTTTATTTGGAATTACCATTACTACTAAAATTAATTTTTATTCTTTTTGTAGTCTCATAAGCAAAAAGGAAACTATGAGTATTGGATACTATATAATGAAGGCAATGCATACTATTATTGATTGACAAATAGTATCTGGGTGAGCTGAAGTACGTTTTAGAATTTTGAAAATTTTTATTTTAAGTTTGCATTTTATCATATCTTTTATGAGTTACTTCTAATTGTTCTTAACAAATGTTTATAGATCGATCACCATTGTCGCTAGTAGACATAAACACCATTAGAGAGCAATGAGCTACATTTTTCATTGAAACATTGACTAGCTAGGACTTATGTTTATAGTTTTACTCATTTTGTAGTTTAGGATGCACAATAATTTGTAAGTTACTTAACTTATTATGTACACATTTATGCATTACATGTATTTTAAAAACATTTTGATTATATATATGGTTGACATTTACCAACTCTTGTCATTTGTATGTAATTTGGTCCATTGAAAACATATGAATTGTCTGGTATTTTATTAATTTGCAGGTTTTGTTCAGGGATCCTCCTAAAACAAGTCAATTATTTTAAAAAAAATTAACCACTTTTAACATCGGTCATGCCATAAATGATCTTGAAACTTGGACTTTTAAAATCGATTTTTGCGTGACCGATGTTAAAAATCTAAATTTTAACATTAGTTAATGATCAATGTTAAAAGTCCAGCTTTTTAAAATCGGTCAGAGAACCGATTTTAAAAGTAAAAAATGATCGATTTTAAAAGCGGATTTTTCACTAGTGCTTCAATGACTTTGAAGTAACAAAAAGATGTTGTAACCAGGTTAGGGTCTTTAGAAGTTAAGAAATCTTGACTCAACCACACCATAACCCCATTATGTTGCATTATACTTTTGAGATCTTCCTTTTTTTGGTAAAGAACCTAACATGTGACATCAAAGTTAGGCTCTGGTGCTAGCCATTTCAATGTTTCAAAAGTTTTATTGTCATTCTCAATTTGGTGTTTGAACCACTTTGAGAATGTTCTATTATGCTCATTAATCAACCATTTCTTAAGTATTCATGGATGATTTGTTTTGCAATGTACTTGTGAGTAGTTAAGTAAGGTACAACTTCATCAGTGTTATTCAATGTATAGAAATGTGCCTATAACACTTCTTCTCATGTGTAACTCACAATCTTCATACTTCGTAAACCCTTACTAAAAATTCTTCCTATTCTTAAGTAACCGTACAACTTCATCTTCCGAAAGATATTTGACACAAAACTCAATAACTTCCTCTACAATTGTCGCAACCCAAAAATTTCTGATCTTGCAACCTATGGTTTAGACATCCTTTTAAAGATCTCATCAATTAAGGAATGCCCGGACACCAGACTAATCCTTAATTAATGGTTTTGAAAATAGGTTCATGGAGTCGCCACCAATATTTTACTCAAAACATTGGAAAAAGAAAAGGTTTTTAAAAATCCAACAATGGCCTTGATAACCAGAATTGGGTTCGGGGGTCGGTTACATGTAGGGAAGGTATTAAGCACCTCTACAACTCCCTCAATCGGTACCCTATGATGAAGTTAACATGATAAGAATTAATAAATTAAATATTGAATCCCCTTTATTAATATTTATTTACATATTTAAAATTTAAATTATACGACTAGCCCTAAAATATGTACATGATTGTGTTTGTTATAAATAAAAGATAGAGATAAAGATGAGAAAAAATAAAAGATATAGAAGAAGATTGATTAAAATACCTCTTGAACGAGCTCTATTGAATCTTCAAATATGGAGAAGGTGTTTTATGGCAACCTTTCACACTACAATATGCCTCACAAATCTCAAGAAATACAATATGAGGGAGAGAGAGAGAAATTTCGAGCTCTAAGGAGTCTTGGACGAAATTTTGTGGCCTTGAGAACTGTGCCCAAGCTGTCTATTTATAGGCATCAGAAGGGTTCCAGAACGGTCCGTTCCAAAATTGGAACGGCTCGTTCTGGATCTGGCCGTTATGTGTTAATTTCGTATATTAGAACGACCCGTTCTGAAATCGGAACGGCCCGTTCCAGAGGTGCGTTTAACACATAATTGCTATGCTGGAACGACCTGTTCCAAATTAAGATTTGAGGCCTTTTTTGTCACTTGGAACTACCCGTTCTAATTTGGGAACGGCCCGTTCCAAATGTAGGTTTTAGCTTTTTTTAAGAGCTTGGAACGGCCCGTTCCAAACTAGGGTTTTAGGCCCTTTTTGTAAATTGGAACGGCCCGTTCCAGTTTTGGAACAGCTCGTTCCAGGATACTAAAAGCAACTTATTTAGGCTTTTAGCCTTCTGATGTCATGTCCTGTTATTTTCATGCTTTGGGAGTTCCTTTCCTTGATAATAGACGTCCATTTCGTTGTTTGTATACCCCCCAGACGAAATTGGGTGTCTACAACAATATATATATATATATATATATATATATATATATATATATATATATATATATTTCAACAATGGATGCTTCTGGATGATGTTAGTTCTTCTTTTACCCTTTTAATATCTTCATGTATCGTTCAATTGGGTACATCTATCATAAGAACACTAACCACAAAATCTAACTTCTCTAACTAAATGTACAATTAAATGAACTATGATGTCAAAAAATGATGAAGGAAAATATATCTCCAATTGACACAATATAAGAATTGCTTTAATTTCTAACTTATCCAAGTTTTTAGGACCAACCATTTTACTACAAATTGTATTAAAAAAGTACATCTAGTTATGACATATCTAACATTCTTAGGTAATATGTGCTGTATTTCCACATAGAGCAGCTGTTGCATCAAAATGTGACAATTGTGAGACTTTAAACCTAGTAATTTAAGATCTTTAATTGAAACAAACCTCTTGACATTTGAAGAATAACCATTTGGTACCTTTACACCTTGTAAACACTCACAAAAACTTTTCTTTTCTTCTTTAGACAATGTGTGACATGTTGGGAGAAAAAGTCCACTTACCATGAACTCGCGGAGGTAACTATTCTTTTATACCCATGTCCACCAAATCTAAACGAGCATTTAAACCATCCTTTGTATTCCCTTGAATGTTAAGAAGCATTCCAATAACACTGTCACACACATTTTTCTCAACATGCATGACATCTATACAATGTCTAACACCAAGCATTTTCTAGTACAACATATAAAAAAAAATATTGACCTTTTCTTCCATATGTTTTTCTCAATTGGTTGTTTTTATTCTTCCCAAGTATCTCTAAGTCCTCAACCAAGGGGCTAAGATAAACATCAATATTGTTTCCTAATTGTCTTGGATCCGAAATCATCATAGATAGCATCACATATTTACGTTTCATGCATGACCATGGAAGTAAGTTATAAATCACTACCAACACAGGCTATAAACTATGTTTACTAGTTAGGTTATCATATGGATTCATTCATCTATAACAAGTCCAAGCCTAAAGTTAAAATAATATACTAAAATATTTCATTGAAATAATGTATTTGAAAGACCATATTTTTGACACTTAATAAAAAAAGATCACATTGACAATATATAAAATCAAAAGACAAAACTTTTTGTCCATTATAATTTTTTTAGCAAGTTTAGTTTTCCTTTGTTTGTTGTAATTAAAATATTTGATAGTTTCAATTTGTTTCTTTGAACTAAAAATTATTACATCAGTAAAAAAAAGTATTTTAAAAAAGTTATATAGTTCAAACAAATGTTAGTTTGAATTTGTTTTATACTAATTGTGGATGATTGCAATTTTTTTATGTCACACTAATATTTTAAGACTTCACCTTAAATTAATTTGGTTCGATCAAGAGGTAAGTAAAGATTGACCAATGATGTTTCAGCCAAGGATCAAACTCAGGCACTACCCAAACAAGTAGATGATTGTAATTGAAGAATTATGTCATTGTCATTTCTTTAACTCTATAGAACATATGACAGTTATGTGATACTTCAATCTTGACATTTATCATTTTTTGAGTTCACCATAATATTGTGCCAAAGTATTGACTACCTTTACTAGTAAATAAGTTTTGTTAAGAAACTTGATTAAATACCTTAGAATCTCTCTTTCTATACATGTGTTTTTAATTCACAAAACTCGAATTCAAGCCATTAAATAAGAATTGCGAATATAATTTCACTTAAACTATAAACATAGTTAAACAATATTTTTAGCACATATAGTTACATCATTAGTTATTTACCCAATAAAATTTAAATCGTTGATCGACATCTACTATGATAATATAAGAAATAACACTTCTTGGTGTCCACAATTTATTTCCCATTCCCCCTTTAACTTACTACAATAAAAATAATTGTACATTACAAAAAAACCTACATATCATTTAACTAAAAAGAATGTTTCTCTTGAAGGCACTATTAGAAATCTTCATTAGAAATAGACTTTGCTGAAATATTGGTCTGTTAGTTTTTTTACATTTAATAAGTTATTTTTTTTAAGTTGGATAAGTATCTGAATTATTCTAGTTTGTTAGGTTTATTATTCCTATATTTTCTCTAAGGTTGTTTACATTATAGTTGTAAGGCTTATTTAAAGTCATCAGGGTTTGCATTTCAATATAATAAAAAGTTCCTATCACTACTTATACATTTCGCATCAAAGCTTCGCCATGGGGCCTGATAGAGTAAGTGAACTACACATGTTTGAGAGGAAAAACACGAGTAAGTGAGCTAAACACGAGTGTTTGAGAGGAAAAACACTAGAGTGAGTGAAGGAAGGGAAATTGCAAAATTAAGCAATTTCACCACACCATGTGTGCCCAAATTTGATAGCGACTATGATTACTAGAGTTTACTCATGTAGAATCTATTTCAATCAAATGAGTACTAGAGTGTTATTGAATCTAGAATCAAGGAACTAAAGGAGAATGAGTTGTTCAATGCATCACAACAGAAGGCATTGGATGAAGTAAAGCTCAAGGACTTGAAAGAAAAGAACTATTCATTTCAAGCCATTGATAAATCCATCCTCAACACTATTACTCAAAAAGAAACGACTAAATGACTATGGGAGTCCATGAAAGTCATCTACCAAGGAAGCACTAAGGTGAGACGCTTGCAGTTGCAGAGGTTTCGACAAACATTTGAAATATTAGAGATGAAGCCAGGTGAATCAATAAATGATTATTTTGGAAGGGTGATGGAAACAAAAAATAAAATGAGGAATTGTAGAGAGGATATGAACGATGTGAAAATCGTTGAGAAGATACTTAGATCCTTGACAAGCAACTTAAACTTCGTTGTATGCTCAATTGAAGAGTCTAAGGACATTGATCTCTTAACTGTGGATGAGTTGTAGAGTTCACTACTTATTCATGAATAAAAAGTAAGAGAGAAAGGGACTGAAGAACAAGTTCTGCAAGTTAAGCATGGCACACACTATGGATGTGGGAGAAGGAGAAACAACTCTCAAAAAGGAAGTAGCAGTTATGTGAGGGGACGAGGAAGAGCCAAAACATTTGTAAACAGAAATTTTATATGTTACCGGTGTCAAAAACAAGAACACTACCAGTTTGAATGCCCAAGTCTAGAAAAGGAAGAAAACTATGTAGAGTTTGATGAGGAAGATGAGCTACTCCTAATGAAATATGCTAAAGTTTAGGGTACTAAGGACAAAGGGATATGGTTCCTCGATTTTGGTTGTTTGAATCACATGATAGGAAATAAAAAATGGTTTGTTGAACTAGACGAAAGTTTTAGACATACTGTTAGATTGGGAAACAACTCGATAATGTTTGTACTAGGAAAAGGAAGTGTTAGGTTTGAAGTGGAAGGAATAACTCAAATTGTGAATGATGTTTACTTTGTGCCAAACCTAACCAACAAATTATTACGCATAGGTCAACTCCAAGAAAAATGCATGGTTATCCTAATAAAAGAAAGTACATGCAAAATTTATCATCCTTAGAGAAGAAAAATTGTAGACAGCAAGATGACCATGAACCAATGTTTGTGATTCATGCTACATTCAAACCACTTTCAAGGAGATGCTTAAAGGCTGAGGAGGAGAACTTGGAGGATTTATGGCATAAAAGGTATGGTCATGTAAATCATAAGTTCATTACTACCATGCAGAAGAAATAGATGGTGAAAGGGCTACCAAAATTCAAGGAAGTTGTTGGAGTTTGCAAGGTGTGTAATATTGGTAAGAAAAATCGAGACAAAATACCAAAGAGAAGTCACTGGAGAGCATCAAAAAAACTTGAATTGGTACATGGTGACTTGTGTGGTTCGACTTCTCCTATCTCTCATAGTGGTAAGAGATACTTGCTAGTATTTGTAGATGACTACCCTCGCAAAACTTGGATTTATTTTCTTGTGAAAAAAGGTGAAATGTTTGAAATATTCAAATGCTTCAAGAATCTGGTTGAGAAAGAAGCTGAGAAAGCAATATGTTTTTTACAAACAGATAGAGGAGGAGAATTCACCTCAAACAAGTTCAATTGGTTTTGCATAGAGCATGGAATCAAAAGGTAGTTAACAGATGCTTTCACACCACAACAAAATGGAGCAACTGAACAAAGAAATTGAACGATTATGAATATGGTGCGTTGCTTACTCACTAAGAAAGAGATGCCAAAGATCTTATGGGCAGAAGTTGCGAAGTGGACCAACCATGTGATCAACAGAAGCCTTACCAAAGTAGTAAAAGGGATGGTATTGAAAGAAAGATGGAGCGGACTGAAACCCAGAGTTGACTATTTCAGGGTGTTTGGATCCATTTCCCATGTCCATATACCTGAGCAGAAGAGAACTAAATTGGACAATAGAAGTCAAAAATGTGTCTTACTTAGAGTGAGTGATGAATTTAAGGCTTACAGGTTATATGATCTAGTGTTGAAGACAATCACAGTTAGCAGGGATGTCATATTTGAAGAAGGAGAAGAATGGAACTCACATGATGGATTCTGATGACAAATTAGATGTAGAAACAGAAGTGAGTAATGCTCAACCTTAAGCATACATTAGAGCCTGAGGAACAACCAAGAAGAATAAGAAGAACACCTAGTTGGTTGTAGGACTACGAAATTGGTGACGGCCTCTTTGAAGAGGAACAAGAGGCAGCTATGGTTTTGTTCATGTCAAATGATGATCCCTCAAATTATAACGAAGCTATGAATGATGAAAAATGGATAGAAGCAATGAAACTTGAAATAGATGCCATCGAAAAAAACAAGACATGGGAATTATAGTGACTCTACCAACACATGCAAAGAAAATTGGAGTGAAATGGGTTTACAAAACCAAATTGAATGAAGAAGGGAAGGTTGACAAATATAAGGCCCAACTTGTCGCAAAAGGGTACACACAAATTGATGGGATAGACTATAATGGAGTGTATGCTCTAGTAGCTCGATGGGACACATTTCGGATTTTGTTAGCTATGACAGCACAAGAAGGATGGAATGTGTACCAATTGGATGTGAAAAATGCCTTCTGTTGGTCAAAAGTTGCGGTGCCAACTTTCCAACTTTCGATGGCTCAAATTTTCAGCCAAACTCGGTGCAGCTTTCTTTGAATACAACATATTGTGTTCACACACATTTTCTTCATTTGTTGCTTGATTCTCGGTGCATTCTTTGCCTATAAAAGGCACTCATTGCTCACCACAATACACACCGAAGTTGAGAGAAAAAGGAGAGTTTTTTACTCATCTTAATATCTTTCTAGTTCCATTTGAGAGAGTATTTTTAGTCAGAAAATTTGAGAGATCATTTTTGTTTTAAGTCTTCATATTATTGGGGATTTATTAACTTTCTGTTCTCATCATATTAGAGAACTTTCTTGTACTCTCCTTTTTACATAGTGAAATAATTTTGCTCTCGTTCTTCCGTGGTTTTTCTCCAAATTTGGAGTTTTCCACGTAAATATTGTGTGTCAATATTTTTGTCTCTCTACTTCCTTCTCATTATCTCCAATTGACGCGATCCAGCGCTTCCGTATCACGCTGATTTCATAACAAGTGGTATCAGAGCTGCTTGTTCAATTGGAGATTCAAGATGTCTACAGTCACCAAATTTGACATTGAGAAGTTTGACGGCAAAATTAGCTTTTCTATTTGGAAAGTCCAAATGAGAGCCGTTCTTATCCAGAACGGATTAAGGAAAGCTTTATATGGAAAGTCAGAAAAACTGGATTCCATGACAGATGAGCAATGGGACGAGTTGGATGAAAAGGCGCTTTCAGCAATCCAATTATGTTTGTCGAAGGAGGTTCTCCGTGAAGTAGCCAACGAAACCACCGCTGCTGCTTTGTGGTTAAAGTTGGAATCTCTATATATGACTAAAAGTCTCGCAAACAAACTTCGTCTCAAAGAACGACTATACACACTCCGTATGATCGAAGGTACTCCTATTCAATCTCATCTTGATGAATTTAACTCTATTATTATGGATCTGGAAAATATCGATATTAAAATCGATGATGAAGATAAAGTTGTTTTGTTGGTTGTCTCTTTACCTTCTACCTATAAACACTTTAAAGAAATTATGTTGTATAGCAACAATGATACCTTATCCTTTGAAGATGTTAAATCTAATTTATTGTCTAAGGAAAAGTTTGATCTTGATATTCATTCTGAGGACAAGGGTGAGGGATTAAGTGTCAGAGGTAGAACTCAAGAAAAAGGGAGTACCAGTAACAAGAAGAGCAGATCCAAATCTAGAGGGCGTAAATCCAACAAAACCTGTCACTATTGCAAGAAATATGGGCATGATATCTCTAATTGTTTTATCTTGAAAAAGAAACAAGAAAAACAAGAGAAAAATAAACAACCTGCTGAAGCTGCTAATATTGAAACTGATTCTGATGGTGATGTTATGTTCTCTGTCTCTTCTGATAAGAGGAGCAAAGATGAGTGGATTCTTGATTCTGGATGTACTTTTCACATGTGTCCTTATAAGGACTTATTTACCACTCTTGAACCTGTTGATAGTGGTATTGTCTTAATGGGTAATGATACCCAATGCAAGATTGCAGGAATTGGTACCATTCAGATCAAGACTCATGATGGCATTGTTAGGACTCTTTCCAAAGTTCGCTTTATTCCTGACTTAAAGCGGAATCTAATTTCTCTTGGCACCCTCGAATCACTTGGGTGCAAGTATTCAGCTGAAGATGGAGTACTAAAAGTATCTAAAGGTGCCCTTACCTTATTAAAAGCTAACCGTGTTGGTAGTTTGTATATCTTGCAAGGATCTGTAGTGACAGGATCAGCAGCTGTTTCATCTTCTATGCATGATAAAGATGTCACCAAATTATGGCACATGCGCCTAGGCCATATGAGTGAAAAAGGCATGCACCTTCTGAGCAAGCAAGGTCTTCTTGGTAATCAAGGTATCGATAAGTTGGAGTTTTGTGAACATTGTGTCTTTGGGAAGCAGAAAAAAGTTAGCTTCTCCACTGCAACTCACCGTACAAAAGGTATCCTTGATTACATTCATTCTGATCTTTGGGGACCTTCTAAAGTTCCTTCTTATGGAGGACGTCGCTATATGATGACCATTATTGATGATTTTTCTCGAAAAGTCTGGGTTTATTTTCTAAGGCATAAAAATGAGACCTTCCCCACTTTCAAGAAGTGGAAAACTCTTGTTGAAACTCAGACATGAAAGAAAGTCAAGAAGCTCAGAACAGATAATGGTTTGGAGTTCTGTGAAGGTGACTTTAATGAGTTCTGCGCAAATCATGGTATTGCTAGACACAAAACCATTCCGGGCAAACCCCAGCAGAATGGTGTTGCAGAACGTTTGAACAGAACTATCCTTGAGAGAGCTCGTTGTATGCTCTCAAATGCTGGGTTGTGGCATCAACGTGAGCTGTGGGTTGAGGCAGCATCCACAGCTTGCTACTTGATCAACCGATCACCACACTCCTCACTTAACTTCAAAATTCCAGAAGAAATTTGGTCAGGTAATCCTGTTGATTATTCTAATTTAAGAATTTTTGGATGTCCTGCATATGCACATGTCAATGATGGAAAATTAGCTCCAAGAGCTATTAAGTGCATATTTCTTGGTTATGCATCTGAATCCAAAGGATATCGTTTATGGTGTTCAGATCCTAAGTCACGAAAAATAATTCTTAGTAGAGATGTGACTTTTAATGAGGATGCATTATTATCTTCTGGGAAACAATCTTCTGTCTCTTCTTCTAGTACTAATAATCTACAGGGTACTAGCGAGAAGGTGGAGTTGGAATTGAAGTCTGCAGCTCCTAATGTTGATGTTTCATCTTCCTCTACCACTGAGTCTAGCACTGATGATCATATTGATGATCACACTACTCATCCTATTCAACAACAGGATGATTATAATATTGCTCGAGATAGGCCAAGAAGACAAATCAAAAGGCCAGCTAGATACACTGGTGATGATAATTTGACTGCTTATGCATTGTCTATTGCACAAGAAGTAAATGATGATATTGAACCTGCCAGCTATACTGAAGCTGTTTCTTGTGCTGATTCGTCTAAGTGGCTAGTGGCTATGAATGAAGAAATTGAAAGTCTTCATAAGAACAACACTTGGAGTTTGACAAAGCTCCCTGAAGGCAAACGACCTCTAAGGTGCAAATGGATCTATAAAAAGAAAGATGGTATTCCTGGTGTTGAAGATCCTAGATGCAAGGCACGATTAGTTGTCAAAGGCTTTTATCAAAAGGAAGGCATTGACTTTAATGAGATCTTCTCACCTGTTGTACGTCATACCTCCATTCGTGTTTTGCTTGCTTTTGTTGCTCTGTTTGATTTGGAATTGGAGCAACTTGATGTAAAGACAGCTTTTCTACATGGAAAGCTGGAAGAAGAAATTTATATGCATCAGCCTGAGGGATTTGTTGTTCCTGGTAAGGAGCATCTTGTTTGTCAATTGAAGAAATCTTTATATGGACTCAAGCAAGCTCCTAGACAATGGTACAAAAGGTTTGATTCCTTTATGCTTCGGCAAGGTTATTCCAGGAGTCAATATGATGACTGTATATATTTCCAACAATTTTCTGATGGAACTTTCATATACTTGTTACTTTATGTTGATGATATGTTGATTGCATCACGTGATAAGTCTTTGATCAGGAAATTGAAAGCTCAACTCAACAGTGAGTTTGAGATGAAGGAATTAGGTGCAGCTAAGAAAATTCTTGGCATGGAGATTCACAGGGATCGTCAAGCTGGTAAATTGATCTTATCTCAACAAAAATATATTGTGAGATTGCTTGACAGATTTAATATGAGCAACAGCAAACCTGTTTCCACTCCACTTGCTGCACATTTCAAGTTATCATCAGACCTTTGTCCAGAAACAAAAGAAGAGATGGAGCGTATGTCACACGTTCCATATGCTAGTGCAGTTGGCAGTTTAATGTATGCTATGGTGTGCACTAGACCTGATATAGCATATGCTGTCAGCGTGGTGAGCAGATACATGCATAATCCTGGAAAGGATCACTGGAGTGCTGTCAAATGGATTTTTCGGTATCTTAAAAGTACTACAGATATTTGCTTGGTATTTGATAGATGCAAAGCTACAACCAATGATGTTGCAGGTTTTGTTGATTCAGATTATGGTGGTGATCTTGATAGAAGAAGATCTCTTTCTGGTTACATCTTTACTCTCTGCAATTCTGCTATTAGTTGGAAAGCATCACTTCAATCTATTGCTGCATTGTCAACAACTGAAGCAGAATATATTTCTGCAACAGAGGGTGTGAAAGAGGCTCTTTGGATTCGAGGTTTGGTCAATGAACTTGGTCTCACACAAAAGGTTCTTATTGTGTTTTGTGATAGCCAAAGTGCTATTCATTTGACCAAGAATAGTCGTTATCATGACAAGACCAAACACATAGATGTAAAACATCACTTTATCCGAGATATTGTTACTGTTGGTGAAGTTGTAGTAAAAAAGATTCATACTTCTGATAATCCAGCAGATATGCTTACTAAGCCACTTCCAAATGCTAAGTTTCAACATTGTTTGAACTTAGTTGGTCTTTACAGCACTTGAATATCCTTTGGGACTTTATCTGACGATGAGCAACTTATCAAATTTGAGCCAAGGTGGAGATTGTTGGTCAAAAGTTGCGGTGCCAACTTTCCAACTTTCGATGGCTCAAATTTGGAGCCAAACTCGGTGCAGCTTTCTTTGAATACAACATATTGTGTTCACACACATTTTCTTCATTTGTTGCTTGATTCTCGGTGCATTCTTTGCCTATAAAAGGCACTCATTGCTCACCACAATACACACCGAAGTTGAGAGAAAAAGGAGAGTTTTTTACTCATCTTAATATCTTTCTAGTTCCATTTGAGAGAGTATTTTTAGTCAGAAAATTTGAGAGATCATTTTTGTTTTAAGTCTTCATATTATTGGGGATTTATTAACTTTCTGTTCTCATCATATTAGAGAACTTTCTTGTACTCTCCTTTTTACATAGTGAAATAATTTTGCTCTCGTTCTTCCGTGGTTTTTCTCCAAATTTGGAGTTTTCCACGTAAATATTGTGTGTCAATATTTTTGTCTCTCTACTTCCTTCTCATTATCTCCAATTGACGCGATCCAGCGCTTCCGTATCACGCTGATTTCATAACACCTTCTTATATGGAGAATTGAAGGAAGCAGTATATATGGATCAATCTGAGGGCTTCATCAAACAGGGAGAAGAAGATAAGGTATATAAGCTGAACAAAGCCTTGTACGGGTTAAAGTAGGCACCAAGAACATGGTTTAGCAGAATTGAAAGTTATTTCCAAAGAGAAGGATTTATAAATAGTAGTCATGACTATATACATCAAGAGAAGAGAAGAAAGACTAATCATGGTAAGTTTGTATGTTGATGACTTGATATATACTAGGAATGATGAAGAATTGTGTTCAAGGTTTAAGAAGTCAATGAAGGAAGAATTTGAGATGACAGACCTTGGAAAAGTGAGGTTCTTCCTTGGAGTTGAATTAAGTTAAAGTGCAAATGGAATCCACTTATCTCAAAAGAAATATGCAAGAGAGGTTCTGGTGAGATTCAATATGTGGAACTATAATCCTATAAAAAATCCAATAGTTCTTGGAACTGTGTTGTCAAGAAAAGGTGGAGAAAATGTCGATACAACCTTGTATAAGCAATTGGTAGGCAATCTAATGTACCTAACAGCTACACGTCCAGATATGATGTATGTTGTGTGTTTGATTTCACATTACATGGCTAATCCAAAGGAGGAACACATGTAGATTGCTAAAAGAGCCTTAAGGTACTTAAAAGATACACTGAATTTTGGTTTGTTCTATAGAAGAAGAGTTTCAAAGCTTTTGGCATATACTGATAGCAATTATGCAAGAGATGTGGATGACAAAAAGAACACTTCAGGGTATGTCTTTTTGTTCAATGAGGCAGCAATTTGTTGGAGTTCAAAGAAACATGTCATTATTACATTATCTTCTATAGAAGCTAAATATGTGGTAGCAACCTCATGTGCTTGCCACTGTGTTTGGGTGAGGGGTGTTATGGAACAGACTAGAGTTAAAAATTGTGAGTGTATTGATATTTTTTATGACAATAGTTCATCAATCAAGCTCTCCAAAAATCCAGTGATGCATCGGAGGACTAAACATATTGATATTAGATATCATTATTTACGTGATCTTTCAAGTCAAGGAGTGATAAAGTTAGTTTTCTATGGAACACAAGAACAGGTTTCAAACATTATGATAAAGCCAATGAAGCTAGACTAGTTTACGAAACTTCGAGGGCTACTTGGAGTACAACCACTTGAAGATTAAACCGAATGCTCAATGAACATTTTATTTTAAGGGGAGGAATTTGTTAGCAATCTTCATTGGAAAATAAACTTTGCTGAAATATTGGTCTGTTAGTTTGTTTACGTTTAATAAGTTTTTTTTTTTTTTTTTAAGTTGAATAAGTATCTAAATTATTCTAATTTGTTAGGTTTGTTATTCCTAACTTTTCTCTAAGGTTGTTTACGTTGCAGTTGTAAGGCTTATTTAAACCTATTAGAGTTTGCATTTCAATATAAAAAAAAGTTTCTATCACTACTTCTCGAGCCACATAAGGCCTTCCTTTCCTACTAGTTATTCAATATTATAAATAATATAAAAAAAAATTATCCTATTTGGTGTACACGTTTATTTGGACAACTTTTTCTTGTAAACATATTTCAAACAACACCTTAAACTATTTTTTCTCTCCACCATTTTTCAAAATTACCTTCTCAAAAACTTATTATTAACCACTCAATTTTTTATTTAGGTTTTATAAAATACTCAGGTGAAATATATTGTTTACACTAGTTATTAATAAGTTTATGCATTTTGTTGAACAATTTTGTCCTTATAATTGTCTCTTAAATTACTCTCTCTCTACTACTTTATTTATTTATTTTTTTTCACTTTTCAAATTTGTTAAAAAAAACTAACCTTATAATTACAACTACTCAAAATTGGTTTACCCTCATGTTGTTAACTTTTCACTTTTATTTTATTTTAATTTTTAAAAAAATACACGGACCTTTTTTACACTAATGTGTATAGTTTTTATATTAATAATCACTTTTTATTAAATAAAAATAAATGCTTTTGATTAAAAAAATGATTATTTCCTTCGAAATAGTTAGAGCAAACATACACCTTCGATTCAAGAACCTAATTAGTATTGTTGTTAGATATGAAAACACCAACTTGTTAAAGGCGTCCAACATCACTGCCCTAAAGACATATCTAAAGTATCCATGAAAGTTGCTCAGGATACAACACTGCCCAAGACTTCCGAAATGTTCATGCAAGTCTCTCATAGATACAACAAAATTGTCATAAAATACTACAGTTAGAACTTTAGTACACATCATATAAGGACTGGTATAAAACTAAGTGATATGCATTCTCAGGGCCTTTTGATTGAATGAGACCCCAATGCTTGGAACATTGACTCATTCTTGAATTAAATTCTCCAAGGCAACCGACCATATTTTCAACATTGCATATATTACCTTACCTATGGCACTACACAGAAAACATAGACTTTAAAGATACATTCAAAATTTTCCATGCAGAATTTTTAATATGAACACGGACAACATTCTCACCTCTAATTAATTTCCATTCACTATATATGTTGTTGTTTCTCTACTTGGAAGACTCTTATTGCGCCTCATTCAACAGTAAAACATAACATTCTTCACCTTCTCTTTCAGAGCAGGTAGTGGCCGAACAGGCCCTTCTTTTGATCTTGTACCTCGCAGTTTAATGATCTCGGCAACATCAGGTTCCATGTAGAATCGTGCTCTGTATGCTGCCAGATGAGCATAGTATGCTGGAGGCACTGCACACACAATATAAACTTTATGTTTGATATTAAGGGTAACTGATATGATTCAAAACCAGTTAGTTTGTGAGAAAATTTCAATGTTTGAACAAATGTGTCTAAGGATTGAATAACGAATTGTTTGTATTTGAAACTAACATTACTTATTGGCTGATTATAAGAGTTTTTATGTTTAGAAAGAGCAAGAAAATTACCTACAGAAACAGACCGTGTACACCTTGCATAACTGCAACCAAAATATTAGGACGGTTATGTAATCTTAAAAATAGCATAACAAATTTGAGATTACGAATAGAGAAATCATTTACGTGTAGCATAAATTGTTTGTCAGAGACTGAATCTCATCTGCAGTGAAATTGTTCTCATCCCAGAGAACATGATAGTGTGCTGGTCTACTTGTACCCTGTAAATTGCCAATCTCCAAGGTTAATTTGATGCTACTACATGCTAGACATTTTAATGGTTTACTGCAATGAGAGGCTGATTGCAGCAATTCACACAAGTTTGTAGTTCTTGGCTCCTTGCTAATGTAGCAACTACTTTAATTTGTTTCACTTATCTATATCTATATCTGATACAGCTACTCGTAGCTAGTTCATTTGTATAAGTGTCTAACCCTATAAAAAAATTATGAAAATCTAATAAAACAACAAAAGACATAAGCATCTATAATATAGAAACAGAAATATTGTTCCTTGATGAGCCAAAAATGGAAACTATCCTGAATAAGTTAACTTAAATTAACTCCACCCAATAACTTATGTTTTATGTCAAATTTTAACGATCTAACTATTAAATTAAAAGTTTTTAATGCATATCAAGTTTGCAAATTTTAAAAATAATTGAAAACTATTTGATGTTTCCTTTCAATAATTCAAATCAACGTATAAAATATTTTTATAATTATCCTTCAATTTGAATTAATGAAACAAAATATTAAATAGTTTTCAAATTTTTTAAGATTTTACAGATTTGATCTATGCATTAAAAAAATTTAATTTAACAGTTGAATTATTAAAATTTGATGTAGAACATGAGTTATTGAGTGGAATAAATCTAAGTAAACTTATTCTTGAAGTAAGTAGACTCCTCCTCTCTCTCTATATATAGATAAATATGGATATGTGTCTTACAAGTGTTGTATCCTATATTTATAGGATAATCATATTATTGGGGTTATTTTATGGTATTTGTCTGAGAGAATATTTTATAAGAGTTATTTTTATAAGGTTATTACACAAACATACTCCACAATGATGAGTTATTTTTACAAGGTTTTTTTAAAATTAAACAATAATTTCAAAGTAAGACCCATTGCTTGTCTCTTTGGGAGTATAAGGAACACTTTGATATATAAAGGCTCTACACTTGAGTGATTCAAGCATTGTGAGACTATTTTCTTTTGAAATATCATATATGTGCAACAGATGTTTCTCTCTCTATTGGGGTTATTTTATGGTATTTGTGTGAGGGAATATTTTATGAGAGTTATTTTTATAAGTTATTATTTTTTCTTTTATTTTATCGATGTGGGACTTGTTTGTATCCCAACACATATCTCATACATGTATCGTATCCATGCATCATAGGCAGCATCATCGATACCATTACCATACCTGAATTCCCGCATGACTGCATAAGTAGAAGTCGAATTCCGAAGGATGACAGATCTTAGTATCTACCACAGTACCTACATTGCAATCAGACCAATCGCTCAACTCTGGAACCGTTTACAACACAGGTTAATGAAATTGGAGAATGAGCAGAACCACAAGACTTTTTTTATGTCAAAGTAGTCTTCTAAAATTGTAATTGAATACATCTTCCAAGTACTTGCACATGGATATCCTTAAAATTGTTACAAGCACTAAGTCTAGCAGCTGGAAGAAGCAAAAAACATACCAGGTAAGATATTCCCACTCTTATCAGTGCTATTTCTGTCATAGTGATTGTTTGCAAAGAGTCTAGTGTGATGCCGTTTTTGAACAACTACAAATGTTACTGGAGGTTGGTAACTAGGTTCCAAAGACGCGCAAGCCTTTACACAATAAGAATATAAACATTAGAGAATGACATAGTAATAAAAAATGATAACCATGCTGAATTGTTATCTCCAAATACCTTGCGTATGGCATCAAGCTCATATAGCAAAACCTGGTAAAACTGTCCTTCACTTACCCCATCCCTGAAAATATATTGTACAACATTATAATTAAAGTAACTCCACATTCTTAACTTCTTTACAAGAACAATATCAGAAAGACATCACTCCTACCTGTAAAAGATTATTCTCAATGGTTTTTGTCCAGTTGCCTTCTTAAATGATAGTAAGAGCTCCCTGCAGTTTCACAAATTAGTATGAACTAATAGGCACGCAGATGTTGGATAATGTGAAATAATAAATGCTGATAAAACCATTATGATTTTCCTATTGGCCAACAATTGAACTCAGCCATTCTTTAAATCACAACTCTGAATCCAGAAAGGCTGTGACTATGTGATACTTTGATATTAGGAAATTGAAAAAATGCCAACCCAAGACATTGCAAGGCTTTTAAAGAAAAAAATCAGGTCAAGACAACAGTGGGGCCTATATGAATTTGGATCGAAGTATAAAATTTAACAAACATATTTCACAGACGCAATATGCACATGGTTAGAACTTAGAAGAGATGCTAGTCAAGTACCTGATCATACCACCATAAACTACACCCCTCTGTGGATCTTTCCAACTTCTGAAAAGATCTTGAATGAGTTCTTCTCGATGAGGCTGAGCACAAACCAACCCTGCATACTTTGTTACCTCAGGCCAGTCCTGGGATGCTACAACCTGGATTTCCTTAATCAGTATATATCAAACATAGGGCATCTGTTAGTTGAATATAGGAGTTTGGAAATGCTTACAGCAGCAATGGATGGACAAGAATCCTCTCCTGATTCTGGATGAGTTACATCAGCTCCAAAAATTATTGTTGGAATATCACTAACCAGTGGAATCCTCCAACTTAAAGCATCCAAAAGTACTGTGTTTCTTCCTCCCATCTACAAAAATAAATCATTTATTTGAGAAAATGAAATAAAAATAATAAGAACAAATAAGAAAATGACTTATGATATCGAAGTGAACATTTTAGTGTAGCATGTAGTCATCCAGTCACTTTGGATTGTAAAGTATGATTGAACATTTAATGATAACAGACCTTGACATTGATTTTTAGTGCCACATTAGCCAGGTACTGTCTATTGACCTTGAATACATGTTTTGTAAGGCAGCATTGAGAAATCAACCCCAGATCTGTTTCACAGATTCTTTTGAGATCACCTGAATGAAGAGTTTGTTTCTTTAATGCAAAAGTGAAATAATTTTCTCCACAGAAAAACTGGAATAAAATATAGATAATGAGAGAAGTGCTGAAGAAAAAAAAATTATATAAGCAAGAGGAATGAGGCATTACCATTTTACAGGCATAAAAAATAATTAAGAAAAAAGTGAAAATGAAGAAACATCAAGGTACACTATTACCTCTAAAAAATTTTGTAATTATAAACCAATACCATCTTAGCTATGATTCTGAAGTAATGCAAATGGGAGTGTCCTAGAATCATACCATACAGAGAGCCATTATTGTCTGGAAGAATGGCAATCAGCAACTCTAGCTCTTTCCCCTCAAGCTTGTCTATAGCAGCAGAATGTACGTACTTTAAAGCCTTCTTTACCTGTTCTGGTCTTGCCGAATATATAGGAATTGCAGGGTCATGACTGAATTCCTGTTAAAGATTAAAAGAACAATGTCATTGTCAAGTGCACATTCAACAATTACCGAACCCTTTTTCCAACAGGTGGGACAGGTTACGAGGATTAGGTGAGACCATACTATTATGCCATGAATTTCATGAACCAACTATTCCAAAATCCTGTTATGTGAACATATCCAAGCAGTTTTATATTGCATATCTAACATGCCCTCTCAAGCAAGAGCCCTTTCAGTTTGAAGTTTGGATAAATAATGATGCACACGTCCACTTTATGTTGAAACTCTACATTTTATGGGAAGAATGGGGATGATAAAGATCAAATTTTAAACCATTTGGTCATGACTGCGCTGATATCACCCAAAACTAAAACTTTTAGGTGAAGACACAAGAATGGTTATAGATTACATCTTTACAATGAATGTAGTTGAGTGTTGATGATGATATACAATGGAACATGAGTAATTATAATTTGAAAGAGTATCTAGTACAATTCAAATAAATAGTCTCTAAAAACAATTCAGCGAACAAGGCATAACCTAAATTTGAAACTTTACCATGCCTGAGATTTGGCACATCTGAACTAACTGTTGGCAAAATCCACGAGCTGTATTTTCCTGGACACTTCGTGAGAAGTTGATGCATGCCCAGTATCTCACAGTACTTCCATTTATAACTTTCTGCGTTAAAATTACCAGAAATACAATCAGTTTGGAACAAGTAAATTTCCTTGTCATTTATTTTAAGGAAAGAGCTTCATCTATTATCTGCTGATGTCTGAGCTGACCTTGTTCATCATATTCCACTGACCAACTTGTGGCAAATATTCTTTCTCTCTTCCTGTCTCATGATATTTCAGCTATAGGGAAAGGAAGAGCAAAAATATAATATCAGCATAATGGCAAAAGCAAACAACATTGGTAAACAATTTAATTAATTATGAGAAAATTACCCATGGAGGTGGAAGAACCCGAGCCTCAACTGATGCAAGCTTGTTGTCTATGCTGATGCCAAACTCCTTTGCATAGGGATTATTCTCGTAATTGTTTTGTTGAATTGTCTGCAAGTAAATAGAGAAGTTCTAGATAAATAAAACAGGCCAAACAGAACTTTGTGTTTGAAGAGGAATAGCTTACATGACTATAAAGGATGAAGTTACCATGATTGCAATTAATACATGGAAAAGACCTACATAAACAATATAATGTCCAATAGACTCAAAAATAAAAATGGATCAGAAAAGGAAGGATAGAGTTTGGAATGACCTGTAAAATGTCTGTCTCTTGTTCGCGGGGTCTCTGGCATGAGAACTTTAGCAGAGAAGTTATCTGTTTTTCATTTAGTCCTTTTGTATATCTCTGACCACCAACTATCTTGCATGCCTGGGACAAGATTCACATGAGTTCACCATGGAAAATCCAGAAACAAGTAATTTGATTAAATTCATAGAAAATATTACCTCCATGGGCAAATAGTTCACCTTCCTTTGACTTCCTACTTGAAGACAAGGTAGATGAGAATATTTGATTGTAAATCCATACATTTCTTGGAAATAATCAACTACTGATTTCATGTTCATTTGATCATCAAGAGGGAAACTGTTCAGCGGCAAAAAGAGTCAATCATACAAAGGAAGACATGTCTAAAAGGGATAAATTCAACCTGCTAAAGTCAAAAAAGACATACATAAGCTCCCTTGTAGGCTGTGAAGTTAGTCCTGATATTCTATACTTCCTCCGAAAATTTCCTCTATGTGTAACTTCAACTTTTACACCTCTTAGAGCCTTTTTGATCTGCTTGCCAGTGACAACACAAAGTTTTATTGGTTAGATATTACTTTAATAAGATAATTGTTTCTCTAAATTTGAGAGCTAAAGTTGTCACCATTTAGATTCTTCAATAACTGAGAAAGGAACTTGATTTCAAATATTTAATCATGAATCTCAAAATTTTGTAGGTACACTTGAACAAATTATGAGTTCAGGTCATTTGGAAGAAAGAGACTTTCAATTTGTTTTTTAGACTTTCAATGTGTTTATGCAAAGGACTTTTGACCTCAGAAGATTATGCCAAAATCTGTGATTGAACATCCCAGTGCAATTCAAGTAAGAGCATATCGGCGTATTAGCAATGACAACATAACTTATGATCTAGTTCTAAATTGTGGTCGCAGTTTTATTACAATCCTTAATATTGCAGAATATTGCAGACAAATGCGCTAATGTGGCCACAATTGCAGTCACGGATGGACCATATGTTAAAACCTTGCTTATGAGGCTTTACGCAAGTACATCATTCATTCATTCTTGATGAATCCTATAGTGGAACAATGAATGCTGAGTTTCCAAGAAAACAACATTTGTAGTGTTTTAGAACAATGATTGCAAAGTTTCAAAAAAAAAAATAACAACCATACCTTGACACGATCTGCATCTGACAATGGCTTTGATTGCACATCTTTTCCCAAAATTTGTGCAACAAAGTCAATCACAGGAAGTGGTTCAATAAAGGCCATTGATGACATATCTGAATGCAATCAAACATGTTGGAAGAAACATCAATGACAAAGGAGAATGGAACAAAGAAAAACGAAGAATTGCATCTAATTAATTATTATTAGTTGAAGTCTAACCAATGTTAAGTGACAATCCCATCTGAGTAGGCCTTATACTCTGGTAGAAGCCCCTCCATGATTCAAGGCCACCACCCAATTGCTGTGGTTTTCTTACATCTGGAGAATAGAGAAACCTCCCAATTGACACGAAACTACACATGCACATAAGAAACATGAAAAATAATCAGAATCAATTATTCAAATGGAGGAAACAACACATAATTTTCAAAGAAGAACAACCAAAAACACACCTCTGAGCCGCAAGCTCCCTTAACACAATGTCGAAGACACTTAGCGCTTCTTGTGGATTGTCCACTTGTTTCCCACTAAGAAGCTCACGTAGTTGATGCATGCTAACACGGGTTGCAAACTTGATGACCACCTTGAACTCCCTTTCCCTGTAACAAAATGGAAGTTTGGAAACTCGTTAGAAAGCAAAGAATCCCGTCAATTTAGCCCAAAAACGTGAAAGCTACAACAACTAATTAACTTCTGATTAAACATGGAAAATCACATCATGCAACCAAACACGCTAAAAATAATCAAAACTCCTTAAGACACTCAAAGCATGTTTGGACTTTGGATTCACATCAATTTTGGTTGAATGTAGATAAGAAGAAGCAACAATTAGTTCCTTTTGTATCAATTTTGATGTGATTCTTGTTCAATGGTGACCATAGATGTTGAACCAAACATGCACTCACATTCCACCAACCCAAAACTTCACTTGCAAATTCAGAAACTAATTACTCTTGTAGAAAACATGATAACTCAGACAATTACCTGGTACCACCGATAACATCATCATCCTCACTCAATGTTACATTGAACTCTTTGTACGTAAACGGAAGCAAACCAGCCGTGTAAAGGTTTCTTCCTCCATCATACACAGGGAGCCTCGTGGCTAACTCAGTGTTCCTATGAAGCCTCACCAACTCTGCTATGATAGCCTTGCATGTCTTACGAGAAGTGACTTCTGGGGTTATTTTAACCTTCACAAAAACAAGCACAACAAAACATAGCGAGTAAAAATAATAATAATTCCCTTGAATTTCATCATTCAAAACAAGATTTAGTAGCAATTTGGGGGTTCATAGATTTTGATGGAGACAATGTTCTTTTAAGCACTCTCAAGAAGGTGACAAGAAATTTTTTTTTTTTTCTTTCTAAAAACTGAATTGGACCATCCATGCAGGCTTACATTGTAATGGGTCAAGTCCGAAACTGATATATCTGCAAGAAAATGGTTGGCTTTGATGAGACACTTAGTCCCGAGTTGGCCATAGCCAGGCCTTTGATGAAACACAAGACTCTTGCAAGTGGCTGAGGAACCATGTTGTGAAACAAGTTCTGTTTCTTGCAACTTCTCTGGCTTGCACTGACTCCTTCTCCTGCACCTTCTTCTACGTTCTGTGGGCTTCTGGACACATTTCACCTGGTGCTCCTCTGGGTCCTTCATTTTGCAGTGTAGTTCTGTGGAAAACAAACACAACCCAGCTTCACTTATTTTTGTCTTTTAGGTGACAGGTTCCAGCTGGGAAAGAAAAGAAACCGAAAGATTTATATGGCACAACAAATTCCAAGTTTTCACTCACAAACAAAACTATTCATTGGCTTAATAAGCAAGAGTGCTGAGGGAAGAGAATAATGAGTGCAAGAGTGGGAAAGAAAGGAAACTTTGTAACGGCTGAAAAGCTGAAAAGAAGGGGAAAAAGAGGAGGGGAAGGTGGCATGACATCAAATCTAGACAGTGTTTCCTCTTCCCCTAGGCGCTGTATATTCTCTGAAAAGATGGGGATGATAAATAAAGTGACGTGCATATATATACATGCAAAACCAGAAATGGCCTATTTATATACTTTTCTAACAATAAAACAATTCTCAATTTTATTTTTTAAAACTAACGCAATATATATATATATATATATATATATATATATATATATATATATATATTAAGAAATTAATAGAAATAAATAATATATGTCCCATAAGTCACCAATGAGCATTTTGATTTCCCCATATAAGATTATTTCTGATTAATCAATACTTTCAAGGTTTAAGTTTGTATATTTGTAATTGTTAAATACTAAGAAAATGTCATCCATAGTAATTACTTACTCCAGGCTAAAGCAAAATTGCACATGTAAAAAATATCATGGTCTTACTAAAAATATGTGCACAATTTTTTATATTATTATTTAATATATGATATGTTAAACACTTAAATGTGATTTTTTTTATTGATCGAGAATGAATACATATTCAACATAATAAATGCATTTTGAAATTTTGAAGGTTATTTTTTGTTTTTGTGTGAATTAGGATATCTTTAATAAAAATTAAAGACTAATTTTTCAAGGATTTATTTGAAGTCTGATTGCTAATATATATATATTTTTTTACTCACTATCAATTATTCAAGGTTATGCATGCAACTGTAAACAGCCAATTTGAGAGTTTTGTCTTCTAACCAGGTACAATTCTAATGACCCCCACAAACCATTGGAACTCGGTATCAGTTACTTTGTGCCTAATTTGACACGAAGTACAACTACTTGAAATTTTTCCATATGCTCCATTAGCTCGCGAACATAGGTTGCACACATAGGCCATAGATGTAGGGTAGAAACAAAATGGCTGTGTGTGGTGGCATGGTTAATTATTTGGGATGTGGGTTCTATAGTTGGGAGCCAAAGGACCCTTTTTATTATTATTGTTGTGTTGGTTTCATTTCATTTAGTGGTCCCAACGGGCATGCTTTTGAAATTTACTCTACTCCAAGTTCTTGGAGGGACAGCATGTATAAATCCCTTTTGCAGAAACCACAAAAAAAACTTTAACTCCTTCCCAAGTTGAGTTACAGCGACAGAACAAGGTCTAAAGCAGTCACCACTACTAAGACAAGAGACTCAAACAAAATGTGAAAATGCAGGGCATGAAGTTGCCACAATCAATGGCTCTGGCTGCCACCAATAACAATAACAATGTCAGGTTGTGTTGTACGTGTGGCTATAACACTGTAAACTTTGTCATGCCTGGCCGAAAAAACAAGGATTTTGGCACTGTTCTCTTTGGCTTTGGTCTTTTGGATGGGAACTAATGTGGAGCTGAGAAAAGTGGAATTGACGGTAACGCTTATCAACTATTGTTTGGGATCATTACAAAGACATGAAGAACAATCATGTGTCCCGTCGCTTTCTGTGGTTTCACGGAACAGACAGAACATCCCTAGAAAATCATTCACCAAAAATAAAAGTTAAAGTTCCCAATTTTGAATGTAGACTAGCTAGTAGTGTACGACCCTTTGAAATTGATCACTTTTTGTAGAAGGGATCTTTATTCCACAACCAAACCCACATTGTTTTTATGATTAATTTCCTGGTGAGAATTTATTTATTTTTCTCTTTATTTACAAATGGGAGGAATTTGGAGGATTTCCCATATCAATGGGGAGGACACCAATGAATGACATGCAGACTGACTCACCAGAAATATTATTATATAAGCTTAAAACTGCAATGCTCAACTAGTGCTAACGAGAATCTTGTTTGTGCCATATTTTTAGGACACTGCATTTATATTGTACACCCAGTTTTCAAATAAAATAAAATATATTTAATACGTACTATATATTGAAAAGATAAAATAATACATGCATTTATAATATAAAGTATTTTTTTCACATTGGATCTGAAATTAATTTTACTCAGTATACTATAATTTTAGTTGACTTTCAGAGGTTTTACACACAAATGAACAAGATTGAACAATAAGTCTTCCATAAATAAATCGATCTCACAATATGTGACAGTGGGCATCTAATCACTATGCTAATATATATATTTTTAATATTATTTAATCACAAATTATGATGTACAGTAAATTTTTTTACTTTAACAAAAATTACCTCAAAAGACATTTATCATAATTTTTAATAAGTTTATTTTGTTTATATCGATAGTATACAGAAATTAAAATATTTTTTAAAATATTATTAAAATGTATTGACGGATATATTGTTTTTTACATTTTCACTTAATTATAAATTGTCATATATAAAAAAAATAGTAAATTTTATTTAAAAATAATTTAATTAATCTTAAAATATGTGTTTGAGTTTAACTAAATCATACAAAATTAATATATAAAATGAGAGTTATTTTTCACTTATACACTCTAATTTAATTTATTATTAATTGATTCAAATTTAAGTTTTTGCCCGTTAATTAATCTAAAATAAATTTTGATATATTTTTAAATATAAGTTTGAGCTTAAGTTAATTTTATAAAATTGACTTTATAAGTATTTTTCTCTAATTACATGCATTATTTTGAATTTATCATACTCAAGTTTTTTAATAATTATTTAAAATTTATGCTGTTAATATTAGGGGGTGGACAGAAAAAATTTAACTAGTGATGAATTAAATTGCATTATAGAAACTCAACTATTTGTAAATAAGCTAAACTGAAATGTTTTTTCTTTTAAAAAATATTTATTAAACAAAACTATTTTTATAAAAATTAAAGATATTAAAAATGGTTTGTCTCAATGAGACTCGACGGTCTAAATTTAAAAAAAAATGATTAAAAAGAAAATGTTTCAATGTGGTTGGGCTCAGTAGGTAAACTAGATTAGGTTAGGTCACAAATTTCTAGACTTAAAACTTACCCAATCTAATCTAATTTGCCTGATATTTATAATATTTTCTTGTTATATTTAAATAAATAGGAAATAAAATAAAATAGACAAATTTAAATTGTATTAGACTAACAAATCAAAACAATCGATTGAAAGCACCAAAACAATCCGTTCAATTTGAATTACATTAAAGCTCAAACTTTTAAAGTGAAAGAAACAAAAATAATACATCAACTCAGTTCATCTAAATCATTTTATAGTTCAAACAAACTTTTTTAAATTTAATGTAATTTTTATAAGCTGAATTCATTTTGTCCATCTCTAGTTAACATATGTAAGTTAAAATTTAAATTAAAAGAAGAGTTATAAGAAAAAAAATAAATTATTTGTAGCAATTATATATTTCTCATAATATAATATCAAATTCAATTGAATTGGTGCAAGGAACACGATAAAAGAGCCTTTAATTTGCATATGGTATCTGACTACTATTTTGGTTAGTGTGATTTCCTTCATATGGTCACATCTAGCTGAGAGTTTTCCAGGCCCCCCCTTCAAACGACTATGGTTTTATTCTTTGTGATCATAATTGAGAAGACATTGCACCAATTTTAATTTATTTTTATTTATTTATTGTAAGACAAGACTCCAAACAAAAGCACAGACCCTCTTGCTCAGGTCTAAAATGTACTCAAATTTTGTCTTCTTTAAAATAAATGGAAATTCAGATGTGAATATGTCACCATCATTTGATAATTCGTGTATCAGATAATCTGAATTGTTTACCCGATTCAGCTCTACATCTCTAACCTAAGGTGACCCTACTAAGATTATGGCTAACATGTAACAACAAAGGAACTAGGAAAATATTCGTTAAACCCAAGGAAAGGATGTGCTCATGTATATAACATAGGTTTTTTGTAGTTTTGTGTTGCTACAGAAAACAGGTGACCTTAGCATGGAAAAAATAAGGCATCTAAATATCAAGAATTTATTGATAATTAATAAACTAATTGAAAGTCAAAAAGTTAATTAAAAGTTAAAAAAAGTAATTTTAATTAAAAAATTATAAACTATTGAGCTAATTAATAAATGTAAAATTGTATAAAGAACATGTTAATACAATGTTCTTTAATTATATAGATTATATTTTATTTTACTGATAAAAATATATTTAAAGGTATTTTTTACAAGTGTGTTTAGTTAATGTTTAAAAATCAAATAGTTATTAAAATGAAATAAAAACATAAATAATTTAATAATTAAAATAAATATTTAATATTACACTTATTTTGTCCAACCTGATTTGTTCCACAAGTCAGTTTAGGACCCTAAAAGTAAGGCCCGAAAAGTCAAGCCAATTTGCTTTGGACACATAAACCATATTTTCTTTTTATAAATTTGTACATACTTTTTAGAATTTTATATTTTCTTAATCTATAAATATAATAATAATAACCACAAGATTTGAATATAAGATTATGTTCATATTATTTGAACCCTCATAATTAATTTTAAAATTTTATTTATTGAATATGCCTAATTTAATTTAATTTTTTATGTATTTTAATTAAAATTAATTTGACTTGTTAGCCTAACATAAAGTCATATTAGATCATTCAATTTTAAGTTTGAAAGGAGGTTGATTTGGTATAACCAAATCAGTCTAACCTAACGAGTTCAAACTGAATGACCTCATTTTCAAACTCTATTATTATGATATACTTTAGTAATGACTGTTAATTAAGTTTTTAGCTCATATTTTATTTTAAAATTTGTTTTTTAATTTTTAAATAAGAATTTTATTAGTCAAGGTTACTTAACTTTATTTAATTAAAAATTTTAATCTTGAACAAAAGTTCATAATTTCTAAACTTAAAAAAAAAAGTTAATTTTTAGTCTCTAGACAAAAAATTAAAAAATATTTTTATCTATTTAATGAGATATTTGGGCGTAAAAACCAAATTTTTAAAAAATTTACTAACGTTTGATCAAACTTTTGCTTAAACACTAAAAATCTTAATAGAAAAAGTTATTAAGGGACTTTTTGATGGTCAAAATTTTGTTCAGAAACTAAAAAAAGATTTACTTTAAAAAAAATCTAAATACATAATTAACCATGAGATTTAAAACGTATATGATATTGCAATATCGAGAGTTTTAATTACAATCACCTTAGTCAAATTATAAGTTATAATAACTAGCTTATATTACATTCTTTTGAAATATAACATTGAATTACAATAAGAGTTAAATAAAGTCTCTTCTAAAAATTCTTTAAATTTTTATATTTTATGATATTAAATTGCAAAGACTCATATAATTTAAGAAAAACTTGATAGTTTATTGTTTGATAAAAAAATATAAATAAAAAATATTTTTCAAAAATGTTCAAGAGTAGGATGTTTTCCTCAACTATAAATGTATAGCAATTTTAATTTTAATTTTAAGCTATTTTTTAAATAATTAAAATAAAATAAAATAGTCAATGTGAAAAGTCTTCATCGTAATATTAATATTTGATTACTCAAATTAAATTTTAATATTTTAAAAAATCAAATTTTCAAGCCTCTCTATTATTTTATATTTTAATTTAAATATTGTTTAAATTTGAAGTTTATGTAATGTAATTTAATTTATTGATAATAGTTAACATCAATTTACATTTGGTTACTATTTAATTAATGGAAACTTGGTTTTAAATATTATAAGCAATATTAAAGTTTCTTCAATAAGTATCATATGTTGGATATTTATATATTATTATTAAAATAATATTTACTTTACTAAATTAAAGTAAATTTTAATAATTTTCAAAATATTTATGCTATACAAAAAATATTTGTTAATTAATACATCTTTTATCATAATTATAAGAAACTCAAACCTATTTTCACGTGTATTAATTGTTAATTTTTTTTATTCTTAATTAATTGTAAAGTCAATTAATGAGTTTTTTTTTATGCAAGAGAATGTATTCGGTAACCTATTAATAATATAAATCATACTATTGGTGAAAAAAATTAAGTCTTGAATGTTAAAAAAATAATATAAAATAAACTTTCTTGAAGTATGAGAAATATTGTTAAGGGAAATAATACCTATACTCTAATATTCTCTTATAAATTCTTACCATCAGTTAAAAATCACAAATTTGTTACATTTCGTCACTAAATTAATTAAAAATTTTCGTTGAACAAAATGTGAGACTTACAAAAAAATTATTTTTAATAAATTTTAATTAATAATAATAAAATTATTAAAATAAATAAAAACTAAATAATAATAATAAAATTATTATATATTAAAAAAAAGTGTTAGCTAGAGACAGTGTAGCTAGTATTCCTCATCATTAAAAACAAACTTCACTCACTATTTTATTATATGTATATTTTTAGATTGAAATTTAATTTTATAATATTTTCAATTAAATGAAAATAAATGAACTATTTTTATTGGTATTATTGAATTAATAATCTTTGGGATAAAAGTCGTAATATTAATCAATTATTTTCACCCCTTTCTTTTGCAATTATCTTTAAATGTTGATTTTTTTTAAAAAATTACAATGTACACTTGGAGTGAATATTTATATTTGTTTTAAAATATTTCTTACAATTTTGTTTGTCGGAAACACAAACTAGCTGGTTTATTATACTACTGCTATAGGTACACAATACACTGTATTAATTATTTCTGTCACCATCACCCTTGTATGTTATAATATTGAATTGCATATATAGATACGTATTAAGAACGCAAGAAACCAACAATATAGTGAAACTACAAAATAGCTAGAAAAGGGTCAGAGTAATTAATAAACATTCATACACTAAATTAAAGTTATAATTGAATTACGCAATTACTACTTTATGGAGTAAGTGACAATATGCAATCGTAATTGCAAATAATTAAGATGTATTTATATACAAGTTCTTTTATATTTCTCTGTGTTTTATTCTTTTAGTAATACAATGAATCTTTAAGTCTTGTGTTTAAGTTTATTAGGATAAAAAGTTTACTAATTAACAATTTCATCAAATAGTAATTATATATAAAAATTGTAACATAATGAGATTTCTATTATAATTTTATAAGAATTTAACAATGACTTAGTATAAAAGATTTTACACTGTATATCGATTTAAAATTATTATTTTTATAACTTTTAAAATAATTATTGTACAAGTTAATAACTTACAATCAATGAAAATGATAATTTGTGTGTGATTGGATGAATGTATAAATTTGTTTTACTATGTGAATGTATAATTTATTTTCCTCATATTTTAAATAGATTTATTCCTCGGATTGTAGTTATAAAAATTATTTACTCAGAATAGTAAATTATTGATCGATTTAAGTACAATTATTAGCCACTAAAAAGCAATGGGACATGAGAATTTGAGTACCTTACCTCCTCATTAAGTAAAAATAGAGTGAAAAAGAAATAAAAAGAGACGAGATAAAAAGAAATACTAAATTTTTATTATTTATTTGAGAAGAGAAATAGAAATACAGAAAAGCTATTTAACTGAGACTAAGTGAAAAACCGTTTTTGTTTTTGCAAATTAAAATGAAACAAGAGGAAAATTTTCTTCTTTTTTATTAATTTTTTTTAAAATTTTTACAATATTTTAAAAGATAATAAATAATTTATATTAAAAATATTAGATTAATTTTTTAATTGGTATAAAAAAATTGTATTTTTTTATATTATTTTCATTCTCTTTTCTATTTTTCAAACAAAGAAATTTTTATATGTGATGTTTGATTACCCGTTTAAAATTTGTAACTTAATTGATCTCACACACAATACTTACATCTTTGACAAAAACAAACATCTAATTCAATTGAGTGTAAATTATAAGTAAATTTCAATTGAATTAAAAGTTAACAGAGTATTTTTTTTTAGTTATTTGAAAATTTAAGTTTAACTTAAATGAATTTTGTAACTATAATCCATTCATATACTCAGTCTTTAAATCTTTTAAAAAAGTGTCTTATTTATTATATCATTGAAAAATAAAAAAGGACTAAAATATATGAATTTTTATAGACTAAAAAGCTAAATAATATTTTTAGAAAAATAAATTAAATAAAGTAAGTGTGATTTACCGAGCAGATTGATATGAAAGTTTTCCTCAATTGGAACGATGTTTTGTGTCTTTTTGCTTTTTACATATGTATTTGAGTCTGGAAATGGCCGAAAACAACAGTGGCCAGAAACCCATATCGCAATGATGACGAAGTGAGACCCATCTCATCCCAACCACACCACAAGCCATCACAAAAAACATTACACATCCACGAGATCATACATACATAAACACACCCAAAAGGAGAAAAGTACACTTACTAATTACTGGGGTATTAGGCTGTTGTAGAGTGTAAAAGCTAGGCGTGAATAAAGAGGCACAAAAATGCAAACTAAAACTCGTTTAAATTGAAGAAAAAAACACTAGAACAGTTTAACTTTGAAGCAGTTAATGGAAGCAAACCTTTTGCTTTACGCTATGTGGTGAATTAATGCCTCTGCTGTGACTGTGCCTCCAAGCCAACTATATGATCAGTAAATATTAAATATGAAATGTGAACTCAAACTTCACTTTGTTACCCCTTCTATTCTCCCTGCACACAAAGGTATATTACTGTTACTGCAGGCTTTCAATTTAGGATTAAAGACATGCATCAACTGCAGCTAGCTAGTGGGTAATTAATACACCTATAAATATTTCTTTTACTCTAGAGTGGCTACATGCACTAATAGAGGTTTTAATTTTTGTTGCTATATGAAGTACTAACTCATCATGTTAAATTTTTCATGACAAAATCATGGTCTACCTAACTGCCATTTTAAAAGCACAGACAATAATAAGAAAGGATGGTGGTGTGGTGAATAACAGACAATACATATTTGTGTGGTAGCAGTTTAGTAAAGTTGAAATTAAAACATGAAATTTGGCTGGTTTCAGTGAAACATAAGTAGAACTACACACAGGAGTAAGGTTCTAGATATGCAGAATTTAGAGCAAACCTCAAGAGTCAAATTTTTTAAACTAATTTGGCTGGGAAGGGAGGAAACACAGGCTTCATCATCATGCATGGCCTTGACCAAGACCAATTTTATATGCCAAATTGCAAAGGAATTATGGAGAAAGAAATTGATGAGATATTATAATGTTGTTTTGGAGGGGAAACAAAGAAAGAAAGGCGAGTTTGGCAGGAAGCATGAATATATGTTATAAAGGAAGAAGAAGGAAAGAAGCACAATCGAAAATAACATGGAATTATTTAAGGATTAAGTTCGGTGATTTTGGTAATGATCACATGCATGAGACAAGACAATTAGGTAAAGTAATCTTTTGGTATTTAACACAACTACATGTTTAAGATTCTAATTTGAAATTACTTAATTATTAACATAACTGTATGTTTAAGACTCGATCTCAAAATTATTTATTAAACTGAAATAATTTTTTATCATTTAGAAAATACTTTTTAACTATGGATTTCTAGCATGGAGGGCTTCTCTTTTGTGGTATTATTGATAAAAACATTAAGGAAAGTCGATGGAGCAAGCAGTGTTCAGAAATTGGTCTTCACTGCCTTTAAGAAAGGAGCTTTAAACGAGAAACGAGATCTAAGAAGGGCTTTAGGAGCACGAAAGCGTGCCACTTTGATTATTTAAAAGGGTAAAAAACAATGAAGCCTTTTTATCTTTTGGGAACAAGGAAAAGAAGCGCCACATATATTAATGTACAATTGCAGAAAGGAGCATTTGGATGCATAGAGAGCAATGAAAAAGGAATTGCAGAGAGTATATAGTAATGCAAAGGTGTGAGATTCCATACATTGATAGAGAGAGAAGTGGTGCTGTGCTGTGCTGTGCTGTCTGGCTCTGGTGCAAAGCTTAGTATCAGTAATTTTCAGTGCATTTCCCAGCAGGTTCCGTAGTTAATTTGGCTTTGGAGAGTAAAGAAATAATTTAAGGGAAAGAGAGGTTGTGTCAGTTTGTTAGACGGAAAATATGGTGGAAGAGAGTGTGTAAGTGTGTTATGTATGTCAGTTAAATGGAAAAAGAGAGAGAAAGAAAGCAGAGGAGTTGTGGTTTGTGGCGAAGCATGTGTAATGTAGGGAGGGGTCAAACTTTTATAAAGCAGGAACGAAGGAGGGCACTCCCTACGAGGGCCTCATTCCTCCCCACCCTACTGCCTTGTACCTCTACGTTTATTTTACAACTATATCTCTTATTTATATAATTTTTTTTTTCTCTTTTTATTACATCAATTAAGTTTAAAAGGAACAAATACAAATAGGTTAGACATGAAAAAAGAAGATTCAGACTCTCATCGAGTTTTGTGTCATTTTTAATAGTTTGTTTTTTTTTTTATATATATATTTTTTATAAATATTATTCTTAATTTAACATTGTATTTTTTATTAAATAGTGTAAAATTTTATTTTTTTGTAATTTTTATTTTTATTAGTGTATATAGTATTTTAAGAAAGGTGTAACTAAAAAGGATATATGAACAGGGCCAGATCTTTTAAGGGACCGGGGGGGAGCCACGGCTCCCCCAAACTTTTCTAAAATCTGATATATATTTTAATATTATATTTATATATTATTATATTATTAATTGTAATAAAATTAGAAGTTTGAATCTATTCTCTCTCTCCCGGTTAACTTCTCAAAGAAGCCTCCAAAGTTGAAAGCAGAAGCCGAAAAGCCTTTTCCTTGAATCAAGAATTCTCTTTTAATCACTCACTCACATCCATGGCTTTCTAGTCCTCTCCCCTCCTAACATTATCAACTAACCAACTAGAACTTCTCTTCTCTCCGATGCCTTCATCCTTCACATTGGTATTTTTTCTATACCATTTTTCACTTATTATTTTTCTTCTCTTATTGTTTCTCTGCCAGTGTGTGTTTTGTTTCCCCTTTTTCTCATTTAGCTATGGTCTTTGTGTTTATCATTCCTTATGATGTGCAAATGAAATCATATAGGCAGTGGCGAAAAATAGAGAAAAAAGACTTTTGGGTTGCGTTGCAAATTTGAATTTGCATTGGACTTTTTGGTGAACTAAATAAAAGCTCATTTCCCTTTTTGCTAGGATTGACTTTGGTTATCTTAGGACACAAAGTTTAGTTTATTTTTTAAATTTTCTTGTCAATATACTTCCACTTAAAAGTTGTTTTGCTCTCAAAGTCTCTTTATTTATCAGAAATGGTTTTGGAAATTATTATTGATTTTTTATGTTTTCCTACTTTCCTTGATTATTTGGTTTATTATGATTTATAAACATTAGTTCCTCGCTTAAATGCAATTGTATATGGAATGAAACAAAAATTTTACATATGTGTTTGTTATGGTGCATTGTTCTATTCTTGAAAAAAAAAGGATAAAGATAAAATTTACTAGCAAGCATTTTAGTTAAAAGCTCTGAAACAGTATTTTGCATTGTGATAATTGTGAAGATAAATTTTTTTCCTTTTTCCATATAAGTGAAAGACTGAAAAGTGATAAATATATATTAGAAAAATTATGATAAAGAGTAAAAGAATTGATTCTTTTTTCAAGAGGAAGACTTGTGAGAAAGATGAACAAAAGGCAACTTGTATGTCAAGTGAACTTGAGAAATTTCCCAAGAATCCAAGAATTGAAGAAAATGAGAAACAACTCTCAAAGGTTCCTAGAGTTACATATAATGAATTTGAAATTCTTTGGAACGTGATCCGGGGAAACGACTTCAAATTTGGCAATACCTATCAAATCAAATGGATGAGGTACGAAGGGCTTATCTAAAATGGGGTCCATATCAAATGCATTTAGAAAATTATCCTTTTTCTGGTAAAGATGATCATCCAAGGAGATTTCAATACACTTGGTTTAGCATATTTGCTTCATGGTTAGAGTATTCACCTTCAAAAGATGTTGCATATTGCTTGCCTTGCTATCTTTTTAGTAAAAAACCAAACGGACGCCTTAGTTCAGATGTTTTCATTGCTATAGGTGATTGAATTTGAATTCTAATTGCCCATGAGTTGATTTTCATCAACAAGTTTTCACTTTATTGATTATTTTCTCTACAAGTTTTAAAAGTTGGAGGAAAGTTAATAATGGAAAGAATTGTGCTTTTCTTAAACACATTGGGAAGGATCCTTGCTCACCACACAATAATGCAGTGAGAGCTTGTCAAGACTTGTTGAATCAAAATTGTCATATTAGGAATGTTTTTCATGTGCAAAGCTTAGATCAAATTACGAAGAATCGTTTGCGTCTCAAGACTTCAATTGACACGGTTCGATATTTATCACTTCAAGCTTGTGCTTTTAGAGGTCATGATGAAACTAGTGAATCAAGGAACCAAGGTAATTTTCTTGAGATGATAAAACTCATAGCATCATACAATGATGAGGTTGCAAAAGTTGTGTTGGAAAATGCTCCATATAATTCCAAATATACTTCCCATAAAATTCAAAAGGAGATATTGAATATTCTTTCTAGTAAAGTGAAAAATTATATTCGTGATGAAGTTGGGGACTCCAAGTTTTGCATAATTGTTGATGAGGCTCGTGATGAATCAGAAAAGGAATAAATGGCTCTTATTTTGAGATTTGTTGATAAAAAAAGGTTTTATACAAGAGCAATTTTTTGATATTGTGCATGTTAAAGACCCTACGACATTAACTCTGAAGAATGAATTATGTGTTGTACTTTCTCGACATAATTTTAATGTTTCTAATATTCGTGGTCAAGGGTATGATGGTGCTAGTAACACGAGAGGAGAATGGAATGGATTACAGACATTATTCTTAAATGATTGTCCTTATGCATATTATGTTCATTGTTTTGCTCATCGGTTACAACTTGCCTTGGTTGCTGCATCAAGAGAAGTTATTCCAATTCATCAATTCTTTTCAAAATTGACTTTTATTGTGAATATTGTTTGCTCTTCTAGTAAGCATCATGATGATTACAAACTTCCAAGTTAGATAAAATTGCATATTTGTTAAAGATTGATGAGCTTGAAACTGGTAAAGGAGAAAATCAAATTGGTACTTTAAAACGAGCTGGGGATACTCATTGGAGCTCCCATTTCTCTTTTATTTGTAGCTTAATAAATATGTATGATGCAACTTGTTCTGTTCTAGAAAAAATTATTGTTGATGGATCTACTTATTCTCAACATGGGGATGCTGATAATGCTTACAAAAGCTTGACCTCATTTGAGTTTATATTGATTTTGCATTTGATGAGAGAAATTATGGGGATAACAGATGTTCTTTGTCAAGCTTTACAACAACAATCTCAGGATGTAGTTAATGCTATGCATTTAGTTCGTTCTACAAAAACACTTATTCAAAACTTGAGAGAAGGTTGGGATAAGTTATTAAAAAATGTGACATCCTTTTGTGAAAAACATGATATTGAGGTTCCTCAACTTAGTGCTTCTTATGTAGCAAGGCAAGGGCGCTCTCGTCACCAAAAAGATCATATCACAGTGAAACATTATTTGAGAGTTAAAATATTCTTTGTTTTAATTGATAAGCAATTACACGAGCTAAATTGTAGATTTAATGACCAAGCAATGGAGTTATTAACTCTAAGCTCGACATTGGTTCCTAAGGATGCTTATAAAGCTTTTAATATTGAAAACATTTGCACTCTTGTAGACAAATATTATCCCATGGATTTCAGTGAGCAAGAGAAGATTAATTTGCATTTCCAACTTCAACATTTCATTGTTGATGCTCGTCAAGATTCAAATTTGAAGAATTTATCAACAATACATGAGTTGTGTACATGTTTGGCAATAACAAAAAATTCAGAAGTTTACTACTTGATCGATAGATTACTTCGTCTTATCATGACTCTTCTAGTTTCTACAGTTACAACTGAAAGATATTTTTTTGCAATGAAAATAATCAAGACCAGGTTGAAAAATAAGATGGAAGCTGACTTTTTAGCAGATAGTATGATCGTCTATATTGAAAGAGATATTGCAACAAGTATTAGTTCTGACTCAATTATTGAACATTTAAGTCATTGAAACAGCGCAGAGCAGCACTTTAACTAAAGGTAAATTCTACTTATGTTTATATTATTTTAATGATAAACCTTATGTTAGGCTTGCATTTAAAATTTTAGATATATATACTAATGTCAATATTTAATTTATGCAGCCACTCCTGAATTTTTGTCCACCTAAAAATAATTATTGGCTTTTGGGTGGTTCTTTTTGCTTGACTTGCATTGCACAATTTTGGGTATGTCGTGTGTAATTGATACTATACAATACAAATAGCTTGGGCTATGTTAGTATATTATTTTGGATCTTATAGGAGAAAAGTGTACAACTTATTTTGGAGTTTACTTCAATTACTTTGGCTTGCTTCATTCCAGGTAACCTTTAACATTTAATAATAATATTTTATGATTATTTTATGAAATGATTAGTGAATGATAATACTTTTTGATGCAATAACACTAAGGCCAAGAAGTCCAAGAGGTGATGTATTGAAGGAAGCAAAAAGAATGGGTTAGTGTTGAAAAACCATAGGAGGAGTGAGGCCACTTTTGGACCTTAGCTCCTAAGTTTTTATTAGCATAGCATTTATTTTTATTCCTATTTTGCCCTTGTCTTTGATTTCCTATTTTACCCTTGTATTTTAGGGTATCTTAGACATAGGATCTATTTTACTTGTATTTCTAATTTTACCCTTGTATTTTGGGGTATTTTAGTCATAGGGTTTATTTTCTTTTTTATTTCCCATTTTACCCTTGTATTATGGGGTGCTTTAGATCATAGGTTTTTATTTTTGGGCTAAGGTATTTGATTAGGGTGGGAACAAAAACCTAGACGTACTTTTGTGGCTATTGGACCTATTTTTGGTGTAGAAAGGCTTAGGCCCAAGTGAAGGGCAAATGTTGCATGGTCTTATCATGCACCTAGATGTAGCCTAACTAAATCCAAAGATTCCATCCTTGGCCACCAAGTTGCATCTAGGGTTCATTTGAGTTTCATTTAGTGTGCATTTGGCATTGTGAATTTTGGCCAATGCAACCCTAGATGCCTCACACTCCTATAAATACCCTAGGCTATGCATCATGTAAATACTTTGGAAATTGAATATAAAGAGAGCATTTTGCCTTTATATCATCCTTAGTCACCTTGGCTAATTTCGGCCACCTCCCATCCTATCTCCACCTTGAGAGATAAACCCTAGAAGTGGCCTTCATCTACCTTGAAGTGAGCCAAACCCTAAAGTGCCCTCTCAAACCTTTCATCAAACACTTCACCCACACTCTCCATTTTCGTCCATTCTACCATATTCCTCCTCTAAACAAAACGCCTCCCTTGAAGGACTTGATCCAAGGAGTCAAGGTGTCCTCACATTGATCAACCAAACCATCAATGCTAGCAAGGATGCCATCACTTTTCTTGGATTTTATTATTATGCATGTTTATTTTGAGTAGAAAAATGAGGAATTTTATTATTTTTAATTAATAAAAAAATAATTTATATATAAAAAATTAATTTGGTACCCCAAAATTTTTTATTCAAGTTCCGCCACTGTATATGAGTTTGTTAGGCCTAAATTGGCCCACAAGAACATCTTGGACGTGAGATCCACTTAATTGGTCAATCACTTTTAGTGGATAAGGTGTTCTCATGACTAATTTAAGTCTCCAACATATCACATGATCTTGTCTAGTCACACTTTTAGTACCTTATCATATGGTAAGTTCCTATTGACTATTCTAGATCTAGGATATTAACATGAGTCACATTTTATTGTACCTTGCCATGTGACAAGTTTCTATTGGCTTTTTTAGATCTAGGATAGTGATATTTTTATGAGAGAAAATTGAAATTTCAAATTATGACTAGAGTTAGTAATCTTAAGTACAAGTTAACTTAACTTAGGTTACATGTAACCTAAGTTAGCTTAACTTGCACCACAAGTTATCAAACCTTATAAATAGATCCTTTCACATCTATGGCCCCAAAGAATAATCACATCAAAAGACATAACCAAATACTCAAAGTGTCCATAGCGGGTCCTACAAATGGTCTTTGGAATATCCTCTGACCTCACCTGGATTTGATGGTATCTTGTGATACCCTCTGTACATCATAGTGTACTAAATAAAATAAAACAGAGAATTTTTTAAATAATGCTACTAATTGAAATAAAACCTCTAGGACAGAAGTATCACATTAAATCCAACTAATCAATAAGCATAACTAAGTTTGAAAGCAATTACAAGGAAATAAAATTTTCACACTACAACAAACTCAACTAACGATTTAAGTCCTAGAATAAACATAACCAGCAGAATATTAACTCCTATCTATTGCACCGATGTCACATCTTATCAACACTCCTAACATATGATCTAAACTTTGTCACCAATCACATCATTATCATAACTAGATTCATCTACAACCATACATAAGAAACATACCAAAAAGAAAGGGGAGTGAAGGGTAAAGTCATTCACAAGATTAAACACTTAAAGGATAAAGCAAATTACTATTACCACTCGAAAATTGTATTTTTGCAACTTAATCTTCTATGATATTGTATGGTCCAAATACTATATCTAGAGCTACATACATTATATAACGTTGATCTTAATTTTTTTTAATAAATCCAAGCCAATTATATACATCTTCTATGTTAACCTCAAGAGTTAATTTTGTGATCTACTATTTTTAGAAATTACAAAATTGTAACTTTTCAGCCTAATTCTAATAGTTTGACCTTTACTCACTAATTTGATCATAACTTGTGTCAGAAATCATTTTTTTGGTGATTACAATGTTATTAGAAAACTAAAATCAAGAGATAAAACTATCATGAAGATTACAAAAACTAATTCGACTATTTAAGTCTCCTTGCAAGGGTTACAACGTACACAAGTTACATTTTGTGGACAATAACAATAGGTTCATATTCTAACTCGCATAACTCAATCATTCCTTAACAATTTTATATGATTCATGAGTCTAAATTGTAACCCCAAAAGTCTACTTTTTAACTTAACAATCGAAACTCAATTTGGTCAATTAGACACAAAGAAAACACATAAATACCAAGGTTTCATATCAAAATTTTCAAAACAAAGCACAACTCACTCAAACTCATTTCTCCAGTCCATAAGTAAAAACATAGATTAAAGCCTAAAACTACTATGTTATATTATCAATTACTGAACTCCAACATTAATTATACTTATTCATATTCATTACCTTTATTTATTTATTTTATTCCATCCTTAGGATTCTCTCAAAAAACAACAAGCACTCATAGATTCACAATTATAGGCAAGTATATAGATCAAAAACGTGATTTTTACCTATTATCACAACTAAAATACATAAAGATCCATATATAGCACATATTCATAATTACAATAAAGATTGAGATTTCTCCTTCGTACATCACACACAAACAAGATGAAATTGAGGGTCAATCTCACTACCTAGTAGATAACTCACACATTGGAGTGAGGTTCTCACTCCCCTTACCTCGATGGACATCAAAAGTTGGGTGTGGATCTCTGAGATCATCTCCAACTAACGAAATCATGCCAAGCGGTGTGTCATCCAAAAGGAGTCAAGAAGAATAGGCTAAACTACTAGGACCCAAGAGGATTGGGCCCATGTTGAGGTTAGTGGGCCTTAGCTCATCTTATGTTGTGTTATATTATCCCAATATCTTCAAGATGTTTGTATATATTTTCTTTAGTTTGGGCCTTGTATTTTAGACCAAGTAGTTTAGTTGTTTTAGGTCTTGTATTTTTGGCCAACTAATGTAGGGACTTTATTGTAATTTTCCTTCTTGTGTAATTTTGTGCCTAGGAGGTACAACTTTTATTTGTGTCTTGGACTAACATTTGAATTGATCTGATCTACCCATGTGATTGGCCAAGTGGGAATGACACACATGGATAGGATAAATCAAATTCAAATTTTAATCACATAGCATTCAAATTAAGTCACACCTTCTTTCTTTGCCACATGGCCTACTCTCATTGGTTATTGTGCATCTTAGACCAAGGAGCTCTGAATGATCTTAGAGGAATTCGGCCATGACTTCTCCAAGAGAATTCCATCATTTTGGTATCAAGAGCATTGGTTCTTTCATAAGATGTTGTCTTCTAATTTTTTCCTAATTTTTCTAAGTCAAATTTGTCCTTAATGTCTTGAAGTTTTAATGTTGATTAGATCTAAGTTTTTGTATCAATTTATATATATATATATATATATATATATATACATGTCTTGAAAAATATTGATTCATAAAATTATTGTTTTAGTGTTCTTGAATCAATTTTTGTTAAAGCTTTAGGATTCGTTCCTTATATGCTTTTTTTTAGTCTTTATTCATATTTACATGGTTTGTATTCAATATTTTCATAAAAACATTGGATGTTTCTAATTTTTGAATCAATTCAAGTTGTCTAAAGTCATGTATAATCTTAATGTGTCATATGCTTCTAGTGATACCTAATGTTCTTTGAATTTTCAAAATTGATGCAAACATGTGGCCAAATTGTTTGAGCTTTTGTGTTTGAGTTCATATTCATCATTAGATCATTGGATAATTCATAAAATTAGGATTCTTTTATGTCTTACTAGTTGTCTTAAAATTTTAAAAATATCCTAAATCTTTTTTGGCTCCAAAACTTAAATTCAAACTTTTGGTGATTTGAATTTGAATTTCAAATTTAAAAGTGCAGCACATGCATCATATAGAATTGAATAAATTGGTCTAGTGTTGTCAGACATGTGTGCATGCCTACATTGAAACACTAAATCACCAACTAATTTAATTTGAATTTCATTTGCTACTTAAATTGCAATTTTCAAATTTAAATCTATTAGAATTAATTTTTGCAAATATTTTGAATATTTTTTTAAAATGAAAGAAGTTAAGACATAGCTCAAAAAAAATGAAATTAAAGAGTTTATAAAAAAAATAGTACAAATTATTGAATAAAAAAATGAATGGAGCTTGAATTTAATATATATATATATATATATATATATATATATATATATATAAATTTAATTAAAATATTTGTCACATGAACTTGATTCTAAATTGCAATTATTTCATTGGAGATCTCTTGAGTCATTTTATTGATTTTGTCATCCAATCTAGAACCATTCTAGGAATTTCCTTTTTGAGTGTTAGCCTTTAAAATTCCATTAATTTTAACTTGTCACTTTTATTGGCTTTCTTTGAGTATGTCGTATCCAATTCCACTTTGAGTTTAACTTTTCTAATTTTTAAATTTTCTTGTTTGTCTCTTAAATTTCACCTAGTCTTTGGTGTGCTAACTTTCAATTGAAGGATATTCAAGACTACTTATGTAACACCTGAATTTTTGTAATTAATTACCTGTAAATTTTTTGTAAATTATTATATGCTTTATTGTAATAAATATGAAATGAATAATATGTAAGTTTATTGTGAATGAAATATATATAGTGTATTTAACAATTTTTTTTAATTTAATAACGTGCATTTTATTATCAAATTTAACTATTTTTCACACAACATTGTGAACAAGTTGTAAAATGTGTGAACTATATATGTTTAAGAAAATCTAAGTAATCTATAATCTAAATGATAATTTATTAAGTTTAGATTAAGAATATATATATATATATATATATATATATATATATATATATATATATATATATATATATATATTAGAATTTATAGAAATTTTGTAAGGATTTAACTTAGAAAATTTATTAAGCTAGAAAATCATGAAAAAATGTTCAATAGGATCCAAAGAATTTTATTGTAATTATAGTATGCAAAATAAAAATGTCTAACTAGGTTAAATTAAAACACAAGTATCAACCAATCAAATTATGACACATAAGCAAATTCTAATTAATTAAATTAAGATTGATTAGTATAATTAAGAGATGATCAAGAGACCTAATCATATGCTTTTGATGGTGAAGATTCTAATGATGATATTAGTTTCTTCAAACTATAATTAATTTGTAAGATACTTTAATAATTCTATAAAATTCTACAAAATGGACATCTAGAATGGATTAGAAGCTTAACCATCAAGATAACTAAATAATTCTACAAAATTCTAGAAAGTAGACACTTTATCACCATGTGATTAAAATAAATTGAAAGCTTGACCACTAAAATAACTAAATAATTCTACAAAATTCTAGAAAGTAGACACCTCATCACCATATAATGAAATAGATTGAAAACTTCACCATTAAGATACTTAAATAATTCAACAAAATTCTAGAAAGTCTTGTAAATATCTACAACATGGACACCTAATCACCATGTGATTAAAATGAATTAATAAATATCAAGAAATATCTACCAATCTAGAAGATTTGATAATGGAGGTGGAGGCTAGTATAAGAGGAAGAAACCACGCCAAAAAACTTACCAACAACCTTTAACACCAAGACATAAACTAAGACAAGGAAACACCAAAAAATACTTCATCTTTGCCACAACCAAGGAAGAAAACCAAGGAGTAAACAAATAAAAATTTAAGAGGAGAGAAAAAAGGAAGAAGATAGGAGGAGGAGGAAGAAGAAGTAATAAAAGAAGAAATCAAGGAAATTAGGAGAAAACTAGCAAGCTTGGAGAAATAGGTATGGATTATGACATTTAATTTCAATAATAAAACTTAGTTTAGACTTAGTTTTAGAGTTAGTTTTAATTCTCTATTTCATGGTTTAATCCATGGAACCTTAGGTTAGATGATATGATTTTTGATGATAATTATTGATACATTTGATGTTTTAAAGTTAAATATAGAAGTGGTTGATTATTTATAATTGGATGTTGTTGCAAATGTTTGAAATGAATTTGTAAAGTTTGATTTAGAATGAATTTTTGAAGTGATAGATTAATAGTGATGCATATTGCATATTGCATAATATGGTTTTGAGTCAAAATATTTTGGGGGAGGGGCGAGAAAAGAATCTATAAAAATATTTAAGTAAATGACTTTTATATCAAGGAAAATTGATAGAAAAAGAATGAGTTTTGAAATTTTGAAATGATTTTCTTTTGAAATTATTTTCTTTACATTTACTATCTGAGACATTGGTGACTAGATATTGATTATGATAGTGGATGTTGTTGAGGACAATTGGCAATATGATGATGGAGGAGGCCCATGGGCCAAAGGCCTAACTACTAGGGCTATGGCCAAGAAGATACATGAAGAATGGGCCCATGCTCAAGAGAAGCCCATAGTACTTTTCAGATGGGCTTTGACTCAAGCCCAAGTAGATTAGGTTGTAGAATAGGTTTGGGCCTTTGGGCTAGTATTTTTAGGCCTTGTATTTCGGCTATCTAGATTAGGAGTTTCATTTCATTGCCATGTGAATTTAAGGTTAATCTAGGTTAGCATGTGCATGTTCATTTGCATGTAATTAGTGTGCCATTTAGTATGCATTTCGGCCATGTGCACACATGCACATGGTGTGACCGACATGATGCCTAAATGCATACCAAATTACACTCAAATGGAGGGCGCACATGGTGGTGATCGGTTTGGCACCAAAATTTGAATTTAAACATTCAAATTTTGGCGCCTAAGGTTAGTTAAACCATGGTATGGTTTAACTTAACCTTAGGTTAAGCCAAACTTGTGCACCACACTTCTTTCCCTATAAATTCACTTATGGCCGGATTGTATAGCACTTTTAATGATATATGAGAATTTCCTTCTTTGCAAATTCTCCACCGAAAGTCACCCTAGACCTTATCCTTCTCTCCACTTGAGATCCTCTCTTTGTAGAGCTAGGAACCCCAACCTTCTATCCGGAATTGGAAGGTTAACCTAGGTCATCCTTGCTCCTTCTTCTAGCTTCAAGTCCTTGCATCAATCCAAGGATTCGAGAAGGAGTTGATTGTGAAGCATCCATGGAGTTTTCACCATTGAAGACTTCATCAAGTGGTATCTATAGCTCGGTCTTCAAGAGATAAGTATCTTATCTTTTGATTTGGTTGTGTTTGATCCATTTGATTTTGTGTCATTGTCTTCATTGAGTTGCTTCCTTCCTAGATCTAATATTGTGCCTTAAAATTGAGAGATCTAGCTTTCGGATGCTTGAATGATTCATAAAATGCATTTTGAATTTGTTACTATCCTATGAATCATGCTCTACAAATGTGCTTTAGGAAATTCAACTTTGGTGCTTTTATTTTCTTTGAGTCTTGATTACAAATTTTTGGTCATATGCTTGCTTGAGTCTTTAAATTTTTGAATCCTATGTCTAGAGTAATGTTTAGTACTTTGTATGTTTAAACTTCTTAGCTATGCTTGTTTTACTATTTTGTGTCATTTGTTTTGAATTTCTGGACTTGGCCGAATCCATTTGATTCTAGTTGTGCTTCATATTGTTTTGATTTTCCTTTGAGTTCATGAACTACTATTAGATCATTAGTAGTTTTCTTAGCTTTAGGTTTCCTTTGAGTCAATTTGTTTTCTAAAATTTCTTGTGTCAATCCGTGAGTTTAATTTTTGAAATCATAAATTGGTTGCTGGAAAATTGGCTGGACATTTTTGAATTCAAATTTTGGAGGTAAAACCGTGACAAGTGAAATGAGAAAAAGCATGTGCAAGTGCATCACATTTTAACCTAATTTGAATTTCATTTGTATTCAAATTGTGGAAGTGACCGAGACCTAATTTCAATTCAAAAATTCAAAAGGTAAAAGGCATCTCCTATTTGTCGCAACCCAAAAATTTCCGATCTCGCAACGTATGGTTTAGACATCCTTTTAAAAGTCTCATTAATTAAGGAATGCCCGGACACCAGACTAATCCTTAATTAATGGTTTTTGAAAATAGGTTCATCGAGTCGCCACCAATATTTTACTCAAAATATTGGAAAAAGAAAAGGTTTTTTAAAGATCCAACTATGGCCTTGATAACCAGAATTGGGTTCGGGGGTCGGTTACGTGTAGGGAAGGTATTAAGCACCCCTACAACACCCTCAATTGGTACCCTATGATGAAGTTAACATTATAAGAATTAATAAATTAAATATTGAATCCCCTTTATTAATATTTATTTACATGCTTAAAATATAAATCATGCTTAAAATATAAATTAAGCGATTAACCCTAAAATATCTACATTATGACGTTTATTATAACAAAAAAAGAGATAAAGATAAGAAATAAAAAGAAGAGAAGAAGATTAACTGAAATACCTCTTGAACAAGCTTTATTGTAATCTTCAAATATGGAAAAGGTGCTTTGTGGTGACCTTTCACACTACAGTATGCCTCACAAATCTCAAGAAATACAATAGGAGGGAGAAAGAATATAGAGATGCGACACAAATCTCAAAAAATATAATAGAAGGGAGAGAGAGAGAGAATTTTCGTGCTTAAAGGAGTCTTATTCGAAATTTCTCTGGCCGCCTTGAGAACTGTGCCCGAGGCTTCAATTTATAGGCATCAGATGTGGGCCGGAACGGCCCGTTCTGGATTCAGAACGGCCCGTTCTGGATTCAGAACGGCCCGTTCTGGATCCGAACGTTATGTTCAAATTAAGCACCCTGGAACGGCCTGTTCTGAAAACGGAACGACCCGTTCTGGTATTGGAACGGCCCGTTCCGGTACTGGAACGTCCCGTTTCGATATTGGATTTTTAGGTGTTTTAGTCACGTTGGAACGTCCCGTTTTGATATTGGAACGGCCCGTTCCGAGGTTTGGAACGGCCCGTTCTGATTTTGGAACAGCCCATTCCGGGCTACTAAAAAAATCTTATTTGACCTTTAGGCCTTCTGATATCCTGTCTTGTTGTTTGCCTGCTTCGGGAGCTCCTTTCCTTCATGATGTAGGTCCATTTTCTTATTTGTGTGCCCCCGGACGAAATTGGGTGTCTACAGCTGCCCCTCTTTACTTGTCCTTTGGAGTAGCTATGTGTTGCTTTTCCAAAGGCAAGTAAAGACGTCGACATTTCGTCCGGGTCTCCTCCTCGTCTCCTTGGTGTTGGCGCTTCTACATTCCTTCTTTTGGATAGGTGCATTTGTTCGCATCCTCACCCTTTAGAGCAGTTGTTTACTCTATTGGGTAACAAGGCTGACAAACTGTACACCTAGTCTTCAGTCTTTGAGTAGAAGCTCCGTTGTCTCTCTTTTGATAGTGAGGTGGAGATCCAGTTCTTCAGCCTACTGATGTTGAGTATTCTTGTGTCGGCCTCTCCGGGCCACCTGCTGATATTGTGAGTGTTATTGTGCCGGCCTTTCCAGGCCGCCTGCTGATATTGTGAGTATTATTGTGTCGGCCTCTCCAGGCCGCCTGCTGATATTGTGAGTATTATTATGCTTGGCCTCTCCAGGCTGCCTGCTGAACGGTGAGTATTATTATGCCTGCCTCTCCAGGTCGCCTACTAATGTTGAGTATTATTATGCCTGGCCTCTCCAGGCCGCCTGCTAATGTTGAGTATTATTATGCCTAGCCTCTCCAGGCCGCCTGCTGATGCTGAGTATTATTATGCCTGCCTCTCCAGGCCGCTTGCTGAATGTTGAGTATTATTATGCCTAGCCTCTCCAGGACGCTTGCTGAATGTTGAGTATTATTATGCCTAGCCTCTCCAGGCCGCCTGCTGAATGCTGAGTATTATTATGCCTAGCCTCTCCAGGCTGCCTGCTGAATGCTGAGTATTATTATGCCTAGCCTCTCCAGGTTGCCTGCTGATGTTGATGATGCGATTGTCCTTTTTCTATGGGAGGACGTCTAATGAAGACGAGGATTGCTAGTAGGTGGTGCCCTTGTGATGGTGGGCAAATGAGTAAATGATGAGTATTATTATGCCTGGCCTCTCCAGGTTGCCTGCTGATGATGATGATGTGATTCCCCTTTTCTTTGGGAGGACGCCTGATGAAGACGAGGATTGCTGGTAGGTGGTGCCCTTGTGATGGTGGGCAAAGGAGTAAATGATGGGTGACAGAGATTCTAGTGTTGCCCCTGCCATGTGAGTATTGTGATGCCTCTCCAGGCACTTGTTGCGGAGTTCTTTTGATTCATGGATGATTAATTATTGATTGTTGATGGATGGTTGTGGATGCCCCATGGTGAGTATGGATGCATGGATGCACATGAAAATGCAAGACAAGAATGGATTGGATTTGTTTATTATATTTATTATTTATTTATTTATTTATTTATTATTTATAAAATGAAGTTATACCCTTTTGTGCACGCTTGTGCCCTATGCATGCTATGCAATGATGCCTCTATGTTAATGCTTAAATGCATATTGATTTTACTTTCAAGAAATTAATCTATGCGCATTGATCAATGACATGGATTGTGGATTGTTAGCCTTTTAGCCGTGTCGGATTTAGCGCTGTTTTTTTGAACCTGAGGTTTGTGTAGTTCAGCCTTCTCGCTTGTACCGAATATGATATATTAGCCCTTAGATCAGGTGTACCTAGACTCTGTTCTAGGACACCTCCATCTTCTCTTTGTGAGTGTTCACTGTGCATACTCCGTGTATCTTTCAAATTTATCTTAATGCCATATAGGTCAAGAGGAAAGAGAGGAAGAGGATATATATATAAAAAGTTTTGGTAGAAAGAATTTTTTTTTCAAAAATGGTTTATAGAAGAATGGTTGGCCGAGGTAGGCTAGTGGTTTAGGCTGATGAACAAGCACATTCAAAGTGAGGAAATCATTTTCTGCGTTAGCTTATTATTTCCTTCAAAGTTAAGCGATTGACTTGGGATTGCATATTGATTAAATGATCTTATCGAGCCGCCTTTCGGTTTTCAGCTCGGGATGCTGCTTTGTCCTAACTTTTGCCTAGGTTATTTGAGATGTGTTCCCTAGCAGACATTTTTTTTATCCTCACTTTTGCCTAGGCTACCCTTTTTGTTTGTGGATCTCCTAGCGGACCTTGCCCTAATTTTTGCGCAGCCCCCTTAGTAGGTTTCCTGCCAGGCTTTTGTCTTTGCAACATTTGTGATCATTTTTCATTCCTTCATTGAAGGGGGATGCCCCTTGCACTAATTTCATTTGGACTTTTATCCACAAGTCATGCCCAATTTGCTTGATCTTTATGTGTTTTTATTTATTTATTGCGTATTAAGCCATTGTTTCTAATGACGTCCTTATTTCAAATGTACTTGTTCATTTAAGGTTTGTTGACGAGGCTTAGAGTAGTAGATAAGAGGAAGAAGAGAAACGAAGTAGAAAAATGTATGGCATTAAAATAGAATTTTTAATCTACACGTGCCCATTTAATGTAGCTTGAGGGCCCGGGCATGCCCCAAGTTCATGATTCGTACACAAAGAAAAAGGAGGTTGCCCCTTAGAGAGGCCTAAGTCATCTAACCGTAGAGTTAGTTCTCCACTTGCATGGATGTGGCGCTTCAGAAGATCTCGTGTAACAGGAGGGCACTTCAGAAGATCTCGTGTAGAGGGAAGTCCTTTGGCTTCTTTCTCATGAAGGTGTTGCCAACCCATATCCTGAGACTTTCCTAAGAAGTAGGAATGGGTAGAAACGATGATAGAGCTTTCCATGGAGTCTTGCTTCTCAAGAGGAACATTCAAGCTGTCTCTCGATTTTCAGCTCGAACAAACATTGTTTTTTTTTTTTTGCCTAGAACACCCTTTGTGGGTTTTCATTCTAGCAACTTCTTAACAAATAATGTTTCTCTCTTGTTGAAATCACTTTTCGAGAAAACTCTATTCACTTGCCTCGGTGTTTGAGGGATTCCTCCTCCTCAAGTTCTCTTTATTAACTCCTAGTCGTTTCTCCTATTCCGCTTGGATTTCCTGGTTGCACGACACGACTTTATCCTTTTGGGGCAAGAGTTGGCGTCCTTACTTTCCATTACTTTCGACTAACGCACATAAGTTAATTTCCCTTTTTATTCCCATTTATTCTTTTACAAAGAAGGATATGATCTAAGTGAATGTAATGCAGAATGCATAGAAAGTTGAGAATAATAAATATCAGTCTCATTGATTTATTTATCTATGAATGCTTAAATAGACATTGACAGTATTAAGCAAGAATCTATATTAGATTCTAAGAATACTTACTTTAATAAACATATCAAAGCAAGGGCCCAACTATAATATTTTTAAAAATTGATTTGGGCTTTTCTTTAGAGCGCAGATACTGTCGTATATTAGAGCATTCACTTTTCTTAACTTTCTATACATACGGCAACCTAATCCTCCTTAGCTAATAAAATAAAATGCATGAAATTAATGAGCTAATCTAGAATGCATGTCATTTTTTTGCCTAATTTTTATCATGTTTCTATTATCTAAAGGAGAATGATGCATGGTAAAGATGAGATTTCTTTTATTGATTTTTTTTTTTTTTACAAAAAGAAAACTACCTATATGATGTTAATGGAATGCTGACCTAAGAATGTACAAAGGGGTATAAAATTATTATTATTATTTTTATTATCTTTATTGTTTGCTTATTATAAAATTTCAATCCATCTTATTAGAACAAAATAATACAAACAAATGCACACACATATGCTCAATCAACTTACACCCACGAACGATCATGATCAAATCCTTGGTCTGTGGTCCCTGTCAAGAAAAGTGCGTTGTATGGGACGGTTCTAATCTCACTGGTCTTTAAGGCTCCCAAGGTGCCCCCATTATAGGGACCCAGTATCTCTATCGCCGTCACCTGGCAAACTCTAAGGTCTGTCGCAGTATTTCGGGCTAGAGTAACCAGTTATCACCTTGAGTGTGATTTCCGACAAGGCTCGCAGGCTCCAAGGCCAAACTTGGGCCGGTCGTACGTCAACCACTCCCTATGTTTAATACCCTCATGCCCCCAGGTGTAGGGGGAACTGTTGTATGCAAAGGTTTGTGTACAATTTTATTTCAAACAAGTGCGAAATTTAAATAAGCAAACAGATATCAAAGCCAAACAAAGAAAACAAACAAGGTAAAGGGGAAAAATATTTAAATTATTATTCTTATTTTATTAACTTCATCATTTATTTGGGCCTAACCCTCTTAAAACTTCCCCAGTGGAGTCGCCATCTGTCGCAACCCGAAAATTTCCGATCTCGCAACGTATGGTTTAGACATCCTTTTAAAAGTCTCATTAATTAAGGAATGCCCGGACACCAGACTAATCCTTAATTAATGGTTTTTGAAAATAGGTTCATGGAGTCGCCACCAATATTTTACTCAAAACATTGGAAAAAGAAAAGGTTTTTTAAAGATCCAACTATGGCCTTGATAACCAGAATTGGGTTACGTGTAGGGAAGGTATTAAGCACCCCTACAACGCCCTCAATTGGTACCCTATGATGAGGTTAACATTATAAGAATTAATAAATTAAATATTGAATCCCCTTTATTAATATTTATTTACATGCTTAAAATATAAATCATGCTTAAAATATAAATTAAGCGATTAACCCTAAAATATCTACATTATGACGTTTATTATAACAAAAAAAGAGATAAAGATAAGAAATAAAAAGGAGAGAAGAAGATTAACTGAAATACCTCTTGAACAAGCTTTATTATAATCTTCAAATATGGAAAAGGTGCTTTGTGGCGACCTTTCACACTACAGTATGCCTCACAAATCTCAAAAAATACAATAGGAGGGAGAAAAAATATAGAGATGCGACAAAAATCTCAAAAAATATAATAGAAGGGAGAGAGAGAGAGAGAATTCTCGTGCTCAAAGGAGTCTTATTCAAAATTTCTCTGGCCGCCTTGAGAACTGTGCCCGAGGCTTCAATTTATAGGCATCAGATGTGGGCCAGAACAGCCCATTCTGGATTCAGAACGGCCCGTTCCAGATCTGAATGTTATGTTCAAATTAAGCACCCTGGAACGACCTGTTCTGAAAATGGAACTGCCCGTTCTGGTATTGGAACGGCCCTTTCCGGTACTGGAACGTCCCGTTTCGATATTGGATTTTTAGGTGTTTTAGTCATGTTGGAACGTCCCGTTCTGATATTGGAACGGCCCGTTCCGAGGTTTGGAATGGCCCGTTCCGATTCTAGAACAGCCCGTTCCGAGCTACTAAAACAACCTTATTTGACCTTTAGGCCTTCTGATATCCTGTCTTGTTGTTTGCCTGCTTCGGGAGCTCCTTTCCTTCATGATGTAGGTCCATTTTCTTGTTTGTGTGCCCCCGGACGAAATTGGGTGTCTACACTATTAAAAAAAAGAAGAAGAGAAAGAAATCAAATCAAAAATCAAAAGAAAATTCAAAAAGAAATTTGATAAAAAAAAATGCAAACCTAATTTTCAAGTAAAAGCCAAAAAGGAGATCGTATTACTTGTTATGACTTCTCGGTTTTCCTGTGTAGTATGAAGTGTATGACATGAATTTTCAGCTTGAACTCTTGAGTCATTTTTGATTTGTCATTCTAATTCTAGAACTTATCTAGGAGCATTCCTTCCTGTACTAGCCTTGTTGTCTTCATTGTTCTTCTATTCTTCTACTCTATTCTTTTGTCTTGAAAGTTCACTAAAGTGTCTTGGCTGTTTGTGCTTGACATTGAATTCAAAGTGTGGCCTAGTGTTGACCTAACATATTTCATTAGAAACTAGTTCTACAAGGGTCATCAAAAGAGGACTAAGATAGAGTTGAGGAAAGGTGACAAGGGAGGACACTTTCGGTTGGCTACTAAAAAAATCAACAAACACTTCAAACACCTAGAAATTTGTGGCTGCTGCACCTTACTCCAAGCCGAGGAGATCAATTTGGAAGAAGCTTCAAATTTGTGTTGATTTAAAAAAAATAGAGTATTAGAGACGGAATTTCCGTCAGTAACTTGATTTTCCTTGCAAAATTGGTCTCTAATTCCATCACTAATCTCGGTGGCTGTTTTGTTTAATTGAAAGCCACATTGATTACTTTTCTGTTTCAGCACTTTGTTCTTAATTGTAATTGGCCATTTGGAGTGTCTTGGAAGTGTCTTTGGTACACAACAATCTCTCCATAGAACCCTAATTTGTGCTAGTCTTGGTGGAAGTGGTCCTTGATTGGTCTTTGGTACCTCTCAAGCTTTCACCTTAGGAATCCGTATAGATAGCTTTTAAATTTTGCAATTTACTTTTTCTTAATTACTTGCTTCGTCTAGATTAATCATCACATCAAAATCACAAAACAAATATTTTCATTGAAAATAGTTTTAGGTGAGGATTAACTACAAGGGGGATTAGTAATTTTTACTTGAAGAGACTTGGTTATTAAGTGGCTCTTAGTAGCTCACCTCCCTCCAAAGTTCAATTTGTATACTTAGTCCTCCAAGTACTTAGTTCAAACCTTCAAAAATTGCTTTCAAAAAGTCTTTTATAAAAGAAAAACTTTCACCTATAATGGAAGAATTTTCTATTCCTCATAGTGATAGTAATTCAAGTGACTACAATGACATTTCAAAAGTAGCACATGAGTTAAGATCACTAAAGGTTTGGAGAGAGCAAGAGGCCAAACATAGACTTAAAGAAAAACTTGAAAGAGAGGCCCAACTTGCACTCTTGGAAGAGGAAATTCGGCTATTAAAGGAAAAGGAAGAAAGATTACACAATAAGCACCGAAGTAGACATGGAAGTTCTCAATTCCATAGTTCAGCCTTAGGAGAGTCCATGCATGATGATAGCCTAGCCTTAGGAGATCATTTTCAACAACCTCCTAGAAGAACCCATAGGACCCCCAAAGTTAGGGAATCCAAAGTGGATCTCCCTTATTTTCATGGAAAAGATGATGTGGAGGGGTATCTTGATTGGGAAATGAAGGTTGAACAAATCTTCACTTGCCATCAAGTGAGTGAAGAAAGAAAAGTGTCTCTTGCCACCTTAAGTTTCCAAGGCCACGCCATGTATTGGTGGACATCCCTTGTTAGGGATAGGCGCCTCCATAATGATCCTCCAATTCAATATTGGAATGAGTTAAGGAGTGCTTTGAGGAGGAGACACATTCCCTCATATTACACTAGGGAGCTTATCAATAAGCTCCAAAGACTCCATCAAAGAAACATGACTTTTGAGGAATATAGACAAACAATAGAGTTATATTTGATGAGAGCTGGAATTAGAGAAGAGGAAGATATTACCATTGCTAGATTTTTGAGTGGTCTCACGTTGGAAATAAGAGAAAAGGTTGAGCTTTTACCTTATAGAGATTTGAATGATTTAGTTCAACTTTGCATCAAGGTTGAACAACAAGTTCTGAGGAAAAATTTCAAAGAAAGCACATACTTATCTTCTTATTCTAAGAAAGACTACAAGAGGGAGGGTAAAAATTTTAAAAAGAAAAATACTTTTGACTCCTCCAAAAATCTAGACAAAGGTAAAGAAAAAGAAAAAGAAAAAGAAAAGAAATACACCTCACACACTAGCACCAAGTCTAGTGAGATAAAGTGCTTTAAATGTCTTGGGAGAGGCCACATTGCTTCTCAATGCCCTAACAAGAAGGTCATGATATTGAGGGGCCAAGACATTTATAGTAGCTAAGATGAAGCTACTACTTCCTCATCTTCAAGTGAAGATGAAGAAGAAGCAAGTGAGGAAGAATCATGTGAGGTCACTTACCCTTACAATGGGGAACTTCTTATGATGAGAAGGGTCCTCAATAACAACCTAGTGATATACAATCCCAAAGAGAGAACATTTTTCATACAAGGTGTAATATTTCAAATAAAGCTTGTTCTCTAATTGCGGATAGTGGATCTTGGTGCAATTGTTGTAGCACTAGGATAGTTGAAAAGTTGGGATTAACTACCACACCCTACCCAAAACCTTATCAACTTCATTAGTTCAATGATGATGGGGATATAGTGGTTAACCAACAAGTGGAAGTAGAGTTTTCCATTGGGAACTATCAAGATAAAGTTAAATGTGATGTAGTTCCCATGGAAGCTTGTCATATTTTGTTGGGAAGGCCATGGCAATTTGATAAACAAACACATCATGATGGCCTAACTAACAAAATAACTTTCACTCATAAGGGTAAGAAGTTTGTACTTCATCCTCTAACACCTTCACAAGTAGTAGAGGATCAAGTGCAAATGAAAACCAAACGTGATCAAGAAAAAGGAGAGGAAAAAAAAAGGAAAGTAAAAAAAAAACTTCTAAAATTTAGGAATCAAGAGGATTCTAAAAAGACTAGTGTTCCCTCTCTAGAGATAGTTCAAGAAGAGAAACTTGAAACAAAAACTTTACAAAAAACATCTCTCTTGAACCATCTTCTTATATCCTCATGTGTAGAAGAACACTCACATGCACTGCCATAAAATCTTTGGAAACTTCTCTACCTTTTGAGATCCAAAATCTTTTGATTGAATTTGATGATGTATTTCCTAGTAAAGGCCCTATGGGACTTCCACCTTTTAGGGGAATAGAACATCAAATAGATTTTGTGCCTGGGGCTAGCCTACCTAATAGGCCAGCCTATAGGACAAATCCTCAAGAAACAAAAGAGATAGAGAAACAAGTCCAAGATTTTTTGGATAAGGGTTGGATTCAAAAGAGTCTAAGCCCTTATGTTCTGCCTGTTTTATTGGTGCCCAAAAAGGATGAGAAATGGAGGATGTGTTGTGACTGTAGAGCTATCAACAACATCACCATTAAATATAGGCACCCAATTCCTAGGCTTGATGACATGCTTGATGAGTTGCATGGGTTATCCATATTTTCCAAAATAGATCTTAAAAGTGGATATCACCAAATTCAAATTAAGAAAGGTGATGAGTGGAAGACTTCTTTTAAGACTAAGTTTGGACTATATGAATGGTTAGTAATGCCATTTGGGCTTACTAACGCCCCTAGCACATTCATGAGGCTAATGAATCATGTCCTTAGGGATTGTATTGGTAGATTTATAGTTGTTTATTTTGATGATATCTTAATCTATAGAAAAAGTCTAAGTGATCATGTGGATCACCTAAGACAAGTATTACTTGTGCTTAGAGACAATCACTTGTTTGCCAATGTAGACAAGTGCACTTTTTGTGTGGATAATGTTATATTTTTGGGATTTGTGGTAAGCAAACAAGGGGTTCATGTGGATCCCAAGAAAATCAAAGCCATTCAAGAATGGCCTATTCCTACTAATGTAAGTGAAGTTAGGAGCTTCCATGGATTGGAAAGCTTTTATAGACGTTTTGTTCCTAACTTCTCTACATTAGCTTCACCTCTCAATGAGTTGGTGAAGAAGGATGTGGTCTTTCTTTGGAATAAAAACATAACTTAGCATTCCAAGAACATAAGCAAAAACTCACTCAAGCACCTGTTTTAGCACTCCTTGATTTTAGCAAAACCTTTGAGCTAAATTATTCTTTCAAGAAGTGGATAGAGATGTTAATACTATAGTCTCGGATAGAGATGTTAAGTTCCTTAGCCATTTTTGGAAAACTTTGTGGGCAAGGCTAGGAACTAAACTTCTATTTTCTACCACATGTCACCCACAGACTGATGGGCAAACTGAGGTAGTCAATAGGTCTCTTGGAGCTATGTTGAGGGCAATCCTCAAGGGCAATAAAAAGTCATGGGATGACTATCTCCCTCATGTGGAGTTTGCCTACAACAATGTGGTTCATAAAACCACTAAGATGTCTCCTTTTGAGATTGTTTATGGTTTCAATTCGCTAACCCCTTTAGACTTATTACCCCTACCTGATGTTGCTTCTTTTATTCATAAAGAATGAACATCTAGGGCTGAATTTGTTAAGAACTTGCATGAGAGGGTTAGAAATCATATCCAATCCCAAACTGAAAAATATACAAAATACAATAACAAGGGTAGAAAGGAAGTTGTCTTCAATGAAGGTGACTGGGTTTGGCTCCACCTTAGGAAGGATAGATTTCCTTTCAAATGAAAGTCTAAACTTAGTCCTAGAGGGGATGGACCCTTTCAAGTCCTCAAAAGAATAAATAATAATGCCTATGTCCTAGATCTCCCCTCTGAGTATGGGGTTAGTCCTAGCTTCAACATATCTAATTTATCTCTTTTTACAGGACTTGCTGACCAAGAGGAGGACTCCTTGGATTTGAGGACAAATCCTCTTCTAGAGGGAGGGGATGATGGAGGAGGCCCATGGGCCAAAGGCCCAACTACTAGGGTTATGGCCAAGAGGATACATGAAGAATGGGCCCATGCTCAAGAGAAGCCCATAGTACTTTTCAGTTGGGCTTTGACTCAAGCCCAAGTAGATTAGGTTGTAGAATAGGTTTGGGCCTTTGGGCTTGTATTTTTGGGCCTTGTATTTCGGCCATCTAGATTAGGAGTTTCATTTCATTGCCATGTGAATTTAAGGTTAATCTAGGTTAGCATGTGCATGTTCATTTGCATGTAATTAGTATGCCATTTAGTATGCATTTTGGCCATGTGCACACATGCACATGGTGTGACCAAAATGATGCCTAAATGCATACCAAATTACACTCAAATGGAGGGTGCACATGGTGGTGACCGGTTTGGCACCAAAATTTGAATTTAAACATTCAAATTTTGGTGCCTAAGGTTAGTTAAACCATGGTATGGTTTAACTTAACCTTAGGTTAAGCCAAACTTGTGCACGACACTTCTTTCCCTATAAATTCACTTATGGTCGGATTGTATAGCATTTTTGATGATATATGAGAATTTCCTTCTTTGCAAATTCTCCACCGAAAGTTACCCTAGACCTTATCCTTCTCTCTACTTGAGCTCCTCTCTTTGTAGAGCTAGGAACCCTAACCTTCTATCCGGAATTGGAAGGTTAACCTAGGTCATCCTTGCTCCTTCTTCTAGCTTCAAGTCCTTGCATCAATCCAAGGATCCGAGAAGGAGTTGATTGTGAAGCATCCATGGAGTTTTCACCATTGAAGACTTCATCATATGAGATGAAAAAAAATATATACAGAGTACAAAAGAGCTTGATATGGTTATGAAAGTTTGACTAAGGTAATTTTTAATGCTACCTATGTCAGAAGATAGTAAATGGGGTTTGATTAGAATGGGTAAGATGGGACCCTTGATCTAGAGGGATAAACCTTTGATCCAGGGAGTGTTTAGGCATGAACAACCCCACAAATTCCCAATCTTTATTTGTTTTTGTGTCATGGTATCCTACTATGTGCACTAACACTCTGACTATTGTCTACTTGTTTGCATTTAGTCGAGGCATTGTTGAATTATTGGACATAGTAATGTTAAGCTCTAACTTCACTAAACACTCAAGGAAAATCTCCATGAAGTAATGAGTCAAAATCTTTTCTTTAAAAGTATTTTTGAGTCAAAATTTGCATTGAATAAGCATATCGCATAACATGATTTATCTTATGTATGAAGTGTTTTAGCATGATTTTATTTGATATTTATTGAAATAAAATGTCTAATCCTATAAAGTTTTGGAACCCCTAGATCCTAAGGATTTTACTGTACAAGAAGATGAGAGAAACAAATAGAAGAATTGTCCGATATAGTCCATAACAAAAGAAATTTTGGGGAATATTAGTAACAGGACAAAGTCTTATGATTTTACTATGATAAAGAACATGGTTGTAATATATTACGGTTTTGAAAAACTTTAGATCAATGGTATAACATTTAAATAAATAATGTGTAATGTTTTAGTTTAAACTGAATTCTTATCTATTAAATATCTTAATAATTATAATAAATAAAGAAAGTAAGAATATTAAATGTAGTCTAGAAAAAGGCTTACAACTTGCCACAAAATAGCATCATGAGTTGTTGATGGAAGCCTAGGAGAATCTACTCTTTGTAGGCAATTGGAGATTGGTTGAAACAAACACTAAAAAGGAGAGAAAAACTTGAGAGGCTACAAGAAGATTTTAATTTTCCATTACTTTTAACAATTGTTGTATTCAACCTTTAGCTTTGTGGAAGTGGTCTTAAGTGATTCTATGATGGAAACTCTAGGAGAAACAAAATTGACGTAGCTTATCTTTCAAGCTTCTAAGGAAAGGATCTTCACTTCTTGGACTCCTTCAAGCTTCTTCAATGGTTTATGTGGATACTAGAAGCCATTTTCACCATAAAAGATGATGTAGAAAGTCTCCTTGATGGCACCACACTCTTGAAGAGTGATAAGTCTTTTCAATTTCTCACCACACTCAAGAGAGGATAAGAGAAAAGGAAGAATTTTAAAGAAAGAAGCAAGCTTTGAGAGAGAGAATTAGAGAGAAAAATCTCAACCAAGTCTATATAAAACTCAAAGTGAGTATAAAATGGGTCAAACTTTTATATAGAGAGCAAGTTAACTTGGAAAGGAAGCTAAACATCTAGGAAACAAGGACAGGAAACTTAGATCTACTCCTTCCAATCACAAACAAGCCAAATGTAGATGTTTGAGACCTGTAAGGGACAACTAGATCTAAAAGAACCAATGAGAAAGTGCCAAGTATCCTCTTGTTTTTAGGTGGTTGGAGAAGTAGCTCCAAGGTGGAGAGCTAACTAAGATGGGGCGACTAAGGTGGCTATAGGCTTGTCTTGGATGAACCAAAAAACTAGAGAATTGATTTGCCTTATTTAACCAAATGAAGGTTGAACCAAGTATACAAAGTATACATATAATCCATCAAAAGGATTCTTAAGGCAATGAGCATAAGTGGATTCAAAATCTTGATCATGCTCATGTAATTCCTTAATGTTATCAAAACCAAGAATTTGAGACCCAAGGGTAGAAAGTAATGTATGTCTTCTAGAAAGAGCATCAGTTATAACATTACTCTTTCCCTTCTTTTATTTGATAACATAGGGGAATTTTTATAGATACTCAACCCAATTAGCATGCCTTTTTTTAAAATTTTTTTACCCAAATTGCATCTCCTACACTTTTAGGGGTGAACCATTCATGGATAGCCTTAATTTTCTCAGGATGAACCTTGATTCCCACTTTGCCAACTATGAATCCCAAAAAGTTAACATTTTCTAGACAAAAAATACATTTCTCTAAGTTGGCATAAAGATGGTTATCTCTTAAAATAATTAAGACTTTTCTAAGATGACCTAAATGCTCACCTAGTTTTTTACTATAAATAAGGATGTCATCAAAATAGACAACTACAAACCTGCCCATTCAATCCCTAAGCACATGGTTTTTTAACCTCATGAATATACTAGGGGCATTGGTTAAGCCAAAAGGCATGGCTAACCATTTATATTAACCAAACTTGGTACTGAAAGTGGCTTTTCATTCATCCCTTTCTCGAATTCTTATTTGATGGTAACCACTTTTAAGATCAATTTTGAAAAAGATAATTGTCCCATGTAATTCATCTAGCATATCATCTAAACTAGGGATTGAGTGTCTATACTTAATTGTGATGTTATGCATAGCTCTACAATTTGTACACATCCTTCATTTCCCATCTTTCTTAGACATTAATAAGACAAGCATGACATAAGGCTAAGACTCTTTTAAACCCAACCCTTCTTCAACAAGTCTTTAACTTGACTCTCAATCTTTTTTGTTTCCTTGAGATTTGTCCTATAAGCAGGCTTATTGGGTAGGCTAGCTCTAAAATCAAGTCAATTTGATGTTTTATTCCTCTTAAAGGGGGGAGTCCATTAGGAACTTCCTTAGGAAATAAATCATTGAATTCAATTTAAAAGCTTTTGAACCCCATAATGAAGAGATATAAGTTCAAGACTAGTGAGAACAAGTTTCTCTTTAATGTTGAAAAGGTAAAGTGGTTGTTCTACTAGAAGTATTTGTTTTATTTCATGTTTGAGAGAAAATTGATTTCTAGGAACAACTTCCTTAAAGGAGACACCTTTCTCCAACTCAATTACCTCCTCTCCCTCCCCACTAATACTTAATGTTTTCCCCCCTTTTCTTTAACTATCTATTTTATTTTTCATTATGAGTTGATCATTTAAGACCTGTGATGGTAATAAAGGAGTCAACACAAATTTCTTTCCCACATTAGTGAGACTTATTTTGTTAGTAAGGCCATCATGTAGCCTTCCTATCATATTGACAAGGTCTACCCAGTAATACATGACCTGTCTCCATGGGTATGATATAACATAAAACTTCATCTTTATACTTCCAAATGGAGAAAGGAATGTTTACTTGTTCTTTAACTTCTAATGGTTCATCCTCATTTAACCATTGTAATTTATAAGCTTTAAGATGGGCAATAGAAGTTAAGTTAACCTTGTCAACCAGCCTTGAGCTACAATAATTGTTACATGGAGAGATTTCTTCACTAGAGTCTACGAATTCTTTTGCTTCACTAGAAGATGCAGTACTATCACTACTATAAACTTCACTTCCTTTTAAAATTATTATAAATATTATATCTAACTCTATCAAATTATAAAAAAAAAATTATACAAAAAGTATGATGGAGGCCTATGGACCAAGGGCCTAATCACTAGGGTTATGGTTAGAAGGCTAGAAGGGGATTGCGCTAACACAAAGGAAAAGTCCATAGTGCTTTTTAGTTGGATTGTGCACTAAAGCCCATGTAGATTAGGGTTGGCCCACTTGAGCTTGTATTTTTGTTTATGGGCCTTGTATTTTGGCCAAGTAGATTAGGTTTATTTTTGGGCCTTATATTTCGGCCACTTAGTGTATAGAAAATTACATTTACATGAGAGATTGTATTTGGTGTAATTTGAAACACATTTAAGGTGTATTTGGAGTCATGTGACCAGCCGTGTGGGTGGTGCACATGGTGTGACTCAAATTCACCTCAAATGAGAATCAAATCACATTAAGATGCAAGCTCCACATGTGGCACATGGGATGTTCTGAGAATCTAGGGGAGAACGTCCAAATTTGAATTTTAAAATTTAAATTTGGCGCCTAGAGTTTAAACTTAACCATTCCATGGTTAGTTTAAACTCTAGGTAAACCTAGCTTCCTTGGTACTCTTCTTTGGCCTATATATAGATTAGTTTCATGTAGCTTACCTCAATTTGAACAAATATAAGAGATTCATTGATGGAAAAATTGTTGGAGAATCCGGATTGGTGTGAATCCTCTTCAAGTTCCTCCCTAGATCTTCGGCTCCTTGATTCTTCTTAAGCTTTGCTAAGGTCTCCAATGGAGGAGGAGACCTTAGAACCACCACGGTTTGGTGGAGAACTCTCCCAAGAGACGCCACTCCTTGATGAAGAGATAAGTCTCTTCAATTCTCACCACACTCTTCTAGTGAAGGGATAAGAGAATTGGATGAATATCAAAGAGGTTTAGGGACATTTAGAAGAGAGAAATCTGAACAATTCTTCAGAAATAAAATCTCAATATATCCAAAAGTGTTTTACAATGAAGGAAAAACAAAAATATAGGAGTAGGAAGCTTGGAGAGCAAGCTAGCCTTAACCATGGTTCACTAGGAACCATGGTAAGGTCTAGCTAACCATATATGGTCTAGAGGCTTGGAGAGCAAGCTACTCACTTAGCTTGCTTGGTAAGCAATCTAAGGAGAAGCTTATGCTTCAAGCTTCTAAGCTTGAGTGTGAATAAGCAATGTGAACACAAATCAAGGTGGGCGGCTCATGGACTTTATTTTACTCCAACCGGTTTTGAAAAAATGTTGATTTGGTTTAGTTTGGTTCATCCAATGTGAATGAAACCTAGCTAAATCAAATCTATGAAAAATTAGGAGTAAAATGAGTCTAATATGTAAAATTTTGCCTAGGACCAATTGCTAGTAACACTCTCTAGCTTGCTTGTTACACTCTCTAGCTTGCTAATGCCACTCTCAATCCTACTACTAGAAAACTAAAAAAAGAGTGTATTTCTAGATTAGGTTAAATGGAGTCAAAGTGTCCAAGTAACCTACCCTAGAAACAATATACAATAGTTAATAAAAGGAAATAAAGTGCCTCACAAATACAAAGGAAAAAATACACCTATACAAGTATCTACTATATACAAGGTACAAGAAATCAAACTATACAATGTATGTATAATAGAGACTATGAGACTAAAAAGAGGAATCATAATACTCATATTGAGCATAGGTCTAAGAAGCACCTCCTCTCTAGAAGCCTCCTCTAGCCTCCTAACCATGGACCTAGTTAAAGGCCCAATGGTCTTCAAGTGTTAGCCTCCTTGGATCAACCTTCTCCCTTCTTGGTCTTACCTCTTCCAATGGGATCCTTGGGGATTAGATTTCCATCATACCCTCCCCCTTCGAAAGGATTTGTCCTCAAATCCCGTGGTCCTTCCACAAGGATAGCATCACCTACAAAAATAAGAAACAAAGTTTTAGTAATGATATATGCATACAATACATGTGGAAAGTGCACCCTATGAGGAATCCCTTCTACAGTCCTAACAAGGGTTCTTAGACTAGGAAGGATGGGTTCTCTAAGTATAAGAATAAGATCCTCACTATGGTGTACTCTAAGTGTAAAACTAAATCCTATAAATGTTAAATTACTAAAACTATAAGAAACTAGTGAAGTACTCCTATATACTAAGGTATCTTGCCTAGAGTACCCTATGTTGTAACCTAGGCTTCTACAAGAAAACAAAGTGAATATAATAAGGAAACTACCTATACAACCCTTGATCATATTATATGTTAGATACATCATGGAAGAGGGTGTAAAGAGTTTAGTAAAGTTATAGAATCTAATTTGGTCTTGAAGGGAAGTAGTAAAATTAAGTTCAAAGAAGTTTGAACTTCCCTTAAGATCAAAAATAGAAAATAAGACACCATAAGATGTATTTATGGGCTCCTTCCTTTCATGGTGTGTTCTTTGGCTTCCAAGGAGGAGCTCCCTCTTTCTCCATGGTCTAGGAAGAAGGATGATGGCTGGATGTTCCTCAAGGGTGGTGGAAAAACAATATTGAAGGGTGGAGGTGAAGGTGGACGAAAATGGAGATGGGAAGGTGGAAGGTGTTTTTGGTGCTCTTGGCTAGCTCTCTCCACCAAGGGTTGGTGGAGGCCACTCAAGGGAAACTCAAACTCTCTTTAGGGTAGAGAGGAGAGGAGGTTGGGCATGAGGACGCTAGGAGACTAAGGAAGGATTTTGAGGCACAAAGGCTCACTCAAAATGCATATATTCCAATGTGGGTACAAGGTGGAGGGACTAGAGTACTTATAGAGATAGGAGAGCATCCTAGGTTTTCTTGGGAGCATTTGGCCGAAAATTTCAAGTCCAAATGCACCCTAAATGAACCCTAGATGAAGCCCAAATGAAATGGCTCTCATCTCTCCAAAAAGACTAAAGTACCCTTAGTCCTAGAAAATGAAAGAAATGGACTTTTGACCTTACTAGTCAAGGTTAAGTCCCTAAATAAATCCTAAGCCTATTTTTGCCCCATAATACAAAGGCTAAATAAAAATACAAAATAAAATCCTAATAGCTAATGTACCCCAAAATACAAGGGTAAAATAGGAAATGAAATCAACAAGCTAAGGAGAGGGCCCAAAATCCACACACATGATGATCATGGCTTTTGGTGTGGTGTGTTCTTCATCTTCCTCTACTCTCCTAGCCATGGACCTTGTGATAGGCCCTATATGATGTCTCAAGGATGGTCCTCCATCATCCCCTCCTTCTTGAGAAGGATTTGACCTCAAATCTTCAACCTCATCCATGTCATTAGTCCTTACAAAAGGTGTAAGATCACAAACATTAAAAGAGGAACTAACTCCATATTCGGAGGGAAGGTCTAGGATGTATGCATTATCATTAATCTTCTTAAGGACTTGGAAAGGACCGTCTCCCCTAGGGCTTAGTTTGGACTTCCTTTGAGTAGGAAATCTATCCTTCCTCAAGTGAAGCCAAACCCAATCCCCAACTTCAAAAGTCACCTTTTTCCTCCCTTTGTTGTTGTATTTGGCATATTTTTCAGTTTGTTTTTCAATTTGGCTCTTGACTTTCTCATGGTATTTTCTTATAAAGTCAGCCCTTGATACTCCTTCTTTGTGATACAAGGAAGTAGTATTAGGGAGTGGGAGCAAGTCAAGAGGGGTAAGAGGATTAAAGCCATATACAACCACAAAGGGAGATAAGTTAGTAGTCTTGTGGACTACTCTATTGTAGGCAAACTCTATATGGGGGAGGCATTCATCCCAAGTCTTCTTGTTCCCTTTGAGAATGACCCTTAACAATGTGGATAGGGATCTATTCACTACTTTGGTTTGTCCATCGGTTTGTGGGTGGCAAGTAGTGGAATAGACAAGTTTTGTTCCTAGTTTTTCCCAAAGAATTTTCCAAAAATGACTAAGGAACTTAACATCCCTATCGGACATGTAGACCCCTAAAATTATCCGGGTCGGAAATAAGACTCGAAGACTCTCAAAGATCGAAAGAAAGTCAGCCAGAAGGACTCCTAGAAGACCATAGGATGGCTATCTGTAGGTTTAGAGGTCTTAGAGTACCTAAAAATAAGGAAGTGGGAGGTTTGGAGCTCAATACGGCCTCCTTGGAGTTCAGTACGGCCGTACTGCACATTTTGTACTACAATACGGCCGTACTGAAACCAATACGGCCGTATTGAAGTTTCTGTATTTCAATACGGCCGTACTGAATTCAATACGGCCGTATTGAAGTACAAAAACTCAATACGGGCCGTATTGAACCCAGGGGCCGTACTGCGCCTCATCCCTATAAATAGGACGTCATTTGGACGTCATTCCACACTTTCACACACAGTTTTGACTCCCTCCTTGAGTATTCTGGGGTTTTTGAGCAGTGTTCTGCCCTAGAAATCTCTCTGGGAGTCGATCCGACGAAGTTCTTGAGTCACGAGCCATTTGCTTGAGTCTCGAACTTAGTCGAAGGGAAATCTTTTGGATTTCCATAGTAAAAATTATTTTTTAGGAAGGAGCGAGCGAGCTTGTAGAGGGAGGGAGCGCCAAAAAGCCTCCTAGACTTCATTGATATATAAAAAGCACGCTTCAAGAGGTTTCTTCTTTAAAAATCCCTTCTTTTACCGCTTTCTGATTGTTGCATATTTAAATTCGTCATCATGTAGATATTTAATATATAATCGCTTATAATAAATAGGGGTAATTTAGTAATTTTACGCTATTATTTAATAAATAATCCGTCATAGGGAACCCGAAAGGGGCGTTGTGGGGTGCTAACACCTTCCCCACACGTAACCGACTCCCTTACCCAACTCTGGTTGTAATGGCCAAGGTTGATTTGCGAAAATCAATTGCCTTATCCCTTTTTCCAATGTTTTGAGTAAAACATTGGTGGCGACTCCAAGAACCCTTCTTTTTACGAAAACCACTAATCCATGGAGGGTCCCGCTTGGGATTAACATGGATTGGTGAATCATTTAATAAAATTGTTAGCTCGACAAGGTCTCAGTTTGAGAATAAGTCGTTCTAGCAATCCACCACTTTCAAAACATTAAAACGAGTCATGACCATCGTCGCGAATGCCAAGGTCCGTTTCGGCGGGTGGCGACAGATGACGACTCCACTAGGGAAGCCTCGAGAGTCAGTCCCATTTAGTGATGGATTCTTTTCAAAATAATAGTTTAAAATTACTTTATTACCCCTTACTTGTATGATAACATGCTTTATCTATTTGGCTTTAAATAACTGTTGTATGTTTAAATTTTCGCAATTGTTTGAAATAAAAACTGCACACAAACCTTTGCACACAACAGTTCCCTCTATACCCGGGGGCATGAGTGGTAAGCCATAGGGAGTGGATGTTAGTACGGCCGGTTGTCGAATGGGTCTATAGGTGCCCGTAGACCGTTGTCGGAAAACATCACTCAAGGTGATAACCATGAACTTAAGTCCGACAGTGCGTTGGAACTTTCCATCGACTTACGACGAGAGGAATTGGGTCCCTATAATGGGGGCACCTTGGGGGCCTCAGACCAGTGAGAACAGTTAGAACCTCCTTGAATATGCACTTTTCTGCAGGATACCCTTACCTCGTGATTCGCTCGTGACTGTTCGTGGATGAGTGAATTGTTTGTGCATTGTTTATGTGACATTGTTTGAGCATACATTGCATTCTTTAAACATACAACATTCCTTTTTAAAATAAAAATAAATAGGAATAAGAATCTTCCATTACATGGTGTTAACATCTACCTTCATCACATTCATATAGGTAGTTTCCCTTTTCACCCAAAAAAATACAAAAAATAATAAATACAAAATACCCAAAAAAAAGAAAAAAAGGGTTATTTATCCAAAACCAAGCAATATCATGCATCATCTCAGGAGCATCCCGAAAACATGATAATGCTTAGTTGAATAAACACAATGCATGCATATTCAACGTCATCATCTCATGTCATGCATTCTTATCAAAGATCATGGAGGGATCTAGGTTTGCATTTCATACATCCCTCTCAATAAATCATTAAAAAACATTAATAAAAAGAAAGGATCAATCGATGCGTATGTTCAGAATGGATCGCACGCCATTTGTTATTAAGTGTAAGCCAACAACCGCGCCAAGTGAACGCACATCAACTCCGTTGTTGGTAATCAAGACGAATAAAAGGGGAAGGTCCGACACCGTTAAGGATCACTGCTCCAAGACCTTTTCCCTACAAATCAAATAAGGCTGTGCCATGGATATACGACATCCATTCTTCTGCCGACAGCGATATCTCTAACATCGCTGGACTTGGGGGCATGACTAGGAGTGGCAGGATCTACACTCCCGAAGATCTTCATGACAAAGCTCCCAAGAATAAAGGGAAAGAAAAAAGAAGAGAAAACCGAGGAAAATAAAGAATCCGAGGAGGAGACTGACGAGCTGTTAAAGTATATCTGACAGAGCGAGTACTCCATCGTGGATCAACTTCATAGGACGCCCGCAAAGATTACCCTATTGTCGTTGATCCTAAGCTCCGAACCGCATCGACAAGCTCTGTTGAAAGTCTTGAACGAGGCATATGTGTCGCATACCATCTCCCAAGACAAGTTTGAGGGGATTGTTAGTCACATCACGACTAATGATCACCTCACTTTCACCGATGAAGAGATCCCCGCCGAGGGACCAAATCACAACAAGCCCTTGCACATCTCTGTAAAGTGCAAGGAGTATCACATCGCAAAAGTCTTGGTAGACAACGGATCTTCCTTGAATGTGATGCTCAAAAGAACGCTTGATCAAGTGGCAATCAAGGGAGTCCAAATGCGCCCGAGCAACATGATCGTTCGAGCCTTCGACGGTTCTAAAAGAGAAGTGGTGGGAGAAATCAATCTTCCAATCCAAATTGGGCCCACCATCTTCAACGTCGAATTTCAAGTGATGGACATTACTCCCGCATACAGCTGTCTCCTCGGCCGACCTTGGATTCATGATGCAAAAGCTGTTCCTTCTACGCTCCACCAGAAAGTCAAATTCATAGTGGGTGACAAGCTGGTGACTGTACAGGCTGAAGACGACATACTCATCAGCAAGCCATCCACCATACCTTACGTGGATGCAGCGGAGGAAGCTCTAGAAACCGCCTTCCAAGCATTGGAGATTGCCAATGTTGAAACGTTTCCCCGAGAAATGAAGAAGGTAGCCTCCATGCTCACCAAGAACGGATACTTGCCGGGACAAGGACTTGGCAAGGATTCCCAAGGAATTCCCGAGCTACCTACTATCAAGGATAATCCGGGGAAACAAGGGTTAGGATACAACCCTAATAAAGATCAAAGGAAGAAGAGGAACCAAGATCCTTCTCGACGTTCTTTAAGCCAGATCTTTAGGAAGGCCGGTTCACAAACGTCAAGGCCGGTCGTCGTCATCAAATGTTCTTCTCCTTCCGATAGGGATGTATAGACCCGATGACTATTAGAGATTACTCCTCGGGGACAACCCGACCCCCGAGCCTCGATAGGGCACATGTTTCCATTATGATTATAATAAAATCATTCTTTATTATTTCTTACTGCTTCTCTTCTTGCTTATAATAAAATTCTAGACCACATTATTTTAACCCTGTTTGAATAAGCATGAATGAGGTTAAAATTGTCTTAATAACAATAAACCCGCATCATTTTTATGTGGAAGTGTGCGTGACAACTTAGAGCACCTTTCCTTGGCCTCGACAAGTGCCATCATGGATAAAAAGAAATCCTTTAAAATAAAAGAAGCTCGGCAGGAAACCCAAAAAGGGGGCTGCGCAAAAATAAGAGCAAAAGACCCGCTAGGAATCCCACGAAAGGGTGACCTAGGCAAAAGTTAGGGTTGCAAAAATGAACAAAAATCAAAAGTCCGCTAAAACACCGCAAAGAGGTGTTTTAGGCAAAAATAAGGACAATCAAAAAATCAAAAAGAAATCCATGATGGTACCATGAACAGAATTCAAAAAGAAAAAGTTCAGGGAAAGCTATCTAAGTTGTCAAATCACAACAACAAGATTTGATTAACTTCATAAATGCTTAAACAAACAAGCCTAAAACAATAAGCCTACCTTGGCCAGCCATTCTTACAAAAACCATTTTTCAAAATGAAAATAAAAACCCCTCTAAAACACAAACTTTCGAAAAATATATACCTTTCCTTTCTTTTCTCTCTTGTCCCAAGCGATTTTAGGATAATCTAGTGGAAACATGGAGATATAGTGGTCAATAGGAGGGTTGACATATCTTCTAAAAGAAGGGAAGAATCACTTGGTTGATAACACCAAATCTCAATATAATACGCATCATTCCTCGGTTACAGAAATCGGCAACGCACAGCCCGTCTAGAGGAATGGCAAAATACAAACAGAGAAACGCATCGGTTAATTCTTTTGAAAAATGAATCAAATAGAATTAGGTGCATCATACCGCATACATGCATACAGATGATAGGTGTAATGGAAGATCACTTATTCTCTGTTTATTCAAAAAAAAAAAAAAAAAAAAAATCAAACTTCAGAAAAAACAAATGCGCCCGTATCATGTTCAGTACACCCGTACTAAAAATAGGGTTATGAACAAATTTTCAACTCAATACGGGCGTACTGAAATGGATATGGCCGTATTAGCCACAAAGAAATTTTCAAAGACCTCTTCATGAGGCAATTGCATAAAATAGAAAAATAGGAAAAATTGCTTGTGTATGGCAGCGGTCAACAAAAAAAGCCGCAAATCGACAGAAAAAGCAATCAAATACAGAAAAAGCCAAAAAATGACAAAAAAAGGCAAAAATACAGAAAAAGTCAAAATTCGACAAAAAAGGCAAAGATTCCGCGTCGTACAGAATAACTGAGCCTGGAGAGGCTTGCCGAAATAATACTCGTACAGAATAACTGAGCCTGGAGAGGCTTGTCAAAATAATACTCATACAGAATAACTGAGCCTGGAGAGGCTTGCCGAAATAATACTCATACAAAATAACTGAGCCTGGAGAGGCTTGCCGAAATAATACTCCCCAAGGGACATCTCAGCTTGCGCTCTTGGGCTGAACAGAAAATACAGCATTGTACAGAATAACTGAGCCTGGAGAGGCTTGCCGAAATAATACTCCCCAATTGTACAGAATAACTGAGCCTGGAGAGGCTTGTCGAAATAATACTCCCCAGAGACTTCTCAGCTTCCACGCTCAGACCAAATTCCCCAGTGAAAGCTATCAAAGCAAGATCAGCAAGATTCCCCAAGGGAGGCTTGATTATCCAAACAGAATATCTAAGTCGAAAGGACTTAAATTTCCTCAATGGAAGAGAGCTTTCCAACTCAAGCGATGAGTGAAGCTAAGCCTGAAGAGGCTTTCTAAATAATACTCTGGGATACATAAGAACTTCAAATCCCCAGTCGCCTACTAAGAGGCATCCCTAAAAGCAAATAAATCAAAAGATCAATAATCATTCCCCAAGTGGAATCCGGCTCTCAGCCAAACATCAAGCGTCAAGATGATCTGCCTAACAGAAGAGGCTAATCACAATCAATGACAAAATCCCCCAGCGGATAATAGCCTACTCAGAGGCACCCCTTCAAAAAGCAAAAAATAAAAAAAAACATCAATAACCATTCCCCAAGCGGAATCCGGCACTCAGCCGAACACCGAACATCAAGATCATTCGCCTACTCAGAGGCACTCCTTCAAAAAGAGGAAAAATCAAAAAGATTAATAATCATTCCCCAAAGCGGAATCCGGCACTCGGAACATCAATCAGAGGCACTCTTTCAAAAAAGAGAAAAAAATCGAAAAGATCAATAATCATTCCCCAAGCGGAATTCGGCATCGAGCCAATCATTAAACGTCAAGATGATCCGCCTAACAGAAGAGGCTAATCAAAATCAACGACAAAATCCCCCAGTGGATAACAGCCTACGTAGAGGCAACAAAACCGGAAAATCAAAAGAGTCACCCGAATAAGGATAACCGGGATACTCCACCAACGTCGAAAGGACGTCAGCCAATCATAAGGCATCGCTCACATCAGAAAAGAGCATCTTTGTGTCTACACCCCAAGGAATCAGAAATTCCCCAATGGGTACCAACTACACAATGGAAAGTTGGGACACAAGAACCTATGAGTAACTGCACATCCCCTAGACGGATCCCTGCGTTATCCAGCCCTCAGCGGCATCAAAATAAAAAACAACCGTCGAAGCAGCATCGTGGACTGTGGAGACAAAATCATACGACAGAATCCCCTAGTGGATAACAGCCTACGCAGAGGCAATAAAACCAGAAAATCAAAAAGAGTCACCCGAATAGGGATAACCGGGATACTCCACCACCGTCAAAAGGACGTCAGCCAACCATAAGGCACCGCTTATCTCAGAAAGAGCATCTTCGTGTCTACACCCCAAGGAAACAGAAATTCCTCAATGGGCACCAACTACGCAAAGGAAAGTTGGGACACAAGAACCTATGAGTAACTGCACATCCCCTAGACGGATCCCTGCGTTATCCAACCCTCAGTGGCACAAAAATCAAAAACAATTGTCGAAGCAGCATCGTGGACTGTGGAGACAAAACTATCACAAATCCCTGGAGAGGGCAAACTCACGCTACCCAGATGTCCAGAGCACCGAGGTATGCACGAGCCTGGAGAGGCGACGACTAATACTCACCCTGGAGAGGGCAAACTCACCCTGGAGAGGGCAAGACTCACGCTACCAAAGTGATCAGAAGCACTGAGGTATGCACGAGCCTGGAGAGGCGACAACTAATACTCACCCTGGAGAGGGCAAACTCACCCTGGAGAGGGCAAGACTCACGCTACCAAAGTGATCAGAAGCACCGAGGTATGCAAACCCTGGAGAGGGCAAACTCACTCTGGAGAGGGCAAGACTCACGCTACCAAAGTGATCAGAAGCACTGAGGTATGCACGAGCCTGGAGAGGCGACGACTAATACTCACCCTGGAGAGGGCAAACTCACCCTGGAGAGGGCAAGATTCACGCTACCAAAGTGATCAGAAGCACAGAGGTATGCAACCCTGGAGAGGGCAAGACTCACGCTACCAAAGTGACTAGAAGCGCGGAGGTATGCACGAGCCTGGAGAGGCGACGACTAATACTCACCCTGGAGAGGGCAAACTCACCCTGGAGAGGGCAAGACTCACGCTACCAAAGTGATCAGAAGCACAGAGGTATGCAACCCTGGAGAGGGCAAGACTCACGCTACCAAAGTGACTAGAAGCGCGGAGGTATGCACGAGCCTGGAGAGGCGACGACTAATACTCACCCTGGAGAGGGCAAGACTCACGCTACCAAAGTGACTAGAAGCGCGGAGGTATGCACGAGCCTGGAGAGGCGACGACTAATACTCACCCTGGAGAGGGCAAACTCAACCTGGAGAGGCTACTCAACAATTTTCCCACCTGAAGACACTACAAGTCGGAAGGATGGCTTATTCCCCGGACAATTGGGTCAACTCCTTTACTTATCAAACGGTACACCAAAAGGCCGTTTGACTAAGTAAAGGGGGGGCAGCTGTAGACCCCTAAAATTATCCGGGTCGGAAATAAGACTCGAAGACTCTCAAAGATCGAAAGAACGTCAGCCAGAAGGACTCCTAGAAGACCATAGGATGGCTATCTATAGGTTTAGAGGTCTTAGAGTACCTAAAAATAAGGAAGTGGGAGGTTTGGAGCTCAATACGGCCTCCTTGGAGTTCAGTACGGCCGTACTGCACATTTTGTACTACAATACGGCCGTACTGAAACCAATACGGCCGTATTGAAGTTTCTGTATTTCAATACGGCCGTACTGAATTCAATACGGCCGTATTGAAGTACAAAAACTCAATACGGGCCGTATTGAACCCAGGGGCCGTACTGCGCCTCATCCCTATAAATAGGACGTCATTTGGACGTCATTCCACACTTTCACACACAGTTTTGACTCCCTCCTTGAGTATTCTGGGGTTTTTGAGCAGTGTTCTACCCTAGAAATCTCTCTGGGAGTCGATCCGACGAAGTTCTTGAGTCACGAGCCATTTGCTTGAGTCTCGAACTTAGTCGAAGGGAAATCTTTTGGATTTCCATAGTAAAAATTATTTTTTAGGAAGGAGCGAGCGAGCTTGTAGAGGGAGGGAGCGCCAAAAAGCCTCCTAAACTTCATTGATATATAAAAAGCACGCTTCAAGAGGTTTCTTCTCTAAAAATCCCTTCTTTTACCGCTTTCTGATTGTTGCATATTTAAATTCGTCATCATGTAGATATTTAATATATAATCGCTTATAATAAATAGGGGTAATTTAGTAATTTTACGCTATTATTTAATAAATAATCCGTCATAGGGAACCCGAAAGGGGCGTTGTGGGGTGCTAACACCTTCCCCACACGTAACCGACTCCCTTACCCAACTCTGGTTGTAATGGCCAAGGTTGATTTGCGAAAATCAATTGCCTTATCCCTTTTTCCAATGTTTTGAGTAAAACATTGGTGGCGACTCCAAGAACCCTTCTTTTTACGAAAACCACTAATCCATGGAGGGTCCCGCTTGGGATTAACATGGATTGGTGAATCATTTAATAAAATTGTTAGCTCGACAAGGTCTCAGTTTGAGAATAAGTCGTTCTAGCAATCCACCACTTTCAAAACATTAAAACGAGTCATGACCATCGTCGCGAATGCCAAGGTCCGTTTCGGCGGGTGGCGACAGGACACAATAGTCTTGGGTAACCCATGCAAACGGACCACCTCTTTGAAGAAAAGTTTAGCAATATAGCTAGCATTATCTACTTTGTGGCATGGTATAAAATGAGCCATTTTGCTAAAACGATCTACTACCACAAAGATAGAATTGAATCCCCTTTGGGTCCTTGGGAGACCAAGTACAAAATCCATACTAATGTCAATCCAAGGGGAGATAGCTATAGGGAGAGGGGTGTAGAGTCCATGAGGCATCACTCTTGATTTTGCTTGAAGACAAGTGATACACTTGGAGCAATGCCTTTGAACATCCACTCTCATGTGTGGCCAATAGAATTTATATTTTAAAAGACTTAGGGTTTTATCAACCCCAAAATGGCCCATGAGACCTCCCTCATGACTTTCGTTAATCAAAAGCTTTCTAATGGATCCTTAGGGTATGCAAAGTCGTCCCATTTTAAAAAGATACCCCTCAAGAAGATAGAACCCATCAAAAGGCTTTTCGAGGCATTTGGTGAAGGTGGATTGGAAATCTTGATCCTTCTCATACAACTCCTTTATATTATCAAATCCAAGAATTTGAGAGCCCAAGGAAAAGAGTAATGAGTGTCTTCTAGATAAAGCATCCGCCACTACATTATTCTTTCCCTTCTTGTATTTGATAATGTAAGGAAATTGCTCAAGATATTCTACCCACTTGGCATGTCTCTTGTTCAACTTCCCTTGCCCTCTAATGTACTTAAGTGACTCATCTCTGTAGCCCCTAAAATTGTCCGGGTCGGAAATAAGACTCGAAGACTCTCAAAGACCGAAGGAAAGTCAGCCGGAAGGACTCCTGGAAGACCCTGGAAGACCCTAGGATGATTATTCGTAGGTTTAGAAGTCTTAGAGTAGCTTAAAATAAAGATGTGGGAGGATTGAAGCTCAATACGGCCTCCTAGAAGTTCAGTACGGCCGTACTGAACAATTTGAACTACAATACGGCCGTACTGAACTCAATACGACCATACTGAAGTTTTTGAACTTCAGTACGGCCGTACTCAAACCAATACGGCCGTACCGAAGTTTTTGAAACTTCAGTACGGCCGTACTGAATTCAATACGGCCGTACTGTAGTTCAAAACTTCAGTACGGGCCGTATTGATGTCAGAGGCCGTACTGCGCCTCACTCCTATATATAGGACGTCATTTGGACGTCATTCCACAATTTTCCACACTTCTTGGACTCTCTTCTTGAGTATTCTGGGGTTTTTGAGCAGTGTTCTGCCCTAGAATTCTCTCCGAGAGCCGATCCGACGAAGTTCTTGAGTTCTGAGCATTTAGCTTGAGAATTCGAACTAGTCGAAGGGAAATCTTTTTGATTTCCATAGTAAAGATTAATTTTTAGGGAAGGAGCGAGCGAGCGTGTAGTGGGAGGGAGCGCCAAAAAGCCTCCTAACATTTGAATATATAAAAGCACGCTTTAAAGGTTTCTTCTTCAAAATCCTTCCTTTTACTGCTTTCTGATTGTTGCATCGCATGTTTAATTTATTCATCATGTAGATATCTTATTCATAACCGTTTATAATAAATAGGGGTAATTTAGTAATTTTACACTGTTATTTATAAAATAATCCGTCATAGGGAACCCAAAAGGGGCGTTGTGGGGTGCTAACACCTTCCCCGCACGTAACCGACTCCCTTACCCGACTCTGGTTGTAATGGCCAAAGTTGATTTGTGAAATCAATTGCCTTATCCCTTTTTCCAATGTTTTGAGTAAAACATTGGTGGCGACTCCAAGAACCCTACTATTTGTGAAAACCACTAATCCATGGAGGGTCCCGCTTGGGATTAACATGGATTGGTGAATCATTTAATAAAATTGTTAGTTCGATGAGGTCTCAGTTTGAGAATAAGTCGTTCTAACAATCCATCACTTTTCAAAACCTTAAAACGAGTCCGACCATCGTCGCGAATGCCAAGGTCCGTTTCGGCGGGTGGCGACAGATGGCGACTCCACTGGGGAAGACTCGAGAGTCAATCCCATTTAGTGATGGATTCTTTTCAAAATAATAGTTTAAAATTACTTTATTACCCCTCACTTGTATGATAACATGCTTTATCTATTTGGCTTTAATAACTGTTGTATTTTTATATTCTCGCATTTGTTTGAAATACAAACTGCACACGAACCTTTGCACACAACAGTTCCCTCTATACCCGGGGGCATGAGTGGAAAGCCACAGGGAGTGGATGCTAGTACGGCCGGTTGTCGAATGGGTCTATAGGTGCCCGTAGACCGTTGTCGGAAAACATCACTCAAGGTGATAACCATGAACTCAAGTCCGACAGTGCGTTGGAACTTTCCATCGACTTACGACGAGAGGAATTGGGTCCCTATAATGGGGGCACCTTGGGGGCCTCAGACCAGTGAGAACAGTTAGAACCTCCTTGAATATGCACTTTTCTGCAGGATACCCCTACCTCGTGATTCGCTCGTGACTGTTCGTGGATGAGTGAATTGTTTGTGCACTGTTTATGTGACATTGTTTGAGCATACATTGCATTCTTTAAACATACAACATTCCTTTTTAAAATAAGAATAAATAGGAATAAGAATCTTCCGTTACATGGTGTTAACATCTACCTTCATCACATTCATATAGGTAGATTCCCTTTTCACCCAAAAAAAATAAATACAAAAAACAAAATATCCAAAAAAAAAGAAGAGAGATATTTATCCAAACCAAGCAATATCATGCATCATCTTAGGAGCATCTCGAAAACATGATAATGCTTAGTTGAATAAACACAATGCATGCATATTCAACGCCATCATGTCATATCATGCATTCTTATCAAAGATCATGGAGGGATCTAGTTTTGCATTTCATACATCCCTCCTAGTAATTCATTAATAAACATTAATAAAAAGAAAGAATTAATCGATGCGTATGTTCAAAGAATGGATAGCACGCCGTTCGTTATCAAGTGTAAGCCAACAACCGTGCCAAGCGAACACACGTCAACTCCGTTGTTGGTAATCAAGACAAATAAAGGGGAAGGTCCGACACCGTTAAGGATCACTGCTCCAAGACCTTTTCCCTACGAATCGAATAAAGCTGTGCCATGGATATACGACATCCATTCTTCTGCCTACAGCGATATCTCTAACATCGCTGGACTTGGGGGCATGACTAGGAGTGGCAGGATCTACACTCCCGAAGATCTTCATGATAATGCTCCCAAGAATAAAGGAAAAGAAAAAGAAAAAGAAAAAACCGAGGATAATAAAGAATCCGAGGAGGAGACAGACGAGCTGTTAAAGTATATCCGACAGAGCGAGTACTCCATCATGGATCAACTTCATAAGACGCCAGCAAAGATTACTCTTTTGTCGTTGATCCTATGCTCCGAACCGCATCGGCAAGCTCTGTTGAAAGTCTTGAACGAGGCATACGTGTCGCACACTATCTCCCAAGACAAGTTTGAGGGGATTGTTAGTCACATCACGGCTAGTGATCACCTCTCTTTCACCGATGAAGAAATCCCCGCTGAGGGACCGAACCACAACAAGCCCTTGCACATCTCTGTAAAGTGCAAGGAATACCACATCGCTAAAGTCTTGGTGGATAATGGATCTTCCTTGAATGTGATGCCAAAAAGAACGTTCGATCAAGTGGCAATCAAGGGAGTCCAAATGCGCCCGAGCAACATGATCGTTCGAGCTTTCGACGGTTCTAAAAGAGAAGTGGTGGGAGAGATCAATCTTCCAATCCAAATTGGACCCACCATCTTTAATGTCGAATTCCAAGTGATGGACATTACTCCCGCATACAGCTGTCTCCTCGGCCGACCTTGGATTCATGATGCGAAAGCTGTTCCCTCTACGCTTCACCAGAAAGTCAAATTCATAGTGGGTGACAAGCTGGTGACCGTACAAGCTGAAGATGACATACTCATCAGCACGCCATCCGCCATACGTGGATGCAGCAGAGGAAGCTCTAGAGACCGCCTTCCAAGCATTGGAGATTGCCAATGTCGAAACGTTTTCCCGAGAAATGAAGAAGGTAGCCTACATGCTCACCAAGAATGGATACTTGCCTGGACAAGGACTTGGCAAGGATTCCCAAGGGATTCCCGAGCTACCCATTATCAAGGATAATCCGGGGAAACAAGGGTTAGGATACAACCCTAAAAAAGATCAAAGGACGAAGAGGAATCAAGATCCTTCTCGACGTTCTTTAAGCCAGATCTTTAGGAAGGCCGGTTCACAAGCGTCAAGGCCGGTCGTCATCGTCAAGTGTTTTTCTCCTTCCGATAGGGATGTATAGACATGATGACTGTTAGAGATCACTCCTCGGGGACAGCCCGACCCCCGAGCCTCGATAGGGCACATGTTTCCATTATGATTATAATAAAATCATTCTTTATTATTTCTTACTGCTTCTTTTCTTGCTTGCAATAAATTTCTAGACCACATTATTTTAACCCTGTTTGAATAAGCATGAATGAGGTTAAAACTGTCTTAATAACAATAAACCCGCATCATTTTTATGTGGAAGTGTGTATGACAACTTGGAGCACCTTCCCTTGGCCTCGACAAGTGCCATCATGGATAAAAAAAGAAATCCTTCAAAAACAAAAATCATAAAATAAAAGAAGCTCGGCAGGAAACCCAAAAAGGGGGCTGCGCAAAAATAAGAGCAAAAGACCCGCTAGGAATCCCACGAAAGGGTGACCTAGGCAAAAGTTAGGATTGCAAAAATGAACAAAAACAAAAGTCCGCTAAAACGCCACAAAAGGGTGTTTTAGGCAAAAATAAGGACAATCAAAAAACGAAAAGAAATCCATGATGGTACCATGAGCCGAATTCAAAAAAGGTTCAAGGGAAGCTATCTAAGTTGTCAAAATCACAACGTCAATAACAAGATTTTCTTAACTTCATAAGTGTTTAATCAAACAAGCCTAAACACATAAGCCTACCTCGGCCAGCCATTCTTACAAAAACCATTTTCAATAAATAATCCCCTCTAAAACACAAACTTTTGAACAAAAAGAATATCTTTCCTTTCTTTTCTCTCTTGTCCCAAACGATTTTAGAATAATCTAGTGGAAACATGGAGATATAGTGGTCAATAGGAGGGTTGACATGTCTTCTAAAGGAAGGGAAGGATCACTTGGTTGATGACACCAATCTCGATATAACACGCATCATTCCTCGGTTACATAAATCGGCAGCGCACAGCCCGTCTAGAGGAATGGCAAAATCCAAGCAAAGAAACGCATCGGTTAATTCTTTTGAAAAAATAAATCAAATAGAATTAGGTGCATCATACCGCATACATGCATACAGATGATAGGTGTACTGGAAGATCACTTATTCTCTGTTTATTGAAAAAAACAAAAAAAACAAAAAAAACAAAAAAACAAAAAAACAAAAAATCAAACTTCAGAAAAAAACAATGCGCCCGTACCATGTTCAGTACGCCCGTACTAAAATTAGGGTTATAAACAAATTTTTAACTCAATACAGGCGTACTGAAATGGATACAGCCATTTAAAGACCTTATCATGAGGCAATCGCATAAAATAAAAAAATAGAAAAAAAAAATTGCTTGTGTATGACAGCAGTCAACAGAAAAAGCCAAAAAACGACAAAAAAGGCAAAAATACAGAAAAAGTCAAAAAATCGACAGAAAAAGGCAAAGATTCAGAAAACCAACCGCATTATACAGAATAACTGAGCCTGGAGAGGCTTGCCGAAATAATACTCCCACAGAATAACTGAGCCTGGAGAGGCTTGCCGAAATAATACTCCCACAGAATAACTGAGCCTGGAGAGGCTTGCCGAAATAATACTCCCTCATCATACAGAATAACTGAGCCTGGAGAGGCTTGCCGAAATAATACTCCTCAATCGTACAGAATAACTGAGCCTGGAGAGGCTTGCCGAAATAATACTCCCCCATCGTACAAAATAACTGAGCCTGGAGAGGCTTGCCGAAATAATACTCCCCAAGAGACATCTCAGCTTGCACTCTTGGGCTGAATAGAAAATCAACAAATTGTACAGAATAACTGAGCCTGGAGAGGCTTGCCAAAATAATACTCCCCAGAGACTTCGCAGCTTGCACTCTTGGGCCGAATCCCCAGTGAAAGCTATCAAAGCAGGATCAGTAAGATTCCCCAATGGAAGCAATGATCATCCAAACTCAATATCCGAGTCAAAGGACTCAGACTTCCTCAGTGGAAGATAGCTTTCCAACTCGAGCGACGAGTGAAGCTAAGCCTGAAGAGGCTTTCTAAATAATACTCTGGGATACATAAGATCCTCAATCCCCATTCGCCTACTCAGAGGCACTCCTTCAAAAAGAGAAAAATCAAAAAGATCAATAACCATTCCCCAAGCGGAATCCGGCACTCAGCCGCACACCGAACATCAAGATCATTTGCCTACTCAGGGGCACTCCTCCAAAAAAAGGAAAACCCAAAAAGATCAATACCCGTTCCCCAAGAGGAATTCGGTATCCAATCAAACGCCCAACGTCAAGATAATCCGCCTAACAGAAGAGGCCAATCAAAATCATACGACAGAATCCCCCAGTGGATAACAACCTACGCAGAGGCAATAAAACCAGAAAATCAAAAAGAGTCACCCGAATAAGGATAACCGGGATACTCCACCAACGTCAAAAGGACGTCAGCCAATCATAAGGCACTGCTCACCTCAAAGAGAGCATCTTCGTGTCTGCATCCCCAAGGAATCAGAAATTCCCCAGTGGGTACCAACTACGCAATGGAAAGTTGGGACACAAGAACCTATGAGTAACTGCACATCCCCTAGACGGATCCCTGCGTTATCCAGCCCTCAGCGGTACCAAAATCAAAAACAAACCGTCGAAGCAGCATCGTGGACTGTGGAGACAAAATCATCACAAATCCCTGGAGAGGGCAAACTCACACTGCCACCGTCGTCACAAACACGGAGGTATGCAGCTTCTGGCTCGGGCGTCGAGCGAAGCTAACCCTGGAGAGGGCAAACTCACACTGCCACCGTCGTCACAAACACGGAGGTATGCAGCTTCTGGCTCGGGCGTCGAGCGAAGCTAACCCTGGAGAGGGCAAACTCACACTGCCACCGTCGTCACAAACACGGAGGTATGCAGCTTCTGGCTCGGGCGACGAGCGAAGCTAAGCCTGGAGAGGCGGTACTCATGCTACCCCGTCGTCACAAACACGGAGGTATGCAGCTTCTGGCTCGGGCGGCTAGCGAAGCTAAGCCTGGAGAGGCGGTACTCACGCTACCCCCGTCGTCACAAACACGGAGGTATGCAGCTTCTGGCTCGGGCGGCGAGCGAAGCTAAGCCTGGAGAGGCGGTACTCAGCTACCGAGGTTGTCAGAAGCACCGAGGTATGCACGAGCCTGGAGAGGCGACGACTAATACTCAACCTGGAGAGGCTACTCAACAATTTTCCATCGGAAGACACTACAAGTCAGAAGGATGGCCTACTCCCCGGACAATTGGGTCAACTCCTTTACTTCGCAACCGGTACACTAAAAAGCCGTTTGACTAAGTAAAGGGGGGGCAGCTGTAGACCCCTAAAATTGTCCGGGTCGGAAATAAGACTCGAAGACTCTCAAAGACCGAAGGAAAGTCAGCCGGAAGGACTCCTGGAAGACCCTAAGATGATTATTCGTAGGTTTAGAAGTCTTAGAGTAGCTTAAAATAAAGATGTGGGAGGATTGAAGCTCAATACGGACTCCTAGAAGTTCAGTACGGCCGTACTGAACAATTTGAACTACAATACGGCCGTACTGAACTCAATACGGCCATACTGAAGTTTTTGAACTTCAGTACGGCCGTACTCAAACCAATACAGCCGTACTGAAGTTTTTGAAACTTCAGTACGGCCGTACTGAATTCAATACGGCCGTACTGAATTCAATACGGCCGTACTGTAGTTCAAAACTTCAGTACGGGCCGTATTGATGTCAGAGGCCGTACTGCGCCTCACTCCTATATATAGGACGTCATTTGGACGTCATTCCACACTTTTCCACACTTCTTGGACTCTCTTCTTGAGTATTCTGGGGTTTTTGAGCAGTGTTCTGCCCTAGAATTCTCTCCGAGAGCCGATCCGACGAAGTTCTTGAGTTCTGAGCATTTAGCTTGAGAATTCGAACTAGTCGAAGGGAAATCTTTTTGATTTCCATAGTAAAGATTAATTTTTAGGGAAGGAGCGAGCGTGTAGTGGGAGGGAGCGCCAAAAAGCCTCCTAACATTTGAATATATAAAAGCACGCTTTAAAGGTTTCTTCTTCAAAATCCTTCCTTTTACTGCTTTCTGATTGTTGCATCGCATGTTTAATTTATTCATCATGTAGATATCTTGTTCATAACCGTTTATAATAAATAGGGGTAATTTAGTAATTTTACACTGTTATTTATAAAATAATCCGTCATAGGGAACCCAAAAGGGGCGTTGTGGGGTGCTAACACCTTCCCCGCACGTAACCGACTCCCTTACCCGACTCTGGTTGTAATGGCCAAAGTTGATTTGTGAAATCAATTGCCTTATCCCTTTTTCCAATGTTTTGAGTAAAACATTGGTGGCGACTCCAAGAACCCTACTATTTGTGAAAACCACTAATCCATGGAGGGTCCCGCTTGGGATTAACATGGATTGGTGAATCATTTAATAAAATTGTTAGTTCGATGAGGTCTCAGTTTGAGAATAAGTCGTTCTAACAATCCATCACTTTTCAAAACCTTAAAACGAGTCCGACCATCGTCGCGAATGCCAAGGTCCGTTTCGGCGGGTGGCGACAATCTCTAGTCACTAAGTAATGCTCGCATACTTGGTGGGCTCTAATAAAGGCATAAAGCTCCTTGTCATAGGTGGGATAATTCAAGGTGGCCCCATGAAATGTTTCACTAAAGTAAGCAATGGGGTGGCCTCCTTGAAGTAACACAGCACCTATGCCAAAACCGGATGCATCACATTCTAGCTCAAAGGTTTGAGCAAAGTTTGGGAGGGCTAGAATGGGTGCATTGGTGAGTTTTTCCTTAAGAGCATTGAAAGCTTTTTCTTGGGCTTCACCCCAAATGAAAGGGACATCCTTCTTAACAAGCTCATTAAGAGGGGATGCAAGTGTGGAGAAGTCTTTGACAAATCTTCTATAGAAGCTTGCTAAACCATGGAAGCTTCTCACATCTCCCACACTTTTTGGGGTGGGCCAATCTTGGATGGCTATTATTTTCTCGGGGTCAACTTGCACTCCCTCTTTGCCAACTATAAAGCCCAAAAAGTTCACATTTTCTTTACAAAAGGTGCATTTCTCTAAGTTGGCATAGAGGTGGTTGTCCCTAAGAATTATTAACACTTCCCTTAGATGCCCAAGATGCTTACGTAAGGATTTGCTAAAAATTAAAATGTCATCAAAATATACAACTACAAATTTCCCTATGCAATCCCTGAGCACATGATTCATGAGTTGCATGAAAGTGCTAGGGGCATTGGTGAGACCAAAAGGCATCACTAACCATTCATACAAACCAAACTTGGTTTTAAAAGCGGTTTTCCATTCATCACCCTCTTTGATTCTAATTTGATGATAACCACTCTTAAGATCAATTTTGGAGAACATGATTGCCCCATGTAGTTCATCCAACATATCATCTAGCCTAGGGATTGAGTGCCTATATTTTATGGTGATGTTATTGATGGCTCTACAATTCGTGCACATCCTCCACTTGCCATCTTTCTTAGGCACCAAAAGAACGGGAATGACACAAGGGCTAAGGCTCTTTTGAACCCAACCCTTCTTCAACAAGTCCTCAACTTGAGAGTCTATCTCTTTGGTCTCTTGAGGGTTAGTCCTATAGGCGAGCCTATTAGGAAGACTAGCCCCCGGTATGAGGTCTATCTGATGTTCTATTCCTCTTAAAGGTGGAAGCCCACTTGGAACTTCTTGGGGAATAGAAATTCTTTCAAAATTTTTTGAACCTCTTGAGGTAGAGACTCAAGTTCATGACTAGTGGCAGCTAATGTCTCTTTGAAATAGAGGAGGTATAAAGGTTGCTCAAGCAAAAGTGTTTTTTTGATGTCATTTTTAATAGATAAGTGACTTTTGTGAGCAACTTCTTTAGAGGGGACACTTGCCTCTAAACTTGATACCTTCTCTTCCCCTTCTTTAGCTTTTAAGGGGAGACCTTTTTTTTCTTTCTTTTGTTTTCTTATTTTTTTTCATCCTCTTCTCTTTTGGCTTTCATTTTGAGTTGGTCCTCACTCACTTGGGAAGGTGATAGAGGAAATAACACAATTTTCTTGCCCAAGTGGTGGAAACTTATTTTATTAGAAAGGCCTTCATGAATAGTTTTCTTGTCAAATTGCCAAGGCCTTCCAAGTAAAATGTGACTAGCATCCAATGGCACTATATCACATAAAATTTCATCTTTATACTTGCCAATGGAGATAGGTACATTTACTTGTTGGTTGACCACAATACCTCCCTCCTCATTTATCCATTGTAACTTGTAAGGTTTAGGGTGAGGTAGAGTAGTCAAGGCTAACTTGTTAACCAATCTAGTACTACAACAATTACAACTAGAACCACTATCCACAATGAGAGAACAAGTATTTTCTAAAACCTTGCATCTTGTATGAAACAAGTTCTCTCTTTGGGATTGGTCTAAATTACTAGATTGGTTCCCAAGAAGCCTTCTTACCATTAATAAGTCTCCTTCACATGGGTAAGTTTCTTCCTCGGACTCTAAAACTTCTTCTTCATCACTCGAAGATGAGGAAGTAGCTTCATCAAGGCTACTATAGTGATCTTGGCCCCTTAAAATCATGGTTTTCTTTGTTGAGCATTGAGAAGCAATGTGCCCACGGCCAAGACAGTTAAAACACTTAATGTCACTTGTTTTAGCATCTTTGGAAGGTGCTTTAAAAGAAGATTTTTCTTTTTCTTGCTCTTTTTCTTTGGAATAAGGTTTGGAAGAGGGGCCCTCCTTCTTGAAGTTCTTGGAATAAGAGGGAGTGAAGTCTTTTCTAAAAAAATTTCTTTTGAGTTGATGCTCCACTCTTGAACAAAGTTGAACAAGCTCATTGAAATCTCTATAAGGTAAAAGTTCAACTTTGTCTCTTATTTCAAGATTTAGGCCACTTTGAAATCTAGAAATGGTAGTCCTCTCTTCTTCCCTTATACCCACCCTCATCATAAGTAACTTCATTTGTTGCCTATACTCCTCCACACTAGATGACCCTTGTTTCAACCTTTGAAGCTTATCCATAAGCTCACGGTCATAGTATGGGGGAATATGCCTCCTCCTTAAGGCACTACGGAGTTCATTCCAATATTGAATTGGGGGTTCATGATGCATTCTTCTTTCTTTTTCTAAAGAGGTCCACCAATACATAGCATGCCCTTGGAAGCTAAGGGTTGCTAAAGAAACCTTTTTCTCTTCACTTATTCCATGGCAAGAAAAAAGTTGTTCAACTTTCATTTCCCAATCTAAATATGTTTCAACATTGTCTTTGCCATGAAATGAGGGAAGAGTAATGTTGGGTTCCTTATTGGAAGACTCCCTTGGTCTTGGTCTTTGTGTTCTTGGTGGCCTTTGATAGTAATCATCATTGTGATGACTACTATAATGGCTATCACTTAGGGGGTTTGTAGGGTGTTGACTACCCTCACTTTCACTTCTAGGGATGCTTACCCTTGGGTTAGATCCCCCATCTCCCCCTCCTATGACTAGTTTTGCTAACATCTCTTTTATTTCCTTATTATTTTTCTCATTTTCTCTCTCTTTTCTCATATATTCTTTTTCTCCTTTTGCATTTTCTTCTTCTTTTCTTTTTATATACTCCCTAAGTTCTCTAAGCTCATCCCTAAGACTATGTCTACTACTATGAGTATTTTGACCCCTCACACTTGAATGATCACTCATCTTTGATCAATAAAGGTTTTCACAAAGAAGTTCTTGGAAATGTTTTCACAAAGAGTGAGTGATAAACAGTTTTCACAAAAGAATTTTGAGGGCAAGAATAGTTATAGGAGGCCTAAGTGTGCAAAGTGAACTATCAAGGGAGGTGGACCACTAGGGATCTCTTAAAAACCAAGCCTTTTCAAGTAGAAATCACTAAGCCCCTTTTCACTTTTCTCACAAAAATCAAATTTGTCACAAAAGTGTGAGTGTGTGCACGAACCCTTAGTAGGAAAATTTAGAGCCTTCTAAACGCACAAGAGAACCTAAAGCATGCATACTAACAATAACAAAGAGTAAATGAAAGCAATAAAACATAGGCTAGTTGGAGGCCCTAGGGTGGAAGCTTGAAGTGACCTTGGGGGTATTCAAGACACTTCCACAAGTACTAAACGAAATTATTACAAAAATTAATTAGTTAAAAGGCCAATTACAACCCAACAAATGAATAAGGACCAATACACAAGTGGCCCAACAAAAACAACAAGAAAGGGAAAGAAAAAGGCACAAAAGAGAAAACAAGAAATTAAAGTCTTCAAGCCTCCAACGGTGGTTCCTTCACAATGAGAAAACTTGGTTAGTCCTCTCCCAAGGTGTCTACACTCCAATACTTTTAGTAATCCTTCCAAAGTACTTTGGGCTACACGAACAACTCTTCCCACTCAATCTCCCAAAAGTTGTAAGGGAAAATTGTAGTGTACTTTATCTACACCAAGTAAACCAACCAAGAGCAAGAAGGAGGCCAAGGAAATGAAAACTAAAAATGCTCAATTAGAAAGGCTAAACTCAAAGGGAATATTGATGAGACAAAACACAAAGAATTCCAAGAAAGACAAGCAAAAATTAAGGCACATTTAAAAAGGAAAGCACTCAAAGGAAATCCTAGAATGGTTCTAGAGTAGAATTAAGTGTTTAGTATTTCTTGTCTTTATAATGTCATGTCCATCCTCCCAAGTCCAGCCAAGGTATTTGTCCAAGTTAAGCCAAGATTTTGGTCTCAAATAGGTCCAAAGATAGTCCAAGTCCAAGTCCAAATGTGTAGGGTAAAAATGTCCAAGTCCATAAGTTTAGCAACAATTCCTTTTAATTTTTTTTTCTTTTCTTTTCTTTTCCATTCAATTTTCGTACCAGCTTTTTGGCCAGCCCATGGGATCAGATTTTGATACTATTTTTCTTATTATTTTGCTTGGTTTTTACACTTGTGGTGGTTTACAAGGTTACACAAAAAAAAGGAAGGGGACAAAAAGGACTAGTAGCATGTAAATGGCAAGTTTTGGGTGAAGTGTCTTTGGTACTTTTGTCTTCTTGTTAGGTGCAGATTTTTGCAGTATGTTCAGAAATATTTCAGACTTACATCTCACTTGGTTGACTCATAAAATGGGCAACAAGACAAGGGGTGATGGTGGCATGCAAGAGTGGCTAACCATAAATGTGCAAGATACAAGTTACACATAGAAACTCAAAAAATCTTGGAGCATGTTAAGAACTAATTATCATGCAAGATTGACTTCTAAGATGGACATATATGGTTCAGCCAGCCACAAGGAAAGAGGTTTCATGCATCATTTTTCATGTTTCATGCAAACCAAGGTGTGTCATGCATAGATTTTGAATTTTAAGGAGAAAGAAAAAGAGAGGGAAACATAACTTTGACAAAACTTGGATGAGAAAAGATCAAAATAGAGTTCATGTAGTGTTCAACATGTTCATCATGTTCTTGAAACAAAAATTTCCAGCCAAGACAAAATAGAGAAAAGCACAAAAGAACCTATTTTAAGAGAATCCTAAAGGAGAACAAGGAGGCTCATGAACAAGTAATGAATCACTCAACAAGAACACAATATTTCAAGCAATATTTGAGAAGACAACATCAAAGATAACATCAAGACATGTAAGAAGACATAGACATGACAAGGAAAAATTTTAAAGACACAAGAGAAGGAAACAAGTCACCCTTGAAGACAACCATGGCTCTTGATACCACATGATGGGCTCCTTCCTTTCATGGTGTGTTCTTTGGCTTCCAAGGAGGAGCTCCCTATTTCTCCACAGTATAGGAAGAAGGATGATTGCTGGATGTTCCTCAAGGGTGGTGGAAAAACAATATCGAAGGGTGGAGGTGAAGGTGGACGAAAATGGAGGTGGGAAGGTGGAAGGTGTTTTTGGTGCTCTTGGCTAGCTCTCTCCACCAAGGGTTGGTGGAGGCCACTCAAGGGAAACTCAAACTCTCTTTAGGGTAGAGAGGAGAGGAGGTTGGGCATGAGGACGCTAGGAGACTAAGGAAGGATTTTGAGGCATAAAGGCTCACTCAAAATGCATATATTCCAACGTGGGTACAAAGTGGAGGGACTAGAGTACTTATAGAGATAGGAGAGCATCCTAGGGTTTCTTGGGAGCATTTTTGGCCGAAAATTTCAAGTCCAAATGCACCCTAAATGAACCCTAGATGAAGCCCAAATTAAATGGCTCTCATCTCTCCAAAAAGACTAAAGTACCCTTAGTCCTAGAAAATGAAAGAAATGGACTTTTGACCTTACTAGTCAAGGTTAAGTCCCTAAATAAATCCTAAGCCTATTTTTGCCCCCATAATACAAAGGCTAAATAAAAATACACAATAAAATACTAATAGCTAATGTACCCCAAAATACAAGGGAAAAATAGGAAATGAAATCAACAAGCTAAGGAGAGGGCCCAAAATCCACACACGTGATGATCATGGCTTTTGGTGTGGTGTGTTCTTCATCTTCCTCTACTCTCCTAGCCATGGACCTTGTGATAGGCCCTATATGATGTCTCAAGGATGGTCCTCCATCATGTATCTAATAAACAATATAAACCAAAGGTTGGGTGCTTTATTAGAATAACTAAAGAAAGAGAAGTCCTAAATTGACAATGCCTGTCTACTTTGGGCACCACCAAAGTAGTAGCATAAGAAGTAGAACTAGGTGAAGTCCACTCTTTCTTCACGAGACTAAGAACTTGAGATCCTTTATTTTCAAAAATGTTTAGGTTGTGGATCTTAAGCTCTAAGGTTGTGGCAGCAGTAGAAAAAGAGCTAAAATCTTTATAAAGAAGAAAAGTCTTTTTGCAATCATTTTGAATTAAAAAGTGACTTTCCTTTTGCACAAGATTTTTGGAGGAGACATTATCCTCCTTACTCTTTTCCAAGAGTAGTGTCTTTTTAGTATTAAGAAGGTAAAGAGGTTGTTCAACTAGAAGACATTTCTTGATAGAATGTTTTATTAAAAATTGACTTCTAGGAACAACTTCCTTGGAGGAGGCACTACCGTCCAACTCTAGAACCTTCTTTTTCTCCTCTTTTCTTTTTTTTGATTTCATAAATACTTGATCCTCCAACACTTGTGAAGGTGAAAGAGGAGTCAAGGTATGTTTCTTGCCTAGGTAAACTAGGCGGATTTTGTTTGTAACACCATCATGAATGGCCTTCCTATCATATTGCCAAGGCCTTCCAAGTAAAATGTGGCTTGCATCCATTGGAATTATATCACATAAAATTTCATCTTTATATTTTCCAATGGAGAAAGGAACATTTACTTGATCCTTAACTTCTATAGGTCCATCCTCATTAAGCCATTGAAGTTTATAAGATTTAGGATGGGCTATAGTAGTTAGGTTAAGCTTATCAACCAACCTTTGGCTTACAAAGTTATTACAAGATCCACTATCAACAATGAGAGAACAAGTTTTCTTAAAAATTTTGCATCTAGAATGGAAAAGGTTCTCTCTTTGTGATTGGTCTTGATCATTTGGTTGGTTGGTAAGTAACATTTGAGCAATGAATAGGTCACCTTCACATGGTGCTTCCTCACTAGAACTAAGACTAGCATCTTCTTCACTTGAGGATGATGAAGAAGATGAAGTGCTTTCCTCACTTAGGATCTCATTGCCTCTAATGATCATGGTCTTGTTTGTGGGGCATTGGGAAGCTATGTGTCTCCTTGCTAAGCATTTAAAGCACTTAATAGAACTAGTTCTAGGCTCATCGGAATGTTTTTCTTTTTCTTTTTCTTTTTCTAGTGGTCTATCCTTTGAATAGGAGGATTGACCCTCCTTCTTGAAGTCCTTCCTAGGGTGTGAGGTAGATTCCTTCCTAAGGCTAGGATTTCTCCTAAGTTGTTGTTCTACCCTCACACAAAGTTGAACTAATTCATTAAGGTCTCTATAGGGTAGTAGTTCAACCTTGTCCCTAATTTCTAGGTTAAGAACACTTTGGAACCTAGCAATGGTGGTTCTCTCTTCTTCCCTAATTCTAGCCCTCATCATAAGCAACTCCATTTGTTGCCTATATTCCTCCACACTAAGGCTTCTTTGTTGGAGTCTTTGAAGCTTGTCCATCAACTCCCTCTCAAAATAAGGAGGAATGTGCCTTCTCCTTAAGGCACTTCTAAGCTCATTCCAATATTTAATGGAAGGCTCTCTCATAATTTTTTTTTCTCTCATTAGGGAAGTCCACCAATGCATGACACTCCCTTGAAAACTGATGGAAGGTGGCTTAGTTCCATGCACGCCCTTGATCTTGGTTCAACAAGGGGACTCCAAAATGGTGGAAAGATGGTGGTGATGTTGGCGGAAGCACAAAGTGAGGATGGTTTGGTCAAGGTTGTTTCATCCAAGTGTAGGATGAAACCTATTTAGGGTTTTGCTCTCTTAGGGTGGAGATGGGAGGAGGTTAGCCAAAGGCAACCTAGAAACTAAGGAAGAGTGGGTGTTTAAGGTGGTGGTGGTCACGCTCAAGGGGAGGAAGGTGTTTGGTGGGGGTGTTACTCCTTTTGGCTAGCTCACTTCACTAAGGTGGGTGAAGGCCAACCAAGGAAGGCCAAGCTCAACTCACTCATGGTGGTTAGGGAGGAGGAGAAAGGAAGGGCCGTGGAGTTCCTAGAGACTATGGAAGAGAAGTTGAGGCAAAAATGCACACTCAAATTCAATATGATCCAAAGTATGTACAAGGTGATAGGCTAGGGTATAAATAGGAGTGCTAGCATCTAGGGTTTCATTTGGTGTTGCATTGGCCGAAATTCACCAAGCCAAATGCACACTAAATGAGATGCAAATTAACCCTAGATGCTACTTGGTGGCCAAGTTTGGCATCTAAGGGTTTAGGTTGGCTACAACAAGATGCATGATAAGTTTATGCACCTTGGCCCTCCAATTGGGCCTAAGCCTACCTAACACCAAAAATGTCCAAACAACTCCACTAAGTGTGCGTCACCCTCCTAATGGACACACCTAGCCCATTTTGAAATTAACCTAAGCATCTAAACACCCCAAAATACAAGGGCAAAAATGGGAAATACAAAGAAATAAATCCTATGACTAAAATACCCCAAAATACAAGGGTAAAATTGGAATAAACCAAATAAATCCTACACTACTCACAATTAGTCATAGCATTGGACCATGTGATGGGTTTCACATGAAGTACCATGGATGGTCCTCCATCATACCCTCCTTCTTGAGAAGGATTTGACCACAAATCTTCAAGTTCTTCCATTCCATTGATCCTTCAAAAGAAGTGAAACCACAATTAGGGGAGTAAAATATTAAAACTTAACTATGCAATCCTTAAGTACATAATTTGTTGAATGAAGGTGCTTAGGGCAAAAGGAAAGAGCCAAAGAGGCATCACCATTTAAAATTTATTGACCCATGCAATTCATTCACCAAATCATCTAACTTAGGATTGGGTGCCTTTTATTCAATGATGGCTTTTAAAAGGTGCTCATCCTCCATTGCCATCTTTCTTTGGCACCAAAGAAAAGAGGATGGCACAAGGGTTAAGGTTCACTTGAACCTAGCCCTTTTTCTTCAAAGGAAAAATTCTTTTTATCTTTTCTTTTCTTTTTGTTTTTGTTTTTGCTTTTCTCTTCATCATCTTTCTTAGCCTTTAGTTTGAGTTGGTCCTCATTCACTTGAGAGGGTGATAGAGGACACCACACAAACTTCTTACCTAAGTGTTGGAAACTTATTTTATTGGTGAGGCCATCATGGATTATGTGCTTGTCAAATTGCCATGGCCTCCCAAGCAAGACATGACTAACCTCTAATGGCACTATGTCACACAAAACATTTTCTTTATAGTTGCCAATAGAGATTGGTATGCTTTCTTGTTGGTTAACTACAACACCTCTATCCTCATTGATCCATTGCATTTTGTAAGGTTTAGGATGAGGTTTTGTAGTCAAGGCTAACTTATCAACCAATCTAGTACTACAACAATTTGAAGTAGACCCACTATCGACAATGAGAGAACAAGTACTTTCTAAGACATTGCATTTTGTTTGAAACAAGTTCTCTCTTTGTGATTGGTCAATTTCACTAGATTGATTGTTAAGGAGCCTTCTAACCAACAATAGGTCTCCTTCACAAGGTAAGATTTCTTCCTCGGAATCTATGGCTTCTCCTTCACTACTAGAGGAAGAAGAAGTAGCTTCATCAAGGCTACTATAGTGGTCTTGGGCTTTTAAAACCATAGTTTTCTTTGTAGGACATTGGGAAGCAATATGTCCTCTTCCAAGACACTTGAAGCACTTGATTTCACTTGACTTAGACTCTTTGGAAGGTGCTTTAAAAGATGATTTTTCTTTTTCTTTTTCTTCCTTGGGATAAGGTAGGGAAGAGTGGCCCTCCTTCTTAAAACTCTTGGAATAAGAGGGAGTGGAGTCTTTTCGAAAAGGTTTTCTTGTAAGTTGATGCTCCACTCTTGAGCAAAGTTGAACAAGTTCATTCAAATCCCTATAAGGTAGAAGTTCAACTTTGTCTCTTATCTCAAGATTAAGACCACTTTGAAATCTAGAGATTGTGGTCCTCTCTTCCTCCCTAATCCCAGCCCTCATCATTAGCAACTCCATAGATTGCCTATATTCTTCCACACTAGAGGACCCTTGTTTCAATCTTTGAAGCTTATCCATAAGCTCTCGATCATAGTATGGAGGAATATGCCTCCTTCTTAAGGCACTACGGAGCTCATTCCAATATTGGATTGGGGGCTCATGATTTATTCTCCTTTCTTTTTCTAAGGAGGTCCACCAATACATAGCATGCCCTTGGAAGCTAAGGGTTGCTAAAGAAACCTTCCTATCTTCACTTATTCCATGGCAAGAGAAAAGTTGCTCAACTTTCATTTCCCAATCTAAATAATTTTCAACATTATCCTTGCCATGAAATGGGGGAAGATTGATGTTAGGTTCCCTATTGGAGGACTCCCTATTTCTATGATGTCTTGGGGGCCTTTGATAGTAATCATCATTGTGATGACTACTAAAGAAGATATCACTTGGAGGTTGGGTATGATGCCCTTCCTCCTCATGAGCACTTGCATACATGTGCCCCTTTCCTCTTGAGGGTTGAGGAGAAGTGACTTTTGGTCTTGAACCACTAGCCTCTCCTCCCACAACTAATCTTTCAAGTAATCTTTTTATTTCCTCATTGTTTCTTTCAAACTCTTTTTCTTTCCTTTTCAATTCTTCCTCTCTTTTTATATTTTCTTCCTCTTTTCTTCTTAGGTAATCTTTCAATTGCCTAAGCTCATCCCTAACACTAGACCTAGTACTATGAGAATTATGACCATGTACACTAGAATGCTCACTCATCTTTGATCAAAAGGTTTTCACAAAATTTTCACAAAGAGTTAAAAAAGGTTTTCACAAAGATTGAGTGATAAAAAGGTTTTCACAAAAAAAGTTTTGAAGGTGCAAGATAAGTAGAAAAGGCCTAAGTATACAAATTGAACCTTCAAGGGGAGGTGGACTACAAAGAATCACTTAATAACCAAGCCCTTTTCAAGTAAAAATTACTAAGCCCTTTTTACCTTTCTTACAAAAAACAATTTTGACACTACCAAGTGTGTGTGTGCACGCACCCCTAGTAGGCAAAAGAATTAAGCCTTCTAAACGTTTTGGAAGCAAAAGTAAAAAAATCCTAGACAATTATACTAGTAAAGCTATAAAGCATGCAATGGAAAGCAATTTAGGACATACACTAGTCGAGGTCCTAGTGAAGGTTTTCAAATCACCTTCTCTACACGCTCTAAAACCCAAGTTGAAGAGGTTTAAAATGGCCAAAATTACAAACCAAATGGAAGAAATGAATGGCCTAAAACAAAGAGGCCGAAAGCAAGTAAAACAAGGTAAACAAGAAATTAAGTCTTCAACTCCTCCTCTTGTGGTTCCTTCACAATGAGCAAACGTATTAGCACCTCTCCAAAGTGTTTACTCTCCTTTGGTTTAGTGAAAACCCTTCCAAAGGCTAGGTTGGGTTTTGGTTCACTCCTCCACTCAATCCACCAAAGGATTGCTACTTTGCTAGATAGGTGCTTCACCTACAATCAATGAAAACCAACCAAGAGCAAGAGTTCCAAAAAGATAAAACTGAAAAGGCACAATTAGGAAAGCTAAACTCAAAGAGAATTTATGGAGACAAACAAAAGAGGCCAAAAGAAAGACAAGCAAAAATTAAGACTCAATCAATAAAAGATAGCACTCAAAAGAACAAACCTAGAATGGCACTAGAATGGGTTTGTGTTTAAGTTTCACTTGCTTAAGTCTTTTAGTGTTTTCGGTCCAGCCAAGGTATAAGTCCCAAAAATATGTCCAAATTGTCAAATGTCCAACTCCAAATGCAAAGGGAATGGTCCAAGTCCACAAGTCTAGCAACAAGTCCTTTTTGTCCAATATTTTTTTTTTTTTGTTCTTGTTCTTTTTTTGGTCACGGCAATTGGCTTTTAAAATGTCCTTGGGTCCAATTTTTTTTTAAATTTTCAGCCCAATTTGTTGCTTAGGTTTTGCACTTGTGGTGGCACAAAAATTAGGTCAAATTCTTAGGAGAAGGAGACAAAGACAAGTGGCTTTTTCTTAGAGGTTTATAGGGAATATTTTTGAGTGGAAATGGTTTTGTACTATTAGGTCAAGTTGTTTAGCACAAAAAGTCCAGCACACCTCTTATATATTTTTTTTTTTTTAAGGGTTCTTGGCAAACAAGAAATCAACTTAAACAAGTGAAAATGCAAGGGTAAGGTGGGCGGTTTTTAGCATGTGCAAGAAAGTTCACACATGGAAAATCATGGCAACATATAGAACATGCTAGAAGCTAATAGCATGCATGAATGACCTAGATAATATTCTATATGGCACGCCCACTTAAGATGTATGCATCATGGTATTTTTCATGTTTTCATGCAAGGTGTTTGGGTACATACAAGGATATAATGGAAGACAAAATATAGGAGGTAAAATGACAAAACTATAGGTAGATTCCAAAAATAAAATGCATGAACGTGTGATACTCAACCTAACATGGAATATGACAACCCTAAAAACAAGGAAACCTAAAGCATCAAGGAAGGTTCAAGGAAGCAAAATATGAACCAAAACACAAAGAAAATATTCGGTCACTAGGAGAAGGAGAAGAAATGACCGAATCAAAAGAGAGAACTAAGAAGACTCAAAGAAAGACAAGGAAAGGAAACGTTTACCCTTGAAGAACCATGGCTCTAGATACCACTTGATGGAAGGTGGCTTAGTTCCATGCACGCCCTTGATCTTGGTTCAACAAGGGGACTCCAAAATGGTGGAAAGATGGTGGTGATGTTGGCGGAAGCACAAAGTGAGGATGGTTTGGTCAAGGTTGTTTCATCCAAGTGTAGGATGAAACCTATTTAGGGTTTTGCTCTCTTAGGGTGGAGATGGGAGGAGGTTAGCCAAAGGCAACCTAGAAACTAAGGAAGAGTGGGTGTTTAAGGTGGTGGTGGTCACGCTCAAGGGGAGGAAGGTGTTTGGTGGGGGTGTTACTCCTTTTGGCTAGCTCACTTCACTAAGGTGGGTGAAGGCCAACCAAGGAAGGCCAAGCTCAACTCACTCATGGTGGTTAGGGAGGAGGAGAAAGGAAGGGCCGTGGAGTTCCTAGAGACTATGGAAGAGAAGTTGAGGCAAAAATGCACACTCAAATTCAATATGATCCAAAGTATGTACAAGGTGATAGGCTAGGGTATAAATAGGAGTGCTAGCATCTAGGGTTTCATTTGGTGTTGCATTGGCCGAAATTCACCAAGCCAAATGCACACTAAATGAGATGCAAATTAACCCTAGATGCTACTTGGTGGCCAAGTTTGGCATCTAAGGGTTTAGGTTGGCTACAACAAGATGCATGATAAGTTTATGCACCTTGGCCCTCCAATTGGGCCTAAGCCTACCTAACACCAAAAATGTCCAAACAACTCCACTAAGTGTGCGTCACCCTCCTAATGGACACACCTAGCCCATTTTGAAATTAACCTAAGCATCTAAACACCCCAAAATACAAGGGCAAAAATGGGAAATACAAAGAAATAAATCCTATGACTAAAATACCCCAAAATACAAGGGTAAAATTGGAATAAACCAAATAAATCCTACACTACTCACAATTAGTCATAGCATTGGACCATGTGATGGGTTTCACATGAAGTACCATGGATGGTCCTCCATCAAAAACTAAGGGTGGCCATAGGAACTCTTTTCTCTTCACTCACATTGTGGCAAGTGAAGAGTTGTTCAACCTTCATCTCCCAATCTAGATAATCATCAACATTGTCTTTTCCATGGAAGGGAGGAAGGTCAAACCTAGGTTCTCTAGAAGAGGTTGTTTCATGCCTAGGCCTATGTTGCCTAGGGGGTCTTTGATAGTAGTCATCATCATGGTGGCTACTATAAAACCCTTCAATTGTGGAATAGTGAGTGTGTGAATGTTGGCTTTTGGACCGTGATGGTTCTTCCTCATGTTTATGTCTATGGGGCCTATAAGGCCCTTCACCATCATGTCTTTTGGGCATAGTAGGCCCATGACCCTCATTGGCATTGGGTTTGCTAGCCTCACCCCCCACCACAAGCTTACTTAACAACTCTCTTATAGTCTCATTATTTTTTTCATTTTCTATCTCTTTTTTCCTAATATAATCCCTAAGTTCTCTGAGCTCATCTTTAGTGCTTTTATGACTCCTAGGATTACGATGACCATGCACACTACTTTCATGAGAATGATCACTCATTTTTGCAAGAGAAAAGTTTTCACAAATCTTAAAGAATTTTGCAAAGTGAGTGATAAAGGTTTTCACAAAATATTTTCTCTTTTAGGTGTGAGACTAAGTACTTGGAGGTCTAAGTATACAAGTTGCACTATCAAGGAAGGTGAGATACAAGGAGTCACTTAATAACCAAGCCTTTTCAAGTGGAAATTACTAAACTCCTATATACTTTTCTCACAAAACAATTTTTCACACAAACAAGTCAAGTAGTTGTGTGTGTGTGCACGCAACCCCTATTAGGCAAAGGAAGCCTTCTAAACGAGCTTAGAATTAAAACAAGTTTAAGGAAAGCAAGTAAAGCATATACTAGTCCTATGGTCCTAGGGTGGAAGTCCAAGTGACACTTGAAGCCTTTTGGGACACTTCCACAAGTCCTAAACGTATTATGAAAGTAAGTAAACTAGGCATATCCTAGTGGAAGCCCAAAGGGCACTTGAAGCCTTTGGGGACCCTTCCACAAGTACTAAACGTGTATAGGAATCTTTATTTAAGACTATTTAGGAAGTGGTGGGACTTAATCAATTTCCCAAACAACCACTCCTAAATGTAAGTTTGTTTTAACAAAAGGAAACTAAAAGGTTAACCCAAGGTAGGGTTAAGGAGTTACAAACAATGGAAACAACACTAATCAAGAATGCTTGAAGAACTTCCACAAAGGGTGTTTGGAAGCAAGCTTGGACATCCTTCGAGTCAAGTGAAACATCCCAAATTGGTCTCCACCAATCCTTCTCTAAGTGTCCAAATCCGTCACTAAGTTCTTCAAATCCGTCTCTAAATTGCTTCCAAAATCCGTCTCTAACTTTGACCTAAAATTTAAAACAAGTCTTGGCTGCAAAAAGGAACAAACAAGTGAGCCTTTCCAAGGTGTTTCACTCAAGTAATCTGTACCTCAATCTTCTTCAAGTGTTGACCCCTTTGAGATTAATCCAATGTGTCTCAATTAACTCTTCCTTCCAAGTGTAATGGCTTGAAAAAGAATTATATCTCACCAAGGCTTAACAATCAATCAAGAGAGAGTAGAGGCCAAGAAATTAAAACTGAAAAGCACAATTAGAATAGGCTACACTCTTATAGGAATTTATGTGACAAAAAAAAGAGAGCCAAGAAGACACAAAGCAACAATTAAAGGCTAATTTCAAAAGCTAGCACACAAAAGAATAATCCTAGGAATGGCTCTAGAATTGATTACAAAAACCAAAACAAAATTTGTGCTATGAATTTGAGTATTTAAAAGTCTTTTTCCAACCACTGGACAGCAAGCAAACCTCAAAAAATTTCACACAAAAATTCAAGGCCAAGTGCTACTATTAGTGTTTTGTTTTCACTTTTCTTTTTCTAGGTTTTTCTCTTTTGTTTTCTTTTCTTTTTCTTATCTTTTTGTCTCTTTATTTTCTTTCTTTTCTTTCAATACAGAGAGTAAGCACTTAAAACAGAGGCCAAACAATTAATAAATAGGTTTCCAAGTGGTGGAGAAAAGAAGAGCAAGAAGTGTAAGAAATGTAAGTGTACTAGTCAAAATTTTCAACCACAAAATGTTACTAGTTTTGGTACTAGTTTGTTCTTATCTTTTGTACACTTTGATTTTTGTTTTCAATACACTTCTAACTCTGTTTTATTTTTTTTAAAACAAGCACAAGACACACAAGGAATTGCTGGTCACAAATTGCTAGGAAACAAATAGCAATTGAAGTTCACAAAAATTGACTCTAGAACATGTTAGGTCTAATAACATGCATTGGAATCATTTTATGAGCACTCTAAGATTATTAATGTTCAGCCAGCAATGAAACCATACAAGAACAGAGATCAATGCATATAGATTCAAAAATAAAAAGGCACAACAAGGATTTAATGACAAGCAAAACAACTACACATGACTCTAAGACAAAACTAGTAGATTAAGAAATGTAAAAATGCTTGTATTCTTGTTTCTTTTTAGGAGTTTCTTTTTAGTCCGAAATTATAGGAGTCTAATGGAAGATAAAAGCAATCCTAAGAAATTTAAAAAGACATACAAAGAATACCTAAGACACATACAAAGATTGATTCACAAGAATTTAGAACATGAATCAAGAACAAACAAGACAAGGTGAGTGTGTTCTATAGATTTATAGATGTGACACAAGAACAACTCAAGGCACACAAACACAAGACAGTAAAGGGAAATACATGTAGGAACAGTTTAGACACACTTTTACATGATTTGAACCGAACAAAACAAGACAAGAAAGCTTAAGAACGAATTTACCAAGGAGACCTAGCTCTGATACCAAATGATGGAAAACTTGTTAGAGAATCCGGATTGGTGTGAATCCTCTTCAAGTTCCTCCATAGATCTTCGGCTCCTTGATTCTTCTTAAGCTTTGCTAAGGTCTCCAATGGAGGAGGAGACCTTAGAACCACCACGGTTTGGTGGAGAACTCTCCCAAGAGACGCCACTCCTTGATGAAGAGATAAGTCTCTTCAATTCTCACCACACTCTTCTAGTGAAGGGATAAAAGAATTGGATGAATATCAAAGAGGTTTAGGGACTTTTGGAAGAGAGAAATCTGAACAATTCTTCAGAAATAAAATCTCAATATATCCAAAAGTGTTTTACAATGAAGGAAAAACAAAAATATAGGAGTAGGAAGCTTGGAGAGCAAGCTAGCCTTAACCATGGTTCACTAGGAACCATGGTAAGGTCTAGCTAACCATCCATGGTCTAGAGGCTTGGAGAGCAAGCTACTCATTTAGATTGCTTGGTAAGTAATCTAAGGAGAAGCTTATGCTTCAAGCTTCTAAGCTTGAGTGTGAATAAGCAATGTGAACACAAATCAAGGTGGGCGGCTCATGGACTTTATTTTACTCCAACCGGTTTTGAAAAAATGTTGATTTGGTTTAGTTTGGTTCATCCAATGTGAATGAAACCTAGCTAAATCAAATCTATGAAAAATTAGGAGTAAAATGAGTCTAATATGAAAAATTTTGCCTAGGCCCAATTGCTAGTAACACTCTCTAGCTTGCTTGTTACACTCTCTAGCTTGCTAATGCCACTCCCAATCCTACTACTAGAAAACTAAAAAAAGAGTGTATTTCTAGATTAGGTTAAATGGAGTCAAAGTGTCCAAGTAACCTACCCTAGAAACAATATACAATAGCTAATAAAAGGAAATAAAGTGCCTCACAAATACAAAGGCAAAAATACACCTATACAAGTATCTACTATATACAAGGTACAAGAAATCAAACTATACAATGTATGTACAATAGAGACTATGAGACTAAAAAGAGGAATCATACTCAATACTCATATTGAGCATAGGTCTAAGAAGCACTGTAGACACCTAAAATTGTCCGGGTCAGAAATAAGACTCAAAGACTCTCGAAGACCGAAGGAAAGTCAGCCGGAAGGACTCCTGGAAGACCCTAGGATGATTCTTTGTAGGTCTAGAAGTCTTAGAGTAGCTTAGAATAAGGGTGTGCGAGGATTGGAGCTCAATACACCCTCCTAGAGGTTCAGTACGGCCGTACTGAGCCATTTGAACTACAATATGGCCGTAGTGAAATCAATACGGCCGTACTGAAGTTTTTGAACTTCAGTATGGCCGTACCAAATTCAATACGGCCGTACTGTAGTTCAAAAACTCAGTATGGGCCGTAGTGAAATCAATACGGCCGTACTGAAGTTTTTGAACTTCAGTACGGCCGTACCAAATTCAATACGGCCGTACTGTAGTTCAAAAACTCAGTACGAGCCATATTGACCCCCTAGGCCGTACTGCGCCTCAATCCTATAAATAGGACGTCATTGGCACGTCCTCCCACACTTTTGGAGCATTCCTCCACCCTCTGGTTGAGTATTCTTGGGTTTTTGAGCTATTCTCTGCCCTAGAAATCTCTCCGGGAGCCGATCCGACTAAGTTCTTGAGTTCACGAGCCATTAGCTTGAGACTCGAACAAGTCGAAGGGAAATCTCTTTGATTTCCATAGTAAACATTATTTTTTAGGGAAAGGAGCGAGCGAACGTGTAGTGGGAAGGAGCGCCAAAAAGCCTCCTAGGTTCCTTTTTGAATATATAAAAGCACGCTTCGAAGGTTTCTTTCCAAATCCTTTCTTTTACCGCTTTTTGATTGTTGCATTGCACGTTTAAGCTTTCATCATGTAGATAGTTTACTCATAATCGTTCTAATAAATAGGGGTAGTTTAGTAATTTTACGCTATTATTTATGAAATAATCCGTCATAGTGAACCCGAAAGGGGCGTTGTGGGGTGCTAACACCTTCCCCACTCGTAATCGACTCCCTTACCCAACTCTGGTTGTAATGGCCGAAGTTGATTTACGAAAATCAATTGCCTTATGTCTTTTTCCAATGTTTTGAGTAAAACATTGGTGGCGACTCCAAGAACCCCTTTTTTTTGCGAAAACCACTAATCCATGGAGGGTCCCGTTTGGGATTAACATGGATTGGTGAGAATCATTTAACAAAATTGTTAGTTCGATGAGGTCTCAGTTTGAGAATAAGTCGTTCTAACAATCCATCATTTTTCAAAACTAAAAAGAGTCCGACCATCGTCGCGAATGCCAATGTCCGTTTTGGCGGGTGGCGACAGATGGCGACTCCGCTGGGGAAGCCTCGAGAGTCAGTCCCATTTAGTGATGGATTATTTCTAAAATGATAATTTAAAATTACTTCATTACCCCTCGCTTGTATGATAATACGTTTTACCTAATTGGCTTTAATAACTGTTGGATGTTTAAATTTTCGCAATTGTTTGAAATATAAACTGCACACGAACCTTTGCACACAACAGTTCCCTCTATACCCGAGGGCATGAGTGGAAAGCCATAGGGAGTGGATGTTAGTACGGCCGGTTGTCGAATGGGTCTATAGGTGCCCGTAGACCGTTGTCGGAAAGCATCACTCAAGGTGAAAACCATGAACTCAAGTCCGACAGTGTGTTGGAGCTTTCCATCGACTTACGACGAGAGGGATTGGGTCCCTATAATGGGGGCACCTTGGGGGCCTTAGACCGGTGAGAACAGTTACAACCTCCTTGAATATGCACTTGTCTGCAGGATACCCCTACCTCGTGATTCGCTCGTGACTGTTCGTGGATGAGTGAATTGTTTGTGCATTGTTTATGTGACATTGTTTGAGCATACATTGCATTCTTTAAACATACAACATTCCCCTTTTAGAATAAGAATAAATAGGAATAAGAATCTTCCATTACATGGTGTTAACATCTACCCTCATCACATTCATGTAGGTAGTTTCCCTTTTCACCCGAAAAAATACAAAAAACAAAATACCCAAAAAAAGAAAAAAAAAAATCATTTATCCAAACCAAGCAATATCATGCATCATCTTAGGAGCATCCTGAAAACATGATAATGCTTAGTTGAATAAACACAATGCATGCATATTCAACCCCGTCATCTCATATCATGCATTCTTATTGAAGATAATGGAGGGATCTAGGGGAATGCAAGGACAGTTGAAGAAAGTGGACTTCTTGTTATACCGTGCCGAGAGGTTGGACCACCTCTGTTCTTCGATGCCACATGAGGCTCGTGTTGAGTTCGAGAAATCATATGGACGAGTCCTCGATTTGATGAGGATATGTGTGGATCCGGCCTTTCTGAGAGCATTGGTTCACTTTTGGAGTCTCGATCTGCATTGCTTCGAGTTCCCCCAGTTTGACTTAGTTCCTACTCTCGAGGAGTACGAGCTCATGCTGCGATGGCCCAAATCAGCAGGGGTCTATGTTTTTCATGGTAATTATGTGGCCGTGGAGAGGGTCGCTACTCAAGTCAAACTACCATCACGATCATCTGCCTTAGTGGGGAACGGCAGTATCAAAGGTTGGAAGCTCGCTATGATTGAGGATCACCTTTCTTCCTTAACTGGTGAGGGAGATTGGTTAGCTTTCAACAAGACTCTAGCGTTAGCCGTGTTTGGGACAGTCCTATTCCCCTTTCACGCTAACACAGTGGACCATGCCGCTATGGATGCTTTCTTCGCATGGGACGTGCACATGAAGAGTCCCGTGCCTGCCATTCTTGCCGACACCTTGCTTTCTGTCAACATATCTCAGCAGAAGCAAGGGAAGATTATCCGATGCTGCACCTCCTTGTTATATGTGTGGAGCATCACACACTTCTACGCCTCTAGTCACATGGGGACTTTCCCCGATCCGTTGAGGAGCTTTTCGAAGATCCCCGTGCGCCGCCGTTATGCTTCCGAATGGAAGGAAGAGATGGAACAGTGGAGCATTGAGCACTTCACATGGGTTTGTCCTTGGTTCCGTCCGAGCAACGTATTGATGAGATGCGGAAGTTACCCAAGCGTACCTTTGATGGGCCTCAGAGGTTGCATAGCTTATTCACCTAGATTGGCTATGAGGCAACTTATGAGGACTCAGATTGTTCCTACTAAAGAGGAGCTTGGAGGATTGTGTTTCTCCTTTGATTCCGAGCATCAAAGGGACATGCACGCTGTCGTTAGAGCGTGGGAGATACCAATCTACGAGGGAGATCGAGAGCTTGGAAAGCCTCGGGTATCCGTCTCCACCGACTACGAGACTTGGAGGAGCGAGAGGGGAGTGCCCCAACCATCCACCTCTTACGCAACCGCAGTTACGAGGAGGTTGCTGCAAGAACAAGTCGATGCCTTGACCAAGGAGCTGGAAATCATGGGAGCTCAGATGAGAGTTCTCGAGGAGAAAAACAAAGAATCCAGTTTCGCCATTGACGGTCTATAAAGGCAGTGCAAGAAAAAAGACCATGAGATAGAGCGGCTCAAGGACGAGTGTGCTAACCTTAATGAGAAGGCTATTCGGGCATCCAAAATGCCAAAGGTTGAACCGAGTAGTCAACTCCGAGATGTCGACGCAAAGATAGCACGCCTTGAAGCCGAGTACGCAAGGCAGGCACAGTTGATCAAGGATATGCAAGATGATCTACTCTTGACTCGATCCGATGCGCAGCAATGGCGGGAAGTTGCTCAACAACAAACCGCAAGCCTTTCCGATTTTCGCAAGAAGGAAAGGGAAGGATTAGCACATATGGCTAAGCTCCGAGAGGAGAAGGATCGAGCCGAAGACGAGCTTACTGAGCTGCAAGCCATGATCAACTATTATATTCAAAAAGCGAAGGACGCTCAAAAGATTAGTGATAATATGAGCCAAGCGGTCCATACGCAAGCCGAAGCAATGACCCGTCATGTAGAGGAAGCCGAAGTTGAATGGAAAAGAAACATGAACCCGCCTGTGGGTTTCTATCGGCTTTTCTCATTTTGTAAAAATTTGCCTCGAAGCATTGTATAATGAGTTGTACACTTTCTTTGATTAATAAATCAAATTTTTGAGATCTATGAAATCTTTCAATTGCCTTTGCATTTCATAGTCATTCATTTGCATACATCTCTCCTAGTAATTCATTAATAACATTAATAAAAAGAAAGGATTAATCGATGCGTATGTTCAGAATGGATCGCACGCCGTTTGTTATTAAGTGTAAGCCAACAACCGCGCCAAGCGAACGCACATCAACTCCGTTGTTGGTAATCAAGACGAATAAAGGGAAAGGTCCGACACCGTTGAAGATCACTGCTCCAAGACCTTTTTCCCTACGAATCGAATAAAGTTGTGCCATGGATATACGACATCCATTCTTCTGTCGACAGCGATATCTCTAACATCGCTGGACTTGGGGGCATGACTAGGAGTGGTAGGATCTACACTCCCGAAGATCTTCATGATAAAGCTCCCAAGAATAAAGGAAAGGAAAAAGAAAAAGAGAAAACCGAGGAAAATAAAGAATCCGAGGAGGAGACTGACGAGCTGTTAAAATATATCCGACAGAGCGAGTACTCCATCGTGGATCAACTTCATAGGACGCCAGCAAAGATTACTCTGTTGTCGTTGATCCTATGCTCCGAACCGCATCGGCAAGCTCTGTTGAAAGTCTTGAACGAGGCATACGTGTCGCACACTATCTCCTAAGACAAATTTGAAGGGATTGTTAGTCACATCACGGCTAATGATCACCTCACTTTCACCGATGAAGAAATCCACGCTGAGGGACCGAACCACAACAAGCCCTTGCACATCTCTGTAAAGTGCAAGGAATATCACATCGCTAAAGTCTTGGTGGATAATGGATCTTCCTTGAATGTGATGCCAAAAAGAACGTTTGATCAAGTGGCAATCAAGGGAATCCAAATGCGCCCGAGCAACATGATCGTCCGAGCTTTCGACGGTTCTAAAAGAGAAGTGGTGGGAGAAATTAATCTTCCAATCCAAATTGGACCCACCATCTTTAATGTCGAATTTCAAGTGATGGACATTACTCCCGCGTACAGCTGTCTCCTCGGCCGACCTTGGATTCATGATGCGAAAGCTGTTCCCTCTACGCTCCACCAGAAAGTCAAATTCATAGTGGGTGACAAGCTGGTGACCGTACAAGCCGAAGATGACATACTCATCAGCAAGCCATCTGCCATACCTTACGTGGATGCAGCAGAGGAAGCTCTAGAGACCGCCTTCCAAGCATTGGAGATTGCCAATGTCGAAACGTTTCCCCGAGAAATGAAGAAGGTAGCCTACATGCTCACCAAGAACGGATACTTGCCTGGACAAGGACTTGGCAAGGATTCCCAAGGAATTCCCGAGCTACCCATTATTAAGGATAATCCGGGGAAACAAGGGTTAGGATACAACCCTAATAAAGATCAAAGGACGAAGAGGAACCAAGATCCTTCTCGACGTTCTTTAAGCCAGATCTTTAGGAAGGTCGGTTCACAAGCGTCAAGGCCGGTCGTCGTCATCAAGTGCTCTTCTTCTTCCGATAGGGATGTATAGACCTGATGACTGTTAGAGATCACTCCTCGGGGACAGCCCGACCCCCGAGCCTTGATAGTGCACATGTTTCCGCTAGAATTATAATAAAATCGTTCTTTATTAGTTCTTATTGCTTCTTTTCTTGCTTGCAATAAATTTCTAGACCACATTATTTTTAACCCTGTTTGAATAAGCATGAATGAGGTTAAAATCGTCTTAATAACAATAAACCCGCATCATTTTTATGTGGAAGTGTGTGTGACAACTTGGAGCACCTTTCCTTGGCCTCGACAAGTGCCATCATGGATAAAAAAGAAATTCTTTAAGGACAAAATCCTAAAAACAAAAAAGCTCGGCAGGAAACCCAAAAAAGGGGGCTGCGCAAAAATAAGAGCAAAGAACCCGCTAGGAATCCCACGAAAGGGTGACCTAGGCAAAAATTAAGGTTGCAAAAATGAACAAAAACAAAGGTCCGCTGAGACGCCACAAAGGGGTGTTTTAGGCAAAAATAAGGACAATCAAAAAGCAAAAGAAATCCATGATGGTACCATGAGCTGAATTCAAAAAGAAAGGTTCAAGGGAAACTATCTAAGTTGTCGAATCACAACGTCAATAACAAGACTTTCTTAACTTCATAAGTGTTTAATCAAACAAGCCTAAACAGATGAGCCTACCTTGGCCAGCCATTCTTACAAAAACCGTTTTCAAAACAATAATAATCCCCTCTAAAACACAAACTTTTGAACAAAAATATCTTTCCTTTCTTTTCTCTTGTCCCAAACGATTTTAGAATAATCTAGTGGAAACATGGAGATATAGTGGTCAATAGGAAGGTTGATACGTCTTCTAAAGGAAGGGAAGGATCACTGGGTTGATGACACCAATCTCGATATAACACGCATCATTCCTCGGTTACAGAAATCGGCAGCGCACAGCCCGTCTAGAGGAATGGCAAAAATCCAAGCAAAGAAACGCATCGGTTAATTCTTTTGAAAAATAAATCAAATAGAATTAGGTGCATCATACCGCATACATGCATACAGATGATAGGTGTACTGGAAGATCACTTATTCTCTGTTTATTAAAATCCGTAATCTCCTGCGTAAGAGGCTCACAGAAATCCTCCCTCACATCGACGACAGAAATTCCTCCAAGAAGAGGAGGATAGGGAGAGCCATTCATTTTTTTAAAAAAACATTAACAAAATGATTAAACTTGCATTTTGTGCATCACACACATTAGTTGCACATTCAAAGACCTTATCATGAGGCAGTCGCATAAAATAGAAAAAATAGGAAAAATTTCTTGTGTATGACAGCAGCCAACAGGAAAAGCTGAAAAATCGACAAAAAAGGCAAAAAAATTCAGAAAATCCAACAATCGTACAGAATAACTGAGTCTGGAGAGGCTTGCCAAAATAATACTCCCCAGAGACATCTCAGCTTGCACTCTTGGGCCGAATTCCCAGTGAAAGCTATCAGAGCAAGATCAGCAAGATTCCCCAATGGAAGCATGATCATCCAAACAAAATATCCAAGTCAAAGGACTTAGACTTCCTCAGTGGAAGATAGCTTTCCAACTCGAGCGACGAGTGAAGCTAAGCCTGAAGAGGCTTTCTAAATAATACTCTAGGATACATAAGATCCTCAATCCCCATTCGCCTACTCAGAGGCACTCCTTCAAAAAGAGAAAATCCGAAAAGATCAATAACCATTCCCCAAGCGGAATTCGGTATTCAGCCAAACACCGAACGTCAAGATAATCCGCCTAACAGAAGAGGCCAATCAAGATCAATACGACAGAATCCCCCAGCGGATAACAGCCTACGCAGAGGCAACAAAACCAGAAAATCAAAAAAAGTCACCCGAATAAGGATAACCGGGATACTCCACCAACGTCGAAAGGACGTCAGCCAATCATAAGGCATCGCTCACCTCAGAAAGAGCATCTTTGTGTCTGCATCCCCAAGGAACCAGAATTTCCCCAGTGGGCACCAACTACGCAATGGAAAGTTGGGACACAAGAACCTATGAGTAACTGCACATCCCCTAGACAGATCCCTGCGTTATCCAGCCCTCAGAGGCACCAAAATCAAAAACAACCGTCGAAGCAGCATCGTGGACTGTGGAGACAAAATCATCACAAATCCCTGGAGAGGGCAAACTCACGCTGCCAACGTCGTCAGAAACACGGAGGCATGCAGACCCTGGAGAGGGCAAACTCACGCTACCGAGGTCGTCAAAAACACCGAGGTATGCACGAGCCTGGAGAGGCGACGACTAATACTCAGCTACCGACGTCGTCAGAAACACGGAGGTATGCAGCTGCCAACGTCGTCAGAAACACGGAGGCATGCAGACCCTGGAGAGGGCAAACTCACGCTACCGAGGTCGTCAGAAACACCGAGGTACGCACGAGCCTGGAGAGGCGACGACTAATACTCAGCTACCGACGTCGTTAGAAACACGGAGGTATGCAGCTGCCAACGTCGTCAGAAACACGGAGGCATGCAGACCCTGGAGAGGGCAAACTCACGCTACCGAGGTTGTCAGAAACACCGAGGTATGCACGAGCCTGGAGAGGCGACGACTAATACTCAGCTACCGACGTCGTCAGAAACACGGAGGTATGCAGCTGCCAACGTCGTCAGAAACACGGAGGCATGCAGACCCTGGAGAGGGCAAACTCACGCTATCGAGGTTGTCAGAAACACCGAGGTATGCACGAGCCTGGAGAGGCGACGACTAATACTCACCCTGGAGAGGCTACTCAACAATTTTCCCACCTGAAGACACTACAAGTCGGAAGGATGGCCTACTCCCCGGACAATTGGGTCAACTCCTTTACTTGTCAACCGGTACACCAAAAAAGCCGTTCGACTAAGTAAAGGGGGGGCAGTTGTAGACCCCTAAAATTGTCCGGGTCGGAAATAAGACTCAAAGACTCTCGAAGACCGAAGGAAAGTCAGCCGGAAGGACTCCTGGAAGACCCTAGGATGATTCTTTGTAGGTCTAGAAGTCTTAGAGTAGCTTAGAATAAGGGTGTGCGAGGATTGGAGCTCAATACACCCTCCTAGAGGTTCAGTACGGCCGTACTGAGCCATTTGAACTACAATACGGCCGTAGTGAAATCAATACGGCCTACTGAAGTTTTTGAACTTCAGTACGGCCGTACCAAATTCAATACGGCCGTACTGTAGTTCAAAAACTCAGTACGGGCCATATTGACCCCCTAGGCCGTACTGCGCCTCAATCCTATAAATAGGACGTCATTGGCACGTCCTCCCACACTTTTGGAGCATTCCTCCACCCTCTGGTTGAGTATTCTTGGGTTTTTGAGCTATTCTCTGCCCTAGAAATCTCTCCGAGAGCCGATCCGACTAAGTTCTTGAGTTCACGAGCCATTAGCTTGAGACTCGAACAAGTCGAAGGGAAATCTCTTTGATTTCCATAGTAAACATTATTTTTTAGGGAAAGGAGCGAGCGAACGTGTAGTGGGAAGGAGCGCCAAAAAGCCTCCTAGGTTCCTTTTTGAATATATAAAAGCACGCTTCGAAGGTTTCTTTCCAAATCCTTTCTTTTACCGCTTTTTGATTGTTGCATTGCACGTTTAAGCTTTCATCATGTAGATAGTTTACTCATAATCGTTCTAATAAATAGGGGTAGTTTAGTAATTTTACGCTATTATTTATGAAATAATCCGTCATAGGGAACCCGAAAGGGGCGTTGTGGGGTGCTAACACCTTCCCCACTCGTAATCGACTCCCTTACCCAACTCTGGTTGTAATGGCCGAAGTTGATTTGCGAAAATCAATTGCCTTATGTCTTTTTCCAATGTTTTGAGTAAAACATTGGTGGCGACTCCAAGAACCCCTTTTTTTTGCGAAAACCACTAATCCATGGAGGGTCCCATTTGGGATTAACATGGATTGGTGAGAATCATTTAACAAAATTGTTAGTTCGATGAGGTCTCAGTTTGAGAATAAGTCGTTCTAACAATCCATCATTTTTCAAAACTAAAAAGAGTCCGACCATCGTCGTGAATGCCAATGTCCGTTTCGGCGGGTGGCGACAAGCACCTCCTCTCTAGAAGCCTCCTCTAGCCTCCTAACCATGGACCTAGTTAAAGGCCCAATGGTCTTCAAGTGTTAGCCTCCTTGGATCAACCTTCTCCCTTCTTGGTCTTACCTCTTCCAAAGGGATCCTTAGGGATTAGATTTTCCTTGAGATTTCCTCTTTGTAGCTTTAGGCGTGAGCTACTTCTAATCGAGGAGGTTGATTTACTTCTTGGACATTCTTCTTCTCCTACTTGTTTCAGATCAACCTTGAAGAAGCTTCAAGGATCAAGAGAATATTGGAGGAGTCTTCAAATTCAGAACATAATTGGTGTAATGGGACTCCATCAAAGTATTAAACTACTAGATCATACTTTGAGTATAATTTTAAGTCAAAAAACATACCAAAAAGTGTGTCATCTAATGGAACAATAAATACAATCTTCCAAAACAACAGTAAAATCAAGAGAAGTATAATTACATTAATTAACAAAGTTAATTAATTCACAATAATATATTAGATTTTGAGGGATCCATAAGGGTAATTAGACTTGATAATTTTCTAAGTTCAACAAAAAAAAAGAATACAATAAGACCATCACGCAACCAAACATATATAATGATCATTAATATGTTTAAACATACATGTCAATATTGCAAAAAAAAAAAAAAAAATATATATATATATATATATATATATATATATGTACAAAAGTCAACCTTACAACTAAAGTCCACATGACAAAAAATAAACAAAGTAGTAAAATTCCTAAAAATGTTATTATCTAAGAATGGCAACATCATTGAGATGGGGGACTATCCTCATCTAGTGGTTGTTGATCAAAGTCCTCATCATAATGGGGATACACCTAACTGGTACTTGTTCAACTTCATATGCTCCTCCAACATTGCATAATTTTCATTTATTTCATTTAATCTAGCAGTTGCTACATCAACTTTGCTTAGTCTCTACATCAGCTTGCACTGATGCATGTTGAACTTCTTAGAACAATGCCTCAGCTTAAGCAGAGTGGTGATGTACATGATTCGTAGCCTGAACAAATAAAAGACATGTAACCTTAATAAATAAAGAGATGTGTGAAAGGGAGGGCACAACATGATAGATGTTAAAAACTAGGTCTATGATGTCATAACAATGTTCATTTTATTTCTTTCAGTATGTGTATCTGATGAGATTATTATATGGTATTTTTTTGAGGGGATATTTTATGAGGATTATTTTTTATAAATTTATTTCACAAACATACTCCATAATGATGAGATATTGTTCACTTTGGGCCTAAGCCATCACGGTTTTGCTTTTGGTCATCACCCAAAAGGCCTCTCGATCATTGAAGTATGTTTGTGCTATATAAGTTGTTATTTGTTGTCTTATTTTATCGATATGAGACTTGTTTGTATCCCAACAATCCCCCCCTCAAACAAGGGACCTAACCTTTCATGCAGCAAAATCTATCTTTATATATCACATTATCATCGTTATGAGTTATGAGGGGTTATGAGAGTTGTTACCGCATCCAACCAGGCGGCTCTGATACCACTGTTGGGGTTATTTTATTGGTATTTGTCTAAGGGGATATTTTATGAAGGTTATTTTTATAAGGTTATTACACAAGCATACTCCACAATGATGAGATATTGTCCACTTTAGGCCTAAGCCCTCACGGTTTTGCTTTTGGTCATCACCCAAAAGGCCTCTCAATCATTGAAGTATGTTTGTGCTATATAAGTTGTTATTTGTTGTCTTATTTTATCGATGTGAGACTTGTTTGTATCCCAACAATCAAGGTTTTTTCTCTAAATATTTAATACAATTACATATTTAAAACTAAAATTTAAAATTACATATTATGATCAAATAACTTCTCTAATTATCTCAAACGCTTAATAATTTTTATCAATATTTATTAAATATAAATATAATTATTGTATCTAGGTTGTATATAGTCATTAAGTTTGGTCTAATTTTTTTTTTGTTAAGTTACACATCATCCTCTTATAAATAATTAGTACTCCTTCTAAACCTATTTATAAGCAAAAGTTGCTTATATTTTTTATTTAATTATAAGTAAATTTTAACTAAGTCAACTTTATTTATTGATTTTTATTTACAATGTAACTAAAGATATTTTAGAAAATGTAGCATATATTTTTATGTAAAATCACAAAAATTAAATGCATTTAATTAACTTTTTAATTTGTATAAAATTGATGTTTTTTTGTTTATATACATGTTCAGAATGAGTACATGATACTTTCTCTGTCTTGCAATGACTGTAATTTTTACATTTGAAAAATGCCTCAAAATGAATGATGTTTCCCTTTTTTAATGTGATATTAATTAACCTTTTCTTTGAAGTTAGATAAAAACACATAGAAGGGGGGTTGAATATGTGTGTGTGAGTACGAAGGAATTTTAAAAAAAACATTTTCGCAAGTGTAATATTCTTTGTCCAATGCACTTTTAAACACTGAGACGGTTATGCAGAATTTGCTTAACACAGGGTCACTGCATCTGAAAAATTTATCGCCTGCTGAGGAAAATGGATTATATAATAATAATTAAGGTTTTTGCATTTTCATTTTCAAGATAATTTCATTTAAGGATAAGTAGTGGATAAAACTTTTCAGTGTAATATATTTATTAAACAAAATTTGTTTCTTCATTTGAAAAACGGTTTTGATGAAGAATAGATAGTAGACAAAGTTTTTAACATGATTTGTCAATTAAGAAAAGTGCGCGTCTGAAATATAAGTAAAACAATGCAATCATTTTTATACTGGTTCACTCAGACCGAGTTATGTCTAGTCTCCTTCAACTAAAGGGTTCCACTAGATAAGCAATTAAGTACAAAAGTATTGTCGACCACTTCTAGCCCGTTGACTTCACTCATCAACGCTAGTATCTTCTTATCAGCCTCTTTAGGCTAACATTGAGTATTATGGACCATCCAGGTCAGAATCACTCTTAGTCCAAGTATTCTCGACCTCTCCAGGCCTTGAGTATTCTAGACCATCTCGGTCACGGCCATTCCTGGTCACGAGTATTCTCAACCACTCTTGGTTGGCTAGCTTCACTCGCCAGCTCTAGTATTCTCAAACCACTTCTGATTCCCCAAGTATTCTCGACCACTCCTGGTCCGCTAGCTTCACTCATCAGCGCTAGTATATTTTTATCAGCCATTTCTGGCTAGTAGTGAGTATTATGGACCGTCCAGGTCAGAACCACTCCTAGTCCAAGTATTCTCGACCACTCCTGGCCCGCCAGCTTCACTCACCAGCACTAGTATTCTTTAATTAGCCTCTTCAGGCTCGCAGTGAGTATTCTTTGATAAGCCCCTCCAGGCTTTTACAAGTATTCTTTTCCTAGCCTCTTCAGGCTTTAAAATTATCAAATAGGCAGGTTTGGTTTGAGTGTTTAGGTTACTCTCATAGAGAGGATACATAGATTTCTATACTCACTAAGGTTTCACCGCCTTAGTCCTACAGAGATTCTGAGTGTGTGGGTTACTCTTTACAAAGAGGATACATAAGGTTATAACACTCACTAAGGTTTCCTTCCTAAGATACACTTGGAACACCTTAGACTACAGAAACGAATACAATAATACATTGTAGATTTGACTATGAAGAATCAATCTCTGATCTCTCTATTTTCTTTTGGGCATGATATTACATTTGGTGCTTAATGCTAGAAGCTCAGGGCAATGCTTATAGTCATTCTTTCGTTACTCCTGGCCAGCCTTTTTCGGTTTGAGGTTATCGCATACTTATAGGCTTGTAAAATTTGCCCGTTGCATATGTCTGCTGGAGTTGATATAGTCGTTCATGACTAGTTTGATCCTTTCATTTAATGCATTTGGTCTTGCATTAAATGTTGCTTCCTTTTTTCAAACATTGCATGTATTCTTCTCTGTCTTGTTGCCAGCAGTGTTTGACTTTCTTTGAGGCCTAAAAATTGTTAATCTTTTTCTGGTCATGCATCAATATAGCCGTTGTCTTTTTCTGAAAAAGTGATGCACTTTTTCTTACATATGCATGCTCTTGCTTTTGCGTGCTTTTCTTCTTCTTCATTTCTTTATTTAGATCACACATTTTACATTGAGAGCCTCTGTGTGGTTGTAAATGATGCCTTGGTTTGTCTCTTGAGACTTGCTTCTTTAATTGCTTGTGTGGCAATCTTTGTCTTCGTCTATTGGTTCTGTGCATCTCAATCTTGCCCTTCATCTCAACGTCTGAGCTTAATGCTTTTCTTTTTTTTTATCTGGTCAACAATGTGAATAGACAGACATTGTTTCTGTCTGGAGTGTGTTCCAGTCTATGTTGTCCTTCGTCTGATGCATGGTTGGCTTTCTTCTTATCTTTGTATTATGCTTGGTCCATTTCTTCATGTTGTACTGGAGGTTGTTCTTGACACACATCCATATGATATTGGACTCATAGTCGTCTGGTGCTTATATTGTATTTTGTTTATTCAATTGGCTTGAATTGTCTGGTTCTCATGATGTGCCTTTCCTTAACTGTTCTTTTGACAGAGTTGACCATCTGGCTTCTTCTGATGTTCGACACTGCTTTTGGTCTCGCTTTAGCTTTTCTTTTGATGCTCCAATGTCTCTTTCTGGTAGTAGTCCTCATCTGATGTTTGTTGAATGTTCTTCTGTCTGTGAGCAGACCTCGTTTTGATGCTTGACTAACCATCATCTGATTCTCTTGTTTAGTTTGCACAGGCTTCGTTGATTCTTGCATTTAATGCATATGATCTTGCATTAAATGTTTTCTTGCTGAATTTGTGTTTCACGGAGTCTTTTTGTACTGTTTGTTTGCTTCTATATCTGACATTAATCATGACCTAGATATCTTTGTACTTTCCTGATGTTGTAGCTACAAAGACATTGTCCTTTGCTGACTGGTAGGTGTACTTGCTCTAACACATGCGACTTTGATTTGTGGATAAGAACTAGTCTTATTTTGCTCTTCTCTCTTCTTCTATTTTGGTGACTTCATGTGTTCTTCTGAGAGTCTGGATGCTAGGTAGTTCTGCTCGTTGTGACTTCAGACGCAATCTAGCCTTCTTGGTTTTCATTTGTTCATTTGAGTCTCCGTCTGGTCAGCTTGTCATCGTCCATGGTCTTGTATCATCTAAGGCTTCATTATTCTTGTACTGAGCTTGATTTCTTTGGATCTCCTCATCTGACGTCTTGTTAGCTCTTGCCCTTCATCTTTGTTGCTCGTGTCCTGTTCTTTATTTCTTTTGTGGGTGTCTTCGTCTTATGTATTCCCTTCATTTGATCAACTTTTATCCAGTGCTTAGCTCATAACTCTTGGTTCTAGTGTGGATGGTAATACATGCATATCCTCTATTCTTCAATTTTCCTGTATTTATATCTGAAACACTAACACACTTGTTAGAAATAACAACATGTATTATATTTGTCTCATTCAAAACATTGCTAAGAATTGCTTTTATCTTTGTCTGACTTAACATTCTTAATGTACCATTTAAAAATTATTCAACAATCACAATTAAAAGTAATATATTTATTAATAAAATTGTATAAAAAAAATAATACATTTATTATAGTCATTAACATATGAATAAAATTTTTAAATCATAGTCATTATAAGGATGAGGAACTATATATAGTATAACAATCAAATCACATATATACTTTTAATATTTTATATATAAATTTAACTCCTTATTTATTCATTAATTATCCCATTTAATTTAAAAAAAAAAAACTAGTATTCTAATTGTTCTTACCGGGGATCCGAGATAGGGATGATCCGCTACGTAAGGTTGGTGAGCCTCCTTCGCTGGTACGTTGAGGCTCCAAGATGGGGGTGGTACCTGTAAAAGAGACTCTGATGTTAAAGTTAGTGTTTGTTGGAGTATTAGTCTCGTATAAGTAATGCACGTACCTTTGTGCAGATTAGGATTTTTCTGGGCCTTAGGCCCAAGATCAGTTATGACCTAATTGGATAGTGGACCTCGTCTTGGGCGAGGTTTCCCAGCGCATATCCGAGGTCGTCTTGCGCTGTGATGCCGAGCTCGAGCTCGGTAAGACGGTACGGATAGTACACTAGCCCCCGAGCTCCGAAGACCGTAGGTCAAGGAGTTAAGTCCGAGCTTGCCAAGGGGCAGTGGCCTTTCACGTACGCTTGTCTGTCAAGATGCCATGTGTCATAACTGTCGCCTCATTCTTGGAAACGTGCGGGCGGCGTGCTAATGAGCCTTGACGGTTTTTGTAATGATGGCCCCACCCCTCATAATAGGTTTCATTTAATGTGTCGTCAGGTGTGTCCCTTAGGCGACACGTGTTGTGGCCGTTTGAATTTTTGGGGAAAAACCTTTTCTTTTCCTCGCGCCTCTTCCCATTCACTTTACTCTTTTTCGCTTTGTCTTCCTTCCTGACTTCCCGCGCATGCTGCTTCCTGCACCTCTATTCATTCTCCATCTTCATTTTCTCTGTCTCCGTCGTCGCTTCCGGTAACCTAGTTGTTATTAGGGTTGTTTTCTGAGGAAGAGTACCAGGTACTTCCCTTCTGTAGTCTTCTTTCTTCTTCTTCTCAAGTCTTCTTTCATTCTTGATGGCTAGAGAGAGTGGTTCCGGATCTTCTGTGCCTGCCAAGGGCAAGGGTAAGGCGCGTGGCAAGGCGGTGGCCACCGGAACGGCGGCCGCCGAAAAGAAGAAGGCGGAGAACCCGCCCAAGGATCTCGTCCCCGACGTTCCTGGCTATGACTGGGTCAGGCGCGACGTGGGGGAGTTATAGAGCGTGTTTAGGCCGTTCCTGGAGATCAATGTGATTCGAAGAACGCATAGGATCTGTGAATCTTCTGCCTCCAAGTTTATCCGTCTCGAGCCGTGTCGGCCCGATGAGCTTGTGTATATGGGGAGTTCTTCTGACCCTCCCCATTTCTATGTATATCAGTGTTTTTTTAGGGATTTAGGTGTTTGCCTCCCTTTCACTCAATTTGAGTGTGATTTTCTGAACTTTATCAACTCGGATCCTTTCCAGTTGCACCCAAATAGTTGGGGTTTTTTGCGGGCTTTTCAAGTCCTATGTTCAGTCCTAGGGATAGAGGTGTCTCTTCCCGTTTTTCTCCATTTTTACTAGTTGAAAATAGGGGTTCCTCCTTATGGCTTACTATCTCTGAGTGGGAGTAAGGATGGGGGTTTGTTTTCCCTTTACTCCCAGTCATATAAAAATTTTAAACAAGAGTTTTTTCAGGTGGCGCTTGTAGAAGTCGACCCGTTAGAGGATGGGGCATTCTACTTCGGTGGGTTGCCAAAGTTCCCCTTCTACTGGAGGCCGGTCCCGGCTAGGTTCCACGGAGTGGGGTAGTTGCAATTGACGGCTTCAGAGTCAGCTGCCATTAAAAACCTTGAAGCCCTTCCTCGCCCGCTGGATTGCAAGCTCGTCCTGTCGCTTGCGAACTCAGCATACAAGGAGAGGGGCTTAGAGAGTGAGTATTCCGTCTTTCTTAGATTGTTGGGATTTGTAAAAGCTTATTTTGATGATGTAATTGATTTCTTGTGTTTGCAGGCATCATGGGTAGAAAAAAGTGGCGTGAGCTAAAGCACCGCTACAATGTTGCTGAAATCGAGGTCCCCGAGCCTCAGGAAGAGGAGGTGGCCCCCCTGGAGACCCGAAGAAAAAGAAAGAGGGGGGAAAATGAGGTCGGGGGGACCTTTGCCCCTCGCGATGCTGAGGAGGTGACCTCCAAGGCCGCCGATGCCAATGCGGTCGACCTTACGGGGAGTTCGCCACCCGAGGAGTTTGCTCAGGCTGCCGGGGTGGCAACTGAGGCCGCCGAGCCAGTTTCTCAGGTCGCCGAGGTTGGTACCTTCATCACTTGTGGTTTTTCTTTTATGTTGTTCTTTTCTTGGTTTGCTGACGTGGTATCATTTTCTGCAGGCGGTGAACGTTACCGAGGACCTAGTGGCTCCAAGCTCGGGGGCGCCGGGGTTAGGCGCTCCTGTTGCTGAGCAGGGGACGCCTGCCACCTCTGTTGCTGCTGCTGAGGATCGCGGCAAGGGACCGAGCTCCGAGGTTTTGACGTCCACTCCTGTGGCGTCAGCGCCGCCATCTGGCCCGTCAAAGGGGGCCTCCAAGAGTCAGTACCTCGCTAGCCGCTTCGGGAAAGATCGTGCTCTGATGCGGCTGGACCACGTAAGCGCGTTGGAGGACATCGACTCGTTGTGGAGCGTGGGAGTGACTTCGGAGAAGTTTTTCCCCAAAGGTTTGCTGAGCTCAGCTGATCGGGCTATGGTGGAGACGATTGGGCCAGTGGAAGGCCTTGATTCTGCTGAGGTCTTTCTGCAGAGGGCGATGGCCATTATGGACCATTAGAAGTACAAGTGGGCCAAGCAGCAGAAGGACCTTGAGAAGATGAGGGGTCGGGTTCAGCTGCTGGAGGAGGAGAACAAGGTTTTGGTGGCTGCCCTTGGCAAGGCCAAAAGGTAGAATGAGGCCAGGCTTCGGGCTGCAAGAGGAGATCTCGCAAGGGTTCAAAAATCTCTGGAGATCGCCTTGCGGTCTAATAAGGCTTATGCTTCCCAAGTGGGCACGCTGCAGGAGCTCGCCGCCTCTTCCCGGAGTCGGGTGTGCTCCTTGGAAGATGAGGTGACGTCTCTGAAGGCCGATTTGGTGCCGGCGGCCGAGACGCGTCTTTGTGACGAGGTGCTTCTCGAAGGCCAAGCAGAGGAGAATGTTGCTTTGAAGGTGGACCTTGCGAGGCTGGAGGAGGCGAAGGCGGGGCTGGAGAGGAAACTCGAGGAGACTGAGCGGGCTGTCATGTTTGAGCACAAGAGGGGATTCCTCAAGGCAGCTCGCCAGGCTAGGCTTCTCGCACCGGGGTTCAACTTCTCCGCCATGCACGTGGAGAAGGAGGTCCGCTTTGGGAAACTAGTTAAGGAGGACGACCTCGAGGATAGCTCCAGTGAAAACGCCTCCGCCTAGGCCGCCTTTGTAATAGCTTAGTTTATTTTTCTCTGTTTGATTTTTTCTTTTGAATTCGTGTGTTGAACTCTACAAACATTATTGTGTATATTTTTTTTTCTTATTTGTTGTTGCGCTTTTCTTTGACTTCATGTTTAGGCTTGATTTTTTCCTATTTGCGCGATTTGAAAACACGTTTAGCATTTGCTGTGTATTTTTGTACTTTGTGGCGCTTAGACCCGATTTAGAGCAAAGTGATTTGTTCCAAGGTCCCAATCCGACCTTGGGCGAAATTGAGATGTTTCGCGGTGAGGTTCAAACTTGACCTCGAGTGGATTATACCGAGGTTCGAACTCGACCTTGAATTGATTATGCCAAGGTTCGAACTCGACCTTGAGTGGATTATGCCAAGGTTCGAACTCGACCTTGAGTGGATTATATCAAGGTTCGAACTCGACCTTGAGTTGATTATATCAAGGTTCGAACTCGACCTTGGGTTGAAGTAGAATGAATCGTATGGATGTTCGAACTAGACCTTAAATAAGAGGGAGATAAGTCAGACCAAGGTTCGAATTCGACCTCGGTGTGAAGTAAAATATGTTGTGTTAAGGTTCGAACTCGACCTTAACTAAGAGAAAAATAAGTCGGACCAAGGTTCAGATTCGACCTCGGCGTAGAGTAAGATAAGTTGTGCCAAGGTTCGAACTCGACCTCGGCCTAGCATAAAATTAAATCTAGGAGAATATGAATGAAAAGAATGAGTTATTTTATTAATCGTGTAAATGTGCCTCGTTAAAAACCCTCTCAGCCAAAACCCATTTTTCTGTTTTTTGGGATAAAAGACTGAGGCGGGAAAAGAGTGCACAGCTCATTCGTACAAAGTTAACTGAAGTAAAACTTGAGATGCATGGCATTCCAAGTTCGCGGTATGGGCTTTCCGCTGAGTTCTTCTAATCGGTATGCTTCGTTCTCCAAGTTTTCTACAACTCAGAATGGGCCACCCCAGGTGGGTGCGAGTTTTCCATCTGACGTGTCTTTCCGTGCTTCGCCTAATAATCGCCACACAAAGTTGCCAAGTCGGAAAGAGCGAGGTCGCACTTGCGTATTGTATCTTCTGGAAGCTCGGAGCTTGCAGGCTTCTTCGTGGATTTGAGCTTCGTCTTTGAGCTCATCGACTAGGTCGAGGTCAGCTGCTAACTCTTGAGCGTTCTGCTCGCTGTTGAAGACTTTGCGTCGGTGAGATGTCTCTCTGATAGAGTATGGCCAAGGCCAAGGAATCCAAGAGGTGATATACTAAAAGAACCAAGAGGAATGGGATGATCTTAAAGACCTTTTTCTTATGTTTGTACATATAGTAGTTCTTTTGTATAGGTTATTTTTGCCTTTGTATTTGTGAGGCACTTTACTTACTTTTTCTAGTGTTTGTATATTGATTCTAAGGTAGGCTACTTGGAGAGTTTAACTCCATTTAACCTCTCTAGTTGATACATTCATTTTGTATTTTTTCAGTAGGGAAAAAGGGGTGACATTTAGCAAAGCTAGGGAGTGTGCTTAGAAATTGGGCTTGAGTTGGGCCTAGGCAAAATTTTGCATATTGGACTCATTTTGCTCCTAATTTTTCATAGATTTGATTTAGATAGGTCTCATCATCATATGATGAACCTAACTAAACCAAATCAAGGATTTTCAAATTAATTCATGGAGCAAATTGTGAACCAAGGCCGCCTAGCTCACTTGTCTTCCTTGGCCGAAATTCTTAGCTACACTTCATGGTTTTTGAAGCTTGCCTTGCAAGCTTCTAAACCTTAGTAGGTTAAGCCTACCTTACCATGATTCTTAAGTGAACCATGGTCAAGGTTAGCTTCTCCTACAAGCTTGCTAAACCATGGGAAGTTAAGCTTACCTTACCATGGTTCCTAGTGAACCATGGTTAAGGTTAGCTTCTCCTAAAAGCTACCTCTCCCTATATATTTGTAATTACCTCTCATGTACTCACTTTTGACATATATGATAAATAAACTTCAGATTTCTCTCTCAAGAGTCTTCCTCAAAACCGAAGAGAACTTTCTCTCCTAAGTTCTCTCCAAAGGTTCTCCAACCTTCCTTGGTTCCTTAAGCTTCTACCCCAAGCTAAGGAGTAACCGAACCACTTCAAGGCTTCTCCTCCATTGAAGAACACTTCAAGGAGCTTCAAAGAGTCTTTGAAGTCATAACCTCAAAAGCATCTTTGGTCCTAAGCATGGAGCAAAGTGGAGGAACATCAATCTCCTCACCTATCTCCATCACTCTCCGATTTCCACTAGGATCATTGCGTCAGCTCCGTAAGTCAGCCTGTAAGGCATTTCTTGTATTGTTGATTGGGGGTGCAATGATACGCCTAGAGGATGCTGGGAAGCTTGTCAGCCCATTGTCCTTTAGCGTTCCCCTGTCGCTTCTTAAGTTCTCGGAGGATGACCTTGTTGGTGGCTTCGGCTTGACCATTGGTCTGAGGGTGTTCCACCGAGGTCGGGAGATGCTTGATACTGAGCTCATGGAGGAAGTCCTCGAAGCCTTGTGCGATGAACTGCCTGCCGTTGTCGATGACGAGGGTGTGAGGGATTCCGAATCTGCAAACAATATTCCTCTAGGTGAATCTCTGTACATTTTTTATGGTGATTTTGGCGAGTGGGCATGCCTCGATCCACTTGGTGAAGTAGTCGATCGCCATTAGGAGGAACTTGAGTTGACCTTTCACGGGGGGAATGGCCCGAGGATGTCCATTCCCCACTGGAAAAAAGGCCATGACGACATCATCTGGTGAAGAGTTTCGGGTGGCTCCCGATGTGAGTTGCCGAACTGCTGGCATTCTTTGCACCTTTGTACGTAGTCCTGGCAATCCAACTTCAAAGTGGGCCAGTAGTATCCTACTCGGAGTACTCTGGTTGCCATTGAGCGTGCCCCGGAATGCATGCCACATATGCCTCGGTGGATCTCCTCGATGACATAGGCTGCCTGAGGTGCAGTTAAGCACTTGAGTAGTGGGGTGAAGATGCCACGCTTGAACAGTTTGTCGCCGACAATCACGAACTTGGCCGACCTCATCCTCATCTTCCGAGCTTCGTCCCTATCTTCGGGCAAAACTCCTGCCTTTAAGTAGCTTCAGATGCCTGCCATCCATCCCTGGTCTTCGTTGTTGCTGGTGCTGACGACCTTGTCGTCTAGGCTGGGTGAGTGCAAGGTTTCCTGGATGATGGTCCGATGTTGTCCAGGGCGTTTGGTGCTGGCGAGCTTTGATAGAAGGTCGGCTCTAGTGTTTTGTTCTCGCGGTACATGCTGTATAGTGAACTCGTCGAAGGACGAGATCTGTTGTGATGCCATGTGGAAATGCTGTTGTAGGAGAACGTCCTTGGCCTGGTATGTTCCGCTGAGCTGCTCTACCATGAGTTTCGAGTCGCTGTTGCAACTCACTCTTCGAGCCCCGAGGTCATGAGCCAATCTTAGCCCTGTGAGAAGCGCCTCGTACTCTGCCTGGTTGTTGGTCACCTTGAAGCTGAACTTAAGGGATTGCTCCAAAGTGACTTGGTTCGGTCCTTCCAAGATGACACCTGCACCACCACCTTTAGAGTTGGAGGACCCGTCAACGTGTAAAGTCCATACCTGTGGTTCTTCAGCTGAGGTAGGCGTGAGTTCAGCTACGAAGTCAGCTAGGCATTGAGCTTTCAGGGCACCGCGACTTTCGTACTAGATGTCGAACTCGGACAATTCTATCGAACAGGCTATCATCCACCCGACAAGCTCCAGCTTCCTTAGGATCTGCTTGATTGGGTAGTCGGTCTTGACGACCACTTGGTGACTCTAGAAGTAAGGTCGGAGACGCCTGGCTGCCGTGACAAGTGTCAATGCGAGCTTTTCGATGGTCTGATACCTTTTCTCCGTGTCTTGGAGGACTCGGCTGATAAAATAGATCGGCGTCTGTGTTTTCTGGTGCTCTTGCACTATCACCGCGCTGATTGCGCTTTCTGCCATCGCTAGGTAGAGGAGGAGGTTGGCTTTGTGATCCAGCCTCTAAAGGATTGGCGGAGTAGTGAGGAAGGTTTTGAAGCTTTTGAAAGCCTCCTCGCATTGGTCCGTCCACTCGAAGTTCTTTGGCTTGCGTAGCATGGTGAAGATGGGCCCTGCCTTGTCCGCCAACCTGGGGATAAAACGAGACAGGGAGACCAACCTGCCCGCCAGACGCTGGACATCTTTCACGGTCTGGGAACTCTACATCTGGATGATGGCTTTGCACTTTTCCGGGTTGGCCTCGATCCCCCTGCTAGTGATCATGAAACCCAGGAACTTACCTCCCTGGACACCGAAGACGCATTTCTCTAGGTTGAGACGCATGTTGTGTCTCCTGATCTGGCCGAACACCTTGGCGAGGTCGGCGACATGAGCTTCGGCTGAGGCGGTTTTGACCACCATGTCATCGACATAGACCTCCATGTTTCGGCCGATCTGCTAGTGGAAAACCTTGTCCATCAGCCGCTGGTAGGTGGCTCCTACATTTTTGAGGCCGAAGGGCATCACCATGTAGCAGTAATTGGCGCGGTCGGTGATGAACGATGTATGCACCTCTTCTGGTGGGTACATCAGGATCTGGTTGTACCTGGAGTAAGCGTCGAGAAAACTGAGAAGGGCGTGCCCGGATGCTCCGTCAACCAGTCTGTCGATACTCGGCAAAGGATACGAGTCCTTGGGGCATGCTTTGTTTAGGTCGGTGTAGTCGACGCACATGCACCACTTCCCCGAGCTCTTCTTCACCAGAACCACATTTGCCAGCCATGTGGTGTATCTGACTTCACGGATGAAGCCGGCGTTCAGTAACTTCTGTGTCTCGGTGATGATGGCCTCCCGCCTCTCGCCATCGACTTTCCTCTTCCTTTGGGCCACTAGTTTCACCTCCTTGTGAATTGCTAACCTGTGACAGATGAAGTCGGCGTCTATACCTAGCATGTCGGCACTGGACCACGCAAAGAGATCGGCGTTCTTGAGGATCTCAGCTTCGAGCTATTGCCACAATTCCGGGTTCAACTGCCTGTTGATTTTCGTGCATTGCCCAGGAAGGCTCCCGATCTGGAGGTCATCGAGCTCGTCGATGGGACTTGGTCGCTCATCATGGGAGTCGGACCTCGGGTCGAGGTCAGTGATATCCACGTGGGCGATGTGAGCCATTGTGGGGGGATCACTCCGGCAACGCTCATCGGATGAGGAGACCTTGAGGCTTTCGGCGTAGCACTGCCGGGCTGTCTTCTGATTTGCCTTGACGAAGATAATCTTGCCATCAGTCCCGGGGAATTTCATGGTGAGGTGCGGGGTAGACACCACTGCTCCGAGCTGGTTAAGCGTCGGTCGTCCAATAATGATGTTGTAGGACGTGTTGGCCTCGACGAGGAGATATCGGACCATGATCCGCCTTGTGTCCGGAGAGGTCCCAAAAGTTGTCAGCAGATCCACGTACCCTCGAGTGTGAACTCGTTCTCCTGCGAATCCAACTAACGGCTCTGTTTGAGGCTGGATAAGGGAGTGAGGGATATCTAACCTGAGGAACGTCGGCCAATAGAGGACGTCAGCCGAGCTTCCTTGGTCGATCAACGTCTTGTGGACCTCCCAGTTGGCTACCTCCACAGCGATGACCATCGGGTCATCCTAGTTGGGGCTGACGCCAACGTAGTCGTCGTCAGTGAAGGTGATTGGAGGCGAGCTTTGATGCGAGGCCGAGGTAGCGGAGTAGACGTTGTTGATGCTGCGCAAATGTCGTTTTCGCACCGAGCTGCTAGAGCCTCCCCCTGCGAAGCCACCTGCAATTGTGTTAATGACGCCCCGCAAGGGGGCTGACCCTGTTTCTTGGCTTACCTCGGCCTGTACTACACCGCCAGTGTTTTGCTGAGAGCCAGAGGGTTGGTCCGTGTGAGCTCCCGAACCGCGACCTCTGCCTCGTCCTCGTCCACCGTAGCCTCCTCTGTGGCCCTGCTGTCGTTGGAAATATTGGCCGAGGTGACCTGCTTGGATGAGTTCTTCGATGCGGTCTCGGAGTGTGCGACACTCTTCAGTGGTGTGACTGTGGTTTCGTGGTACCGGCAGTGTTTGGACTTGTCTGCACTGTTGGGAGTGTGACCTGGTGGTGGCAGGGTGAGCAGATTGCTATTACTTGCCTCCTCCAGGATGTGAACTCAGGGCGTATTCAGGGGAGTGTAGAAGTCGTATCTCCCCTCCTTGCTTGTCCTAACAGCTTTCTTGAACTGGCTATCATTGGTGACCTTCATCTTGTCTTTATGGCCACTGTCGGGCTTCGCTTGTGATTTTTCGCGAACCTAGTCACGGAAGGCAAAATGTTCTTCCATTTTGATGTACCCAACAGCGCGGGCACGGAGCTCGTCCATATCGCGAGGAGCTTCACGACATAGACTGTCGACGAACAGTCCGGGCTTAAGTGCCATGAGCATGGCATGTAGGGTGACCTCGGGATTCAGATTTTGGATCTTTACCGAGATGGCGGCGAATCGTTCCATAAACGCCCGGAGTGGTTCATCGTCGCCCTGTCTGAGGCTAGCCAGAGCAGCTGACGTCACGTGGTGAGGTCGACTCGTTGCATACTGCACTGTGAATCGTCTGACCAGAGTATCGAAGCTGTCAATTGACTCGGCAGGTAGCTGGGTGTACCAGTTGAGTGTGGCCCCTTTGAGCGAGGTCGGAAAGACCCTACACAGAATAGCATCCTCATTAGTGTAAAGGTTTACCTGTGTAGTATAGAGGTCGATGTGTTCGTCCGGATCCGTCGTGTCGTCGTAACGGTCGATGTGGAGAGGCTTCCATCCAAAGGGGAGGGGCGTTTCCATAATGCCATCCACAAAAGGATGACGGCGGAAGGTCGCTTGATTTCCCGTGACGTGTGCAGGGGCATTGTTGACCTCATGGGCTGACCTGTTCGTCGGCGCGTGTGACCGATGTGTGGCAGGCTTGGGAGTCTGTGCCCTAGGTGCTGTCGACGGATGAGAAAGCGAGTGCCCCTCTTCCTCGTTTAGGTTACTCGGTTGAGGGGGTTGATCAGAGGTGCGCCGTGATAGCTAAGCGCGGATACGCTCATTCTCAGCACGCAGGGCCGCTAGGTCAGCTTCGTTAGCGGTTCGCATCGTTGCTAGGTCAGTTTCGTGCTTGGCACGCATGCTTTGCAGATCAGCGGTGTGTTGCTGCCGCATCTGCTCGACCTGCTCGATCAGCCTTCTCAATGCTGCTTCGTTGTCCATGCTAGTTGCGTGATCTAGGTCGTCTGTTGCGCGTCTGCTATGGCTTCTGGTGAAAACCATAAGCGTGGCCGATAAGAGCTGTCTTGATCGGCCCCATGGTGGGCACCAAATGTTCTTACCGGGGATCCAAGGTAGGGATAATCTGCTAAGTAAGGTCGGTGAGCCTCCTTCGCTGGTACATTGATGCTCCAAGATGGGGGTGGTACCTGCAAAAGAGACTCCGATGCTAAAGTTAGTGTTTGTGGGAGTATTAGTCTCGTATAAGTAATGCACGTACCTTTGTGTAGATTAGGGTTTTTCAGGGCCTTGGGCCCGAGATCAGTTATGACCTAATTAGATAGCGGACCTCGTCTTGGGCGAGGTTGCCCGGCGCATATCCGAGGTCGTCTTGCGCTGTGATGCCGAGCTCGAACTCGGTAAGACAGTACGGATAGTACACTAATATATTGTACAAAATAAATATTTATTTTATATAACAATTATTTTTAATAAATAATTTATATTATAATGTAACATATTTTTTTTAATAATTATTGATATTTTTAAAAATAATAAAATTTTATATAAAACGAAAAATGAAGATATAAATTAAAAAAGATGAAAGGGTCGAGAAAATTCCTGGAAATATTTTCATTTATGAAAATAATTTAATTAAAAATATTCATTATTAAAGAATAATTCATAAAAGCACTTTTATTTTATATAAATATTTCGGTTTATATTAAAAAAAAAAGAAAAAGAGAGATTAAAAAGTTATGGTTACAATTATTATCACAGTTTAGACTAAATTACACCAACAAATAAGATTTTGGAAGATTACATATAAACATTACTTTTTCTATCCCAACACTATCTTTTGTTAAATTTTTTTTTTTTTGGAAAAAATATCAATTATACCCTTTAAATGTTGTATTAATCCTTTCAATTATTTGAAAATATTGCGTCATATCTATATAAATAATATAGTCGTAAACAGTTAAATAAAGTATGAATTAATGTCCAATTTTTTTTTTACAAGAGATTATTTCATATTTTTTAACTGTTTACGACTACATTATTTACGGTAGACACGATGCAATCTTTTAATACCTCACGAAGTGTGATTATAATTTAATCTAAAACTTATCTTCACTTTAAACCTCAACTTTACCCGATTATTGTAATTTTCTACGCTATTCATCATTATTAACGTGCAATGAGTTGTTGGTGGAAGAGTTGGTCCGCAATTATCCTTCATAATTCATTACTTCGATCATAGTATTTCTTACTTTTTACTACAGACGAAAACTATCAAATCTTGCAAATAAAAAATAGCAAGAAATTGAGCATGTTCAAAAATCATTTACGTGAAAGTTAAAATCTAAGAAAAATGTATTTTTAGTCTTTATACTTCTTATCACACGTGGTCAAAGTTTCTATATTTTTATATCTATGAAATAAAGATCTTTATTTTCTTAAAAAAAAAAAACACGTGAGTTTAATTTATAGTCTAATTTATCATTTTTTTAAGAAAACTAAATCAACATAATATTTAAAATATGAGAACCTAATTCATAAATATTAAAGTACAAAGAACTTAATCACATTTGACCGAATATATAAGGGATCATATATACGTCTTCCTCTAAAATTTATGAAAAACTAAGGTGGTGTTTGGTAGTTATATTTATTTATTTACTTAAACTTTATTATAAATACTAGAGGGGTTGAGGTACTTCGTGCATCTAATAGTTATACACAAATAAATATTATAAATTATGGATAGTTATTTAGCAAAAATATAAGAAGATTTTTTTATATTCAAGGGGTATAATCGTCCATTAAAAAGTGGAGACCAAAGAGGTGGTTACCAAAATATATCCCCTTTATAATATGTATAGATAATATTGAATTATTTAAAATTTTTGAAAATTTATTAAAATTATTTAAATAATTTTATAAAAAAAAATTAATAAAAAAGAAAAATGCTACATTATAATTAAGAAGAATAAAAATATATTATTTCATTTCATTCAAATAAAAAAAAATTGTTACCAAATATCATTAAAATGTAAAAATAAAATAGGCTTTTATAATTTTGATTAAAATTAATAAGGTTACAAAATAATGAGATGTAAGAGAGAGAGAGAGAGAGAGATAGAGAGAGAAATAGTGATATGGGAAGGAGAAAGAGAGAAGGGAGGGGGAGAGAGAGAGTGAGAGGGAGAGGTAGAGAGAGGAAGATGGGAAGTGACAGTGAGAAAGACAAAAAGTGAGAAAGAGGGAGAGAGAGAGAGATAGAGTGAGGGAAAGGGAGAGAGAGAGAGATAGAGATAGAGGGAGGGAAAGGGAGAGAGGAAAAGAGAGGCAAATTGAGAGAGAGAAAGAGAAAGAGAGTCAGAGATACGAAGAAAGAGACGACGTGAGAAAGAGAAATAGAAAGAGAGTGAGAGAGACGAAGAAATGAATATTTTTGTTTTAAAAAGAGATAAATTGGATTTCCACTCTTCTATGGTAGTATTTTTGTGAAAAAATGAGATAAAAATAGTTATCAGAAAATTATGTTCCTAAATTCTTTTTTAAATATCTACAAAATATGAAAAATCAAGAGTTCCAATTTTAAGATTCTCAAGAAAAGAATATTGGATTGAGTTAGGAAAAATGTACAAAAAAAAAATTATTTTAATCCCTCTAAATATGTGTAATATGAAGCAAGTTCTTTAAAAGATACACAAACTTTTAAACACAATTGACTTTAATGTAGTTCACCAATTATAAAAATTCATATTTTTTTATTTAATAAATTTGGTTGATTTTGTATCATTAATGGAATATTGGATTGAAAGACTAATGTTAATGAGTAAGAAAATAAATTTTTTTATAATATATATATATATATATATATATATATATAAAATTTAGTCTTATATACTAATTAGTTGTTCAAATAATTAAAAGTATTAAGTTAAATTTTATTTTTAATCTTTCTATTTTGTTAATTCATAATTTTGATATCTTTATTTTAAAATAGGGATATTTAGTTCCTCTATTTTTAAAATATGAAATTTTGGTTCTACCATCATTAATGTTTGTTGATTGTTAAATTTGACATTGTTTAGTCACTTGTCATCACTTAAATAATGTGTTATTTAGTGATATGACATGTAAATATAAAAATTTAAAAATAACATATAAAAAATATAATTTTTTTGCATATATATTAATGAGTGATTGGTATTTCTTTTATTAATAAATCTTATTTACATTTTTTTAATCTTTTATCTCTAAATGTCATACTACTAAATGTTATATCACTTAAATATGAACAAATATTAAAATTTAAAGATTAATATATGTCAATTTAACGGGATGAAAATTTTATATATATTTTTTAAATTAAAGAAATTAAATGTTTATATTTTAAAATAGATAGGTAAAAATTGTAGATTAACAAAAATATAAGAGTCAAAAGTACAATTTAATCAAGTATTATTAGAACACTTTAAAGGTGATGAAATTTGATAAATTTATTTTATAATTCCTTAAAAAGATGAAGTTGGTGTTATAAAAAAATTAAATTAGTGTAAATTTTTATTGAATGGCCATATCAAAGTCACCTACATATTTGTGTGGTTGACAAAAAGGAGTATTTATTTAAAAATATATTAATAAATTTAAATGGAAAGAAAATATATAAGACCAATCTTGGTATACAAAGTATCAACTTTTTAAGATGAATTGGAGAACTCATAGTGTCTTTATTCTTTGTAAAAAGATTGTGGAACGATACTGAGTTGCCCCACCAAACGAAATGATTGGCAAAAGGATTAATGTTACCCTCAAAAGGAGAATGAATTTCCATAAAGATGAAAATGATTATGGGGATCTATGGACCTCACCATAACAGAGAAAGATTAATTAATTAATGATCTTTCAAAGTTGTACTTATAAGGGTTTCAAGATCACAGATCATTATAAGTACTTTAGGTAAGATTATCGGAGATATCTTTCGTCCCGCAGGATATGGTCTGAATGTTAATTTGTCTTTTTAATTGAGAAAGTATCTCTAAATTTGCAAAGGGTAAAACCATGTACTCACTATTAACCACTTTTTAGATTACTTTTCTTGTGTTCTGTTTGAACATCTGTAAAATCATCAAAAAAATAGCTTTTGAACCTTTAATCATTTTCCTTTACACCGACATTCCCTTTGCTATAGATTTGGTAGGGTGAAGGATCATGCTAACTTACCCCAAGTTTTGAAAACATCTGTGAACTCAGATGAAGTTTTGTCTACAAATATAAACTTTGAGGTGGTTTTGTTTATTCATTTTTTTATAGTGATCACTGTTATTTAGAAGTTATTTGAGTCTACTAATTTAAATCAAACCAAATGAACGTGAAAGTGTAAAGCTCTTCGTAACGGTGTTTTTGTGTATGTACGTGATTAACATAAATGAGAAATCCGTATGTTTTATTTAGGCCTAATTTCGGACGTCGTTGACTCAAGGTCTAGGCCCAAATCTCTTTTGGGCCAAATTATTTTTATATAAGAGAGTTGTTTTTATAACTTTAATATTATTTTGACATATTTATCAATTTTATTAATGTTATTGTTGAAAAGTCTGACTAATGAGCTTTATAAGACTTTTTTTTCTTAATAATATTTTATTATTCATTCACAGAACTTAAATTCAAAGTTTTTTTTAGAGAGACCGAATTCAGTATTATTGAAATAAACAATTTCATATATATATATATATATATATATATATATATATATATAAAAGCAACTTCACGTTAAATTAGTATGTCTCTCATCTATACTAATATATAAAGGGGATACCTTTTTTGGTAACTACTATTTTGATTTTTACTTTTTTTGACCATTATACCTTTTTATATTAAAAAATTAGAAAAAATATTTTTTAATCAAATTTAAGAACTTGAAACTAATAAATCATTTTTATAATAATTACTTTAGATTTTTATTTTTACATGAATCATTTTATCTTTTATTTATTTTTTAATAATTACTTTTTTATGAGTAATTTTTTATTTTTTTCTTTTAATTTTTTTTAATATAATACATGTACGAAGTGTCTTTTTCCTACTAGTAGAAATAATGTTAATATAGGTGGACACCATTATATTTGAATATTGAAGTATTTTTTTATCAATAATTCAATATCTCTAAAGGTAAATAACTATATTTTTTAAGTATGTGGTGAGGAATTGAATCTCGAGATATATATGTATAAAAAATATATATTGAAAAAAATTTAATATCATAGTGAATACCAGTATTTTTTTTAGAAATTAATCTTTGAGTCTCGACTAGAAAATACCTTAGCGGATTCACCCAAAATTATTTTGAAAAGTAACGCCACTGTGTATGATAGTTAATCCATTTGTCCCACATAATAAAGTAAAATACAATATCTAAGTGATTCTTGTGTTAATGCTTCACCTCCATAATTCTTGCAACATAGATTTGCTTTATGCTTTTTTTGACTGAAGATTTTCTTTATGCTATGCTGACTGCTGTGCAGATAAAACTTCAATGATAATAATATAATAACAATTACCTTTAAATTGCATGTAATGTTTTTTTTTTAATCTTCTTGGTAACTTGATTCGGCTAGTACAGGTGATAAAAAAATTACTCTTCTCACAACCCATTGTTCCTTAATTGTGCATGTCTTGAAACAAAGATCAATCTAACGATGGATTTTTGTTGAACGATGGATAATGGAAACACTTTAAATCCAAAAAGTGAAGAATGATGTCACTAGCATTGACTACCACCTATATTGACTGATCTCCTCATCTCTGAAATAAAATCAGTTGCTGCAGAAGTTTGGTAATGGAAACCTGCAGAACCTGGTTGATGGCAGAGCTCAGAAGACCAAACCATTGCTCTGAGACACGCATGGCTACCAGTATCTTTGAAACCCTCGCTGTTTCCCAGGACATGTTAACTCTTCTACATTTAATAATATTGCATATATATAAATTTAAAAAACCTATCTACAGTATACATATTTCGAAACACATTCCAAATCCTCCAAAAATATGTTGAACTCAGCTCATGCCAAAGGGTTTCTCCACTATTGTACGTTCAACAGCTCATCAACATAGTCCTAGCTAGACAAAGAGAATATTGAGGCCGGACAAAACTTGTTGGTAGGTGGTAGCACTCTTGGCATTAAAATTGAAGTTTTATCTTAATAATTATCTTAATAATATAATTGATACTAAGGTTTTTATTATTATTATTTTTACTATCGGAAGTTTATTGACATTCTTAAGATTATTTAGTCTGAAATATTCTTTATTTTGATACTCGTTAGATCATTATAGTTTTATCTTTGAAAAGACGCATTAGTAAGTTAAGGAAGAGGCTACATATAAACTAATATAAAACTTTTAGATATATCAAAACAAACTTCCCAATCCGTTCTAAAGAGTAAAAATGACCTAGGTCGTCCTTTTAACACTAACAACTTATTTTAGTAACAACACCTTCCTTATGTCTAGGGATGACAAAATAGATTTAAACCCTATGAATATCTGCAAAAATACCTTCATTTGGGATGGGTAAATACCCACTTATATAAGGATGGGTATGGGACATGTATAGATCCACAAAACTTAGTGGGTGCAGGTGCGGGTATGAATATTATGGTGCCCAACCCACCTCGTCTCACGCAACAATTATATATATATATATATATATATATATATATAATTACTTGATAATAATAATTTATTTATATAAATATATTAATTGATATAATAATATTACTATTATTTTTGATCCAAGATACAAGTTGAAATTGTTAGAATATTTTTTTTCCTAAGCTTTATGGTAGCTCATCTTCAATTGAAATTAATATTATCAAGAAATCATGCTAATCATTATTTATAGAGTATCAAACTAAAGTTAAGGGAATAGTGAAAAGTTCAACTTCAAGAGCAAGTATCTATGAGTTAAACTTAGATAATCTAAATATTTACAATTTTTTTTAGCGATTATAACTCATTTGTAAATGATGTAATTAAAACACAAAGAAAGTTTAAAATAAATCTCTACTTGGAAAATTACTAAGGATGTTTTGGTAATCCCAATTTCAACCGTAGCTTCAAAATTTGTATTTATCACAAGAGGTAGATTTTTGAGTCCTCATCATTAGTCTTCATGAATTTATTTTGGAGACACATATATGGGCACAAAGTTGATTGAAACACAAGCAACAACGTAATGAATAATTAAAATTTATTTATTTAATAAAAGTCATTTTATTTTTTATCGTGGGTTTTAATTATTAATTTAAATTGTATAATCATTCATTTTTTGTCATATAATTTTTATTGGTATTTCAGGATCAAAACAATATATAGACTTGAAAGATAAATGCTTACAAAAATATGGACAAGTTGATTCCAATGATGAGGTCTGAAGTTTAGCGGAAAACACACATAAGGGGGGTTGAATGTGTGTGAATGAAGGATTTTAAACACGTTTTGGGACTTCTTTCCTTCTGAAAATAATATTTCAAGCACTTAGTAACTGTGTAAGATTGGTTAAGAGAAACTCTGTGTCTGAAGATCTATTGTCTACTCCAAAATAGTCTCTTAAGTCAAACAAATATAATTTCGTCTAAATATCGTTTAGAAAATAAGTAGTAGACAAAGTTTTTTTTCAGTGTAATATATCAATATAAATAAAACTAAGTTTGTAAAACAAATAAACAATGCACAGAGTTTTATACTGGTTCACTCGTCTTGAGCTACGTCCAGTCTCCTTCAACTGAAGGGTTCCACTAATCACAACGGATTACAAGTATTCTTAACCACTTCTGGTTCATCAACTTCACTTGTCGACGCTAGTATTCTTAAACCACTTCTTGTTCTACGAGTATTCTCAACCACTCCTGGTTCGTCAACTTCACTTGTTGACACTAGTATTCTTAAACCACTTCTGGTTCTCCAAGTATTCTTTCACTAGCCTCTTCAGGCTTTACAAACAATGGATTTTTTGAGTATGTGTGTGACTCTCATAGAGAGGATAGTATGGTTTTTACACTCGCTAAGGTTTTCAACCTTAGTTTTACAAGGATATGTGTTTTAGAGTGTGTATATGACAGTTGCAGAGAGGATGGGGTAGTTTCTACACTCATTAAGATAAACTATCTTAGTTTTACACTGATATTCAAAATCTGAGCAAGAAGAGATGTAAGTTTGTTTCAACGCTTTCTTTTTCTTATTTTTTCTTAGCTTCTCTTCTCAGGTCTTGATATTTATAGCCTTGTGATAAATTTGCCCGTTGCTTGAATTTGAATGTGTCCGTTGAGGCGGATGCAGATAGTCATTTGTTCATGGTTACACAAATCTTCTTCATTTAATGCATTTGATTTTGCATTAAATGCTTGCTTGCTGAATCTGTGTTACGTGAAGTCCTTTGTGTAATTTGTTTCCTTTTATTTCTGACTTCAATCATGACCTAGGTATGTCTGTCCTTTTTTCGTCATTGTAGCTGCAGAGGCGTTGCCTTTTTCTGAAAAGTAGATGTACTTGCCCTGACACACGCATCTTGACTTGTGGATTCACGCTATTCTATTTTTCTTCTTTCATATCACATTCTTGATGACTTCATGTACTCTTCTTGTGAATGTGGAAGATATGTGATGTGAAGTTAGCGGAAAAACACATAGAAAGGGGGGTTGAATATGTGTGTGCGAATAAACAGGAATTTTCAATTCATTTTCGTAAGAGTAATGTTCTTCGTCCAATGCACTTTTAAACGTCAGACTGTTAGGCAGAATTTTTTTAACATAAGATCAATGCGTCTGAAGGTTTTATCGTTTGCTAAGGAAAATGTTTCATAATGATCAATATTGAAATTCTTACATTTTCCTTTTCAAAATAGTTTCGTTTAAGAACAAGCAGTAGATAAAGCTTTTCAGTCTAATATATCTATTAAATGAACTTGCGTCTTCGTCTGAAAATTGGTTTAAAAACTGTATGTAAATATTGGATGAAGTTTTTCACAGAGATTTACTTAGTAAGGAAGATTTGTTCCTAGTTAAGTAGGAAAAGTAATGCAACCATTTTATACTGGTTTGCTCAACTGAGCTACGTCCAGTCTCCTTCAATTGAAGGGTTCCACTAGATATCAAATTGAAGAACATTTAAGTATTTTTTTCCACTCCTGGACCTGAGTATTATCGACCACTCCTAGCCCGCTAGCTTCATTCATCAGTGCTAATATTCTTAAACCACTTCTAGTTCCCAAGTATTCTCGACCACTCCTGGCCCATCGGCTTCACTCACCAACGCTAGTATTCTTAAACCACTTCTGGTTCCTCAAGTATTCTTGACCACTCCTAGCCCGTCGGCTTCACTCACCAACGCTTGTATTCTTAAACCACTTCTGGTTCCCCAAGTATTCTCGATCACTCCTGGCCCATTGAATTCACTCACCAACGCTAGTATTCTTAAACCACTTCTGGTTTCCCAAGTATTCCCGACCACTCTTGGCCCGTCGGCATCACTCACCAACGCTAATATTCTTAAACCACTTCTGGTTTCCCAAGTATTCTCGACCACTCCTGGCCGATTGGCTTCACTCACCAACGCTAGTATTCTCTTATCAGCCACTTCTGGCTAGTAGTGAGTATTCTTTGACAAGCCCCTCTAGGCTTTACAAGTATTCTTTCCCTAGCCCCTTCAGGCTTTACAATGTATTGGCTAGACAAGTTTGGTTCGAGTGTATAGTTTACTCTAACAAAGAGGATACATATGGAATCTACACTCTCGGAGGTTTTGCTTTCTAAGATGTACACATTTAGAACTCCTTAGTTTTCAGAGAGAATGATAGGATCCTCCCTTCCATGGATGATTTTGACTCTTGAAGAGGGAATCCTTGCCCAAAGATCTTAGGCTCACCAAAGGGAAGAGATTATGTGGATGTTTAGGGGAAGATGGTTTTGGGACGTCAAGATGATGAAGGGTGAAGGATGGTGTATGGTTGCTCAAGGTTGGCTCACTCCAAGTGAAGGTGGAGGCCACTCTAGGGTTTCACTCTCCAAGGATGGAGAATGAAGGGGGCTAGCCAAACTAACCTAGGGACTAAGGATAGGATTTGAGGCAAAGAAATGCTCTCTCAAATTCATATAATCCAAAGTATTTACAAGGTGTGGAGCATTGGGTATTTATAGGAGGGGAGGCATCTAGGGTTGCATTTCATAAGGCAAATGCACTCTAAATGAAATGCAAATGAACCCTAGATGCAACTTGGTGGCCAAGGATAGAATCTTTGGGTTTAGATTGGCTATATCTAGGTGCATGATAAGACCATGCAACCTTTGCCCTCCACTTGGGCCTAAGCCTTTCTAACACCAAAAATAGATCCAATGAACACCAAAAAATGCGTCATCCTTCTAATGTAACACCCTAGCCCAAATTAAAAACTTAATTATGTAGAGCACCCCATAATACAAGGGTAAAATGGGAAATACAAGGGAAAATAAATTCTAAGTCCTAAACACCCCAAAATACAAGGGTAAAATTGGCAGATAAAATAAACCCTATACTAATGAGGCTTAGGAGAGAACTAATACTCTATGATCATGAGGAGAGTGTCCCTTGGTGTGTGAATTCCCTCCTCCTCTTCAACTCTCCTAGCCATGGACATAGTGATGGGGCCCACATGTGTCTTCAAGGATGGTCCTATATCAGAGAATTACACTAAGGTACATTTGACTCTACTTGCTCTATCTCTGATTTTGTTACTTCATGGGCTGAATATAGCTTTTCTTCATGCTTGCACCATTTCGGGCCAAACAGCCAGCCTTTTAAGGTTTGATGTTGAGGCTTATATATAGTCTTGTGAAATCTGCCTGTTACAATTGTCCGTTGAAGCAAATATAGTCGTTCACGACCGGTTTGATCTTCTTATTTAATACTCAGATTCTTGCATTAAATGTTGCTTCTTGTGCTAGACCTTGTGTGAAGTGTTCTCTATCTTGGTAGTAGCAGTGCCTAAGTTTAGCAGAGACCTAGGAACCTTTTTGTCCTTTTCTAGTCTTATAGTTGTGAAGTTTTGTCATTTTCCTGAGACATGCATGCTTCTAGTTCTGCGCTTTGATTTTCTCCTTTCCTCTTTTCTTCTTGTAATTCAGATAACTCCGTGTGTTTTCTTGTAAGTGTGGATGATATTCAAATTGTCTTTTGAAGCTTGATTTCTCAGGTGGTTGCTTGACATTCTTCGTCTACGTCTGGTAGTCGACATTTAGTTAAATACTTCGACCTTTGTTTGATCATTAACGTATTGACTTTTCTTTTCGTCTTGATCAACCTTGTATATGGTCAGACTTTCAATCTCTTCTAGAGTTTCTTCTTGGTCGTTGACCATTTTTCATCTAAGTATTTATTTGTTGCCTTAGATTATGCTTGGCATGGTCTTGTTCTTGATTTGGCTTGTTGAATGCTTATGCTGGCCTTTCATCTTGTATCGTCTGATGCTTATGCTTGTTCGTCATTTTACCTGTTCTTATGTTTTTCTGAAACACTAATGCACTTGTTAGAGATAACCACATATATTATATTTGTCTCACTCAAAACCTTTTTGGGAATTTCTTCGTCTGACTTAACAATCTCCCTCTTCTTGATGATGAAAAATATAATTAATCAAAATTGTTTCAGATAAACCTTGGAAACTTGAGACAAAAACTTCAAGACTTGAAGTGCTTGAGTTTAGTTATAACCCTGTTGTTTATTTTGTTATTCATTAAACGTAACTCTCCCCCTGAGTGTATGCTCTCCCCCTTACTCGATTATCCCATACTTTTTATTCAATCATCAACACGTATTTGATTAATTTCTTTTCTATCTCCCCCTTTGTAATCATAAAAAAAATGAAACAGATGAAAATACCAAGAATGAGGTGCGAAAAAAAATGTGCATTGAATAAAAATAAGTGTCTACAAAAGAAATGTTCAAAAAGCTTGGATGCGATCAGATTAAACAAGCTGTCAAACTTGTTGTCTAGGTCAATTCTGAACCTGTTGAATTCCTCAATCGAGACATATTATTGTGCTGGTTCAGGGGCAGATGGAAGTACCACCAGAGGACCGCAGAGATTGGTTCAGTGGAGATAGGCTCGGACGTGGGTGATTTAGACCGTGCATCTTCGAAAGGGGCATCCTAAGGCATAGGCATACCAAGTTTCCATGGTGGGATGTCCTTGCACCATTTATATTCAACCTTATGCCATGTGTTTATAACCGCCTTCCACTCATCTCTGTATAGGTCGAGATTGAAGAGACATGAGTGGATGAAGTATCTCTTGCTAAGAGCATCAAGATCAGGCCCTCGTCATCTATGAAGAAAGGCAGCAGATGTATCACTGATGTGCATCACTTTACATGGGGTCATCTAGTGATACCCACACAACATGAGAGTCTTATCCTTTTCTTCATCTGAGAGACCAGACGAACTAGCTTCCTGTTCGCACTTATACATAAAGTTCTGATAGAACTTTTCAACATCATTTTCAGTATATGTTAGTGCCCTGGCAGGATCTTGTTGCCAATTCAAGCTTACTCCTTTGTATTGGCGAATCTCAACTTTTGATGGTTTGGGCATCAGTTCTAGATGTAGAGTAGGTTCTTTCATCTTGTTTTGATCAATCAGAGGAAGTCGAGGATAGATTCGGTCAGAATAGACATAAATTTGCGCTTCTGCTGAGGTGTATAGAGAGGGAGGTATGTACAGTTGTAAAGGTATATCTATACATTGACACAGATGACCTATTGCTGCCCTGTCCGACGCTGAGAGTGAATGATAGTGATTCATATGTACAGGAACGAATTTTGTTGGAGGATTGAAGAACTCTACCTTTGGCAAAGGAGATAGGGACCCCTTCAGACGGTTGGAGGATGACGTTTTCATTTTAGGTGATGAGGATGACGCTTGTTGTTGATGTAGAAGACGAATGAGTTGAGGATTTCCTTATGGTGGAGTCTAGGCAGACTTGGACTTGATTACTCCTCCTGGATAGATTTTCCTCATGAATGTTGGTGGAGGAAGAACAGTTATGGCACTGGGTGGTAGAGCTAGATAATCCTCAGACAGACAGAAGGATTCCTCTGGGCAGTATGGTGTGCACTTGTATACCCCTTCCTCATATACGCGCACGGGCATAGGTAGATCATGTTGGCCTAGTGGGATGAAATCTTCAACTGTTTGACCGTGTGGGTTAGTGACAGTCAGTGCGAGGAAGTGTTTCAACAAAAAATACATGGATAGAGGGTGTCTGGGCAATTCGTCTATTGGTTGAGAACAGGACGGAGAGGATGGAGGAGATTCTTGTTTAAGCCCAAAAGCAAGTGGACGAACAAGAATAGAAAATGGAACCGGAGGAGGAGGTTGCTCGAGATAGTAATACTCTAGCCTATATGTAGGCTTGTTAGGTAGAATGGCTTCATACTTGTGAGTGTTCCCTTGCGAGTCACGCATAGGGTTCCCTAAAGCATGCAATATAGTTGAGCCTTCTGCGAGCCACGAGTACACAAGTTTGTAGTACCCAAGAGCATGTGTGGTGGGCTTTTGCAAGACATAATGCCCAGGCCAATTGATGGGATAACGCTCACAAAGCACACTAATTGTCCTATCAATAATGTAAGGGCGTGGCTTTGTTCTCAGACCAATCCTATTTCTTTTACTAATGCTCTTATCATTGACGAGATGATCAATTTTGAGCAGTTTTGCTTTTCCATCAGAATCGGTTATTCTAGGGAAGATAATGGAGTACATGTCTGTCCTTGGATCCATTCCTTTTGGTATCCGTAAGGTTGGTGGTTCCTTAAGGGAAAATGTTGGATAGAAAGAAGGCCTTGGAGGTAAGATCATAAGGTCAGCTTTGATTGCCAACTTTCTATTCCTTAATGCTGTAGTATCTACAGTGACAACCTATAGGACGATTCATGATTAGGTAAAGATTACAAATGGTTTGACAAGGGAAGAGAGAGGTATGAGAGTGTCACTTATGAATGGTGAATGTTCAGTGATAGGAGGAGGAGGGACATATGCAGGTATTTTTATCTGAGTTGAAGTGGTGAGACCTGCAGACGCAGATTTAGCCACCATCTTTGATATGAGCTTTATGATCCTTTTCTTTGTAAACTGAGGTGGTGCAGGAGGTGGTAATAGGGCTTTTCTTTTTACAATATCCCCAATGGGTTGGATGTCCTCATATTCAGATGTGAGTTCTTCGTCCTTCGTCTGACCGTTGATGCTGCAGCAGCCAGAGGTTCAGTGTTCATGAAAGATGTAGATGACTTACGCTTCTTTGAACGCGTCTCACGTTGCCCTTCTCCAATCTCCTTCTTTATTTCAATTGCTCTAGTGGGACCAGGAATGGTGTAGCTCACAAACATTTTTCCTAGATTAGCTTTTTCGAAAACAATAGGTTGTAGCCGTTTGTTTGATCCCATATCCATGTGTTAGAAAAGAATGGCACAATCCAAGAGGGGGGTGAATTGGATTCTATGACACTTTAAAAATTTCAGAGTATTTAGGATCTTTATTTCACTTAAACTTTTCTAAGACTGAATTTTCAATGAAGTTTCTCTAAAGACTTGTTATAGAAGCATGAAACCTATATGTTTTCTTGATTACACAATAATGAGGTTCAAAGTTAACACCAATATGTAATGCTTTAATTCAGTTTAAACCAACATTATTCATGCACACATGTTAATCAAGAACAATCTTCTTTAATGCACAATCAAGATATTACACAAAGTAAAAGATAAGAGTAAGAGAAGATTGCACAAGTCTTTTATCCTGGTTTAGCCACTCCACATGTGACCTACATCCAGTCCTTAATCACAACCTGATCAAGATTTGTTCCACTATCTTAACGAAGAAGGTTTACAAGCATACCACACATGCATATACTCCTACATTCAAGATAACCACTTTCTCTACCTCAAGAAAGCACCCCTTGTAGAAACCCACTACAAGAATTCCTTACCACTTGAGAAACCCTCTCAAGATTTACAAGTATTCACAAAGAATTAAGGAACGAATTCACCTGGAATTCAGAAGCAAATCTTAATCTCTTCCCTTTCAAGAATGTGATGATGATGATGATCTTTTTCCAATGTTTTTCACAAACGTTTTTCTTCTTGGATTCACAAAGAAAACTCTCCAAGATTGTCACAAAGACTCCACAAAAATGCTTTTCTAATTTTGATTCTCAATTCTAACTCTGTTCTGAAGTTTCAAAATGTTCAAACTATTTATAAAAGTTTCAGAACCAGATAATCGATTATTTTAAAGAATAATCGATTATTTTGTTCTTCAGGTTTTTTGGAAACCAACCAAGAATAATATAATCGATTATTTTGCTGGATAATCGATTATTCCAGAGAGTCATTTCTGGGATAATCGATTATTTCACAAATAATCGATTATTGCAGCAAGGCATCCCATTTTTCCTGTTGCTGGAATAATCAATTATATTTAATGATAATCGATTATTTTGAGTTAGTTTTCAAAACTTCGTTTTAAGTCTCAAAATAACTTTTTAGTCCCTTTAACATCATCATACAGTCCCTAATCAGATTAGATATAGATTTAGCTTATGCACACAGCACACACAACAAATAAACTTAATCAAATCAATTTTAAAAACTATTTCCTATTACATAACACTTTTCCTTTGACTTTGTTTTTGACTTCTAAGTTGTTGTTGTTTGTTGTTGTCCTTGACACACATTTGTGATCATCAAAACTCTTTAAGCTTCAGAGGTGATCTCATCAAGTTCAGGCTCCCCTAATCTCAACATCATGATCTCCTACTTCTCCTCTTTGTCTTTAAGATTGTGAAACTTGTGATAGACGCCTTGATCCTAGAGAATTTTATTTAGAAGCATAGTGTGAACTATGAAGTTCTTGCAATCTTTCAGAGAACCTTTCTAATGCCGAAATAACATTTGAGGTAGGTCAAAGGAAGTCCCTGTCATCATATGGAAAAGACAGAACTTGTGCATATCTGACATGCTGTCTTAGCCACCTATCTTGTGGAGGATTGATTTGTTCAGAATCTGTTGACAAATTTTTGCCTTGTCATCCAACTTGTTGTAGACTATTGGCCCTTTCTCACCTTCTTTGTGAAGATCTTTGATGACTTTTGTCAACCCACCGGCGTCGAAAATCCACTCTTCCCAGTAAGTGTTCCCAGCTCTTTCACATCCAACGACTTGAGCGATGATTGAGGGAGATATCCTAACCCTTACTCCAAGCACCTATCCTTCAAAAGATCCTTGATGAATTCTTATAGATTCGTAGAACAATTTTATCAGACCAGGGTAGACTACTTCCTTAATGTTGAAGTACCCAAGGATCCCGCATTTGGCAAAATCTTCATAGATAGGTATTCCCCATTCCTGCATTTTTTTAATGTCGAAGCGGTGCTCTAAGTACATAACTGAATTTTCCTTTATAGAGAAATGTGAGAACAGTCGGTAGCTTCACGCATTTCTGCTGGAATGTTCACATCAACAACATTTCCAATTTGTGCGGCCATTGCAATGGAGAAGAAGATTTTCAGAGGTGAGAGATTAGGGTTTAGAGACTTGAGGCAGAGGTGTAGAGTTTTGAGTTTCAAGGTTGTAAAACGTAAGGAGTACGTTTTCTAATAGGAGGAAAGATATAAGATTTTTTTGAAATAGAAGAATATTTTTTGTTTCCCTTATGATTCGTATACGTGACGTCCTTTGGTTTACTCCATGTAAGCTGTCGTATGGCGCACATTAATATTAGGAAGGAGATTTGCCTTTTCGAGAGAGGATTCCAAACGACGATTTTGTCGTTTGTCTACTTAGTTGTCTCATTTATTTAAATGCGAAGAATGTTTGTCTTCGACTGTACTACGTTTATGAATGACAATTTTGATGAACTAAAGTTTTCAAACGCAAGAGAAGTGGTTTGCACACTTTATCTGACGAGGAGTCTCAGATGCTGTAATTTCTTACAGTGTTCTTAGGTGTATATAGACGTAGTAATTCACTGTGTCTCTGTCTACATGGACAATAAATGTATATAAATATTCTGGCATGTCAAACGATATCTATCCTAATATAGTGTAGATTATGCTTTATTTGAGAAAGTGAATTGATACTTGTTTTACCTTTATCAGTTATCCATCTTCCTTACTTTTCAGCTTCCTTTGTCCTTCGTTCTTCTATGGATCGTCGTATTCCCCTGCATTGTTAGATGCTTAACCCAAGGGACAGCTCTGATACCAATTGAAGTTAGCAGAAAAACACATAGAAGGGGGGGTTGAATATGTGTTTGCATATACACAAGAATTTTCAATTCATTTTTGCAAGAGTAATGTTCTTCGTGCAATGCACTTTTAAACTTCAGACTGTTAGGTAGACTTTTTTTAACATAAGATCAATGCGTCTGAAGGGTTTATCGTTTGCTAAGGAAAATGTTTCATAATGATCAATATTGAAATTCTTACATTTTCCTTTTCAAGATAGTTTCGTTTAAGAACAAGTAGTAGATAAAGATTTTCAGTGTAATATATCTATTAAACGAACTTGCGTCTTCGTCTGAAAATTGGCTTAAAAACTGTATGTAAATATTGGACGAAGTTTTTCACAAAGATTTACTCAGTAAGGAAGATTTGTTCCTAGTTAAGCAGGAAAAGTAATGCAATCATTTTATACTAGTTCGCTTAACTGAGCTACATCCAGTCTCTTTCAATTGAAGGGTTCCACTAGATATCAAATTGAAGAACATTTGAGTATTGTCGTCCACTCTTGGACTTGAGTATTCTCGACCACTCCTGGCCTGCTAGCTTCACTCACCAGCACTAGTATTCTTAAACCACTTCTGGTTCCCAAGTATTCTCGACCACTCCTGGCCCGTCGGCTTCACTCACCAATGTTAGTATTCTTAAACCACTTCTGGTTCCCCAAGTATTCTCGACCACTCCTAGCCTGTCGACTTTACTCACCAACGCTAGTATTCTCTTATCAGCCACTTTTGGCTAGTAGTGAGTATTCTTTGACAAGCCCCTCTAGGCTTTACAAGTATTCTTTCCCTAGCCTCTTCATGCTTTACAATGTATTGATTAGACAAGTTTGGTTCAAGTGTATAGTTTACTCTCACAGAGAGGATACATATGGAATCTACATTTTCTAAGATTTTTCTTTCTAAGATGTACACATTTAGAACTCCTTAGTTTTCAGAGAGAATTACACTAAGGTACATTTGACTCTACTTGCTCTGCCTCTGATTTTGTTTCTTCATGGGTTGAATATAGCTTTTCTTCATGCTTGCACCATTTCGGGCCAAACAACCAGCCTTTTAAGGTTTGATGTTGAGGCTTATATATAGTCTTGTGAAATCTGCCTGTTGCAATTGTCCATTAAAGCAAATATAGTCGTTCACGATTAGTTTGATCTTCTCATTTAATGCACAGATTCTTGCATTAAATGTTGCTTCTTGTGCTAGACCTTGTATGAAGTGTTCTTTGTCTTGGTAGCAGCAATGTCTAAGTTTACCAAAGACCTAGGAACCTTTTCGTCATTTTCTGGTCTCATAGCTGTGAAGTTTTGTCCTTGTCTGAAAAAGTAACGTATTTTTCCTGACACATGCATGCTTCTAGTTCTGCGCTTTGATTTTCTCCTTTCCTCTTTTCTTCTTGCAATTTAGATGACTCCGTGTGTTTTCCTGTGAGTGTGGATGATATTCAAATTGTCTTTTGAAGCTTGATTTCTCAGGTGATTGCTTGACATTCTTCGTCTGCGTCTAGTAGTCGACATTTAGTTCAATACTTCGACCTTTGTCTGATCATTAACGTATTGACTTTTCCTTTCATCTTGATCAACCTTGTATATGGTCAGACTTTTAATCTCTTTTGGAATTTCTTCTTGGTCGTTGACCATCTTCTGTCTGAGTCTTTATGTGTTGCCTTAGATTATGCTTGGCATGGTCTTGTTCTTGATTTGGCTTGTTGAATGCTTATGTTGGCCTTTCGTCTTGTATCGTCTGATGCTTATGCTTGTTTGTCATTTTACCTGTTCTTATATTTTTTCTGAAACACTAATGCACTTGTTAGAGAAAACCATATATATTATATTTGTCTCACTCAAAATCTTTTTGGGAATTTCTTCGTCTGACTTAACATGATCTTCCTCGTTGTGAATAGTGGACTTCAGACGCTTTTCAATATTCTTTGTTTGCGTCTGGAATTTGAGTCTTCGTCTAAGAGTTAGACTTTGACTTTTTCATCTCGTCTGATCAGTCGTGAAGATGGATGACTTTTATTCCATCTGGAATATTTCTTCGTCTTGTGTTATCCAACGACTGATACTTATTTTGTTAACCTTTATGTAGTTGACCATTGAGCTTCATCTGATGTTTATTTGGTGCTGAGCCAACTTTGTCTTGATTTAGTTTTGCTCTTTGTTTGATATTTGTTATCGTCTGGTGCTCATTTGGCTTGGTTTGTTTGATCCCTGTTTTGTTAATCCTTGCTTTAGTTTTGTCTGTTTCTTATATTTATCTGAAACACTGACACATAGATTAGTATTAACAATATGTATTATATTTGTCATGTTCAAAACCTCGCTGGGAATTTGTCTGACTCAACAAGGTCAAATGTCTATATATTTATTTTTTGAAATTTATAATATATAATTTAATCTATAATTTTAATTTAATTAATTTCTATATAATTTTTCCATAGGTCTTGGAGAATATTGTTAATACATGACCATGATGGAAGTTTAATTACAACTTTTATTATGTTAATTTCTTTTAAAAGTTTATTTACAAGAATTGAAGGTTTTGTAATATTTATTTATAAGAATTGTTATGTTAGATTTTCGTAATGTTAAAGACCTAACAAATTAATGTTATGTTTGCTTATGTGAAATATTATCTCTTTATTGATTTATTTACTTTATACATAAATAAAATGTGAGTCATGGGTGTGGGTATGGGTACCCTAGTACTCAGTGAGTACATAAACGAGTTTTAAAATTGCTACCCGTGCATGTATGGGGTTGAGTACGAGTATTATTTTCAAACGTGGATATGGGAACGAGTACTATATGACCATACCCAGACCCTACCCATTGCCATCCCTACGTATGTCTGATGTATGGAAAACCGCAAGTGTACGGTTGTCGTCAAGTAATAAATATCGAATCACAGGGACTACGTGTTTGACCTAGAATTACTAGTATTTTAATTTGAATTTTAAAACAGATTGAATTTTTGTTTTGAGATGATAAGATCAGATTTGATGGTAAAAGAGATAGTAATGCAATTAATGAATAAGATAAAACTTTAAGATAAGATAAGGAGATTTCCGGGAATCTAGGGTTCGCACAAAGAGTTCCAACAATATTGAATTATTATTTTCATTAATTAATTCTATTCCATCTTGAAGGTAGTCTTAACCTAATTTAATCCTTGCACCTTCTCAGGCTACGAGGACGTGTTTAATTAAAATTAATCTCTACTCTCGTGGTAATTACGTTCAATTAAACCCATTAAGATCTTTGTTAATCTATTGCTCCTCGAAAGCTTAAATCAACTCTCGTGATTTAACACTAAAGTCTGTTCCTTTAGGTTTCGATAATTAGGTTCTCCTCTCAGTTCATCCCTAATTATCTATGATTATGAAAATTAAGATTAATTGTTTATCATAATTATAATCAAGTTCTCCTCTCAGTTCATCCTTAATTAATGTTATTATGAAAACAATAATATTAAAGTTCATATATAAAATATAAAAGAACAGATCAAGAATTGGAATAAAATTAAGAAACTGAATAATGCATTAATAAAGAGGTTCTCAGAGGCTAAGCCCTGATCCCAGAAAAAGGGAAACTACTCACAGGAGTTCATAGTAGTTCTCCAAGAAAAGAAGAATAAAAGAAAAAGCAAACCTTAGAGTCGATGGCACAGGCGCCCAACCTTCTCCAAGTGTCAAAAACTAAAAAAAAACTGTCTCCGAAACAAAAGTCCCCGTTCTAGGCTAACCTCATCTAATTTATAACCTAAAAGGGTAAAAAGGTAAAACTACCAAGATAAAAATTACAAAGATAAAATAAAAATAAAACATAAAACTTAAAAAGCTGGGACGCGAAGTGAATCACGGCCGTGACTGAGAATCACGACCGTGATCTTCTCTGGAGCACATCTATGAAGGGTCAGTGGCGTTCACGGGTGTGATTGGGAGTCACGGCCGTGATTTTCTCTGGTGAATCACGGGCGTGATTTAGAATCACGGCCGTGATTTTCCCTATAGCTCAACATTTCCTCTTTAATTCTTAAATCTTGATCCTGCTCAGAGAAAACACAACACATACCAAGAAAAGCATAAAATAGGAAAATGATATAAAAATTTATTAAAAAACATGAAAGATATGCATGATTATGCTATGAATTCTTGTGAATTAAAGTGCTAAAATACGAGTAAAATACACAACATCAAATAACCCCAAACTTGAACTTTTGTTTGTCCTCAAACAATAATTAGCACTTTGAAAAAAAAATCATCAAGAATTAACTGAGCATTTAAAATCTTCACTCTTAGTCTCACAAGGTCCAATTAGAATCTTAATCTTTCATTACTAGCGCCAACTCTTAGTTTCTAAGAGTTTCATGATGTCAAATCTTGTAAAGCTCATTAGTCAAACGAAGATAATTTAACAGAAATAATTTTTCAATGCTTGTGACACAAATAGGGGTAATATTTTTATTTTTGTTTTTGTCTCACCTAAAACATTTCCCCAGTAGCCAATCAGTGTAGAGAGGATGATAATTTCAAGAACACGTAGCCTCAAAGGGGGTCTAGCTATTTTACTAAACAATTCCCCAGTAGCTAATTAGTTCCCTTAGTTTTCTAAGGTTAAGAATATTCTCCCTCTAACCTATGACCTCAAAGGGGTGCTAGGTGATTTTTTTTTTTTTTTTTTATTACCCCCCAAAAGCTTTTAAGCACGAATTAAAAAGAATTTATCTTCAAGAGACTATTTTTATAATTCTCGATCATTTCAAGCCTCAATACTAAGAACCAAGTGCTAGCCACAAAACCAGCTAATTTTTCAACCTTTTGTTCTGAGACTTCAAGATTCAATTCATCACATTCAGTTTTTTCAAAGACGAACAATTTCATTAAAAATATTTACTTTTCAAACACAAATTCAAGCTGGGATTAACTGAATATGTATATATGCATGATTTTTTTTTTTATTTTTTTATTTTTTTATTTTTTTTATTTTTTTACTTTGCATGAATGAATGAAATGCGTACATCCTCCTAACCCCAAACTTAAAGATTTGCTTGTCCCGAAGCAAAGAGCTAATGAATGCATGATAGATTATTTTGACAAAATTATAAAATGCATGAATATGCAACCAACCCACAACAGAAAGGAATGCTTGTCCCTAAGCATCAGAGTAAAATAAGGAATAAGAAAGAGCTCACTGTGGTGGAAAATCATCTGGATACCGTTGAATGTGCCATTGATACATTTGATCAACCATGTAATTATAATGCTGCTGGCGTTCATCCATTTGTTTCAGCCGGTTATCCATTGATTGAATAGCTGCCAGGATAGCAGCATTGTCCACCTCAGGTCCAGGATGTAGAGGGGGTTGTTCAGGAGCTGCTTCCTCATCTGCAGGAGCCGCTTCCTCAGCTGCTGGAGGTAGGTCCTCTAATGGCTCCAGTGGAAACTGCCGTGTAGCCCGGTTCTTCACGGTGTATGTTGGATTTGGTAACTGGTGGTGCACTCCCGACTGGGTTACTACAAAGTAGTATTTATCATCTTCATCTTTCGCAATGCAGTTCATAGAAGAGCAGGTAGCAAAATTAATAGTACGGCTTCCAGGGAGTGGTTCTAACTGGTCCAGCCAAGCGTGATAGCCAAGGTGTTTGGCTATAGTGGTAATGAGGCCGCCATTCACAATCGCACTGTGGCTGGTATTGGAAATACTCTGGAACTGTCGTGCCAAATGACTGCCAGAATCAATAGGCTCCTCTCTGTTTTCCATCATAGCCCATAAAAGTAAAAGGTCGCTCAAATGAACCTTTCCTTCAGAATCACCTCGGGCCAAAACAGTAGAGGCAATAAAGCGGTGCATAATACGGATGGCGGGATGGCGGAAAGCAGAGGAATTACATTTTCCAGCGACCCAATTACTTGTACCTGTCAAACTATACCAAAAAGAACCAGGGTTGAAAGAACTTGGGGTTCTCGTGCTCCCTCCAGTGGGAAATCCAAAAATATTATTGAACTGAGCCAGGGTTAATTCGTGTTCTTGGTTAAACATACGGAAAGAAATCAAACCTTCAGAACAATTTGGCCCAGATAATATTTCCGTGTGGAGAGAGCTCAAGAACTCAAGAACTAGTCGAGGATAAACAACATCATTATGCATGGTAGCAAAGGTTGTCCACCCAATGTTAGTTAACATGAAATTGATATCAGCACGTAAACCCAACTTACGAATAAATGGGAAGTCGAGATACCTGGTAGGATGGATAGTGCGGAAGCGTAATACCTCGTTCCGCTCACGCTGTTCATCGTTCCGATAGAACCTCGGAGGAAGGTGCGGAATTTCACTTGCTTCTTCCTCGTAACTGTGGGTATCGGAAGCGGTGGAGTACGAACCAACGGTACGGGTGCGCTTGGGATCCATGGATGAACGGAAGGAGTGAATGTGGGAGGAAGAGGGAAGAAGAGGAAGAAGAAGTGAGAAGCTAGGGTTTGGGAGAGAAGAAAAGAGAGAATGGGCAGAGTTCGTAAGTTTGAGAGAAGTGAGAATGTAAAAGGAGGGGGAAAAATATATAAGGGAAAGGGGAATTTCAAAAATCACGGGTTGTATCTGTTGAGCGTCAGCAGGGAATCACGGGCGTGATTGGAAATCACGGCCGTGATTCTCTTTGTGAGTTTTCAAAAATTCAAACAGAGGAGATCACGCCCGTGATTTATAATCACGGTCGTGATTCTCTCTGGGGTTTTCCAAAAATTTTCCAGAGAAGATCACGCCCGTGATTTATAATCACGGTCGTGATTCTCTCTGGGGTTTTCCAAAGCATTTGATCAATAAAAGGTAAGGGAAAGTGATCCTTTCTAGTGGCATTATTTAATTTTCTATAATCAACACACATACGCCACCCAGTCACAGTTCTTGTGGGAATTAATTCATTATTATCATTTTTAACTACTGTCATCCCACCTTTCTTAGGAACCACATGAACTGGACTTACCCAAGGACTATCAGATATAGCATAAATTACCTTAGCATCCAATAATTTCAAAATTTCTTTCTTTACCTCTTCTTTCATCTTGGGATTTAGTCTTCTTTGAGCTTCAACAGAAGGTTTGGATCCTTCCTCCAAGAAGATGCGATGCATACAAAATGAAGAACTAATTCCCTTTATATCAGCCATAGTATATCCAATAACTTTTCTAAATTTTCTCAACTCATTGAGAAGTTTTTCAGTTTCTTTTTCATTTAAAGCTGAATTTACTATGACTGGATAAGTGGAATTAGCCCCCAAAAACTCATACCTTAAAGATGAAGGAAGTGGTTTAAGTTCTAACTTTGGAGAGTTTTCTTCTTGCCAATCTGTTGAAGACTCAAGAAGACTTTCTACTAGAGGATCTTTTTCTTTACACGGGGGACTTGAATCGATCAAGCAAGCATAATTAGGTTGAATCCCCTCAAGATCTATGTGCTTTCCTCCAACTAGAAAATTCTCCAAGGGATCCCTCAAAATAGATCTCATGACTTCTTCCTCCATGTCTTTAGGCAATATATCAACCCTGCAGCAAATATTTTCAAGAGAAGGTTGTCTAACAGATTTAGCAATATTAAATTCCATTGTTTCATCATTAATGGATAAGGACAATTTTCCATGTTTGACATCTACTATCACGCCTGCTGTAGCCAAAAATGGTCTACCTAGTATGATTGGTATTTGTTTGTCCTCTTCCATTTCTAAAACAAAAAAATCTCCCGGAATTAAAAATTTACCTATCTTAACTGGAACATCTTCTAAAATTCCTATGGGATATTTTATAGATCTATCTGCTAACTGGATTGACATTGCTGTAGGCTTTAATTCTCCCATATCTAATTTCTTGCAAATTGATAAAGGCATTAAACTGATACTTGCCCCAAGGTCACATAAGGCTTTTTCAAACCTTAGATTTCCAATGAGACAAGGTATAGAGAAACTACCAGGATCCTTAAGTTTTTTGGGCAAATTATGATGGATCAATGTAACAGTCTCTCTATCATCCAATTTCCTTCGGTTAGCTAAAAGATCCTTAAGAAATTTAGCATATGTAGGCATCTGTTGTAGAGCTTCTACAAATGGAATGTTTACATACACTTGTTTGATCATATTTAAAAATTTTTCAAATTGTCTATCAAGTTTAGTCCTTGCTAACCTTTGAGGAAAAGGAATTGGAGGGTGATAAACAGTTTGAGGCTTTGATGAAGATACTTTTTCTTTTTCTAATCTCTCTTTTTCAGGTTTTTCAACCATAGGAGAAGCGTCTTCATCAATCTCAATATTATCATTTTGATTAGACACAGGTCTGTCTAATTTCTTCCCACTCCTTAAAGTAACAGCATTAACATTTTCAGCTGGGTTTGCAACTGTTTTACCTGGGAACTTACCTGGAGAATTGTTTGAACTAGGCATCAACTGTGCAATTTGATTTTCCAGCATCTTGTTGTGGAGAGTAATATTCTCAACCTTGACAGCAAGGTTTTGAATAGAATTTGCCATTGAATCATTGGTCTGTTTTTGATTAGTGACAAAATTCTCCATAAGGTTTTCTAATCTTGAAACACTTTGTTGAATTGAGGGTGTCTGTACTGGATTTCCTTCCCCATTAATGAAGTGATTGGACGGACGGAAATTAGGTTGCTGATTGCTAGTTCCTTGAACTGGGTTATTCTTCCAAGAAAAGTTAGGATGATTCTTCCAACCAGGGTTGTATGTGTTGGAATATGGATTACTCTTCTCTCTTCGAGGAGTGTCATAGAAATTATGAGAAGCTGCCACCTGTTCAGTAGTATCTTCTTTTTCTCCAGTAAAAATTGAGGTACAATCTACTGCAGTGTGCCCTTGTTCCCTACAAAGGTCACATACTTGATTTGTAGCCACTGAATTAACCTTAGCTTTTTCCATCTTGTCTAATCTTTGATTAAGAGTATCAAATTTTGCTAAGAGTAACTCAATATTGTTCACTTCATATCGCCCCGGAGTTTCTTTCCTTGCTGTGACTTCTCTTTCACTGTATTGGCTGTGATTTGAGGCTACATTTTCCAAAATAATCATGCAGTCATTAATAGGTTTCCCCATGAAAGATCCTCCAGCTGCTGAGTCTAATATCATGGTGCTTTGTTGGTCCAATCCTTCAAAGAAAAATTGGATGGTAAGCCAACGGTTGAAGCCATGTTGTGGGCATGCTTGAAGATATCCTTTGAACCGCTCCCATGCTTCATAAATAGTCTCTCCAGTGCCTTGTTGGAAATTAGTGATTTTCTTCCTCAATTCTTTAGTTTTAGAAGGAGGAAAGAATTTCTCTAGAAAAGCTCTTTCACATAATTCCCAAGTTGCTATCTTTTCTCTAGGCACTGTTCTTAGCCACACCTTTGCCTTATCTCTCAAGGTGAGTGAGAATAAGCGGAGTCGCATTCCATCAGAAACTTCATCATCAAATTGCTGGGTCTCACAGATTTCCAAGAACCCCTCTAAGTGGTCATTAGGATCTTCTGATGGTAGTCCTCCAAAGGTGTTCTGTTTGAGCATATTCACCAGAGAAGCTGGTACAGTAGCTCCAGTTTGCATCTCCCCTCCAGGTATCCCACGAGCTACGGGTGCAGAGTAATCCCGAAGCGGTAAATTATCTCGTTGTGCAGCCATGTCAAATTCTCTAGAAAGGTTTCTTTTCCTTCTCAGGAGAGTTCTTTCAATCTCAGGATCAAGTGGTGTTGGTTTCCCAAGACGTAGAGATCTCTTTTGCATTAACCCTAAGGCACTGCAAAAAAAAAACAAAGTGACCCGTGAAATCTGAATTGGAGAAGTAAATACTAACAAACAAAAAAAAAATTTATTTATTTATTTAATTTTTTTTTTTTAAATTCGAATTAAAATAATTGTAATTTAAATCAAGAGACGTAGTCCCCGGCAACGGCGCCAAAAACTTGATGTATGGAAAACCGCAAGTGTACGGTTGTCGTCAAGTAATAAATATCGAATCACAGGGACTACGTGTTTGACCTAGAATTACTAGTATTTTAATTTGAATTTTAAAACAGATTGAATTTTTGTTTTGAGATGATAAGATCAGATTTGATGGTAAAAGAGATAGTAATGCAATTAATGAATAAGATAAAACTTTAAGATAAGATAAGGAGATTTCCGGGAATCTAGGGTTCGCACAAAGAGTTCCAACAATATTGAATTATTATTTTCATTAATTAATTCTATTCCATCTTGAAGGTAGTCTTAACCTAATTTAATCCTTGCACCTTCTCAGGCTACGAGGACGTGTTTAATTAAAATTAATCTCTACTCTCGTGGTAATTACGTTCAATTAAACCCATTAAGATCTTTGTTAATCTATTGCTCCTCGAAAGCTTAAATCAACTCTCGTGATTTAACACTAAAGTCTGTTCCTTTAGGTTCCGATAATTAGGTTCTCCTCTCAGTTCATCCCTAATTATCTATGATTATGAAAATTAAGATTAATTGTTTATCATAATTATAATCAAGTTCTCCTCTCAGTTCATCCTTAATTAATGTTATTATGAAAACAATAATATTAAAGTTCATATATAAAATATAAAAGAACAGATCAAGAATTGGAATAAAATTAAGAAACTGAATAATGCATTAATAAAGAGGTTCTCAGAGGCTAAGCCCTGATCCCAGAAAAAGGGAAACTACTCACAGGAGTTCATAGTAGTTCTCCAAGAAAAGAAGAATAAAAGAAAAGCAAACCTTAGAGTCGATGGCACAGGCGCCCAACCTTCTCCAAGTGTCAAAAACTAAAAAAAAACTGTCTCCGAAACAAAAGTCCCCGTTCTAGGCTAACCTCATCTAATTTATAACCTAAAAGGGTAAAAAGGTAAAACTACCAAGATAAAAATTACAAAGATAAAATAAAAATAAAACATAAAACTTAAAAAGCTGGGACGCGAAGTGAATCACGGCCGTGACTGAGAATCACGACCGTGATCTTCTCTGGAGCACATCTATGAAGGGTCAGTGGCGTTCACGGGTGTGATTGGGAGTCACGGCCGTGATTTTCTCTGGTGAATCACGGGCGTGATTTAGAATCACGGCCGTGATTTTCCCTATAGCTCAGCATTTCCTCTTTAATTCTTAAATCTTGATCCTGCTCAGAGAAAACACAACACATACCAAGAAAAGCATAAAATAGGAAAATGATATAAAAATTTATTAAAAACATGAAAGATATGCATGATTATGCTATGAATTCTTGTGAATTAAAGTGCTAAAATACGAGTAAAATACACAACATCAATGTCATGGTTCGATAATGATTTGATGGTGAATGACTTGATAAACTCAATAACACATGTTAAGATAAGATGTTATATCATCTAAAAAAACGTGGATGAATTATTGTCCACTATACATGTTTACAATATGAAAGAGAGTGAATTGATAAACTCAATAATACTAGTTAAGATAGGATTTGATGTGTTAGAAAAGATGGCCTAACTAAAAGGGGGATGAATTGGTAGCTTAAAGATTTCTTGCACGACTTACTTGGTTTTGAAATTTTTTTTCTAAATCTTTCTAAAAAAGTATATTGATCTATAGTTGTATATAAGATACTAAGTTTAGATTTAATGCAAGACTAAATTCATTCAATTCTATATGCATTGCTTATGCCTCACAACACATAGCAACAAGCATAGAAACAAAATTGCAAGAATGTAAAGTTAAGGATGAGTTGAGAGAAAAAATACACAACCAATTTATACTGATTCAACCACATTCACTTGTAACCTACATCCAATGCCCAATCAACCCGATTGAAAATTTTCACTAATCTTTAATATAAAAAATTTTACAATCACAAATCACATGCAATACACTTCTACACTATTAAAGAAACCACTTCTTGCACCCAAGAAGCATTCTGTAGGACCCCACTACAAAATTCTTCCTTTTTAAGAAACCTACTTAAGAAAAAAAAATCAATACAGAAGTTAAGGAAAGAATTCACATGATGTACAAAACATATTAGTGTAGGTGAATCAACCAAGTAGTTTATCCTTTCACTCCATGAACATGATGATCAATTCAATTATTGAAATCTTTCTTGAGGTTACCACAAAAGTTAAAGAACCTCTTCTTGCAAAGAAAAATGTTTTTAGAGAGTGTTTTCGAGAAAGAAATTACAAAGATTCAAGTCTTTATATTTTAAGTGTGAAAAATGATATATATAAGTTTTTTGACTGAAATAATTAATTATTTACATAGATAATTGATTATTTTGTTATTAACCAAGATTATTTTGCTAAATAATCGTTTATTACAACTACTCCTCAGGTTTTGAAAAATATAGCAAAAAATCAATTATTACTTAAGATAATAGATTATTTAAAGTGAAAACTTAATATCTCTATTTTTCATATCATTTTTCTATACAATTTAATTCTAAAACTTATTTTAATCATCAATCATCATCTAGATAAAGATAAAAGGTTAAGTTATTTACCAAATACAAAACACACAAGCAATAAAGCTTCAAACACTCAAAACAAAATAAGATATAACTAGTACTCTTTTATTTCAAGAGACTTAAAATACAAAATAAAATATAAGTTGTACTCTTATCTTTCAAGAGACTTATTTATAATCATCAAAATCAACTAAGACCATGTCTTCATCTTGATCTTGATCAATAATATCTTCTAAAAAAATATTTTTTTACTCATATATACTATTCTTATCATATTGTACCTGTCTGATGGGCACACTAAGTCTTCTAGTATTCCGAATGGCCGAACGAGAGCTCCCATCCAATATGCTGGTGAAGGGGTTGGTACCTGTAAAAGGTACTCCAACGCTCTAGTCAGGACAAGCACAAATATCTAGGGTAATTAATGAATAGTGACGTTACCTCGTGACCTGAGCTATTTATACTGACATTTATGGGCCCAGGACCCCATGGGCCCTGCAACATATTTACCGTATTAGGCAATACGCTTTAATCAGTTTATCAGTGTAATTAACCCAAAATTATTGATTAAGAGTAATAAGTGAGTGTAGGCCGATCCTGGTGACCGATTGGCGTTCGGCTATTAGATTCGGCCGTTCGGCGGCCGACAGGGTGGTGGTCGAACGCCCCTACCTGTACACTGCCCCCCAGCCTTGAAGAAAGGTGATTCTTTCTTTAAGGGTAGAATGGAGGCAGTTTCTAGGGGTAAGGTGAACGGTTGCATAATTCTATCCGTTGGATTTCATGGATCGAACGGTTACATTTTCAAAACTTGAATTTTCCCGCCCCTTTTTTGAGGTTATAAATAGCTGAGTGGTAGGGCCATTCACACGTATTGCTTTCAGCCAAATTGTAGTAGCCGAAGGTCTTCGAAACCGACTCGACGAATGATTGTGGTTATTCTTTAAAGAATTTGGTAAGTTTTTATTGCCATGGCTAACACTTCTGCAAGCTCTTCGGCCAGCAGCTCTCGGCCATCGTCGTCTGAGGGGTCTTCGTCCAGTGATTCAAGCCGTCCGAGTACGGTCCGGTCTCCCGTTCATGCCGAAAGGCCGGATGGAAGTGCTTCGTCTTCGGGAGAAACTTCTACTAGTGGGAGTCAAGAGATCCAGGGGAAAACGAAGCGTGTATCGAATCGGCAGCGGTATGGTCCATCCAATGTGTCTCTGGCTACGAGTGGGTGAATGGGGAGGTAACCTCCTACTACTCGCGTTACCGAGACACAAGCATGATCACTAACCTGTTGGACTATACCAACTGCTTAACTTTTGACGCCAAGGAGGAGCCATACCCGATTGGAATTCGATCGTGCCGAAATAACGCCTTTCCGAATCCCGATATGGTTTGCCTTGACCAAAGTGGTGCAAAGATGGAGTCATTCTACATATATGACTGCCTCGTTCGGGATCTCAAGGTGAAGCTGCCATTCGACGAGTTTACCATGGGGGTGTTGAGGGTGTTGAATGTCGCCCTGACCCAATTGCACCCGAACAGCTGGGCACAATTGCAGGGTTTCAAGCATCTGTGTAGGTGCCTTTACATTAAGCCCTCTCCCCTCCTTTTTTTGTATTTCTACTCATCCAGGCCTTCTATATTGGCGAAGTGGCTCTCCTTAAGCCGAGTGGGTGATCGGAAGCTACTGGACAGTTTCACTTCATCGTACAAGAACTTCAACGTTGGATTTTTCCGAGTGACTATCAGGCCGAATGGACGTCACTTTTTCTTTGGTGAGGACGAGAAGAGTCTATTTCCGCTGTACTGGACCCGCGCCCCTCGGCCTTACGACGTGGTACCGAAGAAGATGCTGTCGGCCGAAGAGCGAAAGGACCTGAAGTTATTACTTCGTCTTCCTCGGCGCTTGCCGACTAGGTCTTTAATTAACTTGGTTGAATCTCCACGTTGGTGGGGCAATCTGATAGGTATGCTATCTGTCCCGTTTCGATTGTAAGCTTAATTCCTATTGATGTTTACTTAACTCTTTTTTGCAGGAATTATGGTTGCCAGTGGTGCCGATGAGCTTAACATTCGCAACATACTTGCTGCGCGGGTAGCGAAAGTCAAGCAAGCTGGGGGTGTTGGTACTTCGGCTGTTGCACGCTCCCCCCGACCGGACCATGATGACCGAGTGCCTCCTTCTCCTGAATGCAAAAAAAAAGAAGGGGAAAAAGGGGAAAGAGGTCGATCAGGAGCGTCAGAAGAGGAAGGGTATCGAGGAGCGCCCAGAGGATCCAAAGAAAGCCAGGTCAGTGCCCGAGGCATCTCCCAACCGGACCGTGATTGTGGTGTGTCGCCACCCGCCGAAACGGACCTTGGCATTCGCGACGATGGTTGGACTCTTTTTATGTTTTGAAAGATGATGGATTGTTAGAACGACTTATTCTCAAACTGAGACCTCATCGAACTAACAATTTTATTAAATGATTCACCAATCCATATTAATCCCAAGCGGGACCCTCCATGGATTAGTGGTTTTCGCAAAAAGAAGGGTTCTTGGAGTCGCCACCAATGTTTTACTCAAAACATTGGAAAAAGAGATAAGGCAATTGATTTCAAAAATCAACTTTGGCCATTACAACCAGAGTCGGGTAAGGGAGTCGGTTACGTGCGAGGAAGGTGTTAGCACCCCACAACGCCCCTTTCGGGTTCCCTATGACGGATTATTTTATTAATAATAGTGTAAAATTACTAAATTACCCCTATTTATTATAAACGACTATGAATAAGATATCTACATGATGAATAAATTAAACATGCGATGCAACAATCAGAAAGCAGTAAAAGGAAGGATTTTGAAGAAGAAACCTTTGAAGCGTGCTTTTATATATTCAAATGTTAGGAGGCTTTTTGGCGCTCCCTCCCACTACACGCTCGCTCGCTCCTTCCCTAAAAATTAATCTTTACTATGGAAATCAAAAAGATTTCCCTTCGACTAGTTCGAATTCTCAAGCTAAATGCTCAAAACTCAAGAACTTCGTCGGATCGGCTCTCGGAGAGAATTCTAGGGTAGAACACTGCTCAAAAACCCCAGAATACTCAAGAAGAGAGTCCAAGAAGTGTGGAAAAGTGTGGAATGACGTCCAAATGACGTCCTATATATAGGAGTGAGGCGCAGTACGGCCTCTGACATCAATACGGCCCGTACTGAAGATTTGAACTACAGTACGGCCGTATTGAATTCAGTACGGCCGTATTGGTTTCAGTACGGCCGTACTGATGTTCAAAAACTTCAGTATGGCCGTATTGGTTTCAGTACGGCCGTATTGTAGTTCAAATTGTTCAGTACGGCCGTACTGAACTTCTAGGAGGCCGTATTGAGCTTCAATCCTCCCACATCCTTATTTTAAGCTACTCTAAGACCTCTAAACCTACAGATAATCATCCTAGGGTCTTCCAGGAGTCCTTCTGGCTGACTTTCCTTCGGTCTTCGAGAGTCTTCGAGTCTTATTTCCGACCCGGACAATTTTAGGGGTCTACATGGTGCCGCCTCAGTTAATGTCTCGGGCCTTTCTGAGTGATGATGTATCGCCTGATACTCTGATTTGGTCTGATGCTGTGTCACCCTTCGGGCACGAGTTCTTGGCCAGCCTGGACGCAAGAACCAAGTGGAAACATTTATGCAAGGTGCAAGCATGTTCATTGGCCCTGGCTCATCATCTAGCAATGGAGCCTATCGGCGAGGTGATGCATCTGAAAAAAGATATTGAAGAGGCCGAGAAGGCTACAGTCGAAGCTATTTCGGTTACTAAACAAGTGACGACCAAGAATCATGATTTGGCTGCCGAGCTGGATTCCGTTAGGCGGGAGAATGACACTCTTCGTCTGAACCTACAAAAGGCGGCCAATGAAGAGCGTCGGCGTCTAGAGGTAGCCCAAGAAGAGTACAATCGCCTAAAAGAGCAAGCAAAGGAGAAGATTGTTGCTCAGCATGAGGCTGGGTTCAGACATGTCGTTCGGCAGGCTAAGCATTTCGGCTAAATCCATGAAGATTTCGAGTTCGACATGACCCAGGATTTTTATCAAGGGTCATTTATGTCGTTTGCTGAGATGCCCGAGGGGGCGAACCCAGACGACTCGGAGCCGAGAGCTGCCCCCCAGGCGGAAGAGGATGCTGATGCTTCGTCTGGTGAAGAGGAAGATCAAGAGAATGCCAATCCCAAACAAGAGGGGGAAACCGAAACTAACAATCGGGATGACCCCGTCAGTAATCCGGAGGATTAGTTTTAGTATTTCGCGAGGTATACAGGAGTGCCTCGGTTTTGTAGAAAGGGGGCCGATAGAGCCTCCACCACTTTTAATGAAATGGTATTTTCTCTTTTGAACCATGTTGTGTATTTTTGAAGGAGTACTGATTTGGATCGTCTCTGTCACCTTAAGACTTAACGAATTTATGTTGAGAACACTTGATTAATACAAACCATTCCGAAAGAATTGTTTAAATAGATTCGTTCTTAGCAAAACCGAGTGGGGTTCACTTCGGCAATGCTTTGCTTTCTTAGCAAGACTGAGTGGGAGTCACTCGGAAATGCTTTGCTTTCTTAGCAAAATCGAGTGAACTCACTCGGCAATGCCGTGCTTTCTTAGCAAAACCGAGTGGGAGTCACTCGGCAATGCTTTGCTTTCTTAGCAAAACCGAGTGGGAGTCACTCGGCAATGCTTTGCTTTCCTAGCAAAATCGAGTGGAATTCACTCGGAAATGCTTTGCTTTCCTAGCAAAACCGAGTGGGAGTCACTCGACAATGCTTTGCTTTCTTAGCAAAACCGAGTGGGAGTCACTCGGAAATGCTTTGCTTTCTTAGCAAAATCGAGTGGAATTCACTCAGCAATGTTGTGCTTTCTTGGCAAAACTGAGTGGAATTCACTCGGAAATGCTTTGCTTTCTCCTTGGCCGAGTTGATCAACTCGGGAGGGAAACCTTTTTATGATTCGCGAGGGTGCATCCTTGGCCTAGTTGATCAACTCGGGGGGGAAACCCTTTTGTGATGTTTGAAGGCACGTCCTTGGCCAAGTTGATTAACTCGGGAGGGAAACCTTTTTGTGATGTTTGAAGACACGTCCTTGGCCGAGTTGATCAACTCGGGAGGGAAACCTTTTTATGATTTGGGAGGGTGCATCCTTGGCCGAGTTGATCAACTCGGGAGGGAAACCCTTTTGTGATGTTTGAAGGAACGTCCTTGGCCGAGTTGTTTAACTCGGGAGGGAAACCTTTTTGTGATGTTTGAAGGCACGTCCTTGGCTGAGTTGATCAACTCGGGAGGGAAACCTTTTTACGCGTTTGCAAAGGTACATCCTTGGCCGAGTTGATCAACTCGGGAGGGAAACCTTTTTATGATTCACGAGGGTGCATCCTTGGCCGAGTTGATCAACTCGGGAGGGAAACCCTTTTGTGATGTTTGAAGGCACGTCCTTGGCCGAGTTGATCAACTCGAGAGGGAAACCTTTTTATGATTCGCGAGGGTGCATCCTTGGCCCAGTTGATCAACTCGGGAGGGAAACCCTTTAGTATGATATTCCGAAGCTGAAAAGCAAATAGAGAGAAAAAGACGATCTGATTGATATTTTATTAATTGGTGCCTCGTTAAAAACCTTGTCGGCCAAAACCCCTTTTCACTTTTTTATAAGGGGAGAAAAGACCGATCAAGGAAAAAAGTGCACCCTGTGTTTACACATGAACATGTTTACAAAAATCAACTATAGTATGTCTTCAAATGAGAAGAGTTCCATGTTCTTGGAATGACTTTGCCTGAAAGTTCTTCGAGCTTATATGCGCCATTGTCAAGGTTGTGTCGGACCCGGAATGGGCCGTCCCAGTTTGCTGCCAATTTTCCTTCTCTCGGATTACGCCTTGCTGTCCCTTGCACCCTCCACACTAAATCTCCTGCTTTGAAGTTTCTTCTAACGAGGTTAGAATTGAACCTCCTTGTCATCCTCTGTTTGCATGCTTCAGCTATAACTTGAGCCCGATTGTGTACTTCGTCGACTAAGTCAATTTCTGCTCGGAGAGAGGCATCATTGGAAGTTTCGTCGAAGTGTGTTCGCCGAAAAGAGGGCTCCCCAACTTCGACTAGTATCACTGCGTCAATGCCGTACGTTAGGCGAAATGGTGTCTCTTGGGTTGTGGATTGGGGGTGCACCGATACGCCCATAAGACTTCCGAAAGTTCTTCGGCCCATGCACCCTTGGCTGTCCCCAAGCGCTTCTTTAATTCCGAGAGGATGATTTTGTTAGCGGCCTCGGCTTGGCCGTTTGACTAGGGATGCTCGACTGATGTGACTCGGTGTTTGATCCCCAAATCTTGAAGGAACTTGTTAAGTTTGTGATCTGTGAACTGAAGTCCGTTATCGGTGACGATGGCATAGGGGATCCCGAATCGTGTGATGATGTTCTTCCAAAAGAACTTTTGGACGTTGCTTGCTGTGATTGTGGCCAGAGGCTCGGCCTCGATCCACTTGGTGAAATAATCCACCGCGACTAGCAGAAATTTGCATTGTCCCTTAGCAATTGGGAATGGTCCCAGTATGTCCATGCCCCATAGAGCAAAGGGCCACGGCGAAATGATACTGTGAAGCTGTTCGGCTGATGTGTGTATCAAGTTACCATGCTTTTGACACTGAATGCATTTTTTAAAAAACTCCATGCACTCAGTTTTGAGTGTCGGCCAATAATAGCCGGCCCGAAGTATTTTTGCTGCTAAGGTTCGTCCCCCCGAATGAGAACCGCAGATTCCTTCATGAACTTCCCTCAACACGTAATTCGCCTCTTCGAGGTTTAGACACTTCAGTAACGGAGATGAGAAACCCCGTCGATAGAGTTCTACTCCCACCACCGAATACCTTGCAGCTTGGGTTCTCAATTTTCTGGCTGACGAAGGGCATGCTGGCTTAATGCCTTCGGTGATGAAGCGAAGTATATCGGTCATCCAGTTTGTTGATTGCTCAGAGATTGCTAGACAATCAGTGGTATCAATGCTTGGGGCTGAAAGTTCCAAGTGAAGGGTGATTCAAAGTTGCCTAGGTTTACGATTGCTGGTTGCCAATCGTGCTAATTGGTTGGCCCTTTCATTATTTTCCCGAGGGGTATGCTTTACTGTTACTTGATCAAAATGTTGGCATATGTTTTGAAAGGTGTGGTAGTACTTTAACAGCTGTTCGTCTTTAACCTGAAAGTTCTCGTTTACTTGTTCTGCGACAACTTTGGAATCGGTCCAACACAGTAGCTTCCGAACACCTACTTCTCGAGCTAGCCTTAATCCTGCCAGCAGCACCTCATATTCTGCCTGGTTATTAGAAGCTTTGAAAGCAAACCGAAGAGATTGTTTGAGCGCTAAGCCTGTCGGTCCTTCGAGGATTATACCGGCCCCGCTACCTTGGCGGTCGGACGAACCGTCAACATGAATTACCCATTGATTACTTTCGAAATGGCCGGCTGGTTGTAACTCATTGACAAAATCGACTAGGCATTGCGATTTGATCGGGCCTCTTGGTTCAAACGATATGTCAAACTCAGATAACTCCACCGACCAGGCCATCATTCGTCCTGCTAACTCGGGTTTTCTCAGAACTTTGGTGATCGGACAGTCGGTTCGCACTATGATTTTATGGCTGTGGAAATACTGTCGCAGACGTCGTGCCGTGTGGACCAAACCTAGCACCATCTTCTCGAGAAACTGGTATCTCCTTTCGGAGTCTTGAAGCATCCGGCTGACAAAATAGATAGGCTTTTGCGACTCTGTTTCTTGTACTAGGACGACACTGATTGCCTCATTGGAGACACACAAATAAACCACCATGTCTAAGCTCGGATCGGGTTTTGAAAGTATGGGGGCGAGCCGAGGCGATGCTTGAGGGACCGAAATGATTCTTCACATTCATTCATCCAGCTGAACTGACTGGCCTTCTTTAACAATCCAATGATAGGTTTCGCTGTTTCGGCGAGGCAGGGAAGGAACCGAGAAAGAGAAGTAAGCCGCCCGGATAGAACTTGGACTTCTTTGATGTTACGTGGGCTTCTCATACTGATCACTGAGTGGCACTTGTCGGGATTGGCCTCAATTCCTCTGGCCGACAACATGAATCCAAGGAACTTTCCCCCGGCAATGCCGAAAACACATTTTTCGGGATACAACCTCATGTCGTGTTTTTTAAGTTGTTGAAAAACCTCGGTCAGATCAGCCTTATAATTGCAAGATCGTTGAACTTAACGACCATGGCGTCGACATAAACCTCCAGATTTTTGCCGATTTGTTGCGTGAATACTTTGTTCATCAACCGCTGATAGGTTGCTCCTGCGTTTTTTAGACTGAACGGCATCACTCTGTAACAATAGTTGGCCGATTCAGTGATGAAAGCTATTTTCTCCTCGTCACACGGGTGCATTCGGATTTGATTGTACCCCGAGTAGGCGTCCAAGAAAGTCAACAGCTTATGGCTTGATGCCCCGTCGACCAATCGGTCTATATTCGGCAATGGGTAGGCATCTTTAGGGCAGGCTTTGTTGAGGTTGGTATAATTTGTGCACATGCGCCATTTTCCATTAGGTTTCTTGACCATTACTACGTTTGCCAACCAAGTAGTATACTGTACTTCCCGAATGAACCCAGCTTGTAGCAACTTATCGACTTCTGACTCAACAGCCGTTTTCCTCTCGGTACCCATCTTCCTTTTTCGCTGAGCTACCGGTTTGGCTGCTGAACATTGATAATCTGTGACACATGAATTTAGGGTCTATGCCTGGCATGTCCGAGGGCGTCCAGGCGAATAAATCTTTGTTCAGGATAATGACTTGGCTCAAAGCATCTCTCTCGTCTTTGGATAAGCCAATTCCAATGTAAGTGACTTGGGATGATTGTGAACCGATCTGTAGGGGGACCTTTTCTTCTATCGGTTCGGCTTGTTCATCATTTAATCTTGGGTCGAGATCCCACGCGGGAGTCATTTCCGTGGACTGAGGGATTATCGCGTGCACATGTTTTGACTTTTTCTGCTTTTCTTCCACTGGCGGCAGCCTTAAACTAGCAAAGTAACACTCCCGAGCTGCCTTCTGATCGGCATGTATGGTGAGTATGCTCCCTCTGTCCGAATGGAATTTCATGGCTAGATGAGGTGTTGAAACAATATCCCCTAGTATATTCAGCGATGGGCGACCGAGTAGGATATTATAAGACGTGTTGGCCTGAACAACAATGTATTTCACCTGTATGTCCCGATGTTCTTTTTCATCAAAGAAAAACTGAGTGGAAAGTTTGATGGATCCTCTGGTGTTGACCCTCTCACCTGCGAAACCTACAAGTGGCTCGTTGTATGGAGTCAGTTCTTCCTCGGGATTGTCGAGCTGCTTGAAAGTATTCCAATACAGAATGTCAGCTGAGCTACCTTGATCTATCAGTGTTTTCTTTACAATGCAATTACGTATCTCTACACTGATAACCATAGGGTCGTCTTGGATTGAGTCAATGCCTTGAAAATCCTTGTCGATAAATGTGATGGCAGGCATCCACCGACTTTGGTATCGTTCAACAGTATTGACCAACCTGACCACTCGCAAATGTCTCCTCTGGGCTGATGAAGTGGATCCTCCCCCGGCAAAGCCACCTGCAATCGTATTGATAACACGCTTGTGTGCCGTTTGAGGCTCATCTTTCCGATCTCTCGACTTGCTGCATTCGCGTTGATGTCGATCTGAGCGTTCATATCGGTCTCGCTGTTAGGACTGGTGCGAGGGACGATACCGAGATGTGTTTGGTCGGTCAATGAAATTTTTGAGTTGCCCCTGTTTAATAAGGTCCTCAATCCGATCTTTCAAGGCGGTGCATTCTTCAGTGGAATGTCCGCGGGGGGGAGTTGACGCTCTTTTCGGAACTGCTAACACTTCCGATGCCAGCGCCTGTTCAAGTACTGCAGCTCGACTTGCATTGAGGGGGGTATACTGAGAGTACTTCAGACCCCGATTAGGCCGGTCACAAAGGGTTAATTCCTTTCCTCGCCCCCTGTATGGTTGTTCTGTTTGCTTTTCGGGTTTGCCCGGTTGTTCGGCTCGGGCTTGGTTTTGAAACTCCGCCAATTCTTCCATTTGCATGTATTTGTCAGCCCGCCTTCGTAGGTCATTCATGTCCGAAGGAGGCTTCTTGCAAATGCTGTTAACAAACGGTCCAGGCTTTAATGCCGTTGTGAGGTGATGGAGTGCCACGGCTGGATTGAGGTCTCGGATCTCCAAGGTTGCTTTGTTGAATCGATCCATAAAGGTTCGAAGAGATTCCTTCTTGTCTTGCCGAAGGCCGACAAGAGATAGAGATCTCAGACTGTGAGGACGACTCGTTGCAAACTGAATGGTGAACTGGGATGACAAAGTGTTGAAGGAATCGATGGAGTTGGGAGGGAGCCGCGTAAACCAACTCAAGGCCCTACCCTTGAGCGATGTGGGAAAAATCCGACACAAGGCAGCATCGTCAGTTGTGCTCAACGTTACCTGTGTCAAGAAAACATCAAGATGTTCATCAGGATCTATGGTACCATCATATTTATCGATAGGCAAAGATTTCCAGTTATCCATCAATGGCAGTTGCATAATGGTAGGGGTGAAGGGGTGACGATGCGTTGCCATGGTTGCCAAGTCTGTTGGACGACCAACCGTAGGTTGGGCCGAGGGTAATTTTTCGGGTGCCACCGAGGCATGTGGGGCCGAGGTGTGAACTTCGTGGGATTGATAGGACCCCTGAGTTTGCATGTTGGTAGCCTGAGTAGGCTTCCACGACGGATCTTGGTTTTTTAGTGCCTCATTTTCAGCTTTTAAGGCCGAAAGCTCCTTTGCATCCTTCTCCCGTTGTTGTTTCATCGCGGCCATCTCTTGTTTCAATAGACGAACGGTCTCAGAGAGATCGGTCTCGTCCACGACCTCAACGTGTTCCTCCTCGGGCTGGTGATCTGCCGTATTCGTTCTCCTTGTTATTGCCATTGTTTTGCTCAATTGATCTTCACAAACGTCTCAGTTCGGCCCCACAGTGGGCGCCAAATGTACCTGTCTGATAGGCACACTAAGTCTTCTAGTATTTCGAATGGCCGAACGAGAGCTCCGATCCAATATGCTGGTGAAGGGATTGGTACCTGCAAAAGGTAACTCCAACGCTCAAGTCAAGACAAGCACAAATATCTAGGGTAATTAATGAACAGTGACGTTACCTCGTGACCTGAGCTATTTATACTGACATTTATGGACCCAGGACCCCATGGGCCCCGCAACATATTTACCGTATTAGGTAATACGCTTTAATCAGTTTATCAGTGTAATTAACCCATAATTATTGATTAAGAGTAATAAGTGAGTGTAGGCCGATCCTGATGACCGATTGGCGTTCGGCTATCAGATTCGGCCGTTCGGCGGCCGACAGGGTGATGGTCGAACGCCCCTACCCGTACACATATCATTAGAAAAATGTGAGATTTTGGACGCACGGAAAAATAAATGCAGATGAAAAAAAGAACAAAAATTCATTAAATTTTGGAGGTGGTGGGTTAGCCATGGAAAAATTGAAATACAGGAGGAAAAACCGTCAAAAATAATCTGTGGCATTATTTTACATGTAAAGGCATTATAAGACCTAAGCTTTTGCAAAGTTGTAACGCTAATTGAACAACTTTTGGCTTTTCCTCCACCGCCAGCCAACATCATCACGTTGCAAAGCCAGTAATAATGTCCCACCAGCATCATTTCAATACACACGAGAGAGCGAACGTGAAAGGAACTTAACGTGTACTTGTGTTATATACAAGACAAATGTTAAAGGCACAGATCTTTTAACCTTTTTGTCATGATTCATTCATGGGTTATTATTCTTCTATTATGATTTGCACCGAGCAATGAACAAGGCATCATTTGTGTGTAATCACTCTCAGTATCTGGAAAGTGGCTTTCGTATCATATTTGCAATCATTCTCGGAGATGTCGTGCTTTGAATTACATCTGGGTTTGTACAAAGCTTTTCTTTCTAGACATTGATTAACTCAATTCGTTGGCTTATTCATGAATTTATCATCATTTCTCACTTTAACAAAAGAGAGAAATAACAAAGCACCAGTACTTGTGTGGGACTGGTCTATACATAGATCTCTGTAGCCAGTGTCTATAAGTACTATTTTTTTTTTATTATTTTAATTTTTACAGTTTCGTGTTCCATGTTATAACGTAATTTATATCTTCGACTTCAATGTGTAGTTGCATAATAATTGTACTTTAGGCCCTATGTTGTAATGCATAATGTAGTTCCATTTTAAATAATCATGTTGACTCATGCAGGGACATTGGAATATACCAATATCATGGCCGTAATAGGTTACTAGCTTTTAGACTTCTCGAGGCACTCAACTTGTAACTGCTACCATAGCTTTGAGTTGGAGAAAATAATTCATGTATAGTGCTGCAAACTATTCCCAGTAGATTCAAGCAAAATAAGGGTATGTTCTATTGTGTCTTCATTTTTATTTACGAAATTATTACTTTATTTTTAATTTTTTTTCTTCTTATTTTCAAAGTTTTATGCAGAAAATAAATAATAATAAAAAGTAAAACTTGTAAATAAGGGTATGTTCACTATTTCTTGCACAAAACTTGAAAATTAAAAAATCAGTAAGTGACAACTTTATATTTAAAAATAAAAATAGAAATTATTTTCGCAAAGTAAAAAAGCTTAATGTGTGGTTCAAAATGTTTGTAATAAAGACAATCATTTGAAAATAGAACTCAAGTTACTATCGCCTACCGACATTTATCGAATGGTCACGCAAAAAAGGAATCGATGGACAAAGAATGGGCCAATTAGTAAATACATAAACCCAATCCAATGTTGGTTTGTGGATCATAGAATTGGGCTGGATGTCATCACAATTTTTCGCATCATATTTACAGATGATTTGGATGGAAGATTTTAATTCAATTTTTTTATAAAGAATTTTAAACGTTTTGATGTGAAATGTTTTGTATAGTGTAAAGGATTTGAAATTCAAGTTCTTTAAAGATATAGAACTTTAAATTCTCTCTAAAAGGTAAGAATTTGATTTTTTTTTCCTACCTCACTCTTCTCTCTTTCGAAGTTGACATAAAAAATAATAATAGTTTTTTTAATTATTTAATATTTAAAATTATTAAATATTATCTAATAATATTTTTTAAAAAAAATTAGTTTATAAAATTAATATTTATAAAAATTTGTTAATAATTAGCTTTATAAAATTTAATCTTTAGAATTTAATTTTATTTATGGTGGAAATTAAACTGTCCTATCTAAATTAAGAATTTAAAATTTTAAAAAAATTAAATTAATTTTTCTAAACAAATTATTTAAAAAATGGTGAAAATTGAAATCAAAGTAATTCAAATTTTAAGAATTTTAAATTCTTTGGGTTTTTAAAATTCTTCCGCCAAAATCACTAAGTTTTTATTATTTTTTATTATTATTTTTTTACTATTTTCTTGAAGCAGAACAGTTTTGTTTTTAGGAGTGTGTTTACAAAATTAATTCTTTTTAAAGTGAGGTGATTTATGTTTAGATTTTTATTTAGTTTCGATTTAGAAGCATTGATTCTAAATCTAAATTTGTTTATTTGGTACAAAACTACTTTTTTTTAGACCAATACAAAAAAACTACTTAATATTGCTTAATTAAGTCGATGAATTTTATATTTATAATCTGTAACATTGTTAAAAAAAAAAAACAAAAAAAAAAAGAAGAGGCTGATTCAGTAGCCCAGAACGGGCCGTTCCCAAATTGGAACGGGCCGTTCCAAGCTACTGAATTGAACTACATATTGTAGTTGAGAACGGGCCGTTCTGGGAAGGAGAACGGACCGTTCTGGAGAGAGAACGGGACGTTCTGGAGGGAGAACGGGCCGTTCCGGAGGGAGAACGGGACGTTCTGGAGGGAGAACGGGCCGTTCCGGAGGGAGTACGGGCCGTTCCGGAGGGAGAACGGGCCGTTCCGGATGAGTTCCGGAACGGGCCGTTCTGATTTCAGAACCGGCCGTTCTGGGCGTTAATTTTGTGCGTGATTTGGGAGTTCGGAACGGGCCGTTCCGAATTCGGTACGGGCCGTTCTGGGCCAATCCGAAAGTCTATAAATAGGGGGTTGGGGGCCTTCAGGAGTTTTGGAGTTTTTAGAGAGAAGTTTTAGAGAGAAGGTCTCTGGGTCAGTGAGCTCCTTTCTCTCCCAAATTTCTCTGTTTGACTCCTTTTCTCCTCTAGATCACTAACTCCTTCTGACTTTTCTTGAAATTCAGATTAGAAAGCTTGTTTTGGAAGGACTGAAGTTCCGAGTTGAGCCTCGAGGGGAAATTATACTTTTGTTCAGTCTTTGGCTATCTGAGCCAATCTTCAGGTAAGGGAAGCTAGAATGTTTGTTATTTAAGTTGCATGTGAGTTTAGGAACTCAATTGATGCATGAAAGTTGAGGATCCATGGCTGGATCGGAGAATTCGCTAATTGTTCAAAGTCTTGGAAAAATGGGGGTTCTAGTGAATTTGATGCATCAGATGGGTGCATGTTGATTCTAGGTTTATTTAAGTTGTATGGAGTCTATGCATTGTATTTTGTGTGTGCATGTGGCTGGATTTGTTGGTGTGGATGAGAGTTTGTGAACTCTGTTATTGGAATTTAGGCCGGGCGCAGGTTGAATGCGCTAGGCGTGGATGAGTCTTGGGACTCTCAGGCTGGGATTAGGCTGGGCGAGCTCAGGCTACGCCGAGCGTGAATAAGTTTATGAATGAATTGATGCTTATGCATGTTTAAAGTTAAAGTTTTAGATCATGTATGTATGATATATGATGTATGGTGAGGTGTGATTCATATGTATGCTTTGTGATGATACGTATGAATGTTTGAATATGATATGACATGCGTATATGTTCATATGAGTATGATTGTTGATCATAATGGTGGGCAGACCATTATGATGTATGATGCATTATTGCATGTGATGTCATATGACATGTGTATGATTGTTGATCATGATGGTGGGCAGACCATTATGATGTATGATGCATTATTGCATGTGATGTCTTATGACATGTGTATGATTGTTGATCATGATGGTGGGCAGACCATTATGATGTATGATGCATGATTGCATGTGATGCCTATGGCATGAGTCTAGCCTAGGACTTGAGGAGAGGAAAAATATTTTCGAACTGGAAGAGCTCACATAAAGTCTCTTGAGAGTGGTGCTTGGATAGACCACTGATATATGAGAGTGGTGCTCTGGGAGGCCACTGGATTTGGGAGAATGGTGCTCAGATAGGCCACTGGGTTGGGTGAGTCTCCTCTAAGTCCTTAGCTAGTGTTGGAGCGGGGTATGAGGTCGAGGGTTATTCCCTTAACCAAGTACTCGGGAAGGTGCGTGGATCCTTGCGGATAGTCGGTGGGCGAACTCCACAATTGACTTGGTTAATGCATGCCAAGGTCGTGGTAAGCCCGTACCCAGCTGTACTATACCTGACGGTGGATCTGGACTTCCAATTGTGTAAGTGACATCATCCGAGTAAACCCGAGGGAGGATTATATATCCTGTTTAGCTGTGACCGAGCGGGCGCATTGGGCGTGAAAACGGTTGGGGTGGTTTCGGTAGGATGGAATGTCACTTATACAGCTCTATTGTTGTGGAGATCTCCTAGGTGTATGCGTGACGACGCATTAGATGATTGATATGCATTGATATCTGTCATGAGATGCATTTATTGTATGATTATTAATATGATGAAGTGTGGTGTTTGACTTCATGATTGGTGGATTGTATTTTATGCATGAGTAGTATTGGATAGAGTGTATGGTGTGACTCTATGAATACGATTGTGTAATATAGATTATTATGATTCATTTGTGAATTCTAGCTTACCCTTCTGTTTCCATGTGGTGGAACTGCGATGATCATACTTGGTATGGGAGCAGATCAGGGCTAGCTTGGAGTCGAGGTGACCGCTGCGAGACGGGGAGTTTGATCCTCGTGTTAGGGTTACCATTTTGGGTAGCGATTTTTGTCTGTTTGACCGGCACTAGGAAATATTATTTTTGGGATGACTGTACATATATGGCATTTTATTTTGTATTTAAAGAATTTGGTTATTTTTATTCTTATCTATACCTGTATGTATGAGTTATCCAATTTAATATTTTCCTTAGTTCACTAGTAGTAGTGCGATTCCACTAAGTGTAGAGACCATGGCGGGTCGTTACATAATCAATGTTTCGATATATGAAATCAAATATGTGAAAAAAATTACTTAAAAAAATATGTTGGCTACTATTTCAACGTTTTTAGATAATTCAACATGTTATGAAAGATTGAAAAAATTTAATGCACAGATACTAGAGAAAGACTACAGAAGGTTAAAGAATAGCTTTCTATTGCATTTAGATTGTTAAATTACAATGGATGAATACTGATTCATTTACTCTCTTTATCTCGTTGTTAGTTTCAAGACACCCGTTTTATAAGAGTCACAACGAACTTACTAACCTGAAAACTGAAGAACAGAATCCAATTGAGCTAGGATTAAATGTCACACGCAACATTTCTTCATCTTGAAATGAATTCTTATTGCACAATGTTATTTCTAGCAATCAACTATGAGCAAAATCCTAGCAATGCATGAACTTGCTTCTTGGAACAGGCTTTGTGAACACGTGCCTTGGGTTCTCTTTAGTATCAATTTTCTGAACTCCAATCCTCTTCTATATGTGAATGAAATGATAGTGACATCAAAGTGTTTGCTCCTTTCATGATGCACCTATTTCTTGATCAAACAAATTGCACTCAGACTATCACAGAAAATGATAACTTTATCCTGAGGAAACCCAAGATCACTCATAAAAGCCCTTCAGCCCATTCCTTTGCTGCTTCAACCAATGTCATGTACTTAGCTTTAGCTGTGGATAAAGAACTTGTAGGTTGAAGGGTTGTTTTTCAACTAGCAAAGGAATTGTCAATTGTAAAAACATACCTAGTCATAGAACTTCTTATGTTCATATAAGTAGTGTAATCGAAATCTAAAAAAGTAGTAAATGCACAAGAAATTTCACTTTTGTAAAGGAGTCCAATATTAGTTGTACCCTTAAGGTCCTAAAATACGTTTCATCGCTTGCCAATGTTCCTTCCCAAGATTGTGCATATACCTACTTACAACACTAATAGCTTGTGCTAGGTTTGCTATAGTCCAATGCATTCCATGGCATACATAAGACTTCCTACAACACTAGCATAAGGAACACAAGACGAGTATTCCTTCTAAGATTCAAATTGAGTAGTATTGAGTTTAGAGAGATGAATGGATGCTATCAAGGTTTACATATAAGTTTGGGAGTGGTCATTCCAAACCGTTTCAACACCTTCTGATATGTATTCCTTTTGGAAAAAGAAAACCTTATTTAATTTTGTGCACGATTTCGTTTAATTTCCATACCCAAAATCTTCTCGGGTGCACCCATATCCTTCATCTCAAATTCACTACTGAGTAGCGACTTTAACTTCTAAATTTTATACTTGTTTTTGAATGCTATTAAGATTTCATCCACATAAAGAAGTAGATAGTTTTAGGAACCATCCTTCACTTTCTTATGATAGACACATGAATCATAACGACTTATCTTGTACCTTGAGAAACATTGAAGTACCATTGTCTCGAGGATTTCTTCACTCCATAAAAAGACATTAACAACTTGCAAACTTTATCCTCATTATGTAGAAAACCTTTAAGTTGATTCATCATAGTTTATTCGTTCAACAGTCTATAAAGAAAGGTTGTCTTCACATCAAGTTGCTCTAGCTCCATGTCCAAAATAACTACTAACAGAGCTATGAAAGTAAGACTCGAATGGAGGTGTGTCTTACCATAGGAGAAAATATTTCATTGTAGTCTATACCTTCCTTTTGGCTTTAGCCTTTAGCCACCAGACGAGCCTTGTATTTGATGGCTTAATTTCTAGTAAGTTCTTGATTGGACAATTCAAAATTAGACAACACCCTCATCAAACGATCCAATGCTAATAGGTCTAGAGTTTTTCTCAAAAATCCACTTGCATCCAATAACTCTCCTACCTTTAGCTATTTAACCAAATCTCGAGTTTAATTCTTATTAAGGGATTGTATCTCCTCATTCATAGCCATAATCCACTTATTAGATTCGGCACAAGTGATTACTTCATGAAATGTGTTTGGTTCAAAAGTATTGAATTCTTTTGCTGCTTATAAGACACCATGTTTTCAAAATCATATCTCACGGGTGTTATGCTTTTCCTCTCAAACCTCCAAAGCTCAATGCTACTAGATGTCTTCGACAAATAAGATTTGTTTGGTTTTCTCCTACATCAGATTTAGATTGTTGTTGTTGAACTTGCCCTTTAGATTCTTGATCAACCTCATTGGAAGATTCAAAGTGATTTTGCTATTTATTTTTTAGTCATCAAAATTTGATAAGAAGGCATATTTCCATATATATATATATATATATATATATATATATATGTGTGTGTGTGTGTGTGTGTGTGTGTGGCTTTTATATATATGTGATGGAGGACCATCCATGGTACTTCATGTGAAACCCATCACATGGTCCAATGCTATGACTAATTTTGAGTAGTGTAGGATTTATTTGGTTTATTCCAATTTTACCCTTGTATTTTGGGGTATTTTAGTCATAGGATTTATTTTCTTTGTATTTCCTATTTTACCCTTGTATTATGGGGTGCTTTAGATAATTAGGGTTTTCAATTTTTGGGCTAAGGTGTTTTAGAGGAGGTGACGCAATTTTTGGCAAAGTTTGGACCTATTTTTGGTGTTAGAAAGGCTTAGGCCCAAGTGGAGGGCAAAGGTTGCATGGTCTTATCATGCACCTTGTTATAGCCAATCTAAACCCATAGATTCCAAACTTGGCCACCAAGTTGCATCTAGGGTTAATTTGGCATTGCATTTGGAGTGCATTTGGCCTTGGCATTTTCGGCCATGCAACCCTAAATGCAACCCTAAATGCAACTTCTCCTATAAAAACCCCACACCCCACCACTTGTAAACACTTTGGATGTATATGAATTTGAGTGAGCATTCTTATGCCTCAAGTCCCTATCCTTAGTCCCTAGCTAAATTCGGCTAGCCTACCTTCATTCTCCACCCTTGGAGAGTGATACCTAGAGTGGCCTCCACCTACCTTGGAGTGAGCCAACCTAAATCACCAAACACCATCTCCTAAATAGCTTCCGCCCAAACACCTCCCTTCTCACATCAACCTCCTTTCCTTCACCAAGTACCTACCTTTGTCTTCCTTGTTGAACCTAGATCAAGGGCAAGGCTTCCTCTCCTTCATCCCTACGTCATTTCATGGAGAAGGAACCCATCAAGTGGTATCAAGAGCCAAGGTTCTACAAGGGTAACATCTAATCTTTTTGTGTCTTCTTTGAGTCTTCTCTTTGTTATTTTTGCTTTCGGTCACTTTCTTCCTCCTTGCTTTCTTTGTGTGGCCGAATAGCTTTAGGGTTCACACCTTGTCCTTGTGAGCCTTCCATGCCATTTTAGGTTTCCATGTTTTTTAGGGTTGCCATGCTTTTCATTTTTCTTGAGTCTCATATGAAAATGCCATAAACATGCTTTTTGATTTTTGAATCCACCTAAGTTTTGTCATTACTATTTCCTATATTTTGTCTACATAAATTCCATGTATGTGCCAAACACTTTGCATGAAACACATGAACAAAATATATGCCATATTGCATGATAGTGGGCGTGACATTTAGAAGCTTTTTAGAGGTCATTCATGCATGCTAAATAGTCCTAGCATGTTCCTTGCAATTTTGAGTTTCCATGTGTTAAATGATTCCTTGCACATACATATAACTTGTTGCCCACTCTTTTCCTTGCATTCCACTTGTTTTGGTTAATTTTGTATGCTTAAAGGAACCCTAAAAGAATCTAAGAGGTGGCTGAAAAAAAAAATTGTACCAACTAGTACAAACCTTTTCCACTAAAAAGATTCCTTAAGGAACCACTAAGAAACGCCACTTGTCATCCTCTCTTCTCCTAAATTTTTTTTAACCTAATTTTTGACCAACCACAAGTGCAAAACCTAAGCAACATTTGGGCTTAATTTAACAAAAAAATTCGGACCCAAGACATATTAACAAAAGAATTGCCGTGAAAAGAAAGAAAAAGAATAGAACAAAAAAATTCTTGGACCAAAAAGGACTTGTTGCTAGACTTGTGGACTTGGACAATTACCTATGCATTTGGGAGTTGGACTTATGACATTTTGACCTTATTTTGGGACTTTCCTTTGGCTGGACCGAAACACCAAAAAGAACTTAATCAAGTGGACTAAACACTAACCTAATTCTAGTGCCTTTCTAGGATTATTCTTTGTGTGCTTCCTTTCCTTGATTGAGTCTTAATTTTTTTGCTTGTCTTTCTTGGCCTCTTTTGTTTTGTCATCTTAAATTCTCTTTGAGTTTAGCCTTTCTTAATTGTGCTTTTCAGTTTTTATTTCTTGGACTCTTGCTTTGGGTTGGTTTTAATTTCATTGTAGGTCAAAACCCACTCTAGTCAATTTTCACACCTTTGGTGGATTTGAGTGGAGGGGTGAACCGAATCCAAGCCTAGCCTTTGGAGGGACTTACACCACACATAAAGGAGTGAACAAACACTTGGAGAGGTCTAACACGTTTGTTCATTGTGAAGGAACCCATTTGGAGGAGTTTGAAGACTTGAATCTTTGTTTTACTTGATTTTTGCTTAATTTTTCTCTCTCGGCCTCTTTGTGTTTTTTTTGGCCTTAGCTTCTTATTTTGGTTTGTAATTTGGCCATTATTAAACCTCTTCTACTTGGTTTTAGTTCGTGTAGTTGAAGGTGATTTGAAAACCTTCACCTAGGACCTCGACTAGAACATGTTTTAAGTGCTTTCCTTTTGCATGTTTTAAAGCTTTTAGTAGTATAATTGCTTAGGACTTTATCTTTGTGCAATTACGTTTAGAAGGCTTGTTTTGCCTACTAGGGGTAACGTGCACACACTCACCTTTGATTGTGCCAATTCGTTTTTGTAAGAAAAAGTAGAAAAGGCTTAGTGATTTTTACTTGATAGGGCTTGGTTATTAAGTGATTCCTTGTAGTCCACCTCCCCTTGAAAGTTCACTTTGTGCACTTAGGCCTTTCCTACCTATCTTGCACCTTGAAAACCTTTAATTTGTGAAAACCTTTTATCACTCACTCTTTGTGAAAACCATTTTTTTCAATCCCTTTTTGAAAACAATTTGTGAAAACCTTTTCTTGATCAAAGATGAGTGATCATTCTAGTGTCCATGGTCATAATTCTCGTAGCACTAGGTCTAGTGTTAGGGATGAACTTAGGGAATTGAAAGAGTACCTAAGAAAAAAAGAAGAGGAAAATATAAAAAGAGAGGAAGAATTAAGAAGAAAAGAAAAAGAGTTGGAAAGGAATAATGATGAAATAAAAAGATTGCTAGAAAGATTAGTTGTGGGAGGAGAGGCTAGTGGTTCAAGACCAAAAGTCACTTCTCCTCAACCTTCAAGAGGAAAGGGGCATATGTATGCAAGTGCTCATGAGGAGGAAGGGCATCATACCCAACCTCCAAGTGATATCTTCTTTAGTAGTCATCACAATGATGATTACTATCAAAGGCCCCCAAGACATCATAGAAATAGGGAGTCCTCCAATAGGGAACCTAACATCAATCTTCCCCCATTTCATGGCAAGGATAATGTTGAAAATTATTTAGATTGGGAAATGAAAGTTGAGCAACTTTTCTCTTGCCATGGAATAAGTGAAGATAGGAAGGTTTCTTTAGCAACCCTTAGCTTCCAAGGGCATGCTATGTATTGGTGGACCTCCTTAGAAAAAGAAAGGAGAATAAATCATGAGCCCCCAATCCTATATTGGAATGAGCTCCGTAGTGCCTTAAGAAGGAGGCATATTCCTCCATACTATGACCGAGAGCTTATGGATAAACTTCAAAGATTGAAACAAGGGTCCTCTAGTGTGGAAGAATATAGGCAATCTATGGAGTTTCTAATGATGAGGGCTGGGATTAGGGAGGAAGAGAGGACCACAATCTCTAGATTTCAAAGTGGTCTTAATCTTGAGATAAGAGACAAAGTTGAACTTTTACCTTATAGGGATTTAAACGAACTAGTTCAACTTTGTTCAAGAGTGGAGCATCAACTTACAAGAAAAACTTTTCGAAAAGAATCCACTCCCTCTTATTCCAAGAATTTTAAGAAGGAGGGCCACTCTTCCCTACCTTATCCCAAGGAAGAAAAAGAAAAAGAAAAAGAAAAAGAAAATTCATCTTTTAAAGCACCTTCCAAAGAGTCTAAGTCAAGTGAAATCAAGTGCTTTAAGTGTCTTGGTAGAGGACATATTGCTTCTCAATGTCCTACAAAGAAAACCATGGTTTTAAAAGCCCAAGATCACTATAGTAGCCTTGATGAAGCTACTTCATCTTCCTCTAGTGAAGAAGAAGCCATAGACTCCGAGGAAGAAATTTTACCTTGTGAAGGAGACTTACTATTGGTTAGAAGGCTTCTTAACACTCAACCTAGTGACATTGAACAATCTCAAAGAGAGAACTTGTTTCAAACAAAATGCAAAATTCTAGAAAATACTTGTTCTCTCATTGTAGATAGTGGGTCAACTTCAAATTGTTGTAGTACTAGATTGGTTGATAAGCTAGCCTTAACTACAAAACCTCATCCTAAACCTTACAGAATGCAATGGATCAATGAGGAAAGAGGTGTTGTAGTCAACCAACAAGCAAGCATACCAATCTCTATTGGCAAATATCAAGAAGAAGTTTTGTGTGACATAGTGCCATTAGAGGTTAGTCATGTCTTGCTTGGGAGGCCATGGCAATTTGACAAGCACATAATCCAAGATGGCCTCACCAATAAAATAAGTTTCCAACACTTAGGTAAGAAGTTTGTGTGGTGTCCTCTATCACCCTCTCGAGTGAATGAGGACCAACTCAAACTAAAGGCTAAGAAAGATGATGAAGAGAAAAGCAAAAACAAAAACAAAAAGAAAAGAAAAGAAAAAAAAAAGAATTTTTCCTTTGAAGAAAAAGGGCTAGGTTCAAGTGAACCTTAACCCTTGTGCCATCCTCCTTCTTTTGGTGCCAAAGAAAGATGGCAATGGAGGATGAGCACCTTTTTAAAAGCCATCATTGCATAAAAGGCACCCAATCCCTAAGATAGATAATTTGGTTAATGAATTGCATGGGGCCAATATTTTAAATGGTGATGCCTCTTTGGCTCTCCCCTTTGCCCTAAGCACTTTCATTCAACAAATTGTGTACTTAAGGATTGCATAGTTAAGTTTTAATATTTTACTCCCCTAATTGTGGTTTCACTTCTTTTGAAGGATCAATGGAGTGGAAGAACTTGAAGATTTGTGGTCAAATCCTTCTCAAGAAGGAGGATATGATGGAGGACCATCCATGGTACTTCATGTGAAACCCATCACATGGTCCAATGCTATGACTAATTTTGAGTAGTGTAGGATTTATTTGGTTTATTCCAATTTTACCCTTGTATTTTGGGGTATTTTAGTCATAGGATTTATTTTCTTTGTATTTCCTATTTTACCCTTGTATTATGGGGTGCTTTAGATAATTAGGGTTTTCAATTTTTGGGCTAAGGTGTTTTAGAGGAGGTGACGCAATTTTTGGCAAAGTTTGGACCTATTTTTGGTGTTAGAAAGGCTTAGGCCCAAGTGGAGGGCAAAGGTTGCATGGTCTTATCATGCACCTTGTTATAGCCAATCTAAACCCATAGATTCCAAACTTGGCCACCAAGTTGCATCTAGGGTTAATTTGGCATTGCATTTGGAGTGCATTTGGCCTTGGCATTTTCGGCCATGCAACCCTAAATGCAACCCTAAATGCAACTTCTCCTATAAAAACCCCACACCCCACCACTTGTAAACACTTTGGATTATATGATATTGAGTGAGCCTTTTGTGCCTCAAAATCCATCCTTAGTCCCTAGGATAGTTTCGGCTAGCCTCCTCCTATCTCCATCCTTGGAGAGTAGGAAACCTAGAGTGGCCTCCACCTACCTTGGAGTGAGCCAACTTTGAGCACCCAAACACCTCCACCCTAAGTGCTTCCGCCCAAACACCATCATTTCACGCCAACTTCCTTTCATTCACCATATATCCTCCTTTTGTCCACCTTTGTTGAACCTAGATCAAGGGCAAGGCTTCCTCTCCTTCATCCCTACATCATTTCATGGAGAAGGAACCCATCAATATGTGTGGCTTTCTAAAATCTGAATAATTTGTTGTGGGCACTACAAGAAAATTGTCATATAGTAACACACACCCTATAGTGACACTATACATGTCATTAAAAATTACTTTTACCCACACAAAAATTACAATATATGTTGGTATATTATTAAAAGGTGTGGGTATAGGCTATAGTGACACACAAAATATGTTGTTAAATCTCATTCAAAATCAACACTAAAATTGTGTGTAACTATATGTCAAATAAAAATATATCTACATATATTGTATCTATAGTGACATTTTTTATATGTAATATGTAACATTTCTTGTAGTGGGGATTAATTTTGAGCTATTACGTACCTTAAATATTTTAGTCTATTAATGTTTTCTGATTTCACTAAAAAGCTTCTCATAGGCTTTTCGAAATGTTCACAAAAACACAAAAAGCTGGAAAAAAACTTGAATGAACGTTTGATAGAGTGTGGAATAGTTTGCTAGCCAAGTGGAATCAACATGTTTTTCGCACAAAGTGTGCATAAGCCCACAAAAATAAAGCATCCGAGAAAGGTAGGAACTTCCACATAGGTGGCTCAATCACCATTCTTGAGCATGCCATTCACATGGTATATACATTAAAAAAAATGCATTATTGACTTCATTTAAAACATATCATCATTAATTCTTTTATTTATAAGCACATGCGTTGGGTCGTGATGTATATGTTGATGAGATATTCCACCAGACTCACATACGAAAGACAATTGATGATATTGTGTATGAGAGATCTAAGTGGACATATGTGGTTTTTGTTATACTTGATTTTTTTTTTCATTTTAAGGATGTTTACTATATATATATATATATATTATAAAATAAACATCTTTATTTATTAATGACAAGAGACATTTAGACCTTGCCGGGGAAGATAAAAAAGGACAATGACTATAGGGCTGGAAAACTTGCTCATGGTTATTAATGCGGGGATAACTTGACACAACAACAAAAAATGCATCTTGTAGTTGTGTAGGTCAAGATTCAAAGGAGATTGTTCAACCAAAGAGAAGGTTCATCAAATGAAGGAGAAGAATAAGGATTGAATTGCAAGCTGCAATCACTAGTTAGTGTTGTTCTTCCACTCCTACCTCTTGATGCACAAAACATATTTCAAGAGTCAAATGAGCAACATGATCAACAACAATAGCAACAACATCAAAATGTTAGAACGATAATGACCAATAACATCAACAAGACTCACTAGATTATGTAAGTTATTAGATCTTTAAAACTTTATGCAAGAAATTAGTATTAAAACTTTATGTAGGAAACTAATTGACTATTTTTATCCTTTTTGAGTATGTATGATATTTGAACTTATTATTATTATTTTTTTAATTTAAAAGGTTGAATTGTTATGATTTAATTTTATTTAAGTTTTAACATTACTTTGATATGTCATATGCAATTAAATTTATAATATTATTATCACATGGTTGATAAAAGAATGACTGAATCCAAGAGGGGGTGAATTGGATTTATTGATACTTAAAAAGTTATCAGAGTTTAAGATCTTAATTTCTAAAACTTTTCTAAAACCAATCACCAATGAAGTATATTGAACCTCTTAGTATATGGGATAAACTTCTATATGCTTGTTTCACTAATCTTTAATGACTAAGTTTATGACTAAGTTATCATGCAGTGCTTATATTCCAATTTAAACCATTTTAGTTATACAAGAATATTAATCATAAGCAGCTATTTTGATAGTTAATTAAAGATTGCTTAATGTAAAAGATAAGGGTGAAAGAATAACGCAAAGTTATTTATCCTGGTTCAGCCACTCTACATATGACCTACATCTAGTCCTCAATCATAACCTAATCAAGATTTGTTCTACAATCTCAATGAAGAAGTTTTACAGACATACCACATATGAAAACACTTCAACAAATAAGATAGACCCTTTCTTGCAGCCAAGAAAGTACTCCTTGTAGTAACCCACTACAAGAACTCCTTACCACTTGAGAAACCTACTCAATATTCTTACCACATTACACAAAAAGAATTAAGGAACGAATTCACCTGAAAATTGAACAGATCAGATTGTGAATTCTTAACAAACCTTAGTCTTTCTCTCCAAGAATGTAGTGATGATGATGATAAATTTTCTCAAAACATTTCATAGTGTTTTACTTCTTGGTTTCACAAAGAAAACGCTCCAAGAAGATCACAAAGATCAAAAGTTTCGCACAAAGTTTGCAAAATATCACTTGCTTAAGTTTCTGAATGAGAGAACCATTTTTATAAAGTTTTTAGACATAGATAATCGATTATTTTTAAGGATAATTGATTATTTTGTTCTTCATGATTATTTATGGAAATCACTCAAGAACAGAATAATTGATTATTTTGTAGGATAACCGATTATTCCAGAGAGTACATTATGGGATAGTCGATTATTTCATAGATAATCATTATTAAAGCAAGGTTTCTCATCCTTTTGAAAAACAGAGTAGAAATAATTGATTATAGTTAGTAATAATCGACTATTTTGAGTTAGTTCTCAAAATTTGATTTCACACATCCAGAAACTCTCCAAGTTGTTCTCAATAATCATTATACTCACTCTTAAACAATTTGGATTAAGATTCAACTCATGCACAAAGCATAACACTAACATGAACAAGCATAGAAAAACATAATTGAATAATTAAGCAACATAACACATAAACTACTCCTATTACATTTGATATTCATTCATGGTCTTCATTTCTTCTCCTTTATTCATTCATGATCTTCATGTCTTCTCCTTTGTTATCATCAAAACACTTCAGAACTTGATTCACCATCCATGAATCTCAACAATGGTTTCTCAATAGATCTTGTACATTATGGTCCTCACAATGAGATAAAAGGTAGTTTTCCATGGATTTTATATAGAATAATCCATATGTAACTTACCATGGATTTATTTGTAGGTAAGTTTTCTAGAGATATGCCACTAGGTAACTTCCCACGGATATGTTTGTGGGTAAATTCCCACAGATATGTTTGTGGGTAAATTCCCACGGATAATTTTGTAGATAATTTCTCATAGATAAGTTCTATGTAACTTTCCATAGAATAATTTGTAGGTTACTTTTTACGGATGTGTCTGTAGGTGTAAAATCAAAAGAAGATCTTGAAATCCCTCAAGAGGCTATAAGTTTTAATGATGACAAACAAAATTTTTCAGGAAAACTATTTCAGATGAACCAAACATCATATTTCATTTGTAAGATGAAATACATCAGACGAAACACACAATGTGAAGTTGGGTGCTTAATTCATGCTTTTATGTTTTGTTATCAGTGTGTGAAGTTGGGTTTAGCACATTTAGATCTTGTTGTGTGTGGTTTTTGGCATGTTTTGTTGTGTGTTTTGATTTAAGTTTTAGGTTGTTTTCAAATATGCATTTTGAAAGTAAGTTTATTTTGGGCAGAGAGTAGAATTTGGTTGTTTGAGGATTAGAGGAGCAGATATGTGAAATTAGAATCAATGCTTATGTTTATAATTATCACTTTTGTTAAGTTGTTTGAAGATCATGTGATTTGATTCTTAATGGCAATCAATCAAGAAAGGATTAAGGACTTGAAGCCTAAATGATGTGAAATTTCTAAAATTTTGGTTAGAGAGTGATTGTGTCAATTGAGTTCAAAAGGGTAATAGAAACAGAGTACCTAATTCCAATGTTAGAAATGTGTCAAAACTAAATTACAAAAAAAAATGGAATTAGCAGAGGTTAATTTTGGATTTATTTAGGGTTAAAACCCCCGTTAATGACATTACCCGCAGTTGCACTTTTCGTAGTTAAATTGTCCGTCGATAACGTGTTACCAGCGATTTTAGCAAACCCTGAGTAAATTCCATGTTTCCAGGGGTTTTAAAACCCCAGTTAATTATCAGCAATTTCAAAACCCTGATTAATTACCAGCAATTTCAAAACCCAAGTTAATTACCAATAGTTTTGAAACCCCAATTAATTATCAACAGTTTTGAAACCTTAGTTAATTATTGGCAGTTTTATAACTCCAAATGATTGTCCGGGGTTTTAGAACCCTAGTTAATTTCTCATGGTTTGACAATTAGACGAAATTTTTATTAAATAATAAAGGTTAATAATTCTAACAAATTTTTTTTAAAAATAATATGATATTGCACTTGTATGTAGTTTTTAACTCCCAATAATTATTAAGGTTAATTACTATAAAATATTTTTGGAAAGAGTTATTTAACATCATCATTATGATTTTTATTTTAACATTTATTTCTCAAACTTGTACGTCGATAAATGTTTGAACCACTATTATTCTCGTAAATTATTATTTTTATTTGTTTGTATATATGTATATATACACATATATATGTATGTAATACCAGTTTTTAGAAGATCTTATTTTTCTTAATAAAGCATGTAAATGAAATCAAGAAATGAATTTGCAAGTCATAAAATGAACATGGGATTTAAGCATGCTCAAATGCTTCTGCTAATAACTCTAGTACCATTGACATTGCCTTGTCACTCATTCTGCATAGACACTTGATGTGATACAACTTGACCAAGAAGGAAAGCTTAGAATATTTATCACATCCTTCATACAAACTTTGTTGTCCATCATGTATTAACTCCAAATACTCTCTAATTTCATCGGGCATCATTTGGCTTGATTCAAGACATATATCCTCATCATCAACCACATTATCATTATAGACAAAATTCCCAAATGCATCATTAACCATGTCACATATGGGATCATCATCAACAACTATCTTCATTTTGTTGTGGTATTGGAGGTGTCTCAACTACATTTTGTACACAACTAGTCTCGCCATGGAGAAGCCAAAATGTATACCCTTTTGGAAAAGGTTTCAAAATCAAGTGCTCGTATGTTGCTTCCCGAGTTTGCCATTTGTTAAACTTGCATTTCAAACTTGGACATATTATCTTACCATCAATGCTCTTATTAGCAAATGCAAAGTCCAAGAATTTATTCAATCCTTCCATATATTGAAGTGTATTCTGTGGAAAGTCAATCCAAGACTTATCCATTAAATACGATATCTAAAAGATAAAGCTAAAAAAAAATAAGTAAAAAATTAGAATACATACATAATTTATATGTTAACTAAAAGAGAAAGATAAAAAAAATAAGTAAAAAAATAGATTGAATTTGAATATAAATGCAATCCTATTTTATAGCTCTTTGTTCCATTGAAAAAGATAAATACTATCTTATTTCATAGTTAACTATCTCATCCACCAAGTATAGTTATATATATATACCAATCATGACTCAACAAAACATGTTCCATTCAAGAAAATATGTATTAAGTATAACTCAAGAAGAAATAATAGTTTATTGTGCTTAAAAAGATTAGTATACCTGATAAGTACTTTAGACCAAAGTCTTGGGATTAGTGTATCATGAGTGGGAGTTGCTAGCTGTAATGGTAATTTTCCTTAGCTACCACGCATATTTTTTTTAGTGAATAGCATATATAGACAATTCATTAATCAACCCTAAGCACAAAAATTTATTGAAAAGTAAAATATATCAATTATGAAAAGGTTATTACTTATAACTTATTTGATTCATATTTACTCTGATACGATAAAGAATGTAGTTTATAACAAGGAATAATACTCTAGTATTTTAAAAAAAAATGCTTAGGGGGAGATAAAGACCAATATTATGCAATATATTTGAAAAGCAAATGGATGAGTGTTAACTAGGTAGAAACTTCGTGTTTGGTGTGTCACTATTATAAATAGAATTAAGTTATAAAAATTAAGTTTTACATAGTAGTTTAGTTTAAAGTATAATATGATTTTCTGCACAATAATCTTCATACAGGTGAATCATTTATAAGCATTTTAAAAATTCTTGTACACTATATAATATGCTTAATTAATGCAGTAGAAATTTATAAGTATTTTTAAAATTATTTATGATCATCCAAATAGATTTAATCATTTTTTTTAATCATGATTCTAAGATTTATGATTCTTAAAACTATGAGTCTCACATAAAAAACTTTCTTTTTACCAAACGACCCTAATGATAGTATATTATTAGTATAATATTTTTACACAATCAACTAATAAAAAATTATTTTTTATGACTCTTAAGTAATTAATATATAAGTCAACAAAGTTAGTCTAATATGTGATTGAATTTTGTAGTGTAAGTGTATTATAATAAATTTTATAATATATTACAATAAAAATTTAAAGTAAATATAAAAGTAGAAAAGAAAAAAGATAATTATTAAGTCTTGAAGGATAAAAAGTTGTATATTCCTTAAACTAAAATCCAAATTTAATCATATAATCTTAACATTGAACATTAAAATCCAAAATCTGCACCTGCTGGTTAAAAAAATATGCACCTGCTAGATAAAAAAATCTGCACCTACTGGATAAAAAAATATGTTGCAGCCAAATTTGTTATAGCTAGTCCGAAAACACCTGCTGGCTAGGCTAATGCACTAACTCTGCTGCCAAATCTGGACTTATCTAGTCTGAATCATGACATGGAGATTAAAACAAATTAAACTCAATTATATATACAGGGGAAGAGGGGTACTAAGAATAAGGTAGCCTAGAATACAAAATGCAAGTCTACACATTGAAAATCCAATGAGGACACGATCGTAATAGAAATTTTTTGAACCACATAAATTTATAATACAGAGAAAGCATAGCAGTGTATAGTTTATTTTACCATTTGAAATAAGATCAAACTGTTACAAGCCCATTTTCCAGCAAACGTATATGTTTTTTTGCTAATTAGCATAAGTGCCAACTTTTCTTACAATAATGATAGTGGGATGAAGTCTACACTTAAGATAGTAACAACAAAGTATATAGCTAAAAATTTGCAACCCAAAAGACTAAAACAATAACATTAGGAACAATTCATTAATGAAAAATAACATCATGATATCAAAGAAAGGAAATTTGGAATATTCTCCAAAAAGAAAAGAGAGACAGTACAAAGGGAAATTTTTTTGACACTCTTTGACACCCACTCCTCTATTTTTCTCCCTTCAAATACCCATCTTTAGTCCCTAAAACGCAATAACTTTAATGTGATTCTGTTACTTTTTCTTTGCGTTTCTTACCATATTTCCCCTATTTTGTGATCAACTTTCGTGTGTATATTAGTGGTCCCACCAACTATTTTCCTCATCATAACAGATAGTTTTATAATTTTTTGGCAGAGGAACTTGTATTCTATTCAATGCACCATCTTTTCTTTCTCTCACACTTGCAACTTCCAGTATGCTCATAAAAGAAGCAAATGAAATTTTTTAATTTCTTTTTCAATCACTGTTTTGTTATCCACTTGGTTGGCTGCTTCTTTTATACTTATCATTATCAATAAAATTATAAAAATACTATATAAAAATACTATATGACTCTTATGAACCCACAGATTATTTTAAGTCAGATTTCTTTTCATCAAATAACCAATATTTTATGAACAATTTATAGTTTTACAATATGAACCCATAGATTTTTGTGTTTTTTTTATATAATAATACATAAAGTGTTTCTTTCCATTGAGGATTGTCATAAAATAACTTCAACAAAATAATCATTAAGAAAATTTGATAACTACATTAACTTAGAAATACCAATTCATAGCACCTAACAAACAATCACATAACCCAAAAGTCCTAATTGAACTAACCAGGTCATTTCCAATCAAAATCCTAAACAGATTTTTTACACAAAAAAAAAAGTTGAAGCCCCATGTGAATTAACTCATTTCTAGAATCCCACAATCAGTAATGAAATTTGATGAAAGTTAGGCTACACGAAATCATTCCAAAAAAAAAATCAGCATCATCCAGGCATTCTACAAGTATTAATTAAACAATAGTTCAGGTAAAAAAAGGATTAAAAAAAATCAACGACAGAAACAATGGAGAAAATGACCTAATTGAGGTTCCAGTCTGTAAGAAGCACATTCCGCCATGGCAAAGAACGAAGAAACAAAGAGAGTGATCGATGCAGAAACCGTGAATGATAATCAATATATGAATCAATCACACTTTTTACCTTTGTTTTGTTATTTCTTCCTTTGCTTTTTGCTCTTTCCCGTCAGCTTCTTTACACATAGAGACGTGACTGCCGAAAAGCTCTGTTACTTATGGGTTCCGCTAGCTAGAAAACATTGTTTGCTACTCTGGTTTTGAACAAATTGAGTTTTTGGATTCCACCACAAAATGATTCCTCCAAAAGACCAACGCAATTGGGATGCCAAAAATACGAACCAAAGATTGAAGTTTTGTTTCGATTCTAGGAAGTAAAAATAAAAAAAAAGGCATTTGAAGAAGTTGAATTCAAAGAGTTTTGTTAGGGTTTGAAGAAAAGGAAAAAATAAAAACGTTGCTGATGAGCTATAGAGTCACTCAATCGAAGAGGGAAATGAAAAAAATGGGCGGAAATAAAAAAAAAGAATGAATTTAATTTTAATTTCAAGATTTTATATTAAAATAAAAGTTAAAATAATTTTACTGAGGGTTACTAAACAAACACTTGGCATTTCCCTGGGGTTCAAAATAAAACCCACCCTCTAATTTAATTAGAGTTCTTGAAACCTCCATTAGTTACGTACATTTCCAAGAGTTATAATAACCCCAATTAAATAACCTCCATTAAATACAATAATTCTTGTAGTGCCAATTTGCTTAAAATTGGCTTGAGTCATTTTGGAAAGGCTTGAGGCATTTTTGCAGAGTTTCCAAATCTGATAAATTCGCTCAAGCTAAATTGTATTCGCTTGAGCCTTTTATTTTCCAATGAAAATCATGATCTCTCTGCGATTTCTTCACTTATGCATATGGAAAAAGGCTTAAGCAAAAAGAAGAAAAAAATTTCAAATAGCTTAAGCGAATGTTTTTTAGCTCAAGCCTTTTTTTTCAAAAATTTTCAAAAACTTTCTACCAAAATTTTGCTCAAGCCAATTTCAAATGGCTTAAGCGAATTTGTCCTTGGAATATACATGTAGTATTTGGCTTAAGCTCTTTAAAAATCGCTTAAGTGATTTAGATCCAATGCCTACACCCTTCTCTGTGCATATTTACCTTAAGTGAGATCCAATTCACTTAAGCCCTTTGGATTAAAAAAAAGAAATATATATACTAATTTCTCTCTCCCACTACTATTCCTCAATGCTTTTCATTACTCATCAGTCACCCAGAAACATTCAACCCTCCATATTTATTCTCCATTTTCCCCCAATTCAAAGTGAACCCTAAGCTATGAAAGCAATTATAAGCAGCTCTTCAACAAGCTCAGCTCACGTTCTATTTCTCAGAAGATGCTCGTTCTCCATTTCTTTTTACTCGCTTCTTTGTAAAAGAAAAAAAACTTGTTGTCTAGCTATCAAAACCAAAAATCACAATTAATTGGAAAATTCAGCTACTATTCAGCACTATTCACGCGCCACATTTTTGCATCAGATTTTGCACCACATTTGTAACACTTCCACACCATATTCCCACATTTTTAGAGCCCGAACAGAGGACTAGAAGGGAGAGAAAACAGAGTATGCCTACAACAAACGAAATGAAACAGAGTACACACTAATCTGGCGCACCAAAACAGAGCAAAAATCGCACCAGAAATTGCACCAAACCGCACCAGAAAATGCACCAGAATGCACCAAAAAATGCACCAGAATGCACAAAAAAAATAGAGTTATCCTACTTCACAATGAATACACGAATATAGAAACACTAACATACATAAACATGAACACAAACATAACACAACACACACTATATTATGAACCTTTGGCTGGGGCGTTGCTCCCCGGCAACGGCGCCAAATTTGGTCGCTGTCGTACCTGATCAAATAAAATACGAAATTTATAGTACTAGGAAGTCACTCCTAGGTCGTATCTCAAGGAGAAACAATACCAATCCGAGGTTCATGAAATACAAATAAACACACTAATGGAGCTAAATTGAAGAAGGTTGATAATCTTCAATAACTCCATGCTTAGGACCGAAATGCCTTGAGGTTATCCTTAAGAGAAGCTTGAAACTCCATGAAAATAAGCTTCCATGGAGGAGAAGCCTTGGAGAAGGTTCGGTCACTTCTAGTGTGATGTAGAAGATTAAGGAACCTAGGTAAGGTTTGAAACCTTTGGTGAATTCTTAGTGAAAAAATTCTCCACGGTTTTTGAGAGACTCTTGATGAGAGAAATCTGAAGTTTATTTCTCAATTTTGTCAAAAGTGAGTACAAGAGAGGTAATTACAAATATATAGGTTAGAGGTAGCTTCTAGGAGAAGCTAACCTTAACCATGGTTCACTAGGAACCATGGTAAGGTATACTTAACTCCCACGGTTTAGCTTAGCTTGTAGGAGAAGCTAACCTTGACCATGGTTCACTTAAGAACCATGGTAAGGTAAGCTTACCTTACTTGAGTTTAGAAGCTTGCAAGGCAAGCTTCAAAACTCAAGAAGTGTAGCTTGAAATTTTCGGCCAAAGGAGGACAAAGGAGCTAGGCGGCCTTGGACTAAGTTTGCTCCATGAATTAATTTGAAAATATTTGATTTGATTTAGTTAGGTTCATCATATGATGATGAGACCTAGCTAAATCAAATCTATGAAAAATTAGGAGCAAAATGAGTCCAATATGCAAAATTTTGCCTAGGCCCAACTCAGGCCCAAATTCTAGTCACACCCTCAAGCTTTGCTAAATGTCACCCGTTTTTCCCTACTAAAAAAATACAAAATGAATGTATCAACTAGGGAGGTTGAATGGAGTTAAACTCTCCAAGTAACCTACCTCAAAATCAATATACAAACACTAGAAAAAGCAAGTAAAGTTCCTCACAAATACAAAGGCAAAAAATAACCTATACAAAAGACTACTATATGTACAAACATAAGAAAAAGGTCTTTAAGATCATCCCATTCCTCTTGGTTCTTTTAGTATATCACCTCTTGGATTCCTTGGCCTTGGCCATAGTCTATCATCCCCTCCCTCTTGAAAAGGATTTGACCTCAAATCTCGAGGGTCCTCATGATTATTGGCCATACCTGCAAATATATAATAAAATTCATCAGAGGTGATATTTTCAACAAATAAATGTGAAAGGAAGATCCTAGAAGGAATCCTTTCATGGAACCTAAAGAAATCTATGACACTAGACCTACTAATATAATGAATAGGATCCTCTCCTAAACATAGACTAGGTATATTTCTAAATCCTAAAAATGTGCTGAAGCTAAAACTATAGCACACTAAAGATTTAATTCTAAAAACTAAAATATCTTGTCTAAAGTACCCTATGTGGTAAGCTAGGCATTTCCTAGAAAATAATGAAAATACTACCAAGAAATTCCCTAAACAATTTTGGATTATATTATTTGTTGGATAGTTATGAAAAGAATTTGTCACAAGGAACCTTGAAGGTTCAGATGTTATATCCAACAAATAATATATTCCATAAATTGGGTGCATTATTGACACAACTAAGGTAGGAAGACTATCTACCTTGGGCACCACCAAGGAAGTAGTATGAGAAGTAGAACTAAATGAAGTCCACTTCTCCTTCACATAATCTTGAAGTTGAGATTCTTTTTCTTTAAAAATAATGGATTTGTGAATCTTTTCTTCAAGACTAGTGGCAGCGTGAGGGTAAGAGTTAAGGTCTTTATGAATAAAGAGAATAGTTTTCATAGGTTCTTTAGTGATAAAGCAATTCTCTTTAGGCATAATTACCTTAGAGGATATTTCTTCCTCTTTACTCTTCCCTACCTTTTCTCTTTTTCTTTTGTTTTTCATTTGTGCTTGATCCTCAGCCACTTGTTGAGGTGAGAGAGGATAAAGTACAAATTTCTTTTCCTTGTGAGTGAAGGTAATTTCATTAGTAAGACCATCATGTACAGTTTTCTTTTCAAATTGCCATGGTCTTCCTAACAAAATATGACAAGCTTCCATTGGTACTATATCACATAAAGCTTGGTCCTCATACTTCCCAATGAAAAACTTGACCTTCACTTGTTGGTCAACTACTATGTCACCATCCTTATTAAGCCATTGCAAATGATAAGGTTGAGGATGTGGCATAGTAATTAGACTCAACTTTTTAACCAACCTAGTGCTACAACAGTTGCACCATGAACCACTATCAACAATGAGAGAACAAGCATTATTTAAAACATTACATCTTGTATGAAAGAGGTTCTCTCTTTGTGATAGGGTACCACTAGGTTGATTATGAAGGATTCTCCTAAGCATTAGGAGCTCTCATTCATAAGGATAAATGGGCTCCACTTTGGACCTTTGAAGCTTTGTTTCAACCTCACTCTCACTAGAAGAGGAGGTAGTAGTCTCTTCTTGACTACTATAAGTGTCATGCCCCCTTAAGATCATGACTTTCTTTGTAGGGCATTGAGAAGTAATGTGGCCTCTCCCTAAACACTTGAAACATTTAATATCACTAGTCTTTGTGCTAGTGTGTGGAGTGATGAGATCTTTATCCTTATCTTTGTTTTTCTCTTTCCTCTTAGCCAATTCTTTGGAGGGTTTTGAAATAATTTTCTTTTCAAAAGGTTTCTTCCTCCATGTAGTCTTTCTTAAGAGATCTAGAGTGGGAGCTTTCTCTTTTAGAAGATTTTCTCAATATTTGTTGTTTTACCCTTACACAAAGTTGGACCAAGTCATTTAGGTCCCTGTAGGGTAGTAGCTCCACTTGGTCTCTAATCTCTAAGTTAAGACCACTCATGAATCTGGCTACTGTAGTGGCTTCCTCTTCCCTTATACAAGCCCTCATCATGTAAAGCTCCATTTTTTGCCTGTACTGTTCTACAGACATATCTTTTTGTTGGAGCCTTTGGAGCTTATTCAAAAGCTCCCTGCCATAGTAAGAGGGAATGTGTCTCCTCCTCAATGCACTCCTAAGATCATTCCAATATTGGATAGGAGGATCATTGTGGAGACGTCTTTCTCTTTCCAAAGAGGTCCACCAATACATTGCATGCCCTTGAAAGCTAAGGGTTGCAAGTGGAAATTTCCTTTCTTCACTTACCCTATGGAAAGCAAAGAGTTGCTCAACCTTCATTTCCCAATCTAAATATATCTCCACATCATCTTTGCCAAAGAATTGTGGGAGGTCAACGTTGACTTCCCTTGGCCTAGTGGTTCTCCTAGGAGTATGTTGGTAGTGATCCCCTTGATTCATGCTTTTATTAGGGGATGTGTATTGAGAATGTGAGCTCCTACTCTTTTTCCTATGTTTCTTCATATCTTCTTTCAATTTTTCTTCCTCTTGCCTTAAAATCCTCAATTCTTCCTCTAAATAAGCAAGTTGTCTTTCTCTTTGAATCTTTTCCTTCTCTCTTTGAATGGACTCTTGCTTTTTCCATAGTTTAAGTGATTTGAGCTCTTTAGTGATATATGAAAGGCTTTTTGGAGAGCCATCACTTTCACTAGGGGAGGAATCTTGAGACATTTTAATTCAAGAAAATATTTTCACACAAAAATAGTTTTTATGAAAGTAATATTTTTTTTTTTTGAAGTGCTTTAGACTTGGCACTTGGAGGTCTAAGAGTACAAATTGAACTTTGGAGGGAGGTGAGCTACTAAAGAGCCACTTAATAACCAAGCCTCTTCAAGTAAAAATCACTAAACCCCCTTGTACTTTTGCCTTGCACAAATCAATTTTCACAAAGATCTTTTCTCAAAGAAAAATAACAAACAAGTGCCTAAGTGTACAATTTATATGATGCTTGAAATCATAAAGAGCAAGAAAACATAAATTTCTTGAAAACTTAAATGACTGAAAACATAAATTGCTTAAAACATAAATTGCTTGAAAACTTAAAGACAAGAAAACATAAACTAGGCGTGGTAAGCAATTTAAACCTAGGTGAGAGCTTGAAAGGTACCAAAGACCTTCAAGGACCACTCTCACAAGTACTACACGGTTTTACTATGAGAACTCTTAAGGAGAGATGGAGATACACCAAAGGTACTCCAAGACACTCCTTAATAAAGGCCTTGTACAAAAATTTGGAAAACAAAAATTACAAGAAAATTGAAATTCAAATTTTCTTCAAATGAAACGCAAATTCACACTCCAAATGAAATGTAAATTTACTTTCAAATGAAATTAGTGGCTGCACTTAATTTCAAAGAAAACAAATTAGCCACTAATTAGAAACAAATTTTAGTAACGGATTTTGTAAGGAAAAACAAGTTTTAGAAACCAAAAAATTCCGTCACTAAAATTAGTCACTAATTTTTTTACAAAAATTTTCACAAATGATTTAGCTCCTTCTTGCTCCAATCCAGCCACCAATTTGCAGCCTCACAAGGTGTTTTCACTCCACTTTAGAAGCAACCTTGACTTAAGTCACTTCTAGGTGTTTTCAAGAGCCTAGCCACCAAGAGAGAACAAACTCCCTAAGCAACCACCAAAGCCTTCAAGTGGATGTCCTTTGCCTTGGCCTCCTACACCTTTCAAGAAGCACTCAACCACCTTCAAGACTGGAATATTAGTGTAAAACTGAAAAAGAACAATTTAGAATAGCTACACCAAATGGTAGAATGAAAGGAGACAAACTAGAAGGAGTTTCACAAAAAATGACAAACAACAATTAAGGCTAATTTTGGAAAGCTAGCACACAATAGAAATCCTATCAAAGGCACTAGAATGGATTACAAAACAAAAGCTAAGATTAGAAACAAAAATAAGACACAAATGATGTGGCTGGTCACAAAATTTATAGGCAAAAAGATTACCAAAACCGAGAGCAACACATTTCAACTTTTCACTCCTTTTTGGCTTTTTCTTTTGCTTTTTCTTTCTTTTATTTTTGGCAAAATATTTTTCACTTCATTTTCTTTTAATGTTCAGGAGTTTAATTGCCTTTTGAACACTTAGAAGTCTCGGTTTTAGGTTAGAAAAACTGCAGCAAAAATTTTACACAAAACAAGAGGTGTTCACATGCATTTTGTAACTAGTGCTTCACTATTTTGTATTGTTTTTAGGTCAAATTTTTAAGCACTTATTCTTTTGTTTTTCTCATGCATTTAGACCACTCACACCTCTGTTTTGTCTCTGTTTTAATGCTCAAAAAATTGCAATAGGTTTCAGCCACACAACAAGACTCAAAGAAACCTAACAGGAGAAGTGTTTAACAATTTTTTTTGACAAAACTTTTAATAAGACATAATAGAAACCTAACTCTAGGAAATTTGCTAGAACTAATAGCAAATTAGGAACTCAATCATGTAAAATAAAAGCACATATAGTAAGGTACAGATTTAATAAGCAAAGACACAAAAATTTTCGGACACAACAACACAAAACAAAAAAAAATTAGGTCAAACAAGCTAGTCTAGGAAGATTCAACATACAAAGGACTACACATGACTTTCTAAGACAAAACAATTGATTAAGAAACAAAATCTATACTCAATGCATGTTGTCCAATCACGGACACATGTGAATGAATGGAGAGAACTCAAGCAAAAATCAAAAGCACAAGCACAAGAGTACCTAAAGCACCAAAACCGAAATTGATTCACAAGAATAGGAACAAGCAAACATGAATCAATTACTTCATATTAGACATATAGGATCCATAAAAAATTTTAGAAGACATAGATCCATTCAGAAAACACAAGTTTAGACAAAAATAAGGAAGGAACAACACGGATTCAAGTAGAAAAAGTTTGGAAACAAAACCTCAAGAGCACTAGGCTCTAGATACCAAAAATGATGGAGCTAAATTGAAGAAGGTTGATAATCTTCAATAACTCCTTGAGGTTATCCTTAAGAGAAGCTTGAAACTCCATGAAAATAATCTTCCATGGAGGAGAAGCCTTGGAGAAGGTTCGGCCATTTCTAGTGTGATGTAGAAGCTTAAGGAACCTAGGTAAGGTTTGAAACCTTTGGTGAATTCTTATTGAAGAAATTCTCCACGGTTTTTGAGAGACTCTTGATGAGAGAAATCTGAATTTTATTTCTCAATTTTGTCAAAAGTGAGTACAAGAGAGGTAATTACAAATATATAGGTTAGAGGTAGCTTCTAGGAGAAGATAACCTTAACCATGGTTCACTAGGAACCATGGTAAGGTATACTTAACTCCCACAGTTTAGCTTAGCTTGTAGGAGAAGCTAACCTTGACCATGGTTCACTTAAGAACCATGGTAAGGTAAGCTTACCTTACTTGAGTTTAGAAGCTTGCAAGGCAAGCTTCAAAACTCAAGAAGTGTAGCTTGAAATTTTCGGCCAAAGGAGGACAAAGGAGCTAGGCGGCCTTGGACTAAGTTTGCTCCATGAACTAATTTGAAAATCTTTGATTTGATTTAGTTAGGTTCATCATATGATGATGAGACCTAGCTAAATCAAATCTATGAAAAATTAGGAGCAAAATGAGTCCAATATGCAAAATTTTGCCTAGGCCCAACTTAGGCCCAAATTCTAGTCACACCCTCAAGCTTTGCTAAATGTCACCATTCCCTACTAAAAAAATACAAAATGAATGTATCAACTAGGGAGGTTAAATGGAGTTAAACTCTCCAAGTAACCTACCTCAAAATCAATATACAAACACTAGAAAAAGCAAGTAAAGTGCCTCACAAATACAAAGACAAAAAATAACCTATACAAAAGACTACTATATGTACAAACATAAGAAAAAGGTCTTTAAGATCATCCCATTCCTCTTGGTTCTTTTAGTATATCACCTCTTGGATTCCTTGGCCTTGGCCATAGTCTATCACACACAGTATGAGGGGGTTTTCAGATTCAAATGAACAATACATCAACAGTAATCAATAAAATAGTACACTTTCCAACTCAGTTATCACACACACATTATTGGTTCAAAATATTATCTTCAGTCGTTTTAACCCTTGGTTCAATTTCTAATAATCACTAAACGTCATTACTCTTGTTTTAAACGTATACAAATGAAGCATTAGCATGCATTCATTTCTCTGTTTCATAGGATTAAGCAAACCATGAACAGAACATTCAACCCAGATGAACAAATACCTTAAGCCTGGAAAATAGAAGGGTTAGAACACGAAGATGCAGTGAAATAAACAGACCTCAATGAGCACTAAACTGAGTTAGAAAGTGTTACAAGTTTAGCCTTCCATGGAGGAAGACAAAGAAGAAAACAAAAAACTCAAAGGAAGAAAATGGAAGGATTCAATTTCTTAATACAACCAGAGAAGAAAGAATGGAAGAAAAACGTGATGAACAGCTCTAGAACAAGGAAAACGTCCAGAAGAAAGAAGAGAACGTGGTTACATCAAGTCTGCCTCCAAGTGGTGGCTGCATGGTTAGCCCTAAGACCTAAAAGACACATGGTCAAAACCCTAAACCAAAGTGGGCCTCCTTCCCATCTGTCTAGCCCAAAAAAGACTAAAACAAGGTAAACAAAAATGTAAGTATGTGGCTGATATGGTGCTGATGTGGCAAGTTGGTGTTGACATAGCGCTTACGTGGCACTTTATCTCTTGAAGTCCAAAAATAATATCGAAGCCCGAGAATGCTCCACAATTAACCTGAAAATAGTTGATAAGCAAAAATTAGACCAAGTGAATCAGAATTAATTAAAATTCAAATTATTGGCCCAATGAAACCCAAACAGTGAAACTGTACAATTAATAAGCGATTTAGCCCAAATTAACAATTAAAATAAGTACAGAAAGATAAATAAATAGGGGAAAATAATGACTCATCACCTCCATTAAATACAATAATTCTTGTAGAGCCAATTTGCTTAAAATTGGCTTGAGCCATTTTGGGAAGGCTTGAGGCATTTTTGCAGAGTTTCCAAATCTGATAAATTTGCTCAAGCTAAATTGTATTCACTTAAGCCTTTTATTTTCCAATGAAAATCATGATCTCTCTGCGATTTCTTCACTTATGCATATAGAAAAAGGCTTAAGCAAAAAGAAGAAAAAAAATTCAAATAGCGTAAGCGAATTTTTTTTAGCTCAAGCCTTTTTTTCAAAAATTTTCAAAAAATTTCTACCAAAATTTTGCTCAAGCCAATTTCAAATGGCTCAAGCGAATTTGTCCTTGGAACATACATGTAGTATTTGGCTTAAGCTCTTTAAAAATCGCTTAAGTGATTTAGTTCCAATGCGTACACCCTTCTCTGTGCATATTTACCTTAAGTGAGATCCAATTCACTTAAGCCCTTTTGGATTAAAAAAAAGAAATATATATACTAATTTCTCTCTCCCACTACTATTCCTCAATGCTTTTCATTACTCATCAATCACCCAGAAACACTCAACCCTCCATATTTATTCTCCATTCCCCCAATTCAAAGTGAACCCTAAGCTATGAAAGCAATTATAAGCAGCTTTTCAACAAGCTCAGCTCATGTTCTGTTTCTCAGAAGATGCTTGTTCTCCATTTCTTTTTACTCGCTTCTTTCTAAAAGAAAAAAAAACTTGTTTCACTTTAACTTCAAACCCAAGTAAGCACTTTTTTCCCTTCTTCATCTTAAACTGAGTTTAACTATTGTAAATGCTTGTCTTTTTGCTCTTTAGCATGTCAATTGTATCTTTTTCTGTTTTTGTGGTCTTTAAAATGTTAGTCTTATAGGTTTTAGATTTTTAGTTGAACTTCAGAGGACTTTGTATATTTTGATTTACGCTACTAGAAAAGGACTCTTCAACGTCACCAATTCTACATCGGTTTTAGTAAAAATGATGTAGAAACAAAATATAGTGGTATTTTTGTAATTATTTGAAAAATATAAAGCATATTTACATCGGTTTTAAGAGCAAACGATGTAAATATTGAATATTCTACATCGATTTATTGGAGGACCGATGTAGAATTGAAAACACGGTGACAATTTTGTATTTTCCTTTAATTTCTTAGTTGCATGCATGTTTTGGCTTCAGTGTGGCTTGTTTCAGATAATGCCTTAAATGTGTGATTTTGGGTAAAGAAGCTAAACCGAGCCTTAAATTTCACGTGTTTTGTGGAGAATATGGAGGAATAATGGATTATGAAAGGTGTTGTTGGATATGTGAGTGAGGACCAACATTTTAATGTTTAGTGGATTTTGTGATTTAGGTGGGCCATGGGTTATTTTTGTTATATTAGCTATATATTGGCATGCCCGCTGAAATGCAATTTCAGCAATTTGGATATTTCTAGGAAATATTGTGGTGAACTTGACGTGAATGCATAGTAATTCACATTAATATGAATTGCTAGTGCTTACATATTAATTCAAATTTCTAGGAATATGAATTGACATGTGGAAATTGTGGGCCAGGGGTTTATCATGGATACTAACAAATTATTATTATTATTATTATTATTATTATTATTATTATTATTATTGTTGTTGTTGTTGTTGTTGTTGTTGTTGTTGTTGTTATTTGTCATGTAAATTCACTCTTTAGTGTCTTATTATTATTATCTTTTTCCTATGTTTGAATAAATTGATGTGATTAATTGTTTTTCTTCATGCTTCCTTATTTGTATACTGGTTTTGTGTTTTAGAATGCCTCCAAGAAAGCCCACTCATCAAATTCCTACCAGCAAAAAATGCAAGGGCATAGTTCAAGGAGAGGCCTATCAACAACCCCATCATCAAGGCCTCGAGGAGGAGGTAGAGACCAATATTCCTCAAGAGATCTTGGAACCATTGAACAAAACATATTTCTAAATCGAGCAAAACAACAACGGTATGTGGAGTTGGAGAATAAAAAAGTCATAGCAGAAAGGCAAGTGGTCTTACAAGCAGGTGAATGTGATGAATTTCTAGGGGAATTTCAACGGAGGAATTGGATGAGATTGACTGATCTCCCAGAAAAATACAATGAAAAAATTGTAAAAGAATTTTATGCAAATGCATGGCCAATTAGAAGAGATTTTGAAGTTATAAGGAAGTCTTGGGTTAGGGGTCATTGGGTATCATATGATCGGGATGCCATCAACAAATTGTTGGGTGAACCCATGGTGCTCTGTGAAGGCCAGAGTTGTTCTTATCAATTCATAAAAAAAAATAGCAAGCATGGGTTTAACAACCGTGAGGCGGCTAAATTTTTGTGTTTACCGGGCCAATCTTATGAGTCAAATAAGGGTTTTGCACGTCGTATTATAAGGGGAAAGATGATAAAAATTACTAGAGTTTGGATGACCTTTTTATTTGCTAATGTCACCCCTACTACCCATGTCTCGGACATCTGAATGTCACAGGTTCATCTTCTTTATTCTATCTTTCACTCACACGCATACACAGTTGATATTGCTACTATAACTTCAAACGAAATGTACCAATTTGTTATCTCTCCCCCCTCCAAGAAAACTATTTTAACAAAGCCTTTGGTTTTTCTTGCACTGATAACTGCATTATGCAAGGCTCATGGAGTGGTAATTCTAGCTAAACCTCTTACTAAGATCCGAGGGCCTATTAATGCCACATTTATTGACAAACTTTGCATTATGAGACAACAAAGGTTCTGACTGCATAGAAGGATGATATGGAGGAACAAGAGCTGTCGGAGCCTTTGTTGTCTCATTATTGCAAAATTTGTCAATATATGTGTCATTAATAGGCCCTCGGATCTTGGTAAGAGGTTTAGCTGGAATTACTACTCCATGAGCCTTGCATAATACAGTTATCAGTGCAGGAAAACCTAAAGGCTTTGCGGAAATAGCTTTCTTGGAGGGGAAGAGATAACAAACTGGTACATTTCATCTGAAATTATAGCAACAATATCAACTGTGTATGCGTGTGGGTGCAAGATAAAATAAAGAAGATGAGCTCGTGACATTTGGATGTCTGAGACATGGGTAGTAGGGGTGACATTAGCAAATAAAAAGGTCATCCAAGCTCTAGCAATTTTTGTCATCTTTCCCCTCATAATATGACGTGCAAAACCCTTATTTGACTCATAAGATTGGCCTACTAAACACAATAATTTAGCCACCTCAGGGTTGTTAAACCCATGCCTGCTATTTTTTATGAATTGATAAGAACAGCTCTGGCCTTCACAGAGCACCATGGGTTCACCCAACAATTTGTTGATGGCATCCCGATCATATGGTACTCAATGACCCCTAACCCAAGACTTCTTTATAAATTTAGAATCTCTTCTAATTGGTCATGCATTTGCATAAAATTATTTTACAATTTTTTCATTGTATTTCTCTGGGAGATCAGTCAATCTCATCCAATTCCTCTATTGAAATTCCCCTAAAAATTCATCACATTCACCTACTTGTAGGACCACTCGCCTTTCTGCTATGACTTTTCTATTCTCCAACTCCGCATACCATTGTTGCTTTGCTCGGTTTTGAAATATGTTTCTATTCAACGGTTCCATGATCTCTTGAGGAATATTGGTCTCTACCTCCTCCTCGTGGACTTGATGTTGGGGCTGTTGTGAGGCCTTTCCTTGAACTATGCCCTTGTGTTTTTTGTTGGTAGGAATTTGATGAGTAGGCTTTCTTGGAAGCATTCTAAAACAGAAAACTAGTATATAAATAAGAAAGCATGAAGAAAAGTAGTTAATGACATCAATTAATTGAAACATAGGAAAAAGATAATAATAATAATTTTAATAATAATAATAATAATAATAATAAAAACAAGACATTAAGGAGTGAATTTACATGTCAAAATAATAATAATAATAATAATAATAATAATAATAATAATAATAATAATAATAATAATAATAATAATAATAATAATAATAATAATAATAATTTGTTAGTATCCACAATAAATCCCTAGCCTACAATTTTTACATGCCAATTCATATTCCTAGAAATTTGAATTAATATGTTAGCACTAGCAATTCATATTAATGTGAATTACTACGCATTCACGTCAAGTTCACCACAATATTTCCTAGAAATATCCAAATTGGTGAAATTGCATTCCAATGGGCGTGCCAATATACAACCAATATAACAAAAATAACCCATGACCCACCTAAATCACAAAATCCACTAAACCTCAAAATGTTGGTCCCCACTCACAGATCCAACAACACATTTCATAATACATTATTCCTCCATATTCGCAACAAAACACATGTGAAATTTAAGGTTCGGTTTAGCTTCTTTACTCAAAATCACACGTTTAAGGCATTATCCAAAACAAGCCACACTGAAGCCAAAACAGGCATTCAACTAAGAAATTAAAGGAAAATATAAGCCCTTGACCCTCCTAAATCAAAATATACAAAGTCCTCCAAAGTTCAACTAAAAATCTAAAACCTATAAGACTAACATTCTAAAGACCACAAAAGCACAAAAATATACGATTGACACTCTAAAGAGAAAAAAGACAAGCATTTACAAGAGTTAAACTCAGTTTAAGATGAAGAAGGGAAAGAAAATGCTTACTTGGGTTTGTAGTTAAAGTGAAACAATTTTTTTTTTCTTTTAGAAAGAAGCGAGTAAAAAGAAATGGAGAACGAGCATCTTCCAGGAAACAGAACGTGAGTTGAGCCTGTTGAAAAGTTACTCGTAATTGCTTTCAAAGCTTAGGATTCGCTTTGAATTGGGGGAAAATGGAGAATAAATATGGAGGGTTAAGTGTTTCTAGGTGACTGATGGGTAATGAAAAGCATTGAGGAATAGTAGTGGGAGAGAGAAATTAGTATATATATTTCTTTTTTAATCCAAAGGGCTTAAGTGAATTGGATCTCGCTTAAGGAAAATATGCACATAGAAGGGTGTATGCACTAGGACTAAATCACTTAAGCGATTTTTAAAGAGCTTAAGCCAAATATTACATGTATGTTCCAGGACAAATTGGCTTGAGCTATTTGAAATTGGCTTGAGCTAAATTTTGGCATAGAGTTTTTGAAAATTTTGGAAAAAAGGGGGCTTGAGCCAAAAAAAAATCTGCTTAAGCTATTTAGAATTTTCTTCTTTTTTTTTTTTTTTTTGCTTAAGCCTTTATCCATTCGCTTAAGCGAAGAAATGACAGAGAGATCATGATTTTCATTGGAAAAGAAAAGGCTCAAGTGAATACAATTTAACTTGAGCGAATTTATCAAATTTAGAAATTCTGCAAAAATAGCTCAAGCCTTTCCAAGATGGCTCAAGCCAATTTTTAGCAAATTGGTTTTGACACATTTCTAAAATTAGAATTAGGTACTTTGTTTATATTACCCTTTTGAACTCAATTGACACAATTAGTCTCCAACCAAAATTTTAAAAACTTCACATCATTTAGGCTTGAAGTCCTTAATCCTTTCTTGATTGATTGCCACTAAGAATCAAATCACATGATCTTCAAACGACTTAACAAAAGTGACAATTATAAACTTAAGCATTGATTCTAATTTCACACATATACTCCTCTAATCCTCAAACAACCAAATTCTACTCTCTTCCCAAAATACACTTACTTTCAAAATGCATATTTGAAAACAACCTAAAACTTAAATCAAAACACACAACAAAACATGCCAAAAACCACACACAACAAGATCTAAATATGCTAAACCCAACTTCACACACTGATAAAAAAATATAAAAGCATGAATTGAACACACCAATATATAAAACTTAAATCAAAGGAAAAGAGTGAGAAATTGTTGGGTTGCCTCCCAGTAAGCGCTCTTTTAACATCACTAGCTTGATGGAGCCAATATCTTCAATGGTCTTCCAACGTAAACACAACAATGACTCTTTCAAAGTCACCACCTATGTAAGGTTTTAATCTTTGCTCATTCACTACCTAACTTCGTTTGGATAAAGGATCTTTTATTTCAATTGGACCATAAGACTTGACTTCTTTTTGATGCAAAATAGACCTGGCCACTTAGACTTAAGCTTTCCAGGAAATAATCTCATCCTAGAATTGAACAGTAAAACTGATGGCCAGGTTTGAAGTTCCTTTTTAAAATCTTCTTATCATGATATGCCTTGATTCTCTCCTTGTATTACTTAGAAGACTCGTATGTATTCAACCTCATTTCTTCAAGTTCAAGAAGTTGTAACTTCCTCTGTTCTCCAGCTGCTTTAGCATCCAAATTCAAAAATTTTAAGGTCCAAAATGCCTTATGTTCAAGCTCAACGGGAAGGTGACAAGCTTTCCCATATATCAATTGAAATGGTGATAAGGCTATTGGAGTTTTAAAAGATGTTCTATAAGCTCACAAGGCATCCTTTCTTGAAGAAGTAACGGTCTTCTCTAGAATTTTCTTAATCTCTCTATTAGATACCTCTTCCTAACCATTTGTTTGAGGATGGTAAGCTATTTCTACCTTATGCCTTACAACATAGTGTTCAAAAACTTTTTGAAGTTGGACATTATAAAAATGAGAACCTTAATTGCTTATCAAAACTCTAGGCGTGCCAAACCTAGTAAAAATGTTCTTCTTAACAAAATTTCACCATAGTTTTAGCATGTACCTTTTGAGTCGGGATTGCTTTCACCCATCTAGACATATACTCAAAAGCTAGCAAAATATACTCATTGGAAAAGGATAAAGGTAGTTGGCCAATGAAGTCAATCCCCCAACAGTCAAATATCTCAACTTGAATGTTTTGCAAGGGCATTTCATGTCTTTTAGAGATACCTCCTGTCCTTTGACAATTATCACATCTTTGTACATGTTCACGAGCATCTCTAAATAGAGTTGGCCAAAAGAATCCAGATTGAAGAACCTTTATAGCAGTTCTCTCTCCATTGAAATGACCTCGATATGGTGAGTTATGGCAGTGCTAGAGAATGTTATCGGTTTCTTCCTTAGTCACACATCTCCTTAAAAGATTATCAACTCCAATCTTAAATAGATGAGGATCATCTTACACATAATACTTAGCATCCCTAAAAAACTTCTTTCTTTGATGCCAATTTAAATCCTCAAGGATAACTCCAGTAGCCTTGAAGTTAGCCATGTCGGCAAACCATGGCCTTGCTTGAATTGCTAGAAGCTTTTCATCAGGAAATTCCTCTACCACTTCTAGTTCTAGTGCAATCACCTCACTGTTAACCAATCTAGACAAATGATCAGCTACATGATTTTCACTTCCTTTTTTATCTCTGATCTCTAAGTCAAACTCTTGTAGTAACAAAATCCATCTAATTAGTCTAGGTTTAGAATCAGACTTAGTCAGAAGATATTTTGTTGCAACATGATCTGTAAAAACTCTCACTTTTGAATCAATCAAGTATGATCTAAACTTTTCCAATGCATATACAATAGCTAGTAATTCTTTTTCAGTAGTTGCATAATTAACTTAAGTTTCATTTAAAACTTTACTAGCATAATGTATAGCATGGAAAATCTTGGATTTTCTTTGACCTAGGACTGCCCCAACTACATAGTCACTAGCATCACACGTTAGTTCAAAATTTAAATTCTAATCAGGAGTAACAATAATTGGAGCTGAAATCAATTTTTGTTTTAATAATTCAAAAGTATTCAAAAAAGATGTGTCAAAATTAAATTGAATGTCCTTATTAAGCAAGTTGCTTAGTGGCTTTGCAATCTTTGAAAAGTCCTGGATGAACTGTCTATAAAATCCAACATAACCAATGAAACTCCGAATTCCTTTGACATTTATTGGTGGAGGAAGTTTTTCAATGATCTCTACTTTGGCCTTATCAACTTCAATACCTCTGGAAGAAATTTTATGGCGCAACACAATTCCCTCTATTACCATAAAATGACATTTCTCCCAATTAAGCACAAGATTAGTCTGAATACACCGCTTCAATACGGTGTTAAGATTCTCCAAACAATTAGAAAAAGAAGAACCAAATACAGAAAAGTCATCCATGAATACTCTTATACATTTCTCAACTAAGTCAGAAAGATGGCAAGCATGCATCTCTGGAATGTAGCTAGTGCATTGCATAGACCAAAAGGCATTTTTCTATAAGCAAAGACACCAAATGGACATGTGAAAGACATCTTTTCTTGATCTTCTGGGTCCACTACAATCTGATTGTAGCTAGAGTACCCATCCAAGAAACAATAGTATGCTTGTCCAGCTAACCTCTCAAGTATCTGATCCATGAACGGTAATGGAAAGTGATCTTTTCTGGTTGCTTGATTGAGTTTTCTAAAATCTATACACATTCTCCACAATGACAGTCCTTGTCGGAATCAATTCGTTGTTCTCATTCTGAACCATTGTCATCCCTCTTTTCTTTGGTACAACCTGAACAAGACTTACCCATGTACTATCTGAAATATGATAGATTATTCCTACTTCTAAAAGCTTTAAAACCTATTTTTTCACCACTTCCTTCATTGTTGGATTTAAACGCCTTTGAGGTTGAGCCACATGTTTATAGTTTTGCTCCATATGAATTTTGTGAATGCAATAGGAAGGACTAATACCTTTCAAATATTCTAAAGTCCAACCTATAGCTTCATAATTTTTCTTTAACACATTAACTAATTGTTTTCTTCAAAGGGAGTCAAAGAATTGCTAATGATAACTAGTTTATTTCCATCATTTTCCAAAAATACATATTTAAGTTTTGGTGGCAACATCTTCAATTATGGTTTTAGCACTCCCATGTTTGCATTTTTCTCTAATTCTTCAATCTTCACTTTCTCTAGAAGAATCTCTTTTGCAAAATAAAGATCCCTCAAACACTCTTCAATTTCTTTCTCTTCTTTCTCATTCAAATCTTCCAAGGCATCGATAAGTGCTTTCTCCAAAGGACTAGAAGTATGCAACTGCTTCCTAGTGGAATGAATTAAATCATCAATCACATCCACTATCATACACTCATCTTGCTTACATGGATACTTCATAACGTCAAAAACATTAAAATTGACTTCATCATCCTGCACTCGCACCTTCAAATTGCCATCATCTACATCAATTATTACTTTTGCAGTCTTCATGAATGGTCTACCCAAAATCAATGGTACTTGTTTATCCTCTTCCATATCCATCACCACAAAATCCACTAGAAAGAAAATTTTATCTACTTTCACCACCACATCTTCCACTATCCCATGAGGATCGATATTTCACTGACCTATCTGCCAACTGAAGAGTCATCATAGTAGGCCTAGCTTCTAGATCACCAATCCTTCTCATCATAGATAAGGGCATTAAGTTAATGTTTTCCCCTAAATCTAACTATGCTTTTCCCACAGGTAATCTTCCAATGGTGACTGGAATGGTAAATCTACCAAGATCTTTGGATTTTTGAGGTATGGATTTCTAAATGATTGCACTACATCCTGCCTCCAACTCCACTATTCCATCTTCAATTAATATTTTCTTCATAGTCATAAGCTCCTTCATGAATTTTGCATAAGTGGACATCTGTTCCAATGTTTCAGAAAATGGAATATTAATTTGCAGCCTTTTAAAAATGTTTAGAAAGTGGGCAAATTGTCTCTCTCTATCTTTCTTAGAAGGAGCATGTGGGTATGGCAAATCCTTGACTGGTCGGATTGTAGCTACACCTTTCTCTTTCTTTCTTTATTGATCACTTTTATCATTTTTTTCTTTTTTCTCAACTTTTTCCCTACCTTTCACATTTTCTCTATTTATATCCTCACCTTTATTTTTCTCAACTTCCTCCTTGATCTCTTTATCACTTTCTCTTTCACTCAATTTTTTCTCCTCAACATCCTCAGTATCATTCAAATTATCTCCAATCCCTTCCCAATCTCCTGTCCACTCCTTGTTGTGATAGACTTACAATGCTCTTTTAGGTTAGGTTAGGTGTTGGCTAAAAATGATCCTCCTTGTTGATTGGCAAGTTGCTTTTCTATCTAACCAACCTGAATCTCCAAATTCTTGATGGAAGCATCTGTATTCTTTTGATTAGCAAGGGAAGCTTGCATGAATTGGTTCAAGGTATCTTCCAACTTGGTTGTCCTTTCCTACATTGAAGAAAAGTAACCTTGGTGTTGTTGAGATGGTTTTCTATTGGAGGGTCCTACATCTTGTTTCCAACCATATTTCTGGTTGTTTCTATTGTTGTTCCTCCATCCCTGCATATAATTATTGGAAAAATTATTGAAATTACCTTCTCTTGGTTGTTGTTGACCCATGTAATTTACTTCCTTTTCCTGATCAGTACTAGGTCTTGCACAAAAACCATGAGCATGATCTCCTCCATATAAATCACAACTCAAAACTTGATGAGGTGGAGGAGTTGAAATAATAAATTGGAGCTGCTGAGGAAGTTTTGCCATCTGTTTAGTGAAAGCTTCAATTTGTTGATAAATTAATTTGTTTTGTGCTAAAATTGCACCATTTGTATTAAGATCAAGAATACCTCTCTTGGGATGACTATGCCTGCTATGTTGTGCTTGATGATCAGAAGAAGCCAAAGATTCTATAATTTTTGTTGCTTCATCAGGATCAACTGACATCATTGTACCTCTTACAAATACATCTAAGAGCATCTTGACCTCTAGCTTGATTCCATTGCAAAAGAAGTTTAGTTGAGCAATATCCTCAAAACCATGGTTAGGAAATTTCCTTAGAAGAGATTTGAAACGCTCCCAAGCTTCACAGAAAGGTTCATCCATCCCTTGGCAGAACGTAGCAATTTCTGATTTAGCACTGATATATTTTAAGGATGGATAAAATTAAAGCACATTAATGTGAAGTTTTATGTCATTAGAGAAGCAGAGAAACCAAAAGAAATCAGGTTGGAGCATTGCAGCTTTGAGGAACAGACTGTAGATAACATGACCAAAGCCCTCTCCAAGGGTCAATTTGAAATACTAAGATCAAGACTTGGAGTGCTCAAGAAAATCTCAAGGAGGAGTGTTAGACTTTGATAATTTTCTTGATTTTTTGAGTACAAAATCTATTGTACTGTACTTGTTTGAAAACAATCTGTTTTAGGTAAAAAGTAGGTGATTTGGAGTATGATTTTGGTAAAAATGCAGTAGGTAAAAGTGGGTAGTACAACTAAGTCAACAATGGATGCATTTTTTGAATAGTAAACTTGTAATATCAGAAATGGTTGTATTTTATAACTTGCTGATATGGAAAAAAAACGTGAATGAAAAACTGATTGCCTACTAAGAACTTTTCTTGCTCTATTTTGCTCTCCGCTCTTCCTATCATTTTGTTTTCATTTTTCATCATTTTAATTCTTTTCCCAACAATTCCTCCTTCAATTAAAAATTTCAAACTCCATCTACTTATTGTCCTGGATACTCCTCACAATTATCTTTAATAATACCATTGCTTTATAGTATTTCTTGTGTATCTTCCGGAAGTATTGAGATTGTTGAATGTCAAGTTTCAATACTCAAGTAACAGGACATCAACTCATCAAACTGTACGAACCATAAGCTCTTATATCACCATCGTAGGGGTCACAAGTGGGATGCCATTCCACCTTTTGCTCATGATAATCATCCACTTCTGCAACCACTAGCCATTTTGCAGTCCAAGTGGGACCATTTCCACCGATCCTCCTCAATGTTTGGTTTTGGTGCAATGGCTTGGTCTTTGTCCAGGGTGAAGTGGAGTGAAATCTCTTATGTCCTTCACCTTGAGGACAAAGTGAATTTTGCAGGTGAGAGTATTGATAGAGAGGACATTCTGATGATAGTATTCCAATTATAGAAACATACCCAAAAGGAATGCTAACAAGCTCATTGGTTTCAGAGAATAGAAGTCAGCTTTTTATTAGAATGCTTTTTATTATTCTGTTTTCTCCTCTACAGGCAACCAATAACATGTATTGAGAGCCCTCTATATAAGCTTTTGAGTGCATGAAAAAACTTAGAGGAATTTCAGAGCAATTTATTCCTTTACAGGCATCATTCAACCGTAACATAAAATTAATCTTCCCAAGGCATATCCAATTCTCATTGATTCAGATGGAAGAAGCCATTGTTTTTACATGGGAAAAAAATAGGAGATTTCCCGCATGAGGAAAAAAATAGATTATAGAAATAAATTACAAGCCACAATTCAAAGACTGGCGCATGATGGACAACTGGGCACACAAAATGAAAAAGATATAAATCTTGAATTTAGCTACAGAATGATTTCTGAATGTTGCGGCTTTGTTGAATGTGGACAGAAATTAACATGAAAACCATAACGAAACCATATATGGAAAAGAAATTTGAGCTCATTCTGTTGAAAACACCATTATCAGAGTATGGTTCTAAAATAGGGTCTCTGATGTAGTCATAGGAATAGAGAATTAGCCTTAGCAACGTGAGTCCAACATAGTACATTTTCCTCAGCGGCTTAACTTTGCTTTGCCACACAGACTTCTGAAGAGCCTGAGGAATCAGAAAAAAATCTTGAGCCCAAAGGACATGCATATGCACTTGTTGAATGAAGATGCCAGGCAGAAGAAGAACATCTATTAAGCCTAGGGACCTTAAATTATTTTTGAGAGATAGCTCGATTGCTAGTACAGCTGTTAGCACCAGGCACACAACAATGTGAACCTTCAAATTCCATAACAGAACATTCTTATTTTGGGGCAAACGCTTTTCCTTATCAGACCCATAAGCGTTTGACCTTCTCTTAGCTTCTAACACCTTCTTGTAGAGCCTTATAGTAAGAAGCAAGGAAACCAACACAAGAAGCCTTGTTATGATTTCTAGGGGATTTAATATAAGTTTATAATCATGAGATAAATCCTTGTAAGACGCAGATTCCTTTGATTCAAGAAGGATCTCTGTACCCCTCAACAACTCAGCTACATAACCAAGAATTTGTTCAGCAACCATGACAAGAGATATGTGAGGAATGGAAGTTACATTTCTTTTCATGTAACTGAGTTGGCTACAAATGATTCCAACGAGAGCACAGGAGAGTAGTATCCTAAGAACTCTTTCAAAGAGTTTTCTGAACGCCACATCATCTTGATGATTCAAATAGGGAACAATGTCTGTCTGAAGAGTGACAGCATTAAAATGAAGAGGATCATTTTCATGCCTTTGGCTAGTAATGGTTATTTCAACTGAAGGATTTTTCAGCCATCGTCCAATTAAAGGAGGGTACTGAACCTTAACATCCACGAGACAATCTAGGCCATGCCCAACATTGGTGCTCATATTTGAAACCATTCTGCAACCAATTAGATACATTTCACCAGCTAGTGGATCATATACACCTTCCAAGAATAAAGGTGACAGATGCCTATATTGCTGATTTGTAAATACTGAAGATCCTTCATTGAATATAAGATGCGAAGAGATATTGAGAAGTTGGGTATTTGTTAGTTTTTCAGTTCCTGCTGGTACATGTGGTCCAAATACTGGACCTAAAGAAAACACATCCATATGGATAAAGACCCTTGAGTTATGTTTGTCCAAGCAATGCTTGCAAATTGCATATGCATCAAAATTGAGATTTGAGGATAGAAAACTTAGCTGACCAAGTACATCTTGTTCATCTTTCAAAGCTGGATACTTCAAGAATGATGATTGCTTGAGAAGTCTGAATTTTGATGGCTGATTTCTCTCTCTAATTGAAGTTGCTAGCGTAATCATTGAGTAATTATATAATAAGCAAGAAGAACCGCATGGACCAAGACTCAAATGGAGAAGCACAGGACGTGGTGCATAATTAATCAGGAAAGGGAAAAACATGTTTGTTTCATTTGCAATGCTGGATATACTCCCCAGCATGAGACTTCTCTGCTTGATGGAGTACACTAGTGGAAAGTACAAGGATATCTGATACTTACATTCTTCCAACGTTGAATTAACTTCACCAGAACATCCAATCATGCATAGTTTCCCACTTGAGGAATACCATATCCCCTCAGCTAACAAAGTAAGGTTGGAGAGGCCTGTTCTTTCTCTTGCTGTTTCTTCCGGTATAGATGCAGGGAACAGTCTTAGTGTTGCTGAAATTCTTGCATTTTTCATATTATGATTGTTAGTTTCCTCCTCACATATTACATGTTGCAATATAAGCTTGAAATCTTCATGGTTCAATCTCCAGTTAGCTAAGCCAAATTCCTTTCCAGGTTGGAGAGGTCCTAGTTTGCTTTGGTAAGCATAACTGTTATTCAACAAATAATTTGGGATCACATTGAAAGGTTCTGAAATGCTTCGGAGAGTCTTGCAAAACTCAGAGCCACTGAATGTGAGTGCATCATTTAATGCCCATTCCCCTTGGCAAAAGTGTTTATCATCACAAGGTCTTGGCATTAATTCAGGACTAAAATGATACGTGGAATACCGACTCAGCTGAGAAGAAATATGAACATTATCAAAGTACTTCAAACTTCCATGTTTGTTTAAGCTTCTAATTTCACCCTTTATAGCCCTGCTTGTCAAATTGAATGTTTGAGGGTACCTCAGAACAAGCAAAATTTGATCATCTTGCAAAAGCCGTGGCTGGTGACTAAAACCAGACCAATGACTATTAGTTATGTCCCAATATTCAACATGGGGATCAGATATGGGCAAAGCTGCATTCCCCAACAGACACAACAAACGATCTTCGCTTTCAAAATAGACCCCTTCAAAGACAATAGTGAGGATGGAGAAACCAGGCATCATGGTGAAAGATGGAGAGTGAAGCGATGGGAAAAATGTAGTATTTCTAGATACTCCTATGGATAATATCCCTCCAACGTTAACTGAAGCATTTTCTAAGTGATGGACTACATTGATGTCCTGAACTTGGAAGGAAACAAGTTGCAAAGGATCAGCTCTATAAGGCAACCTATGCCATTGCATGTCACTATCATCGAATGGAATCAAAGGGAAACCCCCATTCTCCTGATTCCAATCTCCATTAGTGAAAGAGAGTTCACTATAAAGTGTGTAACCTCTATTATCATCAGGAACTGATTTAGATGGTGAAGTAAAATATGGGGTACAATGTTTTTCTATTTCAGCTACACGATTGTATGTATAGACTATAGAAGATTCCTCTATGAAATTCTTGTAAGCAACAGAACAACAAAGGAGCATAAGCAGTTGTAACGAAGTAAAAACGGTTAGAATTGAAGATTTGGCCATCAAACTTAGAAAGCATAGCACCAAACTACAACACTGGGAACATAGTAAAGAAATGAATGGGGTGTCACAAAAACGACATGCTAATGAAAAATGGGTGTCACAAAAGAAAAAAAAAAACACGAATGATTGTCAACTTGCCATGATCCCTGGTTGGTTATGGGAATGAAACAGGTACTTACAACGATTATTGAGTAGATGGTTAAAGGGAAGAGAGATCTATAAACGGGTTGATTCACGGAGACAGAAACTGACCTGAAAGAAGTTGCAACTTCTTTTGTTTAACCTCAGCAAAAATGGGAGTGGTGGAATTTCAAATACAAAGCTTATAATCAAACGTTGACCAAATTAATCTTCATTACAGGCTGGTAGCATGTGCTACAAAACGTTGAGGAAAATTCTTGCAGACATGTGTATTAAATTGGGTGCATTAGATAAATATATATACAATGTACAATTTTAGATTTGTGTCGCAAAAATAGTTAATAAACTAATTGGAAGTAGGGATGGCAACGGGTTCACGGGCGGGTAATTGTAAACACGTCCTTGTCTTGCAAGATGAAAATTGGTCACATATCCACTTTATATTTGTGCGGGTATCCATTAAGCGGGTATCTATGAATTTCTTGAATACCCTAGGATATTCATGGATATTTATAAATTTTTTAAGAAATTAAAAAAAATATATTAAAAATAATTTTAAGTTTATATTTAATATCATTGAAATATTAAAAATAAAAATTTTAAACTTGTATTTAACGTTAATTTTGTTAAAATAAAAATAATAAAAATGCAAGATAATCAATAAATTAAAATACATCAATCTCACAAGTAAAAGTCTCATATCAGAAAGTTACAATAATTCAATCTCATAATTCCAAACAAAAGTAAACAACTTAAAATACATAAATCTTATTGTGATGACTAATGTGTGGGCTGTGCGGCTATGGAAAGAAAATAAGATGAGAGAGTATAATTTTAAGGTTATGTGGTACAAGGATAATTAGGATATTTAAGAAATATTATTAAAAGGGTACCCGCAGGCATGGATATCATCATACTTGTCCCTGCCCTGTTTATAAACGGGTAAAAAATTATTCGTCCCCATTATCCACGAGTACTCAATTAGTCTATCCATTTATTATCTGTAGCGAATTTTACCTACAAATACCCGCGAGTGCGGGTATTTTTGTCATCCCTGATTGGAAGGTAAAAAAAATAATCTTTAACAAAAAACCCTGCAGTTTAAAATTGAAGTTTGAGTTCCGAAAATTGTTAGCGAAATTAGTTTGACTTTGTATTCTTCAACATGATACGGAAAGTTAATTAGACATATTATTTTATTCTTAAAATAATCTAATTGGGTGAGAACAAGTTATATATCTTAATTATTCTACAATTTTTATTTTGAAAGTTTAGCTGATTTTATGAACTAAAAATGTTTATTAAAAATAGTAGTTGAATTAAATAACAAATACATAACAGAATTAAAAAAATATAAAACAACAAATGCGTAAAAAGTCACAAAAAGTGATATCTACATATTTTTATATAGTTTTTTAATTTATGGATAAACATATATTTTTAAGTAATTACAATTGTCGATTTATAATTAATTTTGAACTTTAACGCTTTTCTTAAAGATGAAAAATTCTTAGAAAATTATAGAATAAATAATATAATAAATAAAATAATTTGTTACTATATATTTAATAAATTGTGTAATGTTAAAAGACATGGTATATAAAATTTTCTATAATAACCTAATAAAATGATGAGCTTGATGTCTGTTCTGGCCGAAGGGTGGACTAGGGTTTCTTCCTAGGTCAAGCCTTAGAGCCAGAACATTCAAAAGTGTAATCTGCCGTCTTAACTCTAAGGTTTTAGGTTTTATACTTTTCTATTCATGGGCCACCTGGGCCTTGTGAGTGCGAGAATTTCCATAACGGTTCTCCTTGGGAATATTTGATTATCAAAGATAGGCTTTTCATCCTTGATTCTCGGACTAGTCCAAAGGGTGAGACCCACTCGAACTTTGGCCGACCATACCCTGGCCGAGCTCATCATGGTCGAGCACACCCTGGCCGATCTCACCATGGCCGAGCACAGCCTGGCCAATCTCACATCAGCCGAGCATATCCTGGCCGATCTCACCATGGCCGAGTGCAGCCTGGCCGATCTCACCATGGCCGAGCACAGCCTGGCCGAACTCACCATGGCCGAACACACCTTGGTCGATATCACCATGGCCGAGCACAGCCTGGCCGATCTCACCATGGCCGAGCACACCCTGGCCGATCTCACCATGGTCGAGCACAGCCTGGCCGATCTCACCATGGCCGAGTGCAGCCTCGCCGATCTCATCATGGTCTAGCACAACCTGGTCGATCTCACCATGGTCGAGCACAGCCTGGCCGATCTCACCATGGCCAAGCGCACCCTGGCCGATCTCACCATGGCCGATCTCACCATGGTCGAGCACACCTTGGTCGATCTCACCATGGCCGAGCACATCCTGGCCGATCTCACCATGGTCGAGCACAGCCTGGCCGATCTCACCATGGTTGAGCGCACCCTGGCCGACTATACCCAGGCCGAGTTCGTCCAGGGGGTGGGTGAGATCGCGGTCTGACTGATCTTATCCATGTGAGAGGTTAGATCGCCTGCCGACCGGGAAGACCCATATTCAAGATTCATCGGATCAAAACTTGTAAAGGGTATCAGATCGGGATCCGACTAGGACGATACACTTGCCTTCCAGCCCTAAGCCTATAAGGCGCAAGGGCTTAACTGTCCCTGAGATCGAGTCCAGATCGGATTCCAACCGAACTCCCCCGAGATCACCCTCGTGGGAGGGGATCAAGTCATATTCTGATTGTTTCGATGCCTGGGCCAAAATCAGGTCGGCCCTTTTCCGACTTTCCCCTTAGTGTGCCGATACGGTACACTTGCCTTCCAGCCCTGAGCCTTAAAGGCGAAAGGGCTTAAGCAACCGCTCCTATGAATCGTATCAGAAATAGGCCGAGACGGTACACTTTCCTTCAAGCCCTGACTTTACGTTGTATTGACGCAAAACTATTATTATTTTATTAAGCGTATTACTAGATTTTGATTCACTGATCATCATTATGCATTATGTGGGAGAGAATAACCGAGACATTCGTTGATATCATGAATAATGGAGAAAATAAACTAAGTTAACAAATTTCATTTTGGTATACCATGTCATCCAAATTCCGATTGGAAGAAAATAAACTAAAAAAAAAAAAATTGTTTTGGTATACCATGTCCTCCAAATTCCGATTAGACGAAAATAAACTAAGTTAAAAACTCCATTTTTGGTATACCATGTCATCCAAATTCCGATTGGAAGAAAATAAACTGTTAAAAATTTTGTTTTGGTATACCATGTCATCCAAATTCCGATTGGGAGAAAATAAACTAAGTTAAAAAATTTTGTTTTGGTATACCATGTCATCCAAATTCCGATTGGAAGAGAATAAACTAAGTTAAAAACGCCATTTTTAGTATACCATGTCATCCAAATTCCGATTGGAAGAAAATAAACTAAGTTAAAAATTTTGTTTTGGTATACCATGTCATCCAAATTCCGATTAGAAGAAAATAAATTAAGTTAAAAATTTTTGTTTTGGTATACCATGTCATCCAAATTCCGATTGGAAGAAAATAAACTAAGTTAAAACTCCATTTTTGGTATACCATGTCATCCAAATTCCGATTGGAAGAAAATAAACTAAGTTCAAAAAATTTGTTTTGGTATACCATGTCATCCAAATTCCGATTGGAAGAAAATAAACTAAGTTAAAAACTCCATTTTTGGTATACCATGTCATCCGAATTCCGATTGGAAAAAAAATAAACTAAGTTAAAATTTTTTGTTTTGGTATACCATGTCATCCAAATTTTGATTGGAAGAAAATATACTAAGTTAAAATATTTTCTTTTGGTATACCATGTCATCCAAATTCCGATTGGAAGAAAATAAACTAAGTTAAAAATTTTGTTGTGGTATACCATGTCATCCAAATTCCGATTGGAAGAAAATAAACTAAGTTCAAAAAATTTGTTTTGGTATACCATGTTATCCAAATTCCGATTGGAAGAAAATAAACTAAGTTAAAACTCCATTTTTGGTATACCATGTCATCCAAATTCCGATTGGAAGAAAATAAACTAAGTTAAAAATTTTGTTTTGGTATACCATGTCATCCAAATTCCGATTGGAAGAAAATAAACTAAGTTCAAAAAATTTGTTTTGGTATACCATGTCATCCAAATTCCGATTGGAAGAAAATAAACTAAGTTAAAAACTCCATTTTTGGTATACCATGTCATCCGAATTCCGATTGGAAAAAAAATAAACTAAGTTAAAATTTTTTGTTTTGGTATACCATGTCATCCAAATTTTGATTGGAAGAAAATAAACTAAGTTAAAATATTTTGTTTTGGTATACCATGTCATCCAAATTCCGATTGGAAGAAAATAAACTACGTTAAAACTCCATTTTTGGTATACCATGTCATCCAAATTCCGATTGGAAGAAAATAAACTAAGTTAAAAATTTTGTTTTGGTATACCATGTCATCCAAATTCCGATTGGAAGAAAATAAACTAAGTTCAAAAAATTTGTTTTGGTATACCATGTCATCCAAATTCCGATTAGAAGAAAATAAACTAAGTTAAAAACTCCATTTTTGGTATACCATGTCATCCGAATTCCGATTGGAAAAAAAATAAACGAAGTTAAAATTTTTTGTTTTGGTATACCATGTCATCCAAATTTTGATTGGAAGAAAATAAACTAAGTTAAAATATTTTGTTTTGGTATACCATGTCATCCAAATTCCGATTGGAAGAAAATAAACTAAGTTAAAACTCCATTTTTGGTATACCATGTCATCCAAATTCTGATTGGAAGAAAATAAACTAAGTTAAAAATTTTGTTTTGGTATACCATGTCATCCAAATTCCGATTGGAAGAAAATAAACTAAGTTTAAAAAATTTGTTTTGGTATACCATGTCATCCAAATTCCGATTGGAAGAAAATAAACTAAGTTAAAAACTCCATTTTTGGTATACCATGTCATCCGAATTCCGATTGGAAAAAAATAAACTAAGTTAAAAAATTTTGTTTTGGTATACCATGTCATCCAAATTCCGATTGGAAGAAAACAAACTAAGTTAAAAAATTTTGTTTTGGTATACCATGTCATCCAAATTCCGATTGGAAGAAAATAAACTAAGTTAAAACTCCATTTTTGGTATACCATGTCATCCAAATTCTGATTGGAAGAAAATAAACTAAGTTAAAAATTTTGTTTTGGTATACCATGTCATCCAAATTCCGATTGGAAGAAAATAAACTAAGTTTAAAAAATTTGTTTTGGTATACCATGTCATCCAAATTCCGATTGGAAGAAAATAAACTAAGTTAAAAACTCCATTTTTGGTATACCATGTCATCCGAATTCCGATTGGAAAAAAATAAACTAAGTTAAAAAATTTTGTTTTGGTATACCATGTCATCCAAATTCCGATTGGAAGAAAACAAACTAAGTTAAAAAATTTTGTTTTGGTATACCATGTCATCCAAATTCCGATTGGAAGAAAATAAACTAAGTTAAAACTCCATTTTTGGTATACCATGTCATCCAAATTCCGATTGGAAGAAAATAAACTAAGTTCAAAAAATTTGTTTTGGTATACCATGTCATCCAAATTCCGATTAGAAGAAAATAAACTAAGTTAAAAACTCCATTTTTGGTATACCATGTCATCCGAATTCCGATTGGAAAAAAAATAAACGAAGTTAAAATTTTTTGTTTTGGTATACCATGTCATCCAAATTTTGATTGGAAGAAAATAAACTAAGTTAAAATATTTTGTTTTGGTATACCATGTCATCCAAATTCCGATTGGAAGAAAATAAACTAAGTTAAAACTCCATTTTTGGTATACCATGTCATCCAAATTCTGATTGGAAGAAAATAAACTAAGTTAAAAATTTTGTTTTGGTATACCATGTCATCCAAATTCCGATTGGAAGAAAATAAACTAAGTTTAAAAAATTTGTTTTGGTATACCATGTCATCCAAATTCCGATTGGAAGAAAATAAACTAAGTTAAAAACTCCATTTTTGGTATACCATGTCATCCGAATTCCGATTGGAAAAAAATAAACTAAGTTAAAAAATTTTGTTTTGGTATACCATGTCATCCAAATTCCGATTGGAAGAAAACAAACTAAGTTAAAAAATTTTGTTTTGGTATACCATGTCATCCAAATTCCGATTGGAAGAAAATAAACTAAGTTAAAACTCCATTTTTGGTATACCATGTCATCCAAATTCTGATTGGAAGAAAATAAACTAAGTTAAAAATTTTGTTTTGGTATACCATGTCATCCAAATTCCGATTGGAAGAAAATAAACTAAGTTTAAAAAATTTGTTTTGGTATACCATGTCATCCAAATTCCGATTGGAAGAAAATAAACTAAGTTAAAAACTCCATTTTTGGTATACCATGTCATCCGAATTCCGATTGGAAAAAAATAAACTAAGTTAAAAAATTTTGTTTTGGTATACCATGTCATCCAAATTCCGATTGGAAGAAAACAAACTAAGTTAAAAAATTTTGTTTTGGTATACCATGTCATCCAAATTCCGGTTGGAAGAAAATAAACTAAGTTAAAAACTGCATTTTTGGTATACCATGTCATCCAAATTCCGATTGGAGGAAAATAAACTAAGTTAAAAATTTGTTTTTGTAAAGCGTGATCGCCCAAATTCCAATCTTAGGAAAATGGAAAAATGAACTAAGTCAAATTTTAAGTTGATTGATAGAAACATACCATTCAAATTCTGGTGTCTTCGAGTTATTTATACTCGCCCAGTCAAATTTTTACCGATCAATCACGAGTTTGGTCTTCGAGTTATTTATACTCGCCTAGTCGAAATTTTACCGATCAATCACGAGTTTGGTCTTCGAGTTATTTATACTTGCCCAGTCGGAATTTTACCGATCAATCACGAGTTTGGTCTTCGAGTTATTTATACTCGCCCAGTCGGATTTTGACCGATCAATCACGAGTTTGGTCTTCGAGTTATTTATACTCGCCCAGTCGGATTTTTACCGATCAATCACGAGTTTGGTCTTCGACTTATTTATACTCGCCCAGTCGGAATTTAACCGATCAATCACGAGTTTGGTCTTCGAGTTATTTATACTCGCTCAGTCAGATTTTTACCGATCAATCACGAGTTTGGTCTTCGAGTTATTTATACTCGCCCAGTCGGATTTTGACCGATCAATCACGAGTTTGGTCTTCGAGTTATTTATACTCGCCCAGTCGGATTTTTACCGATCAATCACGAGTTTGGTCTTCGACTTATTTATACTCGCCCAGTCGGAATTTAACCGATCAATCACGAGTTTGGTCTTCGAGTTATTTATACTCGCTCAGTCAGATTTTTACCGATCAATCACGAGTTTGGTCTTCGAGTTATTTATACTCGCCCAGTCAGATTTTTACCGATCAATCACGAGTTTGTTGCCTTTAAATAACACACCTGTCGATCATGGAAAGATAAAAGAGATGGTATTTAATTGTTAGTACTCGAAAATGAATTCGGAGACACTCGAAATACAGGGGTGCTCGAAATCCAGATGATCGAAAAAAGGCAGAGAAGTTTCTGAAGAAGGCACACGAAGCTTGAAGAAAATCAAGAGATACGCGAAGACATTTTTCGTGAAACTCTCGAAATCCTTGAACCATGAAAAGGGGCTCACAGCCTCGCAACCTCTCAAAGTACAAGCAGAATCAGGAAACATTCAAGTATATTTTTCGTTGGTTACTCAAAATCCCAAGAATCCGAACATATACGAATACACTTCATAACCTCTCGGAATGGAGAACTTAAAGGAGATACGATTTAAGAGCGGTTGAAGTAACATGGGATAAGTGTCGAAGGCTGCAGAACGGTTTGGGAAAGTTAAATGAGCGGTTCCAGAAGTTATCCAAAGACGTGTCCAGGAATAAGCCACTATGTGGAAGTTTAGGACAGTTATGCATTTCCGGGACACGTAAGAAACAGTTACCTTTCCCAAATCTTTGTCTATAAATTAAACGAGCCATGCTCGTAGCAAAGGGTCAAAAATATAATTCCCACAATACCTCACACGCACTCCGCAACCTGCGCATAAGGCATATTGTGCATACAAGATAGCTTTGGGTACGATTTCTCGACCACTTTTCTTTTCCTTTTTTAGGAGTAGTGTAGCATAGCATAATCTAGCCTAGTGTAGTGTAGTGTAGTCATTCTGAACATGTTTCGTGATCTTTACGAATTGTAATTCTGTTACTATTTAATGAAGGATATGATTTCTGCAATCAATATACATGTCATCTGCTCGATTCACGTTAATTATTACATGCATGAATTTGATTGTACAGTTAGCATAGATCTTCTGATGTGCTGAAAAAACATAGATCTTCTAAAGTGCTAAGACTGGCATAGATCTTCTAACGTGCTCAAAATAATGAGCATAGATCTTCTGAAGTGCCAAAACAGCATAAATCTTCTGAAGTGCTCGAAACAATGAGCATAGATCTTCTGACGTGCTGTAACAACACCCTAATTTAACTCTATTTGTTGCTTGTACGATTTGCTTTTTTCACTGAAAGTTTTCGATTCTGTCATGTCACGAACACGCATAAATTGAAACGTGAACTCGTGCTAGTTCGAACGAAAAGAACCTACGAACGAAATCCTCCACAAACAAATTGGCACGCCCAGTGGGACTCGTTTGGTGAGCTTAATCGAACTAAGTGAACTAGTTTTGTGTGTGTTTAATTTTTATGAGACTTAGAAGTGGGAGAACTATGTCTACATCCAGCAGAAGAGATGCGCTTAATGAAGAACAGGGTAATGGAGAAAATCGGAATACAAATCAAGAAAATGTGCCAAATGAGACCAGGGGGGCAATGTCTCCACCTCCTGTAAATATTCCGAACTCCGCGAGATTTCTGAATGCGTCACAAGAAATGGTGAACGCTACCCGCGAATACCCATGGGGGATGCCTCCGAATTGGAGAAGTACCCATCCCACGAGCGTAGAAATGCCAATACCATATTATGGGCACAATCCTCAAATGCAAATATCATCATATGGGTATAATGCAGCCCCAAATGGGATGGGCTTTATCATGCACGATCCTCACCAGCATGTTGGCACAAGCCAAGAAGGGTCGCTGGTTCGACAAAGTAATTATATACCCACGGGTATAAGCAATGAAGCCATGATAGCCCTTCGACAACAAATGGATCATAGTAACCACGATATGGTGAATTTGTTGTCTACACAAATGCACAACATACTCACACCCCTGTATGAGCTGATGGGAAAAATAGGAGATAAACTTAATGATAATCGGCTCTCGAGAGATACGAGTGTAAATCTGAACGGCCTCGAAAATCCAACCGTTAATGAGACGAATATTCGAGAGATAAGAAATCGTATCAATCTCAATCAAGGGGGACCTCTGAGAAATGTCGAGGAAAATTTGGATCATATAGTCGAGAGGGTACTGAACAGGCACGGATTTGAAACAGGGCGAAATGAGCACCCATAATTTGTATCTGCCTTTCCTGACTATATTACCCAATCCGAGCTACCCAGGGGGATGAAAGTCCCAAAATTCTCGAAATTTTCAGGAGAGTTAGGTGAATCCACCGTAGAACACATAGCGAGATATCTAGTCGAGTGTGGAGACCTAGTGGGTAATGAATATTTGAAAATGAAATATTTTCCAAGTTCACTAACCAAACATGCTTTTACGTGGTTTACGACTTTGCCACCTAATTCGATTATTACTTGGGCACAACTAGAAAGGAGTTTCCACAAAAACTTTTTTCGAGACGAAACTAAGGTGAGCATAGTTGATTTGATGAATATAAAGAGGCAACATCATGAGACGTTAGACGAATATTTGAATAGATTTAGACAATTAAAGTCTCGATGTTACACGAATATTCCAAAGCATGAGTTGGTAAAAATTGAAGCCACTGGGTTGGATTTTTCGATTCGAAAGAAACTTGTAAATGAACAATTGAGAGATATGGCTCAACTAGCAGAGAAAGTAAGACGAATTGAACAAATTCGAGCAGAGAAAGAGAGGTTGAGAAAATTTGACAAGTTCGTTCGAAAAGAAAAAGTGGCATATTTAGACAATATGGATGTTAACGATGATCATTTCGAATGTCTAAATGAAGAAATGGAAGTGAACTTAGCTGAATTGCAACCTGGGCCAACCTATCAATGCCAATTATTAAAACCTGGGGAAAATAATATAGAGGCCGAATCGAATAGAAAATATAGTTTCGATATAACGAAAGCTGATAGAATATTCGATATTTTACTGAAAGATAAGCAAATTATACTTCTAGAAAATCACAAAATTCCTCTTTTTGAACAAAGAAAAGGGAATTTTTTTTGTAAGTATCACAACATGTATGGTCATTGGACTAACAATTGTGTACGTTTCAGGGACATGATCGAGAAGGCGATTACTGATGGTCGCTTGGCTTTCGAGGAGAAAGAAATGAAAGTTGATACTGATCCATTCGCTGCACAAGCAGGATATGTGGAACCTCTCCCTATGGGGATCAATGTGCTTGAAATTAATATGGTTGACCTGGTTGTGAACGAAAAGGAAATTGTCGAACCTATTACGGATGAAAAGCTGGAGGAGCTCTTAGAGGAGTTCACGAAAGAACAGGAGCCCATTTATCCGAAAGAGGGGGACAATTTGCTTGATTTCCTTTCGAAGAAGAAAGATGATGACCGGGAAGTTATGCTTTGCCCGAGATGTAGCGCTGTGTTCGATAGATCAGCGGCTAAGGCTTTCGAGGAATCTGAAATTATGAAAAATTATAAAGCTGAGAAGGCTCGAGGAAAGTCGAAAGTGAACACTGGCATAGTGATGCGTCAAGTTCACATGCCACAAGGCAATGCTCCTATGGCTCCCATCGGAAAGCTAGAGATGTACAACTCCTCCCGAGTTGGTAATACATACCTGCCAAATGCGCATGTTCCCATTGGGAAGTGGACTTCTCCACAAAGGCCCAATGTTGGAATGGGTCGAGGAAAGCAAATTGTGAACTACTCGAAAAACCCATTTTCTGGAGGACCCTGATTTGGGTCAAACATGCAAGGAGGTTCTGGAAGAGGAATTAAATATCCTTTTAATGGCCTTACCAAGACTCAATGGAGAAGGCAACAGAGAATGAGAAAGGCAACTTTCGAGGGACACAAAGGTGATCAATTTTCGATTCCTGTACCTTACGAAAGTGGGGTATCTAAGAAATTCGCAGAGGATGAGGAAGATTTGATCACGGATTGTTTTGAAAGTGGTTTCGAGGACTCTCTCGAATATATTTGCGGAGTGGTATCAATCTTACCTTCCGAATATGCTGAAGCAATGGAATCTGTGAATGAACAGGAAGACATACACCGTGAAGACTTTTTCGGTGACCCCAACTATGAGTCAAAAATAGTATAGGTGAATCAAATATCTCGAGTCATTCCAAAGTTCAATTCAACGATGTTCGATTCACCTACCCCAGAAATGAAGGACCATCTGAAACCTTTATTGTTGACCCTTATGATCAAAGGAATTGAAGTTAACAAAGTCCTAGTCGATGGAGGTGCTGCAATAAACATACTCCCACAAACATTGCTGAAACGTTTTAGGAAGACTTTGGCAGATCTGAAACCTCACAATATTCTTATTTCTGATTATGCTGGAAAATCTTCTCAACCAGAAGGGATGATATTGTTGAATGTGAAAATTGGTAGTGTGAGAAGGACCACCATGTTTATTGTCACTCCCTCGAAAGCTAACTTTAATGTGCTATTAGGAAGAGAATGGATCTACGGAATGGGAGCAGTACCTTCGACAGTGCACCAGAAAATATTTTTTTGGAATGATGACGAACAATTGGAAGTGTTGGATGCAGATCAGAAAGAGTATGAGACGGGAATGTATTTCGCGGATCAGCAAATTACTGCATTCGCGAGAACTAAGCCTTTCGATGCCACAGACCCAGATGTCTTGGAGGCTGAAGAGGGTGTTAAGAAGACTTTCTGTTGGGATGTTCGAAGAGGATTTGTTATCCACAAAGCCGAAATTGAATCGGCACAAGTGCGAGAATGATGAGACAAGATCCTTGTTCGAGCTTCTTAGCTCAAATTTCAGCCTACATGGCCGAGAGAACGACCAATGAGGCCGAGGAAGGTAGTGAAGTCGAAAGAGCCCAAGGGGGAACGCATTCGATGACTATCGAAACTATAATAGCTCTGCGGGCCGACAAAAAAGCAAAAAACTAAAAAGAGGTAATTGAAACAGCTGCGAAAGAGTCGCCCAGAGTGAGACTCGAGGATGAGCAGAAAAGGGATTCGGAAGGAATCGAAGAAAGACTTGATTGTGTCTTTGACGATGCTCCTCTAGGATTCGAGAAAATGGAAAATGATGGGCTTAAGGTGAAATCTCAGGATCCTCTCGAGGAAGTCAATCTGGGTACAATCAAAAAGAGGAGAATCACCTATGTTAGCAAACTAGCGGAGAAGAGTGTTAAAGAGCAAATTGTGCAGGTCCTGCATGAATATAAAGATTGCTTCGCTTGAGACTATGAAGAAATGCCTGGTTTGGATCGAAATTTGGTAGAACATAGGTTGCCTATGATTTTGGGGAAAAAACCAGTGAAACAAAACCCACGAAGGTTTGCTCCGCAGGTGATTGAAAAAATCAAAGAAGAGATCGAGAGGCTACTGAAGGCCAAATTCATTCGTACTTCGAGGTACGCTGATTGGGTATCAAACATTGTGTCTGTTATAAAAAAGAATGGAAAAATGAGGGTATGTATCGATTTTCGAGATTTGAATGCAGCCACGCCTAAGGATGCATATCCCATGCCTATTGCAGAAACAATGATCGATGTCGTCGCAGGTAACGAAATTTTAAGTTTATTAGATGGATATTCTGGGTACAACCAGATTTATTTTGCTAAAAATGATGTGTCAAAAACTGCCTTTAGGTGCCCAGGTGCCTTGGGAACTTACAAATGGGTAGTAATGCCTTTTGGCTTGAAAAATGCTGGTGCAACATATCAAAGAGCAATGAACTTAATTTTTCATGACTTAATCGAAAAATTCATGCAGGTTATATTGATGACATAGTGATTGGATCGAAACGAAAAGTAGATCACATACAACACCTGAAATTGTCTTTCGAAAGAATGAGGAAACATGGGCTGAAAATGAATCCATTGAAATGTGCTTTCGGTGTTTCAGCGGGGGATTTCCTAGGGTTCGTCGTACACCAGAAAGGCATTGAAATAGATAAAAACAAGACTCGAGCCATCATGGAAACTAAGCCTCCTTCGAATAAGAAGGAGTTGCAGTCTTTATTAGGTAAGATAAATTTCCTTCGAAGATTTATTTCGAATTTATCAGGAAAGACTAAGGTGCTTTCCCCTTTGTTACGATTGAAAAAGGAGGAAGAATTTCGATGGGACGAAAATCATCAAAAGGCATTCGAGGAGATCAAGAATTATTTGATCAACCCTCCAGTGATGGTGCCACCCTCTGAAGGAGGAAAGCTAAAATTGTATGTCTCGGCCAATGATTCGACTATTGCGGGCATGCTGTCGCAAGATGACAAAAATGGCATCGAGAGAGCCATTTATTACATCAGTAGGATGTTAGTCGAGGCAGAAATCAGATACACTCCTTTGGAGAAGTTATGTCTGAGTTTGTATTATGCTTGTACAAAGCTAAAGCATTATATTAAACCTTATGATGTATTCGTATTCTGTCGAAATAATGTGATTAAATATATGTTATCTAAACCTATCCTGCACTCTCGAGTTGGGAAATGGGCTCTTGCATTGACCGAGTATTCGTTAACGTTTGTTCCCCTCAAAGCCACAAAAGGACAAGTAATCGCTGATTTTCTCGTGGATCACTCGAATTTAAATGAACGGGTTAATTATTTAACCACGAAATCATGGGAATTATTTTTCGATGGATCGAAACATGAGTTAGGAGCAGGAATCGGATTACTGATTGTTTCACCGGGTGGGATTCCCACCAAATTCTTATTGAGAACGAAATCCGAATGCTCGAATAATGAAACTGAATACGAAGCATTGATTACTGGGCTAAAATTTCTTAAGGACTTGGGGGCAAGGAACATAATCATTCGAGGTGACTCGCAACTCGTGATTAAACAGTTAACTCGAGAATATAAATGCATGAATGAAAAGTTACTCGAATGCAATTCTCGAGCTACAGCTTTGTTAAATTCATCGATGAGGTCCAACTAGAACATATTTCTCGTAACGAGAACGAAATTGCGAATGAACTAGCTCAGATTGCATTCGGGTACAAGATAAGCAGGGAATTTCTCGAATCTCTTGCTTGTATAAGGAATGAGTTGAGTGACGTGCACGAATGCCTCACCATTGACACCTCAACCATTCAGTACTGGAGGAAAGAGCTAATCGAATATCTGCAAAGTCCAAATTCGCAAGCTGAAAGAAAAGTTAAATATTGAGCTCTCAATTATGTGATATTGAATGATGAACTGTTCAAGAGAGGTTTCGATGGAGTTTTGTTTAAGTGCCTCGGAAATCATGAGAGCTACATAGCCATGGCAGAGGTACATGAAGGGATTTGTGGTGCCCATCAAGCGGGGGAGAAAATGAAATGGACTTTGTCCAGAAAAGGATATTTTTGGCCAAGCATGTTCAAAGATTGTATCGAATTTGCAAAAGGTTGCGAAGAGTGCCATAAACATGGCCCAATACATAAGTACCAGCAACCGAGTTGCATGCGATTGTTAAACCGTGGCCTTTTCGAGGTTGGGCAATTGACGTAATTGGCCAGATTCATCCTCCGTCAGCAAAAAACCATAAGTACATAATCGTGGCCATCGATTATTTTACAAAATGGGTGGAAGCAATTCCTGTAAAAGAGGTTGACCAGAAAGAGGTGATAAATTTTATTGAAGACCATATTATATTTCGATTCGAAATACCCCAGACAATAACTACAGATAAAGGAACGGTGTTCACAGGTCGAAAAGTGGTCCAGTATGCCCAGTCGAGAGGAATCAGAATGATTACTTCGACACCTTACTATGCACAAGCTAATGGCCAAGTCGAGGCTGCTAACAAAGTGATCATAACTTTGATCAAAAAACATATTTCGAGGAAACCTCGAAACTGGCATGAAACATTGCTGCAAATATTGTGGGCGTACAGAAATTCACCCAGGAATGCCACTCAAACTACGCCATACAAGTTGGTGTATGGTCACGAAGCAATTTTGCCTATTGATATCAATTTGCAATCCATTCACGTACAAAGGCAAAATGAGTTACCAGTCGAGGATTATTGGAATTTAATGTATGATGAACTAATTCGACTGGATGACGAAAGAATGATAGCCATGCAAAATGTCATTCATCAGAAAGAAAAGATAGATCGAGTTTATAACAAAAAGGTTAAGAGTAAACAATTTTCGAGTGGAGACTTAGTCCTAAAAGTTATCCTCCTAATGGACCAAAAATCTCGAGATCAGGGTAAGTGGACCTATAATTGGGAAGGACCATTCATTATCGAAAGAATCTACTCGAACAATGCTTACTTGATCAAAGAGTTAAATTCGAGAAATGCAAGTAAAGTGATCAACGGAAAATACTTGAAGAAATTCCATGAAAGTAGCATGTACTGAGAAGAGTGTTCAAAGAGATAAGCAATAAAGGTATAAGCGGATAAACATTAAATTATAAATAGGTATCTCGCAGGTGTTCGATCACTTGCAGAATTTGGATTTGAGTGCTTCATATGCCTGGTAGGCTTGGTCGAGACTTTACTTCCGTGAAGCACATAATACCTCCAATCTTCTCTTTTGATCCAACGACTTTGAAAGTCGAAGAGATATGCCTTTTCCTTCATCCTGCAAACCCTTTTGCTTTAACATAATCTCTTGGCTTTGGAGCTTCAAGGCAGCATGTTTAGACTTTGATAGAATCAAGCACTCGTTGCAGGGCAGAAATGGTACGCTCTGCATCTTCCTCAGATTGCTTGAGCTTTATCAGTTCAGGAACTATCTAAGAAGTGGAATCCTTGATCGAAAGAAGTTTAGTCTTGAGCTTTTCCAATTTAGTTCAATCCTCTTCCGTATCAGCCTCGATTTGAACCATCTCCTGATTCGAAGTAGACCACTTCGTATGCAACTCGGCGGCTACAGCAAAGGTATGCACATATTTATTCAGCTCTGTGGTTACCTCCGGAGGAAGATCGGGATATGCATTTAGGTCATCAACCATCCGCTTAATCTCTAGTTTGAATTGAGGGTCCATGAGATCTTGGTCAAGATGATCCACATAAGCCTTTAGGATAATAGCGGTTGAAAGCTCGCAACGGTTTCCTGTTGTAGACCCCTAAAATTGTCCGGGTCGGAAATAAGACTCGAAGACTCTCGAAGATCAAAGGAAAGTCAGCCAAAGGGACTCTTAGAAGACCGTGGGATGACAATCTGTAGGTTTAGAGGTCTTAGAGTAGCAAAAAATAAGAAAGTGGAGGGAATGAAGCCCAATACGGCCTCCCAAAAGTTCAGTACGGCCGTATTGAACATTTTAAACTACAATACGGCCGCACTGAACTCAATATGGCCGTATTGAAGTTTCTGAACTTCAATACGGCTGCACTGAACTCAATACGGCTGCACTGAACTTCAATACGGCTGCACTGAACTCAATACGGCCGTATTGAGGTTTTTTGAACTTCAATACGGCCGTACTGAATTCAATACGGCCGTATTGTAGTTCAAAACTTCAATACGGACCGTATTGACCCCCAGAGGCCGTATTGCGCCTCATCCCTATAAATATGACGTCAATTGGACGTCATTCTACACTTTTTCACTGAGTTTTAACCCTCTTCTTGAGTATTCTGGGTTTTTTTGAGCAGTGCTCTGCCTAGAAATCACTCGGAGAGTTGATCCGACAAAGTTCTCGAGTTTTGAGCTTTTTGCTTGAGTCTCGAACTGAGTCGAAGGGAAATCCTCCGGATTTCCATAGTTAAAATTTTCTAGGAGGGAGCGAGCGGGCTTGTAGAGCGAGGGAACGCCAAAAAGCTTCCCAGTTTTACTTGAATATAAAAGCACGCTTCAAAGGTTTCTTCTTAAGACCTTCCTTTTACTGCTTTCTGTTTGTATATTTAACTGTCATCATGTAGATAGTTAAATTATAATTGTTTAGAATAAATAGGGGTAATTTAGTAATTTCGCACTATTATTTTTAGAAATAATCTGTCATAGGGAACCCGAAAGGGGCGCTGTGGGGTGCTAACACCTTCCCCACGCGTAACCGACTCCCTTACCCGACTCTGGTTGTCATGACCGAAGTCGATTTTTGAATCGATTGCCTTAAACTTCTTTTTCCAATGTTTTGAGTAAAACATTGGTGGCGACTCCACGAACCTTTCCTTTTTATGAAAACCGCTAATCCATGGAGGGTCCCGCTTGGGATTAACATGGATTGGTGAGACTTTTAATAAAATTGCTCGTTTGACAAGGTCTCAGTTTGAGAATAAGTCATTCTAGCAATCCATATTTTTAAACAAATAAAAGAGTCCAACCATCCTTCGCGAATGCCGAAAGCCCGTTTCGGGCCGGTGGCGACACCTGTGTCTTCCCCGAAGCTGAAGTCCCGCTAGCCCAATTCTCTAAGACCTCAAAAATGTTGTCTTGAGAAGCTTCGTCATCAAAGAAGCTTATGAGGTCTATGTCATCCGGAGGAATAGAAGCAAGTAGAGTGTCGGAAGGGACAACATCAGTCGAACTCGCAGGTTGATCGGAAAAAGGAGTTTGTTTATCCTTAGAAGTTACCTCTAGACCTGCACGAAAGGGATATTTCAGTGAGACAAAATATTCTGTGGAGGAATACCGTGATGTCCAAGAAGTAGTTACTTACCTTGTCCAGAGGACACCCCTGTGTCGAAATTGAAAGAAGGTGCACCACCTTGCACAAGACCAGGAGGGGAAGGTTCCGTAGTTGGCACGGTGACAGGAACGGTGGCCGTAAGAACATTGAAAGAAACCACCTATTGTAAAAAAAATAGTGTAACAATGCACAAGTTCGAGAGCGGCCAGAAAAACGAGAAATCGAGAGTCAACAGAACATACCTCGGGACGTTCAGGAGGAGAGGTCGATTCCCGAATTTCGATAACATCTCGAGAAGATGGAGCAGCAGTAGGAGAAGTGGGGGCACTTCGAGGGCTCTCAGAGGAAGACTCGGACGCCTCTAAATCAACCTTTCTCTGGAAAAAAGAGAAAACATTAGAGGATAAAATCAAATCAAAGAGAAGAGTAAGGAAGGTCCAGAAAATTCGCATATTACCTGGACAGGGGATTTCATTGCATCCTTCATAAGCTTCTCAGTGGGAACTTTAGGTCTGGGGATAGACCTAGTCAAAATTTCCTTTTGTTTCCCTTTGTCTCGAGAGGATCTTTGAGTAGTGGAAACCTGGAAAATGTTAAAAGAACAAAGAGATCAGTATGGCATTTGAGTAGCAATTTTGAGTGCGCTCAGAAAGACAACTTACAGATTGCCCACTTTGAGAGTCTGAACGAAGTTTCTTCTTAGGAACTTCAACCTCCTACAAGAAAAAAATGCAAAGTCAGGAGCGGCCATAAATTCAGTGCAATTCCGGAAGAAGGAACATGTTACCTTCGAGCGAGACTGAAGTCGGTCAGAAAGGGTCTTTCATTTCCGAGGCTTCAACGAAGTATTATCTTCGTCATCCTCTGAAGCTGTCTCCCATTGTTGAGTATCCTCGAGATGCTCATGAACTTTTTGGGCAACAACAACTATACGAGAAGAAGGGGAAAATGAGTAGAGATGTGAAATTAGAAGCCAACATGAAAAGAAAAGGCAAAGTTTAATTACTAGGATAGACAACAGTATTGTCAACCTAGCATAAAGGCCATTATTTATCCCTGGGAAAATCATACACAGAACATCTCGTACTCGTCACTCGATCCTTAACAGGAATGTTCTTATTATCCTCATACGAGGGATCAAGGGTTTTCACCCAAGGAGGATAATCAAGACGTTTTGCAAGGCTGAAAAGGGCATTAGGAAGAGGAGGTATGTCCTTAGGACAAAACTTTGCAAAAGTATTTTGACCCTGAGGATCAATGACTTTATTTCGACGGATGTTCCGTTGTACCATTCTAGTCAGGGATAAAGTAGCATCGAAGATAGTTCGAAACATATTTTCGGGGCGATAACAGACTCTGTAATATAATTCGAACTGGGAAATAATGTTGCGATTATCATAAATACCTGAAATCTTCGGGCCTTGTAGAGAAAAGGGAGAATTTGTAAGTTTCCGAGAAAAGTCCTCGAAGGAGAACATCTTGTTGGTGTAATAACTACACCACCATCGAAGGTAGCAATTGGACACCAAGAATGCGGGAAGAAAAGAACAAGGGGTAAGGTTCAATTGGGTGGAAGGCGTCAGGATGAACTTCAAAAAGCCATCATAATCAACATCTTCTACACAAACATCAGAATCAATTCTATCCTTTGGAAAAAGAGGTGTCGGTCTAATCTGACAAAGCCCGAATTGACGGGCAAAGATTTGAGGCTGATAGGGATAAACTCTTACATCCCTTTGTTTCATCCTAGTGAAAATGAGATCCCAAGATACGAATCCCATCCAGATTTCGACCATCTCCTGGAAAATCTGTCCTACCTGATTATTACCAATTAACCAGGAAGGTCCTGCCAAATCAGCAAGGATGAAAGGAGCCAAGTCATTCGAGAACTCCTCGAATTCAAGAATTTCTTGGACATAACGGGAAAAACAATCAACAGATTTTTTCTTGGGAGTCAAGGCAGTTAAGCGAGCGCCTTCGAGATTATATCGAATGGAGGCTTGAAGAGGAAGAAGCTTCAGTTTCTTCTCGAAAATGGCATTAAGCCATAGTTGCAAAAGCCAAAGTGGCCCTGTGAGGTTGCGAGGGCCAGTCTCTCGAAACAAGCTTTTCGAGGCTTCATCAAGACAATTATAAAAAGAGGCAAGTAACAACTTACTCAAGCAAATCTTTTTCTTGAGATGCAAAGATTGGGCGAGTGTGTAGTAGTACTTGGGAACTTGCAGAGAAGGGGTACAAAAGACACAAGCAGATATCCAATAGAGCAAGAAGGCAATGTGCTCAGAGTCAGTAACAGGAGTACCTTCATTGCCATGGTGTGCACTGACAAAGGCCGAATACGTATTTTTGTCCCAGACGATCGAAGTTTCGGTCATTAGAATCTCTTCTTCGAGAGTGTCAGGAAGATAATGGTCCCCCAAGGGTTTTGGTCCCGTGATGGCAGCGATATCCAAGAGAGTGGGACAGACAAAACCACAAGGAAATTCGAAAGCACGAGTTTCCCTGTTCCAAAAGAAAACAGCAGATAATAACATCTGAGGATCGAAAACGTTCAGATCGTATTTCGATAATTGAACGAATTTGAATATTCCAGCCTCTTTCCAGATAGATTGCTTCGAGGCCTCAATACGTTCCAACCATTGAATATGTTTGTCCTTGAGAGGCGGAAAAGCCCGAAACATCTTCGCGGTATCCGAAAAAAGAGAAAGGTCGATGGTTGGAGAGTAGACGAAAGGAAGGGTAGAATCATCTTCCGGAAGTAAATCATTATGAGTCTTCTTCTTGCTTGGATTCGAAAAGGGACCTAGAAAAGCATGCATTGATCCATCAGAGAGCGAAAAAGGGAGAAGTACCTGTGATTGGAAGATTTTGAGACTGGCTTCCTCCATGCCAGGGATAGGAACGAATGGGTTAGCCCCTTCGCTTAAGTGGGAAAGAGTTGCATTCTCCGTCAGCAAAGGAACGGAAGGAGTAGGGGAAACCGTCGAAGTTGCAGGTGTAGCCGTAGACGCGGATGCAGCAGAAGTTGCCATGGGAATGAGAGGAAGATGATCAAAGGTAAAAATGAGATGAGTGCGAAGGTGCAGTAAAACGTACTCAGAAGGGCAAGGTGAAAAGGTTTTATGAAAGAGCAAATGGGCCAAGGCGTAGTAAAAGCCCGCTGTGAAATTCAAAAAGGGGGAATTCAAATTTTTGGGTAACCAAAAATATTTCGCTAACGGAAAAATTTGAAATTACATCAGCATATCCCAGGGAAGCGGAATCAGTGTCGCCAAATTTACTGCAGCCGGTACGAAAAGGAGAAAGTTGGAATTAATAGTGTCAAGGGCATTTAATTCTCGCGAAGAGCGCGTGGCTCTAGGGTTTTACCAAAGAAAGCTAAGGTATTGGAAAACATTCTTTCTCAGTTACCTCGAAACAAATGTTTTCCACACTACTACAAAAACACTATTTTACATCGCCATATTTACATCGGTTCTAGTAGAACCGATGTAAATCATAAACGCGGTGGCAAACTTGTAAATAAATAAAAAATATAAACATATTTACATCGGTTAGTAAGAGAAACGATGTAAAAAATGAAATTTGGGAGTTATTCTACATCGGTTTTGCTTATAACCGATGTAGAAATGAGACCCTACGTACTTTTACCCTGCGAGCGCACACTACCCTTTCACTCATCAGCAATGTAAACCCAGCCGCCGCGAGCAATGACGGAGACCTCACCACGACGCAATGGGAACCTCTCTTCTTTGCTCCCACGATTGTCTTCAAGGCGATGACGCAATGCCCTTCTATTCATCTTCCATTAGATCACAAAGAAACCCTAACCCTAGCCCCAATCCTTCTCACGCTCGCCGGCGGAAGGTCTACGATGGAGATCACTCCGGCATGGTGGTGAAGGGCCTCGGCGCGAACCTCGTCATGGGCCAAGTCAAGATCCTCAAGAGAGGCGAGAAGTTAAGCCCCGGCGTGAACCTCACCCTACGTAACCCTAACCTCCTCCTCTCGATCCATTACGAGAGCCTCCGCATCGCGCTATGGTTCGACCACCGTGCCATCTCCTCCGCACTCATCGAGCCCTTGTCGTTCTCCACCGGACCCGAGACTGACACCGCGCTCCAAGCCCGATTCCTGCTGGTTCGCACCCTTTTCCGCAGTGGCATGGGCCGTGCGGCGTCGCCTTCATGGGTTTGTCGTCTTTGGAGTGACATTCACCGCTCGGCTTAGGTTCAAGTACAGTCTTAGGCGCACCGAGCTTCGTTCTTTGGCGGTTGAGTGTTACCCCTTGAAGGTTGTGTTCTTTGATCCCGACGTGATCCACACCAACCACACTAGAAGGTTGCTCGTTCCTTCTCACAGCTATGTGGTTCGCTGGGAATAATTATGTGTTGTGTTCTGTGTACATTGTTGTTCTTCACCCTATTGCACATGGAAGGCTATAGTTTCTTTAGTTGTTTGTGTATCTTATTTTGTGATTGTCTTGGCAGGAGGAGCTGGAGAGAAATCAAAGGACATCAGGTAATGTAATCTGTTTTAATTTTTGGGACTTTGAATCAGTGAATTGTAAAATGACAATACATGTTTTGATTCATAATTTCCCAAAGGAGTCAGGTTTCAAGCAATCTGTTGAAAATTTAGTTGAAATGGCCAGGATTTTTTATTGTTGAATATTAGGTTGAAGCATGCTGTTTTTTCAGGTTGATCTTGATCCTTATGGTTCACCTTCCGTGTTTCTGGATTCAGCAGTTCAATCTGTTGTTGATGGAGGTATGCTGATGTGTATTGAAACAGACATGGTTGTGCTATGTGGGGGAAATGGGGAGGTTTTCTATTCAAAGTAATGTTTATACTCTTATTGGCTATAAACATTCATTTGCCTTTTGTTTGGTTGATGGATTGAATTTCTAGCATTTGTTATTCATGCTAGATATGGATCATACCCATTGAGAGGGAAATATTGCCATGAAATGGCTTTGAGGATTGTGTTGGCTTGCATTGAGGTATATATATATTTATAATGTTTAAGTTCTTTACAAAGAACTATTATAATTAGATTAGTTTAGATTATACACTTGTTATATTATCATTTTTGTGTACAGTGCCTCGAAGAGTTCAAGTGGCTGTAAGATTGAGACCACGAAATGCTGAAGAAATGATGGCGGATGCTGATTTTGCTGAATGTGTTGAAGTACAACTAGAGGTACATTCATTTTATTTGATTAATAAATTCTGTGCTTAAAACATGTCTCAATCTTTATTTTACACCAAAACATGTCTGAAGCTTTGGACATACAATTAAGACGAGAGTTTTGTCACTTTATGGTAGTTTTATTCGGCTTCATTTTTTCAGATTGAATTTGTTTAAATAATCAAATATAAAACTGCATGAAGAAATTTTAATTACTTTAATTCATCGTTATATTATTTCAAAATTTAAAATTTTCTGACCTCTTTTTGATTATTTTTGCCCCTGGAACAAACAATGGGTTAACTAAAGTATTTAACCATTTTATTACACTAATCAATGGTCAACGCTCGCAAAATCTTCGTTGTTTTCTAATTCTAAGCGAAACCGTTGTTGGAAACTTGAATCGATTGGGATCCTGGTGTCAATTCTTATTCGGATTTCATAGCCATGTTCAACAACTATTGTAGTAGTACCATGTTGTTCCCAGGACCCTCTTCACTGTTTTTCCGCCCCATTGCCACCACTTTCAACAACAGGTAAACTAAACACTATTATTATTCCTATTATCTTAATCCAAATTAAATAAATGACCACTTTGTTTCTCATGATTTTTTCTTTTCTATATTGATTCATCTGTAGCGACTTTAGTTCTGACTTCGGTCTATGTAATATGTGCATATATGTTGTTTCATTTGTATCTCATGAACAAAGAAGAAAAAAAGAAGACTAAAATTAAATAATTCGTAGGTTTTTAATGAAATTAAAATTTAGCAGACATAAGATTACCATAAACTGGGAGTTACCTTTAGAACTTGGTGCATATTTGGTTCAGTCTATTTTGGAGAAATAATCATTTATTTATATCAGCTTAATGAGAGACGATTTGAAAAATAAGAAATTCTTTTTTGGAAAATTAATCTTTTCCAAACATGTGCAGTAGAAAGATACCAAATTTTGTGGTCATTGATCAAAATTTTAGTTAGTTTAATCACTCAAGTTTTCTTTGTATGGATCCCAGGAACACATACTGGAAGCCTACACAAGTAGCTTCAAGAAATGATTTTCGCCTCCCAATGACTAGCTCAGCGGTAAAGATATGGTAGTTGGTGTGTTATGATATTTAATGGTGTGTTATGATATTTAATTTTCTAAAGGACTTCTAATATGGTAGTTGGTTTTGTGTGTAGGATCACCAAGGAATATCCAATGTGGCGCCAGCTGATGCACCACTGCAATTGCTTCCCATTCCTAAAGCAGTTGGTGATCCGAAGATGGATGAAAACACTAATGCCATGGATGTAAGAATCCATGATTATATCAACAATCTCCGGTTCTCTATATCTCCAACAGCTTTTTTTCAGGTTGGAATAGCAATCATTGTTTTGCCTAGTTTTCAGGGCTATATTTTCCCTTCTGTATAGAATTTTTGAATGTACTTCTACTGCAGGTTAACACTCTTGCTACTGATAAGTTGTACTCACTTGCTGGAGATTGGGCATGCTTAGGTCCTGACACATTGCTGTTTGATGTATGTTGTGGGACAGGAACAATTGGCTTGACATTAGCACATCGAGTTGGTATGGAAATAATCATCATTTTAAGTTCGTTTCTTTTTTTGGCTTGCAATTCTTGTATCTGGGGCATTTGCTGTTAATGTGCCCCTTTGGAAAGTGAAAATATATGATGCAATGATTACTTTTGCAGAGGTCAAAATAGAATCAAACTGGAGTTCTTGCAAAATTCCTAATTTTTAAAAATTGGTTGAGCCCTATTTATTTTAATTTATTTTTCAGGTGATTGGAATTGAAATGAATGCTTCTGTTGTATGTGATGCACATAGGAATGCTGAGATTAATGGCATAAAAAATGTTAGATTTATAATTTCTAATATCTTAATTACTATTTGCAATAGAGAGATTTACCCTTCATTATAAATATAAAATTGAAAGATATCAGTGAAAGAAGTTATTATAATTAAATTTTGTGGAAAAAGAACAGGTGGCCAAATTAGTGGATGATACATATAGGTCAGTGTTAGCAACAACACTCTTGATAAATTTTCTTCTAGCTTTGGTATGGTTCAGATGCATGCAGTGACGTAACTTACTTGGCTGAGTTCACATAAATGATCTGGCACCTTACTATTAGGTCTGGTTTAAGTTGATTATACTGCTTCATATATGTTGTGTTTCTTGTCGTTGGCTTTGTTATCTTTATTGGCATTCTTGTATCTCCTTTTACCCAGGAAAATGCAGATATCTGGGGCACACCCTTTGCATCCCGTGAAGTTGACTACAACCAGCAAAAATAAGCATGATTTTTTTTTTATTTTTTAAATGCAATCTACATCGGTTCTCTTGAGAACCGATGTAGATTTAAGCATAAATCTACATCGGTTCTCTGGAGAACCGGTGTAGATTGACGCTTAAATCTACATCGGTTTTTCAGAACCGATGTAAAAATGAATACAGTTTTTACGTCGTTCTATTCTACATCGGTTTTAGAACCGATGTAAATGCCTTTAGAGAACCGATGTAAAATATGCATCTTGTAGTAGTGCCAGGGGGCATTTGTTAGTACTCGAAAATGAATTCGGAGACACTCGAAATACAGGGGTGCTCGAAATCCCAGATGATCGAAAAAAGGCAGAGAAGTTTCTAAAGAAGGCACACGAAGCTTGAAGAAAATCAAGAGATACGCGAAGACATTTTTCGTGAAACTCTCAAAATCCTTGAACCAGGAAAAAGGGCTCACGGCCTCGCAACCTCTCAAAGTACAAGAAGAATCAGGAAACATTCAAGTATATTTTTCGTTGGTTACTCGAAATCCTAAGAATCCGGACATATACGAATACACTTCATAACCTCTCGGAATGGAGAAATTAAAGGAGATACGATTTAAGAGCGGTTGAAGTAACATGGGATAAGTGTCGAAGGCTGCAGAACGGTTTGGGGAAGTTAAATGAGAGGTTCTAGAAGTTATCCAAAGACGTGTCCAGGAATAAGCCACTATGTGGAAGTTTAGGACAGTTATGCATTTCCGGGACACGTTAGAAACAGTTACCTTTCCCAAATCTTTGTCTATAAATTAAACGAGCCATGCTCGTAGCAAAGGGTCAGAAATATAATTCCCACAATACCTCACACGCACTCCACAGCCTGCGCATAAGGCATACTGTGCATACGAGACAGCTTTGGGTACGATTTCTTGACCACTTTTCTTTTCCTTTTTTAGGAGTAGCGTAGCATAGCATAATCTAGCCTAGTGTAGTGTAGTGTAGTCATTCTGAACATGTTTCGTGATCCTTACGAATTGTAATTCTGTTACTATTTAATGAAGGATATGATTTCTGCAATCAATATACATGTCATCTGCTCGATTCACGTTAATTATTACATGCATGAATTTGATTGTACAATTAGCATAGATCTTCTGATGTGCTGAAAAAGCATAGATCTTCTGAAGTGCTAAGACTGGCATAGATCTTCTGACGTGCTCGAAATAATGAGCATAGATCTTCTAAAGTGCCAAAATAGCATAGATCTTCTGAAGTGCTCGAAACAATGAGCATAGATCTTCTGACATGCTGTAACAACACCCTAATTTAACTCTATTTGTTGCTTGTACGATTTGCTTTTTTCACTGAAAGTCTTCGATTCTGTCATGTCACGAACACGCATAAATTGAAACGTGAACTCGTGCTAGTTCGAACAAAAAGAACCTACGAACGAAATCCTCCACAAACATTAATAAAATGGGAATTATTGGTTAGTGGTGCCTCGTTAAAAACCTTCTCAACAAAAAATCCTTTCACATTTTTATAGGGAATAAAAATCTCTTGGGACGACCCCAGCTTCTCGGCTTTCAGCTTCCCTTTTGTTGATTTGTCCTTCCTCCGTCTTGATGTGACTTAGGGCGAAAGCTCTCACCTCCGACATCGTTTGACAATTTGCTCTCTCTAGCGCGATGTCAAAAGCACCTGACCTTAGCCCTTTCTGAAACGCAATGACCGCCATCCTTTCATCCAAAGACGCTATCCTCAAAGCAACCTCGTTGAATCTTTGAAAAAAATCCTTCAACAACTCCTCGCGTTGTTGTTTGAGATCAAACAAGTCTGACGTGATCGACAGTTTCTTTTTGTTGGCTACGAACTGCGCCATGAAAAGCCGACTAAAGACGTCGAAGTCGATGATTGATCGGTCAGGAAGACCACTAAACCAATCAAGGGCTACTTTTTTGAGCGTGCCCATGAACAGCTTGCAGCGAATTTCCATGCTCCCACCACAAATCAGCATTTGTGCTCGGAAATCCCTCAAGTGTTGACTAGGATCCTGGGCTCCGTCAAAAGGTTCCACCTGGGGGACCCGATGATCCCTCGGGATGATCTCGGCCTCTATAGCCTCCGAGAAAGGTCGGAAATCCCTAGGAACTTCCATCATGACATCTTCCTCCGTCGTTCGGGTATTGGCCGTTATCATAGCCTGCATCTCATCCGCTCGCCTCCTGATCTCCTCGTTTTCTCGCTGGATGGCCTCTTCCCTTTCCCTGGATCGTGCATTCTCCTCTCTCAAGTTGTTGATCAATGCCATCATCTCCTCCATGGTAGGGTGTTGTGAGTCACTATTTCATGTGCCGCCTCTCGCCATAACAAAGTGTAGGTTCTTCCGTATTGCTTGGGGCGTAGGAACAGTTTCACCGTAGCCCCACGGTGGGCGCCAAAATGTTTCGGCCAAAGGGTGGACTAGGGTTTCTTCCTAGGTCAAGTCTTAGAGCCAGAGCATTCAAAAGTGTAATCTGCCGTCTTAACTCTAGGGTTTTAGGTTTTATACTTTTCTATTCATGGGCCACCTGGGCCTTGTGAGTGCGAGGATTTCCATAACGGTTTTCCTTGGGAATATTTGATTATCAAAGATAGGCTTTTCATCCTTGATTCTCGGACTAGTCCAAAGGGTGAGACCCACTCGGACTTTGGCCGACCATACCCTGGCCGAGCTCATCATGGCCGAGCACACCCTGGCTGATCTCACCATGGCCGAGCACAGCCTGGCCGATCTCACATCAGTCGAGCACAGCCTAGCCGATCTCACCATGGCTGAGCGCACCCTGGCCAACTATACCCAGGCCGAGTTCGTCCAGGGGGTGGGTGAGATCGCGGTCTGACTGATCTTATCCATGTGAGAGGTTAGATCGCCTGCCGACTGAGAATACCCATATTCAACATTCATCGGATCAAAACTTGTAAAGGGTATCAGATCGGGATCCGACTGGGAAGATACACTTGCCTTCCAGCCCTAAGCCTATAAGGCGCAAAGGCTTAACTGTCCCTGAGATCGAGTCCAGATCGGATTCTGATCGAACTCCCCCGAGATCACCCTCGTGGGAGGGGATCAGGTCAGATTCTGATTGTTTCCATGCCTGGGCCAAAATCAGGTCGGGCCTTTTCCGACTTTCCCCTTGGTGTGCCGATACGGTATTCTCTTCCAATCGGAATTTTAACTTAGTTTATTCTCTTCCAATCGGAATTTGGATGACATGGTATACCAAAACAATTTTTTTTTTAGTTTATTTTCTTCCAATCGGAATTTGGATGACATGGTATACCAAAATGAAATTTGTTAACTTAGTTTATTTTCTCCATTATTCATGATATCGACGAATGTCTCGGTTATTCTCTCCCACATAATGCATAATGATGATCAGTGAATCAAAATCTAGTAATACGCTTAATAAAATAATAATAGTTTTGCGTCAATACAACGTAAAGTCAGGGCTTGAAGGAAAGTGTACCCTCTCGGCCTATTTCCGATACGATTCATAAGAGAGGTTGCTTAAGCCCTTTCGCCTTTAAGGCTCAGGGCTGGAAGGCAAGTGTACTGTATCGGCACACCAAGGGGAAAGTCGGAGAAGGGTCGATCTGATTTTGGCCCAGGCATGGAAACAATCAGAATCTGACCTGATCCCCTCCCACGAGGGTGATCTCGGGGGAGTTCGGTCGGAATCCGATCTGGACTTGATCTCAGGGACAGTTAAGCCCTTGCGCCTTATAGGCTTCGGGATAGAAGGCAAGTGTATCGTCCCAATCAGATCCCGATCTGATACCCTTTACAAGTTTTGATCCGATGAATCTTGAATATGGGTCTTCTCGGTCAGCAGGCGATCTAACCTCTCACATGGATAAGATCAGTCGGACCGCGATCTCACCCACCCCCTGGACGAACTCGGCCTGGGTATAGTCGGCCAGGGTGCGCTCAACCATGGTGAGATCGGCCAGGCTGTGCTCGACCATGGTGAGATCGGCTAGGATGTGCTCGGCCATGGTGAGATCGGCCAAGGTGTGCTCTACCATGGTGAGATCGGCCAGGCGGAGCTCGGCCAGGGTATCGTCGGCCAAAGTCCGAGTGGGGTCTCACCCTTTGGACTAGTCCGAGAATCAAGGATGAAAAGCCTATCTTTGATAATCAAATATTCCCAAGGAAAACCGTTATGGAAATCCTCGCACGCACAAGGCCTAGGTGGCCCATGAATAGAAAAGTATAAAACCTAAAACCCTAGAGTTAAGACGACAGATTACACTTTTGAATGCTCTGGCTCTAAGGCTTGACCTAGGAAGAAACCCTAGTCCACCCTTTGGCCGGAACAATGTCTGTTAGAGCTATGATTGAATTGACGAGCGAGGAGTGTGACCTACTCGTATGAAGCAACTTGGGAGGCAAACCTAATAACAGTGACCATGAATGGCATAAGTTTATGAATGTAAGCCCTTTTGTCTCACTTAAAAGGATCGACTTTTCGAGGAAAGGTTTTTCCTTTCTCACTTCAATAGGAGAGGTGTTAAATCAAATCACTGTTTCATACAAAGATATTATCAAGGGAGTGAATGAGGGGTCAGCATCTCAAAACACGAACCTGGAGGAGGACCACATGCTCGAGGAAGACATAAATAAGGAGCTTCTTACCTATGAAGAACTCAACAATCTTATTAAGAATCCTTTTTGTTCTAATGTGATGGTTTCAAAAGAGGGGGTAAGATGGGTTTGTTAGCCATGGAACAATAATCATAGTCAAACTACTAGGGAAGAGGATTGGCTAATGCCACCTGAAATCCATGCTTACAAAAATTTGGAATTCAACCGAAGGAATGAAGGTGAGAAGTTGAATAACGAATTTTTTCCTCGTGCGATTTGCAAAATGGGATGATGTGTAGTTTGTTGTTAATGGAAGACCATGGCTTATACTGGGCCATTTCTTGATGGTGCAAATGTGGCACCCAGGGTTTAAACTGTTGAAAAATAAGTTTCAAAAAGTAGTAGTCTAGGTGAAAATACCAAGTCGTTCATTGGAATACTATGATGAAATCATATTGTCCAAGATTAGTAACATGTTAGGAAGGTATCTCTAGACTAACCTATACCGGGTAGGTTTCAAAGTTGAGATAATATTGGTTCTTGACCTTAGAAGGACTTCAACGGCTTGAGTAGTATTCGTCTAATAGTGCTCGGTTAGGTCAATAAGTACTTGGATTGACCAGACACTCCCCTAAATCATGGTAGAAAGATATGTTTGACTATTACACGATAATAAAAGGTCTTAATGCACTTAAATAACCAAATCCTTAACATTCTTTCAACTATATATACATGTCTTTTATCTTTACAAGGTACAAAACTTTACACACAACACCCAAATACTTCAATTACTCAGTGACTTTAGCATCAAAGTCCTTTTTACAAGTACAACCATCATTTATTGATCAAGGATCGAGGACCGATGACCGAGAATTGAGGATCGAGGACTTTGAGTTCAAGATCCTCTCTCAACATTTCTCAACAAGTAAATTTGACACCATTTATGGGATGTAAAAATCTTTTTCCTACAAACTCTACTAATCTGATAAACGATGGTTGGAGTAAGAGGTTCACTAAGTAGGATGGGACACCTAATAGCATTCAGATATTGATAGATTTGTAGCAGGAACTACAATATTGGAAATAATAGAACAAGAAACAAGAAAAGAGAGGCATGAGGAGGAAATGACTCAATCATAAACAACCACAAAAATACTAGACACCAGTATACTCCACACTTCACTACTCAAGGAACACTTTTTCGGTTAGCCTTTTCCAAAATAATTTTACACCAAGATGGTGATGGATCTTTCCAATTGAGTTGAACTTGATCTAGTTGACAACATTTCTTATCGAGCCCAAATCCAACAAGAAGCAAGTCATAGAATAGCAAATCAATGACATGCTTCTTGATTGGTCAAGAGAGACTTCCAAGATAGCAATTTGGTATTAAGAATTCAAGGTGAAGTTATAAAGGATTTGATTGAAGGCAAATTGTTGATAAATTGGGATAGGCCCTTCAGAGTGACACAAAGTCTAAATAATGGTACATACACGCTTGAATACTATTGATCAAGAGATTTACAAGGACTTGGAATGCATCTCATCTTAAATTTTATATTAGTTAATGTTTTATTAATGTTTCAAGGTTGTAATGAGGTGTTGTACTCTTTCCTACCGTCGGTCTTTTTTCCCAAAAAAAGAAAAGGATTTTAGTTAGGGAGATTTTAACGAGACACACCAATATCATCAATAAATGTCTTGCATTTATATTTTGTACAAGTTTATTTAGAAGCTATCAAATAGGCAGAAGAAAAATCCAAGTATATAAAAAATTGGTACTAAACCCAAATATAAAATCTTTGTACTAAAATATTGGTCAAAGGGTTTGATGAAAGGCTTGAGAAGGCACTCTAGGGTTTGGCTCACTCCATGGATGATGAAGGCCACTTCTAGGGTTTTCTCTCAAGGGTGGAGATAGGTTTGGCTGAAATTAGCCAAGGGAGACTAAGGAAAATATAAAGGCACAAGGGCTCTCTCTATATTCAATTTCCAAAGTGTTTACAAGAGGTGCTCCCTAGGGTATTTATAAGTGATGGGTGAGGTCATAACCTTAGAGAGGTGTGACGGCTAGGTCATCATTGGATGATCATTCCCAACTCAAAATGAGAAGGAAATGCACTCCAAATGACACCCACATGCAATCCTAAAGGTGTCACACATGCAACCCTACAAATGGTATCTTTTTGGGTTAAGTTAAGCTACATCTAGGTGCATGATGGGAGTATGCAACCTAGGTGCCCTTCTACTTGGGTCAATGCTCCACTTAGCCCAAAAGAACCCATATTGTCACGGCCAAACACTTATATCACTAGGAAAATAAAGCCCTAAATTCTAAGTACCCCAAAATACAAGGGAAAAATAGGAAAATACAAAGCAAAATAAATTCTAACTCCTAAGTACCCCAAAATACAAGGGTAAAATGGAAAATAAAGTTCAAGAAAAATAATTCCTATACTAATGAGGCTTAGGAGAGTACTTAATACTCTATGATCATGAGAAGAGTATCTCTTGATGTGTGAGCTCCCTCCTCTTCTTCTATCCTCCTAGCCATGGACCTAGTGATGGGTCCCACACGTGTCTTCAAGGATGGTCCTCCATCAAAAGCACACATGTCTAGCAATGACATAATTGCCTCTTCCATGTTCAAATGGCTCTCAAACCTATCAACCTCACTCCTCATACATTTATACCTTCCTCCTAAGGGTCTTTTTCCATCGTTATCATCATCATTGAAAGTCTCACCGGTAACCCCCGCAACAATCTTGGAGTACCTGGCCAATCCTGTTTGCATCACTATAATAGTGTCAATGGTTGCCACACTAGCCATCCTAGAATCCTTGTTTTTTTTTTACAAGAGTGGAAGTTCCACCAACTTCCCCCTTTTCTTGTAGCAATGAAACCCAATAACTTCATGGCCTCATCAAAAGAGTCACTCTCAGTTGACACTTTTGGAGATAGAGAACATGAATGATCTCCTGCCATTGGAGAAATCTCCCCAGCCAGTAACGATCATTTTTGTTGAGCTTAGGAGAGCTTGAAACCTAAAGGAGTTTTGATGATCACAACATAAGTGTACAACAACAACTTGGAAACACATGTACAACAACAACTTACAACTTGGAAGCACAAAAACAAAGTCAAAGAAAAGTCAAGAAAATGCTATGTGATAGAGCTATGTAATAGAGTTTAGAAATTAAGGTGTTTTGAATGAGTTTTTATATTGTGTGTGCTTAGTATACTTTGTGCATAAGCAAATCTATATCTAAAGCTGAGTAGAGAGTATATGATGATGAGTGAAAAGGTTGAAAAGTTATTTTGAGACTTAAAACGAAGTTTTGAAAACTAACTCAAAATAATCGATTATCGTTAAATATAATCGATTATTCTAGCAACAGGCAAAATGGGATGCCTTGCTGCAATAATCGATTATTTGCCAAAATAATCGATTATACCAGAAACAACTCTCTGGAATAATCGATTATCCAGCAAAATAATCGATTATATTGTTCTTGGTTGATTTCTAGAAAATCTGAAGAACAAAATAATCGATTATTCTTTAAAATAATCGATTATCTACGTCTGAAACTTTTATAAATAGTTTGAACTTTGAGAAACTTCAGACAAGAGTTAGAACTGATAATCAAATTGTGAAAAACGTTTTTGTGGAGTCTCTGTGACATCTTGGAGAGTTTTCTTTGTGAAATCCAAGAGTAAAAATATTTGTGAAAAACTTTGTGAGAAGATCATCATCATCATATCTTGAAAGGAGAAGATTAAGATTTGCTTCAAGAATTCCAGGTGAATTCGTTCCTTTATTCTTTGTGAATCTTTGTAAAAATCTTGAGAAAGGTTTCTCAAGTGGTAAGGTTTCTTGTAGTGGGTTTCTACAAGGGGTGTTTTCTTGGGGTCAAGAAAGTGGTTATCTTTTGTGTTAAAGTATATGCATGTGTGTGTGCTTGTAAACCTTCTTGCTTAAGATAGTGGAACAAATCTTAATCAGGTGTTGATTAAGGACTGGATGTAGGTCACATGTGGAGTGGCTGAACCAGTATAAAAGACTTGTGCAATCTTCTTCTACCTTATCTTTTACTTTGAGTAATTGCTTGATTGAACATTAAAGAAGATGATTCTTGATTAACATGTGTATGTGAAAATTGTTGGTTTAAATCTGAATTGGAACATTATATTTGAACCTCACAATTTTGTAATCAAGAAAGCATATTGCATTCATACTTTCATAACAAGTCTTTGAGAGAGCTTCATTTGAAAAATTTTGTCTTAGAAAAGTTTAAGTGAAATAAAGATCCTAAATACTCTGATAATTTTTAAAAAGGTCATAGAATCCAATTCACCCCCCCTCTTGGATTGTGCCATTCTTTTCTAACAATTTTTCCCCATTGACAAACACAACAAACATAAACTCTTGAAATAGAAATCAAGCGAACAAGAAAGTGAGTACCTGAACCTCTGAAATCACAAGAGTGCACAATGTAACAAGAAAGAAGCAATCGTGAGAATGCACAAATAAAAAGAGCAAAAGGTGTAGATTCAAACAAGATACAGATAAAATAGTGAAAGAAAGCGAACAATTACAAAGCTTCTTTTAAAGAGGGGAGGCCAAAAAGTAACTACAACACATCAACGAACCATATTTAAAAGAAAAACCTTGATGAACAACAAGATCTCATGACCCTTCAAATACCACACCATTTTAAAATGGCAATAATTACTTACTAAAATGAATTGAAATAGTTGAAATATGCGAAACACACCCCAAAGACTCCCTCAACCATGCAAGCAAGCTCGGTTCTCAAGTCTTGTTTTTCATTGCTAAATCAAAGGGTGATCATTAAGAACTAAACCATTTACAACTCTTTTACTCTAAAGGAGCTTAGAGCCTGGAGGTGTTATGTACTACCACTAGTACAAAATAGGTATTCCACGTCGGTTATTTTGAGCTTTTTACGTCGGAAAAATACCGACGTTAAAGCGGGAGACGTAAATTTACGTCGGCGGTGTAAAAGTGACGTAAATTTACGTCGGACATCATCAAGTCCGACGTAAAAAAGTAGTAAAAAAAATAAATAAATAACTACTGCAAGCAGAACGGGTCGTTCTGCTTGGAGAACGGCCCGTTCTGCTCGGAGAACGGCCCGTTCTCCAAGCAGAACGGCCCGTTCCAGATGCAGAAGAATCCAGAGGGTGCGAAGATTAAAGATAATAATATTCAAAAAAAAATGAAAAAAAAGAACAAGTAGCAGTGAAGATGGAAAGTAAACAGGGAAAAGGAAATGAAAAATACATACAAAAGGGAACTTGTACATGGGAAAAGGAAATGTGACCTTTCTCTTGTTGCCATGCATCTACAATGTTGGTGTGTATGAAGAAAAAAGCACCTCTCTTCCACAGCTTTTGAAGGCTTGAAGCCCTGTTTTAGCGGAGAGCATCTGACACCTCTCTTCCACGGCTTAGCATCTGGCACCTCTACCCAGTTAATCCCAAAGGAAGCTTCCGTGAGAGCAAGGACGGAGCCAAGGGGGGACCTACGGGTGCCACGGCCCCCCCAACAATTTTAATTTTTTTTTATATACATATATATTACTATATGGCACCCCCTATTTTTAATATAAACTCATATGTATAATTAAATGAATAACCCAAATTTATTTTTTTATTCAACTTTTGGACTTCTGGTACGGCCTGCTATGTGGTATCACTTTGGAATTTTTTTTTTTTTAAAAAAATGTAGCGCCTCATTTGATCATTCCAATTCTCAATTCTCAATTCTCAAGTAACACTGGCAATAGGAATAGGATTGGGTAGTGACTATCGGCCCCCCAGTATTGAAATCCTGGCTCCGTCCCTGCGTGAGAGAGCTACCGAAATGGCTCAATTTAAAACCTACCGAAATGGCTCTTTAAGCGGGAAAATTTGGAGAACATTTTTTACGTTGGGTACAGTAAACTCCGACGTAAAATGTAAAATTTACGTCGGTCATTAAATATGTCTGACGTAGATTTTACATTTTACATCGGATCCTATTAAGTCCAACGTAAAAAAGTTCACAAAATTTACAAAAATGTCACCGTGTCTTTTCTACGTCGTTTTTTGTTTTGACTGACGTAAAAATAATGACGTAAAAGACTATTTTTCTACTAGTGTACCCAACTTGATTAAGTCATGTTGACCTTCTACTCAGCTGAGTCAAACTGAACTGACCATCTATTCACCCATACTAAGCCTTCAACCCACCACCACAAAGTGAAACCCTAGGCAGTTTGCCACAAATGACCAGAAAAATCTCTACATAGATAGCCCTAAAAAATCTTAGATCATGATAATTGGGTACATAATCTTGGCCTAACAGATAGAATATCTCTTAATATATTTCATCCATATCTTTAAGTTTAATGATAAAAACTAACCATTTATTTAAGGGGTACGAGATATCATTCTAATGCTAATCACATTCTTAACATAAAATTCGTCTCTAACTTAAGTGTCCTCGAGTATCTTTGCAGGTATCCCTGCTACTGTCAATATTAGAGTACAGACAACGTTATCCCCTTAACTGGAACACCCACAGGGTTCATCTAACAAGTATTTTTTACTTTTTTTAATATTTGAAATCAATACATGCAATAAAAATAAATTTTATTATTTTTAAAATTAATGTACCTTAAATACTACTTGTTTGAAAGTTTTAAAATAACTATAGAAAAACTAGATAAAAACAACAAACAAGAAGCATTGAAGTAAGATAAAATAAATGTTAACAAGGAAAAAATGAATGAAGTAATAAATTAAAAAATATAAATTCAGGAAAACGCTATATGACATTTATAATGATAGAATTTTAGTATTATATAAAATTATAAATAAGATGTAAAGATGAAAAGACGGGAATAAAAGAAAAATGAAGATATTTTAGAAAGAGAAAGAGAATCATCACAAGTTGAACACCTGTTTACACAGTGACCAACACACATCACAAAGAATCAAGTTAGATTTAACACTGGTTAGACTTTATTATTTAGATATTTTACATGTTGCCTGCACGGTGGAGGTAGAAAGGAAAACCTATTAGTTAATGAAATTGGAAATATTCTTGGTTTTTTTAATCTTTACAACAGCAATAATTGTTGTTAAAAGGTAGAATCGTTCTTTCATTAGTGATGCTTGAAATTCATTGGTCACCCTACTCATGACCTTCATAGAACGCTCCTTATGCTATATTTATTCATTATTCGTTATTCTTTTACTTTTGTTAATCGATTCTTTTGACAAAAGAGCTAGCGGTTTCATATGTCCCATATTTTTTTTCCCGTTTTTGTAATTACACATCTTTAAACAAATTAACTATTATAACTTTTAGCTATTTATTTTGATAATTATTTATTAGTGCATAATATCACTAATTTTGTCAATAACTGATCCCTCAAGAGAATCTAGTTGATCATTTTTAATAGAATTTTTTTAAACTACTTTTTATTTCATATAAAAATAACATACGACTTTACTTTAAAAAACATAGCCTAATTCTATTTTGTACCAAATACATGTTTAATTTTTGGTGATTAAGAAATAGAAACAGATTCTTTTCTATGCAAAGTATTAAAAACAATGGAGAGGAAAAATTTGTCACGGGTTCTATGAAAATGAATGAATCGAGAGTCGTGTATTAGGTTACAACTAGTACCATACCCTTTGTGGGGTTGTGCATAGCATTGGAGAAATACAATGTGGGTGCACTGTTCATGGTTCTGTTCCATAGAAGATGGTAAATGGAAGAAGGAAGGAATATTCTGTGTCCTTGTATAGTACATGAACCAGACCAAAGGGATATTCAGAAGGAGGATATGGAAGAATATTACAGACAAATGTCACGCATAACACTCTTCTCTTTCTTTTTAGGAGTATGTTTTTCTTCCTAAATTTTACCTTTTGCTTTTCTCTTCAAATAAAAAAAAAAAGTGAAAAAAATGGAAATGAAAGGTATCGGTTGTAGTCTAGCTTGAACAAGAAGACTGAAATTGGAAATCAACGAACCATTCATTGTTGTATGGTGAGATAAGGGACAGGGAATTTGATACTCTCCCTCGTAAGCTCACTAACTTTTCCCTTTTTCATTTTTAATTAAGAATCACATTATCTTTTGTTTCTCACTGTGATCCTTTTACCCTTTTGGTTGTTTATGTTCCTTTTTTGGTTTTTTTAAAAGACTAATAAAGAGAGCACTTGACTCGGGGTAGTCTAACCCATCCAAATTATATCTGTGTGCCACAATGTTGTTTTTATTTGGTTAGAATATATTTTTTTTTAATCTTTATAACTTCATTTACTTTTATTTTTTTTTCTATAGTTTAAAAAATATCTTTTTAATTCTTCCATTTATTTTTTTAATCTTTGATTTTTTTTTTCTTTTTATAGTTCAATTATCGTTAATTTTTCTTTTTGTAATATTATCTGTTTTATTTTAACATGGTATCGATTTTTAATTTTGTGAGAATAAAATAAATAATATTTTAACAATGAATATTATAAGTGAAAGTATAAAAGAGTTATAAAAAAACGAAAGACCTAACTTGAAATAATTTTAAAGAAATAAATTTAATATTAAATACATAAAGTTAAATTCAAATCGATAAAAAAAGATAATATTATAAAAAAAAATTAATAATAAAGACTAAAATAATTAAAATATATAAATATAGAGACTAACAAATTTATCTTAAATTATAAAGACTAAAAATAATTTAAAAAAAAAACAAATATAAGAGAAAAAAAATATGTTTTAAACTATAAAAATTAAGATAAAATAAAAAAAAATTATAAAAAAAATATATTTTTTATATTTTATTTGATTAACAAAGTAAATACATTTTTTAATTAAAGACTAATATGTCCGTTATTCAAATTATATTTTAACACATATTTAGTAATAGTATATACTACTAATATGTAATTTTAACCGATTGGAGTTGGGTCAAGCAAAAAAGGCTGTGTTGAGCCAAGATTTAAATCTCTACTAATAAATATATCCATATTCAATGGAAGGTTGGACATTATTCGGATAATATCTAAATTCGTTTTTGATTTTGATAAAAGAAATAAATATTTAGTTTGATCAGATATTAATATAAGTATGAGATAATATTTGATTTATTAAATAGGATATGAGTATATATTTATCTGTCTTGTATTTGTTTCGGTTTTAAATTTTTAAAAATTTAATCTATTTTTTAAAAACTTTACTCGATATTTATGTAACTATTACTTTATTTTAAATTTATATAAAAGGAAATTTAACAACTAATATAATTTTATAATTATTACTTTATATTAAAAAATTTATTTTTTTAATATTTTTTGAGAAAATTAATTAATTTCTAAATAGGTACGAGTAAAATACAGATGGAGACACAAATTCTACAGATATATAAGAACGTGTATAAGATATGAGAACAAAACGAGTAAAGGATACAAAAACAAAGAAAATAAAATTTGTACTCACCACATTCTATTACCATCCTACCAACTATATATCACATATACCTTCAAAGTTGTGTTTGGTAAATAATACAAAAAGAAATATAAGTTGCTTTTGGTAAATACTATTACTAATGTGGAAATTTTCAACAAAACAAACACATTACATTTACACGGCAGCATTCATGAATTTCCTTACTAGAATAACTTAATAATATGTTTAACAAATCCTTGAATCTTAACATTTATATGTATTGTGGATGTTAAATATTTATTATATATAATTAAAATTTATAATAAATTATATATACAAATAAATATTATATTTGAATATATAAATTATATTTAAAATTATAATAAATAAATATTTTTAAATATATAAATTATATTTCAAATTTGTGATAAATATTTTATATTATAATACAATATTATTTTTTATTTATTAATAATTTATTTTAAAATATTAAAATTTTAATTCATAAATGATCGTGCAAAAAAATATCAAATTAGACAAGAAGTTAAAAGAATTTCTAAAAACTTTTTCGTCGAATAAAAACTCGTATAAAATAGACGTTCATGTATAATATATAGAGGTTAATAATTTATTTATATTGTAGCATAATTTTTGTTTTTATTTATTAATAATTTATTTTAAAATATTAAAAATATTTATAAAATAATTATGATAAATAAAAATTGAATTAGATAAGAAGTTAAAAAAATTTCTAAAAATTTTTCTATAAAAAAACCTTTAAAAATATTTTCGCATAAAAAAAATTTATATTTAATATATAAGATTGATGTGTACATACTAAATCTTATCCACTAATATCATTGAACCCCTACGACTAAAATTATTCAACTTATAAATATAGAAAAATGCGTCACATAACTTCGACCCCATTTCAACATTTGAGAATTGTACTTACCAAGAGATAAGCACACAACTCTTGGGAAAGTGTTCGTCCAATATGCTTATAGTTTACATTTGGTGATGGTACCTGAGATAACACACTCACATTCAAGTTTGTATGGTTTAAAGTTAAGATTTTAATGAATGATTTGAGAATTTGGAGTTGAATGAAATGATCCTGGAGGAATTAATAGTAACCATGTGATCCACACCTTTGCTACTTTTGTACTATCTAGAATGGCTATTGTCTCACCACTAGAAAGGTTATTTCCACTCTAACTACTAAATTTAAAAAAGACTAAAATTTGGTGACCATGAATATAAGGTCAAATGAAATACATGTCAAAAAGGAACATGCCTTTAAATCCTAAAGGCATGACCTAAAAACAAAGAAACATACACTCCTAAATACAAGGGCAAAAATAACCTATATATAAAGGAATGGAAAGAAAACTATACAAAGTATATACAATAGAAGATTAAACAACTATGAGGAGAACACATACTTTATACTCATGATAAGTAAAGATCTAAGAAATACAACTTCTCTAGTAGCTTCCTCTAGCTTCCTCATCATAGACAAAGGTCCTATGACCTTCAAGGATGGTCCTCCATCATAAGCTCTGACTTCACTCTTCTTGGACTTATCTCTTCCAAAGGGAACCTTGGGAAGTAGATTTATATCATGAGGTGATTAAGATAGCCTTAGTTAGAGAGTTTTTTTGAAGTGTTTCCTAATGATATGATTAGCCACCTGAGTGTGAGATAGAGTTTGCCAAAGACGTTGTACCAGGAACTAGACTCATCTTAATAACACTTTATAAGATGTCTCACATAGAATTGTTTAAGCTTAAGAAACATTTGGAGGAGTTGTTAGATAAACAACTTGTCAGACCTAGCTAGTGTATTATCTTGGGGAGCACCCATACTTTAGCGAAGAAGAATGATGGGAGTATGAGGTTGTGTATAGATGACCATCCGTTGTATAAGGTAATCAATAAGAATAAATATCCCTTACCTAAATAAATTGTAGTTTCTTTATAGATGATGTCTTGATATACTTTAGAATGGGGGATGAACACGAGGAACACTTAAAGAATAATGTTATATCTTAAGACATGTTATATCTAGTGGGGTATATTAGTGGATCCTTTCAAGGTAGAAACAATTCTTAAGTGGAAAGTCCCAAGCTCTGTGAGTGAGATTAGGAGTTTTCAAGGTTTGGTAGGGTATTACCAGAGGTTCATAGAGGGTTTGTCTAAGTTAGCATTACCTTTGACCAAATTGACTAGGAATGGAAAGTTTTTCTTTGTGAGAGTAACTTCCAAGGCCTTAAGGAGAAGTTGACTAGTGCACCAATTTCAATATTATCTGATCCTAATAGACCCTTGGTAGTTTATTGCAATGTATCTAAGTTAAGTTTATGGGGAATGTTAATGCAAGATAGAAAGGTAGTAGCCAATGATTCTAGAAAGCGGAAGACCTGCGAGAGAAACTACCCTACACATGAACTTGAGTTAGCAATTGTAGTTTTTGGCCTAAAACTTTGGAGACACTATCTTTATTGTTCTAGATTTAAAGCATTTAGTGAACGCAAAAGTCTTAAGTATTTATTTGATAAAAAATAACTCAATACGAGACAAAGAAAGTGGCTAAAATTCCTTAAGGATTATGATTTTGAGTTGAGTTATCACCTTAGTAAAGCCAATGTGGTAATTAATGCCTTGAGTAGGAAATTTTTGCATGTGTTAGATTTGGCTGAGATTTTCTCTCCAATTCTATTTATAAAAGCTTATTTCTCTCTTTAAAATTCTTCCTTTTCTCTTATCCTCTCTTAAGTGTGGTGAGAAATTGAAGAGACTTATCACTCTTCAATAGTGTGATGTCACCTAAGGGAGTTTCTACCTTGTCTTGTGCGTTAGAAATGACTTCTAACATCAATAGAAGTCATTGAAGGAACTTTAAGGAGTTCAAGAAGTGAAAGTTTTCAAGAAGCTTGAAGGAGAATTTACATCAATTTAATCGGTCTTAAGGTTTTCATTAGAAAGCCTCAACAAGGAATAGAAGAAAAAAAGAAAGAAAAATCTAAAAACTAGAGCTAAAACCTGGATACTAAAAATTTGGTCTAAATATCCTTATTTATTGATAAATTTAGGAAAAAATTTTAAGCATGGTTATGCATCTCAATAAGCATGGTAATGCTTAGCAGCGAAACGCGTGCTTCCTCATCAGAAAGGGCATGCTTGACGGAAACTCTAGGATATAAAAAATTGACGTAACTTCTTCTTCAAGCTTCTATGAGCAAATCTTCACTTTTAGGACTCCTTCAAGCTTCTTCAAATGGCTTTCATGGATATTAGAAGTCATTTTCACCACACAATATGAAGAAGAAAGACTCCTTAATGGTGCCACATTCATTAAAGAATGATAAACCTCTTCAATTTCTCACCACACTCAAGAGAGGATAAGAGAAAAGGAAGAATTTCAAAGAAAGAAACAAGCTTTGAAAAAGAGAAATTGGAGAAAAATTCGTCCAATTCACTATATAATACTCAAAGTTCTTAGGCCAAGGTACAAAGATACAATATATAGAGTTTAGTTGACTTATGGTGCAAGCTAGATTAATCATGGTTAAATATAACCATGGTTAGCTATCTTACACTTAAGCTTAGTAATTCTAGTTAAATGTCTAGAAGTCTATTTAATTATCTAGAAGCTTATGGAGCAAGTTAAGCTAATCCTAGTTTACGAGTAACCTAGATTAGCTTAAGTTAACTCCAACTACCTAGCCTAATTGTCGCCACCGGCCCAAACGGGCCTCGGCGGTCGCGAAGACGGTCGAGCTCGCTTTTATTTTAGTTTTGAAAATGTATTGGATTATTAGAACGACTTGTTCTCAAACTGAGACCTTGTCGATCTTATCCAATTTATTCATTAAATGTCTCACCAATCCATATTAATCCCAAGCGGGACCCTCCATGGATTAGTGGTTTTCGCAAAAGGAGGGTTCGTGGAGTCGCCACCAATGTTTTACTCAAAACATTGGAAAAAGGGATAAGGCAATTGATTTTATAAATCGACTTTGGCCATTACAACAGAGTTGGGTAAGGGAGTCGGTTACGCGTGGGGAAGGTGTTAGCACCCCACAGCGCCCCTTTCGGGTTCCCTATGACAGATTATTTCTAAAATAACAGTGTAAAATTACTAAATTACCCCTATTTATTCTAAGCAATTATAAATTAACTATCTACATGATGACAGTTTAAATATGCACACAGAAAGCAGTAAAAGGAAGGACTTTAAGAAGAAAACCTTTGAAGCGTGCTTTTATATATTTCGTAAAACTGGGAAGCTTTTTGGCGTTCCCTCGCTCTACAAGCCCGCTCGCTCCCTCCTATAAAATTTGACTATGGAAATCCGGAGGATTTCCCTTCGACTAGGTTCGAATCTCCAAGCTAAGTGCTCGGAATTCCAGAACTTCGTCGGATCGACTCCCAGAGAGATTTCTAGGGCAGAACACTGCTCAAAAACCCCAGAATACTCAAGGAGGGAGTCAAAACTGAGTGTGAAAGTGTGGAATGACGTCCAATTGACGTCATATTTATAGGGAACAGGCGCAATACGGGCTACAGGATCAATACGGCCGTATTGAAATTTTTGAACTTCAATACGGTCGTATTGAAGTTCAATACGGCCGTATTGAAGCTCAGAAATTTCAATATGGCCGTATTGAGTTCACTGCGGCTGTATTGAAGCTTCAATACGGCCGTATTGATTTCAGTACGGCCGTATTGAAGTTTCAGAAACTTCAATACGCCGTATTGAGTTCACTGCGGCCATATTGAAGCTTCAATACGGCCGTATTAAGTTTAGTACGGCCGTATTGGGCTTCATTCCCTCCACTTCCTTATTTTAAGCTACTCTAAGACCTCTAAATCTACAGATAGCCATCCTATGGTCTTCTAGGAGTCTTTCTGGCTGACTTTCCTTCGATCTTTGAGGGTCTTCGAGTTTTATTTCCGACCCGGACAATTTTAGGGGTCTACAGCTGCCCCCCCTTTACTTAGTCGGACGGCCTTTTGGTGTACCGGCTGACAAGTAAAGGAGTTGACCCAATTGTCCGGGTGATGTGCCGACCTTCTGACTTGTAATGTCTTCCGGTGGAAAATTGTTGAGTAGCCTCTCCAGGTGGGTGCATACCTCGGCGCTTCTGACATCCTCGGTAGCTGAGTTTAACACCAACGTGCCTCTGACGACGCTGATGGCTGAGTATTGTCTCTCCAGACCTTGAGTATTGTCTCTCCAGACCTTGAGTACTGTCTCTCCAGACTTTGTTTGAGTATTGTCTCTCCAGACTTTGTCTGAGTACCGTCTCTCCAGACTTTGTTTGAGTATCGTCTCTCCAGACTTTGTTTGAGTATCGTCTCTCCAGACTTTGTTTGAGTATCGTCTCTCCAGACTTTGTTTGAGTACCGTCTCTCCAGACTTTGTTTGAGTATCGTCTCTCCAGACCTTGTTTGAGTACCGTCTCTCCAGACCTTGTTTGAGTACCGTCTCTCCAGACTTTGTTTGAGTACCGTCTCTCCAGACTTTGTTTGAGTACCGTCTCTCCAGACCTTGTTTGAGTACCGTCTCTCCAGACCTTGTTTGAGTATCGTCTCTCCAGACCTTGTTTGAGTACCGTCTCTCCAGACCTTGTTTGAGTACCGTCTCTCCAGACTTGTGCATACCTCGGTGCTCTCGACAACTGGGTAGCTGAGTGTTGCCTCTCAGGCTTGTGCATACCTCGGTGCTCTCGACAACTGGGCAGCTGAGTATTGCCTCTCCAGGCTGGTGCATACCTCGGTGCTCTCGACAACTGGGCAGCTGAGTATTGCCTCTCCAGGCTGGTGCATACCTCGGTGCTCTCGACAACTGGGCAGCTGAGTATTGCCTCTCCAGGCTGGTGCATACCTCGGTGCTCTCGACAACTGGGTAGCTGGGTATTGCCTTTTAGGCTTTGATATGATTTTGTCTCCACAGTCCACGATGCTGCTTCGACGGTTTTTCTGATTTTGTGCCACTGAGGGCTGGATAACGCAGGGATCCGTCTAGGGGATGTGCAGTCATTCACAGGTTCCTGTGCCCCAACTTGCATTGCATTGTTGGTACCCATGGGGAATTTCTGACTCCTTGGGGTGTAGACACAGATGCTCTTTCTCTCTGAGTTGAGCGATGCCTTATGTTTGGCTGACGTCCTTTGACGTTGGTGGAGTATCCCGGTTTATCCTTATTCGGGTATCTCTTTTTGATTTTCTGATTTTTGCTGCCTCTGTGTAGGCTGTTATCCGCTGGGGATTTTGGATGTTGATTTTGTCTCCACAGTCCACGATGCTGCTTCGACGATTGTTTTTGATTTTTGTGCCACTGAGGGCTGGATAACGCAGGGATCCGTCTAGGGGATGTGCAGTTACTCATAGGTTCTTGTGTCCCAACTTTCCATTGAGTAGTTGGCGCCCATTGAGGAATTTCTGTTTCCTTGGGGTGTAGACACGAAGATGCTCTTTCTGAGATGAGCAGTGCCTTATGATTGGCTGACGTCCTTTGGACGTTGGTGGAGTATCCCGGTTATCCTTATTCGGGTAACTCTTTTTAATTTTTGGATTTTGTTGCCTCTGTGTAGGCTGTTATCCGCCAGGGGATTTTGTCATTGGTTGTGATTGGCCTCTTCTGTTAGGCAGATCATCTTGATGTTCAATGATAGGCTGAGAGCCGGATTCCGCTTGGGGAATGATTATTGATCTTTTCGATTTTTTCTCTTTTTTGAAAGAGTGCTTCTGAATAGGCGAATTATCTTGATGTTTGATGATTGGCTGAATGCTGAATTCCTCTTGGGGAATGGTTATTGATCTTTTTGATTTTTCTCTTTTTGAAGGGGTGCCTCTTGAGTAGGCGACTGGGGATTTGAAGTTCAGTGTTCGGCTGAGTGCCGGATTCCGCTTGGGGAATATTTATTGATATTTTTTTGATTTTTCTCCTTTTGCAGGGATGCCTCTGAGTAGGCGATTGGGGAATGAGGGATCTTATGTATCCCAGAGTATTATTTAGGAAGCCTCTGCAGGCTTAGCCTCACTCAGCGCTTTGAGTCGGAGAGCTATCTTCCACTGAGGAAGTGTTAAGTCCTTTGACTTGTATATACTGTTTGGATGATCGCACTTCCATTGGGGATTGCGTCGATTTTGCTTTGATAGCTCTCGCTGGGGATTCGTTCCGTGAGCTTGAGTTGAGGTTTCTCTGGGGAGTATTATTTCTGCGAGCCTCTCCAGGCTCATTTATTCTGAGAGAGTATTATTTCTGCAAGCCTCTCCAGGCTTTAGTTATGATGAAAGAGTATTATTTCGGCGAGCCTCTCCAGGCTCAATTATTCTGAAGGAGTATTATTTCGGCAAGCCTCTCCAGGCTCAATTATTCTGCGGGAGTATTATTTAGGCAAGCCTCTCCAGGCTCAATTATTTTGCGGGAGTATTATTTCGGCAAGCCTCTCCAGGCTCAATTATTTTGAGAGAGTATTATTTCGGCAAGCCTCTCCAGGCTCAGTTATTTTGAGAGAGTATTATTTCGGCGAGCCTCTCCAGGCTCAATTATTCTGTACGAGTATTTTTTCGGCAAGCCTCTCCAGGCTCAGTTATTCTGTATGATTTGTTGGATTTTCTGTATTTTGCCCTTTTTTCGATTTTGGCTTTTTCTGTGTTTTTGCCTTTTTTGTTGATTTTGGCTTTTTCTGTGTTTTTGCCTTTTTTGTTGAGTTCGGCTTTTTCTGTGTTTTTGCCTTTTTTGTTGAGTTCGGCTTTTTCTGTATAGAAATGTCTCAGTTATTCTGAGAGAGTATTATTTCGGCGAGCCTCTCCAGGCTCAATTATTCTGAGAGAGTATTATTTCGGCGAGCCTCTCCAGGCTCAGTTATTTTGAGAGAGTATTATTTCGGCGAGCCTCTCCAGGCTCAGTTATTCTGAGAGTATTCTTTCGGCAAGCCTCTCCAGGCTCAGTTATTCTGAGAGTATTCTTTCGGCAAGCCTCTCCAGGCTCAGTTATTCTGTATGACGCTGTTGATTTTCTGAATCTTTGTATTTTGTTTGCTGCTGTCATACACAAGCAATTTTCTATTTTTCTATTTTATGCGGTTGCCTCATGATAAGGTCTTTGAATGTGCAACTAATGTGTGTGTGATGCACAAATGCAATACAATTTTTTTATTTTTGTTCATTTATTTAGAAAAGTGAGTGGCTCTCCCTATCCTCTTCTTCTTGGAGGACTTTCTGTCATTGACGCGAGGGAGTATTTTTGTGAGCCTTTATGCAGGAGATTATGGATTTTATAGGAACCCCTCCAATTTTCTTTATTTGACCGATTATTAAAAGAGTTTCGTACAATTTTTGAAACATCAATTTAGAGGCATAATCACATGGTCAAGAGAGAAAAGAAACAAATGGATATTTTATTTGATATTCACAAGTGTTTTTTTTACAGAAAGATATACAGAAGGAAATTTCTGAAGAATGGCTGGCCAGGGTAGGCTATATACATTGGGCTTAACAATTATATCTGTAATTGTTGCTCTTTACGTTCCCCTAATTGCTTCGGCCTGAGCCAGGAGTGTAGATGCTGCAAGACGCTTGCTTCTAGAAGATAACCACTTGAACCGCCTTTCGGTTTTCGATTCAAGCGATCGTTGCTTGCTTTGTTTTTACATCTTATTCTTTTGCCCCTAACTTTTGCCTAGGACGTATCCTAGCGGGGATAATTTTGCCGTTGTTTTGCCTAGTACCCTTGTACTGGCGGGCTTTTTATTTTTCCCTAACTTTTGCCTAGGACGCCTTTTTTGGGTTTTCATCCTAGCAGGCCTATGCAAGCAACGTCTTTAAGCATAGTACTTCTTTACCACGTCAATGTTGACTGGGTATCGAAGTTCTTCTCCGTCCATGTTTGTGAGAATAAATGCTTCTCCTGAGAAGGCTCGTTTTACCACGTATGGTCCTCCGTGATTTGGGGCACACTTTCCGATTTTGCCCTTTTTGAGTTGGTAGTAATTTCTTCATTACCAACTCTCCCTCATGGTAGACTCGAGGGTGGACTTTCTTGTCAAAAGCCTTTTTGATCTTCCTCTGATAGGCTTGACCATGGCATATGGCGTTCAGCCGTTTCTTTTTGATAGGGTTCAACTGGTCATATTGGCTTTGAACCCATTCTGCCTCGGAAAGTTTTGTTTCCATGATTACCCTTAGATAGAGTATCTCGACTTCGATGGGTAGAACTGCCTCCACCCCATAAACGAGTGAGAATGGAGTAGCTCCTGTAAATGGACGTACTGAAGTCCTATAGCCATGAGGAGCGAAGGGTAACATCTCATGCCAGTCTTTAAATGAGACAACCATCTTTTGCACTATTTTCTTGATGCTCTTATTGGTTGCCTCGACTGCCCCGTTCATCTTTGGCCGATATGGGGAAGAGTTGTGTTGGATCTTTGAATTCTTGGCACAGTTCTTCCACCATTTGGTTGTTCAGATTAGATCCATTATCAGTGATGATTTATTTCTCCATGCTTCCACTAGATTATTCCAAAATCTTTTGGGACAAGAGAGAAAAGAAGGAAAGGATATATTTTCAAAAGTTTGTGTTTTAGAGGGGATTATTTTATTTTTGAAAAATGGATTTTGTAAGAATGTTTGGCCAAGGTGGGCTTATGTGTTTAGGCTTGTTTGATTAAACACTTATGAAGTTAAGAAAATCTTTGTTTATTGACGTTGTGATTTTGACAACTTGGATAGCTTCTCTTGAACCTTTCTTTTTGAATTCGGTTCATGGTACCATCATGGATTTCTTTTGTTTTTTGATTGTCCTTATTTTTGCCTAAAACACCCTTTTGTGGCGTTTTAGCGGACTTTTGTTTTTGTTTATTTTTGCAACCCTAACTTTTGCCTAGGTCACCCTTTCGTGGGATTCCTAGCGGGTCTTTTGCTCTTATTTTACGCAGCCCCTTTTTTTTTTGGGTTTCCTGCCAAGCTTTTTTTGTTTTTAGGATTTCTTTTTATCCATGATGGCACTTGTCGAGGCCAAGGGAAGGTGCTCCAAGTTGTCACACACACTTCCACATAAAAATGATGTGGGTTTATTATTATTAAGATGATTTTAACCTCATTCATGTTTATTCAAACAGGGTTAAAAAATGTGGTTTAGAATTTTATTATAAGCAAGAAAAGAAGCAATGAGAAAGAATGATTTTATTATAATCATAGTGGAAACATTAGTCTTTATTTCATCACTGATATGGGTCCCAATGTTGACCTCTTCTATCTCTCGGCCTTGCCCCAAATTCACGGTCTCTAATTTCTCTTGACACGGTTGGAGTAGACGAGTTTCTTGATCTAGCAGTCTTTGCAGATCCGGAGAGATGGTCTCCTCATCACTGTCCAACTCAACCCGTTTATCCTCAACTTTCGGATCCCGGTCAGAGCGAACAATTACAGACATAATTATTTTATTGGTTCTGTTTAGGTTTAGAATTTATTAATGTTAATGAGGAAAGAGAGAAAAGAACAAAAAAGAGAGTAATGTATGAAAAATGCCTCTTTATTGATATATGTATGTAAAACTGTACAAAACCCTTATTTACATGAAAAGGTCCTCATGATCTCGGGTACTGATCATGAGTCCCTAAAAGAAAAAAGTGGAGGGGCCCTATCGTGGCTTGTTATTCTCTCTAATCCTGCTTTGGCCGAGGATTCTCGCTCACGTCGGGCGCTATCGAATCAAAAGTGATCCACCCGGCATCAATAAGGTCTTGGACCTTATATTTGAGAGCTCTGCAGTTCTCCGTTGAATGCCCCGATGCCCCCGAATGGTATAGACATTTGTCTTGTGGTTTGTACCAATCGGGGTATGGTGGATCAATCTTCTTTAGTGGAACGTAAGCTAGAAGACGTGCTTCCACTAGCTTCGGCAGGATGTCGCTATATGTGGTCGGAAGTTTATCAAACTTCTTCACAGGTTTGAATTGCGATCTTCCTGACTTCGAAGTGGAAGAAGACGAAGAGATGGTTATGGCACTGACTTCTCTCTCCTTCTTCTTCCCAAAGGTCTTCTTAGCTTTAAATGATTGGGAAGGTTTAGCTAGCTTCCCGCTTTTCAGCTCTTGTTCCATTCTTCCTCCAACATGATGGGACTCATGGTCACTGTGCTCAGCCCCTTGTATGTTGTGGTGACGCATGAGTTCCATCATTTGCGCCATTTGCTCTTTGAGCTGTGAGAGCTCGGCTGTAAGCTCCTTATTTCGTTCCCCCAGCGCTTCCATTTTCTTGATTTTCTGCGCGCGCGTGAGGACAGAGAGATGACCAGCCACTTTCTAAAAATGAATATTTAATCTAATTAATTTATGGAATGAATACGCTCTTGACATGAGCTTGATAACCCTCCATTTTTAAGGCGCTGCCTTTTTAAAACAGAGCGTTACCACCCTCCTTGACTTATGATCTCTCCTAAACGGAGAATCTCGATAATTATGGGTCTCTTTTACTCATGTCAAGAGGTATTGGTGAACCTAAAATGCATGGTTTATGGGGATGCATGATATCTTTATTGGTAATGATGCACATGCTCCTCACTTTTATTATATTTTCACACATGGTCTTTCCTCTCATGTCATGTTTTTTTCATGCATGGGGATTATTCTTTAGACCTTATCACGAGGTTATTTATTAATGCACAAACAATTGCACATAAGCATTTACACAAACAATTCACTCATCCACGAACAGTCACGAGCGAATCACGAGGTAGGGGTATCCTGCAGAAATGGTGCATATTCAAGGTAGGTTCTAACTGTTCTCACCAGTCCAAGGCCCCCAAGGTGCCCCCATTATAGGGACCCAATTCCTCTCATCGTAGGTCGATGGAAAGCTCCAACGCACCGTCGGACTCAAGTTCATGGTTATCACCTTGAGTGATATTTTCCGACAACGGTCTACGGGCACCTATAGACCCATTCGACAACCGGCCGTACTAACATCCACTCCCTATGGTTAATCACTCATGCCCCCGGGTATAGAGGGAACTGTTGTGTGCAAAGGTTTGTGTGCAGTTTTTATTTCAAACAATTGCGTAAATTTAAAAATACAACAGTTATTAAAGCCAAATAGATAAACATGTTATCATACAAGTGAGGGGTAACGAAGTAATTTTTAACTATTATTTGTTAAAAATAATCTGTCACTAAATGGGACTGACTCTCGAAGCTTCCCCAGTGGAGTCGCCATCTGTCGCCACCGGCCCAAACGGGCCTCGGCGGTCGCGAAGACGGTCGAGCTCGCTTTTATTTTAGTTTTGAAAATGTATTGGATTATTAGAACGACTTGTTCTCAAACTGAGACCTTGTCGATCTTATCCAATTTATTCATTAAATGTCTCACCAATCCATATTAATCCCAAGCGGGACCCTCCATGGATTAGTGGTTTTCGCAAAAGGAGGGTTCGTGGAGTCGCCACCAATGTTTTACTCAAAACATTGGAAAAAGGGATAAGGCAATTGATTTTATAAATCGACTTTGGCCATTACAACCAGAGTTGGGTAAGGGAGTCGGTTACGCGTGGGGAAGGTGTTAGCACCCCACAGCGCCCCTTTCGGGTTCCCTATGACAGATTATTTCTAAAATAACAGTGTAAAATTACTAAATTACCCCTATTTATTCTAAGCAATTATAAATTAACTATCTACATGATGACAGTTTAAATATGCACACAGAAAGCAGTAAAAGGAAGGACTTTAAGAAGAAAACCTTTGAAGCGTGCTTTTATATATTTCGTAAAACTGGGAAGCTTTTTGGCGTTCCCTCGCTCTACAAGCCCGCTCGCTCCCTCCTATAAAATTTGACTATGGAAATCCGGAGGATTTCCCTTCGACTAGGTTCGAATCTCCAAGCTAAGTGCTCGGAATTCCAGAACTTCGTCGGATCGACTCCCAGAGAGATTTCTAGGGCAGAACACTGCTCAAAAACCCCAGAATACTCAAGGAGGGAGTCAAAACTGAGTGTGAAAGTGTGGAATGACGTCCAATTGACGTCATATTTATAGGGAACAGGCGCAATACGGGCTACAGGATCAATACGGCCGTATTGAAATTTTTGAACTTCAATACGGTCGTATTGAAGTTCAATACGGCCGTATTGAAGCTCAGAAATTTCAATATGGCCGTATTGAGTTCACTGCGGCTGTATTGAAGCTTCAATACGGCCGTATTGATTTCAGTACGGCCGTATTGAAGTTTCAGAAACTTCAATACGCCGTATTGAGTTCACTGCGGCCATATTGAAGCTTCAATACGGCCGTATTAAGTTTAGTACGGCCGTATTGGGCTTCATTCCCTCCACTTCCTTATTTTAAGCTACTCTAAGACCTCTAAATCTACAGATAGCCATCCTATGGTCTTCTAGGAGTCTTTCTGGCTGACTTTCCTTCGATCTTTGAGGGTCTTCGAGTTTTATTTCCGACCCGGACAATTTTAGGGGTCTACACTAATCATTACAACTACTAAACTAATGATTACTTTTAACAAGTTGTTGAGATGTCACTATCAAAGTCATGTGACTTAATTTGTAATTTGGATGGCAAGCTTGGCTTGGTTTGGACATTCAAATCACTAGCATAAGCAAGTAGATGTCCAATCTAAATGTGCCAAAAGAAGTTTGGGCCATCCAAGCCTAAATAAGTATAATAAAACTTGGTTAATTACACCTCTCCTAATCTACTACTTACACCCTTAAGTAAAAATAATACAAGGATAAAATTATGTATGCTACTTGACCCAAGCTATAAGGCCAAAAATATCATAATACAATCACTACTAAAATGAATTCCAAGTAATGAAAATGTATGAAAACTATAGAAACTCTCTAAGGTAGGGTAGGCCTTCGAAGGTAGTGTACCTACAAAATAAGGGTAAATGTCGTACAATTCTTCAAACCAACTTTATGAACCTTACCCTTCTTAGACTTATCTCTTCTAAAGGGATCCTTAGGAAGTATGACAACTATAGGAGCTCTCTAAGGTAAGGTAGGCCTTCGAAGGTAGTGTACATGCAAAATAAGGGTAAATGTCTTACAATTCTTCAAACCAAATTTATGAACTTCACCCTTCTTAGACTTATCTCTTCTAAAGGGATCCTCAGGAAGTAGGTTTCTATCATTTCTCCCTCTTCAAAAGAATTTGTCCTTAAGTTAAGTGGTTCCACATAGACGACATCACCTACAAGAAAAATAAATGACCAAACATTAGAATGATATATTCATATAATATGTGTGGAAAGTGCACCCTATATAAATTCCTTCTGTCCTAACAAGGTTCCCTAAACTAGAAAAAGATAAACTCTCTAAGGATAAAGATAATTAAGATCCTCATTATAGTGTAGTCTATGTGTAAAACTAAATCCTAAAAATGTGAAGGTACTAAAACTATAGCAAATTAAGGAATTACTCCTAAAAGCTAAGGTATCTTACTTGAGGTACCTTATGTAGTACGTTAGGCGTCTACAAGAAAACAAAAGTGAACATAACAAGGAAAATACCTAGACAACTCTCTATCACATTATTTGCTAGATACAAAATAGAATAGGGTGTAAAGAAAAGTTGATGGAAGAGCATGGACCAAGGGTCCAACCACTAGAGTTGTGGCCAGAAGATTATTAGAAGATTTGACTGCTTCAAAGCTTACTGGGCCCAATGGGCTTGGTGGGCCCAGGATACTATTCACATGGGATTTACATGGAATACCACCTTTTATTGCATCTTGATTAGTGTAGGATTTCATATTGTTTGGTCTTGTATTATGGACCTCTAGAATAGGAATTTAGGGCCTTAGGCTTATTGGGCCTAGTTTTGGGCTTCATGGGCCTTTGGGCTTTTGGTACCCAATATTGGACTCATTTTAATTCTTGTAATTTTTCCTATTGATTGTATTTGGTTGCCCATTGTATTTAGGCCATTAGAGTAGGGTTTTAAGGGGATTACATATTAGGCTTGGATATTAAGAAGTTAATTACATTTAAGAGTAATTAGAGTTGCATTTGAGTCACATGTTTTGTGCCAAGGGTGGCTACACATGTGACTAATCAAATGAACTCCAAATTAAACTTAAATGCAATTAAACATCTAGAAGGGGACGGTCACATGGGGGTGACATGGTTTGGACGTGCAATTTTCAAAATTCAAAATTGGCGCCAACATGTACACCAATGTGTGGCGCCAATTCCCTTGGATCTGTGGCCTATATATGCATGCTCCCACTCATTTGTACACACTTTGAACCTAAATGAGAATTTCTGAATTTTGCTTCAACCAAGTTTTCTCTAAAAGTCTCCCATCGTAGCTAGTTCTAGGACTTCTTTCTAGGATTAGGCTATTTTGTGAGTGATCCTTTACTCACTTTGGCTTTGGTGCTTCCCTCTCTTCAATTCATTCAGATCAAACCTTCTTCCTAGCTGGATTTTGTGTCCAGCCATCCTCACAAGTGAAGATCATCCATCTTCTTCACTAGGAGTTGCCATCATTTGGTATCAAGAGCTTGTGGTTCACTCTTTGAGGTTAAGTGCTACTTTTCACCGATTGTTCTTTGTGATTTGAGTTCTTATTTGTCTCATCTTGGTTTCGCTGTTTGGATCAGTTTTTGTGCAAAATTTGATGGATCCAAGTATGTGATTGCTATTTTTGTTCAATCCGGCAATCACTAAGTGTTTAGGCATCCAACTTGTGCGGTTTGAATTGTTTGAGTCTTGTTCTTGAATTTTATTCAGTCATCTTTGATTCATTGCATGTGATTTTCAATTTTTGAATCTTATAATTGTCTAGAGTCATGTGTAGTCATTTTATTGTCATTAATTCAAGATGTTCTTAGTCTAATCCTTTTTGTTTTGATCCATTACTACTTAAACTTGCTTTGGCTGAGAGCTTTGTTGTGTGCCTTGCTTATGTGCTTTTCATTTTATCACTTTGAGTTCATGTACATCACTAGTTCATTGGTGGATTCTTAGAGTTAGTATTCCGTTGTGTCACATTTGATTGTTTGAATTTGATTCCAAGAAAAATTTCCTATTAAAAAAAGAATTGTGATCACATTTGCTAGATTTTTGGTTAGTTAAAATAGTTCAATTTTGGTGCATGAATTGGCATTTATGAATCTGGAAAATTTCTTGTAAAATAGGGGAAAAATAGAACCAACATTGAAAAACAAATATCCAAGTGAATTTAGATTGAAAACAAGCAAGTGTTTGCAAAGAACATGCACCAAACTTCTTAAAAATTTTGAACTATCTCTAGCTGAAAGTTTTTTTTTAGCAATTTGGATTCAATCCTTTAAATAGTGTGGCTAGAACATTTTTCTGGAAAAAGGAAATGATATCTCCTTTGAATCAAAAGAATTTTTTTTTAAAAAAAGAGAAAAGAACAAAATAGAAAAAAAAAAGAAGGCAAAGAGAAACGTAGAACAATGAAATTGTGCCACCAATCTTAATCCGGATTGCAATTTTTTTGGATCATCTCTTAATCTTTTCTTGTTTAATTTTGGTTTTCTTAATCCAATCTAGAGCTAATCTAGGACTTTACTTTTGTGTGCCATCCTTTTAGGTGTGTCTTAATTTTTAGTTCTTCTAGTCATGTTTGGAATTCTTTAAGTTTGTCAAGATATTACTCTACTTTGGTTTAGCTATTCCTAATTGTGCTTTTTCTATTTTATCCTTGTACTCTTTGGTTGGAAGCTACTTCAAACCATTGAAAAAGGAGTAAACATTAACTCACAAAACCTAGAGGAAGGAAGAGAACTTTAAGGCTAGGAGATTGTTGGAGAATAACCATTATTCAAGAACCTTGATCTTCCTAAATTTCCCATCACAAGAGTGATCCTACCTTCTTCATTGTGAGGTGGCCTTATTTTGCTAGAATTAATTTGTTCATTGTGCTGGTACAAAGAACCAAGAAGAATTTCCATATTAGAGACGGATTTAGAGACCAAAATTTGGTTGCTGAAAAAATCTGTCACAAAATTCGTCTCTAATTCCGTCACTACTTCGGTCACTAATTCTGTTTTAGGCTAGTTTACATTTTCTTGCAATTTTTATTTGTTTAAATCAATTGTAATAGCTTGGAGGGAGTATTAAAAAGTTTGTCAGGTATTTCTAAACTCTTATAGCTCACTCACATGTAGATCTAGTGGAAGTGGCTTGAAAATTTCATATGATTTCAAGCTTCCACTTAGGAAACTGATTAGCTTGTGAATTCTTGTTCTTTTCTATTGTTTAATTTCTTTGCTTGCTGTATTTTTGTAATTTCGACTAGCTTGTGTAGTTTATATCTTGCTCATGTTTAGAGAGAACTTAAGAAAATTTTTGAAAATCATAAAGCATTAAAGATTTGTGAAAAGATTTGTGGCTGATGGTAAATTAAATAAAAGGCTTGCAAAATGGCTAGAGTTTCTTGAACAGTTTCCTTATATTATTAAATACAAGAAGGGTAAAGCTAATGTTGTGGCTGATGCCTTATCATGAAGAAATACTTTACTTGTGTCTTTGGGAACCCAAATTATTGGATTTAATAATATTAAGGAAATGTATGAGAAAGATCTAGATTTTGCTAGTATTTACTCAAATTGTCAACAAAAAGCCTTCAATAGTTTTTACATGCATGGCTGAGGGGTACTTACATAAAGAAGGCAAGCTATGCATACCCCAAGGATCCATGAGAAAACTATTGATAAAAGCGAGTCATGAAGGTGGGCTTATGGGGCATTTTGAAGTTGATAAAACTCTAAGTTTGCTTAAAGAAAATTTCTTTTGGCCCCATATGTGAAAAGATGTCTAAAGGCATTGGCTTAGGTGCTTAGCTTGTTTACAAGCTAAATATAAGATTATGCCTCATGGCACATATACACCTTTACCTGTTGCTTCATCCCCTTGGGTAGATATTAGCATGGACTTTGTGCTAGGGTTGCCTAGGACCCAAAGGGGCATATATTCTATTTTTGTGATAGTGGACCGCTTTAGTAAAATGGCCCATTTTATTCCATGCCACAAAGTAGATGATGCAAGCAACATTGCTAAACTCTTCTTTAGAGATGTGGTTAAACTTCATGGACTTCCTAAGTCCATAGTGTCAGATAGAGACACTAAGTTCCTAAGCCATTTTTGGCATGTCTTATGGTCAGAGCTAGGAACTAAACTCCTCTTTTCTACTACTTGCCATCCTCAAACTGATGGTCAAACTGAGATAGTCAATAGGTCTCTGTCCACTATGCTTAGGGAAATTTTGAAGGGTAACCATAGATCTTGGGATGAGTATCTACCACATATTGAATTTTTCTACAATAGGGTAGTTCATAAGACTACCAATATCTCCACTTTTGAGGTTGTGTATGGATTTAACCCTTTAACTCCTATGGACTTGATACCCCTACCTGATGTTAATCATTTTATTCATAAGGGAGGGGCTTCAAGGGCTGATTTTGTTAAAAAAATTACATGAAATGATTAGATCTCACATACAACAACAAAATGAGAGGTATGCCAAAGCTAATAACAAAGGCAAAAGAGATATGATCTTCGAGGAAGGTGATTGGGTTTGGCTTCATCTTAGAAAAGAATGTTTCCCAGAAAAAGGATGTTAAAACTTAGTCCCCGAGGAGATGGACCCTTTCAATTCCTATAATGTATCAATGATAATGCTGATAGGCTTGATTTACCCTCTGATTATGGTGTTAGCCCTACTTTTAATGTTAGTGATTTGAAACCTTTTGTAGGGGCTAGTGATGATGAGGATGAGTCTTTAGATTCGAGGACGAATCCTTCTCAAGAGGGAGGGGATGATTGAAGAGCATGGACCAAGGGTCCAACCACTAGAACTATGGTCAGAAGATTACTAGAAGATTTGACTGCTTTAGAGCTTAGTGGGCCCAATGAGCTTGTTGGGCCCAAGATACTCTTCACACGGGCTTTACATGGAATACCACCTTTTATTGCATCTTGAGTAGTGTAGGATTTCATATTGTTTGGTCTTGTATTATGGACCTCTAGAATAGGAATTTTGGGCCTTAGGCTTATTGGGCCTAGTTTTGGGCTTCATGGGCCTTTGGGCTTTTGGTACCCAATATTGAGCTCATTTTAATTCTTGCAATTTTTCCTATTGATTGTATTTGGTTGGCCATTGTATTTAGGTCATTAATAGAGTAGGGTTTTAAGGGGATTACATATTAGGAGTGGACATTAAGAAGTTAATTACATTTAAGAGTAACTAGAGTTGCATTTGAGTCACATGTTTTGTGCTAAGGGTGGCTACACATGTGACTAATCAAATGAACTCCAAATTAAACTTAAATGCAATTAAACATCTAGAAGGGGACGGTCACATGGGGGTGACATGGTTTGGACGTGCAATTTGAATTCAAAATTCAAAATTTGAATTCAAAATTGGCGCCAACATGTGCACCAATGTGTGGCGTCAATTCCCTTGGGTCCGTGGCCTATATATGCATGCTCCCACTCATTTGTACACACTTTGAACCTAAATGAGAATTTTTGAATTTTGCTTCAGCCAAGTTCTCTCTCAAAGTCTCCCATCCGTAGCTAGTTCTAGGACTTCTCTCTAGGATTAGGCTATTTTGTGAGTCATCCTTTACTCACTTTGGCTTTGGTGCTTCCCTCTCTTCAATTCATTCGGATCAAACCTTCTTTCTACCTGGATTTTTTGTCCAGCCATCCTCAAAGAGAAGTTCAAGTGGTCGTGCAATTCAAAAGTGAAGATCATCCATCTTCTTCACTAGGAATTGTCATCAAGAGTCTAAAAGACTCATATAATAATCTAATTTTTTCTTGAAGAAAAGTAGCCAATCAAGTTAAATTCAAACAAGTTTAAATTCTCTTAAGTTAAAAAATATAAATAAGACATCATGAGATGTATTAAATGATATAAATAAAAAATTGGATGCTTTATTATTGGAACAGCTAAAGTAGAAGAAATTTTAAACAAGTAATGGCTATAATATTTAGTCTCTATAATTTAAAAAAAAATGTTGTTTTAGTCACTAATATTATAATTGATAGTAACAAATAAAAAATTAAAATAATAATTTTTTTATATGTTGGAAACTAAAAATATAAATTTTAAATTTGAAGGATCAAAATAATATTTTTTTTAAAAATTATAAGAATGAAAAACAGAAATTTTAAATTTATGGAAATAAAATATATACTCCAAATTTAAAGGATTAAAATCTAAGGTTTATTGATATAAATAATCTACGTTCCACTTAATTTGTTAATTATTAGCTGAATGCCATTGAATAATTTCATTATATTTATATTATACAATCTTTCAAAAATTCTAACCCAGCTAGCCCAGACTGTAGTCGATGGAGCTTCCGAACCTGCTCCTTAACCAAAGGAGCAAAAATTCGTCTACATTGTAAAGGGAATCTTCTTAGCTTCATACCCACTTCACTAAAGATAGTAGCAGAAGAAGATTCTTCGCTGTTAGCTTCCTTTATCACTCTTTTCAGGTGGTACTGTTTTTTTTCTACCTTCTTTAAGCTTCGTGAGTCGTGTTCCCTTAATTTAGAGTCACAGAATTGGAACTAAGATATTCCTTGCTTGGATGCAAATATTTTATTTCATTTGATGAATGTCTCATTTTTTAGAATTAGATATTCCTCTTGTTCTCTCTCAATTCAATCAAATTCAGGACAATTATGCAACTTTTAGACTCAAAGAAAGTTGCAAGGTGGATTGATACTAAAACCTATTTTGAATATATATATATATGTGCTTTCCCTCTCCCTCTTTTTCCTTTCTCTTTGTTCAATGTGGTGGTGAAAATTATGTAAATGGTATATGCTCTCCCAGCTCAAAGTGGTTGTTAATAATTAATCATGGTAGAATCATTTAGACTGTTCCAACAGCAATTGCATACATTGGTAAGGACACCCACAAGTACAACGTTGCCCTACACATGACCAACATCGGGTACCCTAGGAATGATGGACGATTATTCTTTGTAGCTCCTTAAGTACATGAATTAATTTGCTAAATCATTGTAAACCATATTTTTTTTATTTGGTGATGTATTATTGGAAATAATAATTGTCATATTATTATATTTCATGATTAAGATTAGAAATTATTTTGATATTTTATGATAGATTTAACTAATACAATTTTAATTACACATTTTTTTATTTCATTTTTAAATTTAAATTAGAATTAAAACAGTATTACGTCATTAGTTAATTAGTAAAAAAGGGAATATTTAAATAATAGTATATTTTAACTAAAAATAAGATTATGTGTTATTTAACTAAAATGCCATTATAATATATCAAAATTATGTTAATACAAATTTTGGCTTCAGTATATTTGAAGCCTATGTAAATGTAATTATGTCTACTTTATTTTTCGCAAAACTTGTTTGTTACTTTTAAATCCTAACTTTAATTTTTTTTCCTATATACTATTGAATCTAGTTAGTTTAGTCTGGATAACAAATAAAAAATATTAATTAAAATTTTAATAAAGAATAATATAAAACACCCTTTTAAAATAAAATTGTAATGATTTATTTAGCGTTATAGTGGATACCATGGTTTTAAATTGCGGTTGCGGTCGCGGTTGCGGTCGCGGTTGCAGTTACTGCAGTTGCGGGTATTGCGATGCGGATTGCGGCTGTTGCGGTGTGAGATTATTAATTATTTTCACTAAATATAAAAAATTTATAATTATCAATATATATTTTATTTTTAAGGATTTATACATTTTAATTCCTTTTTTTTTAAATATTCTATTATTTTAATGAATAATTTAATTTATTTTAAAATTATAGTATCAATTTATCGTATTGCGGATGTATTGCGGTACATTGCAGATGTGTTGTGGACGCAACACCGTTACGTTGCAGAAAAATGTGTGATTTCCAGTATCATCGCAATTGCGGTCCGATGCCGTTGTGGACAAGGCCGCAACAGCAATATTGCGGCCGCAACACGTGTTGCGGTCCACAATTTAAAACCATGGTGGATACATATCTCAAATGCGTAATTTTAATAATTTTATAAATGACAATAAGCATTAATGTTAGACTGAGACCTAAGGCTAAGATTAATCTTATACTTTAGTCTCAATTGAGACCATGACAATGCAATAAATTTAATTAATATTAATGAATTTAAAGTTAGAACATTGATATTAGAAAGTAGGACTTAAAGTAATTTTTATTCCCCTTATTAACCTTGATTGAGAGACTTTTTTGGAACAAGTACATGTTATAGTGATTAAATTATGATACAAGTTCTTAACTAATAAAAACATATGAATACATATTTAATTAAGGTTATGTTTGGAATATCTTATTTTGAAGAAAAAACTAATTACTTATTTTTTAAAATAAATTTCTCGGGAAATTAACAAGAATAAGTATCTTTAAATTAAACCGAATATATATAGGTTACTTATCCAAACGCATCTGAAACAAATATAAATTAATTATATAACTCACAAACACACATGCGCTTTTATGTGATTGATGTTGTATGCATCCTTATCCTTTGTTCTGCTCATTGCATAAAGAGAAACTAATTTGAACCAAAAAACCGAGTAAAAGAAAATCTAGATTAAAAGAAAAAGAATCAAAGAACGAAAAGGAAGAAAGATAGAACACTGTTAGTGAAGTTTGATATAAAAAGTCGCATGAGAATCTGAGTCTCTTCTACAATACAGGACTGTATATGTAGTTTAAAAGAAGTATACGAAAATTGACAAAACTGATATTAATATGTTAAATGTTAAATTAAAATTTAATTCCTACACGACGCTTTTTTTTTTTCTTTTTTCTTTTTCTATTTAGTTCCTATAAAATGTTTTACATTTTAATTCATACATGAAAAAAGTTTATAAACTAGTCTCCACTCTCCACCATTTGTCCACATCGTAATGGTACTCGCGTATTTTTCCTACGGAAAGTAAATCTAAAAAAATGTTCTTTTATAGTTATAGCTAGGTTCTAAAATGTAGATATTTTTTCATGCAGAACCAAAAGCCAATGTAGATCTGTTTCGTATAAGAAACAAAAGGAAAATTTTGTGAAGATACAGATATTATAAATCTAATTAATACTGTTGAAAAGTCGGCAAATGAGAAGGACTCGATTTTTGAAGTTAATTTTTTTTTTTTTGTGTGTAGAAACTAATATGTAAAAAAAATCATATAATATCTAAAACTAAAAATGATGCAGAGACTACATTTTTAATTTAACCTTAAACATAGAGAATAATTAAAAATGAAAGACAAATGAAGGCGTGGGAAGAAAATTGTAAATATTAGTTTGGAATAAAATGTTTACATGCACGTTAAAATTTTCCTTACCTAGATCATTACTATTTTCGAACTTTTTAGCTTTCTCTTTGCTGTAACTTAATTATGAATAAAAAGCGAAAACAAAAGAAAAAATGGAGTATAAAGTGGAATAAAATAACAGTAACAAGAAGAATCATCTTTTCTATAATATTGGTGATTTTGAATTGATGCAATAACACGAAAGTTTTGCTAAAACCAGGCTCTAAGCACAAGACTCTCTGATGTCAGATTCTCTGATTCCTTCTCTCACAGCACCTCTCTCTCATTTTTTATATCCTTTTTTTTTTTTTTAACTTTGTGCATCGGTTCTTTGAAGGAAGTTACATCCCTCTATCATATTCCATTCCATGCTTTTCTTCTTTTATCTCTCTCTCCTAAACCCTGCTTTATTCCATTGAACTCACTCCTAAAAAGAAGACGATCCTCCTTGTGTTCACAAACAACACCACAACCCTTTTCTCTCTCTCTCTGTCTCTCTCACTCTCCCTCACCAATACTAGCTAGAAAGGAAGAGGCCAAAACACCTTCTTTTCCTCTTGTTTGTTCCTACATACCTGCAGTTTTGTCATGAACATATATATATATATATATCACCCTAAATAGTTCTTAATTGTTAGTCACTATCCTTAACTATATATACACGTGAAAAGATGGCATCACATGCAGAACTAAGCATGGATTACAAGCCCTATAGCTATTCCACACTGCTGCAATCATTTACAGATCAAACTGATCAAACCTACAAGCTCGAAGAGTTCCTTTCTCGCTTAGAGGAAGAACGTCTCAAGATTGATGCCTTCAAGCGCGAGCTTCCTCTCTGCATGCAACTCCTCACCAACGGTACACACTTTCAATCAAATCAAACTATAAGTATAATATCAAACATAGGTTACGATGTTCCCAAATTCCAATGAACCAATTAAAACACAGAATTTCCCAAACCCTAAACTAAAGTTTCATCAATATACCCATGATGAAAATATTATATACTTTATCAAACTTGGTATATTCATTTTTTGGTTTTATTTCTGTTCTTCCAAATAATTGCTTTTCTATAACGGGTCTTCTATTTTTTTCCTCATCCTGCTCTCTTTCTAGTATAATCTTCTTTTGCTTTTCCTCTTTCTCACATAAAAGTGAGAGAAATATATCTGCTTTATTATTATTATTACAAGAGAATATTGATAGGGTACTCTTAATCTAAGCGTTTTGATATTGAACCAACAAATGAATGAAGGGAGAAATTAAGAGCTTCCCAATAACAATATCAAATTTGGGAGAGTAGTATATGTAATTTCTCTTCTATTATTATTGGTTACAGTACTATACACAAACACGAATATAAAATTTTATCCTTTTCGAATGCAAAGTTCCAATCTTAATTTCTTTAAACCTTGTATTTTTTGTGTAGCTGTGGAGGCTTCAAGGCAGCAACTACAAGCCTTCAGATCAGGCCAAGGCACAAGGCCAGTTCTTGAAGAATTCATACCCATAAAGCACCATCCAAACTCTCAAGAGAGCACTCATGAGAAGGCTTCAAACATATCTGACAAGGCGAATTGGATGACATCAGCTCAACTATGGAGCCAAGCAAGCGAAGGAACCAAACCACAATCCACAATTACATCACAAACAGAAGGAGCTGATGTTGGCTTTAGCGTGAGCCCTAAGCTAGCCCTAGACAACAAACATAGGAATGGAGGAGCCTTTTTACCATTCTCAAAAGAACGAAACGTTTGCCAAGGCTTAAAGGGTCTTCCTGAGTTGGCCCTTGCATCTTCTGAGAAGGAAACGGAGAAGAAATGTGAAGAGGAAGAGAAATGTTCCAAAAGGGAAAATTCAGGCACAGGAGGGTGTTGTGAAGATCAGGGAAAAAGTGATGCAGTTGCATCTGAGGCACAAACAACGAATACTAACACTACTGGCCAAACTCATAGGAAAGCAAGAAGGTGTTGGTCACCGGACTTGCACCGACGGTTTGTTAATGCTCTTCAAATGCTTGGTGGATCTCAAGGTATCACCAATTAAATATAATTTTTCTCTATTTTAATATGACTTTTTTGCCTTTTTTTTTTCTTTTTAAGTATCATCTGTTTTCTTCTTTAAGTTAAGAAAAACAGTGCATTTTGATCCTTTCAGAAAACTTGAAGGCATGTGATTTTTATGTATTTCAAAGATAAAAAATAAAAAAATTATTTAAGAAAAGATATTGTTAAGCACCAAAATTATATTTAGAAAATAAACTCATTCAGATAATTATCGATGAATGAATCTTATAAGTTGGTTGAATAATATGCATAATATTATTGTTTTTCTATTTATAAAAATCGAACTCAGTGCCAATAAATTACAATACATGTATACTAGTAAACTAAGTCACGTAAATTGTCTTCGTGAATTGTTAAAAAGAAATTATATACCAATACGAATAAAAAAAATAATCTTATTCGTATAAAACAAAAGTATCACATATAATCGAGATGCAAATATATTTAAAATCATTTTCATAATCCTTACCTTTTTTTTTTTTATAAGATGCATAATGTTGAATCAAATTATATTAATCATTACTGCAATCGAATTATAATCATTACTGGCATCACTAATAAGCGTTCTCTTTCTTTTTGTTTTGTGTCACTTTACAGTGGCCACCCCGAAACAGATTAGGGAGATGATGAAGGTTGAGGGTTTGACCAATGATGAAGTTAAAAGCCATCTCCAGGTACTTCTCCCTCTGGATTGTACATACAGACAGAAATGAAAGACCCACTTTGTAGTTAGTGGTAACCTTATTATTACTTCACTGACAGCATAGTATCACTCTGCAGAACACATATTATGCATTTGGAAACCAGCTTTTGTTTTTGTTTTCTTCTTTTCGTTGTTCCTTTTGTCTGTTTCCTTGCACTTTCTCATCATGGTTGCATGTTAAAATTTGTTCACAGAAATATAGGCTTCACGTTAGAAGACCAATTCCAAGCCTACAACCCGGAGCAGCCACGCCTCAAGTTGTAGTTGTAGGAGGAATTTGGGTGCCACCGGAATATGCCGCAGTTGCATCCGCGGCACATTCGGGTGGGCCCACATTTTATAGTCCACATCTAACTCCACAAGCGCCACCTCCACACTACTGTGCAGCCACCCCAGTATCACAAGAGTTTTACAATACAGTATCATCGTTGTCGTTGCCACCACCGTCACAAGATCAAACCATCCACCACCACTTTCACATGTTCAACACAGCACCGCAGACACAAAGCTCACCGGAATCCGGTGTTCGGAGCGGTGGTGACAGGTCGGAGAGCATTGAGGATTGGAAGTCGGAGAGTAGTAGCTGGAAAGGAGAGAGTAGAGAGAAGAAAGGGTTAGCAGTACTAAGAGATCAAGAAGGGGAAGAGAGTTTTGGGAGTGAGATCACTCTTAAATTCTAGGGCTTATGTTGTCACTATGAGCATTATATTTAGAACTAGGGTTTTTTACTTTGATTTTTTTTTTTTTTACCCTTGCATGATCTGGATCATGCATTCCATGCTCAATTAGTCATATAACAAGAGTGGAGGAAAGTAACAACAAAGGAGAAGATATCCTCATAATTTGTACTTTTCAGAGAGATTTGTTTGTGTTGTAAACAATGGATTGGTGAAACCGTGAAGGTAACCAAGGGCATAAAGTGTGCGCCTGTTTTGTTTCGCTTTGTGTGAATACGTGATGTTAACAACATAATATGAAAGGAAGAGTTCCCTTCTATTGTTCTTGATTTCTTGGCATTTTCTGCTTCTCTGGATTACATATTTGTCCTTTGATTTTGTCGATAAATGCAAAACTCACCAACCCTTAATTGCTCCCTGCTCGTTGGCCAATATTTTAATATCAGACTATTGTTCCAAAATCATTTATTATAGGAAATATTTACCAAATGAAATATTACTCTATACCTTTTTGGGTGGCATTGGGTTCTATTTCTGCAAAAGACTCTCCAAGAGTTTATAAAAAAATAAATTTTAAAAAACTATATAATCACATAATAATATACAATCATAGATTACTATATATTTTCGGTTCACCACTTGGCTATCACGTGAATCCGCAAAAAGTTGGCAACATGAGATTGGTAATTGATAAAGAATTAATCACTTAATTTTTTATACTAGCAATTAATCAAATCTTTTAATTATACCATATTACTTTAAATATATTTATTTTTAATAATAATATAACATAATTAAAAAATATAATTAATTTTTAGTGTAAAAAAACTTTACCCTAATAATATATAACTGATTAGCTCATTGATAAATTATACGAAAATTTTGGACGGTAATTCATTGATCCAATTCTTGGATTTTTGGATGCTAAAACTTAAACACTATTGTACTAGTTAACCGTACATTTTCCGTTCTTTATTTAGGAGTCTGTTCTGTCTTCTGACTAGGATAACGCGCTCACCGCGCACGATAAAATATGCAGGATTCCACAGAGATCTGGTCGACGCCCATTTCTTATTTTCTCAAAGAATGAGCCACAAAAGAACCACCGAAAGTAAACAAATATTTTTCTTTCCACCTTAAGTCACAGCTGCGCTTTCTTGCTTTCTTATCTTTTGTAATATGGAAGCAAATTATTAGATTTTTTTTTTATATTAATATATATGTGTGTTCCGGATGTTTTCTGGCCGCTTTTTCTGGCCTCAATAAAAAATTATTAACTAAAATATTTTTTTAAAAAAGATTTTTTAAAATAAATTGATTTGATCACGGTGAAAGGACTAAGAGTATAGCATCTTAAATTTTTTTAAATTATTAAAAGAATAATTTTAATTAATTAAATAGATTTTATAATTACGTCAAAAAATTAAAATAATTATGAGTGTTTTTATTAATCATAGAAAGGTTTGTAAAATTATTTGTTATATTAATTATTAGAGATAAATATATTTTATCTATTTTAATATATTTTGATTTTATATTATGACTTTCATTAATTGAGAGGTTGTATAGATAAAAATATTTTTAGATAAAAAAAATAAAGATTTTAAAATTATTTTATTTGAAGAGATATTATTTTATGTGTTTATTTATAAGAGTTTAATTTAATTAATTGATATTATATTGATAACAAGAGTTATTGATAAAAAGAATATTTCCGAGCTATATTATTATAGATAATTGTTTAAATTTCACGAGAGGAATAATTGACAATGGATTAAATGACTTTTACCAGTGAGCTATGCAAAGGTTAGGGTTTAATGTTCTTTATTTATAGATTAGCAATCTAGTTGACTCTCATGATCAACAGGTATTCTAGTACCTTGACAATGAGAGAGTGATTCATTGTTGAGAGATAACAACAAAACACAAGAGAAGTAAGAGAGAAAATCATGGTTCAATTTGCACGACCATTAGGCAACAATTTTCTAATTGCAACCAGAGTTTTGTTTGTCATTGGATCAGACTAAATTTTGGACAGAGAGATCATAGGACGTTATTCTTCATTTTCAATAGTTGGATCGTTTAAAGGATATTTAGAGTAGGAGAAAAATATTTTGCACTAAAAGATATACTTTCGAGGGTCACTACAAGAAGAATCGTAATTATCTACAAACAAAAGCAATAGGTAAAGTAAAATTTCCATAACTAATTCAAATTTACCGATGGCTTCTCAATGGACAAAAATTCGTAGACAATCAACTCATAGGTAACATTACCAATGATTATTTGAATTTGTAAATAACATATTACCAACAACCATTTTTGTGGACTTTTGAGTGGGAAATTATCTATGGATGAATCCATGGGAAAGTATATACGAACTTATCTGTGGGGAATTACCTATTGTTGGAGAATAGATACATACTAGAATAGAGTTGAATATTGTATATCAAAAACTCACACTTTTCAAATGTAATAATGTAGTAAAAGCTTTAAGAGACGAAGTGTTGGAATGCAACAGACGAAGTGTTGGAATGCAACAGACGAAGTGCTAGAATACAATAGACAACGGAGCACAAATCTTTTATACTGGTTCATCTCAAACCTAGAGACTATGTTCAGTTCTCAATCCAACCAGATTGAGTTCCACTATCTTTTTCAAGATACAATAGTATTCTTTCAACAAGTCATTTCTGGTTAAAACTTAAGTAGTCTTTGACTTGCCTCTTCAAGCAACTATCTAAATATTCTTTCAACAAGCCTCTCCAAGATCAACAACAAGTATTCTTTTCAACCAAGCCTCTCCAAGCTCAAACACTAAGTATTCTTTCAACAAATCTCTCCAGGCTCAACATTAATTATTATTTTGAACAAGCCTCTCCAGGCTCAACCCTTAGAAATATAAAATTGAAAGGAGATACAAGGATAGCTTCATCTCTTCTAGACGTGATGCTATGAAACTTAAGTACAAATACACCGTGTAGACACCCAATTTCGTCCGGGGGCATACAAGCAAGGACATGGACCTCTGTTACGAAGGGAAGGAGCTCCCGAAGCATGCCAACACTTTAGAGGGCCCAAAAGCACAAATTAAATATTTTTATTGGCCCGGAACGGGCCGTTCCAAGGTCCAGAACAGGCCGTTCCGAGGCTCCCAAAAGGCCAAAAACCCTAATTTGGAACGGGCTGTTCTGAAATTGAAACGGGTCGTTCCAATATTGGAATGGGCCGTTCCAAGATTGGAACAGGTCGTTCCAAACTCCTCAAAAAAGGCTCAAATGGTTAACTAGAACGGGGCTGGAACGGGCCGTTCCTAAATCTGTAACGGGGCTGGAACGGGCCGTTCCAAGGCCGTTCCGGTCTAAGAAATCACATGTTATTCTCACTACTGGAACGGGCCGTTCCGATTTCAGAACGGGTCGTTCCAGTATACGAAGTTTACATGCAACGGCCATATCCAGAACGGCCGTTCCGGTGCCGTTCTGGACCCCCTTCCCGAAGTCTATCAAATAGACAGCTGGGGCTCATTTCTCCGGACTCCGAAATTTCGTCCAGACTTCCTATAGCTCGAAATTTCTCTCTTTTTCTCTCTTCCCCTCTCTTTTTGTATTTCTTGAGATTTTTGTGAGGCATTGTAGTGTGAAGGGTTGCCAAAAAGCACCCAAATCTCCATCTTTGAAGATTAATAGAGCTCGTTCAAGAGGTATTTTAATCAATTTTCTTCTCTCTATTTTATTTCTTATATTTGATAAATATTGTTTATAATAAGAGCAATCATGTAGACATTTTAGAGTCAATTGTTTAATTTAAATTTTAAATCATGTAAATAATCATCAATAAAAGGGGATATAATATTTAATTTATTATTTCTTATTGCATTAACTTCATCATAGGGTACCGATTTAGGGCGTTGTAAGGGTGCTTAATACCTTCCTTACATGTAACCGACCCCCGAGCCCAATTCTGGTTATCAATGCCATTATTGGATCTTTCAAAAATCTTTTCTTTTTCCAATGTTTTGAGTAAAACATTGGTGGCGACTCCATAGAACCTATTTTCAAAACCATTGATTAAGGATTAGTCTGGTGTCCGGGCATTCCTTAATTGATGAGATCTTTAAAAGGATGTTTAAACCATTAGTCGCAAGATCGGAAATTTTTGGGTTGCGACAGATGGCGACTCCACTGGGGACGTTTAAAGAGGGTCAGGCCCATTTAATTGATGAAGTTAATAAAATAAAAGTAATAATTTAAATATTTTTCCCCTTTACTTTGTATGATTTATTTGTTTGCTTTATTATCTGTATGCTTGTTTAAATTCCGCACATATGTTTGAATTAACGAAATGCACACAAACCATAGCACACAACAGTCCCCTACACCCGGGGGCATGAGGGTATTAAACATAAGGAGTGGTTGACGTACGACCGGCCCAAGTTTGGCCTTGGAGCCTGCGAGCCTTGTCGGAAATCACACTCAAGGTGATAACCGGTTACTCTAGCCTGAAATACTACGACAGACCTTAGAGTTTGCCAGGTGATGGCGACAGAGATATACTGGGTCCCTATAATGGGGGCACCTTTGGAGCCTTAAGACCGGTGAGATTAGAACTATCCTATACAACGCACTTTTCTTAACAGGGACCACAGACCAAGGATTCGAATATGATCGTTCGTGGGTGTATGTTGATTGAGCATGTGTATGTGCATTTGTTTGTATTATTTCTTCTAATAAGAGTGGATTGAGTTTTTAAAATAAGCAAATAGATAATAAAAAAAAATATATAAAAAAAATAATAATAATAAAAATCTTATACCCTTTTGTACATTCTTAGGTCAGCATTCCATTAACATCATATAGGTAGTTTTCTTTTTGAACAAAAAAAAAATCAATAAAAAAATCTCATCTTTACCAAACATCATTCCCCTTTAGATAATAAAAACATGATAAAGAGTAGGCAAAAACAAAAGGAACATGCATATCATATAGGATCATAAGGGGATTTGTATCAAAGACAAGAAATCAGTGTGACCTCTGTGACATCATAAAATATTATGAAGAGGAACACCGATAACTCACCTCATGGCAAGGATGAGCCATCGAATCTTTGTTAGAAATTCCCTCTCATGCATTTACATCCAAATAGTTTAATAGAAAACTATTCATTGTCACTTGAAGGTGTCTCCTAAACACTCCATACTCACGAAGCTCAAGGGGAAAGAGTCATGGAAGCTCTACAAGAAGGAAGTCGTGTACTCTTTATGGAGTTCATACAACTCAAACAACAAATGACTAAGATGATCGATGCCATGACTAGAATGCAACATGACATCGACCATACTAGAGGACGCTTGAACGCTCTAGAAGAAAGATTGAGAGCCATCAAAACATACAATTTTGATGGTAAATAAGCTGCTGAAGCCTGCCCAACACAGGAGATCCCACTCATATGCGATACCACAATACCTCCACAGTCTGAGGATAGTCAATCAAAAGGGGTCTATGGGAGAAAAAGAGAGGAGAAACGTAATGCTACCACTCTCCCCGTTTTCCCCCGGAAGCTTAAAACAGTCTCAAAAGAAAAAAAGACTTCCAACGAAATTCCTATGAGCTATGCAGACTTGCTTCCTTAACTATTAAGGGTCTCAATGTTGGTGAGAATCCCACCGTCAAGAAAGCAAGAACCACCATACCCCTCATGGTATAGGCCTGAAGAAACTTGCGACTATCATTCGGGAGCAGTAGGGCACTCCATTGAAGATTGTAGAGCCTTGAAGCTTCGCGTACAAAGGCTTATAGACGCCGGATGGCTCAAGTTTGAGGCCAGTGTATCTAATATCGCTAAATGACCAAGATAAGTAGCGATCTTGGGATGGTCTATTAGAAAGCTGTCAGCGGGTTCTCCTTTTTGTAAAAAAAAAAAAAAATTACTTTAGGTTCATGCTTAACTCATGACCTTTGCTCACGATCATGAGTTCAAAATAAGGGCTTGTTTATTTTTACATTTATCAATAACATACGTCATTTCCATAAAACCCTTGCGTCTATTCTTTTCTCTCTTATGTCACTCATTAAATTCAGAAATCAATCACCATAAAAAAAAAAACAAACATGACGGAAGATAATAAAATTAATCAAAGCTTCGAACATCTACAACGAATTATCTGAGTCTAAGGTAGACAATAAGATCACCTCCTCGAAACACAAAAAATAATAAAGTGATCAGAAGAGTCTTACACAAGATTCTTATTGCATAAGAAGAGTCTTGCAAAAAAATAAAAAAATAAAAAAAATAACAAACAACTTTCGCCCAATTTGACCGACAAAGGAACCACAAATCTCGGCTCATGAAAGAACTCTCTTTCAACACCCGTAAGTGGGGGCAACATCTTTCTCCTTGGTGTACGGGAATGGGGGCAGTGTTAATCATCAAATACGCTGGTCCTCTCAAACGCGGATGGCAGGAGATTTTGTCAAAGCAAAGAAGTGTTATGCCAAAAATAATATCACTTGCAAAATACTGCTAGGATGAAAACCTGTAAAGGGCATCTTAGGCAAAAAAAAAAAATCAAAAGTTCCCGCTAGGACACGTCCTAGGCAAAAATTAGGGATTTAAAAAGGATAAAAATAGCAAGTGATGATTCTCATAGTTGAAAGCTAAAAGGTGGCTTGAACACTTCTACAAAGGGCCAAATTTTGCGAAGACTCTGCCTAGACTCAGATATGTAGTTCAAGATAATTAGGAGAATGATTATAATAATTATCCAAGGAAATGTTTGTTTAAAAAACTTAAACACTCACCTACCTCCACTACCATTCATTCTAAATCATTTTTGTCTTTCCTTTCTGTCTTGTCCAATCTTAATGATGTATATTGTTGATGGTTGTCAAAATTTAAACAAGTACAAAAAAAAAGAGAAAAAATGAAAATGACCCGCTGAGATGAAAACCCGTAAAGGCATCCTAGGCAAAAATTAGGGCAAATGAAAAGAGAAAAAAATACCCGCTAGGATGCATCCTAGGCAAAAGTTAGGATTTTTGAACAAAAAAAAAACAAAAAAAGAAAACAAAGAAAACCCCAAGGCAGTTTGATGCCAAGTGGCCAATACAACCGAAGTTATGCATCAATCAGGGTAGTTTATTCGTGAGAAGGAGAAAAGGAAAGTCACCTTCTAAAAAACACTAAAAATCAAAACATGCATGACATGGATCCAATAAGCATTTCACACACTTAGGAAGCTTTCTTTATCCAATGGGAATTATTCAAAATAAATAAATAAATAAATAAATAAATCTTGCATAAATAAGCATTAACATAGAAGCATCATTGAATAACATGCATACGACACGAGTGTGCGTAAAAGGGTATAAGTTAAAAAAAAAAACAATAAAAAAAATCCAATCCATTCCTGCTTTGCATTTTCCTTTGCATTCTTGCATTCTTTGTGTGCGTGTGATGTTGTGTATTTTACTCGTATTTTAGCACTTTAATTCACAAGAATTCATAGCATAATCATGCATATCTTTCATGTTTTTAATAAATTTTTATATCATTTTCCTATTTTATGCTTTTCTTGGTATGTGTTGTGTTTTCTCTAAGCAGGATCAAGATTTAAGAATTAAAGAGGAAATGCTGAGCTACAGGGACAATCACGGCCGTGATTCTAAATCACGACCGTGATTCACCAGAGAAAATCACGGCCGTGACTCCCAATCACACCCGTGAACGCCACTGACCCTTCATAGATGTGCTCCAGAGAAGATCACGGTCGTGATTCTCAGTCACGGCCGTGATTCACTTCGCGTCGATTTGGTGAATGAATGTGCTCCAGAGAAGATCACGGTCGTGATTCTCAGTCACGACCGTGATTCACTTCGCGTCCCAGCTTTTTAAGTTTTATGTTTTATTTTTATTTTTGTAATTTTTATCTTGGTAGTTTTACCTTTTTACCCTTTTAGGTTATAAATTAGATGAGGTTAGCCTAGAACAGGACTTTTGTTTTCGGAGACAGTTTTTTTAGTTTTTGACACTTGGAGAAGGTTGGGCGCCTGTGCCATCGACTCTAAGGTTTGCTTTTCTTTTATTCTTCTTTTCTTGGAGAACTACTATGAACTCCTGTGAGTAGTTTCCCTTTTTCTGGGATCAGGGCTTAGCCTCTGAGAACCTCTTTATTAATGCATTATTCAGTTTCTTAATTTTATTCCAATTCTTGATTTGTTCTTTTATATTTTATATATGAAAATTAACATTATTGTTTTCATAATAACATTAATTAAGGATGAACTGAGAGGAGAACTTGATTATAATTATGATAAACAATTAATCTTAATTTTCATAATCATAGATAATTAGGGATGAACTGAGAGGAGAACCTAATTATCGGAACCTAAAGGAACAGACTTGAGTGTTGAATCACGAGAGTTGATTTAAGCTTTCGAGGAGCAATAGATTAACAAAGATCTTAATGGGTTTAATTGAACGTAATTACCACGAGAGTAGGGATTAAATTTAATTAAACACGTCCTCGTAGCCTGAGAAGGTGCAAGGATTAAATTAGGTTAAGACTACCTTCAAGATGGAATAGAATTAATTAATGAAAATAATAATTCAATATTGTTGGAACTCTTTGTGCGAACCCTAGATTCCCGGAAATCTCCTTATCTTATCTTAAAGTTTTATCTTATTCATTAATTGCATTACTATCTCTTTTACCAGCGAATCTGATCTTATCATCTCAAAACAAACATTCTATCTGTTTTAAAATTCAAATTAAAATACTAGTAATTCTAGGTCAAACACGTAGTCCCTGTGATTCGATATTTATTACTTGACGACAACCGTACACTTGCGGTTTTCCATACAACAAGTTTTTGGCGCCGTTGCCGGGGACTACGTCTCTTGATTTAAATTACAATTATTTTAATTCGAATTTAATTTTAAAAAAAAAAATTTAAATTAAATTAAATAAATAAATAATTTATTTTTTTTAGTGTTTACTTCTCCAATTCAGATTTCACGGGTCACTTTTTTTTTTTTTTTTGCAGTGCCTTAGGGTTAATGCAAAAGAGATCTCTACGTCTTGGGAAACCAACACCACTTGATCCTGAGATTGAAAGAACTTTCCTGAGAAGGAAAAGAAACCTTTCTAGAGAATTTGACATGGCTGCACAACGAGATAATTTACCGCTTCGGGATTACTCTGCACCCATAGCTCGTGGGATACCTGGAGGGGAGATGCAAACTGGAGCTACTGTACCAGCTTCTCTGGTGAATATGCTCAAACAGAACACCTTTGGAGGACTACCATCAGAAGATCCTAATGACCACTTAGAGGGGTTCTTGGAAATCTGTGAGACCCAGCAATTTGATGATGAAGTTTCTGATGGAATGCGACTCCGCTTATTCTCACTCACCTTGAGAGATAAGGCAAAGGTGTGGCTAAGAACAGTGCCTAGAGAAAAGATAGCAACTTGGGAATTATGTGAAAGAGCTTTTCTAGAGAAATTCTTTCCTCCTTCTAAAACTAAAGAATTGAGGAAGAAAATCACTAATTTCCAACAAGGCACTGGAGAAACTATTTATGAAGCATGGGAGCGGTTCAAAGGATATCTTCAAGCATGCCCACAACATGGCTTCAACCGTTGGCTTACCATCCAATTTTTCTTTGAAGGATTGGACCAACAAAGCACCATGATATTAGACTCAGCAGCTGGAGGATCTTTCATGGGGAAACCTATTAATGACTGCATGATTATTTTGGAAAATGTAGCCTCAAATCACAGCCAATACAGTGAAAGAGAAGTCACAGCAAGGAAAGGAACTCCGGGGCGATATGAAGTGAACAATATTGAGTTACTCTTAGCAAAATTTGATACTCTTAATCAAAGGTTAGACAAGATGGAAAAAGCTAAGGTTAATTCAGTGGCTACAAATCAAGTATGTGACCTTTGTAGGGAACAAGGGCACACTGCAGTAGATTGTACCTCAATTTTTACTGGAGAAAAAGAAGATACTACTGAACAGGTGGCAGCTTCTCATAATTTCTATGACACTCCTCGAAGAGAGAAGAGTAATCCATATTCCAACACATACAACCCTGGTTGGAAGAATCATCCTAACTTTTCTTGGAAGAATAACCCAGTTCAAGGAACTAGCAATCAGCAACCTAATTTCTGTCCGTCCAATCACTTCATTAATGGGGAAGGAAATCCAGTACAGACACCCTCAATTCAACAAAGTGTTTCAAGATTAGAAAACCTTATGGAGAATTTTGTCACTAATCAAAAACAGACCAATGATTCAATGGCAAATTCTATTCAAAACCTTGCTGTCAAGGTTGAGAATATTACTCTCCACAACAAGATGCTGGAAAATCAAATTGCACAGTTGATGCCTAGTTCAAACAATTCTCCAGGTAAGTTCCCAGGTAAAACAGTTGCAAACCCAGCTGAAAATGTTAATGCTGTTACTTTAAGGAGTGGGAAGAAATTAGACGGACCTGTGTCTAATCAAAATGATAATATTGAGATTGATGAAGACGCTTCTCCTATGGTTGAAAAACCTGAAAAAGAGAGATTAGAAAAAGAAAAAGTATCTTCATCAAAGCCTCAAACTGTTTATCACCCTCCAATTCCTTTTCCCCAAAGGTTAGCAAGGACTAAACTTGATAGACAATTTGAAAAATTTTTAAATATGATCAAACAAGTGTATGTAAACATTCCATTTGTAGAAGCTCTACAACAGATGCCTACATATGCTAAATTTCTTAAGGATCTTTTAGCTAACCGAAGGAAATTGGATGATAGAGAGACTGTTACATTGATCCATCATAATTTGCCCAAAAAACTTAAGGATCCTGGTAGTTTCTCTATACCTTGTCTCATTGGAAATCTAAGGTTTGAAAAAGCCTTATGTGACCTTGGGGCAAGTATCAGTTTAATGCCTTTATCAATTTGCAAGAAATTAGATATGGGAGAATTAAAGCCTACAGCAATGTCAATCCAGTTAGCAGATAGATCTATAAAATATCCCATAGGAATTTTAGAAGATGTTCCAGTTAAGATAGGTAAATTTTTAATTCCGGGAGATTTTGTTGTTTTAGAAATGGAAGAGGACAAACAAATACCAATCATACTAGGTAGACCATTTTTGGCTACAGCAGGCGTGATAGTAGATGTCAAACATGGAAAATTGTCCTTATCCATTAATGATGAAACAATGGAATTTAATATTGCTAAATCTGTTAGACAACCTTCTCTTGAAAATATTTGCTGCAGGGTTGATATATTGCCTAAAGACATGGAGGAAGAAGTCATGAGATCTATTTTGAGGGATCCCTTGGAGAATTTTCTAGTTGGAGGAAAGCACATAGATCTTGAGGGGATTCAACCTAATTATGCTTGCTTGATCGATTCAAGTCCCCCGTGTAAAGAAAAAGATCCTCTAGTAGAAAGTCTTCTTGAGCCTTCAACAGATTGGGGTTAGGAGGACGTACGCATTTCATTAATTTTATTCCAAAAAAAAAAAAAAAATAAAAAAAAAAAAAAAATTCAGAGTTCCAGAGAGAATCACGACCGTGACTCTAAATCACGGGCGTGATCTTCTCTGGAAAATTTTTTGGAAAACTCCAGAGAGAATCACGACCGTGACTCTAAATCACGGGCGTGATCTTCTCTGGAAAATTTTTTGGAAAACTCCAGAGAGAATCACGGCCGTGATTTCCAATCACGCCCGTGATTCCCTGCTGACGCTCAACAGATACAGCCCGTGATTTTTGAAATTCCCTTTTCCCTTATATATTTTTCCCCCTCCTTTTACATTCTCACTTCTCTCAAACTTACGAACTCTGCCCATTCTCTCTTTTCTTCTCTCCCAAACCCTAGCTTCTCACTTCTTCTTCCTCTTCTTCCCTCTTCCTCCCACATTCACTCCTTCCGTTCATCCATGGCTCCCAAGCGCACCCGTACCGTTGGTTCGTCCTCCACCGCTTCCGATACCCACAGTTACGAGGAAGAAGCAAGTGAAATTCCGCACCTTCCTCCGAGGTTCTATCGGAACGATGAACAGCGTGAGCGGAACGAGGTATTACGCTTCCGCACTATCCATCCTACCAGGTATCTCGACTTCCCATTTATTCGTAAGTTGGGTTTACGTGCTGATATCAATTTCATGTTAACTAACATTGGGTGGACAACCTTTGCTACCATGCATAATGATGTTGTTTATCCTCGACTAGTTCTTGAGTTCTTGAGCTCTCTCCACACGGAAATATTATCTGGGCCAAATTGTTCTGAAGGTTTGATTTCTTTCCGTATGTTTAACCAAGAACACGAATTAACCCTGGCTCAGTTCAATAATATTTTTGGATTTCCCACTGGAGGGAGCACGAGAACCCCAAGTTCTTTCAACCCTGGTTCTTTTTGGTATAGTTTGACAGGTACAAGTAATTGGGTCGCTGGAAAATGTAATTCCTCTGCTTTCCGCCATCCCGCCATCCGTATTATGCACCGCTTTATTGCCTCTACTGTTTTGGCCCGAGGTGATTCTGAAGGAAAGGTTCGTTTGAGCGACCTTTTACTTTTATGGGCTATGATGGAAAACAGAGAGGAGCCTATTGATTCTGGCAGTCATTTGGCACGACAGTTCCAGAGTATTTCCAATACCAGCCACGGTGCGATTGTGAATGGCGGCCTCATTACCACTATAGCCAAACACCTTGGCTATCACGCTTGGCTGGACCAGTTAGAATCACTCCCTGGAAGCCGTACTATTAATTTTGCTACCTGCTCTTCTATGAACTGCATTGCGAAAGATGAAGATGATAAATACTACTTTGTAGTAACCCAGTCGGGAGTGCACCACCAGTTACCAAATCCAACATACACCGTGAAGAACCGGGCTACACGGCAGTTTCCACTGGAGCCATTAGAGGACCTACCTCCAGCAGCTGAGGAAGCGGCTCCTGCAGATGAGGAAGCAGCTCCTGAACAACCCCCTCTACATCCTGGACCTGAGGTGGACAATGCTGCTATCCTGGCAGCTATTCAATCAATGGATAACCGGCTGAAACAAATGGATGAACGCCAGCAGCATTATAATTACATGGTTGATCAAATGTATAAATGGCACATTCAACGGTATCCAGATGATTTTCCACCACAGTGAGATCTTTCTTATTCCTTATTTTACTCTGATGCTTAGGGACAAGCATTCCTTTCTGTTGTGGGTTGGTTGCATATTCATGCATTTTATAATTTTGTCAAAATAATCTATCATGCATTCATTAGCTCTTTGCTTCGGGACAAGCAAATCTTTAAGTTTGGGGTTAGGAGGATGTACGCATTTCATTCATTCATGCAAAAAAAAAAAAAAAAATAAATAAATAAATAAATCATGCATATATACATATTCAGTTAATCCCAGCTTGAATTTGTGTTTGAAAAGTAAATATTTTTAATGAAATTGTTCGTCTTTGAAAACACTGAAAGTGTTGAATTGAATCTTGAAGTCTCAGAACAAAAGGTTGAAAAATTAGCTGGTTTTGTGGCTAGCACTTGGTTCTTAGTATTGAGGCTTGAAATGATCGAGAATTATAAAAATAGTCTCTTGAAGATAAATTCTTTTTAATTCGTGCTTAAAAGCTTTTGGGGGGTAAATAAAAAAAATAAAAAAAAAATAAAAAAAAATAAAAAAAAATCACCTAGCACCCCTTTGAGGTCATAGGTTAGAGGGAGAATATTCTTAACCTTAGAAAACTAAGGGAACTAATTAGCTACTGGGGAATTGTTTAGTAAAATAGCTAGCCCCCTTTGAGGCTACATGTTCTTGAAATTATCATCCTCTCTACACTGATTGGCTACTGGGGAAATGTTTTAGGTGAGACAAAAACAAAAATAAAAATATTACCCCCATTTGTGTCACAAGCATTGAAAAATTATTTCTGTTAAATTATCTTCATTTGACTAATGAGCTTTACAAGATTTGACATCATGAAACCCTTAGAAACTAAGAGTTGGTGCTAGTAATGAAAGATTAAGATTCTAATTGGACCTTGTGAGACTAAGAGTGAAGATTTTAAATGCTCAGTTAATTCTTGATGAATTTTTTTTCAAAGTGCTAATTATTGTTTGAGGACAAACAAAAGTTCAAGTTTGGGGTTATTTGATGTTGTGTATTTTACTCGTATTTTAGCACTTTAATTCACAAGAATTCATAGCATAATCATGCATATCTTTCATGTTTTTAATAAATTTTTATATCATTTTCCTATTTTATGCTTTTCTTGGTATGTGTTGTGTTTTCTCTAAGCAGGATCAAGATTTAAGAATTAAAGAGGAAATGCTGAGCTACAGGGACAATCACGGCCGTGATTCTAAATCACGCCCGTGATTCACCAGAGAAAATCACGGCCGTGACTCCCAATCACACCCGTGAACGCCACTGACCCTTCATAGATGTGCTCCAGAGAAGATCACGGTCGTGATTCTCAGTCACGGCCGTGATTCACTTCGCGTCGATTTGGTGAATGAATGTGCTCCAGAGAAGATCACGGTCGTGATTCTCAGTCACGGCCGTGATTCACTTCGCGTCCCAGCTTTTTAAGTTTTATGTTTTATTTTTATTTTTGTAATTTTTATCTTGGTAGTTTTACCTTTTTACCCTTTTAGGTTATAAATTAGATGAGGTTAGCCTAGAACAGCACTTTTGTTTTCGGAGACAGTTCTTTTTAGTTTTTGACACTTGGAGAAGGTTGGGCGCCTGTGCCATCGACTCTAAGGTTTGCTTTTCTTTTATTCTTCTTTTCTTGGAGAACTACTATGAACTCCTGTGAGTAGTTTCCCTTTTTCTGGGATCAGGGCTTAGCCTCTGAGAACCTCTTTACTAATGCATTATTCAGTTTCTTAATTTTATTCCAATTCTTGATTTGTTCTTTTATATTTTATATATGAAAATTAACATTATTGTTTTCATAATAACATTAATTAAGGATGAACTGAGAGGAGAACTTGATTATAATTATGATAAACAATTAATCTTAATTTTCATAATCATAGATAATTAGGGATGAACTGAGAGGAGAACCTAATTATCGGAACCTAAAGGAACAGACTTGAGTGTTGAATCACGAGAGTTGATTTAAGCTTTCGAGGAGCAATAGATTAACAAAGATCTTAATGGGTTTAATTGAACGTAATTACCACGAGAGTAGGGATTAAATTTAATTAAACACGTCCTCGTAGCCTGAGAAGGTGCAAGGATTAAATTAGGTTAAGACTACCTTCAAGATGGAATAGAATTAATTAATGAAAATAATAATTCAATATTGTTGGAACTCTTTGTGCGAACCCTAGATTCCCGGAAATCTCCTTATCTTATCTTAAAGTTTTATCTTATTCATTAATTGCATTACTATCTCTTTTACCAGCGAATCTGATCTTATCATCTCAAAACAAACATTCTATCTGTTTTAAAATTCAAATTAAAATACTAGTAATTCTAGGTCAAACACGTAGTCCCTGTGATTCGATATTTATTACTTGACGACAACCGTACACTTGCGGTTTTCCATACAACAAGTTTGTGTGCGTGTCTATCCATCACTCGTCGGAGGAATCAAGAGGCCAAAGCACTCGTAAAAAGATCAACATTTGGACAGTGTCTTAAGAGTCAAGATCATGTCAAAAAGCTTAGCCCTAACAAGGGCATTCCATACAAGTGGTTTCATATAGCCACCAAGAAAAGAAAGGCACGTCAACAACAAGACGGGATATAACTAGGAGAGGAAGAATAATCAAGTCCACAAGCATGAAGAAACCACCAAGCTTTATTCTGTCTTCAACCGAGTTATACTCCTCCAACCGAATGATGGAAGATTCATGAAAATGCCAAGACCAGGAATATTTTCCTACCAAAGCCAGGAGTGGCTTCCAAAATAATACTCATCAATAAAGATTCAGCAATTAACATCATCATGGGATGGGATCCCTTCACCAATGATGAAAACACAAGATAAAACAGAAAAAAGGCAAGCTTCATAAATGTTGAAAAAGCCGCAGCATTTAGAAAATAATAGAAAAAGGCAAGCTTCAAACATGAAAGAGCCGAAGCTAAACAAAAAATGAAAGTAAAAAAAAATCTACCACAAGCAAGCGCCTGGAGAGGCATCATAATACTCACATGGCAGGGGCAACACTAGAATCCCTGTCATCCAACATCTCCTGCCCATTCACTTAGGGGCAATCTTTCATCCCACAACACCAACAAGAAGACATCAAGTACAAGATCAGTAAGGGTTGCTAGATCCACAAAACTAGTACAAGATCAGTAAGGGTTGCTAGATCCCTAAAACTAGTACGAGATCAGTAAGGGTTGCTAGATCCCCAAAACTAGTACAAGATCGAAAAAGGTTGCTAGATCCTCAAAACTAGTACAAGATCAGTAAGGGTTGCTAGATCCCTAAAACTAGTACAAGATCAGTAAGGGTTGCTAGATCCCCAAAACTAGTACATGAGCAGAAAAGGTTGCTAGATCCTCAAAACTAGTACAAGATCAGTAAGGGTTGCTAGATCCCTAAAACTAGTACAAGATCAGTAAGGGTTGCTAGGTCCCTAAAACTAGTACAAGATCAGTAAGGGTTGCTAGATCCCTAAAACTAGTACAAGATCAGTAAGGGTTGCTAGATCCCTAAAACTAGTACAAGATCGAAAGGGTTGCTAGATCCCTAAAACTAGTACAAGATCAGTAAGGGTTGCTAGATCCCTAAAACTAGTACAAGATCAGTAAGGGTTGCTAGATCCCTAAAACTAGTACAAGATCGGTAAGGGTTGCTAGACCCTAAAACTAGCAGTGGGCCGGCTGAAGCCCTAAATATTAGTCCAGCCTGGAGAGGCTGAGCTCATAATATATTCCCTCTTTAACAAGCCACAAATAAAGAAACACACTACCATGAGACAAGTAGAAGCAGTAGGAAGCATCTACATCAAGACTAGAAGCCTAGATGTTTCGGTTTACCATCCTTATCACCCGACGGAGCATATAAACCAACACTCAGTTGCTATTAGGGACAAGGATACGGGCAAACACCATCTACCCGAAAGAAATGGTGTGGGGGCATCTACACTGCTGAAGCAAAGGAGAAGATTCAGGACACAGGAAGCGACATGGGGCATTCACATGGGTCTTGAAGCCTAGATGTTTCGGTTCACCATCCTTGACACCTAATAGAGCATACAATCCAACACTCAGTTGCTCCATGGGACAAGGATATAGGGAACACCGTCTACCCGAAGGAAACAACGTGAAGGTATCTATTGTCAAAACAAGAGTGAAGTTCTGAATTTTCACCTCACTATCACAAGGGAAACAATGCAGAAGCACCAAAGAGACGAAGAGAAGACCCGGACGAAATGTCTATGTCTTTCCTTGCCTTTGGAAAAGCAACACATTACTATTCCAAAGGACAAGTAAAGAGGGGCAGCTGTAGACACCCAATTTCGTCCGAGGGCATACAAGCAAGAACATGGACCTCTGTTACGAGGGGAAGGAGCTCCCGAAGCATGCCAACACTTTAAAGGGCCCAAAAGAACAAATTAAATATTTTTATTGGCCCGGAACGGGCCGTTCCAAAATCGGAATGGGCCGTTCCAAGGTCCAGAACGGGCCGTTCCGAGGCTCCCAAAAGGCCAAAAACCCTAATTTGGAACGGGGTATTCTGAAATTGGAACGGGTCGTTCCAATATTGGAATGGGCCATTACAAGATTGGAACAGGTCGTTCCAAACTCCTCAAAAAGGGCTCAAATGGTTAACTGGAACGGGACTGGAACGGGTCGTTCCTAAATTTGGAACGGGGCTGGAACGGGCCGTTCCTATATCTGGAACGGGCCGTTCCAAGGCCGTTCCGGTCTAAGAAATCACATGTTATTCTCACTACTGGAACGGGCCGTTCCGATTTCAGAACGGGCCGTTCCAGTATACGAATTTTACATGCAACGACCATATCCAGAACGGCCGTTCCGGTTTTGGAACGGGCCGTTCTGGACCCCCTTCCCGAAGTCTATAAATAGACAGCTGGGGCTCATTTCTCCGGACTCCGAAATTTCGTCCAGACTTCCTATAGCTCAAAATTTCTCTCTTTTTCTCTCTTCCCCTCTCTTTTTGTATTTCTTGAGATTTTTGTGAGGCATTGTAGTGTGAAGAGTTGCTAAAAAGCACCCAAATCTCCATCTTTGAAGATTAATAGAGCTCGTTCAAGAGGTATTTTAATCAATTTTCTTCTCTCTATTTTATTTCTTATATTTGATAAATATTGTTTATAATAAGAGCAATCATGTAGACATTTTAGAGTCAATTGTTTAATTTAAATTTTAAATCATGTAAATAATCATCAATAAAAGGGGATATAATATTTAATTTATTATTTCTTATTGCATTAACTTCATCATAGGGTACCGATTTAGAGCGTTGTAAGGGTTCTTAATACCTTCCTTACACGTAACCGACCCCCGAGCCCAATTCTGGTTATTAATGCCTGTAGACCCCTAAAATTGTCCGGGTCGGAAATAAGACTCGAAGACTCTCGAAGATCAAAGGAAAGTCACCCGGAAGGACTCCTGGAAGACCCTGGAAGACCCTAGGATGACAATCTGTAGGTTTAGAGGTCTTAGAGTAGCAAAAAAATAAGAAAGTGGAGGGAATGAAGCCCAATACGGCCTCCCAGAAGTTCAATACGGCCGTATTGAAGTTTCTGAACTTCAATACGGCTGCATTGAACTCAATGCGGCTGCACTGAACTTCAATATGGCCGTATTGAGGTTTTTGAACTCAATACGGCTGCACTGAACTTCAATACGGCCGTATTGAGGTTTTTGAACCTCAATACGGCCGTATTGAATTCAATACGGCCGTATTGTAGTTCAAAACTTCAATACGGACCGTATTGACCCTCATAAACCGTATTGAGCCTCTTCCCTATAAATATGACGTCAATGGGACGTCATTCTACACTTTTGGACTGAGTTTTAACCCTCTTCTTGAGTATTCTGGGTTTTTTTGAGCAGTGCTCTGCCTAGAAATCACTCGGAGAGTTGATCCGACGAAGTTTTTGAGTTCTGAGCATTTTGCTTGAGTCTCAAACTAAGTCGAAGGGAAATCCATCGGATTTCCAAGTCAAAAATTATTTTTTAGGAGGGAGCGAGCAGTCTTGTAGAGGGAGGGAACGCCAAAATGCTTCCCAATTTCTGTCAAGATATATAAGAAAGCACGCTTCAAAGGTTTATCTCTTTAAAGTCCCTTCTTTTACCGCTTTCTGTGTGTACATATTTAAACTGTCATCATGTAGATAGTTAATTTATAATTGCTTAGAATAAATAGGGGTAATTTAGTAATTTCGCATTATTATTTTTAAATAATCTGTCATAGGGAACCCGAAAGGGGCGCTGTGGGGTGCTAACACCTTCCCCACGCGTAACCGACTCCCTTACCCGACTCTGGTTGTAATGGCCGAAGTCGATTTTTGAATCAATTGCCTTAAACTTCTTTTTCCAATGTTTTGAGTAAAACATTGGTGGCGACTCCATGAACCCTTCCTTTTTATGAAAACCGCTAATCCATGGAGGGTCCCGCTTGGGATTAACATGGATTGGTGAGCCTTTTAATAAAATTGTTCGTTTGACGAGGTCTCAGTTTGAGAATAAGTCATTCTAGCAATCCATATTTTTAAACAAACAAAAGAGTCCAACCATCCTTCGCGAATGCCGAAAGCCCGTTTCGGGCCGGTGGCGACAGATGGCGACTCCACTGGGGAAGCCTCGAGAGTCAGTCCCATTTAGTGACAGATTATTTTTAACAAATAATAGTTAAAATTACTTCATTACCCCTCATTTGTATGATAATATGTTTTATCTATTTGGCTTTAAATAACTGTTGTACGTTTAAATTCTCGCAATTGTTTGAAATAAAAACTGCACACAAACCTTTGCACACAACAGTTCCCTCTATACCCGGGGGCATGAGTGGTAAACCATAGGGAGTGGATGTTAGTACGGCCGGTTGTCGAATGGGTCTATAGGTGCCCGTAGACCGTTGTCGGAAAAGCATCACTCAAGGTGATAACCATGAACTCGAGTCCGACAGTGCGTTGGAGCTTTCCATCGACTTACGACAAGAGGAATTGGGTCCCTATAATGGGGGCACCTTGGGGGCCTCAGACCGGTGAGAACAGTTAGAACCACCTTGAATATGCACTTTTCTGCAGGAAACCCCTACCTCGTGATTCGCTCGTGACTGTTCGTGGATGAGTGAATTGTTTGTGTAAATGCTTATGTGCAATTGTTTGTGCATTAATAAATAACCTCGTGATAAGGTCTAAAGAATAATCCCCATGCATAAAAATGTCATGACATGAGAGGAAAAACCAATGTGTGAAAATATAATAAAAGTAAGGAGCATAGGCATCATTATCAATAATACCTCATGCATCCTCATCATCATTTATAGGTTCACTAATACCCTCTCGATGTGAGTGAAAGAGACCCGTGACTATTGAGATTCTCCGTTGTGGAGAGATCATGGGCTAGGGAGGGTGATAAACTTTCATCTTAAAAAGGCAGCGCCTTAAAGATGAAAGATTATCAAGCTCACATCAAGAGTGTATTCATGTCGTAAATAAGCTAATTAGAATAAACATTTATTTTAGAAAGTGGCTGGTCATCTCTCTGTCCTCACGCGCGCGCAGAAAATCAAGAAAATGGAAGCCCTGGAAGAGCAAAATAAGAAGCTCACAACCGAGCTCTCTCAGCTCAAAGAACAGATGGCGCAAATGATGGAGCTCATGCGTCACCACAATATGCATGGATCACACCACGGTGACCATGAGTCCCATCATGGAGAGGAGGAAGAGCACGAGGAAGAGCCTCCACACGCTATACCTATAGGGGCTGGAATTGTAATCAAAGAGCCCGAGGTTTCAAAAGAACAATTCCACGCCCTAGAGGATCGGTTGAGGGCTATGGAGGGGCATGATTTTGACATCAAAGATGCCACCGACATGTGCTTAGTGAGGGACATTCAATTCCCTCCTAAATTTAAAGTGCCAGATTTCCCGAAATACGTGGGATCGACTTGCCCCAAGAGTCATCTCACCATGTACTGCTGAAAGATGGCTGCATATGCCACAAACGAAAAGCTCTTGATCCACTGCTTCCAAGAGAGCTTGGCTGATACCGCGCTCAACTGGTATATGCAGCTAGATGGAAATCTAGTACACACATGGAGGCAATTGGCCGACACCTTTCTCAAGCGCTACAAATACAACATCGACCTAACACCCGATAGGTCAGATCTTCAAGCCTTGAGTAAGAAAAATGATGAATCTTTCAAGACGTACGCCCAACGATGGAGGGAGTTGGCGGCACAGATAGAGCCCCCGCTGTCGGATAAGGAGACGGTGTCCTTATTCATCAACTCGTTGACTGGTCCCTATTACGATAAAATGATAGGGAACACAACGACACTCTTCTCGGACATCATCACCATTGGGGAGAGAGTGGAACAAGGACTTAAAAGTGGGAAGCTGGCTAAGCCTTCCCAATCATATGAAGCTAAGAAGGCCTTTGGGAAGAAGAAGGAGGGAGGAGTCAACGCCATAACCATTTCTTCATCTTCTTCCACTTCGAAGTCAGGAAAGTCGCAGTATAACCCTGTGAGGAAGCTTGATAAACTTCCGACCACATATAGCGACCTCCTGCCGAAGTTAGTGGAAGCTCATCTTCTAGCTTACATTCCACCAAGGAAGATGGATCCACCTTATCCCGAGTGGTACAAACCACAAGATAAATGCCTATACCACTCGGGGGCACCAGGACATTCAACGGAGAACTGTAGGGCTCTCAAACACAAGGTCCAAGACCTTATTGATGCCGGGTGGGTCACCTTCGATTCGACAGCACCCGACGTGAGCAAGAATCCTCTACCAAAGCAGGAGTAGAGAATGACAAGCCACAATAGGGCCCCTCCGTATTTTTCTTTTCTTTTAGGGACTCGTGATCAGTACCCGAGATCATGAGAACCTTTTCATGTAAATAAGGGTCTTTGTACAAAATTTTAATACATATCAATAAAGAGGCATTTTTCACACATTATTCTCTCATTTGTTCTTTTCTCTCTTTCTCTCATTAATATTAATAAATTCTAAACCTAAACAGAACCAATAAAACAATTATGTCTGTGATTGTTCGCTCCGACCGGGATTCGAAAGTTGAAGATGAATGGGTTGAGTTGGACAGTGATGAGGAGACCATTTCTCCGGACTTGCAACGACTGCTAGATCAAGAGGCTCGTCTACTCCAACCGCATCAAGAAAAATTGGAGACCGTGAATTTGGGGCAAGGCCAAGAAATAAAAGAGGTCAATATTGGAACCCATATCAGTGATGAAATAAGGGAGCAATTGATCCAGTTGTTAAAGGAATACAAAGATGTATTTGCATGGTCGTACCATGATATGCCCGGTTTGGACTCTAATATCGTCGAGCACAAATTACCACTGAAAGAAGGGTTTCGACCCGTCAAACAAAAGCTCCGGCGAGTCAAGCCCGAATGGTCTTTAAAGATCAAGGAGGAGGTAGAAAAACAATTAGACGCGGGGTTCCTGATTGTATCCCAGTATCCCGAATGGCTGGCTAACATAGTGCCGGTCATTAAAAAGAATGGAAAGGTTAGAGTTTGTGTTGACTACAGGGATCTTAATCGTGCTAGTCCAAAGGACGATTTTCCCTTACCACACATCGATACATTGGTGGATCATACAGCCACAAACACACTCTATTCCTTCATGGATGGGTACTCTGGGTACAACCAAATCAAGATGAATGTGGAAGACCGCGAGAAGACTTCCTTCATTACACCCTGGGGTACTTTTTGCTACAGGGTAATGCCTTTTGGACTCAAGAATGCGGGTGCCACCTATCAACGAGCGATGGTGACATTATTCCACGATATGATCCACAAAGAAATTGAAGTATACGTGGATGACATGATCGCAAAGTCAAAAGATGAGATGGACCATGTCCAATATTTGAGAAAATTATTCAATCGGCTTCGCAAGTATCAGCTTAAGCTAAATCCGGCTAAGTGTACTTTTGGAGTCCGGTCGGGTAAGCTTCTCGGGTTCATCGTCAGTGAAAAAGGCATAGAGGTGGATCCCGATAAAGTAAAGGCAATAATGGAAATGCCTACTCCTAAAACTGAGAAAGAAATTAGAGGATTCCTCGGCAGGGTGAACTACGTCGCAAGGTTCATCGCACAGTTGACCGACACGTGCAAGCCAATATTCAAGCTGTTGCGCAAGAATCATTCCGAAGTTTGGGATGAAAATTGTCAACAAGCTTTTGATAAGATCAAACAGTGCTTGGCCAATCCACCGGTATTGGTGCCACCTGTCGAGGGAAGACCATTAATCCTCTACTTGACGGTGCTTGATGAGTCTATGGGGGCTGTGCTGGGACAACAAGATGAAACAGGAAAGAAAGAACAAGCCATCTACTACCTGAGCAAGAAATTTCTTGATTATGAAACCCGCTATACGCCGCTAGAAAAAACGTGCTGCGCGTTAGCATGGGCAACGCAAAGGCTCAGGCAGTACATGATTAGGCATACTACTTGGTTGGTTTCCAAAATGGATCCAATTAAGTACGTGTTCGACAAACCCATAATCACTGGGAAGATCGCCCGATGGCAAGTACAATTATCAGAATTTGACATCATACATGTCACTCAAAAGGCCATCAAGGGTAGTACCCTAGCTGATTACCTAGCACACGGGCCGACCAACGACTACCAATCCCTTCAGGATGATTTCCCCGATGAGCATATAATGCATCTACAACATGAAGAGTTTAAAGATGATGCATGGACCATGTATTTTGATGGAGCCTCCAACATGCTTGGACGAGGGATTGGCACAGTGCTAATCTCTCCACAAGGAAAACACATTCCCATAACGGCAAGACTCAACTTCGATTGTACAAACAATATGGCAGAATACGAGGCTTGCGCGTTGGGAATCCAAGCAACCATCAACAATGGTATCCTAAAGCTCAAAGTGTTTGGTGATTCGGCCCTAGTCATCTACCAATTACGAGGTGAATGGGAAGTCCGAAATCCCAAATTGATACCATATGTTGAACACATCAAAGACTTGACACAACTCTTCCAAAGTGTCATCTTTGAATACATTCCAAGGGAGGAAAATCAGTTTGCCGACGCTCTTGCTACACTATCATCAATGTTCGCCTTGGATAATGAGCATGAAATGCCCATCATCAATATCCGGAGGCATGATAAGCAAGCGTTTTGCCTTCTGATAGATGAAGTAGTTGATGATCATCCATGGTTCCATGACAGCAGGCAATATTTGACAAAAGGGGAATATCCTGATATGGCCAGTGATAATGACAAGAAGCATATCCGAAGAAGGGCCATGGGATTTTTGCTAGTCGGCGAAACCCTCTACAAGAAAAATTATGACTCGGTCTTGTTGAGATGTGTAGACCAAGTCGAAGCTCAAAACATAATTAAAGAAATACATGAGGGGGTTTTCGGCACCCATATTCCCGGGCCTGCAATGGTTAAGAAGATCCTCAGGGCTGGATATTATTGGTCGACCATGGAAGGAGACTGTTACCAGTATGCGCGGAAATGCCATAAATGTCAAGCATATGCCGATAACATTCATGTCCCACCCACTCCACTCAACGTGTTGGCTTCACCTTGGCCATTCGCAATGTGGGGCATGGATGTTATTGGACCTATCGAGCCAAAAGCATCCAATGGACATAGGTTCATCCTTGTGGCCATTGACTATTTCACCAAATGGGTAGAAGCGGCATCATATGCTCATGTGACCCGAAAGGTGGTAACATCCTTCATCAGGAAGAACATCATATGCAGATACGGTATTCCCGATAAAATCATCACTGATAATGGATCCAATCTAAATAACAAGATGGTGGAAGAACTGTGCCAAGAGTTCAAAATCCAACACCACAACTCTTCCCCCTATCGACCAAAGATGAATGGGGCAGTCGAGGCAGCCAATAAAAATATCAAGAAGATAATGCAAAAGATGGTTGTCTCATTCAAAGACTGGCATGAGATGCTACCCTTCGCCCTCCATGGATACAGGACTTCAGTGCGCACATCCACAGGAGCTACTCCATTCTCCCTCGTTTATGGGATGGAGGCGGTCTTGCCTGTTGAAGTTGAGATACCTTCTCTAAGGGTAATCATGGAAGCGAAACTTTCTGAGGCAGAATGGGTTCAAAGCCGATACGACCAATTGAACCTCATTGAGGAGAAACGGCTGAACGCCATATGCCATGGTCAAGCCTATCAAAGGAAGATCAAAAAGGCTTTTGACAAAAAAGTCCACCCTCGAGTCTACCATGAGGGAGAGCTGGTAATGAAGAAATTACTACCAGCCCAAAAGGATAAAATCGAAAAGTGGGCCCCAAATTACGAAGGACCATATGTGGTAAGGCGAGCTTTCTCAGGAGGAGCACTGATCCTCACGGACATGGATGGAGAAGAACTTCGATACCCAGTCAACGCTGACGTGGTAAAGAAGTACTACGCTTGAAGACGTTGCTTGCACAGGCCCGCTAGGATGAAAACCCGAAAAGGGCGTCCTAGGCAAAAGTTAGGGCAAAATAAAAAGCCCGCCAGTACAAGGGTACTAGGCAAAACAAAGGCAAAATCACCCCCGCTAGGATACGTCCTAGGCAAAAGTTAGGGGCAAAAGAATAAGACATAAAAATAAAGCAAGCAACGATCACTTGAATCGAAAACCAAAAGGCGATTCATGTGATTATCTTCTAGAAGCAAGCGTCTTGCAGTGTCTACACTCCTGACTCAGGCATATCACCCGAAACAACTAGGAGAACGTACGGAGCAACAGTTACAGATATAATTGTTAAGCCCAATGTAAATAGCCTACCCAGGCCAGCCATTCTTCAGAAATTTCCTTCTGTATATCTTTCTGTAAAAAACACTTGTGAATATTAATAAAATATCTATTCATTTCTTTTCTCTCTTGACCATGTGATTATGCCTCTAAATTGGTATTTCTAAAAAATTGTATGAAATTCCTTAAATAATCGGTCAATAAAAGAAAATGGGAGGGGTTCCTATAAAATCCGTAATCTCCTGCGTAAAAAGGCTCACAAAAATATTCCCTCACGTCAATGACAGAAGTTCCTCCAAGAAGAGGAGGATAGGGAGAGCCATTCATTTTTTCTAAATAAAAGAACAAAAATAAAAAACTTGCATCGTGTGCATCACACACATTAGTTGCACATTTAAAGACCTTACCACGAGGCAATTGCATAAAATAGAAAAAATGGAAAAATTGCTTATGTATGACAGCAGTCAACAGAAAAAGCCAAAAAACAACAAAAAGGCAAAAATACAGAAAAAGCCAAAAAATGACAAAAAAGGCAAAAAAATACAGAAAAAGCCAAAAAACGACAAAAAAGGCAAAGATTTAGAAAATCAATCGCCTCGTACAGAATAATTGAGCCTGGAGAGGCTTGCCGAAATAATACTCTCAGAATAACTGAGCCTGGAGAGGCTTGCTAAAATAATACTCCCACAGAATAATTGAGCCTGGAGAGGCTTGCCGAAACAATACTCTCTCACCATACAGAATAACTAAGCCTGGAGAGGTGTGCCGAAATAATACTCCCCAGAGATATCCCAGCTTCCACTCACGGGCCAAATTTCCCAGTGAAAGCTATCAAACCAAGATCAGCAAAATTCCCCAAGGGAGGCTTGATCATCTAAACAGAATATCCAAGTCGAAAGGACTTAAACTCCTCCAGTGGAAGATAGCTTTCCAACTCAAAACAAAGAGTGAAGCTAAGCCTGAAGAGGCTTTCTAAATAATACTCTGGGATACATAAGATCCCCAAATCCTCAGTCGCCTACTCAAGAGGCACCCTTACAAAAGGAGAAAAATAAAAAAATAAATATTCCCCAAGCGGAATTCGGCATCTAGCCAAACCACTAAACATCAAGATGATTTGCCTAACAGAAGAGGTCAATCAAAAATCAACATCCAGAATCCCCAGCGGATAACAGCCTACACAGAGGCAGCAAAAATCAGAAAATCCAAAAGAGTCACCCGAATAAGGATAACCGGGATACTCCACAACGTCAAAGGACGTCAGCCAATCATAAGGCATCGCTCACATCAGAAAGAGCATCTTCGTGTCTACACCCCAAGGAAACAGAAATTCCTCAATGGGCACCAACTATGCAAAGGAAAGTTGGGACACAAGAACCTATGAGTAACTGCACATCCCCTAGACGGATCCCTGCGTTATCCAGCCCTCAGCGGCACCAAAATTAAAAACAAATCGTCAAAGCAGCATCGTGGACTGTGGAGACAAAACCATCACAGATCCCTGGAGAGGGCAAACTCACATTGCCAACGTCGTCAAGAACACGGAGGCAGACCCTGGGGAGGGCAAACCGCAGACCCTGGAGAGGGCAAACTCAACTGCCTAGGTTGTCAGAAACACCAAAGCAGAGCCTGGAGAGGCGGTACTCACGCTACCAAAGTGTTCAGAAGCGCGGAGGTATGCAGCTTCCAGCTCGGGCGGCGAGCGAAGCAAAGCCTGGAGAGGCAATACTCACAACTTCCAGCTCGGGCGTCGAGTGAAGTTGAGCCTGGAGAGGCGGTACTCACAGCTTCCAGCTTGGGCGGCAAGCGAAGCTAACCCTGGAGAGGGCAAACTCAACTGCCTAGGATGTCAGAAACACCGAAGCAGAGCCTGGAGAGGCGGTACTCACAGCTTCCAGCTTGGGCGGCAAGCGAAGCTAACCCTGGAGAGGGCAAACTCAACTGCCTAGGATGTCAGAAGCACCGAAGCAGAGCCTGGAGAGGCGGTACTCACAGCTTCCAGCTTGGGCGGCAAGCGAAGCTAAGCCTGGAGAGGCGGTACTCACAACTTCCAGCTCGGGCGTCGAGTGAAGTTGAGCCTGGAGAGGCGGTACTCACGCTACCAGAGTGTTCAGAAGCACGGAGGTATGCAGCTTCCGGCTCGGGCGACGAGCGAAGCAAAGCCTGGAGAGGCTACTCAGCAATTTTCCACCGGAAGACACTACAAGTCGAAAGGATGGCCTTATTCCCCGGACAATTGGGTCAACTCCTTTACTTATCAACCGGTACACTAAAAGGTCGTTTGACTAAGTAAAGGGGGGGCAGCTGTAGACCCCTAAAATTGTCCGGGTCGGAAATAAGACTCGAAGACTCTCGAAGATCAAAGGAAAGTCACCCGGAAGGACTCCTGGAAGACCCTGGAAGACCCTAGGATGACAATCTGTAGGTTTAGAGGTCTTAGAGTAGCAAAAAAATAAGAAAGTGGAGGGAATGAAGCCCAATACGGCCTCCCAGAAGTTCAATACGGCCGTATTGAAGTTTCTGAACTTCAATACGGCTGCATTGAACTCAATGCGGCTGCACTGAACTTCAATACGGCCGTATTGAGGTTTTTGAACTCAATACGGCTGCACTGAACTTCAATACGGCCGTATTGAGGTTTTTGAACCTCAATACGGCCGTATTGAATTCAATACGGCCGTATTGTAGTTCAAAACTTCAATACGGACCGTATTGACCCTCATAAACCGTATTGAGCCTCTTCCCTATAAATATGACGTCAATGGGACGTCATTCTACACTTTTGGACTGAGTTTTAACCCTCTTCTTGAGTATTCTGGGTTTTTTTGAGCAGTGCTCTGCCTAGAAATCACTCGGAGAGTTGATCCGACGAAGTTTTTGAGTTCTGAGCATTTTGCTTGAGTCTCAAACTAAGTCGAAGGGAAATCCATCGGATTTCCAAGTCAAAAATTATTTTTTAGGAGGGAGCGAGCAGTCTTGTAGAGGGAGGGAACGCCAAAACGCTTCCCAATTTCTGTCAAGATATATAAGAAAGCACGCTTCAAAGGTTTATCTCTTTAAAGTCCCTTCTTTTACCGCTTTCTGTGTGTACATATTTAAACTGTCATCATGTAGATAGTTAATTTATAATTACTTAGAATAAATAGGGGTAATTTAGTAATTTTGCATTATTATTTTTAAATAATCTGTCATAGGGAACCCGAAAGGGGCGCTGTGGGGTGCTAACACCTTCCCCACGCGTAACCGACTCCCTTACCCGACTCTGGTTGTAATGGCCGAAGTCGATTTTTGAATCGATTGCCTTAAACTTCTTTTTCCAATGTTTTGAGTAAAACATTGGTGGCGACTCCATGAACCCTTCCTTTTTATGAAAACCGCTAATCCATGGAGGGTCCCGCTTGGGATTAACATGGATTGGTGAGCCTTTTAATAAAATTGCTCGTTTGACGAGGTCTCAGTTTGAGAATAAGTCATTCTAGCAATCCATATTTTTAAACAAACAAAAGAGTCCAACCATCCTTCGCGAATGCCGAAAGCCCGTTTCGGGCCGGTGGCGACAATGCCATTATTGGATCTTTCAAAAATCTTTTCTTTTTCCAATGTTTTGAGTAAAACATTGGTGGCGACTCCATAGAACCTATTTTCAAAACCATTGATTAAGGATTAGTCTGGTGTCCAGGCATTCCTTAATTGATGAGATCTTTAAAAGGATGTTTAAATCATTAGTCGCAAGATCGTAAATTTTCGGGTTGCGACACACCGTACAAGACACAAAATTTTTCTACAAGGTATGCACTTCATTTCTCCTTTTATTTTCTTGTTGTCACCCTCTTATTGTATATCTTTTTCTTGCATATATATTTTGCTTCTGTCTTGATTGAGAATCCCTTATATAGTAGCTTGGAAGAAAATGATCGTTGAGCAATCTTCTCACGGTGCTTTGTCTGTCTTATCTTTGAGATCATAGAGTGAGACAGGGAGTAAATTAGCCATTGCTGCAAGTATTTAATGCTTTGCATGAAGATGTCCATCTCTTATCTGATCTTGGCAGCTACTTATCATCATTTCGTTAGGTAAGACAAAAAGTAGCGACTAAATCAAAGTAATGTGACGTGTTTAGAGTTCCAGTTTGCTTTTCCGTGACTTTTAGGATCTTTCTTTTTCTCTTTGACGCACGAATTTAACTTTCCATTTAGTAGTTTTTGGTATCTTCAAGGGAGTTTTCTCATTCGATCTGTTAGGGAATAAAGTATTCAATGCACTTAAAAGATAATTTGAGTTCATAACAAGAAATAAATATAACATTAATTCAAATTGTGTGCTTTGTCTAATGTACTTCGTCTTACAGATGAAATATGATGTTTGATTCATCTGAAATAGTTTTCCTGAAATTTTTTTTTTGTTATCACCAAAACTTATAGCCTCTTGAGGGATTTCAAGATCGTCTTTTGATTTTACAATCTCTCCCTTTTGATGATGACAAACATATTTATAAAAACTTTCTCTCTGTTAATCCTTTAAGAAAAGCGTTTTATCTGATAGAGATATTTTAAGGTGAAAGTATCTTGTAAAGCCTTTTCAATATGAAGCATTTACTAAAGACATTGGTGCAATCAGTGAGCAATTTTTATTAAGAGATCGAAATTGACTAAACTTCATTTCGTTATTCAAATGATTCAAAAAAAACATATTAACATCTAAAAGTTTTCATTTTTTATCAAGAAAATTTTTTGTACTTAGTTTCATTTTAGTTACAAACTTAAGCATATTGATCAAAATATGAGAAATTTATATGCAATGCATAGGGAACTCCCCCTAAAAACATGTATGCAACTAGTTCAAACAAGTTGTGTAATAGACTGAAAATCGTTCAAAGCTGAAAATTGTCAAACAAAATCATAGTTAAAATAAAATTAATGCAAATACAGAAAATAGAGTCAGAGCAATTAAAAAATCATAATAGAAATTTAAAAATCCATAAAGAAACTTTTTTTTAAAAAAATGAGGTCCTCCTTTTTATCTCTCATTCCTATTTAATTCTCCCCCTTTTAACATCATCAAAGTGTAAAGAGTCATGCATCTAGAGGTGGTCATTGTTGGTGCATCTGAAGGTGGTCCCAACAACATATTAAACTTGCATTCAATTTTCTCTTGTCGATTGAGAGACAAACCAATGCAATACATTGAGAAGACCTCGTAGAAGATGATCTCGTTTTTCATTTGGGGATCCTTGATGTTGGGTGGTAAAAGAGGTCCCAACCTCATTAGATGATCTCAAAGAGGGAGGTGGAGAAGTCACATAGTATGTGGGTTGAGGAGGAGTCAGATGAAACTTCTTACTATAAAGAAAAATCATTCCCCAAGCAAAAAAACATGAAATATGAATTCATAAAGGGAATAATAGCGAGACAATCTACACTTTACAAAAAAAGTGTTCTATGGAGAGGGCTTTGTTCTATAGGGAGGAGGGTAAGCCATGAAGCTTCTACCTCTTGGTGGGATGTGAACTGGCTTGGTGCCCTAAGGATAGAAAGAGAAAACAGTGTGATGCCTAGCGTAGTTGTCAAACCTCAAGTCAACATAGTATTAAGGCATCTTCTCTTTGCCCTTGCAGTCTGAATGCAAAACAAGCTTGGGGACAAAATTTGCAACATAAACTTTGGTCCAAGGCTGCAACATCTAGGGTTTGTAAGGCTTTCCAAGCATGGCAGGAGGGTTCATGGAGGTTTCTTCCATACTTAGCTCCAGAATAGCACGTGAGATAATCAGGTTATGCATTTCCATCTACTACTACTGGATTATCCTCATTGTCTAAGCATCCAAACTAGGAGGGCTATTCAAATTAATCACCCTGCGAACTTCTTAAATGAAAGAGATAAGGTTAATTATAAGACTTGGATTCTCTATCATACACTTGTGTTCATATTTCTCGAAATTTAGGAATTTAGAGCACCACAGAGAATCCTAAATTGAAGGCTCCCAATCTCCCTCGTCATTTGTAGACATTTCATCCTCAAGTTGTTCAAGTTGCTATTGCTCCTTTGAGTCCGTTCTTTCTACGTCTATGTTATTAGATGGAGGGATAGACCAACCAAAATCTTCAGGTTCTCTTTCATCTGCCTCCACCATTGAGAAGTCAATGTTGATGGGAACTACATTTATCACAACCTCTGTGGAAATGTCTTGTGTTGGCTTGATGCGAACAGTTCCACAAGGTTAGGAAAGAGTGGAGCAGTCTGCACAAGAGCATATGGAACATCAACATTCATGGCCTCAGCTTCAGCTTCTCGAGTCGGTGATGGTTGGTCAAATAGGACCTCCCCCTAAGGGACAACTTGAGGTTCCTCTGCCTCTGGAGTCAAGGATGCCTCCTGCATCACTTGATCTTGAGATTTTTGGACTGTTGGGTCTGGCACATCTTGAGTCTGAGGTTCCTGTTGAAGCTCCTCCTGAGCTTGAGTCTACATCTATGCAATAGACACACTAATTGCAACCTTAAGTTGTTGGAGTTCTAGGGCCAAAAAAGTAGAATCTTCCATGGCTTTATATTTGGCTTCCTCGGTAAAGATAGCCTTTAATCTTTTCACAACCTGTCCTTGTTGGTCACGGGTAGAACACAAATTTAGAAGGGAAGGTTGAATAAATTCTCGCTTAGAATGCTCCTATTTATCTATCTTGCTCTCTTACTTATTAATTTAACAATCTTTCTTGAACCAAAATTACTAATAACATTCAGATTACAAACCAAACAAGATACAAAGTATAACAGATTTATTACATAGTCGAATAGATGTTGTAATCCGAATTGATTTTAGTAATTACCTTTCTTTACTTTATTACCAGATTGCATATATCATATCAGATTTCACAACACAATAATCTTTAACATTCAAGAAAAATTTTCTTTCATTTCTTGAAATTCTTTTCATCAATTCAAAATGAATTATAACAAGGTATGAAGGTAAAAAGAGAAATTGCAAAGTGATCTATATTGGTTCAACCATACAAAGGCCTACATCCAATTTTAGACTTAGCTCCTCGCTAAATCCAGTCTTTCTACTATAATATTCTTTACAAACAACATGTACAAGCAATATTATAATCAGAAACTCAATCACCTAATCTTGATCCCACAAGATTATACAATCACCAGAATTCTTGCACCTCAAGAATCCACTTGAGATACCCTAAACCCTAAACCCTAAACCCTAAACCTATCTCAAGATTTCTTTTTCAATCTTTCTTAAGATACCCTTATCTCAAAAGAGTAACATACCATAGCATACCCAACTATTCAAACAAGAGTTTAAAGATCATAATTGATACACCTGATGTGCAGATTGATCTTCCACAAAGAATTATTCAATAATCTTGATTTTCTTGAACTTCTTTCAAGATAACATCTTTCTTGAATTCCCTTTGCTCTTTGATTATTCTATGATCTTCACTCAAAAATTATTTTTCAGATCTTGAAAATGTTTTTCTTTTTCCTTTCTTTGATCTCTCTTTTGATTAGTCTTCATCTCATATCATCATGTCTTTTAGTTTTTGAAAAGAGTTATATTTATAGAGCAAATAATATTTCAACATTAAAAACTCAAAACAGTAGTAATCTATTATTACCAATATCAGGTAATCTATTACCAATTTTTAATGAACCTAAAATCTGTTGAAATAAGAACTGAGGTAATCGATTACTGATCCCGGTAATCGATTCTCTCGTGTTCTAGGAACCATAGAACTCACTTTTCAGTAGAAGTAATCGATTATTAATGTTTGTAATCAATTACCTTGATACTTTTACAACATGTTTCACTTGTTTCCACTCAAAAGTCACCATGGTAATCAACTACATCAATAGGTAATCGATTATCACAGAGAGGACTTTGAATTCCACTTTCAAAACTAAGTTTCAGTAATCTATTACCTCAAATGGTAATATATTATCTAATCTTAATCATGAATTCTTTTGAATGAACCAAGTCCCATTTTATGTCAAAAAATATTGTAATCTCTTATATTATGTTTTCACATGAAATGAGAAACATTAAGTTGAAATATGAGTTTTATATATACTTTCTAAAAAAAGATGTAATTTTGAAATTAATTCATCATAGTAAGCAAACACATCCGAGCCTAAGTCTAATAACAAGCAATACATTATCCTTTTCAACATATAAGTCTAATAACAAGCAATACATTATCCTTTTCAACATATAAACACAAAAATGAATGAAGCAAACTAAACAAAACGATATAAATCTAATGCTAACATCATCAAAACTAAAACATCTTTGGTCTTCAAAAAGATCTTCATGAAGGGCTTCAGTAATTGACTCAATAATTAACTCAATAATTAACTCAACAATCTCAACAATTCTTCCTCGACGTCAACTTGAGCTTGATGGAATAACACTAAGGCCAAGAAGACCAAGAGGTGATATATTGAAGGAACCAAGAGGAATGGGTTAGTGTTGAAAAATCATAGGAGGAGTAAGCCTACTTTTGGGCCTTAGCTCCTAAGTTTTTATAGCATTTATTTTTATTCCTATTTTTTCCCTTGTCTTTAATTTCCTATTTTACCCTTGTATTTTGGGGTATCTTAGTCATAGGATTTATTTTCTTTTGTATTTCCCATTTTACCCTTGTATTATGGGGTGTTTTAGATCATAGGTTTTTAATTTTGGGCTAAGGTATTTAATTAGGGAGCTAGACACATTTTTGGTGGTGTTTGGACCTATTTTTGGACTTAGAAAGGCTTAGGCCCAAATGGAGGGCAAAGGTTGCATGGTCTTATCATGCATCTAGATGTAGCCTAACTAAATCCAAAGATTCCGTCCTTGGCCACCAAGTTGCATCTAGGGTTAATTTGGGTTTCATTTGGTGTGCATTTGGCACCCTAAATGCAACCCTAGATGTCTCCCACTCCTATAAATACCCTAGGCACCACACCTTGTAAATATTTTGGATATTGAATATAAAGAGAGCCTTTTGTGCCTTTATATCTTTCCTTAGTCACCCTTGGCTAATTCGGCCACCTCCCTTCCATCTCCACCTTGAGAGAAACAACCCTAGAAGTGGCCTTCATCATCAATGAAGTGAGCCAACCCTAGAGTGCACCTTTCAAGCTTTTCATCAAACACAACACCCCAGCAACCCGCATGTGGATATTGTCCGCTTTGGCCGCAGCCCTCACGGTTTTGCTTTTGGCAATGGCACACATGCCACCCCAAAACGCGTCCACACAAGGAAGGTATCCACACCCATATATATGGCATGCTTCGTTCTCCTTCCTAACCGATGTGGGACTTCACAATCCACCCCCCTCATGGGAGTCCAGCGCCCTCGCTGGCACACCGGCCCGGGTCCCGGCTCTGATACCAAATGTAACATCCCAGCAACCCGCATGTGGATATTGTCCGCTTTGGCCGCAGCCCTCACGGTTTTGCTTCTGGCAATGGCACTCATGCCACCCCAAAACGCGTCCACACAAGGAAGGTATCCACACCCATATATATGGCATGCTTCGTTCTCCTTCCTAACCGATGTGGGACTTCACAATCCACCCCCCTCATGGGAGTCCAGCGCCCTCGCTGGCACACCGGCCCGGGTCCCGGCTTTGATACCAAATGTAACACCCCAGCAACCAGCATGTGGATATTGTTCGCTTTGGCCGCAGCCCTCACGGTTTTGCTTTTGGCAATGGCACACATGCCACCCCAAAATGCGTCCACACAAGGAAGGTATCCACACCCATATATATGGCATGCTTCGTTCTCCTTCCTAACCGATGTGGGACTTCACAATCCAACATGCGGGTTGCTGGGGTGTCACCCTTGGCTAATTCGGCCACCTCCCTTCCATCTCCACCTTGAGAGAAACAACCCTAGAAGTGGCCTTCATCATCAATGAAGTGAGCCAACCCTAGAGTGCACCTTTCAAGCTTTTCATCAAACACCTTCTACCCAACTTCCATTTTGTCCATTCCATCATCATCCACCCTAAAACCTTGTGCCACCTTTGAAGAACTTGATCCTTGGAGTGAGGCGTCCTCTTCCTTGTCCATCATCTCAAGTTCATGCAAGTGAGGATGCCATCAGAGCTAGTCTCGACCCCCTAACCAAATGCCTTTTTCACTTCGATGGAGTCTGCACTTGTAAAGGGGCAGATGAAGGAGGTGTAGATGAAATGGGGGCTGGTTTTGGTTATTGTTGTGGTGGTGCTGGTAAGGCTGGTTGTTGAGTGGACTGAGCCCTATCTCTTCCAGGAACAAGGGGAGCTTCATCTGAGTTAGATGAAGACATATGAATCCGTAGAGCTTTGGGTACAGATGGTGTAGGTTTGGGTTGTGTTTGGGGTGTTGTTTTTGGTTTTTGTTTTTGTTGTGGTTTTGAGAGAGGTTTAGGTTGAGGGTTGGACTATGTATGGGTATGGACTAAGGCACTTCCGGTACGTGTGGGAGCACCGACTGTTGAAATGGGAGGCTCTTCCCCTAATTCTTCCTTCACCTAAATTTATGTCTTCTTGATAGATGAAAATAAATGAGCAATACCCATTCTCCTGAGGGTAGTTACAAACACTTCCCCTCCTTTATGACCAACTTGAATCCCCTGGGTATCAATCCTAACTCGTTGGATGATCTTCAAGAAAAGCATCCCATAGGGAATAGGTGCTCTAGCGCTTCGGTCGTTGTTCCTCTGTGCAAGGCAGAACTTCCATTGTTGATAGATCAAGGTAGGTAGATTGGTCTTCTCACCAAGGTTGAGGAAGTAAAGACAGAACCTATTCAGGTCTATCACATGATCTCTCAAACCTATTCTTGGTAGGAAAATGTTGAATAGTAAGTTGTGAAATAACATGCACAAGGGAGTCATGTTAGTAGCTTAGAGGAACCTTTTCAGCTCATCATTGTCATATGCGTGAGGTCTATTGTTGTAGATCAGGGCATCCACAATGTCTTGGGTGATGATCGATTCCCAATCGCTAGAATAGATTTCTCCTTCCTTTCTGCATTTGGAGATGGTGGCTATGACCAGAGGATTAATTTTAATAATCCAATTCTCCATGATTTTAGTGATGAAGTTTGGTTCTTGTAATGTCGATGCCTAGAAGTTGGCATAAAGGGCATGAAACCAATCACATTTCATTTTAGAGGAGGTCCATCCTACATTATCTCGATAGTGCTTCACTAAGAAGCCTTCATCTTGCATCTTGTGTACATCAATAATCTTCCAAGGGAGGAAGACAGATTCTGGGTATGCTTCCATGGGTACTTTCTTTTTTAATGAAGCGAACATGGGTGCCATTTAGGGTTCTAAGAGGACTTTGGGGTTTTTGAAAGTTTGTGGAAGTTTGAGGAAGATGAACAGTAGTGGGTTGAGAGAATTCAAAAAATTGAGTATTAAAATGAAAAAGGCTATTTTTGAAAATTTAGGATTGTGGGAGAGAGGGACTAAGAAGCCTGACAGTCGTGGGAGGTATGCAGGTTGACATGATGCGCAACTATCGCTCCATGTCTCCATGTGTTACCTTTTCCTTTGTTCAAGGTGTTCATAATTGACAACATTTAATGCTCTTTAATGCACTTGTTACCTTTCTCAGACTCACAATGAAGCATTAGTCTTAATATACAAATTAATGAAATACAGATGAATCTATTAACAAATATAGTGTAAAGTTTAGACAAAATCATTACAAACGAAGTGAGTGCTCATCAGATAAAAATTAAGTTGCAAATCCTACATAGTCTGATTCATCTTTTGATGACCTTACAGATGGATGTAGACATATGTTTGTAATTTCTGTCTCTGAACTTCTTAAGAAGTTCCTTTGTGTATGCCTTTACCTTTCTACTTCATTTGTTTTACTTTTTCCTTCCATTTCATCCAGGAGACACAAACCCTTCATGTGGTTGGAGGTTTAAGAACCTAGACTTTTCTTCCATCATGTGTTGTGAGCAACCACTATCCAGGTATCAACTTGAATCCTTCTTTCTTCCTACTAAGGAGATCTGTAATGGGAATAATTTTTTATTTTGGTACCCAAATTTTCTTGGGTCTTTTTATGTTAGTCCCACTAGCCTTAGTATGTCCATTTCGTCTACCAAGAGTTTTTGCTCCTTTTTCATTAGCATAGAAGGTAGATTTAGACCTATTTGAGAAAGTCTTTGAGTTAGATTCAAAATCAAGACCATTTTTGTCAAACGGTAGTCTTTTATGTTTTAAAAACATGTTTAATTTAGAAGACCTATCTAAAACTTCATTAAGTCTTTCCTGAGTTGAATATTTTCATTTTCCAAGGCATTTACATTAGGAGGAACAAGACTAGTGATCTTGTTTTTGAGACGTAATACTCTATAGCATCATTTGACATCTTTCTTTTGAGTTCAAGATTTTCTTTTTACAAAGCTTTATATTTTTATTTAAGCTTCTTGTACTCAAGAGAAATCATGTGAGAATTAGCTAAGAGAGTCTCAAAAGACATCTCATCACTATCAGAAATTAGATGAATATGAACTAGAGTTAGAATTTACCTCTATCTTGGCTTTGCCTGACTCAATGTTTGTCATAAGACAGATGTTAACTACTTCTTCATCTGAATTTTTGTTGTTGTCAAGATCTTCCCAGGTGGCTATTAGACTCCTTTAATCTTTTTTTAGCTCGACCACCTTTTCTTGAGAGAGGGACAATCTACCTTTACGTGTCTAGATTTGTTGCATTCATAGCAAGTAACTTTCTTGCTCTCAAGAGATCCAAGCTTTTTAGAACTTTTTTTTCTTTAAGTGGAAGGTCCTCAACCTTCCTTTCTTTTTTAACATGTTCTTGAACTTCTTAGACATGAGAGAGATCTCATCATTTGTTGAGTCTTTAAAATATTTGTTTGAGCTTGATTCAGACTCAGCTTTTAGCCCTTTTCCTTTTTCTCTCCTCTTTCCAGAACCACCCCCCTTCAAAGCAATGGTGTCATTTTCTCTAGGGTGTTCTCTGTTGTTTAGATGAACCTCATGAACTCGAAGAGCTCCAAGAAGTTTGTCAAGAGTGAGAACTTTGAGATCTCGTACTTCTGCAATGGTTGTGACCTTTGGCTCCTAGATCTTGGGTAGGTTGTCCAAGATCTTAAGGTTGTTCTAAGCTTTTGAAAACTCAATTCCTGGGGAATTTAAGCCATTTATAATTGTTTGGAATCTTGTAAACATTTCATCAATGATTTTGTTCTCCTTTATAGATAATAGCTCATAGTGCCTCTAAAGAGTGGCAACTCGTCTAAGTTTGACATCCTCAATGCCCTCATGTGTTACCCTGATGGCTTGCCACATCTCCTTTCCAGTAAAGTAGCTTCAAAACTTGTTGTACTCAATTCTAGATAGAGAACAAGTAAGTATATATCTTGCTTTAGTATTGTGTTGCAAGATGTTATAGTCTTCTTGAGTGTATTCATTCTCAAGCTTAGTTATTTCAATATGACCTCGGGTTATAATCCTCCAGAGCTGGTACTGGGTGGACTTGATAAACATTTCCATCCTGTCTTTCAAGTAGGGATAGTCTTCTCCATTCAAGGTTGGAGGCCTTGTGAGAGAAGCTATTTATGGCAAATACTATCCTTCACTACTTCCCATTCTGGATCTTTTCCTTTAGCATAGTTAGATGCTCAACCCCGTCAAAGGCTGAGCTCTAATACTAATTGTTGGAGAAAAGATACACACTAGAAGGGGGATTGAATAATGTAAACTAAAAACTCGCACTTTTTGAAATGTAGTCAAGTAGTAGAAGCTTTAACAAACGAAGTGCTAGAATGCAACAAATGAAGGAGCACAAATTATTTATACTAGTTCATCTCAAACCCAAAGACTACGTCTAGTTCTCAATCCAACTAGATTAAGTTCCATAATCTTTTTCAAGATACAAATATTCTTTCAGCGCCACTTCTGGCTCAAACTTAAATAGTCTTTGACTTGCCTCTTCAAGTAACCACCCAAGTATTCTTTTAACAAGTCTCTCTAGGCTCAATATCAAGTATTCTTTTCAACCAAGCCTCTCCAGATTTAAACACTAAGTATTCTTTCAACAAGCCTCTCTAGGCTCAACCCTCACAAATATAAAATTTGGGAGGAATTACAAGGATAGCTTCTTCTCTTCTAGACGTAATGCTATGAAACTTAAGCACAAATAAACTATATAAGACAAAAATTTTCTACAAGGTATGCACTTCGTTTCTTCTTTTATTTTCTTATTGTCACTCTCTTATTGTATATATTTTTCTAGCATATATACTCTACTTTTGTCTTGATTAAGAATCCCTTATATAGTAGCTTGGAAGAAAATGACCGTTGAGCAATCTTTTCACGATGCTTTGTCTATCTTCTCTTCATGATCAAAGAGGGAGAGAGAGAGTGGGAGATAGTAAATTAATCGTTGCTGCAAGCATTTAATGCTTTACATGAAGATGTTCTTCTCTTATCTAATTTTGGTAGGTACTTATCATCATTTTGTTAGGTAAGACAGAAAGTAATGAATAAATCAGAGCAATGCAGCATTTTCAGAGTTCCTGTATGCTTTTTCGTAATTTCTAGGTATCTTTCTCTTTCTCTCTAATGCACGGATTTGACTTTCCATTTAGTACTTTTTGGTGTATTCGAGGAAGCTTTCTCATTTGATTTGTTAAGGAATAAATTATTCAATGCACTTAAAAGATAATATGAATTCACAATGAGAAACAAATTTAGCATTAATTGTTAGTTGTCATTTATACTTGAATTTCATGAATATTATTGTGTAAAAATTGGCATGCTTTCATTTTTCCCATTATAAATTTCCTAAGGATGTGAATATTATATATAAATATTGATAGACCATGGGCCAAGGGCCCAGTCACTAGAGCTATGGCTAGAAGAATACAAGAAGAGTTGGACCTCTTGAAGACTAGTGGGCTTCTCAAGCCCAAGGTGCTCTTCATTTGGTCTACTCTATCATGAAGAAAAGGCCTAGTTCTAATTGTGTATATTTTGTACATAGTTCTTTTGTATAGGTTCACTTTTTGCCTTTGTATTTGTGAGACACTTTACTTGCTTTTAATTAGTGATTGTATATTGTTTTTAGGGTGGGTTACTTGGAGACTTTAACTCCATTTAACCTCCTTTGTTGATACATTCATTTTATATTTTTTTAGAAGGGAAAAAGGGGTAGCATTTAGCAATGCTTGAGGGTGTGACTAGCAATTGGGTCAGAATTGGGCCTAGGCAAAATTTTGCATATTAGACTCATTTTGCTCCTAATTTTTCATAGACTTGATTTAGCTAGGTCTCATCATCATATGATGAACCTAACTAAACCAAATCAAATATTTTTGAAATAAATCAAGTGAGCATTTTGAGACTTGGCCGCCTAGCTCCTTTCTTTGATCTTGGCCGAAATTGTGAAGCTTCTCCTTCAAGCTTTGAAGCTTGCCTTCCAAGCTTCTAAACCTTGGTAGGTTAGGCTGACCTTACCATGGTTCTTAAGTGAACCATGGTCAAGGTTAGCTTCTCCTACAAGTTTTAGAAACCATGGATGGTTAGGCTAAACCTTACCATGTTTCCTAGTGAACCATGGTTAAGGTTAGCTTACACTACAAGCTACCTCTCCCTATATATTTGTAAATCTGACCTAAACCTTCACTTTTGATGAATGAATTCATAAATTCTCTAAGAATTCTCTCTTCTCTTAAGTCTCTAAAACCATGGAGCTTCTCCTCTAGGTTTTTCTTCAAAGGTTTTCAACCTTTGAACTAGGTTCGTCAAGTTTCTTCAAGCTTCTTAAAGTGGCCGAACCATCCAAGTTGCTTCTCCACCATTGAAGGTTCTTCAAAGGTGTTTCAAGCTTCTAATCCATCAACCTCAAGGTGCAAAGGTCGAATTAAGGTGGAGCTATGGAGATTCAACAACCGTTCTTCATCTAGCTTCCATCATTTTTGGTATCTAGAGCTTTGGTGCTCTTGAGGTTTTGTGTCTCTAACTTGTTCTACTTGAATCCGTGTTGTCTACTCTTCCTCTTCTATGTCTTAATGTGTGTTTGCTGTATGGATCTAATTTTGTTCATATCTTGATGGATCCTATTTGTCACATGATAAATAATTGATTCATATTTTTGCTTGTTCCTAATTCTTGAATCAATTTGTTTTGGTGCGCCTAGATTCTTTGCTTGTGCGTTTTTTATATTTGTTTGAGTCTCTCCATTCATTCACATGTGTCCGTGATTGGACAACATTCATACTATATTAGATTTGTTTTTGAATCAATTGTTTTGTCTTAGAAGTCATGTATAGTCTTTTTACATGTTAAAAATTCTTAGACTAGCTTGTTGACCTAAATTTTGTGTTGTTCTTCAATATTTGTGTGTTGCGTCATTTTCTTATTAAATCTAAACCTTACCTATATGTGATTTTGATTTACATATTTGAGTTCATGATTTTCTATTAGTTCTAGTAAATTTCCTAGAGTTAGGTTTCCTATATGTCTTGTTAAAAGTTTTGTCAAAAAAAATTGTTAAACACTTTTCCTACTAGGTTTCTTTGTGTCTTGCTTTGTGGCTGAAACTTTTAACACATTTTAAAGCATCAAAACAGAGACAAAATAGAGGTTTATGTGTTCTTATTGCATGAGAAAAATAAAATAAAATAGTGCCTAAAAATTTGACGTAAAAATACTACAAAATTGTGAAGCACTAGCTAGAATATGCATGTGAACACCTCTTGTTTTGTGAAAATATTTTGGCAGCAGTTTTATTAGTTAAATCAGAGACATATACTTGATTAAAAGGCATTAGACTCCTGTGTTAACAAAGAAAAAGAAAAGAACAAAATAATTACAAAAGAAATCAAAAGAAAGGAACACAAGAAAAAGCTAAGGAGTGAAAATTTTAGTGGAATATTGCTCTCGGTTTTTGTAACATGTTGTGTGCCTTGTTTTCATTTTTCTGTCCAGATATACATTGTTTGAATTTTACTTTATAATCTTAGCTTTTATTTTGTGATCTATTCTAGTGCCATTGCTAGGTTTCCTTTTGTGTGCTCACTTTTCAAAGTGTGCTTTAATTGTTGCTTGTCTTTCTTGGATTTCTTTCTAGTCTTGTCTCATCCACTTCCACCAATTGGTGTAGCCATTTATAATTGTTCCTTTCCAATTTTTGCTTAAAATTTCCAGCAACTTAAGGTGTGTTGAGTGCTTCTTGAAGGTGTGGAAGGCCAAGTTCAAAGGAAGTCAAAGTTTGAAGGCTTTTGGAGGTGATCTAGAGATTAGTCTCCATTGGAATTTTGGCTTGGAGTTCTAAACACTTAGAAGTATCCAATATCAAGGCTACTTCTAAAAAGTGGAGTGAAACACTTGAGAGGACAGCAACCTTGGTGGCTGGAATTGGAGGAGAAGGAGCAACAAATTTTTAGAAAATTTTTTGTGAAATTTAGAGACTAATTTTAGTGACGGAAATTTTTGTCTTAAAACCAATTTTCCTTACAAAATCCGTCTCTAAATTTGTCTCTAATTAGTGGCTAATTTTGTTTCTTTGAAATTAAGTGCAGCCACTAATTTCATTTGATTGAGAATTTACATTTCATTTGGTGTGAATTTACATTTCATTTGAGTGTGAATTTGCATTTCATTTGGTATAAATTTACATTTCATTTTTCTTGTAAATTTTTAATTCTCATTTTTGTACAAGGCCTTTATTAAGGAGTGTCTTGGAGTGCCTTGGGTGTATCTCCATCTCTCCTTAAGTGTTCTAAGTAGTAAATTCGTTTAGTACTTGTGAGAGGGTTCTTGAAAGTCTTTGGTACTTTTCAAGCTTTCACCTAGATTTAATTGCTTTCAACGCCTAGTTTATGTTTTCTTGTCTTTAAGTTTTCATGCAATTTATGTTTTAAGCAATTTATGTTTTCAGCAATTTAAGTTTTCAAGAAATTTATGTTTTCTTGCCATTTATGTTTTCAAGCACTTTATGTTTTCAAGCATTGATTAATTGTACACTTTAGGCACTTGTTTGTTATTTTTATTTAAAAAATATCTTTGTGAATGTCGCCACCGGCCCGAAACGGGCTTTCGGCATTCGCGAAGGATGGTTGGACTCTTTTATTTGTTTAAAAAAATCATCAAGAATTAACTGAGCATTTAAAATCTTCACTCTTAGTCTCACAAGGTCCAATTAGAATCTTAATCTTTCATTACTAGCGCCAACTCTTAGTTTCTAAGAGTTTCATGATGTCAAATCTTGTAAAGCTCATTAGTCAAACGAAGATAATTTAACAGAAATAATTTTTCAATGCTTGTGACACAAATAGGGGTAATATTTTTATTTTTGTTTTTGTCTCACCTAAAACATTTCCCCAGTAGCCAATCAGTGTAGAGAGGATGATAATTTCAAGAACACGTAGCCTCAAAGGGGGTCTAGCTATTTTACTAAACAATTCCCCAGTAGCTAATTAGTTCCCTTAGTTTTCTAAGGTTAAGAATATTCTCCCTCTAACCTATGACCTCAAAGGGGTGCTAGGTGATTTTTTTATTTTTTTATTTTTTTATTTTTTTTATTACCCCCCAAAAGCTTTTAAGCACGAATTAAAAAGAATTTATCTTCAAGAGACTATTTTTATAATTCTCGATCATTTCAAGCCTCAATACTAAGAACCAAGTGCTAGCCACAAAACCAGCTAATTTTTCAACCTTTTGTTCTGAGACTTCAAGATTCAATTCATCACATTCAGTGTTTTCAAAGACGAACAATTTCATTAAAAATATTTACTTTTCAAACACAAATTCAAGCTGGGATTAACTGAATATGTATATATGCATGATTTTTTATTTTTATTTTTTTATTTTTTTATTTTTTTATTTTTTTATTTTTTTTACTTTGCATGAATGAATGAAATGCGTACATCCTCCTAACCCCAAACTTAAAGATTTGCTTGTCCCGAAGCAAAGAGCTAATGAATGCATGATAGATTATTTTGACAAAATTATAAAATGCATGAATATGCAACCAACCCACAACAGAAAGGAATGCTTGTCCCTAAGCATCAGAGTAAAATAAGGAATAAGAAAGATCTCACTGTGGTGGAAAATCATCTGGATACCGTTGAATGTGCCATTGATACATTTGATCAACCATGTAATTATAATGCTGCTGGCGTTCATCCATTTGTTTCAGCCGGTTATCCATTGATTGAATAGCTGCCAGGATAGCAGCATTGTCCACCTCAGGTCCAGGATGTAGAGGGGGTTGTTCAGGAGCTGCTTCCTCATCTGCAGGAGCCGCTTCCTCAGCTGCTGGAGGTAGGTCCTCTAATGGCTCCAGTGGAAACTGCCGTGTAGCCCGGTTCTTCACGGTGTATGTTGGATTTGGTAACTGGTGGTGCACTCCCGACTGGGTTACTACAAAGTAGTATTTATCATCTTCATCTTTCGCAATGCAGTTCATAGAAGAGCAGGTAGCAAAATTAATAGTACGGCTTCTAGGGAGTGGTTCTAACTGGTCCAGCCAAGCGTGATAGCCAAGGTGTTTGGCTATAGTGGTAATGAGGCCGCCATTCACAATCGCACCGTGGCTGGTATTGGAAATACTCTGGAACTGTCGTGCCAAATGACTGCCAGAATCAATAGGCTCCTCTCTGTTTTCCATCATAGCCCATAAAAGTAAAAGGTCGCTCAAACGAACCTTTCCTTCAGAATCACCTCGGGCCAAAACAGTAGAGGCAATAAAGCGGTGCATAATACGGATGGCGGGATGGCGGAAAGTAGAGGAATTACATTTTCCAGCGACCCAATTACTTGTACCTGTCAAACTATACCAAAAAGAACCAGGGTTGAAAGAACTTGGGGTTCTCGTGCTCCCTCCAGTGGGAAATCCAAAAATATTATTGAACTGAGCCAGGGTTAATTCGTGTTCTTGGTTAAACATACGGAAAGAAATCAAACCTTCAGAACAATTTGGCCCAGATAATATTTCCGTGTGGAGAGAGCTCAAGAACTCAAGAACTAGTCGAGGATAAACAACATCATTATGCATGGTAGCAAAGGTTGTCCACCCAATGTTAGTTAACATGAAATTGATATCAGCACGTAAACCCAACTTACGAATAAATGGGAAGTCGAGATACCTGGTAGGATGGATAGTGCGGAAGCGTAATACCTCGTTCCGCTCACGCTGTTCATCGTTCCGATAGAACCTCGGAGGAAGGTGCGGAATTTCACTTGCTTCTTCCTCGTAACTGTGGGTATCGGAAGCGGTGGAGGACGAACCAACGGTACGGGTGCGCTTGGGAGCCATGGATGAACGGAAGGAGTGAATGTGGGAGGAGGAGGGAAGAAGAGGAAGAAGAAGTGAGAAGCTAGGGTTTGGGAGAGAAGAAAAGAGAGAATGGGCAGAGTTCGTAAGTTTGAGAGAAGTGAGAATGTAAAAGGAGGGGGAAGAATATATAAGGGAAAGGGGAATTTCAAAAATCACGGGTTGTATCTGTTGAGCGTCAGCAGGGAATCACGGGCGTGATTAGAAATCACGGCCGTGATTCTCTTTGTGAGTTTTCAAAAATTCAAACAGAGGAGATCACGCCCGTGATTTATAATCACGGTCGTGATTCTCTTTGGGGTTTTCCAAAAATTTTCCAGAGAAGATCACGCCCGTGATTTATAATCACGGTCGTGATTCTCTCTGGGGTTTTCCAAAAATTTTCCAGAGAAGATCACGCCCGAGATTTATAATCACGGTCGTGATTCTCTCTGGAACTCTGAAATTTTATTTTATTATTATTATTATTATTATTATTATTTTTTTTTTTTTTTTGGAATAAATGAATGAAATGCGTACATCCTATATCCTCCTAACCCCAATCTGTTGAAGACTCAAGAAGACTTTCTACTAGAGGATCTTTTTCTTTACACGGGGGACTTGAATCGATCAAGCAAGCATAATTAGGTTGAATCCCCTCAAGATCTATGTGCTTTCCTCCAACTAGAAAATTCTCCAAGGGATCCCTCAAAATAGATCTCATGACTTCTTCCTCCATGTCTTTAGGCAATATATCAACCCTGCAGCAAATATTTTCAAGAGAAGGTTGTCTAACAGATTTAGCAATATTAAATTCCATTGTTTCATCATTAATGGATAAGGACAATTTTCCATGTTTGACATCTACTATCACGCCTGCTGTAGCCAAAAATGGTCTACCTAGTATGATTGGTATTTGTTTGTCCTCCTCCATTTCTAAAACAACAAAATCTCCCGGAATTAAAAATTTACCTATCTTAACTGGAACATCTTCTAAAATTCCTATGGGATATTTTATAGATCTATCTGCTAACTGGATTGACATTGCTGTAGGCTTTAATTCTCCCATATCTAATTTCTTGCAAATTGATAAAGGCATTAAACTGATACTTGCCCCAAGGTCACATAAGGCTTTTTCAAACCTTAGATTTCCAATGAGACAAGGTATAGAGAAACTACCAGGATCCTTAAGTTTTTTGGGCAAATTATGATGGATCAATGTAACAGTCTCTCTATTATCCAATTTCCTTCGGTTAGCTAAAAGATCCTTAAGAAATTTAGCATATGTAGGCATCTGTTGTAGAGCTTCTACAAATGGAATGTTTACATACACTTGTTTGATCATATTTAAAAATTTTTCAAATTGTCTATCAAGTTTAGTCCTTGCTAACCTTTGAGGAAAAGGAATTGGGGGGTGATAAACAGTTTGAGGCTTTGATGAAGATACTTTTTCTTTTTCTAATCTCTCCTTTTCAGGTTTTTCAACCATAGGAGAAGCGTCTTCCTCAATCTCAATATTATCATTTTGATTAGACACAGGTCTGTCTAATTTCTTCCCACTCCTTAAAGTAACAGCATTAACATTTTCAGCTGGGTTTGCAACTGTTTTACCTGGGAACTTACCTGGAAAATTGTTTGAACTAGGCATCAACTGTGCAATTTGATTTTCCAGCATCTTGTTGTGGAGAGTAATATTCTCAACCTTGACAGCAAGGTTTTGAATAGAATTTGCCATTGAATCATTGGTCTGTTTTTGATTAGTGACAAAATTCTCCATAAGGTTTTCTAATCTTGAAACACTTTGTTGAATTGAGGGTGTCTGTACTGGATTTCCTTCCCCATTAATGAAGTGATTGGACGGACGGAAATTAGGTTGCTGATTGCTAGTTCCTTGAACTGGGTTATTCTTCCAAGAAAAGTTAGGATGATTCTTCCAACCAGGGTTGTATGTGTTGGAATATGGATTACTCTTCTCTCTTCGAGGAGTGTCATAGAAATTATGAGAAGCTACCACCTGTTCAGTAGTATCTTCTTTTTCTCCAGTAAAAATTGAGGTACAATCTACTGCAGTGTGCCCTTGTTCCCTACAAAGGTCACATACTTGATTTGTAGCCACTGAATTAACCTTAGCTTTTTCCATCTTGTCTAATCTTTGATTAAGAGTATCAAATTTTGCTAAGAGTAACTCAATATTGTTCACTTCATATCGCCCCGGAGTTCCTTTCCTTGCTGTGACTTCTCTTTCACTGTATTGGCTGTGATTTGAGGCTACATTTTCCAAAATAATCATGCAGTCATTAATAGGTTTCCCCATGAAAGATCCTCCAGCTGCTGAGTCTAATATCATGGTGCTTTGTTGGTCCAATCCTTCAAAGAAAAATTGGATGGTAAGCCAACGGTTGAAGCCATGTTGTGGGCATGCTTGAAGATATCCTTTGAACCGCTCCCATGCTTCATAAATAGTTTCTCCAGTGCCTTGTTGGAAATTAGTGATTTTCTTCCTCAATTCTTTAGTTTTAGAAGGAGGAAAGAATTTCTCTAGAAAAGCTCTTTCACATAATTCCCAAGTTGCTATCTTTTCTCTAGGCACTGTTCTTAGCCACACCTTTGCCTTATCTCTCAAGGTGAGTGAGAATAAGCGGAGTCGCATTCCATCAGAAACTTCATCATCAAATTGCTGGGTCTCACAGATTTCCAAGAACCCCTCTAAGTGGTCATTAGGATCTTCTGATGGTAGTCCTCCAAAGGTGTTCTGTTTGAGCATATTCACCAGAGAAGCTGGTACAGTAGCTCCAGTTTGCATCTCCCCTCCAGGTATCCCACGAGCTATGGGTGCAGAGTAATCCCGAAGCGGTAAATTATCTCGTTGTGCAGCCATGTCAAATTCTCTAGAAAGGTTTCTTTTCCTTCTCAGGAAAGTTCTTTCAATCTCAGGATCAAGTGGTGTTGGTTTCCCAAGACGTAGAGATCTCTTTTGCATTAACCCTAAGGCACTGCAAAAAAAAAAAAAAAAGTGACCCGTGAAATCTGAATTGGAGAAGTAAACACTAAAAAAAAATTATTTATTTATTTAAATATTTTTTTTTTTTTTAAATTCGAATTAAAATAATTGTAATTTAAATCAAGAGACGTAGTCCCCGGCAACGGTGCCAAAAACTTGTTGTATGGAAAACCGCAAGTGTACGGTTGTCGTCAAGTAATAAATATCGAATCACAGGGACTACGTGTTTGACCTAGAATTACTAGTATTTTAATTTGAATTTTAAAACAGATAGAATGTTTGTTTTGAGATGATAAGATCAGATTCGCTGGTAAAAGAGATAGTAATGCAATTAATGAATAAGATAAAACTTTAAGATAAGATAAGGAGATTTCCGGGAATCTAGGGTTCGCACAAAGAGTTCCAACAATATTGAATTATTATTTTCATTAATTAATTCTATTCCATCTTGAAGGTAGTCTTAACCTAATTTAATCCTTGCACCTTCTCAGGCTACGAGGACGTGTTTAATTAAAATTAATCCCTACTCTCGTGGTAATTACGTTCAATTAAACCCATTAAGATCTTTGTTAATCTATTACTCCTCGAAAGCTTAAATCAACTCTCGTGATTTAACACTCAAGTCTGTTCCTTTAGGTTCCGATAATTAGGTTCTCCTCTCAGTTCATCCCTAATTATCTATGATTATGAAAATTAAGATTAATTGTTTATCATAATTATAATCAAGTTCTCCTCTCAGTTCATCCTTAATTAATGTTATTATGAAAACAATAATGTTAAAGTTCATATATAAAATATAAAAGAACAAATCAAGAATTGGAATAAAATTAAGAAACTGAATAATGCATTAATAAAGAGGTTCTCAGAGGCTAAGCCCTGATCCCAGAAAAAGGGAAACTACTCACAGGAGTTCATAGTAGTTCTCCAAGAAAAGAAGAATAAAAGAAAAGCAAACCTTAGAGTCGATGGCACAGGCGCCCAACCTTCTCTAAGTGTCAAAAACTAAAAAACTGTCTCCGAAAACAAAAGTACTGTTCTAGGCTAACCTCATCTAATTTATAACCTAAAAGGGTAAAAAGGTAAAACTACCAAGATAAAAATTACAAAAATAAAAATAAAACATAAAACTTAAAAAGCTGGGACGCGAAGTGAATCACGGCCGTGACTGAGAATCACGACCGTGATCTTCTCTGGAGCACATTCATTCACCAAATCGACGCGAAGTGAATCACGGGCGTGATTGAGAATCACGACCGTGATCTTCTCTGGAGCACATCTATGAAGGGTCAGTGGCGTTCACGGGTGTGATTGGGAGTCACGGCCGTGATTTTCTATGGTGAATCACGAGCGTGATTTAGAATCACGGCCGTGATTTTCCCTGTAGCTCAGCATTTCCTCTTTAATTCTTAAATCTTGATCCTGCTCAGAGAAAACACAACACATACCAAGAAAAGCATAAAATAGGAAAATGATATAAAAATTTATTAAAAACATGAAAGATATGCATGATTATGCTATGAATTCTTGTGAATTAAAGTGCTAAAATACGAGTAAAATACACAACATCAACTCTTTTATTTGTTTAAAAATATGGATTGCTAGAATGACTTATTCTCAAACTGAGACCTTGTCAAACGAGCAATTTTATTAAAAGGCTCACCAATCCATGTTAATCCCAAGCGGGACCCTCCATGGATTAGCGGTTTTCATAAAATGGAAGGGTTCATGGAGTCGCCACCAATGTTTTACTCAAAACATTGGAAAAAGAGGTTTAAGGCAATCGATTCAAAAATCGACTTCGGCCATTACAACCAGAGTCGGGTAAGGGAGTCGGTTACGCGTGGGGAAGGTGTTAGCATCCCACAGCGCCCCTTTCGGGTTCCCTATGACAGATTATTTAAAAATAATAGTGCGAAATTACTAAATTACCCCTATTTATTCTAAGCAATTATAAATTAACTATCTACATGATGACAGTTTAAATATGTACACACAGAAAGCGGTAAAAGAAGGGACTTTAAAGAGATAAACCTTTGAAGCGTGCTTTTTTATATATCTTGACAGAAATTGGGAAGCGTTTTGGCGTTCCCTCCCTCTACAAGACCGCTCGCTCCCTCCTATAAAATTTTAACTATGGAAATCCGGAGGATTTCCCTTCGACTAGGTTCGAGACTCAAGCAAATGGCTCGTGACTCAAGAACTTCGTCGGATCAACTCTCCGAGTGATTTCTAGGCAGAGCACTGCTCAAAAAAACCCAGAATACTCAAGAAGAGGGTTAAAACTCAGTGTAAAAGTGTAGAATGACGTCCCATTGACGTCATATTTATAGGGATGAGGCGCAATACGGCCTCTGGGGGTCAATACGGTCCGTATTGAAGTTTTGAACTACAATACGGCCGTATTGAATTCAATACGGCCGTATTGAAGTTCAAAAAACCTCAATACGGCCGTATTGAAGTTCAGTGCAGCCGTATTGAAGTTCAGTGCAGCCGTATTGAGTTCAGTGCAGCCGTATTGAGTTCAGTGCAGCCGTATTGAAGTTCAGAAACTTCAATACGGCCGTATTGAGTTCAGTGCGGCCGTATTGTAGTTTAAAATGTTCAATACGGCCGTACTGAACTTTTGGGAGGCCGTATTGGGCTTCATTCCCTCCACTTTCTTATTTTTTGCTACTCTAAGACCTCTAAACCTACAGATTGTCATCCTAGGGTCTTCCAGGGTCTTCCAGGAGTCCTTCCGGCTGACTTTCCTTTGATCTTCGAGAGTCTTCGAGTCTTATTTCCGACCCGGACAATTTTAGGGGTCTACAGCTGCCCCCCCTTTACTTAGTCAAACGGCCTTTTAGTGTACCGGTTGATAAGTAAAGGAGTTGACCCAATTGTCCGGGGAATAAGGCCATCCTTTCGACTTGTAGTGTCTTCCGGTGGAAAATTGCTGAGTAGCCTCTCCAGGCTTTGCTTCGCTCGTCGCCCGAGCCGGAAGCTGCATACCTCCGTGCTTCTGAACACTCTGGTAGCGTGAGTACCGCCTCTCCAGGCTCAACTTCACTCGACGCCCGAGCTGGAAGTTGTGAGTACCGCCTCTCCAGGCTTAGCTTCGCTTGCCGCCCAAGCTGGAAGCTGTGAGTACCGCCTCTCCAGGCTCTGCTTCGGTGCTTCTGACATCCTAGGCAGTTGAGTTTGCCCTCTCCAGGGTTAGCTTCGCTTGCCGCCCAAGCTGGAAGCTGTGAGTACCGCCTCTCCAGGCTCTGCTTCGGTGCTTCTGACATCCTAGGCAGTTGAGTTTGCCCTCTCCAGGGTTAGCTTCGCTTGCCGCCCAAGCTGGAAGCTGTGAGTACCGCCTCTCCAGGCTCTGCTTCGGTGCTTCTAACATCCTAGGCAGTTGAGTTTGCCCTCTCCAGGGTTAGCTTCGCTTGCCGCCCAAGCTGAAAGCTGTGAGTACCGTCTCTCCAGGCTCAACTTCACTCGACGCCCGAGCTGGAAGTTGTGAGTATCGCCTCTCCAGGCTTTACCTCCGTGTTCTTGACAACCTCGGGGTAGCTGAGTATTGCCTCTCCAGGCTCTGTGCATACCTCGGTGCTCTGGACATCTGGGTAGCGTGAGTTTGCCCTCTCCAGGGATTTGTGATGACTTTGTCTCCACAGTCCACGATGCTGTTTCGACGATTTGATTTTGATTTTGGTGCCGCTGAGGGCTGGATAACGCAGGGATCCGTCTAGGGGATGTGCAGTTACTCATAGGTTCTTGTGTCCCAACTTTCCTTTGCATAGTTGGTGCCCATTGAGGAATTTCTGTTTCCCTGGGGTGTAGACACAAAGATGCTCTTTCTGATGTGAGCGGTGCCTTATGATTGGCTGTCGTCCTTTCGACGTTGTGGAGTATCCCGGTTATCCTTATTCGGGTGTCTCTTTTGGGTTTTTTTGATTTTTGTCGCCTCTGTGTAGGCTATTATCCGCTGGGGATTCTGGATGTTGATTTTTGATTGACCTCTTCTGTTAGGCAAATCATCTTGATGTTTAGTGGTTTGGCTAGATGCCGAATTCCGCTTGGGGAATATTTATATTTATTTTTTTTATTTTTCTCCTTTTGTAAGGGTGCCTCTTGAGTAGGCGACTGGGGATTTGGGGATCTTATGTATCCCAGAGTATTATTTAGAAAGCCTCTTCAGGCTTAGCTTCACTCTTTGTTTGAGTTGGAAAGCTATCTTCCGCTGAAGAAGTTTAAGTCCTTTGACTTGGATATTTTGTTTGGATCATGCTTCCGTTCGGGAATTTCGATGATCTGGCCTTGATAGCTTTCACTGGGAAATTTGGTCCAAGGGTGAAAGCTAAAATATCTCTGGGGAGTATTATTTCGGCAAGCCTCTCCAGGCTCAGTTATTCTGTGGGAGTATTATTTCGGCAAGCCTCTCCAGGCTCAATTATTCTGTATGATGAATTGGTTTTTTGTTCAGCCCGAGAATGCGAGTTGAAACGTCTTTTGGAGAGTATTATTTCGGCAAGCCTCTCCAGGCTTAATTATTCTGTGGGAGTATTATTTCAGCAAGCCTCTCCAGGCTCAATTATTCTGTACAATTTGTTGGATTTTCTGTATTTTGCCTTTTTGTTGATTTTGGCTTTTTCTGTGTTTTTGCCTTTTTTGATTTTGGCTTTTTCTATATTTTTGCCTTTTTTGATTTTGGCTTTTTTCTGTATTTTGCCTTTTTTTGTTGATTTTGGCTTTTGTTGTACAGAAATAAAAGTGCTAAAAGATTTAGACTCAAAGAGTGAAAAATTTCATTCATTAAATAAACATGAAATTTTGTACAAGGGAAATGATGGGACGCAGCCCATTCAAACAAATACATAAAAATAGGAAAAAGAAAGCCGATCTTCATTCTTCTGCCGGCGGGTCCTGTGGAGGAGCGGGGAACTGGCGGTGCATCCAGACCGAGAGGTTGTCGAACCCCTGCACCAAAGTGTCCAGTCGAGTATCGGTGCTCTGCTGCCATGCGCCGATACTGTGCTGAAAAGCATCGAATTGAGTATCGATGCTTTGCTATAAAGCGTCAAAGCGGGCATCAAAGTAGGCCCTATCCGACTGTGAGGTGCCGGCCTCTGGCTGTGGGCTGCCGTCGCCCTGAAGATCAACGTCATTGAAGAGCTCGGCGAAGGCATCGGGGCCGTCCGCTCGTACATACCTCCCTCCTGACCTCGCTATGATCTTCATACTGATCAAGGTGGAGGCATTAATTGGCTTCGGTGCCAATGGCCCTGGCTCTACGCCGTCTGGGCATCCCCAAGTCTCCGCAAGCCGTGAGAGGAGTGGGGCAACCAGGATGTATCCCTGCCTAGATCCTCCCTCTCGTGCCCCCAAGTTCTTAACGTGCTCGAGGAAGAAGTATCCGGGGTTGGCCCTCCGACTGGTGGCCATGCAGTATAATGCTAATAAATCCGGCCGTGTCACCGACTCGGGGCTCTTCCACCTGCCATGGATGGTGCTGGTGAGGATCTTGTGACAGATCCGAAGAGCGTTCGGGAGCCGGGTGCCCTTCACCCCGGCATGATAGTCTTCGTGGCCTGTGATCGCTCTCCACATGTCGACCGGGGTCCACTGATCAGGCCACTCGCATATAGCATCTCGATATGCCAGCTGATCAGTCCTGCTGAAAAATCCTGCCTGGACGTTGAACTCGTCCAACGTCAGTGAGCGGTACCCCTGGTTCATCCAGAAGTCAACTGAGCAGACAGCCTCCCCAAAACTGTTTGTCGACTCAGTAACGCCGACAGTGGCCAGAAACTCCTTCGTCGCCGTCAAGTACAGGTGAGAAGGGGGATCAAGGAGGAATCCCCATCCTATACTGTCGAAGTAGCCTTGGACTTCATCCTCCAAGCCCACTGTACGGAGAATGTCGAAGTCGAGCGCCCTCGATGGCTCGAAGGTGAATGACTCTATGAGCTGCAGCCGTTCCTGATGTCTGTCTGTCATCTCACGTCGAGCTGGGGCCCTCTGCCTCTTTCTAGATGATTCTGCCATTTCTGAGGTTTCTTCTTGGGGTTCACTCACAAGCAGGATGCAGAGGAATGAAGATTGGAATGCAAAAATGAGAAGGAAAACGCTTATTTATAGACAAATTTTCGCCAATACGTCCCGTATTGATTCAATACGGCCGTATTGGTGTAGCCGTTATTGGGCAATTTTGGCAACCAATACGGCCCGTGTTAAATTCAATACGCCCGTATTGAAGCTGAAAGGTTGCTTCAACGGTCGTCTTAATACGGCCGTATTGGGACCAATACGAGCGTATTAAATTTTTTTTTTTTTTTTTTTTTTTTTTTTTTAAGATAAACAGAGAATAAGTGATCTTCTAGTACACCTATCATCTGTATGCATGTATGTAGTATGATGCACCTAATTCTATTTGATTCATTTTTCAAAAGAATTAACCGATGCGTTTTTTGCTTGGATTTTGCCATTCCTCCAGACGGACTGTGCGCTGCCGACTTTTATGACCGAGGAATGATGCATATTTGTTTTTTGTGTCATCAACCCAATGATCTTTCCCTTCCTTTAGAAGATGTGTCAACCCTCCTATTGACCACTATATCTCCATGTTTCCACTAGATTATTAAAAAATCGTTGGGACAAGAGAGAAAAGAAGGAAAGGATATATTTTCAAAAGTTTGTGTTTTAGAAGGGATTATTTATTTTTTGAAAAATGGATTTTGTAAGAATGGCTTGGCCAATGGTAGGCTTAAGTGTTTAGGCTTGTTTGATTAAACACTTATGAAGTTAAGCACGTCTTGGTTATTAACATTTGTGATTTGATAACTTGGATAGCTTTTCTTGAGCCCCTTTGTTGAATTTAGTTGGTGGTACCATCATGGATTTATTCTGTTTTTCGATTGCCCTAACTTTTGCCTAAAACACCCATTTGTGGAGTTTTAGCGGGCTTTTGTTTTTGTTCATTATTTTGTAACCCTAATTTTTGCCTAGGTCACCCTTTTGTGGGATTCCTAGCGGGTCTTTTGCTCTTATTTTTGCGCAGTCCCCTTTTTGGGTTTCCTGCCGAGCTTTTTGTTTTTTAGGATTTTTGTCCTGAATGGATTTCTTTTTATCCATGACGGCACTTATTGAGGCCAAGGAAAGGTGCTCCAAGTTGTCACACACTTCCACATAAAAAAGATGCGGGTTTATTTTTATTAAGACGATTTTAACCTCATTTATGTTTATTCAAACAGGGTTAAATAATGCGGTCTAGAATTTTATTGTAAGCAAGAAAAGAAGCAACAAGAAATAATGAAGAATGATTTTATTATAATCATAGTGGAAACATGTGCCCTATCGAGGCTCGGGGGTCGGGCTGTCCCCGAGGAGTAATCTCTAATAGTCATCAGGTCTATACATCCCTATCAGAAGGAGAAGAACACTTGATGACGACGACCGGCCTTGACGCTTGTGAACCGGCCTTCCTAAAGATCTGGCTTAAAGAACGTCGAGAAGGATCTTGATTCCTCTTCGTCCTTTGATCTTTATTAGGGTTGTATCCTAACCCTTGTTTCCCCGGATTATCTTTGATAATGGGTAGCTCCGGAATTCCTTGGGAGTCCTTGCCAAGTCCTTGTCCCGGCAAGTATCCATTCTTGGTGAACATATGGGCTACCTTCTTCATTTCTCGAGGAAATGTCTCAACATTGGCGATCTCCAATGCTTGGAAGGCGGTTTCTAAAGCTTCCTCTGCTGCATCCACATAAGGTATGTTGGATGGCTTGCTGATGAGTATGTCATCTTCAGCTTGTACGGTCACCAGTTTGTCACCCACTATGAACTTGACTTTCTGGTGGAGCGTAGAGGGTACAGCTTTCGCATCATGAATCCAAGGTCGGCCGAGGAGACAGCTGTATGCAGGAGTAATATCCATTACTTGGAATTCGACATTAAAGATAGTGGGCCCAATTTGGATTGGAAGACTGATTTCTCCCACCACTTCTCTTTTAGAGCCGTCGAAAGCTCGAACGATCATGTTGCTCGGGCGCATTTGGACTCCCTTGATTGTCATTTGGTCGAACGTTCTCTTTGGCATTACGTTCAAGGAAGATCCATTATCCACCAAGACCTTTGCGATGTGATACTCCTTGCACTTTACAGAGATGTGCAAGGGCTTGTTGTGGTTCGGTCCCTCAGCGGGGATCTCTTCATCGGTGAAAGAGAGGTGATCATTAGCCGTGATGTGACTAACAATCCCCTCAAATTTGTCTTGGGAGATAGTATGCGACACATATGCCTCGTTCAAGACTTTCAACAGAGTTTGCCGATGCGGTTCGGAGCTTAGGATCAACGACAACAAAGTGATCTTTGCTGGTGTCTTATGAAGTTGATCCACAATGGAATATTCGCTTTGTTTGATGATTTTTAACAGCTCATCAGTCTCCTCCTCGGATTCTCTATCTTCCTCGGTTTTCTCCTTTTCTTTTCCTTTATTCTTGGGAGCTTTGTCGTGCAGATCTTCGGGAGTGTAGATCCTTCCACTCCTAGTCATGCCCCCAAGTCCAGCGATGTTGAAGATATCGCTGTCGGCAGAAGAATGAATGTCGTATATCCACGGCACAGCCTTATTTGATTCGTAGGGGAAAGGTCTTGGAGCAGTAATCCTTAATGGTGTTGGACCTTCCCCTTTATTCGTCTTGATTACCAACAACGGAGTCGCCGTGTGTGCAGTTGTTGGCTTGCATTTAATTACCAATGGCGTGCGATCCATTCTGAACATACGCATCGATTATTTCTTTCTTTTTATTAATATTTATTATTAAATTACCGGGAGAGATAAATGCAAATGAATGACTAATGAGATGCAAAGGCAAAAAATACAATTTTTATTAATTGAAGAAAGTGTACAACTTTTATACAATGCTTTGAAGCAACTTTTTACAAAAAGAGAAAAGCCGGTAAAAACCCACAGGTGGGTTCATATGTCTTTGCCATTCATCTTCGGCTTCCTCCACATGGCGGCCCATTGCTTCAATCTGAGTATGGACCGCTTGGCTCATATCATCACTGATTTTCTGAGCATCTTTCGCTTTTTGTATATGATAGTTGATCATGGCCTGCAGCTCATTAAGCTCATCCTCGGCCCGATCCTTCTCCTCTTGGAGTTTGGCCATTTGTGCCAATCCTTCCCTTTCCTTTTTGCGGAAGTCGGAAAGGTTTGCGGCTTGTCGTTGAACAACTTCCCGCCATTGTTGCGCATCGGATCGAGTCAAAAGCAGATCGTCTTGCATATCCTTGATCAACTGTGCCTGTTTTGAATACTCGGCCTCAAGGTGTGCTATCTTCATGTTGACTTCTTGGAGTTGACTACTCGGTTCAACCTTTGGCATTTTGGGTGCCCGAGTAGCCTCCTCATTGAGGTTAGCACAATCATCCTTGAGCCGCTCTATCTCGTGGTCTTTCTTCTTGCATTGCCTTTGAAGACCATCAATAGTAAAACTGGATTCTTCATTTTTCTCTTCAAGAACTCTCATCTGAGCTCCCATGATTTCCAGTTTCTTGGTCAAGGCGTCGACTTGCTCTTGCAACACCTTCCTTGTTGCTGTGGTTGCACAAGAAGTGGATGGTTGAGGCACTCCCCTCTCGCTCCTCCATTTCTCATAATCAATGGAGACGGATTCCCGAGGCTTTCCAAGCTCGAGATCTCCCTCATAGGTTGGTCTCTCCCACGCTCTCATGACAGCGTGCATGTCCTTCTGATGCTCGGAATCGAAGGAGAAACACAACCCTCCAAGCTCCTCTATAGTAGGAATGGTCTGAGTCCTCATCAGTTGCCTCATAACCAATCTAGGTGAGTAGGCTATGCAACCTCTGAGGCCTATCAATGGTATGCTTGGATAACTGCCGCATCTCATCAATACATGGCTTGGACGGAACCAAGGGCAAACCCACGTGAAGTGCTCGATACTCCACTGTTCCATCTCTTCCTTCCACTCAGAAGCATATTGGCGGCGTACGGGAATTTTCGAAAAACTCCTCAAAGGGTCGGGCAAGGTCCCCATATGACTAGAGGCATAGAAATGAGTGATGCTCCACACATACAGCAAGGAGGTGCAGCATCGGATGATTTTTCCTTGCTTCTGTTGAGACAGATGAACAGAGAGCAAGGTGTCGGCAAGAATAGCAGGCACGGGACTCTTCATGTGTACGTCCCAAGCGAAGAAAGCGTCCATCGCAGCATGGTCCACTGTGTTAGCGTGAAAGGGGAATAGGATCATCCCAAACACAGCTAACGCTAGAGTCTTGTTGAAAGCTAACCAATCTCCCTCACCAGCCAAGAAAGAAAGGTGGTCCTCAATCATAGCAAGCTTCCAACCTTTAATACTGCCGTTCCCCACTAAGGCAGCTGATCGTGATGGTAATTTGACCTGAGTGGCAACTCTCTCTACGGCCACATGGTTGTCATGAAAGATATAGACCCCGGCTGATTTGGGCCATCGTAGCATGAGTTCGTACTCCTCGAGAGTAGGAACTAGGTCAAACTGGGGGAACTCGAAGCAGTGCAAATCGATACTCCAGAAGTGAACCAGTGCTCTCAGAAATGCTGGATCCACACAGATCTTCATCAAGTCGAGGACTCGTCCATATGATTTCTCAAACTTGACGCGAGCCTCTTTTGGCATCAAAGTACAGAGGTGATCCAACCTCTCAGCATGGTATAACAAGAAGTCTACTTTCTTCAACTGCCCATGCATCTCCTTAGACCTCTCCATATTCTACAATACAATGCATGATATGAGATGATGGAGATGAATATGCATGCATAGTGTTTATTCAACTAAGCATTATCAAGTTTTGGGATTTTCCTAAGATGATGCATGATATTGCTTGGTTTGGATAAATACATATTTTTTCTTTTGGATATTTTGTATCTTTTTTGTATTTTTTGGGTGAAAAGGGAAACTACCTATATGAATGCAATGAAGGTAGATGTTAACACCATGTACTAGAAGATCTTTATTTCTATTTATTCTTATTATTTAAAAAGGAATGTTGTATGTTTAAAAGGTGCAATGTATGCTCATACAATGTCACATAAAACTGCACAAACAATTCACTCATCCACGAACAGTCACGAGCGAATCACGAGGTAGGGGTATCCTGCAGAAAAGTGCATATTCAAGGTGGTTCTAACTGTTCTCACCGGTCTGAGGCCCCCAAGGTGCCCCCATTATAGGGACCCAATTCCTCTCGTCGTAAGTCGATGGAAAGCTCCAACGCACTGTCGGACTCGAGTTCATGGTTATCACCTTGAGTGATGCTTTCCGACAACGGCCTACGGGCACCTATAGACCCATTCGACAACCGGCCGTACTAACATCCACTCCCTATGGCTTACCACTCATGCCCCCGGGTATAGAGGGAACTGTTGTGTGCAAAGGTTTGTGTGCAGTTTTTATTTCAAACAATTGCAAAAATTTAACATACAACAGTTATTAAAGCCATATAAATAAAGCATGTTATCATACAATCAAGGGGTAATGAAGTAATTTTAACTATTATTTGTTAAAAATAATCTGTCACTAAATGGGACTGACTCTTGAAACTTCCCCAGTGAAGTCGCCATCTGTCGCCACCGGCCCGAAACGGGCTTTCGGCATTCGCGAAGGATGGTTGGACTCTTTTATTTGTTTAAAAATATGGATTGCTAGAATGACTTATTCTCAAACTGAGACCTTGTCAAACGAGCAATTTTATTAAAAGGCTCACCAATCCATGTTAATCCCAAGCGGGACCCTCCATGGATTAGCGGTTTTCATAAAATGGAAGGGTTCATGGAGTCGCCACCAATGTTTTACTCAAAACATTGGAAAAAGAGGTTTAAGGCAATCGATTCAAAAATCGACTTCGGCCATTACAACCAGAGTCGGGTAAGGGAGTCGGTTACGCGTGGGGAAGGTGTTAGCACCCCACAGCGCCCCTTTCGGGTTCCCTATGACAGATTATTTAAAAATAATAGTGCGAAATTACTAAATTACCCCTATTTATTCTAAGCAATTATAAATTAACTATCTACATGATGACAGTTTAAATATGTACACACAGAAAGCGGTAAAAGAAGGGACTTTAAAGAGATAAACCTTTGAAACGTGCTTTTTTATATATCTTGACAGAAATTGGGAAGCGTTTTGGCGTTCCCTCCCTCTACAAGACCGCTCGCTCCCTCCTATAAAATTTTAACTATGGAAATCCGGAGGATTTCCCTTCGACTAGGTTCGAGACTCAAGCAAATGGCTCGTGACTCAAGAACTTCGTCGGATCAACTCTCCGAGTGATTTCTAGGCAGAGCACTGCTCAAAAAAACCCAGAATACTCAAGAAGAGGGTTAAAACTCAGTGTAAAAGTGTAGAATGACGTCCCATTGACGTCATATTTATAGGGATGAGGCGCAATACAGCCTCTGGGGGTCAATACGGTCCGTATTGAAGTTTTGAACTACAATACGGCCGTATTGAATTCAATACGGCCGTATTGAAGTTCAAAAAACCTCAATACGGCCGTATTGAAGTTCAGTGCAGCCGTATTGAAGTTCAGTGCAGCCGTATTGAGTTCAGTGCAGCCGTATTGAGTTCAATGCAGCCGTATTGAAGTTCAGAAACTTCAATACGGCCGTATTGAGTTCAGTGCGGCCGTATTGTAGTTTAAAATGTTCAATACGGCCGTACTGAACTTTTGGGAGGCCGTATTGGGCTTCATTCCCTCCACTTTCTTATTTTTTGCTACTCTAAGACCTCTAAACCTACAGATTGTCATCCTAGGGTCTTCCAGGGTCTTCCAGGAGTCCTTCCGGCTGACTTTCCTTTGATCTTCGAGAGTCTTCGAGTCTTATTTCCGACCCGGGCAATTTTAGGGGTCTACAGTGAAAATTGCTTTGTGCAAGGCAAACGTACAAGGGGGTTTAGATATTTTTACTTGAAGAGGCTTGGTTATTAAGTGGCTCTTTAGTAGCTCACCTCCCTCCAAAGTTCAATTTGTACTCTTAAACCTCCAAGTGCCAAGTCTAAGCACTTCCCAAAAATATTATTTTCTTAAAAACTATTTTTGTGTGAAAAATATTTTTGTCTTAAAATGTCTCAAGATTCCTCCCATAGTGAAAGTGATGTCTCTCCAAAAAGTCTTTCATACATTACAAAAGAGCTCAAATCACTTAAATTATGGAAAAAGCAAGAGTCTCTTCAAAGAGAAAGAGATAGAATTGAAAGGGAAGGCCAACTTGCTTATCTTGAGGAAGAATTGAGAATTCTAAGGCAAGAGGAAGAAAAATTGAAAGAAGATATGAAGAAACAGGAAAAAGAGTAGGAGCTCACTTTCCCAATATACATCCTTAAATGAAAGCATGAACCAAGGGGATCACTACCAACCTCCACCTAAGAGGTCCATAAGACCTAGGGAAGTCAAAGTTGACCTCCCACAATTTTTTGGAAAATGATGTGGAGTCATACTTAGACTGGGAGATGAAAGTAGAGCAACTCTTTGTTTGCCATAAGGTAAGTGAAGAGAGGAAAGTCCCTCTAGCTACCCTTAGCTTCCAAGGGCATGCCATGTATTGGTGGACAGCTCTAGAGAGAGAGAGACACCTCCATAATGATCCTCCAATTCAATATTGGAATGATCTCAAAAGTGCAATGAGAAGGAGGCACATCCCTACGTACTATGGAAGGGAGCTTATGAATAAGCTCCAAAGGCTCCAACAAAGAGATATGTCTGTAGAACAGTACAGGCAACAAATGAAGCTTTTCATGATGAGGGTTTGCATAAGGGAAGAGGAAGCTACAACTGTATCTAGATTCTTAAGTGGTTTTAATTTGGAGATAAGAGACTAAGTGGAGCTACTACCCTACAAGGACCTAAATGACTTGGTCCAACTTTGTGTAAGGGTAGAACAACAAAGAATGAGAAAATATTCTTATAAAAGAGATAGCTCCCACTTTTCATCTCTAAAGAAAGACTCCAAGAGGGAGGGAAACCTTTTGAAAAAAAAAATTTGAACCTTCCAAGAGTCTAGTTATAAAAAAGACAAAGGAAAGAGAAAGGTCACTTCACACACTAGTTCTAGAACTAGTGATATAAAATGCTTTAAGTGTCTAGGGAGAGGCCACATTGCCTCCCAATGTCCCACAAAGAAAGTGATGATCATGAGGGGACATGACATTTATAGTAGCCAAGATGAGGCTACTACTTCCTCTAGTAATAGTGAGGAAGAAGCACGTGATGAAGAAGAAAATGTGGAGTCTACTTTTCCCTATGAAGGGGAGCTCTTAATGATTAGGAGACTCCTCAACAACCAACCTAGTGGTACCCTATCACAAAGGGAGAACATTTTTCATACTAGATGCAAAGTTTCAAACAATGCATGTTCTCCCATTGCTGATAGTGGCTCATGGTGCAACTGTTGTAGCACTAGGCTGGTTGAAAAGTTGGATTTAACTACTAGTCCCCATCCTAAACCTTATCAACTTCATTGGCTTAATGAGGATGGTGACCTAGTAGTTGGCCAACAAGTAAAGGTCAAGCTTTCAATTGGGAATTATGAAGATGAGGTGCTATGTGACGTAGTACCAATGGAAGCTTGTCATATCTTATTAGGAAGGCCATGGCAATTTGATAAGAAAACTATGCATAATGGCCTTACTAACGAGATCACCTTTACTCATAGAGAGAAGAAATTTGTGCTTCATCCTCTTTCTCCTCAACAGGTGGCTGAGGATTAAGCACAAATGAAACTCAAAAGAGATAATGAGAAAAGGTTTTAAAAAAAAGAAGAAAAGAGAGTAAGAAAAAAGTCCATGAAACCTAAGGGTAGAGAGGAATCTAGGGAGAAAAGAGTTCCCTCCCTAGAGGTTGTTACTCAAGAGAATGAAATTTCTAAACAAACCCTCTTGATTCAACAACCCTCTTATATCCTTCTTTGCAAAGGAACTCTCACTTGCACTGCCACATCTAGTGGACATGAGACTTTGCCTAAGGGGGTAAAAACTCTTTTAAAGGAATTTGATGATCTATTTCCTCTCGAGGGTCCAATGGGCCTTCCTCCTTTAAGAGGAATAGAGCATCAAATTGATTTGGTGCCTGGGGCTAGCCTACCAAATAGGCCTGCCTATATGACCAATACCCAAGAAACAAAAGAAATAGAGTCTCAAGTCCAAGAGTTGTTGGATAAGGGCTGGGTTCAAAAGAGCTTAAGTCCTTGTGTTGTACCTGTGTTGTTGGTCCCTAAGAAGGATGGGAAATGGAGAATGTGCTATGATAGTAGGGCCATCAACAACATAACTGTTAAGTATAGACATCTTATCCCTAGGCTTGATGACATGCTAGATGAGCTTCATGGAGCCATCATATTTTCTAAAGTTGATCTTAAAAGCGGATATAATCAAATTAGAATCAAAGAAGGAGATGAACGGAAAACCGCTTTCAAATTAGAGTTCTTAGAACAATTCCCATATGTGATGAAATACAAGAAAGGGAAAAATAATGTTGTGGCTGATGCCCTTTCTAGGAGACATACCTTGTTAGTCTCCCTTGGATCTCAAATCTTGGGATTTGATCACATAAAGGAATTGTATACTAATGATGTTGAGTTCAATGAAAATTATACCCAATGCTTAGCAAAGCCTCAAGGAGGTTTTTATATTTTTGAGGGGTACTTGTATAAAGAAGGAAGGATTTGTATACCCCAAGGATCTATTAGAAAACTCCTTGTTAAAGAAAGTCATGAGGGTGGTCTCATGGGGCATTTTGGAGTTGAAAAGACTCTAAGTTTCTTAAAGGAAAAATTCTTTTGGCCCCATATGAGAAGGGATGTTGAGAGGTTTTGCTCTAGATGTATAGCTTGTTTACAAGCAAAGTCTAAAGTAATGCCTCATGGCTCTTATACACCCTTGCCAGTTGCTAACTCTCCATGGGTTGATATCAGTATGGATTTTATTTTGGGCTTGCCCAAGACCCAAAGAGGCATGGATTCTATTTTTGTGATAGTGGAAAAATTTAGCAAAATGGCCCATTTTATACCCTGTCACAAAATAGATGATGCTAGCAACATAGCAAGACTCTTCTTCAAGGAAGTGGTTAGACTTCATGGTTTTCCCAAAACTATTGTTTCAGATAGGGACACTAAGTTCCTTAGCCATTTTTGGAAAACTCTACGGAGTAGGCTAGGAACTAAACTACTTTGATCAACTACTTGTCATCCCCAAACTGATGGGCAAACAGAAGTAGTTAATAGATCCCTATCTACAATGTTAAGGGAAGTCTTTAAGGGTAACCATAAGTCTTGGGATGAGTACTTGCCCCATATTGAGTTTGCTTATAATAGGGTATAAGACTACCAAAATCTCACCTTTTGAGATTGTATATGGTTTTAACCCTCTTACTCCTTTGGACCTAACACCCCTACCAGATTCTTCTCACTATTTTCATAAAGAAGGGGTATCTAGGGCTGAATTTGTGAAGAAATTACATGAGAAGGTTAAAACTCATATACAACAACAAAATGAGAGAACTGTTTTAGAAGGGGTATCTAGATTCTTCTCACTCTCTTATTGTATATATTTTTCTAGCATATATACTCTACTTTTGTCCTGATTAAGAATCCCTTATATAGTAGCTTGGAAGAAAATGACTGTTGAGCAATCTTTTCACGATGTTTTGTCTATCTTCTCTTCAAGATCAGAGAGGGAGAGAGAGAGGGGGGAGATAGTAAATTAGTTATTGCTGCAAGAATTTAATGCTTCACATGAAGATGTTCTTCTCTTATCTAATCTTGGCAGGTACTTATCATCATTTCGTTAGGTAAGACAGAAAGTAATGACTAAATCAGAGCAATGCAACATTTTCAGAGTTCTTGTCTACTTTTTCGTAATTTCTAGGTATCTTTCTCTTTCTCTCTAATGCACGGATTTGACTTTCCATTTAGTACTTTTTGGTGTATTCGAGGAAGCTTTCTCATTTGATTTGTTAAGGAATAAACTATTCAATGCACTTAAAAGATAATCTGAATTCACAATGAGAAACAAATTTAGCATTAATTGTTAGTTGTCATTTCTACTTGAATTTCATGAATATTATTGTGTAAAAATTGGAATGCTTTCATTTTTCCCATTATAAATTTTCCAAGGATGTGAATATTATATATAAATATGTAAATTATGTTATAGAAATCCAATCCAATCAAGTTATAGTAATTTTTTGATTAATTATGGTGGTTTTGCTTTGTAGGTTAAGAGAAGAGAAATCAAGATAGAGAAAATAATTGAAGTTAAAAAATATTCATGGAAGAAAATATGTTTATCTCTATTAACTCAACAAGGCTTAAGCTATATTAGAAAAGCTTAATCCATTTTAGAGAAATTTAAGATTTCAATATGCCAAAAAAGGGCTTAATCGATTTTAGAAAGGCTTAAGCCATTTCAATTTCTTTAGGGTGAAGTATTTAAAAAAGGCTTAAGCCATTTCATAAAGGCTTAAGCCATTTTAATTTCTTCATGATGAAGTATTTAAAAAAGGGCTTGAGTCGTTCAGAATAGCTTAAGCCAATTTATGGTAGTAAATGACCCCTTGTTATAAATCATAACATATAAAAGGGGGCGAAAGAAAAAAATACAAAGGAGCTTTGGAGGAAACAAAACACCTTAACCATCTCTCTCTCTCTAGCCTCGAAGACCATCCAAGTTGAAGATTTTGGTGGTGATTCTGACGATTCGGGGACGGAACAACAACAATTTCTACTAGATTCTTCTTCTTCTCTTCTTTTGTTGGTTGGCTCTCATGGAAATGAGTAGCTAAACTTTTCTTTTTGGGATTGGATGTAACCTCTTGCACCTTAATGTAACTCTTAATTTTCACATATATGATATGATCTCTTCTACTTATTAGTGATTCATTTTTGTTCTTAATGCCTTTACATTTTGATCACTCATATTTGGAACTTTGATTTAAAACTCGACAAGAAAATGTTTTCTAGATCATGATTTAAAATGAATCACTTAATGGTTTAAGTTGCTAATAATAGAGCTAAAATCATTAGTCTTTAAATGATTTTCTTAATGCAAGTTCTTTTTTATTTAAATATGCAAGGAATTGATATTTAAAGGCAAAAACTTAGAATCTCTTTACTAAGGAATTAGTATTGAGTGATTGTAATCCTAGATAATATTATAGGAGAGGGATTAACATATGTATGCTTATTAAGATTACAAATAGGTGTTGTAGGTGAAATCCAGTCTCAAGCATCTCATATATGAATTTCTCTAATACTTATTTGAATTTCCATATTTTCCACTTGTTTTAAGTTTTATTAATTTTAACTTTGAGTTTAATGAATCAGATGTTGAACATGTGTGAATATATTATATGTATTTACCTTTTGCTTTTATAAATTAATTGAGAATCAATCAATCTACTTAGTCCCTGAGGAGATGACCTTACTCATCACTATTACAAGTTGATTTTGGTACACTTGCCACGGGATCAACAAGTTTCTCACGTCGTTGCTGGGGACTAGTGTCCCGGATTGATTTTTTTAATTTCTTTAGTTAAGTAATTTGTATATATTTTATTTAGTATAGTAATTTTTATATCCTTTGCTAACTCTTTGTTCTAATCTTGTTCTTTGATTATGCGAGGTAAAACTCTAGTTGAACAATTACTCTTTGATCCTGAAATAGAGAAAACAGCTAGGAGAAACAATAGCAATACAAGAAGAAAGAAAGAACTAGAAAAGCAGAGAAAGGAATAGGAAGATTATATTGACTCAGCTTCTTCCGTCATTCAATCAAAATCTGATCTAAACATGGCTAATACAGGAGGAAATCATGGAAATCTAGGAAATCATGCCAATCATGGGAACCAAAGAAGAACTTTAGGGGATTATGCTTAACAACAAGGTCCTAGACATTTCTCTAGCATAGTAGCTCCAACTACTTCAAGAGCAATGGAAATGAAGCTTGCCTTCCTTAGCTTAGTTACTGCAAATTAGTTTGCAAGGATGGACCATAAGGACCCATATGCACATCTATCAAACTTTTAAGATCTGTGTGGTACCATGGGAATTCCTAAAGGTGATGAAGAAGTAGTTTATCAATGTTTGTTTCCTTTCTCTTTGACAAGTAAGGCCAAGACTTGGTTGCAATCTCATCCGAATCAAAGTCTTATCAGTTGGAGTGATGTGGAGAACAAGTTTATGAATAATTCTTCCATGTTGGACAGGATTTTTAGCAATAAAAATAACAGATTTGTTATCCACCCAAATGAAAGTAGCTTCATCTTGAATCTGCCCCACATCTAATAAAATCTTTCTTAGCCAAATAGCCTGATTTACAGCAGCTGCAGCTGAATTATACTCAACTTTAGCTGATGATTGGGCCATAACATTCTGTTTCTTTGAATTCTAAGAAAAAATAGTACTGCCAAATGAAAACACATATCCAGAGGTACTTTTAGAATCATCAATACTTCCTACCCAGTCACTATCTGCATAACCTTGAAGTTCTCCAGTTTCATTTTTTAAGAAATACAAGCCATAATCAGTTGTACTTCTTATATATCTCAAAACTCTTTTTGCTGCACCAAGGTGAACTTGACTTGGAGAATGCATGAATCTGGAAAGCAAACTTGCAGCAAACATTAAATCTAGTCTGGTTGTTGAAAGATACAACAAACTTCCAATTATACTTCTATAAACAGAAGCATCTACACTATTTTCACCATCATTCTTTGAAAATTTTTCATTTACAACCAGTGGAGTAGCAACAGGCTTGCATTTCTCCATGTGAAACTTCTTCAATATCTCCAAAGCATATTTTCTTTGTGAAATGAATATTCCATCATTTTGCTGAGAAATCTCCATTCCAAGAAAGTATTTCATTTTTAGTCATTTGAAATTCTTTCTCCATGTCCTTCTTAAATTGGTTTAAGGAATTTGATTCATTTCCTATAACCAATAAATCATCAACATACAAAGACACAATGAGTTCTACTTCATTGTTTGACTTCTTCACATACAACGTGGCTTCATTTTCATTTCTTTTGAATTCTTTTTGTAGAAGATAACCATCAATTCTGCTATACCAGGCTCTTGGTGCCTGTTTTAAGCCATAAAGAGCTTTATGAAGCTTATAAACTTTATCTTCACTTTTTTGGAACCTGAAAACCTTCAGGTTGATCAACATATATGTCTTGATCAAGCAATCCATTTAGAAAAGCTAATTTTACATCAAAATGATAAATTTTCCAGCTAAGCTTTGCTACCAAAGAAATCAGTAATCTGATTGTATCATGTCTTGCAACAGGTGCAAAAGTATCAGAAAAATCAACTCCATACTGTTGGAAGTAACCTTTTACCACCAATCTAGCCTTAAGTTTGTTTATAGAACCATCAAGATTGAGTTTAGTTCTGTAAACCCACTTAACACCAATCACTTTTTTATTACTTGGTCTATCAACAAGTTGTCAAGTTTTATTTTTCTCAATCATCTTTATCTCCTCCTTCATGGAAGCTCTCCATCTTTCAAACTCAGCAGTTTCTTCATACCTTGTAGGCTCCAATATAGCAACATTACATCTTGCATAAATATCCTCCAAGGTTCTTGTACCTCTCACTGGAAATTCAGTGTCACTATCATAGTTCTCTTCATCATCTTCAAAATCTTGCTCTTGTAGAGTGTCTTCATCAAACAACCCTTTACTTGAACCTTCTGGTTGATGTTTCTTCCAATTCCATTTTGAAAACTCATCAAATTTTATATCTTTTCTAACTAATTTTTTTTCTCTCCAAGTTGTATACTCGGTATCCTTTGGAGTTAATACTATACCCCAAAAAAATACCAACTTAACACTTATGATCAAGTTTATCTCTTTTCACATTTGGAACATGAGTGTAACGCACAAAACCAAATATTTTTAAATGCTCCACTGAAGGCTTCCTTCCACACCATGCTTCATAGGGTGTTTTACCCTTTAATGCTTTGGTAGGCAATAAATTCAGCAAGTAAACTGAGTTATTTACTGCCTCAGCCCAAAAAGTCTTTGGAAGACCTTTCTCAAAGAGAAAACACCAAGCCATCTCCATCACTATTTTGTTCTTTCTTTCACTCACTCAATTTTTTGAGGAGTGTAAGGAATGGTGAACTGATGTTGTATTCCAACTTGATCATAAAACTTTTTAAATTTCCCTGCTCTATACTCAGTTTCATTGTCAGATATGAGTTTTTTAATTTGACAACCGGCTTCATTCTCAACCAAAATCTTAAACTTCTGAAATGCAGCAAACACATCTAATTTTTGTTTTAGAAAAAACACCCAACTCATTCTTGTAAAATCATCTATAAATAGCAAAAAATATTTGCTGCCATTTAAAGATGCTATGCTCATTGGACCACACACATCAATATGGATAAGTTGTAATTTTTCCATAGCTCTCCAGCTTGTTACTGCAAGGAATGGCAATCTACATTGTTTTCCAAATTGACATACATCACAAACATCAACATCATCTTCTACGGAAGGTAAGTTTTGAATTAAGCCATTTGAGCTAATTTGCTTCAAGGTGGAGTAACTAAAATGACCAAGTCTTTTGTGCCATAAAACAAAATCATCTACTGAACTTGGAAAAGCAGGCATAGCAGGTTGCTTCCATTCTATTGGAAAACTCTTATCTCTCATTTTGATAGACATTAGCTCACACCCAGAAGGATCAAATATGGTGCATTTCATGTCTTCAAAATGCAAAGTATAACTCTTTTCAAGCATTTGTCCCACACTTAAAAGATTTTGATTTATCTCAGGTACGTATAAAACATCTGAAATATATTTAGTACCTGAAGAATTTTATACAACAATAACTCCTTTGTCGTTAACTTCAATTCTCCATTGCCAACAGTGACTTTTGAGAAGTGAGACTGATCTAATTCCTTGAAAATACTTGTATCATTTGTCATGTGATTTGTGCATCCACTGTTTATAAGCCACACCTCCTTGCTCCTGTTTGCTAAATAACAAGAAGCAACAAATAAATTCTCCTTATTTGTTCTTCATTCTCAATAACTTAGGCTTGTTGTCCTTGTTGTTTTGCTTTGCTTTTGCACACTTTCTCCACATGACCAAGTTGGTTGCATGCCCTACATTTGACTCCTAGTCTAAACCAACATAATTTTTTTGTATCATTCTTCTTCTTACAGTAAGAGCAAGGTGGATACTTGTCTTTCCAACCTCCTCCTCTGTTGCTTTCTTCTTGTTTTTTTTCTTTTCCTTTCTTCCCACTAATGGCTTTTTCCCACAACTACTGCTGCCTTGAAACTTTCCTTTGGTATTAACCACAAAAACACCTTCAACATTTTCTTCCATCCTCAAGGATCTTCTATGTTTAGTGGCTTGTAAAGCATTTACAAGTTCTGAAATTGTTATATGAGAAAAATCCTTATTTTCTTCGAGAGAGGAGATTTTTGACTCAAACCTCTCCGGAAGACATACCAATATTTTCTCCACAACTCTTTGATCACTAAGTTCTTCACCTAATAATCTGATTTGTGTAACCACTTTAGAAAGCCTGTGAGCAAACTCCTTCACTGTTTCAGCTTCCTTCATTTTGATAGCTTCAAATTCTCTTCTCAAATTTAGCACCTTCATCCTCCTTGTTCTTTCACTGCCTTGGAACTCCTCTTTGAGTTTATCCCAAGCCTCTTTTGCTGTATCATGATTCAAAATCTTGATAAAAACATCATCATGAATAGCTGCTTGTATGATGGCAAGTGCTCTGCCTTCTTTAGCCACTTCATCACTGTGAAATCTTACCTGAGCCATTGTTGGGTTGTCTGGTAAAGGAGCTGGGTTGCTTCCATTTTCCACCACTTCCCACAAGCTTTGAGCTCTAAGATAAGTTCTCATCTTTGCAGCCCACAAATCATAATTTTCTCCAACAAATACTGGAGGTGGAGGTAAAGAATTGCTACTGGAAGCCATTGGTTGAAGGTTTTTTTAGTAGGTTTCTTGTTGGTTTTCTCTCACACACAGAAACTCTATTTTTCAGATTTTCTTTTTCTCTCCCTCACAGACCCTAGAAGATCAATGAAGCTCTTGATACCATGATGAAAAATGAAAACAAAATGATAGGAAGAGTGGAGAGCAAAACAGAGCAAGAAAAGTTCTTAGTGGGCAATCAATTTTTTATTCACGTTTTTTTCCATATCAGCAAGTCAAAAAATACAACCATTTCTTACAAGCTTACTATTCAAAAAATGCATCCATTATTGACTTAGTTGTACTACCCACTTTTACCTACTGCATTTTTACCAAAATCATACTCCAAATAACCTACTTTTCACCTAAAACAGATTATTGTCAAACAAGTACAGTACAATGATTTTGTACTCAAAAACTCAAGAAAATTCTCAAAGTCTAACATAAAATTTTCAAATTTAAATCTCTAAGATATTTTTTAGATTTAAAATATATTATTTTTTAAAAATGGTTAGAATTGAAAATAATGTACTTATTTTAAAGATGTAACGACCCGCCATGGTCTCTACACTTAGTGGAATCGCACTACTACTAGTGAACTAAGGAAAATATTAAATTGGATAACTCATACATACAGGTATAGATAAAAATAAAAATAACCAAATTCTTTAAATACAAAATAAAATGCCATATATGTACAGTCATCCCAAAAATAATATTCCCTAGTGCCAGTCAAACAGACAAAAATCGCTACCCAAAATGGTAACCCTAACACGAGGATCAAACATCCCGTCTCGCAGCGGTCACCTCGACTCCAAGTTAGCCCTGACCTGCTCCCATACCAAGTATGATCATCGCAGTTCCACCACATGGAAACAGAAGGGTAAGCTAGAATTCACAAATGAATCATAATAATCTATACTACACAATCTATTCATAGAGTCACACGATACACTCTATCCAATACTACTCATGCATAAAATACAATCCACCAATCATGAAGTCAAACACCACACTTCATCATATTAATAATCATGCAATAAATGCATCTCATGACAGATATCAATGCATATCAATCATCTAATGCGTCGTCACGCATACACCTAGGAGATCTCCACAACAATAGAGCTGTATAAGTGACATTCCATCCTACCGAAACCACCCCAACCGTTTTCACGCCCAATGCGCCCGCTCGGTCACAGCTAAACAGGATATATAATCCTCCCTCGGGTTTACTCGGATGATGTCACTTACACAATTGGAAGTCCAGATCCACCGTCAGGTATAGCACAGCTGGGTACGGGCTTACCACGACCTTGGCATGCATTAACCAAGTCAATTGTGGAGTTCGCCCACCGACTATCCGCAAGGATCCACGCACCTTCCCGAGTACTTGGTTAAGGGAATAACCCTCGACCTCATACCCCGCTCCAACACTAGCTAAGGACTTAGAGGAGACTCACCCAACCCAGTGGCCTATCTGAGCACCACTCTCCCAAATCCAGTGGCCTCCCAGAGCACCACTCTCATATATCAGTGGCCTATCCAAGCACCACTCTCAAGAGACTCTATGTGAGCTCTTCCAGTTCGAAAATATTTTTCTTCTCCTCAAGTCCTAGGCTAGACTCATGCCATAGGCATCACATGCAATCATGCATCATACATCATAATGGTCTGCCCACCATCATGATCAACAATCATACACATGTCATAAGACATCACATGCAATAATGCATCATACATCATAATGGTCTGCCTACCATTATGATCAACAGTCATACTCATATGAACATATACGCATGTCATATCATATTCAAACATTCATACGTATCATCACAAAGCATACATATGAATCACACCTCACCATACATCATATATCATACATACATGATCTAAAACTTTAACTTTAAACATGCATAAGCATCAATTCATTCATAAACTTATTCACGCTCGGCGTAGCCTGAGCTCGCCCAGCCTAATCCCAGCCTGAGAGTCCCAAGACTCATCCACGCCTAGCACATTCAACCTGAGCCCGACCTAAATTCCAGCCTGAGAGTCCCAAGACTCATCCACGCCTAGCGCATTCAACCTGCGCCCGGCCTAAATTCCAGTAACAGAGTTCACAAACTCTCATCCACACCAACAAATCTAGCCACATGCAAACACAAAATACAATGCATAGGCTCCATACAACTTAAATAAACCTAGAATCAACATGCACCCATCTGATGCATCAAATTCACCAGAAACCCCACTTTTTTCTAAGACTTTGAACAATTAGCGAATTCTCCGATCCAGCCATGGATCCTCAACTTTCATGCATCAATTGAGTTTCTAAACTCACATGCAACTTAAATAACAAACATTCTAGCTTCCCTTACCTGAAGATTGACTCAGATAGCCAGAGACTGAACAAAAGTAGAATTTCCCCTCGAGGCTCAACTCAGAACTTCAGTCCTCCCAAAACAAGCTTTCTAATCTGAATTTCAAGAAAAGTCAGAAGGAGTTAGTGATCTAGAGGAGAAAAGAAGTCAAACAGAGAAATTTGGGAGAGAAAGGAGCTCACTGACCCAGAGACCTTCTCTCTAAAACTTCTCTCTGAAAACTCCAAAACTCCTGAAGGCCCCCAACCCCCTATTTATAGACTTTCGGATTGGCCCAGAACGGCCCGTACCGAGTTCGGAACGGCCCGTTCCGAACTCCCAAATCACGCACAAAATTAACGCCCAGAACGGCCGGTTCTGAAATCAGAACGGCCCGTTCTGGGACTCATCCGGAACGGCCCGTTCCCCCTCCAGAACGGCCCGTTCTCCCTCCAGAACGGTCCGTTCTCCCTCCAGAACGGTCCGTTCTCCCTCCAGAACGGCCCGTTCTCAACTACAATATGTAGTTCAATTCAATAGCTTGGAACGGCCCGTTCTAGTTTGGGAACGGCCCGTTCTAGGCTACTGAATCAGCCTCTTTTTTTTTTTTTTTAACAATGTTACAATACTCCCCAACAAATAGGAATTTTCGTCCCCGAAAATAGGTCTACCTGAAGAGAGGAATGGATACTGCTCCTTGAATTGACTCTCCACCTCCCAGGTAACCTCACCAGTAGCTGCATCCCAAACAATTCTCACCAAGCTGTTGGATTTGCCACAAAGCTTTTTCAACTTGTGATCAACCACAGCTATCGGTCTCTTCTCATAGGTCAAGTTCTCTCTAACTTGCACCTCATCCATCTCTACCACTTGACTCAGATCTAGGATTTACTTCCTCAACTATAAAATGTGAAACACATGCTCTCCCTCATCAAGTTCTAGAGGTCTCCTCCTCCTATCGGCATAGGACTTTCATCAACTCTAGGTAGCCCTCAACCTTTTCTGAATCTATCTCACCATCTCATTAGTCTAAAGAACTAACTCTGGACCAATCACTACTGACTCACCCTCCTGATACCAACATAATGGAGTCCTACACCTCCTGCCATATAAAGCCTCAAAAAGTGTCATGCCAATAATCAAGTGATAACTGTTATTATAAATAAACTTTACCAATGGTAACACCTCTTCCCAGCTACCCAGATGATCCAACACATAAGCTCTCAAGAGATCCTCCATTGACTGAATTGTCCTCTCCGACTGACCATCTATCTGTGGATGATAAGCAGAGCTCAACCTCAACCTTGTTCCCAAAGCCTGATGCAGAGTCTGCCCATCGGGAAGTAAACCTTGGATCTCTGTTAGAGATAATACTGTAAGACACTTCATGCAACCGTACTATCTCTTTGATATACAACTGTGCAAGCCTCTCCAAGGACCACCTCTTGATAGGAAGAAAGTGCGCACACTTTATCAACCTATCAACAATCACTCAGATAGAGTCACTGTTCCTAGCTATTCTAGGCAACTCAACCACAAAGTCCTTAGTGACACTATCACACTTCCACTTGAGAATCTCCATCAGCACTAAGCTCAAAGCACTAAGCTCAAAAACAGCTGCCCTCTTAATACCAAGCAATCCCAAAATCCTCAACAATTCTAGATATTGTAGTTGCTTAGTTCCCACCTGTCTCAAGAACTCATTAGTTATGGATTAGTTATGGTGATCATACCGCAACTAATGTGATCTTGGACAACCTCCACTTCTAGTCTCAAATCTCTAAACTACTCAATCAGCTCCAAGTCCTTAATCAACATAACCGACACATGAATGAATTTCCTACTCAATACATTTGCTACCACACTCGCCTTTCCAGGATATACATCAACTTTGAAATCAAAATCCTTTAGGAATTCCATCCACCTCCTCTGCCTCATATTCAAACTCCTTTTTATCACTAAATACATTGAATCTCGCATCATACAGATAGTGCCTCCACGACTTCAAGGCAAACACCATAGCTGCAAGCTCCAAATCATGAGTAGGATAATTCCTCTCATGAGTCTTATGTTGCCTCGAAGCATACACTACTATTCTCCCTTCCTGCATCAACACACAGCCCAACCTCTGGTGAAAAGCATCACAAAAACATATCAAAATACTCACCAGTGTCAGGTAACACCAAAACTGGAGAAGTAGTCAATCACTCCTTCAATTCCTGAAAACTCTGCTCACAAGCGTCCATCCAAACTAAAAGCTGATCTTTCCAAGTCAGTTAAGTCAAAGGCATTACTATTCGAGAGAAACTCTTCATGAATCTCTGATAGTTACCCATTAACCCAACAAAACTCCTAATCCCCGTAACAGTCCTCTGACGCTCCCACTGGATCACAGCCCCCACCTTGGCTGGATCTCCTGTAATCCCCTCTATCGATATCACATGCCCCAAATCTCACCTCAAACAGTCAAAACTCACCCTTGGACAGCTTGGCATACAACTACCTCTCTCTCAGTACCTGTAAAACCAACCTCAAATGCTCATAGTGATCCTCCAAAGATCTAGAATACACCAATATATCATCAAAACATCGAAGCTCCCCTCAGTTGATCCATCAACTCATCAATTCTCAAAAGCGGATACCTATTCCTTATCGTCAATTTATTCAGTTGCCGATTGCCGATAATCACACAAATGGGCCCCACCATCTTTCTCTACTAACAGTACCAAGGCACCCCAAGGAGAAACATTGGACCTCACTACTATTTCTCCAACAAATCCTCGATCTGTTTCTTCAGCTTTACCAACTTAGCTTGAACCATCCTATAAGAAGCCACTGATACCGATCTTGCACCCAATACCAGGTCAATGCTAAATACAACATCACGCATAGGTAACAATCCCGGCACATCATCTGGGAACACCTCAGGAAACTCACTGACAATCTCAATCCCAGTGATGGCCCTCTCTATCTCAATCATTCAAAACAACAAACAACATGAAGCACTCAGCTCCATCTTTCATCAACTACTCAGCCTGACCCGCTGACAACAACACCTCATCCTCCAACTGAGAAAATACCAATCTTTTCCGAGCACAATCTATAGGGATGTGATGGACAGATAATCAATCCATCCCTAAGATTATGTTAATATCTATCATGAGCAACCCAATCAGGTTCACTCAGAACCTCCTACGAAAATACCTCTATTAGGAATCTCACACACATCTCCAATGTCATCAAAGAAATTGAAGCCAGAGTAGATACATACAAAACAATGTGCCCTGTAAACACCAACAACCCAATCTCCCCACACAATCAACAAAAATAAATGAATGTGTGGCACCAGAATCGAACAAAAAATAAAACATCCTCACCTGCTGCCTTCCCTTTCCCCTTCACCAAGTCTGATGAAGTGGAAGCCTCTGCACCTGATAATGTAAACACTCTCCCCGCAGTTGTAGGTCTAGGTGGCCTCGGGGCACTCCCAGATGAAGTCGGCGGTGTCTGACAATCTCTAGAGATGTGGCCTGGCCTACCACATCTGAAGCAAACATTCCCCGGATGAGAACAATCTCTAACCATATGTGATCTTCCACATCTATAGCACCGCACCGACTATGCTCCGCCCTGAGCAGTAACAGGTCGAGGTCCTCTACTAACAGCTCCTCTCTGAGACTGTACAGGTCTGTCATAGGGTCCCCTCTACTGGCCTCCCCTCCTGAACTCTAGCAGCCTTACCACTGCTACTACCACCCTCCAAACTCTCAACAGTCTTTGCCTTCTCAACCAAGGCAGGAAACTCCACTATGGACATAGGGATTATGACCCTCTTCAGCTCGTGCCTCAATCCCTCTGCAAACTTTCTACATCTCCAAGCCTCAGATATGGCCTGAGAGTAGAAACGAGTTAAATGCTCAAACCTCATAGCATAATCTAGAACAGACAGGCTCTCTTAATGCAATCCCTATCAACAGGTACACTCCTGTTCTCTAACATTTGTTTGGTGTCTCTCCACCAGTACTCAGCCTCGCCTGCCAGTATACATATTGCATAGGCCAACTTCCTTTCCTCAGAAGATCTCAAAACACTGAAGATCTTCTCCATCTCACACAACCACTAATATGCCACATCAAGATCTGAATCCCATTTGAACTGAAGAAGCTAACATCTCCTGAACTCTGCCTGAGAGACCACCGGTCTAACTGCCTCAACCGCAGCTCTACCCACCTCCATATGAGCAAAGTAAGCACTTTACTATTGCATCACTATGGCCATCATCTCCATAGTTCTAGCGATCTGATCAAACTGAGGTCTCATCATACTAAAAGAATTCAAACATTCTTTTACTAACACTTTACCACTACAACTCACCAAAATTAACACATATCAAAGATATGACACAACAGAAACATAGAAGGATCACTCCCCACAGAGCATCCTAACAGACTCGACCGGCTCTGATACCATAAAAGTGTAACGACCCGCCATGGTCTCTACACTTAGTGGAATCGCACTACTACTAGTGAACTAAGGAAAATATTAAATTGGATAACTCATACATACAGGTATAGATAAAAATAAAAATAACCAAATTCTTTAAATACAAAATAAAATGCCATATATGTACAGTCATCCCAAAAATAATATTCCCTAGTGCCGGTCAAACAGACAAAAATCGCTACCCAAAATGGTAACCCTAACACGAGGATCAAACTTCCCGTCTCGCAGCGGTCACCTCGACTCCAAGTTAGCCCTGACCTGCTCCCATACCAAGTATGATCATCGCAGTTCCACCACATGGAAACAGAAGGGTAAGCTAGAATTCACAAATGAATCATAATAATCTATACTACACAATCTATTCATAGAGTCACACGATACACTCTATCCAATACTACTCATGCATAAAATACAATCCACCAATCATGAAGTCAAACACCACACTTCATCATATTAATAATCATGCAATAAATGCATCTCATGACAGATATCAATGCATATCAATCATCTAATGCGTCGTCACGCATACACCTAGGAGATCTCCACAACAATAGAGCTGTATAAGTGACATTCCATCCTACCGAAACCACCCTAACCATTTTTACGCCCAATGCGCCCGCTCGGTCACAGCTAAACAGGATATATAATCCTCCCTCGGGTTTACTCGGATGATGTCACTTACACAATTGGAAGTCCAGATCCACCGTCAGGTATAGCACAGCTGGGTACGGGCTTACCACGACCTTGGCATGCATTAACCAAGTCAATTGTGGAGTTCGCCCACCGACTATCCGCAAGGATCCACGCACCTTCCCGAGTACTTGGTTAAGGGAATAACCCTCGACCTCATACCCCGCTCCAACACTAGCTAAGGACTTAGAGGAGACTCACCCAACCCAGTGGCCTATCTGAGCACCACTCTCCCAAATCCAGTGGCCTCCCAGAGCACCACTCTCATATATCAGTGGCCTATCCAAGCACCACTCTCAAGAGACTCTATGTGAGCTCTTCCAGTTCAAAAATATTTTTCCTCTCCTCAAGTCCTAGGCTAGACTCATGCCATAGGCATCACATGCAATCATGCATCATACATCATAATGGTCTGCCCACCATCATGATCAACAATCATACACATGTCATAAGACATCACATGCAATAATGCATCATACATCATAATGGTCTGCCTACCATTATGATCAACAGTCATACTCATATGAACATATACGCATGTCATATCATATTCAAACATTCATACGTATCATCACAAAGCATACATATGAATCACACCTCACCATACATCATATATCATACATACATGATCTAAAACTTTAACATTAAACATGCATAAGCATCAATTCATTCATAAACTTATTCACGCTCGGCGTAGCCTGAGCTCGCCCAGCCTAATCCCAGCCTGAGAGTCCCAAGACTCATCCACGCCTAGCACATTCAACCTGCGCCCGGCCTAAATTCCAGTAACAGAGTTCACAAACTCTCATCCACACCAACAAATCCAGCCACATGCAAACACAAAATACAATGCATAGGCTCCATACAACTTAAATAAACCTAGAATCAACATGCACCCATCTGATGCATCAAATTCACCAGAAACCCCATTTTTTTCTAAGACTTTGAACAATTAGCGAATTCTCCGATCCAGCCATGGATCCTCAACTTTCATGCATCAATTGAGTTTCTAAACTCACATGCAACTTAAATAACAAACATTCTAGCTTCCCTTACTTGAAGATTGACTCAGATAGCCAGAGACTGAACAAAAGTAGAATTTCCCCTCGAGGCTCAACTCAGAACTTCAGTCCTCCCAAAACAAGCTTTCTAATCTGAATTTCAAGAAAAGTCAGAAGGAGTTAGTGATCTAGAGGAGAAAAGAAGTCAAACAGAGAAATTTGGGAGAGAAAGGAGCTCACTGACCCAGAGACCTTCTCTCTAAAACTTCTCTCTAAAAACTCCAAAACTCCTGAAGGCCCCCAACCCCCTATTTATAGACTTTCGGATTGGCCCAGAACGGCCCGTACCGAGTTCGGAACGGCCCGTTCCGAACTCCCAAATCACGCACAAAATTAACGCCCAGAACGGCCGGTTCTGAAATCAGAACGGCCCGTTCCGGGACTCATCTGGAACGGCCCGTTCTCCCTCCAGAACGGTCCGTTCTCCCTCCAGAACGGTCCGTTCTCCTTCCCAGAACGGCCCGTTCTCAACTACAATATGTAGTTCAATTCAATAGCTTGGAACGGCCCGTTCCAGTTTGGGAACGGCCCGTTCTAGGCTACTGAATCAGCCTCTTTTTTTTTTTTTTTTAACAATGTTACAAAAGATATGTTTTCATTTTTAATATTAGGATTAGAAGAATTACCCAACTTGCATAGGGCTTACCACCTTTAATGTGTGAGAGAGAGTCATATGAAAAGAAGGTTTTACCAAATTTCACTAGAAAACTTGTTAGGTAGGTTTTAAAGTTTTAACCCATAAAATCTCATGAGCGGGGGTTTTGCCAAATTTTGCCATAAAATATGTGAGGATCATCACCAATATGTCCCTACTATGCACTAGCTACAATGTTGTGGTGACCAACACAATATTGAAGGGTGTAATCATAACTTGAGAGTTTAGAGAGGTATGCCTATTGTTATGGAGATTAAATAACTTAAGACATGAGTTCTTTGAGACTTTTGTGGTTAGCAAGGATGACAAAGGTGTGAACCAATCATGACACCCTCAACTCCATATAATTAACATATATGAATAATAATAAACAGTGAAAAGGTTGAATAAAAACTTTAATTGAAAGATTAAAAGAGTTTACAAAATGCCTTCTTAGGTAGAGGACCCACATTTGTTTCATAAAATTCCAAAAGAATTGACAAAAGGTTCCTATTCAACATACATGAGTTCTAATATAAGATTCTAGAAGGAAGTTGTACCCTCATTGTATTTTGCTTGACCTATTAGTTATCTTTGAAGAGTGGGATATGGTGATTATAATAAAACATACGTGAATTAAATGTACCATCATAGGATTTTATTCGACCTAGAAGTTATTTGTAAAAGAGTGGGATATGGTGGTTATAATAAAATATATGTGAATTAAATTATTTTTTTAAAATGATGGCAAGATAGGTGGCTAAAAAAGGCGGATAGAGAATAAAGAATAATGATTACAATAACTACTTCGAGATATAAAATAACAAATACAATGAAGGGAAGAGACGTAATTGCTCCATCAAGTATTGTATAGAACCTTTTAAAGCTTTGTATGAGAAAAGATGTGGAACTCCTCTATGTTGGTATAAGAAAGGTGAATCAGCTTTGGTGGACCAAAGTTAGTTTTACAAACTACAAAGAAGGTAAAGATGATACAATAGAGGATGAAGATTGCCTAAAGTAGGTAGAAGTCTTATGCAAATAGAAGGAGGAAATTGCTTGAGTTTGTTGAAGGAGAACATGTGTTCTTAAAGGTGACACTCATTACAGGAGTGAGAAAGGCAATAAAGTTCAAGAAACTAACACCAAAGTCTATTGGGCGTTATAAAATCCTTCATCGTGTAGGTTTGGTTGCATAATAGTTGGCTTTGCCACAATTCTTGTCTAATATGGACAATGTGTTTCATGTATCTCAATTGAGGAAGTATGTTTGTAACCCTAGTCATGTGGTGGAATATGATGTTTTACAAATTAAGGAGAATTTGACTTATAAAAAGAAACTAGTTGTAATGGTGGATCACAAGGTGGAGTTAAGGAGCAAGTCCATCAATCTTGTCAAAGTTGTTTGGGATGTGGCCATTGGTGAGGCTATATGGCAGTTAGGTGATAGGATCAAAGATTAATATCTATTTCTCTTCCCAAGAAACCAAATTTTTGTTGTTGAGGAGAATTGTAACATTGGTTGCTTTAATGCTTTATTATTTAATTTATCCTCTGTGTTGTTTAAATATTTCTATGTTATGACTAATTGTTGTTTTAGGACTCTACGGTGGAGTTTCTTTTAGTAGAGGTCAAATTGACCAAGTTTAGGAGAAATTACTTAAGGTTTTTCTTAATACTTGAACTTCATAGGTTTATATTCTAAGAAAATTAGAAAGAAGCTAAAGAGATAAGCTTTTGAGCAAGAAAAAAATCCTTTCTGCTTCTAACTACGTAAAAGCATCCAAATCCTTCTTTATAGCTTAGTAGTAGAGCTTTAGTATAGATACAAAGCTTAGGAGCTGAGAATTTGAGGTTGAGATTGTCATACAAAGAACTCTAGGGGAACCTTTGTTCTTCGTAGTTCTTCCTTCTCTTTTCCTGTTTTTGAGTGATTCAAGGTAACATAAGTTTGTTGATTGATAATTGTTGAATTGTAATAGTTGATTTTTTCCTGATTTTACTCATATTTTGTTATTTTGATTGAAACAATAATTAAGAAACTTCTTGTAGGTTTTGCTTCTTTGAAGGTATTTTGAAGGATGGATGATTTTTCAATACTATGGTTGCATGTTTTTCCTTTTGTTGAATTTGAGTTGCCTTTGGTGTATGTATGCTAAAATGATAGTTGCATGTTGAATTAGAATAATTTGTTGTAAGTTTGAGCCAAAATCACGATCCTACTAAGTGAAAAATCTTCATTACATCAAGTTTAATGCGAGTTAGGGGATCTCTATCTCACTGATGTTAAGCACGGGATAAGTAGCGTCATGTGTGGGTTAGTTAGGGCATCTTTGACTTGCTTACACTTGTCATAGGAGAAAGGGTCTTAACCATGATTATGCTAAGAGCTCTCAGACTTGGTGATGTTTGGTGCAAGATTGGTGGCAGCCTGAGTAAGTTTAGGATCTTTGCTTTGACGACACTAGGCATGAGTTGAATAGTGTCAAGCATAGGTCAGGAAAAGGCTCTCTACCTGGATAATGTCAAGCGCAAAATTAGTAACTCTAGGAATGGATTACACAAGAGCTCTCTATCTCACTTTTTATAGGCATAATTGGATTGGCATCGAGCGTGAGTGATCTAGAGGGTTTCTGCATCACTAGTGTTGAGTGCAAGGTGAATGGCACTAGGTGTGGTTATGTTGAGCGAAAACTTATTATTTAGTTTCTTAAATGATGGAAGCATGTTATTTAGGTTGGTTGTTCACATGATGTTTGACTCTAGTTCATTTTGTATTGATCTAGGATGGTGTATGATGATGATTTAAGTTGTTTAAAGTTGAGAATATTTATTGTTTGGAGTTGTACGTTGTTAAGTTATATTAAACATGTGAAATATGTGTTTAAGTTGAAGTTGCATAAAAACTAGAGGAGAGAAATGTTGTTTTCAAAAACTTAAATGTGCCATTATGTGAATATCAATTGTGATGTTTAGAGAGGTCAAATTTGAAAACCTTTCAATGAGTAAATTGCCTCCTGAATGAGAAGTTGTTTTAAGTTATTTCCTCTAGGTTTTCAGTTGGAACGGTGTGGTGGATGATGGAGGACCATCTTTGAGGATGCATGTGGTCCCCCCTCACTAGGTCCATGGCTAAGAGAGTGGAAGATGGAGAAGAAGCTAACTCAACTAGAGCCATGCTATGATGACCATTGAGTATTGACTCTCTCCTAGGTCTTTAGTATATTAGGATTAATTGTTTTATTTTTGTATTTCCCATTTTACTATTGTATTTTGGGGTACCCTAGATGGTAGGTTTTTATCTTGTTTTGTTTAAATAGATAGGGTATTATATCAGGGATTGAGTAATTAGGCCTAAATGTTTTTTTGGTGTTTATTGGTGTTATTTTTAGGCTTGGTGACCAAGTTGGCGTCACTTTTCGGGTGTCATGTGGCTTGTATTTGTGATGCATTTCCTTCCCATTTAGCATGGAAATGCACACAAAGCTAGACCTAGCCGCCAGCATCATCATTGTCCAATGATCTCATATCCTAATCTAAATACCCTAGGTCACCCTTCATGCATGGACTTTGGATCATATTGATATTGAGAAAGCTGTTGTGCCTTAGTATCCTATCCTTAGTCTCCTTGGTCTATTCGACCAACTTCATTACCTATCTCTACCATGATAAAAGTGAACCCTAGTGAGTGGCCTTCATCACCCATAGAGTGAGCCAAAACCCTAGAGCACCCTCCCAAACATTTTCACAAACACCTTCTCTCCTTCCTTCGTTGTGCATCAATTTCATCTCATTGGAGCTAGAATTGCTTGGAGAATCAAAGGTCCTTGAAAAGAGACTTCTCCATTGATATATCATCCATCAATTGCTTTGAGTTTCCATTAATGGAGGTCGAACCATACTTGTCACAAGTGGCTATTGAGTAAGGTACAAGGTCGGGGGCGAAAACCTAAGTACTAGAAAGGTTCACAATATTTAAAGGGTAGTCGATGGACTATTTCCATATAGGCTTAGTTATGCATGCTAAGGGTGTGATAGGCTCAAACCCAAGTTGATCTATCCCTAACAATATATTGGACTTTCCTAATTTAAGTGGCGAAATCTGAGAAACCAAAATAAGTTGTTAACAAATCACCATGCTTGAAACTGCCTATACTTGACTTAGAATACAAGTCAAACATTATGGTTTAGTAGGGTCAAGCCATTTATACTACTCACCTCAATTGTTGAAAATCTCAATAAATTGATACGTATGATGACACATTAGTTATTTAAGTTGTTTAGTTGTTTTTGAAGTTTCTAAATTGAGTTAGTTGTTTATTTGGTGTGATTATAGTTGTTTCCGATTTACTATGTTGAAGTTGAAATTTCTTAAATGATATTATGTTGAATTATTTCACAAGCTTACCCTTGATTTTCTATGTGGTTAGACTATAATGATCATACTTTGAATGGAAATAAAGCATGATTAGGTTAAAGGGCACGCTTGGTGGATGACCAAGCTAGAGATGGTTTTATTCTTTTATTGAGTTGTTTGTCGCCACCGGCCCAAACGGGCCTCGGCGGTCGCGAAGACGGTCGAGCTCGCTTTTATTTTAGTTTTGAAAATGTATTGGATTATTAGAACGACTTGTTCTCAAACTGAGACCTTGTCGATCTTATCCAATTTATTTATTAAAAGTCTCACTAATCCATATTAATCCCAAGCGGGACCCTCCATGGATTAGTGGTTTTCGCAAAAGGAGGGTTCGTGGAGTCGCCACCAATGTTTTACTCAAAACATTGGAAAAAGGGATAAGGCAATTGATTTTATAAATCAACTTTGGCCATTACAACCAGAGTCGGGTAAGGGAGTCGGTTACGCGTGGGGAAGGTGTTAGCACCCCACAGCGCCCCTTTCGGGTTCCCTATGACAGATTATTTCTAAAATAATAGCGTAAAATTACTAAATTACCCCTATTTATTATAAGCGATTATAAATTAACTATCTACATGATGACAGTTTAAATATGCACACAGAAAGCAGTAAAAGGAAGGATTTAAGAAGAAACCTCTTGAAGCGTGCTTTTATATATTGAGTAAAACTGGGAAGCTTTTTGGCGTTCCCTCGCTCTACAAGCTCGCTCGCTCCTTCCTAAAAACTTTTGACTATGGAAATCCGGAGGATTTCCCTTCGACTAGGTTCGAATCTCCAAGCTAAGTGCTCGGAATTCCAGAACTTCGTCGGGTCGACTCCCAGAGAGATTTCTAGGGCAGAACACTGCTCAAAAACCCCAGAATACTCAAGGAGGGAGTCAAAACTGAGTGTGAAAGTGTGGTAGGACGTCCAAATGGCCTCCTATTTATAGGAATGGGCCTCAATACGGCCTACAGGGGCAATACGGCCGTATTGAAATTTTTGAACTTCAATACGGTCGTATTGAAGTTCAATACGGCCGTATTGAAGTTCAGAAATTTCAATACGGCCGTATTGAATTCAATACGGCTGTATTGAAGCTTCAATACGGCCGTATTGATTTCAGTACGGCCGTATTGAAGTTTCAGAAACTTTAATACGCCGTATTGAGTTCACTGTGGCCATATTGAAGCTTCAATACGGCCGTATTGGGGTTCAGTACGGCCGTATTGGGCTTTTTCCCTCCACTTCTTTATTTTGAGCTATTCTAAGACCTCTAGACCTACAGAGAACCCTCCTAGGGCCTTCGAGGAGTCCTTCTGGCTGATTATCCTTCAGTCTTCGAGAGTCTTCAAGCTTTATTTCCGACCCGGACAATTTTAGGGGTCTACAGCTGCCCCCCCTTTACTTAGTCAAACGGTCTTTTGGTGTACCGGCTGACAAGTAAAGGAGTTGACCCAATTGTCCGGGTGATGTGCCGACCTTCTGACTTGTAATGTCTTCCGGTGGAAAATTGTTGAGTAGCCTCTCCAGGTTGTTGCATACCTTGGCGCTTCTGACAACCTCGGTAGCTAAGTTTAACACCAACGTGCCTCTGACGACGCTGATGGCTGAGTATTGTCTCTCCAGACCTTGAGTATTGTCTCTCCAGACCTCGAGTACTGTCTCTCCAGACTTTGTTTGAGTATTGTCTCTCCAGACTTTATTTGAGTATCGTCTCTCCAGACTCTGAGTACTGTCTCTCCAGACTTCGAGTACTGTCTCTCCAGACTTCGAGTACTGTCTCTCCAGACTTTGTTTGAGTACTGTCTCTCCAGACCTTGTTTGAGTATTGTCTCTCCAGACCTTGTTTGAGTATTGTCTCTCCAGACCTTGTTTGAGTATTGTCTCTCCAGACTTTGTTTGAGTATTGTCTCTCCAGACCTTGTTTGAGTATTGTCTCTCCAGACTTTGTTTGAGTACTGTCTCTCCAGACCTTGTTTGAGTATTGTCTCTCCAGACCTTGTTTGAGTATTGTCTCTCCAGACCTTGTTTGAGTATTTGTCTCTCCAGACCTTGTTTGAGTACCGTCTCTCCAGACTTTGCCTCTCAAAGATGAGGTAGTTGAGTATAGTTTGTCTCCACAGTCCACAATGCTGCTTCGACGGTTTGTTTTTCTGATTTTGTGCCGCTGAGGGCTGGATAACGCAGGGATCCGTCTAGGGGATGTGCAGTCATTCATAGGTTCTTGTGTCCCAACTTGCATTGCTTAGTTGGTACCCATGGGAATTTTTGACTCCTTGGGGTGTAGACACAGATGCTCTCTGAGTTGAGCGATGCCTTATGTTTGGCTGACGTCCTTTTGACGTGAGTGGAGTATCCCGGTTATCCTTATTCGGGTGTCTCTCTTTGATTTTCTGATTGTGTTGCCTCTGTGTAGGCTGTTATCCACTGGGGGATTTTGTCGTTGATTTTGATTAGCCTCTTCTGTTAGGCGTATCGGCTTGACGTTCGATGTTTGGCTAAGAGCCGGATTCCACTTGGGGAATACTTATTGATATTTTTGATTTTCTTCTCCTTTTTGCAGGGATGCCTCTTGAGTAGGCGATTGGGGATTTGGGGATCTTATTATGTCCCAGAGTATTATTTAGGAAGCCTCTACAGGCTTAGCCTCGCTCAGTGCTTTGAGTCGGAGAGCTATCTTCCACCGAGGAAGTGTTAAGTCCTTTGACTTGTATATACTGTTTGGATGATCGCACTTCCATTGGGGATTGCGTCGATTTTGCTTTGATAGCTCTCGCTGGGGATTTTTCCGTGAGCTTGAGCTGAGGTTCCCTCTGGGGAGTATTATTTCTGCGAGCCTCTCCAGGCTCAGTTATTCTGCATACTGTGGAGGATATGGAGTATTATTTTGGTAAGCCTCTCCAGGCTTAGTTATTTGGTACAGATTGTTTGTTGGATTTTCTATATCCTTGCCTTTTTTATTTTCGGCTTTTTCTGTATTTTGCCTTTTCTTCTGATTTTGGCTTTTTCTGTATTTTGCCTTTTTTTTTTATGTTTTTGGCTTTTGCTGTACAGAAATTAAAAGTGTTAAAGAAATTAGATTTATGAGAGAGTATTATTTCGGCAAGCCTCTCCAGGCTCAGTTATTTTGTAGGAGTATTATTTCGGCAAGCCTCTCCAGGCTCAATTATTCTGTGGGAGTATTGTTTCGGCAAGCCTCTCCAGGCTCAATTATTCTGTACGAGTATTATTTCGGCAAGCCTCTCCAGGCTCAATTATTCTGAGAGTATTATTTCGGCGAGCCTCTCCAGGCTCAGTTATTTTGAGAGAGTATTATTTCGGCGAGCCTCTCCAGGCTCAGTTATTTTGAGAGTATTCTTTCGGCAAGCCTCTCCAGGCTCAGTTATTCTGTATGATGCTGTTGATTTTCTGAATCTTTGTATTTTGCTTGCTGCTGTCATACACAAGCAATTTTCTATTTTTCTATTTTATGCAATTGCCTCATGATAAGGTCTTTGAATGTGTAACTAATGTGTGTGTGATGCACAAATGCAATACAATTTTTTTATTTTTGTTCATTTATTTAGAAAAGTGAGTGGCTCTCCCTATCCTCTTCTTCTTGGAGGACTTTCTGTCATTGACGCGAGGGAGTATTTTTGTGAGCCTTTATGCAGGAGATTATGGATTTTACAGGAACCCCTCCAATTTTCTTTTATTGACCGATTATTAATGGAATTTCGTACAATTTTTATGAAAAACCAATTCAGAGGCATAATCACATGGTCAAGAAAGAAAAGAAACAAATGGATATTTTTATTGATATTCACAAGTGTTTTTACAGAGAGATATACAGAAGGAAATTTCTGAAGAATAGCTGGCCAAGGTAGGCTATACATTTTTGGCTTAAACAATTATATCTGTAATTGTCGCTCTTCCCGTTCCCCTAATCGTTTCGGGTGAGATGCCTGAGCCAGGAGTGTAGATACTGCAAGACGCTTGCTTCTAGAAGATTATCACTTGAACCGCCTTTCGGTTTTCGGTTCAAGTGATCGTTGCTTGCTTTACTTTTTGCATCTTATTCTTTTGCCCCTAATTTTTGCCTAGGACGTGTCCTAGCGGGGATAATTTTGCCTTTGTTTTGCCTAGTACCCTTGTACTGGCGGGCTTTTTGTTTTGCCCTAACTTTTGCCTAGGATGCCCTTTTTGGGTTTTCATCCTAACGGGCTGATGCAAGCAACGTCTTCAAGCATAATACTTCTTTACCACGTCAGCGTTGACTGGGTATCGAAGTTCTTCTCCATCCATGTCTATGAGGATTAATGCTCCTTTTGAGAAAGCTCGCTTTGCCACATACGGTCCTTCGTGATTTGGGGCACACTTTCCGATTTTGCCCTTTTTGAGTTGGTAGTAATTTCTTCATTACCAACTCTCCCTCATGGTAGACTCGAAGGTGGACTTTCTTGTCAAAAGCCTTTTTGATCTTCCTCTGATAGGCTTGATCATGGCATATGGCATTCAGCCGTTTCTTTTTGATAGGGTTCAACTGGTCATATTGGCTTTGAACCCATTCTGCCTCGGAAAGTTTTGTTTCCATGATTACCCTTAGATAGAGTATCTCGACTTCGATGGGTAGAACTGCCTCCACCCCATAAATGAGTGAGAATGGAGTAGCTCCTGTAAATGGACGTACTGAAGTCCTATAGCCATGAGGAGCGAAGGGTAACATCTCGTGTCAGTCTTTAAATGAGACAACCATCTTTTGCACTATTTTTTTGATGTTCTTATTGGTTGCCTCGACTGCCCCATTCATCTTTGGCCGATATGGGGAAGAGTTGTGGTGTTGGATCTTGAATTCTTGGCACAGTTCTTCCACCATTTTGTTGTTCAGATTAGATCCATTATCAGTGATGATTTATTTCTCCATGCTTCCACTAGATTATTCTAAAATCTTTTGGGACAAGAGAGAAAAGAAGGGAAAGATATTTTTGTTTTGAAGTTTGTATTTTAGAGGGGATTATTTTTCAAAAATGGTTTTTGTAAGAATGGATGGCCAAGGTAGGCTTATGTGTTTAGGCTTGCTTGATTAAACACTTATGAAGTTAAGAAAATCTTTGTTTATTGACGTTGTGATTTTGACAACTTGGATAGCTGCTCTTGAACCTTTCTTTTTGAATTCGGTTCATGTTACCATCATGGATTTCTTTTGTTTTTTGATTGTCCTTATTTTTGCCTAAAACACCCTTTTGTGGCGTTTTAGCGGACCTTTGTTTTTGTTTATTATTGTAACCCTAACTTTTGCCTAGGTCACCCTTTTGTGGGATTCCTAGCGGGTCTTTTTATCTTTAGGATTTCTTTATCCATGATGGCACTTATTGAGGCCAAGAAAAGGTGCTCCAAGTTGACACACACACTTCCACATAAAAATGATGTGGGTTTATTATTATTAAGATGATTTTAACCTCATTCATGTTTATTCAAACAGGGTTAAAAAAAATGTGGTTTAGAATTTTATTATAAGCAAGAAAAGAAGCAATGAGAAAGAATGATTTTATTATAATCATAGTGGAAGCATGTGTCCTTATTTCATCACTGATATGGGTCCCAATGTTGACCTCTTTTATCTTTCGGCCATGCCCCAAATTCACGGTTTCGAATTTCTCTTGACGAGCTTCTTGATCTAGCAATCTTTGCAGATCCGGAGAAATGGTCTCCTCATCACTGTCCAACTCAACCCTTTCACCTTCGGATCCCGGTTAGAGCGAACAATTACAGACACAATTATTTTATTGGTTCTGTTTAGGTTTAGAATTTATTAATATTGATGAGGAAAGAGAGAAAAGAACAAAAGAGAGTGATGTGTGAAATGCCTCTTTATTGATATATGTAAAATGTACAAAAACCCTTATTTACATGAAAAGGTTCTCATGATCTCGGGTACTGATCATGAGTCCCTAAAAGAGAAGAAAAATATGAAGGGGCCCTATTGTGGCTTGCCATTCTCTACTCCTGCTTTGGTAGAGGATTCTTGCTCACGTCGGGCGCTGTCGAATCGAAGGTGACCCACCCAGCATCAATAAGGTTTTGGACCTTGTATTTGAGAGCTAGGCATCTCTCTGTTGAATGCCCTGGTGCCCCCGAATGGTATAAACATTTGTCTTGTGGCTTGTACCAATCGGGGTAAGGTGGGTCGATCTTCCTTGGTGGAACATGAGCTAGAAGTTTGGCTTCTACTAGCTTCGGAAGGAGATCGCTATAAGTGGTCGGAAGTTTATCAAACTTCTTCACAGGGATGAATTGCGATCTTCCTGACTTCGAAGTGGAAGAAGCCGAGGATATGGTTATAGCATTGACTCCTCCCTCATTCTTCTTCCTGAAGGTCTTCTTAGCCTCGAATGATTGGGAAGGCTTAGCTAGCTTCCCACTTTTCAATCCTTGTTCCACTCTCTCCCCAATAGTGATGATGTCCGAGAAGAGTGTCGTTGTGTTCCCTATCATTTTATCGTAATAGGGACCAGTCAACGAGTTGATGAATAAGGACACCATCTCCTTATCTGACAGCGGGGGCTCTATCTGTGCCGCCAACTCCCTCCATCGTTGGGCGTACGCCTTGAAGGATTCATCATTTGTCTTACTCAAGGCTTGAAGATCTGACCTATCAGGTGTTAGGTCGATGTTGTATTTGTAGCGCTTGAGAAAGGCGTCGGCCAACTGCCTCCATGTACATACTTGATTTCCATCTAGCTGCATATACCAGTTGAGTGCAGTTTCAGCCAAGCTCTCTTGAAAGCAATGAATCAAGAGCTTTTCGTTTGTGGCATATGCAGCCATCTTTCGGCAGTACATGGTGAGATGACTCTTGGGGCAAGTCGATCCCACGTATCTCGGGAAATCTGGCACTTTAAATTTGGGAGGGAATTGAATATCCCTCACTAAGCACATGTCGGCGGCATCTTTGATATCAAAATCATGCCCCTCCATAGCCCTTAGCCGATCCTCTAGGGCGTGGAATTGTTCTTTTGAAACCTCGGGCTCTTTGATCATAATTCCAGCCCCAAGAGGTATGGCATGTGGAGGATCTTCTTCATGCTCCTCCTCCTCATGATGGGACCCATGGTCATTGTGATGAGATCCATGAATGTTATGGTGACGCATGAGTTCCAACATTTGCGCCATCTGCTCTTTGAGCTGTGAAAGCTCGGTTGTGAGCTTTTTGTTTTGCTCCTCCAATGCTTCCATTTTCTTGATTTTCCGTGCGCGCGTAAGGACAGAGAGATGACCAGCCACTTTCTAAAATGAATGTTTAGTTAGTTTATTTTATGGAATGAATACACTTTTTAACATGAGCTTGATAAACCTCCATCTTTAAGGCGCTGCCTTTTTAAGACGGAAGTTTACCACCCTTCTTTATCTATGATTTCTCCCCAACGGAGAATCTCTATAGTCATGGGTCTCTTTCACTCATGTCAAGAGGTATTGGTGATCCTAAAATGTATGTTTTTATGAGGATGCATGATGTCTTATTGGTAATGATGTACATGCTTCTCACTTTTATTATATTTTCACACATGGTCTTTCCTCTCATGTCATGGTTTTTTATGCATGGGGAATTTTTTAGACCTTATCACGAGGTTATTTATTAATGCACAAACAATTGCACGTAAACATTTACACAAACAATTCACTCATCCACGAACAGTCACGAGCGAATCACGAGGTAGGGGTCTCCTGCAGAAATGGTGCATATTCAAGGTAGGTTCTAACTGTTCTCACTTGGTCAAAGGCCCCCAAGGTGCCCCCATTATAGGGACCCAATTCCTCTCATCGTAGGTCGATGGAAAGTTCCAACGCACCGTCGGACTCAAGTTCATGGTTATCACCTTGAGTGATGTTTTCCGACAACGGTCTACGGGCACCTATAGACCCATTCGACAACCGGCCGTACTAACATCCACTCCCTATGGTTAATCACTCATGCCCCCGGGTATAGAGGGAACTGTTGTGTGCAAAGGTTTGTGTGCAGTTTTTATTTCAAACAATTGCGGAATTTAAACATACAACAGTTATTTAAAGCCATATAATAAAACATATTATAATACAAGCAAGGGGTAATGAGGTAATTTTAACTATTATTTGTTAAAAATAATCTGTCACTAAATGGGACTGACTCTCGAGGCTTCCCCAGTGGAGTCGCCATCTGTCGCCACCGGCCCAAACGGGCCTCGGCGGTCGCGAAGACGGTCGAGCTCGCTTTTATTTTAGTTTTGAAAATGTATTGGATTATTAGAACGACTTGTTCTCAAACTGAGACCTTGTCGATCTTATCCAATTTATTTATTAAAAGTCTCACTAATCCATATTAATCCCAAGCGGGACCCTCCATGGATTAGTGGTTTTCGCAAAAGGAGGGTTCGTGGAGTCGCCACCAATGTTTTACTCAAAACATTGGAAAAAGGGATAAGGCAATTGATTTTATAAATCAACTTTGGCCATTACAACCAGAGTCGGGTAAGGGAGTCGGTTACGCGTGGGGAAGGTGTTAGCACCCCACAGCGCCCCTTTCGGGTTCCCTATGACAGATTATTTCTAAAATAATAGCGTAAAATTACTAAATTACCCCTATTTATTATAAGCGATTATAAATTAACTATCTACATGATGACAGTTTAAATATGCACACAGAAAGCAGTAAAAGGAAGGATTTAAGAAGAAACCTCTTGAAGCGTGCTTTTATATATTGAGTAAAACTGGGAAGCTTTTTGGCGTTCCCTCGCTCTACAAGCTCGCTCGCTCCTTCCTAAAAACTTTTGACTATGGAAATCCGGAGGATTTCCCTTCGACTAGGTTCGAATCTCCAAGCTAAGTGCTCGGAATTCCAGAACTTCGTCGGGTCGACTCCCAGAGAGATTTCTAGGGCAGAACACTGCTCAAAAACCCCAGAATACTCAAGGAGGGAGTCAAAACTGAGTGTGAAAGTGTGGTAGGACGTCCAAATGGCCTCCTATTTATAGGAATGGGCCTCAATACGGCCTACAGGGGCAATACGGCCGTATTGAAATTTTTGAACTTCAATACGGTCGTATTGAAGTTCAATACGGCCGTATTGAAGTTCAGAAATTTCAATACGGCCGTATTGAATTCAATACGGCTGTATTGAAGCTTCAATACGGCCGTATTGATTTCAGTACGGCCGTATTGAAGTTTCAGAAACTTTAATACGCCGTATTGAGTTCACTGTGGCCATATTGAAGCTTCAATACGGCCGTATTGGGGTTCAGTACGGCCGTATTGGGCTTTTTCCCTCCACTTCTTTATTTTGAGCTATTCTAAGACCTCTAGACCTACAGAGAACCCTCCTAGGGCCTTCGAGGAGTCCTTCTGGCTGATTATCCTTCAGTCTTCGAGAGTCTTCAAGCTTTATTTCCGACCCGGACAATTTTAGGGGTCTACATTGTTCTAATGCAATAGTTGATTAGAGATGCTTGATTGACATTAGGTTTTTATGCTTTCAATAGTTTTTACTTTTGATGTATATTTGTATATACGTACAAGGTTTATATGTAATTGCATAAGGGACTTTATGTTTTCAAAGCAATTTGGCAGGAACTGTTTTATGTTTTTTGCACCCTATACATATATTTGTTGCATGAATGTCCAGGTATTGGTTCATGAGAAAACTAGTATAGTTAAATTCTTTATATTTTTCGTTGTACTAAAAAAATAATATTATGTGCTTTATTAAAAATTATTTTTAAATTTTTTCATATATTTGAATCTTTATTTAAATTTTAAAATAGTGAGAGATTGTTGAAAAATTATTTTATAATTTAACATTTAAAGTAAATGTTTTTATTTAATCAATTTTATGTTTAACTATGTTTTAATTACTTTTAATTAATGTTTCTAAATGAATTAAATTGGTTATGATTTATAAATGTTTTAATTGACTAAGTATTTATTTTTACACGTTGAAATTGTTATTTGGATTATGAAAAATGGTCTCATCCCTTTGATTGAGTTTGATAAGTTTTTGATATTTTTTTGCACAAGGTACCATTCCTTTCCAAATGATGCACATATTATCTCTCTATATATATCTTGTTGGTTGAGAAAATTGATTTGACACACTACACGTATAGATGTAACACACACATAACATATATAGATGTGATATATATATATAGTGTATAAGTTATTCCCTTCTATTTTTACTAGATATCCTTGGATATTATTATTAAAAAAAATTATTTTGGAGCAATATTTTTATTTATTTATTTTTAGATCTTTCGTTGCACATGATTGATCTGATAAGTTGTCATATCTTAGGAGAGAAGTGCATTACAAAGTAATCTACCAGTATGGTGAGGTGTTTTCTCTCTAAGGATAATGACTAGCATTTTTCAACCCAAGCTTCTATAAACTCTTATCTTATTTATTGTAGTATTTGTTATTTTAATTTTTCATTTGTTGATGTTCATCTTGATGTAATTCATTGATAAATAATACATTTTATTTTTCCTATTCCCATTTTTTAACATAATGATCCTCACCTGCAAAACACTTAACAAAAATAGTCAACACAAAACAGAGGAGTGAGATACGGCTCATTCTAACTCTCGGTGTGAGATAAGGTTGGACATCTACACACATAAACTCCTACCACCCGCATTACTAACATATACAAAACATCCATACTCCATGTTAGTGTTTTGATGATAACTAAACTTATTAAATGTTGGAACAAAAGCTTTATGAAACTTTTTTTGTGAAAATCACATTTGGTTTATGATGCATCTAAGACCCAAATTTTTTTTTTCTTTTATCTCAAGCATCAAACATATTCATAATAAAATAAAACCAAAGCATACAAACTTATAAGCATTTTTTCTAGATAAAACATCTCATTTACTTCAAATGAATATTCGTGATAACGAGTTTTCTTGTAATAAGTTTAGTTTCTTATCTATTAGACATTATTTTATCTTAGAAGAATGTTTACATAATACCAATCAAATGCTCTTAGATATACCCACATAATTGCGTGCAATATCTTTTTGGAATATTTGTGTATTTGTTGATATGAATAAGATTTCTAACCTTGAAGCACAAGGTTTGTAAATACCTATCATCTATGGAGGAAAATAGGCTGAAAAGTAGTAAAATCATATGCATGCTTTCTTCTAGTCAAAAGAGAGAACACCTTTTAGGTATAAAACTATCACTCATGTTACTATCTTAGACTCTCCTCAAAAAGTTACATGAGGATTCATCCATTCATTTAATGAATTTGAAATGATAATAAAATTCTTTCTCAATTGATCTCTCCCATATACCTATATAATGAAGACTCAAAGAAGTTACGAAAATAAAATTGACAAATCCAGTTGAACGTAATCCTTCTTTGTAAAATGCTCTACATTAGATGAACATGTATACACTTGTAAAACATTTTTTTTATATCAAGTGTTATAATCATGCTTAAACAATAAGTTCACTTCAATGATTGGTTGTAACAAGGATTATTATAGTGGAAATATAGTAATAAATGGTTGTAACAAGGATTATTATAGTGGAAATATCTTTGTGTTGAAGGACTATACATAGTTCTTATTGTAAAGTCAAGTAATATAAATCCCTATATTCAAATCTTTTCTCACTACTAGAAAAATGGAAATTAGAGACGAAAAAAATCTGTCACAAAATTAAAGAAAATCCGTCACAAAATTATTAGTGACGGAATTTGTGACGGATTTTGAGTCGTCACAAAAAATGGCGTCACAAAATATTTAGTGACGGAAAATTCAGTCCGTCACAATTAGTGACGGAAATATGTCGTCACTAACTAATAAATTTTCCGTCGCAATTTGTGAGGGAATGCATTCGTCACAAACTGGGTTCAAAATCCGTCACAAATTGTGAGGGATTCAAAATCCTAATTTTTTATTTTTACGAATTTTTAAATAAAAAATAATTAAATTATTCCAGATTTATTAATTATATAATATATATATTTCACTTTTTTTTTTCTAATCTACAAGTATTAATTATTAATTTTCAGATAATTGGTAGTGGTAAAATTCAAACCCCTTACCTTCTACTCATTCTAACCTTAACACTCCTTCTCCAGCCATCTGAGCTACCTTATCAGTTCAGTACTTATTTAACAATATATATATAAATATGAAAGAATATCAATTTTTATCACAATAATATCAAACATCATTAAACATCAAGCTAATAAATTTAAAATAGATTCATAATTAAAATCATAATATAATTTATTTTAGAATTTTTATTTTATTAAATTAATTGAAAATTAATTATATTTTATCATTTTTTAATCAAGTAAATGAATGATAATGAATTAACAAAATTTTTAAAATATATTTTAATTGAAAGTATATTTTTAGTAAATATTTGAATATAAAAGTATTTTTATAAATAATTAAATGAAAAATATATTTTAAAATTTATTTCTCTCATAACACTACTTAAGTAAAAATTTTCAAAAAAAACTAAACTTATATTTGTTTGCGTTATTTTTCCAAAAAAAATAAAATAAAAAAAAGATCAAACCTTTTGATAATTAAATCATCCAAAAATTAAGACAAAAAAATAATGTTGATTGGACCAAACTACCGAATACATACGGGCTGAGTTCAGTGTGATATACTCCACCAAAAAGAAAAGGACAATAGACTCCGAAACTATAATGCATAAATATAATTTGAAAATTAAAACAGTTTATTCGAAACGGTTACACGAGGAAAAACGAAAAGAATAAATAGTTGTTTAGATTGTGAAACTTGTAATCAATTACTAAAACCTTATATTCGATTACTAGATGATTTTATAAATTTAACTTTAATTCTAATACTTATAATCCTTTAACTAATTTTTTAATTAATAAAAAATATTATAAATAATGATTTTTTATAATATTTATTAAAATTATACATGTAACACTTAAATCCAAAATAATAATCAAGTGCCATAAATTCTCCAGTATCAACCATATATATATATATATATATATATATATATATATATATATATATATATATATATATATATATATATTATTTTTACATTACTTGCATTCACAGATATTGATCTGCTATATTAGAGTCACATCTTTATTAATTTATTAACGAGTGTTTTTACTTTCATATATTATTTTATAAATTATATATTATAAATTATCATAAATATTTTTTAAACTAATTATAAAAATTAAAAGAAGTTTAAATAAATGCAAATGACAAAATTCTAATTTTTTATTTTTACGAATTTTTAAATAAAAAATAATTAAATTATTCCAGATTTATAATTATAAAATATATATTATTTTCACCTTTTTTTCTTTCTAATATACAAGTATTAATTATAAAGTGCATTATATATAATATATATAATCCATTTTATAATTAATTATATATATATATATATATATATATATATTTTCTAATATATATATATTTTCACCTTTTATTAATTATATAATATATATTAAATGATTCCATTTAGGTGTATTATAAAGTATGATGATAATATTTTTATATATTTATTGATAGATTTAATTGTATTTTTTATTAAATGATCAAGCATAATGAATTTTCTAGCGTCAACCATTATATATATATATATATATATAATTATATATCATTTATAAAATACTTTTATATATTTATTTTTAGTTTTTTAGTTAAAATGGAAATTAATATTGTATTTTTATAATTTCATAAGTACTTTTAAATTAAAAGTTTTTTCCTAATTCATATTTTATTTTTTTATACTTCAAAATGACAACTTATTATTTATACATAATTCTTAAATATAATAATTATGCAGTAAAATTTTCTATTTTGAGAGGGATACGTAATCCCTCACAGATTGTGACGGAATTTGTGACGGAATACAATTTTTAAAAGTATTCCGTCACAGAATCCGTCACAAATTGTGAGGGATTCAAAATCCGTCACAAAATCCTAATTTTTATTTTTATGAATTTTTAAATAAAAAATAATTGAATTATTCCAGATTTATTAATTATATAATATATATTATTTTCACCTTTTTTTCTAATATACAAGTGAAAATTATAAAGTGTATTATATAATATATACAATACACTTTATAATTAATTATATATATATATATATATATATATATATATACCTTTTATTTATTATATAATATATATTAAATTATACCATTTAAGTGTATTATAAAGTATGATGATAATATTTTTATATATTTATTGATAAACTTAATTGTACTTTTTATTAAATGATCAAGTACAATGAATTTTCTAGCATCAACCATTATATATATATATATATATATATATATAGTTATATATAATTATATATAATTTATAAATATACTTTTATATATTTATTTTTAGCTTTTTAGTCAAAATGAAAATTAATATTGTCTTTTTATAATTTCATAAGTATTTTTAAATTAAAATTTTTTTCCTAATTCATATTTTAATTTCTTATACTTCAAAATGACAACTTATTATTTAAATTAATTCATTTCTTATGTTTTAATTTTTAATCTTTTGATGAAAAAAAATATTTTAGTTTCATAATTTTTTAATTATTTTTTTTAGCAAAATATTTTTTATTTATACATAATTATTAAATATAATAATTGTGCAATAAAATTTTCTATTTTGAGAGGGATACGTAATCCCTCACAAATTGTGACGGAATTTGTGACGAAATACAATTTTTAAAAATTTTTCGTCACAGAATCCATCACAAATTGTGAAGGATTCAAAATCCGTCACAAAATCCTACTTTTTTATTTTTACGAATTTTTAAATAAAAAATAATTAAATTATTCCAGATTTATTAATTATATAATATATATTATTTTTATCTTTTTTTTCTAATATACAAGTATTAATTATAAAGTTTATTACATAATATATATAATACACTTTATAATTATATATATATATATATATATATATATTTCCCCTTTTATTAATTATATAATATATATTAAATTATTCCATTTAAGTGTATTATAAAGTATGATGATAATTTTTTATATATTTATTGATAGACTTAAGTGTACTTTTTATTAAATGATACACTATTTATTAAATGATACACTATTTATTAAATTAATTCATTTTTTATGTTTTAATTTTTAATCTTTTGATGAAAAAAATATTTTAGTTTCATAATTTTTTAATTATTTTTTTAGAAAATATTTTTTATTTATACATAATTCTTAAATATAATAATTGTATAATAAAATTTTTTATTTTGAGAGGGATACATAATCCCTCACAGATTGTGACGGAATTTGTGACGAAATATTTAGAGAGGAATAAAATCCGTCACTAAATCCGTCGCAAATTTTTTTTTTTTTATTAGTGACCCCGTTTGTGACGGAATTGTTAGAGACGGAAATTTTTCCGTCACAAACTCTAAAAATAAGTAGTCCGTCACAAAAATAAAATTTTCGTCACAAAAGTCGTCACTATTAGTGACGACATTTTATCCGTCACAAATTTTCGTCACAAATTTTAATTTTTTTAGTAGTGTCTTGTCCATATCATGTTGTTTTAAGAAAACATTTTTTTGGATGTTATATTATAAAGTTTTTTTAGTGAAAAAAGCTTTGAATTTATCACATGAAATTCAACCTTTGTGTGATTTTTCTTTTTTACTTTAGGTTGTATCAAAGCTCAGTATCTTGGGGTTGAGCATATAATAGTTTAGAGAAAGCATTATGGAGAACAAAGGACAGTAAACAATCATACCTTCTCTGCAAATGTCAAAATTATGGCTACTAGAAAAATAAAATGATTGTTTTCTTTTATGCACAACACCTATATATATAGGACATTGTCAAAAACAACAAGTATATACCATATGATTAGGATGTTAATGAAGTTCCAAAGGTTGCTTGGACTATAACACAAAATCTAGGGTATCTCTTAAACTTGAAAGCTATAAATTCTATAATGAGTGTTTTATCTAAAAGTGAATATAAAAAAGTAGACAACATAAGAAATGCTAAACAAATTTGGGATACCTTAGTACTTGCTTATGAGGGAACCTTACATTTATATGATTAAAAACCAAGCATATTAGTAAGCCAATATGAATTATTTGAAATGGAGGAACATGAAAACATCGAATAGATGCTAAAACAACTCCAAATCCTTATAAATAATCCTAGGTCTCTTATTAGAACTTATACTACTTATATTGACAAAAATCTTCATAGCTTGTCAAATTAGTGGGAACCACAAGTGACAGGCTTAAAAGAAACCAAGGATCTTAAAAGTATACCTTTTGAAGAACTCTTTTGAGTGCATGAGTGTCGCCACCGGCCCGAAACGGGCTTTCGGCATTCGCGATGGATGGTTGGACTCGTTTATTTGTTTGAAAAATGTGGGTTGCTAGAATGACTTATTCCCAAACTGAGACCTCGTCAAACGAGCAATTTTATTAAAAGGCTCACTAATCCATATTAATCCTAAGCGGGACCCTCCATGGATTAGTGGTTTTCGTAAAAGGAGGGTTCGTGGAGTCGCCACCAATGTTTTACTCAAAACATTGGAAAAAGGGATAAGGCAATTGATTTAAAAATCAACTTTGGCCGTTACAACCAGAGTTGGGTAAGGGAGTCGGTTACGCGTGGGGAAGGTGTTAGCACCCCACGGCGCCCCTTTCGGGTTCCCTATGACAGATTATTTTCTAAAATAACAGCGTAAAATTACTAAATACCCCTATTTATTCTAAACAATTATGAATTGACTATCTACATGATGACAGTTTAAATATGCACACAGAAAGCAGTAAAAGGAAGGATTGAAGGGAAACCTCTTGAAGCGTGCTTTTTATAAAAAATGAACTGGGAAGCGTTTTGGCGTTCCCACGCTCTACAAGCCCGCTCCTCGCTCTCCTAGAACAAAATTTTAACTAAGGGAATCAAAAAGATTTCCCCTCGACTAGGTTCGATCCTCAAGCAAAATGGCTCGGGGCTCAAGAACTTCGTCGGATCAACTCTCCGAGTGATTTCTAGGGCAGAACACTGCTCAAAAACCCCAGAATACTCAAGGAGAGGGTTCAAACTATGTTGAAAAGTGTGGAATGACGTCCAATTGACGTCATATTTATAGGGAATAGGCGCAGTACGGCCTACAGGGCCAATACGGCCGTATTGAAATTTTTGAACTTCAATACGGTCGTATTGGAGTTCAATACGGTCGTATTGAAAGTCAGAAATTTCAATACGCCCGTATTGGGTTCGCGGCGGTCGTATTGAAGTGTCAATACGGTCGTACTGACTTCAGTACGGCCGTATTGAAGCTTCAATACGGCCGTATTAAGTTCAGTACGGCCGTATTGGGCTTTTTCCCTCCACTTCCTTATTTTTAGCTATTCTAAGACCTCTAGACCTACAGAGAACCCTCCTAGGGCTTTCCAGGAGTCCTTCTGGCTGATTATCCTTCAGTCTTCGAGAGTCTTCAAGCTTTTATTTCCGACCCGGACAATTTTAGGGGTCTACAGCTGCCCCCCCTTTACTTAGTCGGACGGCCTTTTGGTATATCGGCTGACAAGTAAAGGAGTTGACCCAATTGTCCGGGTATTGTGCCGACCTTCTGACTTGTAGCGTCTTCCGGTGGGAAAATGTTGAGTAGCCTCTCCAGGTGGGTGCATACCTCGGCGCTTCTGACATCCTCGGTAGCTGAGTTTACCTTCTCCAAGGCCAACTTCACTCGACGCCCGAGCCGGAAGTTGGACATCAACGCGCCTCTGATGACGCTGATGGTTGAGTACCGCCTCTCCAGGCTTAGCTTCACTCTTTGTTCGAGCCGGAAGCTAAGTACCTTTGTGACGACGGTGAGCGGTGTGAGTTTTGCCTCTCCAGGCCTTGCTTTGCTTGTTGCCCAAGCTGGAAGCTGTGAGTACCGTCTCTCTAGGCTTAACTTCACTCTTTGTTCGAGCCGGAAGCTAAGCACCTTTGTGACGACGGTGAGCAGTATGAGTTTTGCCTCTCCAGGCCTTGCTTTGCTTGTTGCTCAAGCTGGAAGCTGTAAGTACCGTCTCTCCAGGCTTAGCTTCACTCTTTGTTCGAGCCGGAAGCTAAGTACCTTTATGACAACGGTAGGCGGTGAGTACCCTTTTTCAGAGATAGCTTCGCTCATTGTCCGAGCCGGAAGCTGCATACCTCCGTGTTTGTGACGACGGGGGTAGCGTGAATATCTCCTTTCCAGGGATTCGTGATGATTTTGTCTCCACAGTCCACGATGCTGCTTCGACGGTTGTTTTTTGATTTTGTGCCACTAAGGGCTGGATAACGCAGGGATCCGTCTAGGGGATGTGCAGTTACTCATAGGTTCTTGTGTCCCAACTTTCCATTGCGTAGTTGGTGCCCACTGGAGAATTTCTGATTCCTTTGGGGTGTAGACACAAAGATGCTCTTTCTGATGTGAGCGGTGCCTTATGATTGGCTGACGTCCTTTCGACATTGGTGGAGTATCCCGGTTATCCTTGTTCGGGTAACTCTTTTTGATTTTCTGATTTTTCGCTGCCTCTGTGTAGGCTGTTATCCGCTGGGGATTTTGTCGTTGATTTTGATTAGCCTCTTCTGTTAGGCGTATCAGCTTGACGTTCAATGATTGGCTGAGAGCCAGATTCCACTTGGGGAATGATTATTGATTTTTATTTTCTTTCTCCTTCTGCAGGGATGCCTCTTGAGTAGGCGACTGGGGATTTGGGGATCTTATGTATCCCAGAGTATTATTTAGGAAGCCTCTACAGGCTTAGCCTCACTCGACACTTGAGTTGGAGAGCTATCTTCACTGAGGAAGTTTAAGTCCTTTGACTTGGATATTCTGCTTGGGTGATCGTACTTCCATTGAGGATGTCGTCGATCTTGCTTTGATAGCTCTTGTTGGGGATTTTGAGTCCAAGAGCGTGAGTTGAGGTTTCTCTGGGGAGTATTATTTCTGCGAGCCTCTCCAGGCTCAGTTATTTATGAGAGAGTATTATTTCGGTGAGCCTCTCCAGGCTCAGTTATTTTGAGAGAGTATTATTTCGGTGAGCCTCTCCAGGCTCAGTTATTTTGAGAGTATTCTTTCGGCAAGCCTCTCCAGGCTCAATTATTCTGTATGATGCTGCTGATTTTCTGAATCTTTGTATTTTGCTTGCTGCTGTCATACACAAGCAATTTTCTATTTTTCTATTTTATGCAGTTGCCTCATGATAAGGTCTTTGAATGTGCAACTAATGTGTGTGTGATGCACAAATGCAATACAATTTTTATTTTTGTTCATTTATTTAGAAAAGTGGGTGGCTCTCCCTATCCTCTTCTTCTTGGAGGACTTTCTGTCATTGACGCGAGGGAGTATTTTTGTGAGCCTTTATGCAGGAGATTATGGATTTTACAGGAACCCCTCCAATTTTCTTTTATTGGCCGATTATTAAGAGTTTCGTACAATTTTTAGAAAAACCAACTCAAAGGCATAATCATATGGTCAAGAGAGAAAAGAAACAAATGGATATTTTATTGATATTCACAAATGTTCATACAGAAAGATTTACAAAAGGAATTTCTGAAGAATGGCTGGCCAAGGTAGGCTATACATTTTTGGCTTAAACAATTATATCTGTAATTGCTGCTCTTCCCGTTTCCCTAGTTGTTTCGGGTGAGATGCCTGAGCCAGGAGTGTAGATACTGCAAGACGCTTGCTTCTAGAAGATTATCACTTGAACCGCCTTCCGGTTTTCGGTTCAAGTGATCGTTGCTTGCTTTGTTTTTATATCTTATTCTTTTGCCCCTAATTTTTGCCTAGGACATGTCCTAGCGGGGATAATTTTGCCTTTGTTTTGCCTAGTACCCTTGTACTGGCGGGCTTTTTGTCTTGCCCTAACTTTTGCCTAGGATGCCCTTTTTGGGTTTTCATCCTAGCGGGCTGATGCAAGCAACGTCTTCAAGCATAATACTTCTTTACCACGTCAGCGTTGACTGGGTATCGAAGTTCTTCTCCGTCCATATCTGTGAGAATCAATGCTCCTCCGGAGAAAGCTCGTTTCACCACATATGGTCCTTCGTAATTTGGGGCCCACTTTCCGATTTTGTCCTTTTGAGCTGGTAGCAATTTCTTCATCACCAGCTCTCCCTCATGGTAGATTCGAGGATGGACTTTTTTGTCGAAAGCCTTTTTGATCTTCCTTTGATAGGCTTGACCATGGCATATGGCGTTCAGTCGTTTTTCTTCGATAAGGTTCAATTGGTTGTATCGACTTTGAACCCATTCTGCCTCAGAAAGTTTTGCTTCCATGATTACTCTCAGAGACGGTATCTCGACTTCAACCGGCAGAACTGCCTCCATTCCATAAACAAGGGAGAATGGAGTAGCTCCTGTGGATGTACGTACTGAAGTCCTATAACCATGGAGAGCGAAGGGTAGCATCTCATGCCAGTCTTTGAATGAGACAACCATCTTTTGTACTATCTTCTTGATATTCTTATTGGCTGCCTCGACCGCCCCATTCATCTTTGGTCGATATGGGGAAGAGTTATGGTGCTGAATTTTGAACTCTTTGCACAATTCTTCCACCATTTTATTGTTCAAATTGGATCCATTATCAGTGATGATCTTATCGGGAATACCGTATCTGCATATGATGTTCTTCCTTATGAAGGATGTTACCACCTTTCGGGTCACATGAGCATACGATGCCGCTTCTACCCATTTGGTGAAATAGTCAATGGCCACAAGGATGAACCTATGTCCATTGGATGCCTTTGGCTCGATGGGTCCAATAACATCCATGCCCCACATTGCAAATGGCCATGGTGAAGCCAGAACATTGAGTGGCGTTGGTGGGACATGAATATTGTCGGCATATGCTTGACACTTGTGGCATTTCCGGACGTATTGGTAACAATCCTTTTCAATGGCCGACCAATAATATCCTGCTCTGAGGATTTTCTTAGCCATTGCAGGCCCGGGAATATGGGTACCAAAAACCCCCTCATGTATTTCTTTGATTATATTTTGAGCTTCGACTTGGTCTATACATCTCAACAAGACCGAGTCATAATTCTTTTTGTAGAGGGTTTCTCCAATCAACAGAAATCCCATGGCCCTTCTTCGGATATGCTTTTTATCATTATCGCTGGCCATATCAGGATATTCCCCTTTTGACAAATATTGTTTGATGTCATGGAACCATGGATGATCGTCAACAACTTCATCTATCAGTAGGCAAAACGCTTGCTTATCGTGCCGCCGGATATTGATGATGGGCATTTCATGCTCCTTATCCAAGGCGAACATCGATGATAGTGTAGCAAGGGCGTCAGCGAACTGATTCTCCTCCCTTGGAATGTATTCAAAGATGACACTTTGGAAGAATTGTGTCAAATCTTTGATATGCTCAACATATGGTATCAGTTTAGGATTTCGGACTTCCCAGTCTCCTCGTAGCTGATGGATGACTAAAGCCGAATCTCCAAATACTTTGAGTTTGAGGATACCATTATTGATAGCCGCTTGGATTCCTAACGCGCAAGCCTCGTATTCGGCCATATTATTTGTACAGTCGAAATTGAGTCTTGCTGTTAGAGGGATATGCTTTCCTTGTGGGGAGATTAACACTGTCCCAATCCCCTGTCCAAGCATGTTGGAGGCTCCATCAAAATACATGGTCCACGCATCGTCCTTAGGATCTTCATGTTGTATACTCATTATATGTTCATCGGGGAAATCATCCTGAAGGGATTGATAATCATTGGTCGGCCCATGTGCTAGGTAATCAGCTAGGGTACTGCCTTTGATGGCCTTTTGTGTGACATGTATGATGTCGAATTCTGATAATTGTACTTGCCATCGGGCGATCTTCCCAGTGATTATTGGCTTGTCGAACACGTACTTAATTGGGTCCATTTTGGAGACCAACCAAGTAGTATGCCTTATCATGTACTGCCTGAGCCTTTGTGTTGCCCACGCTAACGCACAGCAAGTCTTTTCTAATGGCGTGTAGCGGGTTTCATAATCAAGGAACTTTTTGCTCAGGTAGTAGATGGCTTGTTCTTTCTTTCCAGTTTCGTCCTGTTGCCCTAGCACGGCTCCCATGGACTCATCAAGCACTGTTAGATAGAGGATTAATGGCCTTCCCTCGACAGGTGGCACCAGTACTGGTGGATTGGCCAAGCACTGTTTGACCTTGTCAAAAGCTCGTTGACAATTCTCATCCCAAGTTTCGGAATGATTCTTGCGCAACAGCTTGAATATTGGTTTGCACGTGTCAGTCAACTGTGCGATGAACCTTGCGACGTAGTTCACCCTGCCGAGGAATCCTCTAATTTCTTTCTCAGTTTTAGGAGGAGGCATTTCCATTATTGCCTTTATTTTATCGGGGTCCACCTCTATGCCTTTTTCGCTGACGATGAACCCAAGAAGCTTACCCGACCGAACTCCGAAAGTACACTTAGCTGGGTTTAGCTTAAGCTGATACTTACGAAGCCGATTGAATAATTTTCTCAAATATTGGATGTGGTCCATTTCGTCTTTCGACTTTGCGATCATGTCATCCACGTATACTTCAATTTCTTTGTGGATCATATCGTGGAATAGAGTCACCATCGCTCGTTGGTAGGTGGCACCCGCATTTTTAAGTCCAAAGGGCATCACCCTGTAGCAGAAAGTTCCCCAGGGTGTAATGAAAGAAGTTTTCTCGCGGTCTTCTATATTCATCTTGATTTGATTATACCCCGAGTATCCATCCATGAAGGAATAGAGTGTGTTTGTGGCGGTGTGATCCACGAGTGTATCAATATGTGGCAAGGGAAAATCGTCCTTTGGACTGGCACGATTCAAATCCCTATAATCAACACACACTCTAACTTTCCCATTCTTTTTGACGACTGGCACAATGTTAGCCAGCCATTCCGGATACTGGGATACAACCAAAAATCCCGCGTCCAATTGTTTTTCCACCTCCTCCTTAATTTTTAAGGACCATTCGGGCTTGATTCGTCGAAGCTTTTGCTTAATAGGTCGAAACCCCTCTTTTAAGGGCAACTTGTGTTCGACAATGTTGGAGTCCAACCCGGGCATATCATGGTACGACCATGCAAATACGTCCTTGTATTCCCTCAATAATTGAATTAATTGCGTTTTTATTCCATCACTGATACGGGTCCCAATGTTGACCTCTTTCAATTCTTGACCTTGCCCCAAATTCACGGTCTCCAATTCTTCTTGATTCGGTTGGAGTAGACGAGCTTCTTGATCTAGCAGTCTTTGCAGATCCGGAGAGATGGTCTCCTCATCACTGTCCAACTCAACCCATTCACCCTCGGCTTTCGGATCCCGATCAGAGCGAGCAATCACAGACATGATTATTTATTGGTTCTGTTTAGGTTTAGAGTTTATTAATATAAATGAGAGAGAGAGAATAGAACAAAAATGCGAGAATAATGTGTGAAAAATGCCTTTTTATTGATATATGAGTGTAAAACTGTACAAAACCCTTTATTTACATGAAAAGGTCCTCATGATCTCGGGTACTGATCATGAGTCCCTAAAAGAAAAAAAAATGTGGAGGGGCCCTATCATGGCTTGCCCTTCTCTCTACTCCTGCTGCGGTAGAGGATTCTTGCTCACGTCGGGCGCCGTCGAATCGAAAGTGACCCACCCAGCGTCGATAAGGTCTTGGACCTTATACTTGAGAGCTCGGCAGTTCTCCGTTGAATGCCCCTGTGCCCCCGAGTGGTATAGACATTTGTCTTGTGGATTGTACCAATCGGGGTAGGGTGGATTCACCTTCTTTGGTGGAATGTAAGCTATAAGGCGTGCCTCCACTAGCTTCGGCAGGAGATCGCTATAAGTGGTCGGAAGTTTGTCAAACTTCTTCACAGAGTTGTATTGCGATTTTCCTGACTTCGAAGCGGAAGAAGACGGAGCAATGGTTACAGCGTTGATTCCTCCTTCTTTCTTCTTCCCGAAGGCCTTCTTAGCTTCATATGATTGGGAAGGCTTAGCCAGCTTCCCACTTTTAAGTCCTTGTTCCACCCTTTCTCCAATGGTGATGATGTCCGAGAAGAGTGTCGTTGTGTTCCCTATCATTTTATCGTAATAGGGACCAGTCAACGAGTTGATGAATAAGGACACCGTCTCCTTATCTGACAGCGGGGGCTCTATCTGTGCCGCCAACTCCCTCCAACGTTGGGCGTACGCCTTGAAGGATTCATCGTTCTTTTTACTCAAGGCTTGAAGATCAGACCTATCGGGTGTTAGGTCAATGTTGTATTTGTAGCGCTTGAGGAAGGCGTCGGCCAACTGCCTCCATGTGTGTACTAGATTTCCATCTAGCTGCATATACCAGTTGAGTGCAGTTTCAGCTAAGCTCTCTTGAAAGCAGTGGATCAAGAGCTTTTCATTTGTGGCATATGCAGCCATCTTGCGACAGTACATGGTGAGATGACTTTTAGGGCAAGTCGATCCCACGTACTTTGGGAACTCTGGCACTTTAAATTTAGGAGGGAATTGAATATCCCTCACTAAACACATGTCGGCGGCATCCTTAATGTCAAAGTCGTGCCCCTCCATAGCCCTTAGCCGATCCTCGAGGGCATGGAATTGTTCCTTTGATACCTCGGGCTCTTTTATTATAATTCCTGCCCCAAGGGGTACGGCGTTTGGAGGATCTTTTTCATGCTCCTCCTCCTCTTCCTCATGATGGGACCCATGCTCACTGTGATGAGATCCATGGACGTTGTGGTGACGCATGAGTTCCATCATTTGCGCCATTTGCTCTTTAAGTTGTGAAAGCTCGGTTGTGAGCTTTTTGTTTTGCTCTTCCAATGCTTCCATTTTCTTGATTTTCTGTGCGCGCGTAAGGACAGAGAGATGACCAGCCACTTTCTAAAATGAATGTTTAGTTAGTTTATTTTACGGAATGAATACACTCTTTAACATGAGCTTGATAAACCTCCATCTTTAAGGCGCTGCCTTTTTAAGACGGAAGTTTACCACCCTTCTTTGTCTATGATTTCTCCCCAACGGAGAATCTCTATAGTCATGGGTCTCTTTCACTCATGTCAAGAGGTATTGGTGATCCTAAAATGTATGTTTTTATGAGGATGCATGATGTCTTATTGGTAATGATGTACATGCTCCTTACTTTTATTATATTTTCACACATGGTCTTTCCTCTCATGTCATGGTTTTTTATGCATGGGGATTATTTTTAGACCTTATCACGAGGTTATTTATTAATGCACAAACAATTGCACATAAGCATTTACACAAACAATTCACTCATCCACGAACAGTCACGAGCGAATCACGAGGTAGGGGTCTCCTGCAGAAATGTGCATATTCAAGGAGGATCTAACTGTTCTCACTTGGTCAAAGGCCCCCAAGGTGCCCCCATTATAGGGACCCAATTCCTCTCGTCGTAGGTCGATGGAAAGTTCCAACGCACCGTCGGACTCAAGTTCATGGTTATCACCTTGAGTGATGTTTTCCGACAACGGTCTACGGGCACCTATAGACCCATTCGACAACCGTCCGTACTAACATCCACTCCCTATGGTTAATCACTCATGCCCCCGGGTATAGAGGGAACTGTTGTGTGCAAAGGTTTGTGTGCAGTTTTTATTTCAAACAATTGCGGAATTTAAACATACAACAGTTATTTAAAGCCATATAATAAAACATATTATAATACAAGCAAAGGGGTAATGAAGTAATTTTAACTATTATTTGTTAAAAATAATCTGTCACTCAATGGGACTGACTCTCGAGGCCTCCCCAGCAGAGTCGCCATCTGTCGCCACCGGCCCGAAACGGGCTTTCGGCATTCGCGATGGATGGTTGGACTCGTTTATTTGTTTGAAAAATGTGGGTTGCTAGAATGACTTATTCCCAAACTGAGACCTCGTCAAACGAGCAATTTTATTAAAAGGCTCACTAATCCATATTAATCCTAAGCGGGACCCTCCATGGATTAGTGGTTTTCGTAAAAGGAGGGTTCGTGGAGTCGCCACCAATGTTTTACTCAAAACATTGGAAAAAGGGATAAGGCAATTGATTTAAAAATCAACTTTGGCCGTTACAACCAGAGTTGGGTAAGGGAGTCGGTTACGCGTGGGGAAGGTGTTAGCACCCCACGGCGCCCCTTTCGGGTTCCCTATGACAGATTATTTTCTAAAATAACAGCGTAAAATTACTAAATACCCCTATTTATTCTAAACAATTATGAATTGACTATCTACATGATGACAGTTTAAATATGCACACAGAAAGCAGTAAAAGGAAGGATTGAAGGGAAACCTCTTGAAGCGTGCTTTTTATAAAAAATGAACTGGGAAGCGTTTTGGCGTTCCCACGCTCTACAAGCCCGCTCCTCGCTCTCCTAGAACAAAATTTTAACTAAGGGAATCAAAAAGATTTCCCCTCGACTAGGTTCGATCCTCAAGCAAAATGGCTCGGGGCTCAAGAACTTCGTCGGATCAACTCTCCGAGTGATTTCTAGGGCAGAACACTGCTCAAAAACCCCAGAATACTCAAGGAGAGGGTTCAAACTATGTTGAAAAGTGTGGAATGACGTCCAATTGACGTCATATTTATAGGGAATAGGCGCAGTACGGCCTACAGGGCCAATACGGCCGTATTGAAATTTTTGAACTTCAATACGGTCGTATTGGAGTTCAATACGGTCGTATTGAAAGTCAGAAATTTCAATACGCCCGTATTGGGTTCGCGGCGGTCGTATTGAAGTGTCAATACGGTCGTACTGACTTCAGTACGGCCGTATTGAAGCTTCAATACGGCCGTATTAAGTTCAGTACGGCCGTATTGGGCTTTTTCCCTCCACTTCCTTATTTTTAGCTATTCTAAGACCTCTAGACCTACAGAGAACCCTCCTAGGGCTTTCCAGGAGTCCTTCTGGCTGATTATCCTTCAGTCTTCGAGAGTCTTCAAGCTTTTATTTCCGACCCGGACAATTTTAGGGGTCTACAATGAGTAGGAAATGATGGAAGACAACAGACCTAAGAAGGTGAAGTCTATAGCTTTCAAAGCATAGAAGACTAGAAAGGAATCTTCCTTTAAAGCCCTCAAAGTTGAATAATCTTCTAATAACAATAAGAAGAGGATGACTTAGATAAGGATGATATATCTTTTGCATATAAAAAAAAATTCATTCCACGTGGTCAACAAAATGTTCTAGAAAGAACCCAAACATAAAAGTCTTGTAGTCTTATATGAATGTCAGAAATCAAGAAACTTCAAATCTGAATGTCCTACACTACAAAAAAGGATAAGGAGTAAATTTTTCTTCAACAAAAAGAAGAAAGAACTGATGACTACTTGGGAAGATCTTGATCTATCTTTCTTAAATGAAGATGTAGCATAAGTCAACATTTGTCTCATGGCAAAAGTTGTGAGTTAAAGAAAGAAAATGATGTATGCTTCAAAAATATTTTTGAATTACAAGAAGCTTGCCACGAGTTACTTTCGAATTCCCATGTTCTCTTAAAAGGTTATAAGGATTTGAAAAAGAAATTTACAAAACTCAAAAAAGATTAGAAACTTTTACAACAAGAAAAAGAAAACATTCTAATAGAGAACAAAAGGCTAAAAGTGATTGAGTCAAAAGAGAACCCTAAAGATTGACCTTTTAATGAGGTGACAAAAATTCATAAAGAAGTTCAAACCTTGATAGAAACTCTCAATATTGGATCTAAGAACCTGAACAAAAATCTCATATATAAAACAAATCTGCATAACAAGTTAGACTTGACTACCTGAAAAAGAAGGTTGATAAAATTTCCTCCTAGTTGTTCATGCCTTACTAGATCATTTAAGGTTAAATATGATCAATAAAAAAAAACCTTAAAACCTTCATAATTACTAAAAAAAAATCCCCTTAGTCAAAATTCACTTCAAATTTTGAATTCATATTCTTCAAGATAGCTCTAAGAATCCTTTCCCTCTTCTTATTCATCTTCAACCATCCATGCTAAGGCATGGTGAACAAGTTCACTTGTCCTTGGCCATGCCTAGCCGTGTCACCTCATCTGATTACTCATAAGAAACCTCTTACATCCTTTGCTCGAGTTGTGTCTTCTTCCACAGTTGAACCATTTATGTTATCCCTCCTAAAGCCTTGTTGGAAGAGAGATGCATTAACAATTAAAATTCTTGATGAAGCATATCAAGAAGGATTAGCTAGATGTTTGAATCACCTCCATGGAAAAGTTCTCCTCACCAAGGGTTAAAAATTGTTCAAGATTGATGAATAGTATGCCAAACTATCATTGCTATGGTGCAAGATTGCTGGTTAGAAAATAATTTTTCTTGGTAGAGGCCTTTTTGAATTTGAATTTCAAAAGAATGCAAATCTTAAGATAGTTCTTGTAGTTGGTCTTTGGATTTTGGAGTCAAAAATTCTGAGGCTTTCATTGTGAAAACCATACTTCAATCCAAGATTGTATAAGAATTCCCATGTGCAGGTACGGTTGTGAATCTTTGACCTACATAGGAATACTGGAGTCTAAGAATCATCTTCTATTTGTCCTCATGTCATTAAATTGGCCATGTTGCATCTCAATGTAGGCAATATTAGTTGTTGGTCTCAGATAGAACATGAATCTAGAAAGAAGGTTGGATAGATTCTTCGTTTAGAAGGCTTTTAATGATCTTTCTTTCTCTCTTACTAATATCTATCTTTCTTATACAACTTTTCACTAATCACATTCAGATTACAAACCAAACAAGATATAATGTATATCATATTTATTATACATCGGAATAGAAGTTGTAATCCAAATTAATTTTATTAATTATCTTCCTTCACTTTATTACTAGATTACATATATCATATCAGATTTTACAAATCAGCAATCTATAATATTCAAGAAAACGTTTCTTTTACTATCTTGAAATTTTTCTTATCAATTTAATATGAATTATAACAAGATACAAAGGTAAAGAGAGAAATTGCGAAGTGATCTATATTGGTTTAGCCATACAAAGGCTTGCGTCCACTGTCAGACTTAGCTCCCCGCTAAATTTAGTCTTTCTAATATAATATTCTTTACAAACACCATGTATAAGCAATATTATAATCAGAAAACACAATCACCTAATATTGATCCCACAAGATTATACGATCACCATAATTTTTGCACCTCAAGAATCCACTTGAGAAAACCTATCTCAAGATTTTTCTTTCACTCTTTCTTGAGATACCCTTATCTCAAATAGTCACATACCATAGCATACCCAACTATACAAAACAAAAATTTAAATATCAGAATTGATACACTTGATGTGTAGATTGATCTTCCACAAAGAATTGTTCAACAATCTCGAATTTCTTGAACTTCTTTCAACAAAAATCTTTCTTAAATTTTCTTTGCTCTTTGATTATTCTAAAAATATTTGTTCTTCACTCAAAAATGATTTTCAGATTCTTAAAAATGTTTTTCTTTTTCACTCTTTGATCTTTCTAATCAAATATGTCATACTCCTTTTTAGTTTTTGAAAAAGAGTTATATTTATAGAGCAAATAAGATTTCAACATTAAAAACACGTAATAGTAGTAATCTATTATCAATATCAAGTAATCTATTATTAGTTTTTAATGAAACTGAAATTTGTTGAAACAAGAATTAAGGTAATTGATTACTGATCATGGTAATCGATTATCTCATGTTCCAGGAACCATAAAACTCATTTTTCAGTAAAGGTAATTGATTACTGAAGTTGGTAATCAATTATCTTGATGATTTTCTAACTTGTTTCACTTGTTTTTACTCAAAAGTCACCATGATAATCAACTACATCAATAGGTAATCGATTATCACAGAAAGGATTTTGAATTCCACCTTAAAACTAAGTTTCAGTAATCTATTACCTCAAATGATAATCTATTACTTGACTTAATCATGAATTCTTTTGAATAAACCAAGTTCCATTTTATGTCAAAACACATTGTAATCTTTTACATTATGTTTTCATATGAAATGAGAAACATTAAGTTGAAATATGAGTTTTATGCCTTCTAAAACAAGATGTAATTTAGAAAATAATTTATCATAATAAGCAAACACATCCAAGTCTAAGTCTAATAACAAGCAATACAATATCCTTTTCAACATAGACCATGAAATACAAAAATTAATGAAGCAAACTAAATAAATCTATACAAATCTAATGCTAACATCATCAAAATAAAACTTCTTTAGTCTATATAAAAATCTTCATGAGGGGTTTTAGTAATTGACTCAGTAATTAACTCAACAATTACCATAACTTCAACAATCTCAACAATAAACTCAACATTAGTTTGATGGGTCTGGTACTATGAAGACAAAATTGGTTTCAAAATCTTGTGCTAAATGAAATATTGATGATCTTGGAGATACCCCGAAAACAACCCATGGTTGGGGATGCTGGTATAAAATCAAGAATTTACTCATAGTTTGATGTTGTTTCGAGGTTTGAAGATGTTTCAAATATTGATTATGGCCCTATAGCTGGTGTTAATCATAGAGGTTTCTACTTTTGGTGGTCCTATTGTTGCAATAATGTAAAAAATCCATGTTGTGATAGACTCAAGAGAACAATCTCATGTTACTCATATCTTAACAATTGGTGTTAGATCAAGGGAGGTTTTTGCTCTTGGTGCTTTCGATGTTGCAACCATGCCTCATATTCATGTTGTATCAGATTCAACTTTGGATTTTGGTTCAAAAATAGAATATGGTGCATCTAATCCAATTGAAAAGGTAGCAGCCAATGTTTTAGTAGTTAAGTCTGATCCTACAAAGAAAGATGGAGATTAGCAGGTTAATTAGGGACTTTCTGGTGTTATCCCAAAAATTGATTTTTGTTTTGTAGCAAAACATAAAAATTGGTCTCTCTTTGCCAATTTTGACTTGGAATCGGATGAAGTAACTGGTTTGGCCCTTATTTTGGATGAACATGAGCATATACAATACTTTGCTCATGCAATGGATTCTCAAATACAACCTATTCCTTTTGCAGTTCTGATTTCATATGACCAGGTGAAGGATAATCAATCTGTTTGGGTAGTGGATCAGACTAATTGTACAACTTTTGGATTTTTGGATGGCATGCCTCTTCTTGAGGATATTTTTGATGCTCATGTGCAGTAGAACTTGGCTCTAAATTTAAATCAAGAGCATGCTACAACAACTCAATCTGCCCAACACAACTTTGATTCTGTTAGGAATAACCTTCCAATTATTGTTACTGTCCCAGTTACATTTGTTGAGCATTTTAGTTCATCTCAACAACATATTAATCCAACTAATTTGTCAAAATTTTACCTTCAGTCCAGCAAAACTTAAATCTCCATGCAACCATTGGTTTTGATTAGACTACTCTTAAGGAGGAACAACATTTCAACAAGCAACTTCTAAAAGTCAAAAAGAAAAGCATTGAGCTATTGGTTTGATGTTTAGGACCTAATTAAAAGCTGCAAAGTCTACTAAATTCTCATGATGCTTCTATAATGGAGCACTTGGCTGTGGTGTTTTATCTATTGCATAATTAGTCTTTGCCTTACATGGTCATTTGATTCCAACTTTGAATGTTGGTGTTGGTCCAAGCTTGATAATCTTAAATTTGGTTCAGTTGCTAGTTCAGAGCTAGTTGTTGTTCCTGGTTCAACTCCACATGTTTTTGCAACAATGACCTTTTCATGTTGTAGTTCTTGGCTTGGGTGGAGAATCTGACAACATGATCCCTTGCTGATATGGCTTCTCTCACTAGTTCTGATCCATGTTTCTAGTTTTGTTGCTAGGCATTATTGTCATTTAATTCCAGCAATGCATGTTGGTATTGATCCTTGCTCTCAATTTTGTTTTGGTAGTGATTACCAATTATGGTGCTACAACAAAACATGTCATTAATAAACATGAATATAGTTCAGTTGTTGCTTTAAAGCCAATTATTCTTGGTTCAGTTGCTCATGTTTTGTAACATAGGTTTTTATTTTTTATTTTTTGTATCTGATTCAATTGGAGATATTAATTGCATTCTTAGTTGATATGGTTCCTCTCAATGGCTCTAATCTTTCTTCAGGTGTTGTTTATGATTTTACAACTAGGCACAATTTTATTTTTTTTCTTCTTTCTTTTACTTTTACTTTTCACTTGTACTATTCTTTGATGGGTTAGGTTTGGTTCCCCAATATTAAAAAAAAAAAAAGAAAAAAGAATCCATGTCCTTTTGAATAATAAAAATATGTAAGAAGTAACAACGTTAATAACAAAAATAAAATAAAATAAGACTGATCAAAATTTTATTTATTAGAAAACTTCATAGTTTAAAAACATATTTAATCAATGAAAGCAAGAGAGATTCTAACATGAAGCACCATGTTAGGTGGTACATGGATGAAATACTAAATTAAAGTGTGAAGTTAAATGATAGACATGAGAAAGATTAGTTTTATTCGTTTAATTTATAATATAAAAAATTGAATGATGGTGATGTTGATTAACCTCATCTCCAACATCATGAGACAACCTTTCCCACCTCATCAGCATCTCCTTCGTCACTAGAAGCACCACTTCCTGTCCCAATCACGAAAGATTAATCTTTGTGGAAGCTTACTAATGTAATCTAGCACCATGGAAGACAAGCCCTAACATAATAGAATAATAAATCCCTGATTTTTGTAACTTAATATATATATATATATATATATAAAAAATCTCCGTTAATCTAAGTTTTCAGACAAAAGGATATATTTCAGTAATTACATTAATTATATTTGATATGAAGTAATTCTTTAAAATGTGAAATAATATATTAATAGTAGAATAAAAAGTTATAAATTTACTATTGCTTCACCTCTAACAGTAATTTCCAAAAATAGTAAAGATAAGTGTGTGAGTGGTAGCATATGCGGGAGTTGACTTCACTTCACTGCACTGCTTAAGTTCAAAGACTTGAAGGGTGGATGGAGTCATCGAGTAATCTTGATCCATGGGCCATGGCCATTGGCTGAACTATTATCCCTTGAGAACCAACCACAGCCGTTCAATTCCCGAATTCAGTAGCAGAAACAGAAACCAAGCACCGTCCCTTCCATTCCATCCATGCACGCCTTGTCTCCCACCCCAACCCCACACTTTGCAAACCAATTCTCCCTCGCCCACTTCTCCTCCCTCTGCAAAGATGGCCGAACCCACGAAGCCATCAAGTCCCTCACCCAAATGCACTCCCTCAACCTCCACGCAGGACCCGCCGTCTACGGCACCCTCCTCCAGGGCTGCGTCTACGACCGCGCCCTCCCCCTCGGCCTCCAACTCCACGCACACCTCATCAAGCGAGGCCCCTCCTTCTCCCAAAACGACTTCGTCCAATCCAAGCTCCTCATCCTCTACGCCAAATGCGGCGCATCCGACGTCGCCCTCCGCCTCTTCCGCGACTCCCGGGCCCCCAACGTCTTCTCCTGGGCCGCCATCATCGCCCTTCAGGCCCGAACGGGCCGCTGCCTCGAAGCGCTCTCCAGTTACATCAAAATGCAGCACGACGGGCTCCTGCCCGACAACTTCGTCGTCCCCAACGCCTTGAAGGCCTGCGGGCTTCTCCGCTGGGTTAAGTTCGGGCAGGGGGTTCACGCGTTCGCCGTGAAGACCACGGGCCTCAACGAGTGCGTCTACGTCGGCACTGGGCTTGTCGACATGTACGGGAAGTGCGGGGCTCTGGAGGACGCGGCGAGGGTGTTCGGTTCCATGGTTGAGAGAAACGACGTCGCGTGGAACTCCATGGTCGTGACGTACGCGCAAAACGGGGTCCACGAGGAGGCGATTAGGGTTTTTCGGGAGATGAGGGTGCAGGGAGTGGAAGTCACTTCGGTTGCTTTGTCGGCGTTTCTGAAAGCGTGTGCGAGTTTGGAGGCTGTGGGAGAGGGAAGACAAGGGCATGCCCTTGCGGTTGTGGCGGGGTTGGATTTGGACAACGTGTTGGGAAGTTCGGTTTTGAATTTCTATTTCAAGGTTGGTTTGGTGGATGAGGCTGAGGTGGTGTTTGGGGGCATGGTGGTGAAGGATGTGGTGACGTGGAATTTGGTTGTGTCCGGTTACGTGCAGTTCGGGATGGTTGGGAAGGCGATTGAGATGTGTCGTATGATGAGGGAGCGGAAATTGGGGTTTGATTGTGTGACGTTGTCTTCTTTGTTGGCTGTGGCTGCTGATACGAGAGATTTAGGATTGGGCATGGAGGCGCATGCTTATTGCGTTAAGAATGAGTTTGAGTGTGATGTGGTTGTTTTGAGTGGGATTGTTGATATGTACGCGAAATGTGGGAGGATGGATTGTGCTAGAACGGTTTTCGGCGGTGCCGGGAAGAAGGATGTTGTGCTGTGGAACACAATGCTGGCTGCTTGTGCTGAGCAGGGTCTTAGTGGGGAGGCCTTGAGGTTGTTCTTTCAGATGCAGCTCGAGAGCGTGCCTCCGAATGTGGTTTCGTGGAATTCGGTGATTTTCGGTTTGTTCAAGAGTGGTCAGGTTGATGAGGGGAGAAGGATGTTTGCAGAGATGTGCTCCTCTGGTGTTATGCCGAATTTGGTTACATGGACGACGGTGATGTCTGGTTTGGCTCAGAATGGACTTGGATATGATGCTGTGGTGGTTTTCAGGGAGATGCAGGGTGTGGGAATGAGGCCTAATGGAATGAGTATAGCTTCTGCACTCTCGGCTTGCACGAGTATGGCATTGTTGAAATATGGAAGGGCGATTCATGGGTATGTGTTGAGGCATGATATGTTTCGGTCTGTTCATGTCATTACCTCTGTAATGGATATGTATGCTAAATGTGGGGATTTGGATGATGCAAAGTGTGTTTTCGATATGTGTTCGACAAAGGAGTTGCCTGTGTACAATGCAATGGTGTCTGCATATGCATCACATGGTCAGGCTATAGAGGCTATTGCACTTTTTGAACAATTGGAGAAAGAAGGGATAGTGCCAGATCATGTAACCCTTACTGGTGTTTTGTCAGCATGCAGCCATGGGGGATTGGTGAAGGAGGGCATAGAGGTTTTCAAGTATATGGTGTATGAACTTGGAATGCAACCGAGTGAGGAACATTATGGTTGTTTAGTCAAACTTCTTGCCAACGATGGCCATTTGGATGAAGCTCTTAGAACTATTTTGACAATGCCTAACCCTCCTGATGCACATGTATTAGGATCTCTGCTTGCGGCCTGTGGACAAAATCATGATGTTGAGCTTGCAGATTATATAGCACAATGGTTGCAGAAATTGGACCCAGATAATTCAGGGAACTATGTGGCTCTTTCAAATGTATATGCAACAGTAGGAAAATGGGATAAGGTGTCAAATATAAGGGGTTTGATGAAAGAAAAGGGTCTAAGAAAGATTCCTGGGTGTAGCTGGATTGAAGTTGGGCAAGAACTACATGTGTTTATAGCTAGCGATAGATCACACCCCAAAACAGACGAGATTTATGTGACATTGGATTTGTTGGGATTTGAAATGCATTAATCAAAACATTCCCCTTATATACAATAATAATCCAACATCCTCTCCTCTTGTAAAATGAGTGTCTTGACTTTTGTGATGTAATTTTAGAAGTGACTAACATTCTAGCAAATTCATCTTCAGGAAAGAAAGGTATTACTTTATCTTCAGATGGTACGAAAGAGAAAGTAAAGGAACTACGAAGGGATGTATTTCCTAACTCGCGAAGTGATTTGAAATTGACTGGACACCCCTTTGGCCCTTTCAGATTTGGCATGGATCTATTTCAGTTGAGGGAATCCTCCATCTAAAGTTATCTCAGGCATAGCTTACTACAGTTTCATGTGATGCAGTTTCGGGTCAATATAGCCATCAAGTATCATATTTATTTATTCCGAAAAGCATTGGTTTTCAGTAGTGACACAAAACATAGTTGTAAGAACATAAGCTTGCTTGTAGGGAAAATACTCACATTACTAACCCATATCTGTCATATTTCAAAAGTCATATTCAGGTGGAATAATTGGTCTCAGTGAAAAGAGTAGATTAAATGAAAGGTGGGGCCAGAGGCTCAAGGAAACTGAGAATGACTAAATGCAAAACTAGGTGGTTTGTTTCATGTAGCCGAACATCATTACACTCAGAATGTTTGAACCTCTCCTCGCCTTCGAAATTCCCCAAAATTGGAGGGAGGCTAGGGTGTAATAGAAACCGAATACATATATGAAGAGGGTTTTGCATCCTTCCATTTCTCTCTCACCCTCTAACTAAATACTTTGTTAGACTAAAGAAAGTAAAATTGTTCTCACGTTGCATACATTTTCCTTTCCTAATCACCAAAATTGTCCCGTTTTAGTTTTCGTATATTTAAAGAAGTTTACACTAAAAAGTTATGTTTGATTCATAATGGACATAATAACAGATTCACATAGGTATCGTAATAAGAGGCTGGATAGACTTGGCTTAAGGTAATCTTGTGATGTTAAACCAGATTTGATTTTAATTTTACTTCCATTGTTCTCATGTATTACAAATTGATGATTCACAATATGTAGAAAGGTTACATTATATTGTGTCAACAATCAACTTTACTCAAGTTATTACCCAATTATGAAAGAGTAACTTCTTTTCGAAAATTATGAGGAGGTTAAACATCAAGAGATTTTCACAAGTTGACATGAACAAACATACAAATGAATTTGACATTACATCTTTACTTAATATTATAAAACAAGAAGTATATAAATCTTTTTCACTTATATATTACTTAATATATCTAACTCTATTCATATTAAACTTTCATTCGCACTTATATATTGTACACTAACAATTGTCACAATATATATCACTTTATTCTATATTGAGCTGTATATAAAAGATTGCCTTGTGTGTTACTTTGCAATCTTTTCATTCAATCAATTTTCTGATAGCCTTAGGGAGAGAGCAATTCTCTTGAGATGTTGAGACTAAAATGTGTTATTTAGTATTTACTTATAGATTATATAGATTATGAATAGCAATGATTATACTGTAGTTGTTCTTGCAATAGTCTTTGGCAGAGATCCTCGAAGCTCACAGGCACACGTAACACATCATCAACTTACGTCTTTTATTTTCTTTGGGCAATTGACAATGTCTACCATTATATAATGGGTAGTCATAAAACGAAAACCTGTTTTGTATTAAATTGAAAGCTATTTAATATTCGTTTTAATAATAGCACATGTAATGTGATTTAGGTGGGCCTAAACTAAATAGGTTAACTCTTGGACCTGTCTCAAAAGAAGCCCACAAGTTGGAAAGTGTATTCAAGGAGGAAATAAGGAAGAGCACGACTAGAAAATAGAAATAATTGCAAGTAGGAGTAGCGGGGAGGGAATACTCATGATTAGGTTAGTTAGCCTTATTGGTTTTTTGTTTTAAATAGTAGAAAACATTACAAAAATATAACAATGTTGGAGTTTATTTTAATTATTAAACCGACTCTAGTGATTCAGTCACATTAACTTATTAGTATACTAACATATCAAAAATACTTTATGTTTCCGTATATTATATTTTAAAAAATAAAGTTAATAAGAGAGTGTAATGAGAATTAAATAAATAAATTTCTAAGAGTATTTCAATAATCGATTAAAAAAAAAAACTTTAATGAAGTGAATTGTGTTTGAATATTTTTATTCAAAGTTTGTTTTAAAACTTGGTACAAAATTTCCAAGTTAACGAAAAAGCTATATTTTATCACTTTTGAACAAACTATAGACAAAATTAATTTTAAATAATAATAAATAAACATTTATATTTTTTTTTATAAAATAAAGTTAGACGGCAGTCCAAATAAATTCTCATCATTTTAATCATGAAACTAAACTTACTTAGACAGAGAGTGCATACTTGAGATTCGGAGAGGTGAGTCCATACTATAACAACTACTTGAGATTGTTCTCCAAAGATTTAAAATGGTATTTAAATTCAATTCCTAAACGATTATTGATTTAAAATGTTTATCCCACGTTAATTCCCTCGACTAGTCCTTCACCTTTAAAAATGAAAATATTTTGTTGGTGTTAAATTTGGATATCTTTGGTTTGATTATCTCTAGTTTATTAGGTCATAAATTAATCTTGATTATAATAATTATCGTTAATTTGATAAGTTTTTAAATACAACAAAGATCAATTATATATATTTTTTATTAAATAAATTGTTCTTATAACATGTGAATGTAAAGTATCTAATTAGCCTCTGTCCTACCTAATCATATATTTGGTTTAGATATTGAGGTGATGAAATTGGCATTCTGAAATTAATTAAACATGTGATATATTATTAGGTAAAAAAAAATTTGTCACTATCATATATATTAGGTAAATATCCAAATGAGAAGCTGGGGACTCTTGGTAAATCCACAATCATTACTCTATATGTTGCTTAAACATTAACTTAGAGGGCAAGGAAATTGCTCTCTTTTGTCTCTACAAGATGAGCCATCAAATACTTTTGAATGGCTAGTAATTTTCAGCACTGCGTGAGTATTACTCTTCACTTGCCAGAAAGCCAAAAGAAGTTTGGAGCTCCTACCTCTATTTCCTTCAACAAAACTTTTTTCCTTTAGGAAAAGTTATTGTGCTCTGTCACACACTCACTCACTTTAATCCCTCCCAAAGGCAAAGTGAACCCTACCATTTCCTAAAGGTGCATTTTGATTGCGAAACTCGTTGAATGGTTATTAAGAAGAAATTTCATGAAACGACTTTGCATCCGATGAACTTTTTAGTAATACTGTCTCATTGACTGAAATATATTGCATAAAAAAAATAATTGAGTATATCATCATCACCATTCACCAATTCGGGCATCTAGACATGCTTTCAAGAATCTAAGGCTCCAATAGTGAATCCCATGATCGGTTTTACGGTTGAATGGAATTATAACTTATCAAATAAAAAAATATTATGTTCTTTTTTTATTACTTTATATCTCAACATTATTTTTATATATATAATATACTATTTTTACTTTTTTATTTATCTAAATAATCTATCTCCCATTTTATTTACCTATATGTACTAATTTATTGTGCATGGTGAAAAGTTGACCCACTTCCAACTAATTTATCACCTTAAAAGTTTTCAAATTGTGAAAATCCCTTATGAGAAATTGGTTTCTCAATATCCGATTTCTCAATTGCGATTTCTCAATTGTGTTATATGTGTGTATTAAATCGAATCTAATTTTGTTGAATTTTTTTAAAAGTTATTTTACTGATAATTAAAATTTTAAATTTAAATATTTTAATATTTTAATATTTTTAATTAATTTAAGTATTTAAATTGTATTTAATAAATATAATATTTTAATGTTTTTAATTATTTTAATTGTTTTATTTTTCTTCAATAAATATAGATATTTTAATATTTTTAATTAATTTAATAATTTATTTTCTATTATACATATAGATATTTTAATATTTTAGTTATTTAATTTTTATAAAAATATTATTTTATAAATAATATATATTTATTTAATTTTTAAGAATTTTTTTAAAAATATTATTAAGAAATATTATTATTAATTTAAAATAATGTTAATTTCAAATTAATAATGTAGAATGATAATTAATTAACATAAATATTTGATGTTAGCAATGAAATATTTAAAAAAATAATTTAAATTTACAACTACATTAATATAATAGAATAATTGCATTAAATCACACTATAATAATTATAATAACAGAAATTTGCAACAACCATAAATAAATTATATTAAAGGAAAACACACTACAAAAAGAAACACATATTGAAATATAATTGAATACCTTCGATTGGAAGTACGAGTTGTTGAATTAAATTTTGCTTCCTGTTCATAGATATTGTGTGAATTCTTCTTGCCTTGTTAGCAGTTGTGTCTAAATTTAGCAGAGACCTAGGAACCTTTTTGTCATTTTCTGGTCACGTAGCTATGGAGTGTTGTCCTTATCTAAAAAAGTAATGTACTTTTTCTGACACATGCATGCTTTTACTTTTGTGCTTGATTTTCTCTTTCTTTTCTTCTTCTATTTCTTGCACATTCATTTGAGAGCTTTTGTGTGGTCGTAGACGATGCCTTGATTTGTCCTTTGAGACTTGATTCTTTAAATGTTTGCGTGGCAGTCTTTGTCTGCGTCTGTTAGTCTTGTGCATCTCAATCTTGACCTTCGTCTTAGTCTGATCATTATGATAGATGGACAGACTTTGTTTTCGTCTAGAATACTTTATAGTCTGTGTTGTCCTTCATCTGATATGTTGTTGACTTTCTTCTGATCTTTGACCAACCTTCGTCCAAGTATTTTTGTTGCGCTTTAGGTTGTGCTTGACACACTTTTGTCTTGTTCTTGATTTGGCCTTATTGGATACTTGTGTTGGCCTTTCGTTTGACTTGGGATCATGCTTAGTCTCAATGCTTCTAGGAGTTTTCCTTCTGATGCTTGAAGCTTTTACCCTTTATCTTGGTTCTGGCGTAGGGAGTGGTACATGCTCTATTCTTCATCTTGCCTGTACTTATATTTTTTTAAAACACTAACACACTTGTTAGAAATAACATGTATTATATTTGTCTCATTCAAAACCTTGCTGAGAATTGCTCTGTCTGACTTAATAGTTAAACCAAAAAAGTGACAACTTTTGACTTGTTTTTTGTAGTTTAAGTCTAGAGACTCTTTTTCTCTTCTCTTTCGCCCATGTTGAGAAGAGGAACCTAGCAACTCAAGTTTTGTTCAAGAGTGGGTACTGGCCAGGACAAGGGCTCTATAAGAATGTCCAAGGAATAATAGAACTGTCAGACTACACAAGCAATCTAGGATGAAGAGGTTTGGGATACAAACCAACAACAGACCTTAGAAAAAAGAAGCCAAGTAGTCTTACTCTGCATGAGACCTTCCGAAGTGTCGGTATCCAAGCAAGCAGAGGAACAATTTTGGTAGTTAAGTCAATTAGGTCCCTCTAAAGGGGGAATATTTTTCGATATTCTTGTGTATGAATCACAAACTTAGGGTATGCCCGAGGCCCTCAAGTTACATTAAAAGGGTACGTGTAAATTGAAATTAAAGTACCGACTTTAATGCCATAACATTTTTTCTATTTTATTTTTCTTCTCTCTTTAAACACTCAATCTAGGCCTCATTTAACCTGTAATAAACAAAGTGTGTCCAAATCAAGGACATCATCCAAACAATAGTCTGACATACATTAAAATCGAAAAGCGTAACAAAAAGTAATAATCACACAACTTAGCCATGAATGGGGAATAATGAAATCAAACAAAGAAGGAATGTCACATCTCAAACAAACACTGCAAAGATAAAATCCTGGCAAGAAACCCACTAAGGTGCTGTGCAAAAATTAGGGCAAGATCCGTTAGGAGACCCATAAGCAAAAAGGGCAACCGAGGCAAAAAGTAAGGATCAAAAGAAAAATGTCAGCTAAGGAACACATATCAAGTGACCTAGGCAAAAGACAGGACACTAAAAGAAGTAACATAAGTTGAAAACCAAAAGGCAGCTCAGGGGTAATTAGCCGATCTAAAAGCACTATCCCAAGTTAACACTCGACTCCTAAAAAAGAAAAGGCTAAATACAACAATAATTTCCCTATAATGGACACGCCCGTTTATCAACCTAAAACACCAACCTACCTTGGCCAACCATTCTTCTAAAAACCCATTTTGAAAAATCCCTTCTAACAAAATATTTTGTGAAAATACATACATCCCCAAATACACGGAGAATGCACAATGAAAACTCACAGAAAATAGATTTAGACGTCTCTGAATAGGGCCTGGGAACACCTAACCAAAACATGTTCAGGATAAACAAAAAATGGCCAAAGCTTTGGGCAAACAAATACATTCTTGCTAAATAATCAGACAAAGGCACAAACAAGAGGATGAGTCATCTGCATCAAAAGATGAACATGTACAAGTTGATTTCCCAAAAATAAAAAATTGAACTTGCATTTTGACTATGATATAAGCATCAACCACATACACATGCATTGAAAGGGCATATAAGAGGGCATTAGTTAGAAAAAGGGCTAGAATGGACCGTTCCAAAAATGGAACGCCCCGTTCCTAAATCCGTTGCCCAGAACGGGCTATTCTAAAACTATAACGCCCCGTTCTAGTCTCTATTAAATTAGAAACTCCCATTTTACAATTGAAATGAGCTATTCTGATCTCCATTATAGTAGAATGCCCCGTTCTAAATCCAGAACGGGCCGTTCTAACACCCAGAATGACAGTTCCGCATGTTCTAGAGGCTATATAAAGGCCTTTTGCTCCTCATGATCCTTATTCGTTTCCCAAACCCCTCACATTTTCTCTAGAGCATTTTTTCCCTCCAAAAGTCCTTTTTCCTACAAAATGGATCGAGGTGAGTCATCCCAAGGTTGAGGCAAGAGGCTTTGGATTCCTGATCCATTACCACAACCACCACTGGCTCCACAGCCAACACCACCTCTAGTTCCACCCCTCACAGAGCCCATCGCCATGAGTGACAAAGTTCGCAAGTGGAAGTGCCACCTACGAAACTTTGAGTTTACTTATGCCAGGAAGTTGGATTTCGCCATATTGGAGCAGGTAGAACTCTTGGGTAGAGTTCAGGATCTATTGGCTGCCATAAGATGGGACTTCCTTCTAGAGCTGTTGGGGTGTGCCTACAAGGATGCCACGATAGAGTTTTTGGCATTGGCTAGGCAGGACATTGCCTTTGCTCCCATCGGATTGAAGGTCCTGATGGTGTTATTTTGGATGGATGGGATTCTCTACACCCTCATATTGGAAAAGTTTAACCAGGTGGCCGATTACGTATTAGAGGAGCAGCTATTGATGGAGGAGTACATGGCCAGTCTCCTCACGCCTATCATTGACACCCACATCGATACTATGTGGCAGGATCTCGTCGGAGAGGCGGTCATACCGAGGACTGCCAAGCATCAAGGCTTAGGGACCCAACACTTCGGGTGGTCCATATGCTAATGATGGGCACTATCCATGGACGTTATCAAAGCCCAAACTCTATCACTTAGAGAGACCTCTTCCCTCTTTACTGCATGGCCCATAGTGTTCGCTACAACCCAATGGCCTTCTTCCTTTAGCACATCTGTGACAATGGCGAGCGAGCTAGCACAACTTCCCGTAGTGGCTATATAGTGGTTGGAGTCATGCTTGCACGTTTGATTGAGCACTTCATGGTCGTTGATGTTGATACTAAGACCGGGCCAACCCTTCGACCCACATTGATGCACTTACCTTAAGGGGCATGGATGTCATTGAGCTCACCCAAGACGGGTACGCAGTCGTCGAGGCTTTTGACATGGATGACTTCATCTTCGGGGAGGAGGCCGCTCAATCCAAGGGTCGATCAAAGCATCAGCCAGAGCAGCCAGCACCCCAACAGGTGTAGCCAGTACCCCCACAACCTCAAGGAGGGGCAAATGTTGAGGCCCTCTACCAGCAGATGGAGAGTTGGCCTAGAGCTTCGATAGCCGCTTCACAACTATACAAGAGGAGATGCACCAACAACATCAGGAGCAGAGACAGTGACACAAATAGATGATGGGTTGGCTATAAAGGCACTTCCCAGATCACACAGCTGAGGATTAAGACTTTTTATTTTATTTTCTTTGTACTGTCTCGATCATGTATTCATGGTACTCCATGATTATATTTTATGACATGAGATCAGTTTCATCCACATTGTTGTCTTCATTTATTCTTACAGTCTTAAAAAAATAACGATAATATAAAAAAAAACAAAACAAAAATGATGATGAATGAAAACACAAAAATGGCAAAGCTTCTACACAAGAAATTTTTTTTTGAAGCTATAATAGTAATAAAATGAAGACTTAGAAAAGTCCTCAACACGGGGAAGATTCTACGAAAGCCTGTTACAGAGGTTCATTCATCAAATTCCTTCTTTTTTCTTTTATACTTTGTTCTCATAATAATCATGATAAATAAATGATAATTATGTAAATATATTAAACGTGTCGGGTTAAAAATCCATACTTTTCTTAAGTAATTATAATTTAACATGTGAGTATTTAATTTAAAAGGGGAATAAATATTCAAACTATTATCTGTTATCACGTTAATTTCGTCATAGGGTATCGAAGTAAGGCATTGTAGGGTGCATAACACCTTCCATATACATAACCGACCTTTGAACCCAATTCTAGCTATGAAGACCATTATTGAAATTTTGGAAACCTTATCTTTTACCGATGTTTTGAGTAAAATGTCAGTGGGAACTCCTTCGAACCTTTTTCAAATATCATTGGTGAAGGATTAGTCTGGTCTCTAGGCATTCCCTAACCGATGAGATTTTCAAATGGAAGTTCAAACTATCTGTGGATAAGATTAGAATCCTTCGAGTTTCGACACACCTTAGTTTTCGTCATTTTGGAAGGGAAAATGGAATCACTTGAAGAGTCAGATGAATTCGGTTGCCAGGTGGGATCAACACTAGGAGTAATAATCTTTGATCTAGACTGCGATTGTTCAATAAACTATTGCAACTCATAATTTTGTTGCTTGAGGATGGTCATGTTCTCCTCATATTGCTTTCGTTGTTGCTCACTATGTTCACACCATTTTTCCAACTCCCTCTACAAATTGATCAACATATGCATATTATCTGGTACTTCAAGATTCTTGCTAGGTGATCCTCCTTCTCTAGCCATTTGTGTTTTAATCAATAGAGTGTGTAAGAATAAGCTTTCTATGCCTTCACAGTGGGCACCAAATATACTTGCTAAGAAATACTGATAGAGAATCTTGTACTGACCATACCGCGAAGCCGGGCTCCAAGCTCGGCATCACAGTGCAAGATGATCTCGGGCACGCGTCGTACGTCGTCAGCTCGACCTTCAGGTGAATCACAACTAATTCCCGAGGATCTCACCCATACGAGATCCATTATCCAATCACTGATCACCGAAGATCTCACCCCAGACAAGATCCGCTATCATATCTTATCTCAGCCCCAGAGCCCAAAGCAAACTTAATTCACTCCAAGGTACGTGCATTACATATACGAGACTATTACTCATACAAACCCTAACTTTAGCATCGGAGTCTCTTTTGCAGGTACCACCCCCATCTTGGAGCATCAGCGTACCAGTGAAGGAGGCTCACCAATCTTACTTGGAAGATCGTCCCTACGACAAATTCCGGTAAGAACATTTGGCGCCCATCGTGGGGCCGATCGAGACAGCTCTTATCGGCCACCCGTATGGTATTCACCAGAAGCCACAACAGACGTGCAACAAAGGACGCTGAACACTCAGTCACCATGGACAACGACGCTGCAACCTTGAGAAGGCTGATCGACCAAGTCGAACAGATGCTCCAGCAGCATGACACTGACCTGCGCAACATGCGTGCCAAACACGAAGCCGACCTAGCGGCAATGCGGACAGCCAATGAAGCAGACCTTGCAGTGCTGCGTGAAGAAAACGAGCGCATTCGCGCCCAACTCCCTCGACGCCCCTCTGATCGCCCTCCTCACGGGAGCAACATCCATGAAGATGAGGCACACTCGACCTCTCAATCCCGGACTGCGACTAGGGCACCAACGTCGCAACCCGCCACGCACCGATCTCATGCATCGACGCACAAGCCGGGCCCAGACTCCAGCAGAGCACCCTCACATGCCACGGAAGGCCGCGAAACCTTCCGCCGACATCCTTTTGTGGACGGCATCATGGAGACCCCACTCCCCCGAGGATGGAAGCCCCTCCATCTCGACCGCTATGACGGCACGACAGACCCCGATGAGCACATTGACCTATACACAACCCAGGTAAACCTCTACACTAACAGTGATGCTATCCTGTGTAGGGTTTTTCCGACCTCGCTCAAAGGGGCCGCACTCCACTGGTACACCCAGCTACCTGCCGAGTCCATCGACAGCTTCAGTACCTTAATCTGTTGGTTCACGGCGCAGTACGCCACCAGCCGACCTCACCACGTAACCTCCACTGCGTTGGCCAACCTCAGGCAGAGTGATGACAAACCTCTGCGGGCCTTCATGGAGCGCTTCTCCAGCATCTCGGTGAGGATCCGAAACTTAAACCCCGAGGTCGCCCTTCACTCTATGCTCATGGCCCTCAAAGCTGGCCCCTTTGTCGACAGCCTCTGCCGAGATCCCCCCCACGACATGGATGAACTTCGCGCCCGCGCGGCCGGATACATCCAGATGGAGGAGCACTTCGCCTTCCGCGACCAAGTTCGCGGGAAAGCCCCAGCAAAGCCGGAACAAGGGCATAAGGATAAAATCAAATTCAACAATGATAGCCAATTCAAGAAGTCGACTAGGGCAAACAGAGGGGGGAGGTATGACTTTTACACTCCCCTGAACGCACCTAGGGTACACATCCTGGAGGAAGCCAGCAATAATAACCTGCTCGCCCTTCCACCACCGGGTCACACTCCCAGCAGCGCCGACAAGTCCAAGCACTGCCGGTACCACAGGAACCATGGTCACACCACGGAGGAATGTCGCACACTTCGGGACCGCATTGAAGAGCTCATCCAAGCAGGTCACCTCGACCAGTATGTCCAGCGCCAACAAAGTAGCAGAGGTGGCTATGGAGGTCGAGGATGCGGTAGAGGTCGAGGTTCAGGAGCCCGCACTGACTCACACCCGGGTTCCCAACAAAATGCTAGCGGCGCAGTACAAGCTGAGATAAGCCAAGAGACAGAGTCGGCTCCCTTACGGGGAGTAATCAACACAATTGCAGGTGGTTTTGCGGGAGGAGGCGCCAGCAGCTCGGCCCGAAGAAGACACCTGCGGAGCATCAATTGCGCCCACTCTACCACCTCGGCCCCGCACAAAAGCTCACCGCCGATCTCCTTCTCCGACGAAGACTACGCTGGCGTCAACCCTAACCAGGACGACCCCATGGTCATCGTTGTGGAGATAGCCAACTAGAAAGTGCAGAAAACACTCATTGACCAAGGAAGCTCGGGTGACGTCCTGTACTGTCCAATGTTCCTCAAACTAGACGTCCCTCACTCTCTCATTCAACCTCACACGGAGCCCCTAGTCAGCTTTGCAGGAGAGCGAGTTCACACTCGAGGATACGTAGACTTGCTGACAACTTTCGGAACGCCACCGGATACAAGGTGGGTCACGGTCCGGTACCTCCTCGTGGAAGCCAACACTTCCTACAACATCATCATCGGGAGGCCAACCTTGAACCAACTCGGAGTGGTAGTGTCAACCCCACACCTCACCATGAAGTTCCCGGGCAAGGACGGTAAAGTCATCTCCGTCAAAGCTAATCAGAAAACAGCTCGGCAATGCTACGCCGAGAGCCTGAAGATTTCCTCGTCGAGCAAGCAAAGCCAGGGGAATCCCCCCACCATAGCTCCTTAAGTTTTTAAGTCTCTCTTCTTCTTCCGGTGTGAACAAAGTTGTGCACTCTTTTCCCGCCTCAGCCTTTGATTGAGAGGGTTTTTAACGAGGCACACAAGCACCATAAATAAAACTACTCCTTTCGCTCATCTCATATTCTTATTTTCCTGATTATCTAAAGGACGAAAATGAACTCTAACTGTGCAAACACTTAAATCCGAGGTCGAGTATGAACCTCGATGCTTCCGTTAAAGGTCGAGTTTGAACCTTAATCAAATAGCAAATCTGAGGTCGAGTACGAACCTCGATGCTTCCGTTAAAGGTCGAGTTCGAACCTCAATTAAATAGAAAATCTGAGGTCGAGTACGAATCCCGACGCTTTCTTCAAAGGTCGATTCAGAACCTTAATCAAATCACTCTTCAAAGGTCGATTCAGAACCTTAATCAAATCACTTCACTCGAATTCGAGGTTGAATACGAAACTCGACGCTTCCGTTAAAGGTCAAGTTCGAACCTTAATCGAACCAACTCGCAAATTCCAAGGTCGAATACGAACCTCAACGCTCTTGTCAAGGGTCGAGTTCGAACCTTAATAACTTATTCTGAGGTCGAGTCCGAACCACATATCCAAGATCGAGTTCGAACCTCGATGAAACACGCACCACCCTAAATCTAAGGTCGAGTCTGAACCTCGACACTGTCGTTAAAAGCCGAGTACGAGCCGTATACCTAAGGTCGAGTTCGAACCGTGACAAAACATACATGACCCTAAACTTAAGGGCAGATACGAACCACCTATCCAATTCACTACACTCCGGTTTAAGGTCGGCTTAGAACCTCGGCGCTAATAAATCAAGGTCATCGAACCTTCACAGAAACGCTCACCCAAACAGAAGTTCGAGGTCAAGTCCGAACCTCCCTTAACATATGAGGTCGAGTACGAACCACAGCATCCGGATCCAAGGTCGAATACGAACCTCGCCAAAAATTTGTTTTATTCAAAACCGAGGTCGAGTATGAACCTCGATGTCCCCGCTTAAAAGTCGAGTTCGAACCTTAGCTAAATCATTTTGCTCAAACCTAAGACCAAACCCGAACCCCACCAAAGCCTAAGGTCGGATACGAACATCGGCACTTTCAAGGTTAGACCCGAACCTTAATAAAATCAGTCAAATCCGAACCACAATAAAATTAGTTGCTCAAAATCGAAGTGTAAGGGCGAATACGAGCCTCGACACTCCCGATAAAGGTCGAGTCCGAGCCTAACCAAATCGTCTAATTCAAATCTGAGGTCGAATACGAGCCTCAACACATTTACTTAAGGTCGAATTTTGACCTTGACTCCAGTCTAGGGTCATTTATGAACTTTCACAACAATTACTTAGTCAAAATTCGAGGTCGAATACGAATCTTAACACATTCATTTACAGCCAAAATTGAACGCAAATACGGAAAAGATAGAGCAAAATATATATATATACAAACAAAGTTCTCAAAATTCAGTACATCAATTCAATCCAAAGAAAAATAAACCAAGCTATTACAAAGGCGGCCTAGGCTGAAGTATCCCCGCTAGAACTGTCGTCGACATCGTCCTCCTTGACTAGCCTCCCAAAGCGGACAATTTTCTCCACATGCATGGAAGAAAAGCCGAATCTGGGAGCAAGAAGCCGAGCCTGACGAGTAGCCTTTTGGAAGCCCCTCTTGTGCTCAACCACAACAGAGCGTTCGACCTCCGCGAGCCTCTTGTCTGTGGCCGCCTTCCCCGCTGCCAGCTCCGCGAGCTCTGCCTTCAAGGTGGCAATTTCATCCTCACGGCCACCAAGAATGACCTCGTTACGGAGGCGCTCCTCAGCCGCCGCCGCCAACTCTCCCTTAAGAGAGGTCACAACGTCCTCCAGAGCCCGCACTTGGCCACGAGAAGAGGTCACCTCATCCTCTAAGGAGCGAGCGCGGCCTCGAGAGAAGGCGACGAGCTCCTGCAGCTCCCCCACCTGAGAGGCATAAGCCTCATTGGATCGCAATGCAATCTCAAGAGACTTCTGCACCCGTGCAAGGTCGCCATGCGCAGAGCGGAGCTCAGCCTCGTGCCGCTTCGCCTCCTCAAGGGCAGTGCTGAGAGCCTTGTTCTCCTCCCTCAGAAATTTATTCGCATCCTTCCAAGGTTGAAGCCGACCCCTCAGCTTGGCCAGCTCCTCTTGCTGCTTGGCCAGGTCCTCTCGCTGCTTGGCCAAGTCCTCTTGCTGCTTGGCCCACCTCGGTTTCCAGTGGCCTAGGATGCCCATAGTCCTCTACAGTAGGACCTGAGCAGCATCGAAACTATCCTCAGGATCGACCTCCTCTATCAGCCCCTGGTCCTTAGAGCTCAACGAACCCTGAGGGAAGAACTTCTCAGTGGTCACCCTCGAGCTCCACAGTGAGTCCATGTCGGCTGAGGCACTCACGTGGTCCAGTCGCACTTTTGAAAGGCCTTTCCCGAAGCGATGGGCCAAATATCCGCTCCGGGAAGCCCCCTGTGGCGAGCCCGAAGGCGGCGCCGAGGCCGCAGCAGTGGACGGGGGAGCCTCACAACTCGGGCCCCCTCTGCGAGCCTCAACGGAGGCAGAAATCGACGTCCCCTGCTCGGCATCCAGGGAGTCCATAATGGGAACCTCCGACCTCGCCTACGAAAACCAACCCCATGTCAGAAAATAAACAAGGTGGCATACGGGGAATCACAAAAACAAGTTAACACTGTTTACCCCAGTAGCTTGGGAGGCCCGCTCGGTGGCTGGGACCACTTCTTTGACGGCGGGAGCGACTGGCCCAGCGCCGGAGGTCGCCATCCCGGCAGCATTTCTTGCCTGCGAAAAACGACCCCAGGTCAAAAGACAAGAAAGCATAATAAAAGGCAACGAAAAGCCGAAGAAACAATACTCACCACCTCGACAACTCGAGCAACTTGCTCAGCCGCCCGTACTCCTACCTCAGTGACGGCCACCCCGGCCTACAAGGAAACCCATATCACCACAATAAACCAAGCAAAGTCTAACACAGAAGAAACGTATAAGGAAGTACGACACTCACATCGGTGACCTGCGTGGTAGGCTCAGCAGCCTGGGCCGCCTCCCCAGCCCCCACTAGGGGAGCCTCTTTAGACGGTGGACTCTCAGTGAGATCCACCACATCAGCATCAACGGCCTTGGAGGTCACCTCCTCGGCACCTGGAGGGGCGGAGGTTCCCCCGACCTCTTTTTCCCCCCTCTTTCTCTTCCGGCTAACCTTCAGGGGGGCAACTTCCTCCTCCGGAGGCTCGGGAACCTCGAGCTCAGTAACGTTGTAGCGGTGCTTAAGCTCGCGCCACAAGTTCTTCCCCATAATGCCTGCAGACAAAAATGGAAACACATCAACAAAAGGAAATTACATGAGCCCTAGCAAACCACCAAAACACGAAATACTCACTCTCTAGGCCCCTCTCCCTGTAGGGAGAATTCGCAAGCGACAAAACGAGCTTGCAATCCAACGGGCGAGGGAGCGCAGCAAGGTTTTCAATGGCGGCTGCCTCCGAGCCCGTCACCTTCAGATTACCCAAACCGTGAAACCTAGACGGTTTGGGACACCAGTAAAAAGGAAATTTCGGCAAGCCGCCGAAGTGGAACACCTCGTCCTCCAGGGGGTCAATACCCACAAGGGCAACCCGGAAGAACTCCTGTTTGAAGTTTTTATATGATTGGGAGTAGAGAGTAAACAAACCCCCATCCCTACTCCCATTCAAGGACAAAATACCATAAGGCGGAGCGCCCGCCTTCAGTTGATAAAAATGAAGAAAGACGCGAAGGGACACCTCTATCCCCAGAACCGCACACAAGACCTGAAAAGCCCTCAAAAAACCCCAACTGTTGGGATGCAACTGGCAAGGAGCCGCGTTGATAAAATTCAAAAAATCGCACTCGAACTGAGTGAAGGGAAGACAGACACCTAAATCCCTAAAAAAGCTTTGGTACATATAGAAATGGGGAGAGTTTGTAGGCTTCCCCATATACACGCCCTCATCGGCCTGACAAGGCTCAAGCCGAATCATATGGGAGATAGAAGGGTCGCAAACCCTACACGACCTGGAGATCCTATTGACCTCCAGAAAGGTCTGAAACACGCTTTGGACCCCCTCCATCTCGCTTTTGACCTAGTCGTAGCCAGGAATGCCTGGCTCCGGGCCCCGGGGCGGATCCCTCTTTTCGGCGGTGGCCTTCCTGGTAGCCACAGCCTTGCCACGCGCCTTGCCCCGAGAAGGCGCAGAAGGGTCGGCACCACTTCCCCCAGCCATTGAAAAGACAAGAAAAACCGGGAAGAAAATAAAAGAAGACAGTAAAAAGGAAGTACCTGGTACTCCTCTTCAGAAAATAACCCTAACAACAAAGGGGTTACCGGAAACGGCGGCGAAAACGGAGAAGACGGAGACGGAAGACAAGCAGAAAAGCGAGAGCAACGGCGTGCACAAGAAGCCACAATAATGGAAAAGATCAAAGTCAAAAAGGTCAAGAGGCGCGAGTGAGAGAAAAGAAAAAACTCTCCCCCAGAATTTCAAAACGGTCACGACACGTGTCATCCAAGGGACACACCTGACCACGCATCAAATGAGACCCATTATGACAGAGGAAGCCATCATTGCATAACCATCATGACCACTAACGCGCGTTTCATGATAGACTATGGCCAAGGCCAAGGAATCCAAGAGGTGATATACTGAAAGAACCAAGAGGAATGGGATGATCTTAAAGACCTTTTTCATATATTTTGTAAATAGTCTCTTGTATAGGTTATTTTGCCTTTGTATTTGTGAGGCACTTTACTTGCTTTTTCCTAGTGTTTGTATATTGTTTTTGAGGTAGGTTACTTGGAGAGTTTAACTCCATTTAACCTCCCTAGTTGATACATTCATTTTGTATTTTTTCAGTAGGGAAAAGGGGGTGACATTTAGCAATGCTTGAGGGTGTAACAAGTAATTGGGCCAGAACTGGGCCTAGGCAAAATTTTGTATATTGGACTCATTTTGCTCCTAATTTTTCATAGATTTGATTTAGCTAGGTCTCATCATCATATGATGAACCTAACTAAACCAAATCAAACATTTTTGAATTAATTCAAGGAGCAAACATGAACCAAGGCCGCCTAGCTCTTTTCCTTGTTCTTGGCCGAAATTAGCTTGTTACTCTTCAAGGTTTGAAGCTTGCCTTGCAAGCTTCTAAACCTTGGAAGGTTAAGACAACCTTACCATGGTTCTTAAGTGAACCATGGTCAAGGTTAGCTTCTCCTACAAGCTAGCTTAACCGTGGGAGTTAAAGCTTACCTTACCATGGTTCCTAATGAACCATGGTTAAGGTTAGCTTCTCCTAGAAGCTACCTCTCCCTATATATTTGTAATTACCTCATTTGTAGACACTTTTGAACATTTTTGAGAATGAAATCAGATTTTCTCTCAACTCAAGAGTCCCTAAAACCGTAGAGAACCTCCACTCTAGGTTTTCCCTCAAAGTTTCTTCAAACTTTGTTTTGGTTCATCAAGCTTCTACTCCAAGCTTGAAGTAACCGAACCTCCTTCCAAGGCTTCTCCTCCATTGAAGACTTCTTCAAGGAGAATTCAAACTTATCATAAGGTCAACCTCAAGGCATTTCGGTCCTTAGCATGGAATCATTGAAGGAATCACAATCTACTTCAACTAGTTCCATCATTTTTGGTATCTAGAGCCTAGTGCTCTTGAGGTTTTGTTTCCAAACTTTTCTACTTGAATCCGTGTTGTATCTTCCTCCTATTACATGTCTAAATTTGTGTTTGCTGCAAGGATCTAGTTCTAATATTTTTTTTTGATGGATCCTATATGTCATATGTGAACTAAATTGATTCATATTATTGCTTGTTCCTTTGAATCCGTGAATCAATTGTTTTGTGCTTTAGGTACTCTTGTTCTTGTGCGTTTTTAATTTTTTCTTGAGTCTCTCCATTCTATAACATGTGTCCGTGATTGGACAACATTCATATTGCATAGATTTTGTTTTTGAATCACTTGTTTTGTCCTAGAAAGTCATGTGTAGTCCTTTGTATGTTAAAACTTCCTAGACTAGCTTGTTTGACCTAATTTTGTTTTGTGTCTTTGTATCCGAAAATTTGTGTGTCTTTTCTTATTAAATCTGTACCTTACTATATGTGCTTTTTTTTTACATAATTGAGTTCCTAATTTGCTATTAGTTCTAGCAAATTTCCTAGAGTTAGGTTTCTATTATGTCTTAATAAAAGTTTTGTCAAGAAAAGTTCATAAACACTTTCCTATTAGGTTTTCTTGAGTCTTGTGTTGTGGCTGAAACCTTGTGCAAATTTTTGAGCCTTAAAACAGAGACAAAACAGAGGTGTGAGTGTCTTAAATGCATGAGAAAAACAAAAGAATGAGTGCTTAAAAGTTTGACCTAAAAACAATACAAAATAGTGAAGCACTAGTTAAAAAAAATGCATGAAAACACCTCTTGTTTTGTGTAAAATTTTTGCTGCAGTATTTTTACATTAAATCCGAGACTTCTAAGTTTTTAAAAGGCATTGAAACTCCTGAACATCAAAAGAAAAATAAGAGAAAAATATTTTGCAAAAGAAAAAGAAAGAAATAGCAAAAGAAAAAGCCAAAAAGGAGTGAAAATTTGTGATGTATAGCTCTCGGATTTAGTAATATTTTGGCATCTATATTTTGTGACCAGCCACATCAATTGTGTCTTATTTTTGTTGTTAATCTTAGCTTTTGTTTTATAATCCATTCTAGTTCCTTTCCTAGGTTATTCTTTGTGTGCTAGCTTTCAAAATTTGCCTTATTTTTTGCTTGTCAAATTTGTGGAATTCTTTCTAGTCTCGTCTCATTTTCTTCTACCATTTGGTGTAGCCATTCTAAATTGTTCATTTTCAGTTTTAGCACTAATATTCCAGTCTTGAAGGTGGTTGAGTGCTTCTTAAAAGGTGTAGGAGGCCAAGGCAAAGGACATCTACTTGAAGGCTTTGGTGGTTGCTTAGGGAGTTTGTTCTCTCTTGGTGGCTAGGCTCTTGAAAACACCTAGAAGTGACTAACATCAAGGTTGCTTCTAAAAAGAGGAGTGAAACACCTTGTGAGGCTGCAGTTGGTGGCTGAATTGGAGCAAGAAGAATTAAAGCTAATTGTGAAAAAATTTTGTGAAAATTAGTGACAAATTTTAGTGACGGAATTTTTGGTTACTAAAACTTGTTTTCCTTACAAAATCCGTCTCTAAATTTGTTTCTAAATTAGTGGCTAATTTGTTTTCCTTGAAATTTAGTGCAGCCACTAATTTCATTTGAATGTGAATTTACATTTCATTTGGAGTGTGAATTTGCATTTCATTTGAAGAAAATTTGAATTTCATTTTCTTGTAATTTTGTTTTTCCAAATTTTTGTACAAGGCCTTTATTAAGGAGTGTCTTGGAGTGCCTTTGGTGTATCTCCATCTCTCCTTAAAAGTTCTCATAGTAAATTTCGTTTAGTACTTGTGAGAGCGTCCTTGAAGGTCTTTGGTGCCTTTCAAGCTCTCACCTAGGTTTAAATTGCTTAACACGCCTAGTTTATGTTTTCTTGTCTTTAAGTTTTCAAGCAATTTATGTTTTAAGCAATTTATGTTTTCAGTCATTTAAGTTTTCAAGCAATTTATGTTTTCTTGCTCTTTATGTTTTCAAGCATCTTATAAATTGTACACATAGGCACTTGCTTGTTATTTTCTTTAAGAAAAGTTCTTTGTGAAAATTTTTTTGTGCAAGACAAAAGTACAAGGGGGTTTAGAGATTTTTACTTGAAGAGGCTTGGTTATTAAGTGGCTCTTTAGTAGCTCACCTCCCTCCAAAGTTCAATTTGTACTCTTAGACCTCCAAGTGCCAAGTCTAAAGCACTTCAAAAAAAATATTATTTTCATAAAAACTATTTTTGTGTGAAAAATATTCTTGAATTAAAATGTCTCAAGATTCCTCCCATAGTGAAAGTGATGGCTCTCCAAAAAGTCTTTCATATATCACTAAAGAGCTCAAATCACTTAAACTATGAAAAAAGCAAGAGTCCATTCAAAGAGAGAAGGAAAAGATTGAAAGAGAAGGACAACTTGCTTATTTAGAGGAAGAATTGAGGATTTTAAGACAAGAAGAAGAAAAATTGAAAGAAGATATGAAGAAACATAGAAAAAAGAGTAGGAGCTCACATTCCCAATACACATCCCCTAATGAAAGCATGAATCAAGGGGATCACTACCAACATACTCCTAGGAGGTTCACAAGGCCAAGGGAAGTCAAAGTTGACCTTCCCCAATTTTTTGGCAAAGATGATGTGGAGTTATACCTAGATTGGGAAATGAAGGTTGAGCAACTCTTTGCTTGCCATAGGCTGAGTGAAGAGAGAAAAGTCCCTCTGGCTACCCTTAGCTTCCAAGGGCATGCCATGTATTGGTGGACAGCCCTAGAAAGAGAAAGACGCCTCCACAATGATCCTCCAATTCAATATTGGAATGATCTTAAAAGTGCAATGAGGAAGAGGCACATTCCCACCTATTATGGAAGGGAGCTTATGAATAAGCTCCAAAGGCTCCAACAAAGGGATTTGTCTGTATAACAGTACAGGCAACAAATGGAGCTTTTAATGACGAGGGCTTGTATTAGGGAAGAGGAAGCCACCACTGTAGCTAGATTCCTAAGTGGTCTTAATTTAGAGATTAGAGACCAAGTGGAGCTACTACCCTACAGGGACTTAAATGATTTAGTCCAACTTTGTGTAAGGGTAGAACAACAAATGTTGAGAAAATATTCTTTTAAAAGAGAAGGCTCCCACTCTAGATCTCTTAAGAAATACTACATGGAGGAGGAAAAATCTTTTGAAAAGAAAAATATTTTAGAACCTTCCAAGGAATTAGCTAAGAATAAGGATAAGAACATAGAGAAGGGTAAAGGTACCCACACTCCACACACTAGCACAAAGACTAGTGATATTAAATGTTTCAAGTGTCTAGGGAGAGGCCACATTGCTTCTCAATGCCCTACAAAGAAAGTCATGATCTTAAGGGGGCATGACACTTATAGTAGTCAAGAAGAGACTACTACCTCCTCTTCTAGTGAGAGTGAGGTTGAAACAAAGCTTCAAAGGACCAAAGTGGAGCCAGTTTATCCTTATGAAGGAGAGCTCCTAATGCTTAGGAGAATCCTTCATAATCAACCTAGTGGTACCATATCACAAAGAGAGAACATCTTTCATACACGATGTAATATTTTAAATAATGCTTGTTCTCTCATTGTTGATAGTGGTTCATGGTGCAATTGTTGTAGCACTAGGTTGGTTAAAAAGATGAGTTTAATTACTATGCCACATCCTCAACCTTATCATTTGCAATGGCTTAATAAGGATGGCGACATAGTAGTTGACCAACAAGTGAAGGTCAAGTTTTCCATTGGGAAGTATGAGGACCAAGTTTTATGTGATATAGTACCAATGGAAGCTTGTCATATTTTGTTAGGAAGACCATGACAATTTGAAAAGAAAACTATACATAATGGTCTTACTAATGAAATTTCCTTCACTCACAAGGAAAAGAAATTTGTACTTTATCCTCTTTCACCTCAACAAGTGGATGAGGATCAAGCACAAATGAAAAACAAAAGAAAAAGAGAAAAGGTAGTGAAGAGTAAAGAGGAAGAAATATCCTCTAAGGGAATTATGTCTAAAGAGAATTGCTTTATCACTAAAGAATCTATGAAAACTACTCTCTTTATTCATAATGACCTTAACTCTTACCCTCACGCTGCCACTAGTCTTGAAGAAGAGATTCACAAATCCATTATTTTTAAAGAAAAAGAATCTCAACTTCAAGATTTTGTGAAGGAGAAGTGGACTTCATTTAGTTCTACTTCTCATGCTACTTCCTTGGTGGTGCCCAAGGTAGATAGCCTTCCTTTTTGTAGGACTTGTCCTACCTTAGTTGTGTCAATAATGCACCTAATTTATGGAATATATTATTTGTTGGATATAACATATGAACCTTCAAGGTTCCTTGTGACGAATTCTTTTCATAACTATCCAAAAAATAATATAATCCAAAATTGTTTAGGAAATTTCTTAGTAGTATTTTCCTTATTTTCTAGGAAATGTCTAGGTCACCACATAGGGTACTTTAGGCAAGATATTTTAGTTTTTGGGATTAAGTCTTTAGTGTGCTATAGTTTTAGTTTTAGCACATTTTTAGGATTTAATAATATACCTAGTCTATGTTTAGGAGGGGATCCTATTCATTATATTAGTAGGTCTAGTGTCATTGATTTCTTTAGGTTCCATGAAAGGATTCCTTCTAGGATATTCCTTTCACATTTATTTGTTGAAAATATCACCTCTAATGAATTTTATTATATATTTGTAGGTATGACCAATAATCATGAGGACCCTCGAGATTTGAGGTCAAATCCTTTTCAACAGGGAGGGGATGATAGACTATAGCCAAGGCCAAGGAATCCAAGAGGTGATATACTGAAAGAACCAAGAGGAATGGGATGATCTTAAAGACCTTTTTCATATATTTTGTAAATAGTCTCTTGTATAGGTTATTTTGCCTTTGTATTTGTGAGGCACTTTACTTGCTTTTTCCTAGTGTTTGTATATTGTTTTTGAGGTAGGTTACTTGGAGAGTTTAACTCCATTTAACCTCCCTAGTTGATACATTCATTTTTTATTTTTTCAGTAGGGAAAAGGGGGGTGACATTTAGCAATGCTTGAGGGTGTAACAAGTAATTGGGCCAGAACTGGGCCTAGGCAAAATTTTGCATATTGGACTCATTTTGCTCCTAATTTTTCATAGATTTGATTTAGCTAGGTCTCATCATCATATGATGAACCTAACTAAACCAAATCAAACATTTTTGAATTAATTCAAGGAGCAAACATGAATCAAGGCCGCCTAGCTCTTTTCCTTGTTCTTGGCCGAAATTAGCTTGTTACTCTTCAAGGTTTGAAGCTTGCCTTGCAAGCTTCTAAACCTTGGAAGGTTAAGACAACCTTACCATGGTTCTTAAGTGAACCATGGTCAAGGTTAGCTTCTCCTACAAGCTAGCTAAACCGTGGGAGTTAAAGCTTACCTTACCATGGTTCCTAATGAACCATGGTTAAGGTTAGCTTCTCCTAGAAGCTACATCTCCTTATATATTTGTAATTACCTCATTTGTAGACACTTTTGAACATTTTTGAGAATGAAATCAGATTTTCTCTCAACTCAAGAGTCCCTAAAACCGTAGAGAACCTCCACTCTAGGTTTTCCCTCAGAGTTTCTTCAAACTTTGTTTTGGTTCATCAAGCTTCTACTCCAAGCTTGAAGTAACCGAACCTCCTTCCAAGGCTTCTCCTCCATTGAAGACTTCTTCAAGGAGAATTCGAACTTATCATAAGGTCAACCTCAAGGCATTTCGGTCCTTAGCATGGAATCATTGAAGGAATCACAATCTACTTCAACTAGTTCCATCATTTCGAAATACGAAATGACCTTTGCACGCGTGGCATCTTGACAGGCGGACATACGTGAAGGGTCACTTCCCCCTGGCGAGCTCGGTCTTAACTCCTCGACCTATGGTCTTTGGAGCTCGGGGGGCTAGTGTACTGACCATACCGCGAAGCCGAGCTCCAAGCTCGGCATCACAGTGCAAGATGATCTCGGGCACGCGTCGTACGACGTCAGCTCGGCCTTCAGGTGAATCACAACTGATTCCCGAGGATCTCGCCCATACGGGATCCATTATCCAATCACTGATCACCGAAGATCTCGCCCCAGACGAGATCCGCTATCATATCTTATCTCAAGCCCAGAGCCCAAAGCAAACCTAATTCACTCCAAGGTGTGCATTACATATACGAGACTATTACTCATACAAACCCTAACTTTAGCATCGGAGTCTCTTTTGCAGCTACCACCCCCATCTTGGAGCATCAACGTACCAGTGAAAGAGGCTCACCAATCTTACTTGGAAGATCGTCCCTACGACAAATTCCGGTAAGAACAAATCTCAAACTCCAATTCCTCAATCCTCGATCCTTAATATTGTACCTCGCTCATCAAGATTATAAGTAATGATACCAAAGTCGATGAGTAATCAAAGTATTCAATGTTGTTTGTGAAAGTCATATACCTTCTAATGATTAAATGTAGGTATAAATAGATAAGAAAACATTATTGCTAAGGATTTAATCATTTAAATATATTAAAATAATATTATTGTTGTGTAAAAGTCATACATTACTTTTTTTGCCATGATTGAGGGAAGTGTTTTGGTCAGGCTACCAAAATATTCTACCAAAAAACTTAGTCAGACCTATCCAAGTGATATCTAGATTCATGCAATGCAGTTGAGATATCCTTGTAATATTGGATCGATAATCAACATGTGTTCGCTAGAACCTATCGGATACATCACTCAATTCTAATATGTTATATTTCATATCGAAGACTTGAAAAAAATGAGTTACATATGTAAGTTAAACCTGATGGATGATGATTTATTTGAGTTGACTATAAATCATAAAGTATAACCAAGACAATTTCAAGAAGCAATGCTTCTACCTATATTAATCACCACTGGAGATTTTAAAAATCATACTTGAACAATGCCGAAAATCTCTGTTGTTACTCGTTTGTCTGAACTCTGCACACAGCCAGCCTGGCTTTTGTCCAAGTCATATCTCACAAATGGACGCATCATACACTCAGTCGTCTCAAACGCGCCCCTATCATCACGGTGTAGATTCACGCCACGTGGCATACTTCTAAATGAGCCTTGATTCAAACTATACCCCACCATCTCTCGACGCAACACCCCAACCTGCGGCTCCGCTAATCTCGGGTTTGCCCGCATTATGATCTAAAAATATTTATCGTATTTTTCTTCTATCACATTATATCAATTACTATTATGTTATCAATTTACGTTCATCGAATTCCCCGTGCAGATATTAGCAAGAACATTTCTTTACGTGATTAACATCAAGAAACAAAACATAAAGCAACTATATGACTTTAAAATCATCATTCCCACTGCCCCCCACTGCCCATGTGACATATACCAGCAGTCATACATAACACAACACACTCCCATGCGCCAAATTTTTGGTACCATAGTGTTATTATTCATGTTACATGCACCCTTTAATTTGAAGAAAAATATTTGGCAGGTTTCTTTTTGAAGGCAGATGTCTAATGATAAGAGAGAAAAGTAATAATATAGTGTAACACTATTTAGACATTTGCTTGATTATAAATGTAATTTTATTTTGTAATAAAACAAAAATCATCTAAACAAGCGGTGGATACACAGTTTTCCAAATTTGTGACAGACTATTCAGCTATTGCAGACTTTGATATAGGAGAATGTGACAAGTGTATCAAAACAATTAGAAAGGTTTATTTTGGACAGAAATATAGTAAAGAAAAGACTACAATTAACAATTGAAAAAATGCCAACTGAAATTCATGAAATGGTCAAACACCTCAACCCCCCTTACAGTTCTATTAATGAACAATTCAAACTCACCCAGCTACAAGAATAATTGAAATTAATAAAATAAAAAATCATTAAAATACAAGAAAAACTAAAAAAGAAAGAAAGAAAAAAGATACATTTAAATGGACCCACTCCCCCCGTGGAGCCCAATCACCCTGTGCAGCATAAATAACAACTCATTTATTTACTTAACTTTGCACATTTTCATGACCCACTGTCGTCGTTTCCCCTTTTACTTTTTCCACTTCCAAAGACTTTTTCTTTTTCTGATCTTTCGCTTTATATGATTACAGCCGCTTTACAACCCGACTACGATGTGTCCGACCTAGGGGTAGTCCGGGAGTCCTGAGGCGGCGTCTGACCGTCCGATCCTTTGGAAGGATCATCAGACGACTGGCGAAGCCCTTCGTCGGTGGTCTCGCCGCGGCTAACAATATCCCCAATCATGCGAACCACCTCATCCATGTTGGGCCTCTGGTCGGGCACAAGCGCAACGCAGGACATGGCAATCTGCAACAACTGAACCATCTCCTCTTCGATGTTCTGGTACCTCATGAGTTCCGCGTCGAACACTTCCGCGGTCCACTCTTCGCGCACCACTGACTGCACCCAACGTGGAAGGTCGATCCCTTCCTCGCTCAGCGAGGCTTGGTTCGGCGCCTTGCCCGTTAGGAGCTCCAGCACCAGCACGCCGAAGCTGTACACGTCGGATTTCAATGTCACCTTTCGGGTTTCCAGAACCTCCGGGGCCCGGTAACCCGCCACCCGGTTCGAGGGAACCGGGTTCGCGAATATCGGGTTCAGTCCGAAGTCCGAAACGCAGGGTTCGTGGTTCGGGTGGAGGAGGATGTTGGAGGATTTGATGTTGCCGTGGACCAGTTTGGCTGACACGTGGAGGAACGCCAGGCCTCGTGCGGCTCCCAATGCTATTCTCATTCGCGTGTCCCAATCTAGCGGCGTTCGCCCTGACCCTCTGCTCCCTGTTGTTAAAACGTTAATAGAGTTATTGCATTACGTGTTCGCATTTGGCTCATTCATATGGGCACATCCAATCAAAACATGTGTGCCAGCAGAGAAAACACAGTGACAAAACTCGAGGAATCCTATATCGTCTCATGCTACATAAAACAACATTTTGCAAATAAAAAATACTGTGTCACGAATCCTCATACTAACCGAAAGAGAGCTGTAATGTGTAACCTTAATGTTGTCGTCTTCTTTATTAATTACAGTGAATTTAGAAATATTTTCGTTTGCGTCTTCTTCAAAATTAAAGTGAAAAAGGAAAAAGGCAAGAAATAATACCCGTGAGACCAGACCACGCTACCACTGTGCCTATGTTATGAGTGCACGTTGCGTATGTTGAGCAGAATGAAAATAAAGTGAGTGTTATTTAAGAAAGACAGAGAAGTTGAGAGTTTGATCATGTTTGCTCCCTCCAGACGCATACATGATTAAGGAGAGCGTGTTAAAACAATTTGAGGCTTAATAAAATATGACTTATTGTAAAATAATTTTAGCATCTGAAGATGAGTAAATTTTCTTATAATTTGGTTAATGTAAAAATAATTTTTCTTTGACTCTTATTCCTATAAAGTCTAAAATTATTATTTTTCATCCTTACAATAATTTTAAGATATATAAATATTATTTATTTTAAGAACCTGTGAGACATTTTAAGGTATATATATCACTAACTATTACAAGTAACATCAAAGATAACTACAGAACCATTTAATGAATAAACAAATAATGCAAAATGATTACATAATAATTAATAAATATTAAAAACAATAATTTTAAGTTTTAGAGGGATGAAAAAAATATAAAAATAAAAATATATTTAAGTCTGAAATAATATAAAGAGTAACAATAAAAAATATGAATTAATGATATTAAAAAAATATAAAAATGATTAAAAAAAACCTAAAAATATATAGAATTACACACATGGAATTTTTCACCGGAACAAATTTAAATTATTCACTTTAATAATTACTTAAATTTTTAAATAAATATAAAAATGATGAAAAAGAGAAGGTTAAGAAAAGAATAAAATAATTTAAAAATTTTGAGGTCAATTATTTATAAAGTTTATATAAAAATTAAGTTAATAACAGTTATTTATTTATTCTTTATATCTACTAAATAACATAACATTTAAAAATTAACATTATTCTAAATTAATTATCAGTAAAAAGTTTAACATCTTCAAATGTTAATGTTTTTTAATTAAAATTAAAAAAAAATATCTCTCAATTAAAAATATTAAATCATAAATATGTAATTTTTTTTATAGAAATCGTAAACATATAATTTATTATGCAACCTAAGCCAAGTACTTAGCTGTGCTTAAGAAAACTTGCTACCTACGATATCATCCTATCTCTAATATATATCTCTCCATTAAAAAATCACCCTGAATCAAAGCTGTGTTGAATAATTTAGCATGAACAACATGATGCATGCCACCAATAATACATATGGGATACCCACATTACCCACCATCGTTGACAGCGTAACATACGCCACTACCACACTATAATTAATATGTTCCAAACATTCCAATTTCGAACCTATGAAAGCTGGAGCATGAATTTAGTCCAAACCCCACTAAAAAAAAATACATTTTTACAATTTATTTATATCGACAAATATATAATAGAATAAAAGTATCATACAAAATTGTTAAAAATAGGTTACGACCGAGGAGGCATAATGAAATTAAAAAATAAATAAAAGGTAAAGAAAGAAATTAAGGAAGAAGTACCGTGAAGCAGTGCAGACAAGCTACCGGCGGTCATGTAATCGTGAACAAGCAATTTCTCATCCTTGGAGAAGTAAAACGCTCTTAGAGGAATCACATTCTCGTGCTTAACCTTCCCAACAACCTCCATTTGCGTCTCGAATTCCCTCTTCGTAACCGCCACATCCTTCAACCTCTTCACCACCACCGTCGTCCCATCCTCCAAAATCGCCTTGTAAGAAGTCCCCATACTCCCCTTCCCCAAAACCTCCGCAGAAGCCCTCAACAAATCCTCCAACCCAAACCCATACACCCCACCCTCCAAAAACACCAGCTTGTTCCTCTCCGCCGCCTCCACCGACCCCGTCATATCATCCTTCGAAGACGACGTTCCGCCTTCGCCGCCGCCGCCGCGCCGCGCCGCCACCACGCCCTGCGGCGGCTTCGTCCGCCGCCTCCGCCGGCAGCACACAAACAGAACAAGCAGCAGTAAGAGAAGTACGAGGAGAGACCCCCCGACCGCGATTCCCACAATGGCGGCAGTGGAGAGCTTTTTGGAGTTCTTGGCGACCGGCGCAGCCGGTGGAACAAAAGGCGAAGGAGTCGGTCCCGGGAAGAAAGGGGTGCAAGGCGGTAACGGTTTCCCGCAGAGGTCGTTGTTTCCCGAAAACGACGTCGCTGGGAAACGGGAGAGGGCATTGGGGATGGAGCCGTTGAGGCGGTTATTGGAAACATCGAAGTTGACTAATTTTGTTGTAATGCTTGGAAGGTTACCTGAGAAAGAGTTGTTTTCTAAGAAGAGGCCGGTTAAGTGAGTGAGATTGTTGAGCGAGAACGGGATTTGGCCCGTGAAGTTGTTGTTGGAGAGTTCGAGGCGAGTCAAGCGAGTGAGGCGAGTTAACACGGCGGGGAACTCGCCGGAGAGGTTGTTGTTTTGGAGGTAGAGGTTGCGGAGGAAGGCCAGGTTGGAGAAATCGGCGGGGATCTGGCCGCTGAGGGCGTTGTGGCGGAGGCTGAGGACTCGAAGCTGCGTGAGCCGACCGAGCGTGTTGGGCTGGATTGGGCCCACGAGGCCCACCGCGGGGAGGTGGAGGGAGCGGACGAAGGAGCGAGAGGGGTCGCATTGGACGCCGAACCAGTCGCAGGCCGAACCGGAGGTGTTCCACTGAACCCGGTTCGCGTGCGGCGTGAGGGAGAGGAACGCGAGGAGGGCTTGCCTGTCCTGAGTGGGCTCCGCGTTGACTCGCTCACTCGGGTGCAGGAGGAGAGCGGCGAAGATGATGAGGACGACATGCGTCGCGCGCAGGACGGTGAGCAATGCCATGTGGAAACGACGGGAAGAGAGTTGTCGTTTGGAGGTGGTTTGCGTTTGCTGTGGAATGCGATTTGTGACGATGTGCCATGCAGGAGAGTGGGAAGAGTGAGAGTGAGAGAGGTTTTGTAGGTGGAACGAGAAAGACGGAGAGTGTGCGAGACTGGAGAAATTATTAATTATTAATTATTAATTATAAATTAAGTAAAATAACAACGCCTGCTTCAAAACTTGTACAAAATATAATTAAATTTAAACGCCTGCTTTAAAACAAAAAATAAAAGACAGAAGATTTTTCAACGTTTTAAGCCTTGTATATGTCAGAGAGAAAAAAAAAAAAAACCGTTCATAACTGATAAACCTTCATCACGTAACTCACGCTGCTTCTTATTATGTTGTTTAAATTTATTTTTTATTTATAGTATTTTAAATTTTAAATTTATATTTTAATAACGTGATTAAATTTAAATTTATTTTAATCATTGATGAATGTTGAATGAAATTTAATTATCATTAAATTTGTCATATAAAATTATTTATTAATATTTTTGTCTCCTAATAAAAATATCATATTAAATTCAATTTATATAATCCATTCGATTCATTGCTGTCGATTTTGAAGGACTAATTTTTCTTAACAAAAAATTACAACACTTAAAATATTAATTTCAAATTTTAGAAAATCAAAAATAAAATAACCCCAAATTTAAATGACGAAAAACATACTTAAACTTATTAATAAACTTAGAAAAATTTAATCAATTATCCATTATTATAAAGTTTCTATATATTATTGTTATATATGTATACAACAATAAAAATCCAATAACTCAACTCGTACTGGCCAACCATTTTGGGACACTATGACTATGTGGGGCTCATAATATACTTGTGAAAATTTATTTATTGAGAAGTTTGTCTTTTTTTAAACGCTTCTCCACTTTAGGATAAATATAAAATCATATTCATACTACAAGTTTCAATTGCTACTATAAAAATTGAGTCCAAGGATAAGAGAAAATCAACTTTAATGTTACTTTTAACTTGATTGTTGATCTTTGTTCAAGATATCAAATTATAGAGGCTTCTTCATGGTTAATTATATGTTACTCTTGTGATTGAACTCGTTGATGGGAACATGTTAAATATTTAAATACAATAACAATCTACAATTATGCATTATTCCTTTGTAGGGTGTCAAATACATGGATCAATTGATATCATTGTGATTAGGGTTGGAAATGAGTTCAGTTGAGATGAGATTGGTTCATCTCTACTCGACTTGATAATATTTAGTTTAGCTTGAGACTTGACTCGAGTTCGTCATAAACATTGTTTTTCAGCTAAAACTCGACTTGATTCGGATTTGTGAACAGTTCAATCCAACTTATTAGCTCGAATGACAATGAATGGTACTACATTGACTACCGATGACTAGTCTAAAGTGAATTGTTTCAAAACAACCCCACTCCAATAAATAGTTTTAAAAAGTGTACCAAAATGGTCAATGAGCCATCAACTCTTATTCAAAAGCATTCAAATTATTTATAGCAAATGAAGTATGCAATATCTCATAGTCTAATGCAATATGCATGTGAAACCATTTAAAATATATGTTGCCCAAAGGCTCATAGGATAGCCTAAGTGTATGTGTTAGCATATAGACAACAGACCTACGATGTATGCATTTGTACTATCCGTACCGTGAAGCCGAGCTCCAGCTCAGCTTCACAGCGCAGAACGACCTCGAACACACGGTAGGCGACATAGGCCCAGACAAGGCCCGCTATCTAAATAGGTCATAACTGATCTCAGGCCCAAGGCCCAATGAAACCCTAATTCACACTAAGGTACGTGCATTACTTATACGTGACTCATACATCCACAAGCACTAACTTTAGCATCAGAGTTTCTTTTGCAGGTACCGCCCCCACTTTGGAACAACAAGCGTACATAGCGAAGGAGGCTCACCAACCTTGCCCAGCAGATCGTCCCTACGACCGATCTCCGGTAAGAACATTTGGTGCCCACCGTGGGGCCGATCAAGACATCTCTTATCGGCCACGCTTATAGTTTTCACCTGAAGCCATAGTAGACGAGCAACAGACGACCTAGATCGCGCAACAAGAATGGAAGGTGAAGCAACATTAAGAAGACTGATCGAACAGGTCCAGCAAATGCGGCAACAACATGCCGTCGACCTGGAGAACATCCATGCTCGACACGAAACTGACCTAGTGGCGCTGCGTGCCGAGAACGAGCGCATTCGCGCTCAGCTTCCCAGGTGCCCTTCTGATCAACCCCCTCAACCGAGTAATCAGAACGACGAAGAGGGACACTCAGTTTCCCAGCCACCGACTGCACCCAAGGCACCTACCCACAGGTCTACTGTACATCGGTCACACATGCCGACGGACAGGTCAGACCATGAAGTCAGCAATGTGCCTGCCCAAGCCCCGGGGCATAGGGCAAGCATCCGCCGTCACCCCTTTGTTGACGGCATCATGGAGACGCCCCTTCCTTTTGGATGGAAGCCTCTCAACATCGACCGTTATGATGGCACTGCCGACCCAGACGAGCACATCGATCTGTACGTCACACAGGTAAACCTATACACTAATGAGGATGCTATTATGTGTAGGGTTTTTCCGACCTCGCTCAAGGGAGCAGCACTTGCCTGGTATACCCAATTGCAGCGGGATCAATTGAAAACTTCGACACTCTAGTGAGACGATTCACGGCACAGTATGCAACGAGTCGACCTCACCACGTCACATCAGCCGCCTTGGCCAGTCTCAGACAAGGCAACGATGAACCACTAAGGGCGTTCATGGAGCGCTTCGCCAGCATCTCAGTTAAGATCCGAAACTTGAACCCCGAGGTCGCCCTACATGCCATGCTCATGGCGCTCAAGCCAGGACCTTTCGTCGATAGCCTGTGCCAACGATCTCCCCTTGACATGGACGACCTCCGTGCCCAAGCTGCAGGGTACATTCAGATGGAAGAGCACTCCGCTTTTCGCGACCAGGCTCGTGGAAAATCGCAGGCGAAGCCGGACCACGGCCACAAAGACAAGATGAAGGTCACCAATGACAGCCAATTCAAGAAGGCTGCTAGGGCAAATAAAAGAGGGAGGTACGACTTCTACACCCCCCTAAACGCACCCCGAGTACACATCCTGGAGGAGGCTAGCAACAATAATCTGCTCACCTTGCCACCACCTGGACACAGTCCCAAAAGTGCGAACAAATCCAAGCATTGCCGGTACCATAGAAACTATGGCCACACGACCGAGGAGTGCCGCACACTCAAAGATCGCATAGAGGAGCTCGTCCAGGGGGGCATCTCGGACAATACGTCCAACGGTAGCAAGGTCATAGAGGAGGCTACCACGGCCGAGGACGAGGACGAGGCCGAGGTTCCGGGACTCGTATGGACCAACCCTCCAGTTCTCAGCAAAACACGGGCGGCGTGGTGCAGGTCGAGGTGAGTCAGGGTACAGGGTCAGCTCCCTTGCGAGGAGTTATCAACATAATTACAGGTGGCTTCGTAGGGGGAGGCTCCAGCAGCTCGGCGCGCAAACAACATTTGCGCAGCATCAACAACGTCCATGTAGACCCCTAAACAAAGGAAAGTCAGCCGGAAGGACTCCTGGAAGACCCTGGAAGACCCTAGGATGATTATCTGTAGGTTTAGAGGTCTTAGAGTAGCTTAAAATAAGGATGTGGGAGAATTGAAGCTCAATACGGCCTCCTGGAAGTTCAGTACGGCCGTACTGAACAATTTGAACTACAATACGGCCGTACTGAACCCAATACGGCCATACTGAAGTTTTTGAACTTCAGTACGGCCGTACTGAATTCAATACGGTCGTACTGTAGTTCAAATCTTCAGTACGGGCCGTATTGATGTTAGAGGCCGTACTACGCCTCACTCCTATATATAGGACGTCATTTGGACGTCATTCTACACTTTTCCACACTTCTTGGACTCTCTTCTTGAGTATTCTGGGGTTTTTGAGCAGTGTTCTGCCCTAGAATTCTCTCCGAGAGCCGATCCGACGAAGTTCTTGAGTTATGAGCATTTAGCTTGAGAATTCGAACTAGTCGAAGGGAAATCTTTTTGATTTCCATAGTAAAGATTAATTTTTAGGGAAGGAGCGAGCGAGCGTGTAGTGGGAGGGAGCGCCAAAAAGCCTCCTAACATTTGAATATATAAAAGCACGCTTCAAAGGTTTCTTCTTCAAAATCCTTCCTTTTACTGCTTTCTGATTGTTGCATCGCATGTTTAATTTATTCATCATGTAGATATCTTATTCATAGCCGTTTATAATAAATAGGGGAAATTTAGTAATTTTACACTGTTATTTACGAAATAATCCGTCATAGGGAACCCGAAAGGGGCGTTGTGGGGTGCTAACACTTTCCCCGCACGTAACCGACTCCCTTACCTGACTCTGGTTGTAATGGCCAAGGTTGATTTATGAAATCAATAGCCTTATCCCTTTTTCCAATGTTTTGAGTAAAACATTGGTGGCGACTCCAAGAACCCTACTTTGCGAAAACCACTAATCCATGGAGGGTCTCGCTTGAGATTAACATGGATTGGTGAGAATCATTTAATAAAATTGTTAGTTCGATGAGGTCTCAGTTTGAGAATAAGTCGTTCTAACAATCCACCACTTTTCAAACTATAAAAACGAGTCCGACCATCGTCGCGAATGCCAAGGTCCGTTTCGGCGGGTGGCGACAGATGGCGACTCCACTGGGGAAGCCTCGAGAGTCAATCCCATTTAGTGATGGATTCTTTTCAAAATAATAGTTTAAAATTACTTTATTACCCCTTACTTGTATGATAACATGCTTTATCTATTTGGCTTTAATAACTGTTGTATTTTTAAATTCTCGCAATTGTTTGAAATACAAACTGCACACGAACCTTTGCACACAACAGTTCCCTCTATACCCGGGGGCATGAGTGGTAAGCCATAGGGAGTGGATGTTAGTACGGCCGGTTGTCGAATGGGCCTAGGTGCCCGTAGACCGTTGTCGAAAAGCATCACTCAAGGTGATAACCATGAACTCGAGTCCGACAGTGCGTTGGAACTTTCCATCGACTTACGACGAGAGGGATTGGGTCCCTATAATGGGGGCACCTTGGGGGCCTCAGACCAGTGAGAACAGTTAGAACCTCCTTGAATATGCACTTTTCTGCAGGATACCCCTACCTCGTGATTCGCTCGTGACTGTTCGTGGATGAGTGAATTGTTTGTGCATTGTTTATGTGACATTGTTTGAGCATACATTGCATTCTTTAAACATACAACATTCCCTTTTAAAATAAAAATAAATAGGAATAAGAATCTTCCATTACATGGTGTTAACATCTACCTTCATCACATCCATATAGGTAGTTTCCCTTTTCACCCAAAAAATACAAAAAACAAAATACTCAAAGAAAAATATCCAAAAAAAGATATTTATCCAAACCAAGCAATATCATGCATCATCTTAGGAGCATCCCGAAAACATGATAATGCTTAGTTGAATAAACACAATGCATGCATATTCAACGTCATCATCTCATATCATGCATTCTTATCAAAGATCATGGAGGGATCTAGGTTTGCATTTCATACATCCCTCCTAGTAATTCATTAATAAACATAAAAAGAAAGGATTAAATCGATGCGTATGTTCAGAATGGATCGCACGCCATTTGTTATTAAGTGTAAGCCAACAACCGCGCCAAGCGAACGCACATCAACTCCGTTGTTGGTAATCAAGACGAATAAAGGGGAAGGTCCGACACCGTTAAGGATAACTGCTCCAAGACCTTTCCCCTACGAATCGAATAAGGCTGTGCCATGGATATACGACATCCATTCTTCTGCCGACAGCGATATCTCTAACATCGCTGGACTTGGGGGCATGACTAGGAGTGGCAGGATCTACACTCCCGAAGATCTTCATGACAAAGCTCCCAAGAATAAAGGGAAAGAAAAAGAAGAGAAAACCGAGGAAAATAAAGAATCCGAGGAGGAGACTAATGAGCTGTTAAAGTATATCCGACAGAGCGAGTACTCCATCATGGATCAACTTCATAGAACGCCAGCAAAGATCACTCTGTTGTCGTTGATCCTAAGCTCCGAACCGCATCGGCAAGCTCTGTTGAAAGTCTTGAACGAGGCATATGTGTCGCACACTATCTCCCAAGACAAATTTGAGGGGATTGTTAGTCACATCACGACTAATGATCACCTCACTTTCACCGATGAAGAAATCCCCGCTGGGGGACCAAATCATAACAAGCCCTTGCACATCTCTGTAAAGTGCAAGGAGTATCACATCGCTAAAGTCTTGGTAGATAATGGATCTTCCTTGAACGTAATGCCAAAAAGAACGCTCGATCAAGTGGCAATCAAGGGAATCCAAATGCGCCCGAGCAACATGATCGTCCGAGCTTTCGACGGTTCTAAAAGAGAAGTGGTGGGAGAGATCAATCCTCCAATCCAAATTGGACCCACCATCTTTAATGTCGAATTCCAAGTGATGGACATTACTCCCGCATACAGCTGTCTCCTCGGCCGACCTTGGATTCATGATGCGAAAGCTGTTCCCTCTACGCTCCACCAGAAAGTCAAAATCATAGTGGGTGACAAGCTGGTGACCGTACAAGCTGAAGATGACATACTCATCAGCAAGCCATCCGCCATACGTGGATGCAACAGAGGAAGCTCTAGAGACCGCCTTCCAAGCATTGGAGATTGCCAATGTTGAAACGTTTCCCCGAGAAATGAAGAAGGTAGCCCATATGCTCACCAAGAACGGATACTTGCCAGGACAAGGACTTGGCAAGGATTCCCAAGGAATTCCCGAGCTACTCATTATTAAGGATAATCCGGGGAAACAAGGGTTAGGATACAACCCTAATAAAGATCAAAGGACGAAGAGGAACCAAGATCCTTCTCGACGTTCTTTAAGCTAGATCTTTAGGAAGGCCGGTTCACAAGCGTCAAGGCCGGTCGTCGTCATCAAGTGCTCTTCTCCTTCCGATAGGGATGTATAGACCTGATGACTATTAGAGATTACTCCTCGGGGACAGCCCGACCCCCGAGCCTCGATAGGGCACATGTTTCCACTATGATTATAATAAAATCACTTTATTATTTCTTATTGCTTCTTTTCTTGCTTGCAATAAATCTCCAGACCACATTATTTTAACCCTGTTTGAATAAGCATGAATGAGGTTAAAATTGTCTTAATAACAATAAACCCGCATCATTTTTATGTGGAAGTGTGTGTGACAACTTGGAGCACCATTCCTTGGCCTCGACAAGTGCCATCATGGATAAAAAAGAAATCCTTTAAAAACAAAAATCATAAAAACAAAAAAAGCTCGGCAGGAAACCCAAAAAGGGGGCTGCGCAAAAATAAGAGCAAAAGAACCCGCTAGGAATCCCACAAAAGGGTGACCTAGGCAAAAATTAGGGTTGCAAAAATAAACAAAAACAAAGGTCCGCTGAGACGCCACAAAAGGGTGTTTTAGGCAAAAAATAAGGACAATCAAAAAAGCAAAAGAAATCCATGATGGTACCATGAGCCGAATTCAAAAAGAAAGGTTCAGGGGAAGCTATCTAAGTTGTCAAATCACAACGTCAATAACAAGACTTCCTTAACTTCATAAGTGTTTAATCAAACAAGCCTAAACACATAAGCCTACCTTGGCCAACCATTCTTACAAAAACCATTTTTGAAAAAAATAAATCCCCTCTAAAACACAAACTTTCGAATAAAAATATCTTTCCTTTCTTTTCTCTCTTGTCCCAAACGATTTTAGAATAATCTAGTGGAAACATGGAGATATAGTGGTCAATAGGAGGGTTGACATGTCTTCTAAAGGAAGGGAAGAATCACTGGGTTGATGACGCCCATCTCGATATAACACGCATCATTCCTCGGTTATGTAAATCGGCAGCGCACAGCCCGTCTAGAGGAATGGCAAAATTCAAACAGAAAAAACGCATCGGTTAATTCTTTTGAAAAATGAATCAAATAGAATTAGGTGCATCATACCGCATACATGCATACAGATGATAGGTGTACTGGAAGATCACTTATTCTCTGTTTATTGAAAAAACAAACAAAAAAACAAAAAAACAAAAAAACAAAAAAAACAAAAAAACAAAAAATATAAACTTCAGAAAAAACAATGCGCTCGTATCATGTTCAGTACACCCGTACTAAAATCAGGGTTATGAACAAATTTTCAACTCAATACGGGCGTACCGAAATGAATACGGCAGCATTGGCCATAACGTCCACACCAATACGGGCGTATTGAATTCAATACGGCCCGTATTGGCCCATTCTCATTCATCACAACATCTTCATTCCTCTGCATACTTCATCTATGAGTGTGTTTGAGATCCCTCCAACAGAAAAAGCCGAAAAAAATGACAAAAAAGGCAAAAATTCAGAAAATCCAACAAATGTACAGAATAACTGAGCCTGGAGAGGCTTGCCGAAATAATACTCCCCAAGAGACATCTCAGCTTGCATTCTTGGGCTGAACAGAAAATCAACAAATTATACAGAATAACTGAGCCTGGAGAGGCTTGCCGAAATAATACTCCCGCATCATACATAATAACTGAGCCTGGAGAGGCTTGCCGAAATAATACTCCCCAAGAAACATCTCAGCTTGCATTCTTGGGCTGAACAGAAAATCAACAAATTGTACAGAATAACTGAGCCTGGAGAGGCTTGTCGAAATAATACTCCCCAGAGACTTCTCAGCTCACTCTCGTAGATCAAATCCCCAGTAAGAGCTATCAAAGCAAGATCAGCAAGATTCCCCAATGGAAGCATGATCATCCGAACAGAATATCCGAGTCAAAGGACTTTGACTTCCTCAGTGGAAGATAGCTTTCCAACTCGAGCGACGAGTGAAGCTAAGCCTGAAGAGGCTTTCTAAATAATACTCTGGGATACATAAGATCTTCAATCCCCATTCGCCTACTCAGAGGCACCCCTTCAAAAAGCAAAAAATCAAAAAGATCAATAACCATTCCCCAAGCGGAATCCGGCACTCAGCCGAACACCGAACATCAAGATCATTCGCCTACTCAGAGGCACCCTTTCAAAAAGAGAAAAATCGAAAAGATCAATAACCATTCCCCAAGCGGAATCCGGCACTCAGCCGAACACTGAACATCAAGATCATTCGCCTACTCAGAGGCACTCCTTCAAAAAGAGAAAATCAAAAAAAGATCAATAATCATTCCCCAAGCGGAATTCGGCATTAAGCCAATCATTGTACGTCAAGATGATCCGCCTAACAGAAGAGGCTAATCAAAATCATCACAACAGAATCCCCCAGCGGATAACAGCCTACGCAGAGGCAACAAAACCAGAAAATCAAAAGAGTCACCCGAATAAGGATAACCGGGATACCCCACGGAATCAGAATTTCCCAGTGGGCACCAACTACGCAATGGAAAGTTGGGACACAAGAACTTATGAGTAACTGCACATCCCCTAGACGGATCCCTGCGTTATCTAGCCCTCAGTGGCACAAAAATCAAAAACAATCGTCGAAGCAGCATCGTGGACTGTGAAGACAAAATCATCACAAATCCCTGGAGAGGGCAAACTCACGCTACCAAAGTGACTAGAAGCATGGAGGTACGCAACCCTGGGGAGGGAAAACCGCAGACCCTGGAGAGGGCAAACTCACGCTACCAAAGTGATCAGAAGCACGGAGGTATGCAACCCTGGGGAGGGAAAACCGCAGACCCTGGAGAGGGCAAACTCACGCTACCAAAGTGATCAGAAGCACGGAGGTATGCAACCCTGGGGAGGGCAAACCGCAGACCCTGGAGAGGGCAAACTCACGCTACCAAAGTGACCAGAAACACGGAGGTACGCAACCCTGGGGAGGGCAAACCGCAGACCCTGGAGAGGGCAAACTCACGCTACCAAAGTGATCTGAAGCACGGAGGTACGCAACCCTGGGGAGGGCAAACCGCAGACCCTAGAGAGGGCAAACTCAAGCTACCAAAGTGATCAGAAGCACAGAGGTACGCAACCCTGGGGAGGGCAAACCGCAGACCCTGGAGAGGGCAAACTCACGCTACCCCGTCGTCACAAACACGGAGGTATGCAGCTTCCGGCTCGGGTGTCGAGCGAAGCTAAGCCTGGAGAGGCGGTACTCACGCTACCCCGTCGTCACAAACACGGAGGTATGCAGCTTCCGGCTCAGGTGTCGAGCGAAGCTAAGCCTGGAGAGGCAGTACTCACGCTACCCCCGTCGTCACAAACACGGAGGTATGCATGAGCCTGGAGAGGCGACGACTAATACTCAACCTGGAGAGGCTACTCAACAATTTTCCACCGGAAGACACTACAAGTCAGAAGGATGGCCTACTCCCCGGACAATTGGGTCAACTCCTTTACTTGTCAACCGGTACACCAAAAAGCCGTTTGACTAAGTAAAGGGGGGGCAGCTGTAGACCCCTAAAATTGTCCGGGTCGGAAATAAGACTCGAAGACTCTCGAAGACCAAAGGAAAGTCAGCCGGAAGGACTCCTGGAAGACCCTAGGATGATTATCTGTAGGTTTAGAGGTCTTAGAGTAGCTTAAAATAAGGATGTGGGAGAATTGAAGCTCAATACGGCCTCCTGGAAGTTCAGTACGGCCGTACTGAACAATTTGAACTACAATACGGCCGTACTGAACCCAATACGGCCATACTAAAGTTTTTGAACTTCAGTATGGCCGTACTGAAACCAATACGGCCGTACTGAAGTTTTTGAAACTTCAGTACGGCCGTACTGAATTCAATACGGTCGTACTGTAGTTCAAATCTTCAGTACGGGCCGTATTGATGTCAGAGGCTGTACTGCGCCTCACTCCTATATATAGGACGTCATTTGGACGTCATTCTACACTTTTCCACACTTCTTGGACTCTCTTCTTGAGTATTCTGGGGATTTTGAGCAGTGTTCTGCCCTAGAATTCTCTCCGAGAGCCGATCCGACGAAGTTCTTGAGTTATGAGCATTTAGCTTGAGAATTCGAACTAGTCGAAGGGAAATCTTTTTGATTTCCATAGTAAAGATTAATTTTTAGGGAAGGAGCGAGCGAGCGTGTAGTGGGAGGGAGCGCCAAAAAGCCTCCTAACATTTGAATATATAAAAGCACGCTTCAAAGGTTTTTTCTTCAAAATCCTTCCTTTTACTGCTTTCTGATTGTTGCATCGCATGTTTAATTTATTCATCATGTAGATATCTTATTCATAGCCGTTTATAATAAATAGGGGAAATTTAGTAATTTTACACTGTTATTTATGAAATAATCCGTCATAGGGAACCCGAAAGGGGCGTTGTGGGGTGCTAACACTTTCCCCGCACGTAACTGACTCCCTTACCCGACTCTGGTTGTAATGGCCAAGGTTGATTTATGAAATCAATAGCCTTATCCCTTTTTCCAATGTTTTGAGTAAAATATTGGTGGCGACTCCAAGAACCCTACTTTGCGAAAACCACTAATCCATGGAGGGTCTCGCTTGAGATTAACATGGATTGCTGAGAATCATTTAATAAAATTGTTAGTTCGATGAGGTCTCAGTTTGAGAATAAGTCGTTCTAACAATCCACCACTTTTCAAACTATAAAAACGAGTCCGACCATCGTCGCGAATGCCAAGGTCCGTTTCGGCGGGTGGCGACAGTCAATCCTACCACCTCAGCGCTGCACCACAACACACCACCAATCACCTTCACCAATGATGACTACACTGGCATCTGCCCAAACCAGGATGATCACATGGCCATCGCCGTAGAAGTCGCCAACTGGGAAGTCCACAAAACACTGATCGACCAGGGAAGTTCGGCTAACATCCTATACTGGCCGACATTCCTAAGGTTAGACATCCCCCACTCCCTTGTTCAACCTCACACAGAACCCCTAGTCGGTTTTGCAGGTGAGCGAGTTCACACTCGGGGGTACGTGGATCTGCTGACAACCTTTGGGACCCCTCCTGACTCGAGGAGGATCATGGTTAGATATCTCCTCATGGTGGCCAACACATCCTACAACATCATCATCGGCAGACCTACACTGAACCAGCTCGGAGCCGTAGTATCTACCCCACACTTGACGATAAAGTTCCCACGGAGCAGTGGCAAGATCGTCTCTATCCGAGAAAATCAAAAGACAGCTCGACAATTTTATGCTAAAAGCTTGAAGGTCTCGCCATCCGAGGAACGCCACAAAAGTGACCCTCCTACAGTAGCCATCATAGCCCAGGTGGACATCACCGACCTGGATCCAAGGTCGAAGTCCCATGACGAACGGCCACGTCCCATCGATGAGCTTGATGACCTCCAGATCGGTAAACTCCCTGGATAGTGTACAAAGATAAGCTGACAGCTAAACCTGGACCTACGGCAGCGAATCGAAGTCGAAATCTCCAAGAATGCCGACCTTTTTGCATGGTCCAGTGTCGACATGCCAGGTATAGATGCTAACTTTATCTGTCACAGGTTGGCAATCCACAAAAAGACGAAACCAGTAGCCCAAAGAAAATGGAAGGTCGGCGGTGAAAGGCGAGAAGCTATCATAGCCGAGACACAAAAGCTGCTGAACGCGGGCTTCATCCGCGAGGTCAGGTACACCACGTGGCTGGCAAACGTGGTACTAGTCAAGAAGAACTCGGGGAAGTGGCGTATGTGCGTCGATTACACTGACCTTAACAAGGAGTGCCCTAAGGACTCATACCCCCTTTCGACCATCGACAGGTTGGTTGACGACGCTTCCGGCCACGCCCTCCTCAGCTTCCTGGATGCTTACTCCGGGTACAACCAAATCATGATGTACCCACCAAACGAGGAGCATACAACTTTCATCACCGACCACGCAAATTTCTGCTACCACGTGATGCCCTTCGGCCTTAAAAACGTCGGAGCCACTTACCAATGTCTAATGGACAAGGTATTCCAGCAGCAAATTGGAAAGAACATGGAGGGGTACGTGGACAACATGGTCGTCAAGACATTGTCAGCCGAGGCTCTTGCCATCGACTTGGCCGAGGTGTTCAGCCAGATCAGAAAATAAAACATGCGCCTCAACCTAGAGAAGTGTGTCTTCGGCGTCCAGGGAGGTAAATTTCTTGGTTTCATGATCACCAGTAGGGGCATTGAAGCCAACCCGGAGAAATGCAAAGCCATTATCCAGATGCAGAGCCCCCAGACCGTGAAGGACGTCCAACGCCTGGCAGGAAGGTTAGTTTCCCTTTCTCGCTTCATCCCCAGGTTGGCGGAGAAAGCAGGGCCCATCTTCACCCTTCTACGAAAGTCGAAGAGCTTTGAGTGGACCGACCAATGCGAAGAGGCCTTCAAAATCTTCAAAGTCTTCCTCACGACTCCACCAGTCCTTTAGAGGTTGGATCACCACGCAGACCTCCTCCTCTACCTGGCCGTGGCAGAAGGCGCGATCAGCGCAGTCATAGTACAAGAGCACTAGAAAGTGCAAACACCGATCTACTTCATCAGCCGGGTCCTTCAAGACATGAAAAAACGATATCAAATGATCGAGAAGCTTGCACTAGCACTCGTCACCGCAGCTCGGCGCCTCCGACCTTACTTTCAGAGTCACCAGGTGCTCGTCAAAACCGACTACCCAATCAGGCAGATCTTGAGAAAACCGGAGCTCACCAGATGAATGATAGCATGGTCAGTAGAGCTGTTCGAGTTTGACATCAAATATGAAAGTCGCGGCCCCTTGAAAGCACAATACCTAGCAGATTTCGTGGCCGAACTCACCCCAACCTCGATTGAGGAACAACAGGTATGGACTCTACACGTCGATGGATCCTCCAACTCTAAGGGTGGTGGTGCAGGTATCATTTTGGAGGGACCGAATAAGGTCACCATAGAGCAATCTCTCAAATTTGGCTTCAAGGTGACCAACAACCAAGCGGAATATGAAGCGCTTCTGGTAGGGCTGAGGTTGGCTCATGACCTCGAAGCGTAGAGAGTGAGTTACAACAGCGACTCAAAGCTCATGGTGGAGCAACTCAGCGGGGCATACCAAACCAAGGACACCCTCTTGCAGAGGTATTTCCATACAGCATCCCAAAAGATCTCGTCCTTCGACGAGTTCACAATACACCATGTACCCCGGGAGTAGAATGCCAGAGCTGACCTCCTATCTAAGCTCGCCAGCACAAAATGCCCCGGGCAACATCGGACCATCATACAAGAGACTCTGAATTCACCCAGCCTGGACGACAAGGTCGTCAATGCTAATGACAGCGAAGACTAGGGATGGATGACGGGTATTTGGAACTGTCGCCACCGGCCGGAAACGGGCTTTCGGCATTCGCGAAGGATGGTTGGACTCTTTTATTTGTTTAAAAATATGTATTGCTAGAATGACTTATTCTCAAACTGAGACCTCGTCAAACGAGCAATTTTATTAAAAGGCTCACCAATCCATGTTAATCCCAAGCGGGACCCTCCATGGATTAGCGGTTTTCATAAAAGGAAGGGTTCATGGAGTCGCCACCAATGTTTTACTCAAAACATTGGAAAAAGAGGTTTAAAGCAATCGATTCAAAAATCGACTTCGGTCATGACAACCAGAGTCGGGTAAGGGAGTCGGTTACGCGTGGGGAAGGTGTTAGCACCCCACAGCGCCCCTTTCGGGTTCCCTATGACAGATTATTTAAAAAATAATAGTGCAAAATTACTAAATTACCCCTATTTATTCTAAGCAATTATAAATTAACTATCTACATGATGACAGTTTAAATATGTACACACAGAAAGCGGTAAAAGAAGGGACTTTAAAGATATAAACCTTTGAAGCGTGCTTTCTTATATATCTTGACAGAAATTGGGAAGCGTTTTGGCGTTCCCTCCCTCTACAAGACCGCTCGCTCCCTCCTAAAAAATAATTTTTGACTTGGAAATCCGATGGATTTCCCTTCGACTTAGTTTGAGACTCAAGCAAAATGCTCAGAACTCAAAAACTTCGTCGGATCAACTCTCCGAGTGATTTCTAGGCAGAGCACTGCTCAAAAAAACCCAGAATACTCAAGAAGAGGGTTAAAACTCAGTCCAAAAGTGTGAAATGACGTCCCATTGACGTCATATTTATAGGGAAAAGGCTCAATACGGTCTCTGGGGGTCAATACGGTCAACATTGAAATTTTGAACTACAATACGGCCGTATTGAATTCAATACGGCCGTATTGAAGTTCAAAAAACCTCAATACGGCCGCATTGAAGTTCAGTGCAGCCGTATTGAAGTTCAGTGCAGCCGTATTGAATTCAATGCAGCCGTATTGAAGTTCAGAAACTTCAATACGGCCGTATTGAGTTCAGTGCGGCCGTATTGAAGTTCAAAATGTTCAATACGGCCGTACTGAGTCTCTGGGAGGCCATATTGGGCTTCATTCCTCCCACTTTTCTTATTTTTTGCTACTCTAAGACCTCTAAACCTACAGATAATCATCCTAGGGTCTTCCAGGGTCTTCCAGGAGTCCTTCCGGCTGACTTTCCTTTAGTCTTCGAGAGTCTTCAAGCTTTATTTCCGACCCGGTCAATTTTAGGGGTCTACAGCTGCCCCCCCTTTACTTAGTCAGACGACCTTTTGGTGTACCGGCTGACAAGTAAAGGAGTTGACCCAATTGTCCGGGTGAGGTGCCAACCTTCTGACTTGTAGCGTCTTCCGGTGGAAAATTGTTGAGTAGCCTCTCCAGGTTGAGTTTGCCCTCTCCAGGGTGAGTATTAGTCGTCGCCTCTCCAGGCTCATGCATACCTCCGTGTTCTTGACAACCTCGTGGTAGTTGCATACCTTCGTGTTCTTGACAACCTCGGGGTAGCGTGAGTTTTCCCTCTCCAGGGTATACCAACGTGTTCTTGACAACCTCGTGGTAGTTGCATACCTCCGTGTTCTTGACAACCTCGGGGTAGCGTGAGTTTTCCCTCTCCAGGGTATACCAACGTGTTCTTGACAACCTCGTGGTAGTTGCATACCTCCGTGTTCTTGACAACCTCGGGGTAGCGTGAGTTTTCCCCTCTCCAGGGTATACCAACGTGTTCTTGACAACCTCGTGGTAGTTGCATACCTCCGTGTTCTTGACAACCTCGGGGTAGCATGAGTTTTTCCTCTCCAGGGATTTGTGATGATTTTGTCTCCACAGTCCACGATGCTGCTTCGACGATTGTTTTTGATTTTTGTGCCACTGAGGGCTGGATAACGCAGGGATCCGTCTAGGGGATATGCAGTTACTCATAGGTTCTTGTGTCCCAACTTTCCATTGCGTAGTTGGTGCCCATTGAGGAATTTCTGTTTCCTTGGGTTGTAGACACGAAGATGCTCTTTCTGAGATGAGCGGTGCCTTATGATTGGCTGACGTCCTTTTGACGGTGGTGGAGTATCCCGGTTATCTTTATTCGGGTGACTCTTTTTGATTTTCTGATTTTTGCTGCCTCTGTGTAGGCTGTTATCCGCTGGGGATTCTGGATGTTGATTTTTTGATTGACCTCTTCTGTTAGGCAAATCATCTTGATGTTTGATGTTTGGCTAAGAGCCGGATTCCACTTGGGGAATGATTATTGATCTTTTGATTTTTTCTCTTTTTGTAGGAATGCCTCTGTGTAGGCGACTGGGGATTTGAAGTTCTTATGTATCCCAGAGTATTATTTAGAAAGCCTCTTCAGGCTTAGCTTCACTCTTCGTTTGAGTTGGAAAGCTATCTTCCACTGAGGAAGTCTAAGTCCTTTGACTTGGATATTTTGTTTGGATCATGCTTCCGTTGGGGAATTTTGCTGATCTCGCTTTGATAGCTTTCACTGGGGAATTTGGCCCGTGAGTGGAAGCTGAGATATCTCTGGGGAGTATTATTTCGGCGAGCCTCTCCAGGCTCAATTATTCTTATGATGAATTGGTTTTTTGTTCAGCCCGAGAATGCGAGCTGAGACGTCTTTTGGAGAGTATTATTTCGGCAAGCCTCTCCAGGCTTAATTATTTTGTGGGAGTATTTTTTCAGCAAGCCTCTCCAGGCTCAATTATTCTGTGGGAGTATTATTTCGGCAAGCCTCTCCAGGCTCAATTATTCTGTGGGAGTATTATTTCGGCAAGCCTCTCCAGGCTCAATTATTCTGTGGGAGTATTGTTTCGGCAAGCCTCTCCAGGCTCAATTATTCTGTGGGAGTATTATTTCGGCAAGCCTCTCCAGGCTCAATTATTCTGTGGGAGTATTGTTTCGGCAAGCCTCTCCAGGCTCAGTTATTCTGTACGAGGCGATTGATTTTCTAAATCTTTTGCCTTTTTTGTCGTTTTTGGCTTTTTCTGTATTTTTTGCCTTTTCTGTTGATTTGCGGCTTTTTCTGTTGACCGCTGCCATACACAAGCAATTTTTCCTATTTTCTATTTTATGCAATTGCCTTATGATAAGGTCTTTGAATGTGCAACTAATGTGTGTGATGCACAAATGCAAGTTTTATTATTTAATGTTTTTAGAAAAATGAATGGCTCTCCCTATCCTCCTTTTCTTGGAGGAATTTCTGTCATCGACGTGAGGGAGTATTTTTGTGAGCCTTTTATGCATGAGATCATGGATTTTATAGGAACCCCTCCAATTTTCTTTATTGTCCGATTATTAAGGAATTTCATACAATTTTTTAGAAATACCAATTTAGAGGCATAATCACATGGTCAAGAGAGAAGAGAAAATGAATAGATATTTTATTGATATTCACAAGTGTTTTTACAGAAAGATATACAGAAGGATTTTCTGAAGAATGGCTGGCCTGGGTAGGCTATTTACATTGGGCTTAACAATTATATCTGTAATTGTTGCTCCGTACGTTCTCCTAGTTGTTTTGGGTGATATGCCTGAGTCAGGAGTATAGACACTGCAAGACGCTTGCTTCTAGAAGATAATCACATGAATCGCCTTTCGGTTTTCGATTCAAGTGATCGTCGCTTGCTTTATTTTTATGTCTTATTCTTTTGCCCCTAACTTTTGCCTAGGACGTATCCTAGCGGGGATAATTTTGCCTTTGTTTTGCCTAGTACCCTTGTACTGGCGGGCTTTTTGTTTTGCCCTAACTTTTGCCTAGGATGCCCTTTTTCGGGTTTTCATCCTAGCGGGCTTATGCAAGCAACGTCTTCAAGCATAATACTTCTTTACCACGTCGGCGTTGACTGGGTATCGAAGTTCTTCTCCATCTATGTCTGTGAGGATCAATGCTCCTCCGGAGAAGGCTTGCTTCACCACGTATGGTCCTTCGTAATTCGGGGCCCACTTTCCGATTTTGTCCTTTTGGGCTGGTAGTAATTTCTTCATTACCAGCTCTCCCTCATGATAGACTCGAGGGTGGACTTTCTTGTCAAAAGCCTTTTTAATCTTTCTTTGATAGGCTTGACCATGGCATATGGCGTTCAGCCGTTTTTCTTCAATAAGGTTTAACTGGTCATATCGGCTTTGAACCCATTCTGCCTCAGAAAGTTTCGCTTCCATGATTACCCTTAGAGAAGGTATCTCAACTTCAACAGGCAATACCGCCTCCATCCCATAAACGAGGGAGAATGGAGTAGCTCCTGTGGATGTGCGCACTGAAGTCCTGTATCCATGGAGAGCGAAAGGTAGCATCTCATGCCAGTCTTTGAATGAGACAACCATCTTTTGCACTATCTTCTTGATATTTTTATTGGCTGCCTCGACTGCCCCATTCATCTTTGGTCGATAGGGGGAAGAGTTGTGGTGTTGGATTTTGAACTCTTGGCACTGTTCTTCCACCATCTTGTTATTTAGATTGGATCCATTATCAGTGATGATTTTATCAGGAATACCGTATCTGCATATCATATTCTTTTTGATGAAGGATGTTACCACCTTTCGGGTCACATGAGCATACGATGCCGCTTCTACCCATTTGGTGAAATAGTCAATGGCCACAAGAATGAATCTGTGCCCGTTGGATGCTTTCGGCTCAATGGGTCCAATAACATCCATGCCCCACATTGAGAATGGCCAAGGTGAAGCCAATACGTTGAGTGGGGTTGGTGGGATATGAATGTTGTCGGCGTATGCTTGACATTTATGGCATTTTCGCACATATTGGTAACAATCCTTTTCCATGGTCGACCAATAATATCCCGCCCTGAGGATCTTTTTAGCCATTGCGGGCCCGGGAATGTGGGTACCGAAAACCCCCTCATGAACTTCTTTGATCACATTTTGAGCTTCGACTTGGTCTACACACCTCAACAAAACCGAGTCATAATTTTTCTTGTAGAGGGTTTCGCCGACTAGCAAAAATCCCATGGCCCTTCTTCGGATATGCTTCTTGTCATTATCACTGGCCATATCAGGATATTCCCCTTTTGTCAAATATTGCTTGATGTCATGGAACCATGAATGATCATCAACTACTTCATCTATCAGAAGGCAAAACGCTTGCTTATCATGCCTCCGGATATTGATGATGGGCATTTCATGCTCATTATCCAAGGCGAACATTGATGATAGTGTGGCAAGAGCGTCGGCAAACTGATTTTCCTCCCTTGGAATGTATTCAAAGATGACACTTTGGAAGAGTTGTGTCAAATCTTTGATGTGCTCAAAATATGGTATCAATTTGGGATTTCGGACTTCCCATTCACCTCGTAATTGGTAGATGACTAGGGCCGAATCACCAAATACTTTGAGCTTTAGGATACCATTGTTGATGGCTGCTTGGATTCCCAACGCGCAAGCCTCGTATTCTGCCATATTGTTTGTACAATCGAAGTTGAGTCTTGCCGTTATGGGAATGTGTTTTCCTTGTGGAGAGATTAGCACTGTGCCAATCCCTCGTCCAAGCATGTTGGAGGCTCCATCAAAATACATGGTCCATGCATCATCTTTAAGCTCTTCATGTTGTAGATGCATTATATGCTCATCGGGGAAATCATCCTGAAGGGATTGGTAGTCGTTGGTCGGCCCGTGTGCTAGGTAATCAGCTAGGGTACTACCCTTGATGGCCCTTTGAGTGACATGTATGATGTCAAATTCTGATAATTGTACTTGCCATCGGGCAATCTTCCCAGTGATTATGGGTTTGTCGAACACATACTTAATTGGGTCCATTTTGGAAACCAACCAAGTAGTATGCCTAATCATATACTGCCTGAGCCTTTGCGTTGCCCATGCTAACGCGCAGCATGTCTTTTCTAGCGGCGTGTAGCGGGTTTCATAATCAAGAAACTTTTTGCTCAGGTAGTAGATGGCTTGTTCTTTCTTCCCTGTTTCATCTTGTTGTCCCAGCACAGCCCCCATAGACTCATCAAGCACCGTCAAGTAGAGAATTAATGGTCTTCCCTTGACAGGTGGCACCAATACCGGTGGATTGGCCAAGCACTGTTTGATCTTATCAAAAGCTTGTTGACAATTTTCATCCCAAACTTCGGAATGATTCTTGCGCAACAGCTTGAATATTGGTTTGCACGTGTCAGTCAATCGTGCGATGAACCTTGCGACGTAGTTCACCCTGCCGAGGAATCCTCTTATTTCTTTCTCGGTTCTAGGAGGAGGCATTTCCATTATTGCCTTTACTTTATCGGGGTCCACCTCTATGCCTTTTTCACTGACGATGAACCCGAGAAGCTTACCCGACCGAACTCCGAAAGTACACTTAGCCGGGTTTAGCTTAAGCTGATACTTACGAAGCCGATTGAATAATTTTCTCAAATATTGGATGTGGTCCATCTCGTCCTTCGACTTTGCGATCATGTCATCCACGTATACTTCAATTTCTTTGTGGATCATATCGTGGAATAGCGTCACCATCGCTCGTTGGTAGGTGGCACCCGCATTTTTAAGTCCAAAAGGCATCACCCTGTAGCAGAAAGTGCCCCAGGGTGTAATGAAAGAAGTTTTCTCGCGGTCTTCTATATTCATCTTTATTTGATTATACCCCGAGTATCCATCCATAAAGGAATAGAGTGTGTTTGTGGCAGTGTGATCCACAAGTGTATCGATGTGGGGCAAGGGAAAATCGTCCTTTGGACTGGCACGATTAAGATCCCTGTAGTCAACACAAACTCTAACCTTTCCATTCTTTTTAATGACTGGCACAATGTTAGCCAGCCATTCGGGATACTGGGACACAACCAGGAACCCCGCGTCTAATTGTTTTTCTACCTCCTCCTTGATCTTTAAAGACCATTCGGGCTTGACTCGTCGGAGCTTTTGTTTGACGGGTCGAAACCCTTCTTTCAATGGTAATTTGTGCTCGACGATATTAGAGTCCAAACCGGGCATATCATGGTACGACCATGCAAATACATCTTTGTATTCCTTTAACAACTGGATCAATTGCTCCCTTATTTCATCACTGATATGGGTTCCAATATTGACCTCTTTTATTTCTTGGCCTTGCCCCAAATTCACGGTCTCCAATTTTTCTTGATGCGGTTGGAGTAGACGAGCTTCTTGATCTAGCAGTCTTTGCAAGTCCGGAGAAATGGTCTCCTCATCACTGTCCGACTCAACCCATTCATCCTTGACTTTCGGATCCCGGTCGGAGCGAACAATCACAGACATAATTGTTTTATTGGTTCTGTTTAGGTTTAGAATTGATTAATATTAATGAGAGAAAGAGAGAAAAGAACAAATGAGAGAATAATGTGTGAAAAATGCCTCTTTATTGATATATGTATGTAAAACTGTACAAAAACCCTTATTTACATGAAAAGGTCCTCATGATCTCGGGTACTGATCATGAGTCCCTAAAAGAAAAAGAAAATTAAGGAGGGGCCCTATTGTGGCTTGCCCTTCTTTCTACTCCTGCTTTGGCAGAGGGTTCTTGCTCACGTCGGGCGCTGTCGAATCGAAGGTGACCCACCCGGCATCAATAAGGTCTTGGACCTTGTATTTGAGAGCCTTACAGTTCTCCGTTGAGTGTCCTGGTGCCCCCGAGTGGTATAGGCATTTATCTTGTGGTTTGTACCACTCGGGATAAGGTGGATCCATCTTCCTTGGTGGAATGTAAGCTAGAAGATGAGCTTCCACTAACTTCGGCAGGAGGTCGCTATATGTGGTCGGAAGTTTATCAAACTTCTTCACAGAGTTATACTGCGGCTTTCCTGACTTCGAAGTGGAAGAAGATGAAGAAATGGTTATGGCATTGACTCCTCCCTCTTTCTTCTTCCCGAAGGTCTTCTTAGCTTCATATGATTGGGAAGGCTTAGCCAGCTTCCCACTTTTAAGTCCTTGTTCCACTCTCTCCCCAATGGTGATGATGTCCGAGAAGAGTGTCGTTGTGTTCCCTATCATTTTATCGTAATAGGGACCAGTCAACGAGTTGATGAATAAGGACATCGTCTCCTTATCCGACAGCGGGGGCTCTATCTGTGCCGCCAACTCCCTCCATCGTTGGGCGTACGCCTTGAAAGATTCATCATTCTTTTTACTCAAGGCTTGAAGATCTGACCTATCGGGTGTTAGGTCGATGTTGTATTTGTAGCGCTTGAGAAAGGCGTCGGCCAACTGCCTCCATGTGTGTACTAGATTTCCATCTAGCTGCATATACCAGTTGAGCGCGGTATCAGCCAAGCTCTCTTGGAAGCAGTGGATCAAGAGCTTTTCGTTTGTGGCATATGCAGCCATCTTTCGGCAGTACATGGTGAGATGACTCTTGGGGCAAGTCGATCCCACGTACTTTGGGAAATTCGGCACTTTAAATTTAGGAGGGAATTGGATGTCCCTCACTAAACACATGTCGGCGGCATCTTTAATGTCAAAATCATGCCCCTCCATAGCCCTCAACCGATCCTCTAGGGCGTGGAATTGGTCTTTTGAAATTTCAGGCTCTCTAATCGTAATTCCTGCCCCAAGGGGTACAGCTCGCGGAGGGTCTTCCTCGTGCTCTTCCTCCTCTCCATGATGGGACTCATGGTCGCTGTGGTGTGATCCATGGATATTGTGGTGACGCATGAGCTCCATCATTTGCGCCATCTGTTCTTTGAGCTGAGAGAGCTCGGTTGTGAGCTTCTTATTTTGCTCTTCCAGCGCTTCCATTTTCTTGATCTTCTGTGCGCGTGTAAGGACAGGGAGATGACCAGCCACTTTCTAAAATGAATATTTTAATTAGTTTATTTATGGGATGAATACGCTCTTGACATGAGCTTGATAACCCTCCATTTTTAAGGCGCTGCCTTTTTAAGATGGAGTGTTACCACCCTCCTTGACTTATGATCCCTCCCCAACGGAGAATCTCGATAATTATGGGTCTCTTTTACTCATGTCAAGAGGTATTGGTGAACCTAGAATGCATGGTTTATGAGGATGCATGATATCTTATTGGTAATGATGCACATGCTCCTCACTTTTATTATATTTTCACACATTGGTTTTTCCTCTCATGTCATGACATTTTCATGCATGGGGATTATTCCTTAGACCTTATCGCGAGGTTATTTATTAATGCACAAACAATTGCACATAAGCATTTACACAAACAATTCACTCATCCACGAACAGTCACGAGCGAATCACGAGGTAGGGGTATCCTGCAGAAAGGTGCATATTCAAGGTGGTTCTAACTGTTCTCACCGGTCTGAGGCCCCCAAGGTGCCCCCATTATAGGGACCCAATTCCTCTCGTCGTAAGTCGATGGAAAGCTCCAACGCACTGTCGGACTCGAGTTCATGGTTATCACCTTGAGTGATGCTTTCCGACAACGGTCTACGGGCACCTATAGACCCATTCGACAACCGGCCGTACTAACATCCACTCCCTATGGCTTACCACTCATGCCCCCGGGTATAGAGGGAACTGTTGTGTGCAAAGGTTTGTGTGCAGTTTTTATTTCAAACATTTGCGAAAATTAAACAAACAACAGTTATTAAAGCCAAATAGATAAACATGTTATCATACAAGCAAGGGGTAATAAAGTAATTTTAACTATTATTTGTTAAAAATAATCTGTCACTAAATGGGACTGACTCTCGAGGCTTCCCCAGTGGAGTCGCCATCTGTCGCCACCGGCCGGAAACGGGCTTTCGGCATTCGCGAAGGATGGTTGGACTCTTTTATTTGTTTAAAAATATGTATTGCTAGAATGACTTATTCTCAAACTGAGACCTCGTCAAACGAGAAATTTTATTAAAAGGCTCACCAATCCATGTTAATCCCAAGCGGGACCCTCCATGGATTAGCGGTTTTCATAAAAGGAAGGGTTCATGGAGTCGCCACCAATGTTTTACTCAAAACATTGGAAAAAGAGGTTTAAAGCAATCGATTCAAAAATCGACTTCGGTCATGACAACCAGAGTCGGGTAAGGGAGTCGGTTACGTGTGGGGAAGGTGTTAGCACCCCACAGCGCCCCTTTCGGGTTCCCTATGACAGATTATTTAAAAAATAATAGTGCAAAATTACTAAATTACCCCTATTTATTCTAAGCAATTATAAATTAACTATCTACATGATGACAGTTTAAATATGTACACACAGAAAGCGGTAAAAGAAGGGACTTTAAAGATATAAACCTTTGAAGCGTGCTTTCTTATATATCTTGACAGAAATTGGGAAGCGTTTTGGCGTTCCCTCCCTCTACAAGACCGCTCGCTCCCTCCTAAAAAATAATTTTTGACTTGGAAATCCGATGGATTTCCCTTCGACTTAGTTTGAGACTCAAGCAAAATGCTCAGAACTCAAAAACTTCGTCGGATCAACTCTCCGAGTGATTTCTAGGCAGAGCACTGCTCAAAAAAAACCCAGAATACTCAAGAAGAGGGTTAAAACTCAGTCCAAAAGTGTGAAATGACGTCCCATTGACGTCATATTTATAGGGAAAAGGCTCAATACGGTCTCTGGGGGTCAATACGGTCAACATTGAAATTTTGAACTACAATACGGCCGTATTGAATTCAATACGGCCGTATTGAAGTTCAAAAAACCTCAATACGGCCGCATTGAAGTTCAGTGCAGCCGTATTGAATTCAATGCAGCCGTATTAAAGTTCAGTGCAGCCGTATTGAATTCAATGCAGCCGTATTGAAGTTCAGAAACTTCAATACGGCCGTATTGAGTTCAGTGCGGCCGTATTGAAGTTCAAAATGTTCAATACGGCCGTACTGAACCTCTGGGAGGCCGTATTGGGCTTCATTCCTCCCACTTTTCTTATTTTTTGCTACTCTAAGACCTCTAAACCTACAGATAATCATCCTAGGGTCTTCCAGGGTCTTCCAGGAGTCCTTCCGGCTGACTTTCCTTTAGTCTTCGAGAGTCTTCAAGCTTTATTTCCGACCCGGACAATTTTAGGGGTCTACAGGAACTACCTAAAGGACAGAACTCTACCCGAGGATAAAGACGAAGATCGGAAGATGAGACTGAGGTCAGCTAAGTTCATCATCGTCGGAGACGAACTGTTTAAATGCAACATCTCTACTCTTTTGTTGAAATGTTTAGCGGGGTCCCAAGCCACCTATGTCATCGAGGAGATCCACCGAGGAATATGTGGTATGCATTCCGGGGCCTGCTCGATGGCAACCAGAGTACTCCGGGCTGGGTACTACTGGCCCACAATGAAGTCAGATTGCCAAGCTTACGTACAAAAGTGTAAGGAATGTCAGCAGTTCGACAATGTACATCGGCAACTGCCCGAACATCTCCACCAGATGATGTCGCCATGGCCTTTCGCCCAGTGGGGAATGGACATCCTTGGATCATTTCCCCTGTAAAGGGTCAGCTTAAATTCCTCCTAGTAGCAATCGACTACTTCACCAAGTGGATCGAAGCATGTCCACTGGCCAAGATCACTGCCGAGAATGTCCAGAAATTCACCTAGAAAAGCATCATCTGCAGGTTTGGCATCCTGCATTCTCTCGTCACTGATAATGGTAGACAGTTCATCGCATAGAGCTTCGAAGACTTCCTCCGAGAGCTTGGAATTAAACATCTCCCAACCTTGGTGGAACATCCCCAAACCAATGGCCAAGCCGAAGCCGCGAACAAGGTAATACTCCGAGAACTCAAGAAGTGGCTAGGAAGCGCCAAGGGATAATGGGTCGACGAGCTCCCTAGCATCCTCTGGGCATACCACTGTACCCCTAGTCAACAACGTAGGAAAAGCCTTACAGCTGACTTTTGGAGCTGATGCCATGATCCTAGTGGAGGTCGGCGAGACGTCTCATCGACGTCGTGTCTTCGACAATGAGCAAAACGCTCAAGAAGCGGTGGTCAACCTTGACCTACTTGACGAGCTCAGAGAGGAAGCTCGAATCCATGAGGAAGCCTGCAAACTTCGGGCTTCTAGAAGATATAACACGCGGGTCCGACCTCGCTCTTTCCAGGTCGGTGACCTGGTATGGCTACTACTAGGAGAAGCACGAAGAGACTCGTCAGAAGGGAAGCTCGCGCCTAACTGGGATGGCCCATTTCGGGTCACAGAATATTTAGAAAATGGGGCGTACCGACTAGAAGAGCTCAGCGGCAAAGCCATCCCACGAACTTGGAATGCCACACATCTCAAGTTTTACTTTAGCTGAAAATGTGCAAATGGGTTGTGCACTCTTTTCCTGACTCAGTCTTTTGTCCCAAAAAATAGAAAAATGGGTTTTGGTTGAGAGGGTTTTTAACTAGGCATACCCACAACATCAATAAAAGTGACCTATTCCACTCATATTCTCTCAATCTTATACCGTATTGGCAGAAATCATACCATGACAAGCCAAGGTCGAATTCGAACCTTGGCACGAATCATTTTATCCTAAGCCAAGGTCGAATTTGAACCTTGGTACAAACCACACTACGCTAAGCCAAGGTCAAATTCGAACCTTGGTGCAAATCACTTTATGCTAAGCCAAAGTCGAATTCGAACGTTGGTGCGAATCACTTTACGCTAAGCCAAGGTCGAATTCGAACTTGGTACGAATCACTTTATGTTAAGCCAAGGTCGAGTTCGAACCTTGGTACGAATTACTTTATGTTAAGTCAAGGTCGAGCTCGAACCTTGGTACGAATTACTTTATGTTAAGCCAAGGTCGAGTTCGAACCTTGGTACGAATTACTTTATGTTAAGCCAAGGTCAAATTCAACTTGGTACGAATCACTTTATCTTAAGCCAAGGTTGAGTTCAAACCTTGGTACAAAATCTTAAGCCAAGGTCGAATTCAAACCTTAATGCGAATCACATTATGTAAAACAAGGGTCAAATGCGAACCTGGATACGAGTTATACTATAACTAACCAAGGTCAAGACTGAACCTCGGGACGAATGCAAATCAAGCAAATAATATTGAAAAAAATAGTGGTGCGAATAAGAAAATTATGTACACAACAAGTTCACCAATACAAAGAAGAAGTTCAGAGAGCAAGAAAAAATGAAATAAACTAAAGCTATTACAAAAAGGAGCCTAGGCAGTCGTGTTCTCGCTCAAGCTGTCAGCAAGGTCGTCCTCTTTCACCAACCGCCCAGCTCGCACCTTTTTCTCCACATGCATAGCAGAGAGGTCGACCCCAGGTGCAAGCAACCTCGCCTGACGAGCTGCCTTGACAAAGCCTTTCTTATGCTCAAACAAAACAGCTCGCTCGGTCTCAACGAGCCTCCTCTCTAGCTCCGCCTTCACCGCAGGCAATTGATCAAGGTCTGCCTTCAAGGCACTGGCCTCCTCCTCCTTACCTGCCAGAAGCACCTCGTCACAAAGATGCCTCTCAGCCGTCTTTGCCAGATCAGCTCTCAACCCCGAGACCTCGTCTTCGAGAGAGCGCACTCGACCCCGAGAAGAATTGGCGATCTCCTGAAGCTCGCCAACCTGGGCAGCATAGACCTCATTAGCCCTCAAAGTAATCTCCAAGGACTTCTGAGTCCTTGTGAGATCCCTCCTCGTGGCTGAACTCGGCTTCTAGCACTCTCGAGCTCAGAGCGGCCCCCAAAGCCCGGTTCTCCTCCTCTAGTGGCTGAACTCGGCTTCTAGCACTCTCGAGCTCCCCCTACATCTTCGACCACTTACACTTCCAATGGTCCACGATCATGATCGACCTCTGCATGAAGACCTGCATAGAGTCTAGGCCTTCCACTGGCCTGACCTTCTCGATGATCACCTTGTCGGCAGAGCGAAGCGACCCTCACGGGTAAAAAGCCTCAGCAGTCATCCCCGAACTCCACATCGAGTCGACATCTGATGACATGCTCACATGGTCCAGCCTCGCTAGGGGGCGAGTGACATTGAAGCACTGTATGATGCACTTCCCCTTCGGAGCCCCTGACAGAGGTGGCGGCGGCGCAGTGGTCGCAGGGGTCGATGACGGCGCCCCAGAACTTGGCCCCTCCCTGCGGGCCTCGGTAGGAGTTGAGGTAGGCACTGCCTGCACAGCAGCTGAGGTATCCAACCTTGGCACCCTCGAGCTCGGCTCTGCCTGCACCTCGGCAGAAGTTGGCACAGGACCCACCTACAAAAAGCACAAAAATTATCCAAGTTATTAAAAATAAAACTCACACAACGTGGGAGAAAGACCACAAGAAGAAGAATGCAAACTTGTGCCTCATGAGCGACCTCCTCCATAGCAGCTCGGGATGATCCCTCAGGAGGAGGACTTTCGGTTAGGTCGACTACGTCGGCATCAGCAGCCTTCGAAGTCGCCTCTCCAGCGTCTTGAGGGGTCGAGGTCTCCCCGACCTGTTTTTCTCCCCTCTTTCTTTTTCAGCGAGTCTCAAGGGGAGCAACCTCCTCCTCGAGGGGGTCAGAAACCTCGATCTCGGCAACATTGTAGCGGGCCTTCAGCTTGCGCCACTTGCTTTTCCCCATGATACCTGCAAGCACAAAAATCCAACATATAAGAAAAAGAAAATGAAAGAAGCCCTAACAACTGAGGATGACAAGGTACTCACTCTCTAGACCCCTCTCCTTGTTCGCCGAGTTAGCAAGCGACAAGACGAGCTTGCAATCCAGGGGACGTGGGAGCGTGGCTAGGTTGTTAATGGCAGCAGTATCCGAAGCCGTCAGCTGAAGACCGCCTGACCCGTTGAATTTGATCAAATCCTGCTGCCAGTGGAGAGGGAACCTTGGAAACCCGCCAAAATGGAACACTTCATCCTTTAGCGGGTCAGTCTCTTTATGCAGAACTCGAAAGAACTCACTCTTGAAGCTCTTATACGATTGGGAATATAGTGAAAACAAGCCCCCAACCTTACTACCATTCAAGGACACCCAGCCATAGGGAGGCTCACCCAACTTAAGTTGGTAGAAATGGAGGAAAACAGACAATGACAACCCTATTCCCAAGGCTGAGCACAGGACTTGAAAAGCCCTCAAAAAACCCCAACTATTGGGGTGCAGCTGGCAAGGATCCGTGTTGATAAAATTCAAAAAGTCACACTCGAACTGAGTGAAGGGCAGACATACACCTAAATCCATAAAAAACACTGGTACATGTAGAAAAAAAGGGGATTTGAGGTACCCCCCATATACACACGCTCACCAGGCTGACAAGGCTCGAGCCGGATGAGCTTGGAAATGGACCCTTGGCAGATCCTGAGCAATTTCCACATCGCATTAACTTCAAGGAATGATTTGAGGACGCTCTGTAACTCTCCGACGTCCCCTCTAACCCATTCATAGCTAGTAATGACGGGAAAAAAATCCCTAGGGTTATTTCCACCCCTCTTCTTTTCAACGGCGGCAGCCCCGTCGGCCGCCGCCTTGCCCTTACCCTTGGCCGGCGTAGAAGGTGCGACACCACTACTACCAGCCATTAAGAATATAAAATATTTGAGAAAGGGGAAATACGAAGAAGATTGGTAGGGAGAAGGAATGGCAGAGAAGGCAATAAAGGGAAGTACCTGGTACTCCTCTGATAAACGAAGACAAACGGGGGAGAACGACAATTATGACTGTGAAAACACCGGCGGTAAGGCAAATCAGAGACAGAGAAAAGGTAGAGAACAAGGAAAAGATGAAACATAGAAGGGAAGCCAAAGAAAGGAAAGGGTTAAGTGAAAAGGAGAGGGCGCGAAGGAGAGAGGCAAAAATGACGACACATTAATGGGGCCCCATTATGGCGAAGTGCGCCCATCATTACATAACCTTCACCTCCCATTAACACGCCGCCCACGCGTTTCGGAGAACGAGGTGACGGTTATGACATATGGCATCATGATAAGGAAGAGTACGCGAAGAGTCACGACCCTTCACCGAGCTAGGCATTAACTCTTCGACCCACGATCTTCAGAGCTCTGGGGCCTAGTGTATTATCCGTACCGCGAAGCTGAGCTCCAGCTCGGCTTCACAGCACAGAACGACCTTGGACACATGCTAGGCGACATCGGCCAAGACAAGGCCGGCTATCTAAATAGGTCATAACTGATCTCAGGCCCAAGGCCCAATGAAACCCTAATTCATACTAAGGTACGTGCATTACTTATACGAGACTCATACATCCACAAGCACTAACTTGAGCATCGGAGTCTCTTTTGCAGGTACCCGCCCCTACTTGGGAACAACAAGCGTACACAACGAAGGAGGCTCACCAACCTTGCCCAGCAGATCGTCTCTACGACTGATCTCCGGTAAGAACAACATCCAAACACCTTATTAGGGGAAAAATCCACCTGGGTGTGTTGGAGTTACGTAGTTTCACTAGGTCCACTCATACTCATCATAGAAAGTGATTGAGGTTCTCAAACTAAACTAATTCCCAAGGCTGAAATCCACTAAGTAATAATTAAGGGACCTCCTAGGATTCAACACTAATACTTCATCTAAAACATAAGTTATGCAAATGATTATGTCACAATATATCATGAGTTAATCAAACTTAATCATTATTGTTTAATTATTCTCACACCTCAATTGGCTAAGCATCTCAATTAGACCTAACAACTTAATAAGCTCTTTACTTAAACTTAATAACTGGATAAGCTCTCTACTCAAATTTCCACAAATGGTTAAATCTTAGACTTAGAGTTTGTTTGGATACAAGCTAACTATGTTTTTGGCATACAAAAAGTTTCACTATATATATAATATATGTAAGTAAAAATCTATTTGACATATACTCACACACAATTTTAGTGTAGATTTTGAATGTGATTCAACAACATATGTTATATGTCACTATATCTAACAAGTACACCTATTTTTAACAATTTTGAGAATATAATTATAGATAAAAATAGTCTTTAGTGATAAAATATTATAGGGTGCGTCACTACAAGAAAAAAAATTAGTTTTTTTTAAGTAAATAAGCTATTCTAAGTTTGTATCCAAACAAACACTTAATCTTACATAACATATTTGCTATGGAGGAAAGAAAGACATTAGAAGTGGGGGTTGAATGGTGTTAATAAAAAAACTCAACATTTTTTTTGAATCAGTTAGGTAGTATTAAAACCTTAGGAGTGTAGAAAAAGAATCTGATGCAAATAACACACAATATTTTTATACTGGTTCGTCTTAACCACTGAGATTACATCTAGTTCTTGATCAACCAATCAAATTTCATTATTTTTCACAAAGATACAAGTATTCTTTCATAAACCACTTTTGGCTCAACCTAAGTATTCTTTGACTTGCTTCTTCAAGCAACTACCCAAGTATTCTTTCAACAATAAAGTCTCTCTAGGATTCAACAACCAAGTACTCTTTACAACAAAGCCTTTTGGGGCTTCAAGTAATAACACAAAGTTAAATTTGGGAAATCATTAGTTTTGTCTTACTATCAAGACGTGATACAACCAAATTAAGTATAAATTTTTTTTACAGAAAGAATGAATATGTTTTTGCAATAAGTGTTCTTCCTTTTTATGAGTCTTGAAGCTTCTTTATATAGGCATTTCATGAAGATAATAGTCGCAAATCCTTGAGCATCTCTCACAAGGTTGCTATGTCTATCCTTATCTTTCTTCCTTATAGAGAGAAGTGTTCGTTGGTACATTAAATGCATCTCACGAAATTGTCACTTTTTATTTGATTGAGGAGACTACTTATCACCTTTAAAGTACCAAATGGAAGGATTGTTGCATGTGTTAGTCAGAAATGACTTTTTCTAAGACTTTGCATGCTTTAAGGGATTTACTTGTCCTTTCTTTGTCGAAAAACATGTCTTTGTTCCTTTTTGAAGTTTAAGTACCAAAAAAGCTTTTTATTCATTTAGATCTATTAAAAAAATATAAACAAATATGATTTGGTTATTAGACATCATAAATGATATATATTAAAAGCATTTATCATACACATGTATTGGTTCATTTGAGAGACTACACATCATTATAACCAATCATTTATTTTAATTCATCTTAAAGTATGGTATGGAAAACTTTTCTTTGAAAAACATATAAGTTTGTTAACATTTAAACTTATAACCAAAAGGAGCCAAGATCATATTTTGGTCAAACAATCTTCCCCTTTTTAATGGTGATAAATACATTTTAGAAAAAATAATTTTTCTTACACGCATTAGATCTAGTTGACTTCAATTATTGGATGAATAATCAGTTGTTCAAGATATTTCTTATTAGAGAAAAAATGTTTGTTCAAAGCAAGTGTGCATGACATGTTCAAATGAACTATTTATCATATCAATGAAGTCATTCAGAACAAAGATTAAAGCCTATATGTTAGAGGTTGTATATGTTCAAACATACTATATATTAGAGCATAGCATAATATAAGAGCGTGTAATGTATAAATATTAGAGCATATAAAGAAATTTCAAAGTAGAGACTTTAACTTTTAATACACTAGTACAAAAATAGGATTTTACGTCACCCCATTTACGTCAGAACTCTCAAAATACGACGTTATAAATACGCGGTGGCATTGTCGTAAATAAAGCTAACTAATTTACGTCGGACAAGAGGGGGTCCGACGTAAATTATACAATCTACGTCGAACACAATTACGCTCCGATGTAGATTCCATAATTTACGTCGGACTCCCCTTGTCCGACGTAAATAATCAACAAGCCCGCGCATCCCTTAAAATCTTGTCACTAGCTGAACATTTTGGAGATTTCAAAAACTTCTTCTCCCGCGCGTTACTTCTTCCTACTCCTTCCTTTCCAGATTGCAAGTTTAGGAGGAACATTTTGGAGATTTAAAAAACTTCTTCTCGCGCGCGTTGAAACCTAAAGGATACTTCTTCCTACTCCTTCCTTTCTAGATTGCAAGTTCAGGAAATTTGCAATCCTACTCCTTCCTTCCTTATAATTTTTCTGACGTTTCAGTCTCCATTCATACGACAAATGGGTGAGGAAGCAAAACAGGTGATATAACCTTTCTGTTGACATTGTGATTTCCTAGTGAAACCTTTTTTCTTGCTGATATGTGTTTTCTTTTTCTTGCTGAAGCCAAGCCTGAGGAGAATAGAGAAGAGAAGCCAGAGGAAAAACCAGCAGAGGAAAATAAGGAGGAGGAAAAGCCAGAAGAAAAGCCAAGTCCGGGTTGCAGAACGGGCCATTCTCCAAGCAAAACGGGCCATTCTCCAAGCAGAACGGCCCGTTCTGCTTGCAGTCATTTTTTTTATTTATAATTTTTTTACAATTTTTTACGTCGGACTTGTTATATGCGACGTAAATTTACGCCGATTTTTTACCACTGATGTAAATTTACGTCTCTCGCTTCTACGTCGGGAGATTTTCCGACGTAAAATGCCTAAAATAAGCGACGTAGAATGTATATTCTGTACTAGTGATAAGCTCCCTGAGTTGGAGCAATGAAGTTTTTAAGTTTGAATTTTTTTTTTCAAAAACTAAAGTTATTTACTCCATGTTTTGGCCGCATTAAAAACCAAGACTTAGGCAAAAACATGAGCTGAGCAACATTAGTCAAGGAAAGATTCGTCATTAGAGCTAACTTCAACATGTGGTTTGTTGAGCAACTTCTGGTACTTGTGATTAGAGCGATGTTACTGGCAAATGGATTGTTGGAGACTTGAGACTAGTGTGTTGACCTTGGACTTCAAGTTTAAGACTCACCCCGAGGCTTCAAGGACTTATGCGGACAAAGGTGGAAACACTTGTGCTTCTTGATTAGGCAAAGAAAGGGCAGGAGATTTATACATGTACTTAGAAAAATATTTACAAATTGTCGCAACCCGAAAATTTCCGATCTCGCGACTAATGGTTTAGACATCCTTTTAAAAATCTCATCAATTAAGGAATGCCCGCTGTACTATCCGTACTTCGAAGCTGAGCTCCGAGCTTGGTACCACAACACGAGTTGACCTCGGACACGCGCCACGCGGCGTCAGCTCAGCACTTAAATAGATTGTAACCGATCTCGGGGAATCCCGGTCTAGGCGAGATCCTCTACCTAATCAAATCACAACTAATCTCAAGCCCAAGGCCCAACGCAACCCTAACATACATCAAGGTACGTGCATTATATATACGAGATTCATACTCATACAAACCCTAACTTTAGCATCGGAGTCTCTTTTGCAGGTACCACCCCCATCTTGGAACACAAGCGTACCAGCGAAGGAGGCTCACCGATCTTACCTGGCGGATCAGCTCTACAGCAAATTTCCGGTAAGAACATTTGGCACCCATCGTGGGGCTGATCAAGACAGCTCTTATCGGCCACGCTTATGGTTTTCACCAGAAGCCATAATAGACGCACAACAGACGACGCAAATCACTCAACTACCATGGATAATGAAGCAGCGTTGAGGAAACTAATCGACCAGGTCGAACAGACACGGCAGCAATACGCCGCCAAGCTACAAAACATGCGTGCCAAGCACGACACTGACCTAGCGGCAATGCGTATCGCTAATGAAGCCGACCTGGCGGCGCTACGTGCCGAGAACGAGCGAATCCGCGCTCGACTCCCTCGACACCACTCCGATCATCCTCCTCATAAGGGCAACCACAATGAGGAAGAGGAGCACTCAGTCTCCCAATCCCGGACTGCAACTAGGGTTCCAACCCCCAGACCTGTTTCACATCGGTCTCATGCACCGACGCAGAAGCCAACCCATGAAGTCAGCAAGGCTCCTACTCATGCCGCAGGAGATCAGGTAACCTTCCGCCGCCACCCGTTTGTGGATGGCATTGTGGAAACACCACTCCCTCACGGGTGGAAGCCTCTCCACCTCGACCGCTACGATGGCACGACGGACCCGGATGAGCACATCGACCTGTACACAACACAGGTAAATCTCTACACTAACAATGATGCCATCTTGTGTAGGGTGTTTCCGACCTCACTTAAGGGGGCCGCACTCAACTGGTACACCCAACTGCCTGCCGAGTCCATTGACAGCTTCGGCACCCTAGTCAGGATGCTCACCACGCAATATGCGACGAGCCGACCTCACCATGTAACTTCAGCCGCCTTGGCCAGTCTCAGGAAAAACGACAATGAACCACTTCGGGCGTTCATGGAACGATTCGCTGCCACCTCGATCAAGATCAGGAACCTGAATCCCGAGGTCGCCCTACATGCCATGCTCATGGCACTCAAGCCCGAACCATTCGTCGACAACCTGTGTCGTGAGTCTCCCCGCAACATGGACGAGCTCCACGCCCGCGCTGCAGGCTACATCCTGATGGAGGAACACTCTGCCTTCCGTGACCAGGTTCGCGAAAAAGGACCAGCGAAGCCAGAACAGGGGCACAACGATAAGATCAAAGTCAACAATGACAGCCAGTTCAAGAAGTCGGCCAGGCCAAACAGAGGGGGAGATATGACTTCTACACTCCCCTGAACGCACCCAGAGTCCACATCCTGGAAGAAGCCAACAACAGCAACCTACTCGCCCTTCCACCACCAGGCCACACTCCCAATAGCACCGACAAGTCCAAACACTATCGGTACCACAGGAACCACGGTCACACCACGGAGGAGTGTCGCACGCTCCAAGACCGTATTGAAGAGCTCATCCAGGTAGGCCGCCTCGGCCAGTACATCTAGAGACAATAGGGTCACCGAGGAGGCTATGGCGGTCGGGGGTGGGGCAGAGGCCGAGGTTCAGGAGCTCGCACGGACCAACCCTCTGGCTCCCAACAAAATTCTGGTGGCGTAGTGCAGGCTGAGATAAGCCAGGAGACAGGGACAACCCTCTTACGGGGAGTAATTAACACAATCGCAGGTGGTTTCGCCGGGGGAGGCGCCAAGAGCTCGGCCCGGAAGAGGCACCTACGGAATATCAACTGCATCCACTCTACCACCTCGGCCTCGCACCAGAGCTCACCACCCATCTCCTTCTCTAACGATGACTACGCGGGTGTCTGCCCCAACCAAGATGATCCCATGGTTATCGTGGTGGAAGTCGCCAACTGGGAGGTACAGAAGACACTCATTGACCAAGGGTGTTCAGCCGACGTCCTGTACTGGCCGACGTTCCTCAGGTTAGATGTCCCCCATTCTCTCATCCAACCTCACACAGAGCCCTTAGTCGGTTTCGCAGGAGAGCGAGTTCACACTCGCGGGTATGTAGACCTATTGATAACTTTCGGAGTACCTCCAGATACAAGGAGAATCATGGTTCGATACCTCCTCGTGGAGGCCAACGCGTCATATAACATCATTATCGGGAGGCCAACCTTGAATCAGCTCGGAGCAGTGGTATCCACTCCACATCTCACCATGAAGTTCCCAGGGAATGACGGTAAAATCATCTCCGTCAGAGCAAATCAGAAGACAGCTCGACAGTGTTACGCTGAGAGTCTGAAGATCTCCTTGTCCAGCAAGCAAAGCAAGGGGGATCCCCCCATCGTAGCTCCTTAAGTTCCATTTGTTTTTTCTGTATGAACGAAGTTGTGCACTCTTTTCCCGCCTCAGTCTTTGACCGAGAGGGTTTTTAACGAGGCACACAGACACAATCAATAAAATCACTCATTTTCCTCAATCCATATTCTTATTTTTTGTTTTTATAAAGGACGAAATCAAACCAACCACTTTCACTCTCACTAAGGTCGAGTACGAACCTTAATACGCCTATCCGAGGTCGAGTCCGAACCTCGTGAAAATTTTGAGGTCGAATACGAACCTCAACACTCTTATCAGAGGTCGAGTCTGAACCTCGTGAAAATTCTCAGGTCGAATACGAACCTTAGAAGGTCGAGTCCGAACCTCGTTAAAATTCTAAGGTCGAGTACGAACCTTAATACGCTTATTTGAGGTCGAGTCCGAACCTCGTTAAAATTTTGAGGTCGAATACGAACCTTAGAAGGTCGAGTCCGAACCTCGTTAAAATTCTAAGGTCGAGTACGAACCTTAATACGCTTATCCAAGGTCGAGTCCGAACCTCGTTAAAATTTTGAGGTCGAATACGAACCTTAGAAGGTCGAGTCCGAACCTCGTTAAAATTCTAAGGTCGAGTACGAACCTTAGTACGCTTATCCGAGGTCGAGTCCGAACCTCGTTAAAATTTTGAGGTCGAATACGAACCTTAAGAGGTCAACTCCGAACCTCGTGAAAATTTTGAGGTCGAATATGAACCTCAACACTCTTATCCGAGGTCGAGTCCGAACCTCGTTAAAATTTTGAGGTCGAATACGAACTTCAATACCCCTATCCGAGGCCGAGTTCAAACCCCGGGAAAATTCACCTAACTCTATTATGAGGTCAAAAATGAACCTTAATACTCTTATTCGAGGTCGGGTCCGAACCTCAGGTCAAACTCGGACCTTCTCGAAAAGATTCATTTAAAACTAAGGTCGAGGTCTAAACCTCGGCATGACCAACTCGAAGCAAAGCATCACCGCGCATAAAAACACACAACAAACACCAAACGAGTCTAAAAAATGCGCAAAACAGTAAAAATTAAGCGCAAATAGACAAAGCAAAATACATATATACAAAACTAGGTTTACCGAGTTCAATACATGAATTCAAGGAACAGAAAAATAGAATACAAAAACATTAAACTGGCCTACGCAGAGGTGTTATCACTGGAGCTACCCTCGAGGTCGTCCTCCTTCACCAACTTCCCAAAGCGGACCACCTTCTCCACATGCATGGCAGAGAAGTCGAACCCCGGGGCGAGAAGCCTTGCCTGGCGAGCTGCCTTGAGGAAACCCCGCTTGTGTTCAACCACGACAAATCGTTCGGTTTCCTCCAGCTTCTTCTCCAGCGCCTTCCTCGCCGCCTCCTGCCTCGCCAGCTCAGCTTTCAAGGTGGCGACCTCCTCCTCCTTGCCGCCAATCACGACCTCGTCGCAAAGGCGCCTCTCGGCCGCCGTCGCCAGCTCACTCTTCAAGGAAGTTACCTCGTCTTCCAAAGAGCGAACCCGACCACGGGAAGACGTCACCTCATCTTCGAGGAAGCGCACCCGACTTCGGGACGAGAAGGCCAACCCCCAAAGCTCGCCCACTTGAGAAGCGTAGTTCTCGTTCGAGCACAGAGCAATCTCCAGGGACTTCTGCACCCTCGCTAAATCCCCCCGCGCAGCTCGGAGCTCGACATTGTCGCCACCGGCCCGAAACGGGCTTTCGGCATTCGCGAAGGATGGTTGGACTCTTTTATTTGTTTAAAAATATGGATTGCTAGAATGACTTATTCTCAAACTGAGACCTTGTCAAACGAGCAATTTTATTAAAAGGCTCACCAATCCATGTTAATCCCAAGTGGGACCCTCCATGGATTAGCGGTTTTCATAAAAAGGAAGGGTTCATGGAGTCGCCACCAATGTTTTACTCAAAACATTGGAAAAAGAAGTTTAAGGCAATCGATTCAAAAATCGACTTCGGCCATGACAACCGTATTGAGTTCAGTGCAGCCGTATTGAAGTTCAGAAACTTCAATACGGCCGTATTGAGTTCAGTGCGGCCGTATTGTAGTTTAAAATGATCAATACGGCCGTACTGAACTTTTGGGAGGCCGTATTGGGCTTCATTCCCTCCACTTTCTTATTTTGAGCTATTATAAGACCTCTAGACCTACAGAGAATCCTCCTAGGGCCTTCCATGAGTCCTTCTGGCTGACTTTCCTTCAGTCTTCAAGAGTCTTCAAGCTTTATTTCCGACCCGGACAATTTTAGGGGTCTACAGCTGCCCCCCCTTTACTTAGTCAAACGGCCTTTTGGTGTACCGTTTGATAAGTAAAGGAGTTGACCCAATTGTCCGGGAATAAGCCATCCTTCCGACTTGTAGTGTCTTCAGGTGGGAAAATTGTTGAGTAGCCTCTCCAGGTTGAGTTTGCCCTCTCCAGGGTGAGTATTAGTCGTCGCCTCTCCAGGCTCATTGCATACCTCGGTGCTCTGGACATCTGGGTAGCTGAGTATTGCCTCTCCAGGCTTGTGCATACCTCGGTGCTCTGGACATCTAGGTAGCTGAGTATTGCCTCTCCAGGCTTGTGCATACCTCGGTGCTCTGGACATCTGGGTAGCTGAGTATTGCCTCTCCAGGCTTGTGCATACCTCGGTGCTCTGGACATCTGGGTAGCTGAGTATTGCCTCTCCAGGCTTGTGCATACCTCGGTGCTCTGGACATCTGGGTAGCGTGAGTTTGCCCTCTCCAGGGATTTGTGATAGTTTTGTCTCCACAGTCCACGATGCTGCTTCGACGACTGTTTTTGATTTTGGTGCCGCTGAGGGCTGGATAACGCAGGGATCCGTCTAGGGGATGTTCAGTTACTCATAGGTTCTTGTGTCCCAATTTTGCATTGCGTAATTGGTGCCCATTGAGGAATTTCTGTTTCCTTGGGGTGTAGACACAAAGATGCTCTTTCTGAGATGAGCGGTGCCTTATGGTTGGCTGACGTCCTTTTGACGGTGGTGGAGTATCCCGGTTATCCTTATTCGGGCGACTCTTTTTGTTTTTCTGGTTTTGTTGCCTCTGTGTAGGCTATTATCCGCTGGGGATTTTGTCATTGATTTTGTCTCCACAGTCCACGATGCTGCTTCGACGGTTGTTTTTTATTTTGATGCCGCTGAGGGCTAGATAACGCAGGGATCCGTCTAGGGGATGTGCAGTTACTCATAGGTTCCTGTGTCCCAACTTTCCATTGCGTAGTTGGTACCCATTGGGGAATTTCTGATTCCTTAGGGTGCAGACACAAAGATGCTCTTTCTGATGTGAGCGATGCCTTATGATTGGCTGACGTCCTTTCGACGTTGGTGGAGTATCCCGGTTATCCTTATTCGGGTATCTCTTTTGGATTTTCTGATTTTTGCTGCCTCTGTGTAGGCTGTTATCCGCTGGGGATTCTGGATGTTGATTTTGATTGACCTCTTCTGTTAGGCAAATCATCTTGATGTTTAGTGGTTTGGCTAGATGCCGAATTCCGCTTGGGGAATATTTATTTTTTTATTTTTCTCCTTTTGTAAGGGTGCCTCTTGAGTAGGCGACTGGGGATTTGGGGATCTTATGTATCCCAGAGTATTATTTAGAAAGCCTCTTCAGGCTTAGCTTCACTCTTTGTTTGAGTTGGAAAGCTATCTTCCACTGAAGAAGTTTAAGTCCTTTGACTTGGATATTTTGTTTGGATCATGCTTCCGTTGGGGAATTTCGATGATCTGGCCTTGATAGCTTTCACTGGGAAATTTGGTCCAAGGGTGCAAGCTTGAAATATCTCTGGGGAGTATTATTTCGGCGAGCCTCTCCAGGCTCAATTATTCTGATGAGGGAGTATTGTTTCGGCAAGCCTCTCCAGGCTCAATTATTCTGAGAGAGTATTATTTCGGCAAGCCTCTCCAGGCTCGGTTATTCTGCGAGAGTATTATTTCGGCAAGCCTCTCTAGGCTCAGTTATTCTGTATGATGAATTGGTTTTTTGTTCAGCCCGAGAATGCAAGCTGAGATGTCTTTTGGAGAGTATTATTTTGGCAAGCCTCTCCAGGCTCAATTATTCTGTATAATTTGTTGGATTTTCTGTATTTTGCCTTTTTGTTGATTTTGGCTTTTTCTGTGTTTTTGCCTTTTTTGTTGATTTTGGCTTTTTCTGTGTTTTTGCCTTTTTTGTTGATTTCGGCTTTTTCTGTATTTTTTGTTGATTTTGGCTTTTTCTGTATTTTTGCCTTTTTTGTTGGTTTTGGCTTTTTCTGTACAGAAATGTCTCTGAGGAGTATTATTTTGGCAAGCCTCTTCAGGCTCAGTTATTCTAAGAGAGTATTATTTCGGCGAGCCTCTCCAGGCTCAATTATTCTGTGGGAGTATTATTTCGGCAAGCCTCTCCAGGCTCAGTTATTCTGAGAGTATTATTTCGGCAAGCCTCTTCAGGCTCAGTTATTCTGTACAAACTGAGGAGTATTGTTTGTATCCTTGCCTTTTTTCGTTTTCGGCTTTTGTTGACTGCTGTCATACACAAGCAATTTTCTACTTTTTCTATTTTATGCGATTACCTCATGATAAGGTCTTTGAATGTGCAATTAATGTGCGTGATGCACAAAATGCAAGTTTAATTATTTTATTAATTTGTTTTTTTTTTTTTTTTTTTTTTTTTTAGAAAAAATGAATGGCTCCCCCTATCCTCTTCTTCTTGGAGGAATTTTTGTCATTGACGTGAGGGAGGATTTCTGTTATTGCCAATACGGCCGTTATTCATTTCAGTATGCCCGTATTGAATTGAAAATTTGTTCATAACCCTAATTTTGGTACGGGCATACTGAACATGATACGGGCGCATAGTTTTTTCTGAAGTTTGATTTTTTTTTATTTTTTTTTTGAATAAACAGAGAATAAGTGATTTTCCATTACACCTATCATCTGTATGCATGTATGATGTATGATGCACCTAATTCTATTTGATTCATTTTTCAAAAGAATTAACCGATGCGTTTTTTCTGTTTGGATTTTTGCCATTCCTCTAGACGGGCTGTGCGCTGCCGATTTCTGTAACCGAGGAATGATGCGTGTTATATTGAGATTTGGTGTCATCAACCAAATGATCCTTCCCTTCCTTTAAAAGATATGTCAACCCTCCTATTGACCACTATATCTCCATGTTTCCACTAGATTATCCTAAAATCGTTTGGGACAAGAGAGAAAAGAAAGGAAAGGTATATTCTTTTTTGAAAGTTTGTGTTTTAGAGGGGATTTATTTTTATTTTGAAAAATTGTTTTTGTAAGAATGGCTGGCCAAGGTAGGCTTATTGTGTTTAGGTTTGTTTGTTTAAACATTCATGAAGTTAATCAAATCTTGTTATTGACGTTGTGATTTGACAACTTAGATAACTTTCCCTGAACTTTTTCTTTTTGAATTCTGTTCATGGTACCATCATGGATTTCTTTTCGCTTTTTAATTGTCCTTATTTTTGCCTAAAACACCCTTTTGTGGCGTTTTAGCGGACTTTTGTTTTTGTTCATTTTTGCAACCCTAACTTTTGCCTAGGTCACCCTTTCGTGGGATTCCTAGCGGGTCTTTTGCTCTTATTTTTGCGCAGCCCCCTTTTTGGGTTTCCTGCCGAGCTTTTTTGTTTTTATGGTTCTTGTTTTTAAAGGATTTTCTTTTTATCCATGATGGCACTTGTCGAGGCCAAGGAAAGGTGCTCTAAGTTGTCACGCACACTTCCACATAAAAATGATGCGGGTTTATTGTTATTAAGACAATCTTAACCTCATTCATGCTTATTCAAACAGGGTTAAAAATAATGTGGTTTAGAAATTTATTGTAAGCAAGAAGAGAAGCAGTAAGAAATAATAAAGAATGATTTTATTATAATCATAATGGAAACATGTGCCCTATCGAGGCTCGGGGGTCGGGCTGTCCCCGAGGAGTGATCTCTAATAGTCATCAGGTCTATACATCCCTATCAGAAGGAGAAAAGCACTTGATGACAACGACCGGCCTTGATGCTTGTGAACCGGCCTTCCTAAAGATCTGGCTTAAAGAACGTCGAGAAGGATCTTGATTCCTCTTCGTTCTTTGATCTTTAACAGGGTTGTATCCTAACCCTTGTTTCCCCGGATTATCCTTGATGATGGGTAGCTCCGGAATTCCTTGGGAGTCCTTGCCAAGTCCTTGTCCCGGCAAGTATCCATTCTTGGTGAGCATATGGGCTACCTTCTTCATTTCTCGGGGAAACGTTTCAACATTGGCAATCTCCAATGCTTGGAAGGCGGTTTCTAGAGCTTCCTCTGCTGCATCCACGTAAGGTATGGTGGATGGCTTGCTGATGAGTATGTCATCTTCAGCTTGTACGGTCACCAGTTTGTCATCCACTATGAATTTGACTTTCTGGTGGAGCGTAGAGGGAACAGCTTTCGCATCATGAATCCAAGGTCGGCCGAGGAGACAGCTGTATGCGGGAGTAATGTCCATCACTTGAAATTCGACGTTGAAGATGGTGGGTCCAATTTGGATTGGGAGATTGACTTCTCCCACCACTTCTCTTTTAGAACCGTCGAAAGCTCGAACGATCATGTTGCTCGGGCGCATTTGGACTCCCTTGATTGACACTTGATCAAGCGTTCTTTTGGGCATCACATTCAAGGAAGATCCGTTGTCTACCAAGACTTTTGCGATGTGATACTCCTTGCACTTTATGGAGATGTGCAAGGGCTTGTTGTGATTAGGTCCCTCGACGGGGATTTCTTCATCGGTGAAAGTGAGGTGATCATTAGTCGTGATGTGACTAACAATCCCCTCAAACTTGTCTTGGGAGATAGTGTGCGACACGTATGCCTCGTTCAAGACTTTCAACAGAGCTTGTCGATGCGGTTCGGAGCATAGGATCAACGACAACAGAGTAATCTTTGCTGGCGTCTTATGAAGTTGATCCACGATGGAGTACTCGCTCTGTCGGATAAACTTTAACAGCTCGTCTGTCTCCTCCTCAGATTCTTTATTTTCCTCGGTTTTCTTTTCTTCTTTTTCTTTATTCTTGGGGGCTTTATCATGAAGATCTTCGGGAGTGTAGATCCTGCCACTCCTAGTCATGCCCCCAAGTCCAGCGATGTTAGAGATATCACTGTCGGCAGAAGAATGGATGTCGTATATCCATGGCACAGCCTTATTTGATTCGTAGGGAAAAGGCCTTGGAGTAGTGATCCTTAACGGTGTCGGACCTTCCCCTTTGTTTGTCTTGATTACCAACAATGGAGTTGACGTGTGTTCGCTTGACGCGGTTGTTGGCTTGCATTTAATAACGAATGGCGTGCGATCCATCTTGAACATACGCATCGATTAATTCTTTCTTTTTATTAATGTTTATTAATGATTTACTAGGAGGGATGTATGAAATGTAAACCTAGATCCCTCCATGATCTTTGATAAGAATGCATGATATGAGATGATGACGTTGAATATGCATGCATTGTGTTTATTCAACTAAGCATTATCATGTTTTTAGGATGTCCCTAAGATGATGCATGATATTGCTTGGTTTGGATAAATAATATTTTTCTTTATTTTTCTTTTGGGTATTTTTTGTATTTTTTGGGTGAAAAGGGAAACTACCTATATGAATGTGATGAAGGTAGATGTTAACACCGTATAATGGAAGATTCTTATTCCTATTTATTCTTATTTTAAAAGAATAGGAATGTTGTATGTTTAAAGAAATGCAATGTATGCTCAAACAATTTCACATAATCAATGCACAAACAATTCACTCATCCACGAACAGTCACGAGCGAATCACGAGGTAGGGGTATCCTGCAGAAAGGTGCATGTTCAAGGTGGTTCTAACTGTTCTCACCGGTCTGAGGCCCCCAAGGTGCCCCCATTATAGGGACCCAATTCCTCTCGTCGTAAGTCGATGGAAAGCTCCAACGCACTGTCGGACTCGAGTTCATGGTTATCACCTTGAGTGATGCTTTCCGACAACGGTCTACGGGCACCTATAGACCCATTCGACAACCGGCCGTACTAACATCCACTCCCTATGGCTTACCACTCATGCCCCCGGGTATAGAGGGAACTGTTGTGTGCAAAGGTTTGTGTGCAATTTATATTTCAAACAATTGCAGAAACTAAACATACAACAGTTATTAAAGCCATATAAATAAAGCATGTTATCATACAAACAAGGGGTAATGAAGTAATTTTAACTATTATTTGTTAAAAATAATCTGTCACTAAATGGGACTGACTCTCGAGGCTTCCCCAGTGAAGTCGCCATCTGTCGCCACCGGCCCGAAACGGGCTTTCGGCATTCGCGAAGGATGGTTGGACTCTTTTATTTGTTTAAAAATATGGATTGCTAGAATGACTTATTCTCAAACTGAGACCTTGTCAAACGAGCAATTTTATTAAAAGGCTCACCAATCCATGTTAATCCCAAGTGGGACCCTCCATGGATTAGCGGTTTTCATAAAAAGGAAGGGTTCATGGAGTCGCCACCAATGTTTTACTCAAAACATTGGAAAAAGAAGTTTAAGGCAATCGATTCAAAAATCGACTTCGGCCATGACAACCAGAGTCGGGTAAGGGAGTCGGTTACGCGTGGGGAAGGTGTTAGCACCCCACAACGCCCCTTTCGGGTTCCCTATGACAGATTATTTCTAAAAATAATAATGCGAAATTACTAAATTACCCCTATTTATTCTAAACAATTATAACTTAACTATCTACATGATGACAGTTAAATATACACACAGAAAGCAGTAAAAGGAAGGTCTTAAGAAGAAACCTTTGAAGCGTGCTTTTATATTCAAGTAAAACTGGGAAGCTTTTTGGCGTTCCCTCGCTCTACAAGCCCGCTCGCTCCCTCCTAGAAAATTTTAACTATGGAAATCCGGAGGATTTCCCTTCGACTCAGTTCGAGACTCAAGCAAAAAGCTCAGAACTCGAGAACTTTGTCGGATCAACTCTCCGAGTGATTTCTAGGTAGAGCACTGCTCAAAAAAACCCAGAATACTCAAGAAGAGGGTTAAAACTAAGTGTAAAAGTGTTGAATGACGTCCAATTGACGTCATATTTATAGGGATGAGGCGCAATACGGCCTCTGGGGGTCAATACGGTCCGTATTGAAGTTTTGAACTACAATACGGCCGTATTGAATTCAGTACGGCCGTATTGAAGTTCAAAAAACCTCAATACGGCCGTATTGAGTTCAGTTCAGCCGTATTGAAGTTCAGTGCAGCCGTATTGAGTTCAGTGCAGCCGTATTGAAGTTCAGAAACTTCAATACGGCCGTATTGAGTTCAGTGCGGCCGTATTGTAGTTTAAAATGATCAATACGGCCGTACTGAACTTTTGGGAGGCCGTATTGGGCTTCATTCCCTCCACTTTCTTATTTTGAGCTATTATAAGACCTCTAGACCTACAGAGAATCCTCCTAGGGCCTTCCATGAGTCCTTCTGGCTGACTTTCCTTCAGTCTTCAAGAGTCTTCAAGCTTTATTTCCGACCCGGACAATTTTAGGGGTCTACAGACATTTAGGACTTTGTGCTCCTCCTTAAGAACCTTATTCTCCCCTTTCAGGACCTTGTTCTCGTCCCTTAGAGGTTGAACTCGGCCCCCCAGTCTGGCAAGGTCCGCCTGCTGCTTGGACCACTAAGGCTTCCAATGGCCCATGATGGCCATAGCCCTCTGCAGAAGGACCTCGGCGGCATCAAAGCTATCCACAGGCCCGACCTCATCTATCAGCCCCTAGTCCTCAGAGCTTAGCGAGCCTGGAGGGAAGAACTTCTCAGCGGTCACCCCCGCGCTCCATAACGAGTCCATATCAGCCGAGGCGCTCACATGATCCAATCGCACCTTGGAGAGGCCTTTCCTAAAGCGGTGGGCTATGTATCGGCTCCGGGAAGCCTCTTGCGATGAACCAGACGACGACGCCGAAGCTGCAGGGGTGGACACGGGGACCTCAAGACTCGGCCCTTCGCCACGAGCCTCGACAGAGGCGGAAGCCGGTGCCCCCTGCTCGGCAACTGGAAAGTCAGTGATAGGAACCTCCGACCTCGCCTGCGAAAACCAGCGCCATGTCAAAAAAGAAAAAAACGACAACATACAGAAAATCACGAAAAAAAGGGAACACTACTTACCTCAGCAGCATGGGCAACCTGCTCGGCAGTGTGAGCCACCTCCTCAGGGGCCACCTGAGGAGCCCCCTTAGGCGGTGGACTCTCGGTAAGGTCCACCGCACTAGCATCGGCGGCCTTGGAGGTCACCTCCTCGGCGTTTGAAGGGGCAGAGGTCCCCCCGACCTCCTTCGCTCCCCTCTTTCTTTTTCGGTTAACTTTCAAGGGGGAAGCATCTTCCTCTCGAGGCTCGGGGACCTCGAGCTCGGTAACCTCGAGCTCGGTAACATTGTAGCGATGTTTTAGCTCAAGCCACAAGTTCTTCCCCATGATACCTACAAACAGGAAATAAAACACATCAGTAAAGGGAATTTACACAAACTCCAACAAACCACCAAAAAACAAAATACTCACTCTTCAAGCCCCTCTCCCTGTACGCTGAGTTCGCAAGCGACAGAACGAGCTTGCAATCCAGCGGACATGGAAGCGCGGCGAGGTTCTCGATGGCGGCCGCCTCCGAAGCCGTCAGCTTCACTTGGTCCCCCCTATGAAACCTAGACGGTCGGGGGCACCAATAGAAGGGAAATTTCGGCAGCCCGCCGAAGTAGAACACCCCATCTTCCAATGGGTCGATGTTCACAAGAGCGACTCGGAAAAACTCTTGTTTGAAATTTTTGTACGACTGGGAGTAAAGAGTAAACAAACCCCCATCCCTACTCCCACTCAGAGATAGTATGTCGTATGGCGGAACGCCTAACTTCAACTGGTAAAAATGAAGGAAGACGGGAAGAGGCACCTCTATCCCTAAAACTGTACACAGGACTTGAAAAGCTCTCAAAAAACCCCAACTATTGGGGTGCAACTGGCAAGGAGCCGAGTTGACAAAGTTCAAAAAATCACACTCGAACTGAGTGAAGGGAAGACAGACACCTAAATCCCTAAAAAAATAGTGGTACATATAGAAATGGGAGGGTCGGTAGACATCCCCATGTACACGCCCTCACCGGCCTGATAGGGTTCAAGCCGGATCATCCGGGAAATGGAGGGGTCACAAACCCTACACGATCTCGGGATCCCATTAACCTCAAGAAAGGAGCAAAAAATGCTCTTGCCGCGCGCCTTGCCTTTGGCAGGCGCAGAAGAACCGGCACCACTTCCACCAGCCATTAAAGAAAAAGAAGATTTGGGAAGAAGAAAAAGAAGATCTGGGGGAAAAGAAAAAAGAAAACTGTAGAAAGGAAGTACCTGGTACTCTTCCTCACAAAACAACCCTAATAATGACGGGGTTACCAGAAACGGCGACGGAAACTGTGAAAATAGCGTCGGAGACTGGACGGAAGCGAAGGTGCACAAAGCAGCTTGCACAAGAAGCCAAGGGAGAAACAAAACGAAAAGAGTAAAGTGAAAGGTGAAGAGGCGCGAGTGAGAGAAAAGAAGGTTTTCTCCCAAATTCAAAACGGCCACGCCACGTGTCAGCCAAGGGCCACGTCTGACGACACATTAATGGAAAACCATCATGACAAACGCAAACCATCATTACATAACCGTCACTTCCATTAACACGCCACGTGGCGTCATCTCGGCACTTAAATAGACCTCGACGAGCTTAGTCTTAACTCCTCGACCTACGGTCTTCGGAGCTCGGGGGGCTAGTGTACTATCCGTACTCCGAAGCCGAGCTCCGAGCTCGGTACCACAGCACAAGTTGACCTCGGACACGCGCCACGCGGCGTCAGCTCGGCACTTAAATAGATCGTAACCGATCTCGGGGAATCCCGGTCTTGGCGAGATCCTCTACCTAATCAAATCACAACTAATCTCAAGCCCAAGGCCCAAGGCAATCCTAACATACATCAAGGTACGTGCATTATATATACGATATTCATACTCATACAAACCCTAACTTTAGCATCGGAGTCTCTTTTGCAGGTACCACCCCCATCTTGGAACACAAGCGTACCAGCGAAGGAGGCTCACCGATCTTACCTAGCGGATCAACTCTGCAACAGATTTCCGGTAAGAACACCCGGACACCAAACTAATCCTTAATTAATGATTTTGAAAATAGGTTCTTGGAGTCGCCACCAATGTTTTACTCAAAACATTGGAAAAAGAAAAGGTTTTAAAAAATTCAATAATGGCCTTGATAACCAGAATTGGATTCGGGAGTCGGTTACGTGTAGGGAAGGAATTAAGCACCCCTACAACGCCCTCAATCGGTACCCTATGATAAAGTTAATGTGATAAGAAATAATAAATTAAATATTAAATCCCCTTTATTAATAACTATTTACATACTTGAAATTTAAATAATACAATTAACCCTAAAATGTCTACATGATTATTTTTATTATAACAATAATTATTATAGATAAGAAATAAAAAAAGAGAGAAAGAAATTAATTGAAATACCTCTTGAATGAGCTCTATTGGATCTTCAAAATAGGGAGATTTGAGGTGCTTTGTGGCAACCTTTTACACTACAATTGCCTCACAACACTCAAGAAATACAATAGGAGAGAGAGAATATAGAGATGCGACACAAATCTCAAGAAATATAATAAAAGGGAGAGAGATCGAGAATTTTCGTGCTCAAAGGAGTCTTATTCGAAATTTCTCTGGCCGCCCTGAGAATTGTGCCCGAGATCTCTATTTATAGGCATCAGATGTGGGCCGGAACGGCCCGTTCTGGATTCGGAATGGCCCTTTCTGGATCCAAACGTTATATGTTAACTTTGCACTCTAGAACGGTCTATTCTGAAATCGAAACGGCCTGTTCCGGAAACCAGAACGGTCCGTTTTGATTTTGGAATGCCCCGTTCCAAACCAAATATTTTAGGCCTTTGAATGGTTTGGAACGGCCCGTTCTGGTCTAGAACGGCCCGTTCCAACCTACAATTTTAGGCCCTTTTTGGAGTCTCGGAACGTCCCGTTCCAGTCTGAGAACGGCCGTTCCGAACTTGGGAACGACCCGTTCCAGGCCACTAAAAATAGTTGATTTGGCTTTTGGGCCCTCTGATGTTCTATTTTGGTGTTTGTATGCCCCCCGGACGAAATTGGGTGTCTACAGCTGCCCCTCTTTACTTGTCCTTTGGAATAGCTGTGTTGCTTTTCCAAAGGCAAGTAAAGACGTAGACATTTCGTCCGGGTCTTCTTCTCATCTCAGTGTTGATGCTTCTACGTTGCTTCCCTTGGACAGGTGTATTTGCTTGTATCCTCACCCTTTAGAGCAGTTGAACATTGATTGCGTGCTCTATTGGGTAATAAGGTTGACAAACTATACACCTGATCTTCAGTCTTCGAGTAGAAGCTCCATTGTTTCTCTTGTGATAATGTGTCCCTTTATTTGTAGCTTGTTTAAGAGGGAGTATTATTATGGCTGGCCTCTCCAGGCTGCCTGCTGAACGATGAGTATTATTATGCCTGGCCTCTCCAGGCTGCCTGCTAAAGGGTGAGTATTATTATGCCTGGCCTCTCCAGGCTGCTTGCTGAACAGTGAGTATTATTATGCCTGCCTCTCCAGGCCGTCTGCTGATGTTGAGTATTATTATGCTTGCCTCTCCAGGCCGCCTACTGAATGCTGAGTATTATTATGCCTAGCCTCTCCAGGCTGCCTGCTGATGCTGATGATGCGATTGCCCTTTTTCTATGGGAGGACGTCTGATGAAGACGAGGATTGCTGGTAGGTGGTGACCTTGTGATGGTGGGCAAAAGAGTAAATGATGAGTATTATTATGCCTGGCCTCTCCAAGCTGCCTACTGATGATGATGATGTGATTCCCCTTTCTTTGGGAGGACGTCTGATGAAGACGAGGATTGCTAGTAGGTGGTGCCCTTGTGATGGTGGGCAAAGGAGTTGATGGGTGAAAGGGATTCTCACTACAAGAAAAATTGATATTATCTACGGAATATTATCTACGGAAATTTTTCCGTAGATAAAATTTAATTATCTACGGAATATTATCTACGGAATATTTTCCGTAGATAATATTTAATTTTCTACGGAATATTATCTACGGAAAAAATTCCGTAGATAATATTCCGTAGGTAAAACATTTTTTTTATAAAATAATTAAAATATTTAATTTAACATCATTAAAAAAAATTAATTATTATAAAATTTATTTTTTTTAGTTTAATTATTTATTATAATACTTTTTATTTACTAAAAAATTATTTTTAATTAAAATATAATTTAGAATAATGAATAGCTTTAACTTTTGTGTACCATATTTAATGGAAAACATAAAGAAAAGATGAATTCAGTTTTACTTTATTAAACGTAAGAAACAAATTAAAGATTAAATTTTTTTAACAAATAAAAATTAATATAACAATTAATAATTTATATTTCTATTTATATTAATTATAAATATTTCTTATATTATATAATAATTCATATAATTTATTTAATATTTTTTAAGTTAAATTTGATTATCTTATTTTTAAAAGATTCAATAATTAATTTTCTTATTTAAATATTAAATTTATTTTGAAAATACTCAATTGAGTCTTTAATTTTTTAAAATATATTAATTTAATCAAATTTCTTTTCCTTTTAACTTCAATTATTTTTAAAGATTAATTAAATATATATATTATTATTATTCATAATATAATAATTAATTATCGAGTGGTGTGTAATACTTAATAAAAGTTACACCCGGTATTACTGTTAGTATAACCTGTTTGTCTATATATATATATAGAGAGACAGAGACAGAGAGACTGAGAAAATGAATGGAAGAAAAATAGTTAAACATATAGTTGTTTGATTATATGTATATAGTAATAGATAAAGGGAAATATATATATACGTCATCTTGTAACTAATTTTTGTCTCCAAAATAATGGATAATTATATACCCTTAATTCTTAAGAAATAAATAAATAATTTTTAGTTATTAATTTAACTTTTTATTAAAAGATTTAAAGACATGAAATGTATAATGGTATGTGATAACCTAAATAAATAAATAATTTTTAATTATTATTAACGATCAAACTGTTCAATTTAAAAATTTTAATGCATAGATCAAATTTACAAATTTGTAAAAAATTTAAAAATCATTTGATACTTCATTTCATTAATTCAAATTGACGGATAATCATAGAATCATTTTATACATTGATTAAAATTAATGAAACGAAGTATCAAATGATTTTTAAATTTTCTAACAATTTACATATTTGATCTATGCATTAAGAACTTTAAATTGAACGGTTAGATAATTGAAATTTCATAGAGAAAATGAGTTATTGAACGGAGTAAGTCTATGTAACTCTTAGAGTAAAAAGATCCATCTTCTTTAATATATATATATATATATATATATATATATATATAATTTGCTTTCCTTTTGTGTTTCATTTTCTGTTTATGGTTTTTTAGTTTATTAGTTGTCATGGTACATGTGTTTGTTACCTTTTTCTTTAATTTGGATTTTATACGATGTAAGTTTTAATTAGATATTCAGCGAATTATATTAATAAAGATTTGAACAAATTATATTACTATTAAACATCCGATAAATAAGGATATATTTAAAGAAATAACTTATTTAAGATATTATATAATAATTTTTTATGTAATAAGATCAATGAATAATGATATGTTTTAAGAAATAATACTTGTTTAAGATCTTATATAATAAGTTTTTATATGATAAGATCTTATAATGTTATATTACTATATATTTTTGAGAAAGTTGAATTGAATCTTTAATTTTTAAAAATAAGATTAATTTAATCAATGTTTACTTAATTAAAAAATAACTTATTTAACATATTTTAATAAATAAAACTTAATTGATACCTTCTAAAATAAAAATAATGTTATTAAACGTAAGAAACAAATTAAAGATTGAATTTTTTTAACAAATAAAAACTAATATAACAATTAATAATTTATATTTCTATTTATATTAATTATAAATATTTCTTATATTATATAATAATTTATATAATTTATTTAATATTTTTTAAGTTAAATTTGGTTTTCTTATTTTTAAAAGATTCAATAATTAATTTTCTTATTTAAATATTAAATTTATTTTGAAAATACTCAATTGAGTCTTTAATTTTTTAAAATATATTAATTTAATCAAATTTCTTTCCTTTTAACTTCAATTATTTTTAAAAAATAAGAGTAAATTTAATTTTAAAATAAATCAAATTCAATAAATTTGAATAAATAAAAACTTAATTAATACTTTTTAAAATAAAAATTATAAAATTAAAATGAGTATAGTTGCTGACCCTCTGAAACACTCTCAAATGCACTCTCGAACCCTACCTCTTGCTCACTCTAGAACGCTCTCTCTCGCACACCGTAAGACCCAAACCCTCTCAACTCAGTGAAACCTAAAACGCTTGTTTATCTTCAACAACCCTCGAAGGAAACATTGAAGTCGTATTCGACGAAGGGCAACACAGGGAAGTCATTTTAGGTGCGTATCTTCATTTTGTGTTTTGGTTGTTTTTGCCTCTCTCATCTTGTACAAATGCGTGGGTGCTAATGTTTTAGGGTGTGGAGGAACTCCCGGAGGAGGTTTTCGGAAACGCAGTCGTCCTATTGTGCGACTCCCTTGTGAAGGTATTTGTTTCATTTTAGGGTTTCCTCTGTTTCCTCTGTTTCATCATTCTGTATGAGCCTGATTTTGCAAAGTTGATATAGCCCTCTGTTTTGTTTTTGCGATGCTTCATTCTGTGTCCAGTATGTCGTTTAAAGCATCTAATTTATTTATTTTATATTCTATTTGTAGTGATTCAAAATGTCTAACAATGTGATTGTTGTATTATCCAAATAAATTGATTTTTAAATAACGTAGTTTGTGCTTGGATTTGGGTTTGCAAACTTTATTCTATATGAGCCTGATTTTGCAAAGTTGACTTTGGTTAAAGAATGGGTTTGAGTGAATGGATTTATATGTGTTTGAGTAGACACATGAAAAATTGATTTTTTTTAGAAAATATGATTGTTCTATTACTAAATATAATCGCCAGGAATGCTAATAAAAGACACCTTCTAACGATTTCTTCTTAATATTTTTCTTATTATTAGTTGAAATAGATTAAAAATTATAAATTTTGTGAGTCTCATTTTATGCATGATCTAATAGTGACCCAATAACGCATGATTGGAAACATTCAACTCTCATTGATCGTATATTAGAGTATAAGAAAGAGGATGATAAATAGAGTGTGGCTAGAAATTTTCTTTTAATCATACATGGAGAAGTAAATTCAACAACCACAAGACCATAATTGCATTGGCTTGTGATATTTTTTTACAATGTTGACGATAGCCTCTGTTTCAGGTTTATCAGGTTCCTGATTTGATATATTTACAACATAAGAATTTACTAGCAAGTGCTGCAAGGACTTATTTGAACTACGAAGACAAAATCAAGTGCTGCAAGGATCCTCATATGTAAGTCAAAATTACCTTATGTAATATCGACTTTTTCACAAACTTTCTCATTTAATTTTTTCACAAACACCTATAAAGTTACAAGGGATTTTTTGCAAGTTAAGGAATCAAATACCTATCTCAATCAAAAGGCTCTCAAGCTAGATGCTAATCTAAACTAAGCCTAAATCTCAATCTTGATTACCGCAATTGAATAGTCACTAGCTTATACTAATAGTCAATCTTTTTTCAGCTAACAAATTTTTTTAAAGTAAAATACTGATCTTTTATAATAATTAGCTTTCATATTTTTTCATTCTTTTGTGACAATGGAGCTTGATGCAGAGTTGAATTTATCTCACATTGGCTGTTCTAGCTGCTATTCTGGTCAAAGAGATTCCTGTGCTGGTGGAAATCAAAACAAGGAAGAGGAAAAGAAAGTCAATACGGGTTTATTGGTAGGAAGTGGGGAATATACTCTTGTTTATTCAATTCAATATTTTTTTCCATGCCAGCGAGTCAATTCGGCTTTCCTGTGTTATTGTTTTAATTTTGTGTTTATAATTTAGTTATTGGAAACAATATGTCGGTAATAATTTAATTGCCTTTGTAGTCTATAGTGAGAACTTTGGGAATGATAGTCAACTAGTCAGAAACATTTCAAAGGATTTTTAAAACTTAGCACCCAAACAATTAGAGTGGTGGGTATATAAAAGCATATTGAATGCTACTGATAAACAAGTGAATAGAAATCCAACTCCACTTCACTTTTAGTCTATATTTCCTCAACTTATGAATAATGCTAAATAGTACAGTACAATTATTTTGGCATTCGTATATTCCTCTTTTATGTCATCTATAACAATCAAAACTGGAATCACTTCAGTAGTTAAAATTGTAATGGTGGTAGTTAAAATGGTGCATAAAATTAATAGTTATTATAAAATAAGTTTCGAAACTGTATGTTATAAATAAACTGTAATAGATGATTGACCAAATTGGTTCTTTAATAATTGACTCCTGAAATAAATAAAATGATCAAATTATAGTAACTTGGAATTTATATAATCAAATAATGATAGCATGGGAGATTGATTTTAATATTGAATTGAGGCTGGTGTTGATCTAGATGGAAATTTAGTACTCCTATTAGCATGTAACACAGGAAGGAATCTAAAGTTAAAACTTTGTTTCTAACTTGTACAGCTGACTTTTACCTCATAACATGGGTAAATTTTACCACATGTTAAAACATTAGTTGTAATTTTAGTGTTGTTTCATAATTGTAGGCAACTAGTATGTGTCATCCAAAGTTTGTTCGTTCATAATCTCACTTACCATATTAATGTGTTTTCTTGGCGGCATGTTTGTGTCGACAGTGAAGAGGCTGAGGGTGTTGAAGAGATCTGATCTTCCTGCTTTTACCCGTGAGTTGGAGTATTTAACTTAATTTAGCAGAATTTATGTTTTGTTTTGGTTGTGATGAATGATTGAAGAAATGTGTTTGATTTTTGTTTTGATTTTTTTCTCTTAAAAACGCTATTGGAGAAGTTTATGCACACATACTCTATGTATGTGTTATATGTACCTCTTGTATCAAACACAATCTTTTGTACAGTGGCATAAATCAAAATGTGTATTTTTCTATTAAATGTAACTTTAAACTGATATCGAGCTATAAAAGGGTAAAAAGGGTAAAAAGGTAAAACTACCAAGATAAAAATTACAAAGATAAAATAAAAATAAAACATAAAACTTAAAAAGCTGGGACGCGAAGTGAATCATGGCCGTGACTGAGAATCACGACCGTGATCTTCTCTGGAGCACATCTATGAAGGGTCAGTGGCGTTCACGGGTGTGATTGGGAATCACGGCCGTGATTTTCTCTGGTGAATCACGGGCGTGATTTAGAATCACGGCCGTGATTTTCCCTGTAGCTCAGCATTTCCTCTTTAATTCTTAAATCTTGATCCTGCTCAGAGAAAACACAACACATACCAAGAAAAGCATAAAATAGGAAAATGATATAAAAATTTATTAAAAACATGAAAGATATGCATGATTATGCTATGAATTCTTGTGAATTAAAGTGCTAAAATACGAGTAAAATACACAACATCACTGGTGCTTGTGTAATTGTGTTGATTGTTGAAGTGGATTGATGAAGTGGATTTTATTTTTTTTGTTTTATTTGATTTGAATTGTTTGACTGTTTTGAATCTGAGTTGCTATTAGATATTTTGGTGCTGGTTTTCATTTTTTATTATTGTTATGCAGTTTTTTGTTACATTTTATTTTCTGATTGGATCTTGTTTTCGAGTTGTGTTTCTGGTGCTTGTGTAGTTGTGTTGATAATCAAAGAGAAATTGTTGATTTTTTATTTTTTTTATTTTGTTTTAATCTGTGGCGAATCTGAGTTGTTAGATATTTTGATGGTTAGATCAAAATTGGGAAACCAGAATTGCCTAATTAAAAATAGGAAGACCAGAATTGTTTTATAGGTTAACTGCACATATACTTGCTACATGATAGGTATTTTTCTTCCCTTTTCTTGTGGCTTTTCTTTGGTGGTCTGCCATGAACTTTTTCAATGCAAAAACAATGGTGTTTTTGGTGGCTGGATCCTTATTATGTATAATTTTATGCAAAAATAGTCTTATTTTACACTATGACATGGAAACTAATTATGCATAATTGCTATGAGTATTTAGATTTTAAAGATGTTTGATTTCATATTGTGATTATAAGATATTTAAAGAAACTTGATAAGTGATTTTATTAATATTTCTGACCAGGTAAAACTATTTATAAAGATTGGTGTGGAAAGGTAAACAAAATAATTATGCAATGTTGAAATTAGTTACCTACGGAAATTTCCGTAGATAAATAACCTACGGAAATTCCGTAGATAAGTTACCTACGAAAATTTCCGTAGGTAATTTATCTACGGAAATTTCCGTAGGTAAGTTATCTACGGAAATTCCGTAGATAAGTTACCTACGGAAATTTCCGTAGGTAAGTTATCTACGGAATTTCCGTAGATAATTTACCTACGGAAATTTCTATAGATAAATTACCTACGGAAATTTCCGTAGATAAATTACCTACGGAAATTTCCGTAGATAAATTACCTACGGAAATTTCCGTAGATAACTGCATCCGTAGATATATTCCGTAGATAAACGCATCCGTAGATAAATTCTAAATCCGTAGATAAAATCCGTAGATAACGTTATCTACGGAAAAATTTCCGTAGATAATGTTATCTACGACCTTATTATCTACGGATTTTTTTCCGTAGATAATCCGTAGATAATTATCAGTTATCTACGGATTTTCATCATTATCTACGGAAAAATTCCGTAGATAATGCTGATTTTTCTTGTAGTGTCTAGTGTTATGCCCCTGCCATGTGAGTATTGTGATGCCTCTCCAAGCACAATGTTGAGTCCGTTTGATTCATTGATGACTAATTGTTTGATTGTTGATGGATGGTTGTGGAATGAAAGACTACCCCTAGGTGGATGGGCAGGAGATGTTTGTTGTGCCCCTGTGTTGGTGGGCAGAGAAGTGGATGGGGTGCAGGGATTCCAGTGTTGCCCCTGCCACTTGAGTATTATGATGCCTCTCTAGGCGCCTGCTTGTGGTAGGTTTTTTTCTATTCGTTGATGACTAGTTGTTTATGCTTTCCTGTTTGATGATTGTTGATGCCCCTAGTTTGGGCTGCTTTTTCCTCTTGTTGGGATGATATTGATCGGAACTTATGTTTCCCTTTATGGCTTTTCTTGTTCAGATGCAAAAAATGTTGAATGCTTATTTATGCATGATGATAGTTATTGCATATTTTGAATAATTCCCCTTTAATAAAGAAAGTTTTCTAAGTGTGTGAGATGCCTTTTTTTTATGTTTGTTGCATTTTGTCTGTTCAAATCATTCATTTATTTTTTATAATTCCCCTAAGGTAAAGAAAAACAAAAAATTAAAAATGCATTATCATGTGAGAGAAAACCTGGTGTGAAAATAAGATTTGTGAGAAGCATACATTCCTTCTTTTAAAAAAGGGGGCATCATGCATTTTCTACAAAATAAAAAAGAAAAAAAAGAGAGAACATGCATATCATATATTTAGGATCACAAGGGGATTTGTATCAAAGACGAGAAATCAGTGTGACCTCTGTCACATCATAAAATATTATGAAGAGGAACACCGATAACTCACCTCTCGACAAGGATGAGCCATCAAGTCTTTGATAGAAACTCTCTTCATGCATTACCATTTAAATAAACTTGATAGGAAACTATCTTTTCCCTTAAAGGTGGCTTTTCAACATTCCATACTCACACGAGCTCAAAAGATAAAAGCTATGGAAGGCCTAAAGGAAAGAAATTGTGTCCTTAATGAGGAGCTTGAACAACTCAAGGAACAAATGGCTAGAATGCTTGAGGCCATGAATAAATTGCAGCACGATAATAGTACTGGCAACGTCGGTGATATTTCCAAAGATCATCTGAACGCCTGGGAAGAAAGACTGAGAGCTGTGGAAGGCCATAGTTTTGACGTTCAAGAGGCTACGGATATGTGTCTGGTGCAGGATATCCAACTCCCCGCCAAGTTCAAAATCCCTGACTTTCAAAAGTACACTAGAGCCAGTTGTCCAAAAGGACATCTAATAATGTACTGTAGGAAGATGGCAGCCTATGTGAGCAATGAAAAGCTCCTAATTCACTGTTTTCAGGAAAGCCTTTCAGATGTTGCTCTCAATTGGTACATGCAGCTGGATGGAGGGAAGATCCAGACATGGAAACAGTTAGCCAACGCCTTTCTTCGTCGGTACAAGTACAACATCGACCTGGTTCCTGATAGGTCTGATTTGCATAGCTTGAGCAAGAAGGGCGACGAGTCCTTCAAAACCTATGCACAGAGATGGAGAGAAAGGGCTGCACAAGTAGAGCCTTCATTATCTGATAAGGAGATGGTGACAATGTTCATCAATTCCTTAAGTGGACCCTATTATGACAAGATGATAGGGAACACTTCGACTCTCTTTATCAACATAGTCACTATCGGCGAAAGAGTCGAGCAAGGTCTAAAAAGTGGGAAGATAGGAAAATCCCCTGAAAGCCAAGGGTATAAGAAGATTTTTGGGGGAAATGAAATTAATGTTCTAACCTCTTCCGCTACTCCTCGAATGACCAAAGCATCATGAAAAGCGAAAAGGGAACTAGACAAAATTCCTATAAGCTACACAGAGCTATTTCCCCAATTGATGAAGGCATCGATGCTGGTAAGAACCCCACCACAAAGAAAGCAACAACCGCCTTACCCGCTATGGTATAGGCCAGAGGAAACATGCGATTATCACACTGGGGCAGTAGGCCACTCCATAGAAAATTGCAAGGCTTTGAAATCTCGTGCACAAGAGCTTATTGACGCCGGGCAGCTCAAGTTTGAGGCCAACACAGCACACATCAAGGAATGACTAGACGAGTAACCATCTTGGAATGAAAGTTGTTAGGGACTCTCTTTTTTCCAAAAAAAAAAAAAATATTTGCTCAAACTCGTAACCTTCTCCCACAGTCACGAGTTCAAAATAAGGGTTTGTACAAGTTTTTTTTGCATCCATCAAATAATATACGTCATTTCATAAATCTCTTGTGATTATTCTTTTCTCTCTTGTGTCACACATCTAATTCCAAAATCAATCACACAAAAAAAACAAACAAACAAACATGACTGAAGATAATAAAATTAATCAAAACTCTGAACATCTATGACGCATTAGGTAGATAAGTAGATCACTTCCTCAAAACACACATAGATGAGAAAGTGATCAAATGCAGAACCATAAGATTCTCATTGCACAAAAGGAGTCTTACAAAATCTTCAACTCAATTTTGCTTGACAAAGGAAGCACAAATCTCAGTCCATAAAAGAACTCCCAATACCTGTAGGCCGAGGCATCATCTTTCTCCTTGGTGTATGCGACGAGGGCAGTGTTAATCATTAAAGGCACTGGTCCTCCCAGACCTAGATGGCAAGGGGTCACCTACCTCAACTACCCATTCATTTTAAATCATCCTACCTCCACTGACCATCTTTTCTATCCAATCTTAATGACGTATATTGTTGATGGTTGTCAAAATTTAAACAAGTACAAAAAAAAAATGAAAATGACCCGCTGGGATGAAAACCCGTAAAGGGCGCCCTAGGCAAATATTAGGGCAAATGAAAAGAGCAAAAAATACCCGCTAGGATACATCCTAGGCAAAAATTAGGGTTTCTAAACAAAAAAAAGGAGCCCCAAGATTACTCAATACACCAAACGATCAATATGACTAATGTTGCACATCAATCAAAGCAATCCATTCGTGGGAAAGAGAAAAGAAAAGCCACCATCTAAGAAAGGGGAAACTAAAATATTCATCGCATGCATCTAAAAAAGGCATCTCACACACTTAGAAAACTTTCTTTATTTAAGGGGAATTATTCAAAATATGCAATAAATGAATTATAAAAACTAAATGAATGATTTGAATAGACAAAATGCAACAAACATATGCTCATACAATCCACAAACAGTCGCATATACATCCATGGTCTGTGGTCCCTGTTAAAAAAAGTGCATTGTATAGGGCGGTTCTAATTATCCTCACTTTGGTCTTAAGGCCCCCAAGGTGCCCCCATTATAGGGACCCAGTATCTCTGTCGCCGTCACCTGGCAAACTCTAAGGTCTGTTGCAGTATTTCAGGCTAGAGTAACCGGTTATCACCTTGAGTGTGATTTTCGATAAGGCTCACAGGCTCCAAGGCCAAACTTGGGCCGGTCGTACGTCAACCACTCCCTATGTTTAATACCTTCATGCCCCCGGGTGTAGGGGGACTGTTGTGTGCTATGGTTTGATCGCAATTTGTTAATTCAAACATGTACGGAATTTAAGCAAGCATACAGATAATAAAGCCAAACAAATAAAGCAAACAAAGTAAAGGGGAAGAAATATTTAAATTATTATTTTTATTTTATTAACTTCATCAATTAAATGGGCCTGACCCTCTTTAAACGTCCCCAGTGAAGTCACCATCTGTCGCAACCCGAAAATTTCCGATCTCGCGACTAATGGTTTAGACATCCTTTTGAAAATCTCATCAATTAAGGAATGCCCGGACACCAAACTAATCCTTAATTAATGATTTTGAAAATAGGTTCTTGGAGTCGCCACCAATGTTTTACTCAAAACATTGGAAAAAGAAAAGGTTTTTAAAAATTCAATAATGGCCTTGATAACCAGAATTGAATTCGGGAGTCGGTTACGTGTAGGAAAGGTATTAAGCACCCCTACAACGCCCTCAATCGGTACCCTATGATGAAGTTAATGTGATAAGAAATAATAAATTAAATATTAAATCCCCTTTATTAATAACTATTTACATACTTGAAATTTAAATAATACAATTAACCCTAAAATGTCTACATGATTGTTTTTATTATAACAATAATTATTATAGATAAGAAATAAAAAAAGAGAGAAAGAAATTAATTAAAATACCTCTTGAATGAGCTCTATTGGATCTTCAAAATAGGGAGATTTGAGGTGCTTTGAGGCAACCTTTCACACTACAATTGCCTCACAACACTCAAGAAATACAATAGGAGAGAGAGAATATAGAGATGCGACACAAATCTCAAGAAATATAATAAAAGGGAGAGAGATCAAGAATTTTCGTGCTCAAAGGAGTCTTATTCGAAATTTCTCTGGCCGCCCTGAGAACTGTGCCCGAGATCTCTATTTATAGGCATCAGATGTGGGCCGGAACAGCCCGTTCTGGATTCGGAATGGCCCGTTCCGGATCCGAATGTTAATGTTAACTTTGCACTCTAGAACGACCCATTCTGAAATCGGAACGGCCCGTTCTGGAAGCCAGAACGACCCGTTCTGATTTTGGAACGGCCCGTTCTGGTCTAGAACGGCCCGTTCCAACCTACAATTTTAGGCCCTTTTTGGAGTCTCGGAACGGCACGTTCCAGTCCGAGAACGACACGTTCCAGTCCGAGAACGGCTCGTTCCGAACTTCGGAACGGCCCATTCCGGGCCACTAAAAATAGTTGATTTGGCTTTTGGGCCCTCTAATGTTCTATTTTGGTGTTTGTATGCCCCCGGACGAAATTGGGTGTCTACACAAATAAATAAACTATAAAATTAAAAAATAGAGATGGATAAATATAAAGTCATTGTGGTTGGTAGATAGTGTTACAAGCAAATAGTTTGGTGGCTAAAGGGATAAGAGATTGTAAAACCATGGTGATGACAGGATAATCTTTGTTGATGCCAAATGCTCTAGACTGATGAGCTTTGGCATAACGCAAATACCTTATGATGGAGGATTTCTTGAGAAGATAAATTGATGTAGTCTTTTAAGCTCTCCTTCTCCAAGTGATGGAGGGTCACCCTTGGAGCTTCATGTTGGACTCATTACTAGGTCCATGGCTAGGAGAATGGAGGAAGATGAAGGATATACCATGACTAGAGCCATACTCATAATGAGTGTGGAGTATTGATCCATCTCCTAGGCCCATTTTGAGTAGTATAGGATTTTATTACTTTATTTCCTTTTTTACCCTTGTATTTTCTTTTTTACCCTTGTATTTTGGGGTACTTTTAGGTAATAGGAATTTATTTTGTATTTTCATTTAGCCTTTGTATTATGGGGCAAATTAGTTTAGGATTTATTTTAGGGCTTAAACCTTGACTTGTGAGGTGAAAGTCTATTTTTTTTTTCATTTTTAGGTCAAAGGGTATTATGGTCTTTTGGAAGGAAGGAACCCACACATCATCTAGGGTTCATTTAGGTTGCATTTGGCTTGCATTTGGGCTGCATTACACGACCATGCAACCTTAAATGCAACCCTAGATGCCTTCCCACTCCTATAAGTACCCTTAGCCTAACACCTTGTACACACTTTGGAATATATGAATTTAAGTGAACATTATTGCCTCAAATCCTCTCCTTAGTCACTAGGTCTACATGGCATACCTCTCCTATCTCCTCCCTAGAGTGAGTTTAGGGTTCCCTTGAGTGTCCTTCATCTCCACTTGGTGAAGAGAGCCAACTAGAACACCCAAAAACACCATCCTCCCAACCTTTCTCCTATTTGCCCAAGACTCCACCTTTCACGCCCACCATCACTTAGCCTCACCCTTGAAGGAACGTCCACCCTCTAAGGTCACCATCTTGGCCTTGGTAAGGAGCTCCTCTTCACCATTGAATGTTTTGATCATCCACTTGGTGGAAGGAGTCCATCATTTGGTATCATGAGCTTTGGTTATCTTCAAGGGTAACTAATTTTTCTTTCATTTCTTTGAGTCTTTTTTGGCATCTTCTTTGAGTCTATTTTTATCCATGAAAATATTGTTATAAATGTCTTTATATGTTACTCCATGGTTCATTACTTATTCATGAGCCTCCTTTTGTGCTTTAGGATTTTTCTTGAGTCTTAGGTTCTTGTATGCCATTTTTGTTTTTTTTTCTTGTGTGCTAGAAAAATATTTCAAGAACATGAAGAACACCTATTGCATCTCCTTTTGATCCTTTTATCTTCTAAGTTTTGTCAAAAGTGTGTTTTCTCTCACCCTCCTCAAAAAGACAAATATCTCTATGTATGGTGCACCCATTTGATGTATGAGAAAATGAAAAATATGTGATGTATGTGCTTTTCCATGAGGTGGCCAAAATTTTACAACACCATATAGAAGTCATTCATGCATGTTGATTAGTCCTTGGCATGCTCCAAATTTGTGTTGAAATCTATGTGTTATTTGCTTCTTACACATACATGATTGGTCACCTTTCCATACACATCATTACATGATTATTCCTTTGTCCTTTGTGCACATGTGTGAGTCATTAAATTTTGTGTGTGAGTGCTGGAATCTTTGACAAAAATCTGCACAAAAAGAAAGAATTAGTACAAGACACACTCCACTCACAATATGCCTCATCACCCACTCATGTGTTGCCACTTGTCTCTCTAAATTTGACTCCTTTTTGTGCTGCATTTTTAATCACCCATAAGTGTAAAATCCAAGCAAAATTTAAAAAAGAAAACAGAAACAAAATCTGGACAGAAAAATTGAAAGAAAAAAGGTGACCAAAAAGGCCAAAAGAAAATAAAAGAAAACAAAAGGATTTGTTGCTAGACTTGTGGAAATTTGACCTAATTACCCTTGCACATTAGAGTTGGACTTGGAATGAATTTTTGGACCTTATTGAGACACAAAAACGTGGCTGGACTGATGTATGGAAAACCGCAAGTGTACGGTTGTCGTCAAGTAATAAATATCGAATCACAGGGACTACGTGTTTGACCTAGAATTACTAGTATTTTAATTTGAATTTTAAAACAGATGGAATTTTTGTTTTGATATGATAAGATCAGATTCAATGGTAAAAGAGATAGTAATGCAATTAATGAATAAGATAAAACTTTAAGATAAGATAAGGAGATTTCCGGGAATCTAGGGTTCGCACAAAGAGTTCCAACATTATTGAATTATTATTTTCATTAATTAATTCTATTCCATCTTGAAGGTAGTCTTAACCTAATTTAATCCTTGCACCTTCTCAGGCTACGAGGACGTGTTTAATTAAAATTAATCTCTACTCTCGTGGTAATTACGTTCAATTAAACCCATTAAGATCTTTGTTAATCTATTGCTCCTCGAAAGCTTAAATCAACTCTCGTGATTTAACACTCAAGTCTGTTCCTTTAGGTTCCGATAATTAGGTTCTCCTCTCAGTTCATCCCTAATTATCTATGATTATGAAAATTAAGATTAATTGTTTATCATAATTATAATCAAGTTCTCCTCTCAGTTCATCCTTAATTAATGTTATTATGAAAACAATAATATTAAAGTTCATATATAAAATATAAAAGAACAGATCAAGAATTGGAATAAAATTAAGAAACTGAATAATGCATTAATAAAGAGGTTCTCAGAGGCTAAGCCCTGATCCCAGAAAAAGGGAAACTACTCACAGGAGTTCATAGTAGTTCTCCAAGAAAAGAAGAATAAAAGAAAAGCAAACCTTAGAGTTGATGGCACAGGCGCCCAACCTTCTCCAAGTGTCAAAAACTAAAAAAAACTGTCTCCGAAACAAAAATCCCCGTTCTAGGCTAACCTCATCTAATTTATAACCTAAAAGGGTAAAAAGGTAAAACTACCAAGATAAAAATTACAAAGATAAAATAAAAATAAAACATAAAACTTAAAAAGCTGGGACGCGAAGTGAATCACGGCCGTGACTGAGAATCACGACCGTGATCTTCTCTGGAGCACATCTATGAAGGGTCAGTGGCGTTCACGGGTGTGATTGGGAGTCACGGCCGTGATTTTCTCTGGTGAATCACGGGCGTGATTTAGAATCACGGCCGTGATTTTCCCTGTAGCTCAGCATTTCCTCTTTAATTCTTAAATCTTGATCCTGCTCAGAGAAAACACAACACATACCAAGAAAAGCATAAAATAGGAAAATGATATAAAAATTTATTAAAAACATGAAAGATATGCATGATTATGCTATGAATTCTTGTGAATTAAAGTGCTAAAATACGAGTAAAATACACAACATCAAATAACCCCAAACTTGAACTTTTGTTTGTCCTCAAACAATAATTAGCACTTTGAAAAAAAAATCATCAAGAATTAACTGAGCATTTAAAATCTTCACTCTTAGTCTCACAAGGTCCAATTAGAATCTTAATCTTTCATTACTAGCGCCAACTCTTAGTTTGTAAGAGTTTCATGATGTCAAATCTTGTAAAGCTCATTAGTCAAACGAAGATAATTTAACAGAAATAATTTTTCAATGCTTGTGACACAAATAGGGGTAATATTTTTATTTTTGTTTTTGTCTCACCTAAAACATTTCCCCAGTAGCCAATCAGTGTAGAGAGGATGATAATTTCAAGAACACGTAGCCTCAAAGGGGGTCTAGCTATTTTACTAAACAATTCCCCAGTAGCTAATTAGTTCCCTTAGTTTTCTAAGGTTAAGAATATTCTCCCTCTAACCTAGACCTCAAAGGGGTGCTAGGTGATTTTTTTTTTTTATTACCCCCCAAAAGCTTTTAAGCACGAATTAAAAAGAATTTATCTTCAAGAGACTATTTTTATAATTCTCGATCATTTCAAGCCTCAATACTAAGAACCAAGTGCTAGCCACAAAACCAGCTAATTTTTCAACCTTTTGTTCTGAGACTTCAAGATTCAATTCATCACATTCAGTGTTTTCAAAGACGAACAATTTCATTAAAAATATTTACTTTTCAAACACAAATTCAAGCTGGGATTAACTGAATATGTATATATGCATGATTTTTTTATTTTTTTATTTTTTTTTATTTTTTTATTTTTTTTTTACTTTGCATGAATGAATGAAATGCGTACATCCTCCTAACCCCAAACTTAAAGATTTGCTTGTCCCGAAGCAAAGAGCTAATGAATGCATGATAGATTATTTTGACAAAATTATAAAATGCATGAATATGCAACCAACCCACAACAGAAAGGAATGCTTGTCCCTAAGCATCAGAGTAAAATAAGGAATAAGAAAGATCTCACTGTGGTGGAAAATCATCTGGATACCGTTGAATGTGCCATTGATACATTTGATCAACCATGTAATTATAATGCTGCTGGCGTTCATCCATTTGTTTCAGCCGGTTATCCATTGATTGAATAGCTGCCAGGATAGCAGCATTGTCCACCTCAGGTCCAGGATGTATAGGGGGTTGTTCAGGAGCTGCTTCCTCATCTGCAGGAGCCGCTTCCTCAGCTGCTGGAGGTAGGTCCTCTAATGGCTCCAGTGGAAACTGCCGTGTAGCCCGGTTCTTCACGGTGTATGTTGGATTTGGTAACTGGTGGTGCACTCCCGACTGGGTTACTACAAAGTAGTATTTATCATCTTCATCTTTCGCAATGCAGTTCATAGAAGAGCAGGTAGCAAAATTAATAGTACGGCTTCCAGGGAGTGGTTCTAACTGGTCTAGCCAAGCGTGATAGCCAAGGTGTTTGGCTATAGTGGTAATGAGGCCGCCATTCACAATCGCACCGTGGCTGGTATTGGAAATACTCTGGAACTGTCGTGCCAAATGACTGCCAGAATCAATAGGCTCCTCTCTGTTTTCCATCATAGCCCATAAAAGTAAAAGGTCGCTCAAACGAACCTTTCCTTCAGAATCACCTCGGGCCAAAACAGTAGAGGCAATAAAGCGGTGCATAATACGGATGGCGGGATGGCGGAAAATAGAGGAATTACATTTTCCAGCGACCCAATTACTTGTACCTGTCAAACTATACCAAAAAGAACCAGGGTTGAAAGAACTTGGGGTTCTCGTGCTCCCTCCAGTGGGAAATCCAAAAATATTATTGAACTGAGCCAGGGTTAATTCGTGTTCTTGGTTAAACATACGGAAAGAAATCAAACCTTCAGAACAATTTGGCCCAGATAATATTTCCGTGTGGAGAGAGCTCAAGAACTCAAGAACTAGTCAAGGATAAACAACATCATTATGCATGGTAGCAAAGGTTGTCCACCCAATGTTAGTTAACATGAAATTGATATCAGCACGTAAACCCAACTTACGAATAAATGGGAAGTCGAGATACCTGGTAGGATGGATAGTGCGGAAGCGTAATACCTCGTTCCGCTCACGCTGTTCATCGTTCCGATAGAACCTCGGAGGAAGGTGCGGAATTTCACTTGCTTCTTCCTCGTAACTGTGGGTATCGGAAGCGGTGGAGGACGAACCAACGGTACGGGTGCGCTTGGGAGCCATGGATGAACGGAAGGAGTGAATGTGGGAGGAAGAGGGAAGAAGAGGAAGAAGAAGTGAGAAGCTAGGGTTTGGGAGAGAAGAAAAGAGAGAATGGGCAGAGTTCGTAAGTTTGAGAGAAGTGAGAATGTAAAAGGAGGGGGAAAAATATATAAGGGAAATGGGAATTTCAAAAATCACGGGTTGTATCTGTTGAGCGTCAGCAGGGAATCACGGGCGTGATTGGAAATCACGGCCGTGATTCTCTTTGTGAGTTTTCAAAAATTCAAACAGAGGAGATCACGCCCGTGATTTATAATCACGGTCGTGATTCTCTCTGGGGTTTTCCAAAAATTTTTCAGAGAAGATCACGCCCGTGATTTATAATCACGGTCGTGATTCTCTCTGGGGTTTTCCAAAAATTTTCCAGAGAAGATCACGCCCGTGATTTATAATCACGGTCGTGATTCTCTCTGGGGTTTTCCAAAAATTTTCCAGAGAAGATCACGCCCGTGATTTAGAATCACGGTCGTGATTCTCTCTGGAACTCTGAAATTTTATTTTATTATTTATTTATTTATTTTTTTTTATTTTTTATTTTTTATTTTTTTTTTAAGAAACTTGAGTAGGTTCCTGAAGAACCATAGAGTATAATTTTTCTAAGTGTTCCCCATGGAAATATAACTTCAATCTCTGTGCATTGACCTTGAATATGTCGCCTTTATCGTTTCTGATTTCTACAGCTCCATAGGGATATACTTTTTGAACTGTAAAAGGCCCTGACCATCTTGACTTCAATTTTCCAGGAAACAATCTGAGTCTGGAATTAAATAATAGCACCGAGTCCCCTTGCTTGAATTCTCTTCTATGTATATGCTTGTCATGCCACCTCTTTGTTCTTTCTTTGTAAATCTTAGCATTTTCATATGAGTCTAATCTGATTTCATCAAGCTCATTGAGTTCCAATTTCCTTTTTTCTCCAGCATCCTTTAGGTCATAGTTGAAGTATTTTATTGCCCACAAAGCCTTGTGTTCTAGCTCTACAGGAAGATGGCAAGATTTTCCATAAATCAGCCTAAATGGAGACATGCCAATAGGTGTTTTGTAAGCAGTCCTGTAGGCCCAAAGAGCTTCATCTAATCTTAAAGACCAGTCCTTTCTTGTTGTAGATACAGTCTTCTCAAGGATCTTTTTGATTTCTCTGTTGGATATTTCTACCTGTCCACTTGTTTGAGGGTGATAAGGTGTACCAACCTTGTGAGTGACTCCATACTTTTTTAAGAGAGATTCAAACTTTCTTTCAATAAAATGTGAGCCTCCATCACTGATCACAGCTCTTGGGACCCCAAATCTTGGAAATATAATTCTTTTGAAGAGTTTAATGACAGTATTTGAATCACTCGTTTGAGCGGGAATCGCTTCTACCCACTTGGACACATAATCAACTGCAACTAATATGAACTTGTAACCTTTAGAACTTGGGAATGGTCCCATGTAATCTACTCCCCATACATCAAAAATTTCTACTTCTAAAATCCCATTTAATGGCATTTCATGTTTCCTGGATATATTCCCTGATCTTTGGCATTGGTCACAAGAATTTACCATCTTCCAGGTATCCTTAAATAAGTTTGGCCAGTAAAAACCAGATTGTAGAATTTTAGCTGCAGTTTTTGACGTACTAGCATGCCCTCCATATGCGGAAGAATGACATGAGTGAATGATGTGAGGAGCTGCTTCTTCTGAGATACACCTTCTGTAGATACCATCTCTACACCTCTTATATAGGTAAGGTTCATCCCAAATAAAGCTGTTAAGGTCACTAAAGAATTTCTTCTTTTGTTGATAATTAAAGTCTTCAGGAAGGACTCCACATGCTAAGTAATTCGCATAATCTGCATACCAGGGACTGTTTTTCACAACAACTGCTAAAAGCTTTTCGTCTGGGAAGCTGTCATTAATAGGGAGTTCCTCCTTTGTTGCTTGGTCTTGTGGAAGTCGAGAGAGATGATCAGCTACTACATTTTCTACTCCCTTTCTGTCCACAATCTCTAAATCAAATTCTTGTAAAAGGAGAATCCATCTGAGGAGCCTAGGTTTAGCATCCTTTTTATTAAAAAGATACTTTAGGGCAGAGTGATATGTGTAAACAATAACCTTAGACCCCACAAGATAAGATCTGAACTTTTCAAAAGCATAGACGACTGCTAACAATTCTTTCTCTGTTGTTGCATAATTGGCTTGGGCTTCATCAAGAGTCTTGCTGGCATAGTATATAGCATGAACCTTCTTGTCCTTTCTTTGTCCCAATACAGCTCCTATAGCATAGTCACTTGCATCACACATGATTTCAAAAGGAAGGCTCCAGTCAGGAGTTTGCAGAATAGGAGCTGTAGTGAGAGCTTCTTTCAACCTGTAGAATGCATTCTTACAAGAAACATCAAAGTTAAAAGGTACCTCTTTCACAAGTAGATTAGATAATGGTTTAGAGATTTTTGAAAAATCTTTAATAAACCTTCGGTAGAAACCGGCATGCCCTAAGAAACTTCTAACACCTTTAACATCAATTGGAAGAGGCAATTTATCAATTACTTCTATTTTTGCTCTATCTACCTCAATTCCTCTCCCAGATATTAGGTGTCCTAAGACAATTCCTTCTTGTACCATAAAATGACATTTTTCCCAATTTAAGACTAAATTCACTTCAGAGCAACGCTGCAATACTTTAGTTAGATTTAATAGACAGTCATCAAAGGAAATACCATAAACTGAAAAGTCATCCATGAAAACTTCCATCTCTTTTTCTAATAAATCACTAAAGATTGCAGTCATACATCTTTGAAAGGTAGCAGGTGCATTACATAGGCCAAAAGGCATTCTCCTATAAGCAAAAGTACCATAGGGACATGTAAAAGTAGTTTTCTCTTGGTCTAATGGATGAATAGGGATTTGATGAAAACCGGAGTATCCGTCCAAATAACAAAAGTATGAATGCATTGCTAACCTTTCAAGCATTTGATCAATAAAAGGTAAGGGAAAGTGATCCTTTCTAGTGGCATTATTTAATTTTCTATAATCAACACACATACGCCACCCAGTCACAGTTCTTGTGGGAATTAATTCATTATTATCATTTTTAACTACTGTCATCCCACCTTTCTTAGGAACCACATGAACTGGACTTACCCAAGGACTATCAGATATAGCATAAATTACCTTAGCATCCAATAATTTCAAAATTTCTTTCTTTACCTCTTCTTTCATCTTGGGATTTAGTCTTCTTTGAGCTTCAACAGAAGGTTTGGATCCTTCCTCCAAGAAGATGCGATGCATACAAAATGAAGAACTAATTCCCTTTATATCAGCCATAGTATATCCAATAACTTTTCTAAATTTTCTCAACTCATTGAGAAGTTTTTCAGTTTCTTTTTCATTTAAAGCTGAATTTACTATGACTGGATAAGTGGAATTAGCCCCCAAAAACTCATACCTTAAAGATGAAGGAAGTGGTTTAAGTTCTAACTTTGGAGAGTTTTCTTCTTGCCAATCTGTTGAAGACTCAAGAAGACTTTCTACTAGAGGATCTTTTTCTTTACACGGGGGACTTGAATCGATCAAGCAAGCATAATTAGGTTGAATCCCCTCAAGATCTATGTGCTTTCCTCCAACTAGAAAATTCTCCAAGGGATCCCTCAAAATAGATCTCATGACTTCTTCCTCCATGTCTTTAGGCAATATATCAACCCTGCAGCAAATATTTTCAAGAGAAGGTTGTCTAACAGATTTAGCAATATTAAATTCCATTGTTTCATCATTAATGGATAAGGACAATTTTCCATGTTTGACATCTACTATCACGCCTGCTGTAGCCAAAAATGGTCTACCTAGTATGATTGGTATTTGTTTGTCCTCTTCCATTTCTAAAACAACAAAATCTCCCGGAATTAAAAATTTACCTATCTTAACTGGAACATCTTCTAAAATTCCTATGGGATATTTTATAGATCTATCTGCTAACTGGATTGACATTGCTGTAGGCTTTAATTCTCCCATATCTAATTTCTTGCAAATTGATAAAGGCATTAAACTGATACTTGCCCCAAGGTCACATAAGGCTTTTTCAAACCTTAGATTTCCAATGAGACAAGGTATAGAGAAACTACCAGGATCCTTAAGTTTTTTGGGCAAATTATGATGGATCAATGTAACAGTCTCTCTATCATCCAATTTCCTTCGGTTAGCTAAAAGATCCTTAAGAAATTTAGCATATGTAGGCATCTGTTGTAGAGCTTCTACAAATGGAATGTTTACATACACTTGTTTGATCATATTTAAAAAATTTTCAAATTGTCTATCAAGTTTAGTCCTTGCTAACCTTTGAGGAAAAGGAATTGGAGGGTGATAAACAGTTTGAGGCTTTGATGAAGATACTTTTTCTTTTTCTAATCTCTCTTTTTCAGGTTTTTCAACCATAGGAGAAGCGTCTTCATCAATCTCTTATCATTTTGATTAGACACAGGTCTGTCTAATTTCTTCCCACTCCTTAAAGTAACAGCATTAACATTTTCAGCTGGGTTTGCAACTGTTTTACCTGGGAACTTACCTGGAGAATTGTTTGAACTAGGCATCAACTGTGCAATTTGATTTTCCAGCATCTTGTTGTGGAGAGTAATATTCTCAACCTTGACAGCAAGGTTTTGAATAGAATTTGCCATTGAATCATTGGTCTGTTTTTGATTAGTGACAAAATTCTCCATAAGGTTTTCTAATCTTGAAACACTTTGTTGAATTGAGGGTGTCTGATGGAAGAACTTTGGAGGGGACCGGATTGATGTAGCTCCCTTCAAGTCTTTCCCTAGATCTTTGGCTCCTAGAATCCTTCCAATGCTTGTGTAAGGCTCCAATGGAGGGAGGAACCTCACGGCCACCTTAAGATGGTGGGGGAAACCTCTCAAGAATGCGCCACTCTTGGTGAAGGGATAAGCACTCTTCAATCCGCCACACTTGTCTTTGGAGAAGTGATAAGAGATTGGTTTTGCACAAAGAGATTTAGGACCTTTGGGAGGAGAGAAATCTGATCTCTAATCTGAATACTCAATTCTCATTAATGCCAAAAGTGTTATACAAGTGAAATTTTGAAGCTATATAGGCGTGGCCACCTAGGGGTTAAGCTAGACTAGACCATGGTTCACTAGGAACCATGGTTGGGTCCGTCCAACTTAGGGAGCAAGAAAATACTAGACCATGGTTCACTAAGAACCATGGTTGAGCCTTCCTAAACCGCCCTTGTGTAGGAGAGAAAAGAGGTCCAAGCATTTGGCCAAGTGTGCACCAATGTGAACACAAGGTGTGAACACAAAGGTGTGGACGGTTTTGATTGGTTTCATTTAACTCCACCCGGTTTGAAAATGGTTCATTTGGTTTAGTTAGGTTCATTCAATGTGAATGGAACCTAGCTAAATCAAATCTATGAAAAATTAGGAGTTAAATGAGTCCAATATGTAAAACCTTTATCCTAAGACCACATTTGGCTAAAATGCTAGGAGCACACTTTAGTCTACTAATGCCACTCCTATGCCTACTTCTAACAAGAAAAAGGTGCCTCCAAAATACAAAGGCAAAACAATCCTATACAAAGTCTACTATATACGATATATACAATGGGACTACTCAAGATACTACTAAGGAGAAAAGTACACAATGCTCATGGTGAGCAAGGGTCTAAGAAGCACCTCCTCCTTAGATGTCTCTTCTAGCTTCCTTACCATGGACCTTGTCAAAGGTCCAATGGCCTTCATGTATTCCTCTTCCTTGGATGGTCCTCCATCATACCCTCCTTCTTGGGAAGGATCTGTCCTCAGATCTACCTCTTCATCATCCATGTTAGTATTCCCTCCTCTATAGAAGCCTCCTCTAGCCCCCTAACCATAGACCTAGTTAGAGGCCTAATGGTCTTCATGTGTGAGCAACCTTGGATCACCCTTCACCCTTCTTGGTCTTACTTCTTCCAAAGGGATCCTTGGGGATTAGATTTCCATCATACCCTCCCCCTTCGAAAGGATTTGTCCTCAAATCCAGTGGTCCTTCCACAAAGATAGCATCACCTACAATGAAAATAAGAAATAAAGCATTAGGGATGATATATTCATATAACATATGTGGAAAGTGCACCCTATGAGGAATTCCTTCTATAGTCCTAGCAAGGGTCCTTAGACTAGGAAGGATGGGTTCTATAAGAATAGGATCCTCACTATAGTGTAGTCTGAGTGTAAAACTAAATCCTAAAAATGTTAAAGTGCTAAAACTATAACAAACTAATGAAGTAGTCCTATATACCAAGATATCTTGCCTAAAGTACCCTATGTAGTAACCTAGGCGTCTACAAGAAAATAAAGTGAATATAATAAGGAAACTACCTAGACAACCCTTGATCATATTATATGTTAGATACATCAATGAAGAGGGTGTAAAGAGTTTAGAAAAGTCATAGAATCTAATTTGGTCTTGAAGGGAAGTAGTAAAATTAAGTTCAAAGAAGTTTGAACTTCCCTTAAGATCAAAAGTAGAAAATAAGACACCATGAGATGTATCTGATAAACAATATAAACCAAAGGTTGGGTGCTTTATCAGAACAACTAAAGTAGGAGAAGTCCTAAATAGACAATGGCCGTCTACTTTGGGCACCACCAAAGTAGTAGCATAAGAAGTAGAACTAGGTGAAGTCCACTTCTTCTTCACAAGACTAAGAACTTGAGATCCATTATTTTCAAAAATATTTAGGTGGTGGATCTTAAGCTCTAAGGTTGTGGCAGCAGTAGAAAAAGAGCTAAATTCTTTATGAAGAAGAAAAGTCTTTTTACAATTATTTTGAATTAAAAAGTGATTTTCCTTTTGCATAAGATTTTTGGAGGAGACACTATCCTCCTTACTCTTTTCCAAGAGTAGTGTCTTTTTAGTTTTAAGAAGGTGAAGAGGTTGTTCAACTAGAAGACATTTCTTGATAGAATGTTTTATTAAAAATTGACTTCTAGGAACAATTTCCTTGGAGGAAACACTACCCTCCAACTCTAGAACCTTCTTTTTCTCCTCTTTTCTTTTTTTTGATTTCATAAATACTTGATCTTCTAACACTTGGGAAGGTGTAAGAGGGATCAAGGTATGCTTTTTACCTAGATGGACTAGGCGGATCTTATTGGTGACACCATCATGGATGGCTTGTCTATCATGTTGCCACGGTCTACCAAGTAAAATATGACTTGCATCCATGGGAATGATATCACATAAAATTTCATCTTTGTACTTCCCAATGGAAAAAGGCACATTTACTTGATCTTTGACTTCTATAGGTCCATCCTCATTAAGCCACTGAAGTTTGTAAGATTTAGGATGGGCTATAGTAGTCAAGTTAAGCTTATCAACTAACCTTTGGCTTACAAAATTGTTACAAGAGCCACTATCAACAATGAGAGAACATGTTTTCTTGAAAATCTTGCATCTAGAATGAAAGAGATTCTCTCGTTGTGATTGGTCTTGTTCCTTAAGTTGGTTAGTCAATAATCTTTGGGCAATTAATAGATCACCCTCACATGGTGCTTCCTCACTAGAACTATGGCTTTCGTCTTCTTCACTTGAGGAAGAGGAAGAAGATGAAGTGCTCTCCTCACTTAGGATCTCATTACCCCTAATGATCATGGTTTTTTTTGTAGGGCATTGGGAAGCTATGTGTCCCCTTCCTAAGCACTTAAAACATTTTATGGAGCTAGTCCTAGTATCATGGGAAGGTCTTTCCTTAGGTTTCTCTTTTAGTGACTTATCCTTTGAATAGGAGGGGGTACCCTCCTTCTTGAAATCTTTCTTAGGGTAGGGGGTAGTTTCCTTCCTAAAACTAGGTTTTCTTTTTAATTGTTGTTCTACCCTCACACAAAGTTGAACTAGTTCATTTAGGTCTCTATAGGGTAATAGCTCAACTTTATCCCTAATCTCTAGGTTTAAGCCACTTTGAAACCTAGCTATGGTGGTTCTTTCTTCCTCCCTAATTCCCGCTCTCATCATAAGCAACTCCATTTGTTGCCTATATTCCTCAACACTCAAATTTCTTTGTTGGAGTCTTTGGAGCTTGTCCATTAACTCCCTCTCAAAGTATGGAGGAATGTGCCTTCTCCTCAAGGCACTCCTTAGCTCATTCCAATATTGGATTGGAGGCTCATGATGAATTTGTTTTTCTCTAACTAGGGAAGTCCACCAATACATGGCATACCCTTGAAAGCTAAGAGTAGCCATGGGAACCTTTCGGTCTTCACCTACATTGTGGCAAGTGAAGAGTTGTTCAACCTTCATCTCCCAATCTAAATAGTCATCCACACTATCCTTGCCATGGAAGGGAGGAAGGTCAAACCTAGGTTCTTTAGGAGTTGTTTCATGCTTAGGCCTATGGTGCCTAGGGGGTCTTTGGTAGTAACCATCATCATGATGACTACTATGCAACCCTTCACTTGTTGGTGAATGTGTGTGCGAGTGATAGCCTTTGGACCTAGAAGGTCCATGACCCTCATGGCCATGGGGTTTGCTAGTCTCACCCACAACAAGTTTATTTAACAACTCTCTAATTGTCTCATTGTTTTTTTCATTTTCTAGTTCTTTTTTTCTAATGTATTCCTTAAGTTCCCTAAGTTCTTCCTTAGTACTCTTATGGCTCTTAGGGGAGTGATGACCATGCACACTACTATTATGAGAGTGATCACTCATTTTTGCAAGGTAAAAGGTTTTCACAAGTCTTTGAAAATTGCAAAGTGAGTGATAAAAGTTTTCACAAAAGCTTGTAGTTTTTTTGGTGTAGTACTAAGTACTTAGAGGTCTAAGTATACAAGTTGCACTATCAAGGGAGGTGAGCTACAAGGAGCCACTTAATAACCAAGCCTCTTCAAGTGGAAATTACTAAACCCCTTTGTACTTTTCTTACAAAACAAAGTTCCACACAAGACAAGTAAAGTAGTGTGTGTGTGTGCACGAAACCCCTAGTAGGCAATAGAAGCCTTCTAAACGAACCTAGGAGCTAAACAATTAAAATGAAAGCAAATAAAGCATATACTAGTCGCTTATCCTAAGGTGAAAGTCCAAGTAGCACCTAAGGCTTTTTGGGACACTTTCACCAACCTAGAAATCCGGTTTATGAAAGCTAAAACTAAATCTAGCCGGTTCCTAGTGGAAGCCCAAGGTGGCACTTAAAGCCTTTGGGGACCCTTCCACAAGCACTAATCGAGGCTAATAGAAATTAAGTAGGACTATTTAGGAGGTGGTGGAGCTTACTTAATGTCCAAACAGCCACCCCTAAATGCAAGTTGAATACAAGAGAAATCACACAAAACTATTCAACAAAATTATGAAGTTACAACTCAAATAGTCAATACAAAACAATGGTTCTTCTTGGCCTATCTTCCACCAAGGCAGCTGGGACAGTTTGGTGCAGTTTTGAACCCCAGGGAAACGCCCCAAATTGGCTGGAACCAAGTCCTCTTCAAGGTCTTACAAACAGCCACAAAATTCCACCAAGGCCGCCACAAAGATACACCAAAACCGCCACCAATCTACACCAAGGCCGCCACCAATTGCCACCAATTTTCTCCTACAAATTCAAAGCAAATTTTGGCTGCACAAGGAGCAAACAAGTCAGCCTCTCTTAATGTGTTTCACTCAGCAATTATGTACCTCAATCCTCCTTCAAGGCTAAACTCCTTTGAGGTCAACCACTTGCCTCAATTATACCTTCCTTCCAAGTGTAATGACTTGAACAAGGCCTATAACTTCACCAAGCTTAGCAAGCAAAACAAGAGAGGGAAGAGGCCAAAGAAGTAAAACTGAAAAGCACAATTTGGGAAGGGCAAAACTCTAATGGAAATTGATGAGACAAACAAAGAGAGCCAAAAAGACACAAAGCAACAATTAAGACTAATTTCAAAGCTAGCACTCAAAAGATTTTCCTAAGAATGGCACTAGATTTGATTACAAAAACCAAAAACAAAATTTGTGCAATGCTAAGATGATTTTTAAAACTCTTTTCAGCCACTGGACAGTGAGGAAACCACATACAAAAATTCACACAAAAATCAATAGGCCAAGTGCTACAAATTGCTAATTTTTCAACTTGAATTTTTCTAATTTCTTTTCTTTTGCTTTCCTTTTCTTTTTCTTTGCTCTTTTTTTTTTTTGAAATCTTTTTCTTTCTTTAAACACAGAATGTTAAGCACTTTAAACAGAGGCCAATCACAAATTCAAAGGTTTCCAAGTGGTGGAGAAAAGAAGAGAAAGAAGAGGAGAAATTCCAAGTGCACTTAGGCAAAATTTTCAGCACTTTTTAGTACTAGTTTTGTTCCATTTTGTCACTTCTTTTAGCACACTTAAAGAATGTTTTATAGGCACTTCTTTCTCTGTTTTCTTTAATCAAAGCAAGCACAAGACACACAAAAGAATTTCTGGTCAACAATTGCTATGAAACTAATAGCAAAGAATTTCACAAAAATTGACTCTAGAACATGTTAGGTCTAATAACATGCATAGGAATTAATTTGTGAGCACTCTAAGAATGATTTTAACATGCAACCAGCAATGACACAACTCAAGTTCAGAGATTAATATTTCAAGATTCAAAAAGAAAAAGGGACTACACGGATTTAATGACAAGCAAGAACTACACATGACAACTAGGACAAAACTAGTAGATTACAAAAAGAAAAAGCATGCATTCTTGTTTCTTTCTTGAATTTTCTTTTAAGACCGAAACTTGTAGGGACACAAAAGAAAATAAAGACAATCCTAATTCATATAGAAAGACAAACAAAGAGTACCTACAGCACATACCAAGATTGATTCACAAGAATTATCAAAAATGAACCAAGAAAAGCAAGACAATGTGAGTGAATTCTATAGATTTATAAATGTGACTCAAGAATCACTCCAAGAACATACCAAGACTCAAAAAGGAAAAAGAAGACAAGGAGAACAGCAACAAGACTCTACCAAGATGATTCAAGACATGCAAAAGAAAAGAAAGAAAGCAATGGAATCGGATTACTTGGAGACCTAGCTCTTGATACCAAATGATGGAAGAACTTTGGAGGGGACCGGATTGATGTAGCTCCCTTCAAGTCTTTCCCTAGATCTTTGGCTCCTAGAATCCTTCCAATGCTTGTGTAAGGCTCCAATGGAGGGAGGAACCTCACGGCCACCTTAATATGGTGGGGGAAACCTCTCAAGAATGCGCCACTCTTGGTGAAGGGATAAGCACTCTTCAATCCGCCACACTTGTCTTTGGAGAAGTGATAAGAGATTGGTTTTGCACAAAGAGATTTAGGACCTTTGGGAGGAGAGAAATCTGATCTCTAATCTGAATACTCAATTCTCATTAATGCCAAAAGTGTTATACAAGTGAAATTTTGAAGCTATATAGGCGTGGCCACCTAGGGGTTAAGCTAGACTAGACCATGGTTCACTAGGAACCATGGTTGGGTCCGTCCAACTTAGGGAGCAAGAAAAGACTAGACCATGGTTCACTAAGAACCATGGTTGAGCCTTCCTAAACCGCCCTTGTGTAGGAGAGAAAAGAGGTCCAAGCATTTGGCCAAGTGTGCACCAATGTGAACACAAGGTGTGAACACAAAGGTGTGGACGGTTTTGATTGGTTTCATTTAACTCCACCCGGTTTGAAAATGGTTCATTTGGTTTAGTTAGGTTCATTCAATGTGAATGGAACCTAGCTAAATCAAATCTATGAAAAATTAGGAGTTAAATGAGTCCAATATGTAAAACCTTTATCCTAAGACCACATTTGGCTCAAATGCTAGGAGCACACTTTAGTCTACTAATGTCACTCCTATGCCTACTTCTAACAAGAAAAAGGTGCCTCCAAAATACAAAGGCAAAACAATCCTATACAAAGTCTACTATATACGATATATACAATGGGACTACTCAAGATACTACTAAGGAGAAAAGTACACAATGCTCATGGTGAGCAAGGGTCTAAGAAGCACCTCCTCCTTAGATGTCTCTTCTAGCTTCCTTACCATGGACCTTGTCAAAGGTCCAATGGCCTTCATGTATTCCTCTTCCTTGGATGGTCCTCCATCAGTGTCTGTACTGGATTTCCTTCCCCATTAATGAAGTGATTGGACGGACGGAAATTAGGTTGTTGATTGCTAGTTCCTTGAACTGGGTTATTCTTCCAAGAAAAGTTAGGATGATTCTTCCAACCAGGGTTGTATGTGTTGGAATATGGATTACTCTTCTCTCTTCGAGGAGTGTCATAGAAATTATGAGAAGCTGCCACCTGTTCAGTAGTATCTTCTTTTTCTCCAGTAAAAATTGAGGTACAATCTACTGCAGTGTGCCCTTGTTCCCTACAAAGGTCACATACTTGATTTGTAGCCACTGAATTAACCTTAGCTTTTTCCATCTTGTCTAATCTTTGATTAAGAGTATCAAATTTTGCTAAGTGTAACTCAATATTGTTCACTTCATATCGCCCCGGAGTTCCTTTCCTTGCTGTGACTTCTCTTTCACTGTATTGGCTGTGATTTGAGGCTACATTTTCCAAAATAATCATGCAGTCATTAATAGGTTTCCCCATGAAAGATCCTCTAGCTGCTGAGTCTAATATCATGGTGCTTTGTTGGTCCAATCCTTCAAAGAAAAATTGGATGGTAAGCCAACGGTTGAAGCCATGTTGTGGGCATGCTTGAAGATATCCTTTGAACCGCTCCCATGCTTCATAAATAGTCTCTCCAGTGCCTTGTTGGAAATTAGTGATTTTCTTCCTCAATTCTTTAGTTTTAGAAGGAGGAAAGAATTTCTCTAGAAAAGCTCTTTCACATAATTCCCAAGTTGCTATCTTTTCTCTAGGCACTGTTCTTAGCCACACCTTTGCCTTATCTCTCAAGGTGAGTGAGAATAAGCGGAGTCGCATTCCATCAGAAACTTCATCATCAAATTGCTGGGTCTCACAGATTTCCAAGAACCCCTCTAAGTGGTCGTTAGGATCTTCTGATGGTAGTCCTCCAAATGTGTTCTGTTTGAGCATATTCACCAGAGAAGCTGGTACAGTAGCTCCAGTTTGCATCTCCCCTCCAGGTATCCCACGAGCTACGGGTGTAGAGTAATCCCGAAGCGGTAAATTATCTCGTTGTGCAGCCATGTCAAATTCTCTAGAAAGGTTTCTTTATGTTCATAATATATTTTTCCAGCTCAAGAGTAAAAGCAAAAATGGCACACAAGAACCTAAGACTCAAGAAAAACCCTAAAGCACAAAAGGAGGCTCATGAACAAGTAATGAACCATGGAGCAACATAAGAATACATTTTTAATAAGGTTTTCATCGATGATAATGAGACTCAAGAAGACGCAAATGATGACTCAAAAAAGATAAAGACTCAAAGAAATGAAGAGGAAGCTAGTTACCCTTGAAGATAACCAAAGCTCATGATACCAAATGATGGACTCCTTCCACCAAGGGGATGCTCAAACGTTCAATGGTGAAAAGGAGCTCCTTTCCAAGGCCAAGATGGTGACCTTAGAGGGTGTACGTTCCTTCAAGGGTGAGGCTAAGTGATGGTGGGCGTGAAAGATGGAGTCTTGGGCAAATAGGAGAAAGGTTGGGAGGATGGTGTTTTGGGTGTTCTAGTTGGCTCTCTTCACTAAGTGGAGGTGAAGGCCATTCAAGGTATCCCTAAACTCACTCTAAGGAGGAGATAAGAGAGGTAGGCCAAATTGACCTAGTGACTAAGGAGAGGATTTGAGGCAAAAATGCTCACTCAAATTCATATATTCCAAAGTATTTACATGATGCATAGCCTAGGGTATTTATAGGAGTGGGAGGCATCTAGGGTTGCATTTGAAGAGTGGATGCATGAAATTCAAAAGCCAAATGCACACCAAATGAAATGCAAATGAATCCTAGATGAAACTTGGTGGCCAAGGATGGAATCTTTGGGATTAGTTAGGCTACATCTAGGTGCATGATAAGACCATGCAACCTTTGCCCTCTACTTGGGCCTAAGCCTTTCTAACACCAAAAATAGGTCCAAGAGCCACAAAAAATATGTCTAGGTTTTGTTCCCACCCTAATCAAATTCCTTAGCCCAAAAATAAAAACCTATGATCTAAAGCATCCCATAATACAAGGGTAAAATGGGAAATATAAAAGAAAATAAATCCTATGACTAAAATACCCCAAAATACAAGGGTAAAATTGGAAATACAAGTAAAATAGATCCTATGTCTAAGATACCCCAAAATACAAGGGTAAAAATGAAAAATCAAAGACAAGGGCAAAATAGGCATAAAGATAAATTCTTGGCTATCAAAGCTTAGAAGAGTGATTAGTGTATTTCAATCTTAAGAAGCATGTCTTCTAAGGTTTTGACTTCCCTATCCTTTTCCACTCTCCTAGCCATTAGCTTAGTGATGGGTCTCACATGAAGCTCCATGGATGGTCCTCCATCAGTTTCACATGCAGCCCAAAAATTCCAGCAAATCAAACTTAAAAAGAAAAATGGTAGAACTTAAGCAAAGAAGCCTAAAACACCAAGATGATTCATAAGGATGAAGATAGCATGAATCAACACACGATAGAAGAAAAATGGATCATGAAAATATGGTAAGATAATGACCCACTTTATCACAACAATTTTGACAAGCAAGAAGACTCAAAACATGACCGAAAATTTAAAAAGGACTAGATGTTACCCTGTAGACCCCTAAAATTGTCCGGGTCGGAAATAAAGTTGGAAGACTCTCGAAGACCAAAGGAAAGTCAGCCGGAAGGACTCCCAGAAGACCATAGGAAGACTATCTGTAGGTTTAGAGGTCTTAGAATAGCTAAAATAAGAAAAGTGGGAGGAATGAAGCCCAATACGGCCTCCCAGAGGTTCAGTACGGCCGTATTGAACATTTTGAACTTCAATACGGCCGCACTGAACTCAATAAGGCCGTATTGAAGTTTCTGAACTTTAATACGGCTGCATTGAATTCAATACGGCTGCACTGAACTTCAATACGGCTGCACTGAACTTCAATACGGCCGTATTGAGGTTTTTTGAACTTCAATACGGCCGTATTGAATTCAATACGGCCGTATTAGTTCAAAATTTCAATGTTGACCGTATTGACCCTCATAAACCGTATTGAGCCTCTTCCCTATAAATATGACATCAATGGGACGTCATTTCAAACTTTTGGACTGAGTTTTAACCCTCTTCTTGAGTATTCTGGGTTTTTTTGAGCAGTGCTCTGCCTAGAAATCACTCGGAGAGTTGATCCGACGAAGTTTTTGAGTTTTGAGCATTTTGCTTGAGTCTCAAACTAAGTCGAAGGGAAATCCATCGGATTTCCAAGTCAAAAATTATTTTTTAGGAGGGAGCGAGCGGTCTTGTAGAGGGAGGGAACGCCAAAACGCTTCCCAATTTCTGTCAAGATATATAAGAAAGCACGCTTCAAAGGTTTATATCTTTAAAGTCCCTTCTTTTACCGCTTTCTGTGTGTACATATTAAAACTGTCATCATGTAGATAGTTAATTTATAATTGCTTAGAATAAATAGGGGTAATTTAGTAATTTTGCACTATTATTTTTAAATAATCTGTCATAGGGAACCCGAAAGGGGCGCTGTGGGGTTCTAACACCTTCCCCACGCGTAACCGACTCCCTTACCCGACTCTGGTTGTAATGGCCGAAGTCGATTTTTGAATCGATTGCCTTAAACCTCTTTTTCCAATGTTTTGAGTAAAACATTGGTGGCGACTCCATGAACCCTTCCTTTTTATGAAAACCGCTAATCCATGGAGGGTCCCGCTTGGGATTAACATGGATTGGTGAGCCTTTTAATAAAATTGCTCGTTTGACGAGGTCTCAGTTTGAGAATAAGTCATTCTAGCAATCCATATTTTTAAACAAATAAAAGAGTCCAACCATCCTTCGCGAGTGCCGAAAGCCCGTTTCGGGCCGGTGGCGACAGATGGCGACTCCACTGGGGAAGCCTCGAGAGTCAGTCCCATTTAGTGACAGATTATTTTTAACAAATAATAGTTAAAATTACTTTATTACCCCTTTGCTTGTATGATAACATGTTTATCTATTTGGCTTTTAATAACTGTTGTTTGTTTAAATTTCCGCAATTATTTGAAATAAAAACTGCACACAAACCTTTGCACACAACAGTTCCCTCTATACCCGGGGGCATGAGTGGTAAGCCATAGGGAGTGGATGTTAGTACGGCCGGTTGTCGAATGGGTCTATAGGTGCCCGTAGACCGTTGTCGGAAAGCATCACTCAAGGTGATAACCATGAACTCGAGTCCGACAGTGCGTTGGAGCTTTCCATCGACTTACGACGAGAGGAATTGGGTCCCTATAATGGGGGCACCTTGGGGGCCTCAGACCGGTGAGAACAGTTAGAACCACCTTGAAAATGCACTTTTCTGCAGGATACCCCTACCTCGTGATTCGCTCGTGACTGTTCGTGGATGAGTGAATTGTTTGTGTAAATGCTTATGTGCAATTGTTTGTGCATTAATAAATAACCTCGTGATAAGGTCAAAGAATAAATCCCCATGCATGAAAATGTCATGACATGAGAGGAAAAACCAATGTGTGAAAATATAATAAAAGTAAGGAGCATAGGCATCATTATTAATAATACCTCATGCATCCTCATCATCATTTATAAGTTCACTAATACCCTCTCGATGTGAGTGAAAGAGACCCGTGACTATTGAGATTCTCCGTTGTGGAGAGGTCATAGGCTAGGGAGGGTGATAAACTTTCATCTTAAAAAGGCAGCGCCTTAAAGATGAAAGATTATCAAGCTCACATCAAGAGTGTATTCATATCATAAATAAGCTAATTAGAATAAACATTCATTTTAGAAAGTGGCTGGTCATCTCTCTGTCCTCACGCGCGCGCAGAAAATCAAGAGAATGGAAGCGCTGGAAGAGCAAAATAAGAAGCTCACAACCGAGCTCTCTCAGCTCAAAGAACAGATGGCGCAAATGATGGAGCTCATGCGTCACCAGAATGTGCATGGATCACACCACAATGACCATGAGTCCCATCATGGAGAGGAAGAAGAACACGAGGAAGAGCCTCCACACGCTATACCTATAGGGGCTGGAATTGTAATCAAAGAGCCCGAGGTTTCAAAGGAACAATTCCACGCCCTAGAGGATCGGTTGAGGGCTATGGAGGGGCATGATTTTGACATCAAAGATGCCACCGACATGTGTTTAGTGAGGGACATCCAATTCCCTCCTAAATTTAAAGTGCCGGATTTCCCAAAATATGTGGGATCGACTTGCCCTAAGAGTCATCTCACCATGTACTGCCGAAAGATGGCTGCATATGCCACAAACGAAAAGCTCTTGATCCACTGCTTCCAAGAGAGCTTGGCTGATACCGCGCTCAACTGGTATATGCAGCTAGATGGAAATCTAGTACATACATGGAGGCAGTTGGCCGACGCCTTTCTCAAGCGCTACAAATACAACATCGACCTAACACCCGATAGGTCAGATCTTCAAGCCTTGAGTAAAAAGAACGATGAATCCTTCAAGGCGTACGCCCAACGTTGGAGGGAGTTGGCGGCACAGATAGAGCCCCCGCTGTCGGATAAGGAGACGGTGTCCTTATTCATCAATTCGTTGACTGGTCCCTATTATGACAAGATGATAGGGAACACGACAACACTCTTCTCGGACATCATCACCATTGGAGAAAGGGTGGAACAAGGACTCAAAAGTGGGAAGCTGGCTAAGCCTTCCCAACCATATGAAGCTAAGAAGGCCTTCGGGAAGAAGAAAGAAGGAGGAGTCAACGCTGTAACCATTTCTCCATCTTCTTCCACTTCGAAGTCAGGCAAATCGCAATACAACTCTGTGAAGAAGTTTGACAAACTTCCGACCACTTATAGCGATCTCCTGCCGAAGCTAGTAGAAGCCCAACTTCTAGCTTATGTTCCACCGAGAAAGATCGACCCACCTTACCCCGATTGGTACAAACCACAAGACAAATGTCTATACCATTCGGGAGCGCCGGGGCATTCAACGGAGAACTGCCTAGCTCTCAAGCACAAGGTCCAAAGCCTTATTGACGCTGGTTGGGTCACTTTCGATTCGACAGCGCCCGACGTGAGCAAGAACCCTCTGCCAAAACAGGAGTAGAGAGAAGGGCAAGCCATGATAGGGCCCCTCCACATTTTTCTTTTAGGAACTCATGATCAGTACCCGAGATCATGAGGACCTTTTCATGTAAATAAGGGTTTTGTACAGTTTTACATACATATATCAATAAAGAGGCATTTTTCATACATTATTCTCTCATTTTGTTCTATTCTTTCTCTCTCATCAATATTAATAAATTCTAAACCTAAACAGAACCAGTAAATAATTATGTCTGTGATTGTTCGCTCTGATCGGGATCCGAAAGCCAAGGATGAATGGGTTGAGTCGGACAGTGATGAGGAGACTATCTCTCCGGATCTGCAAAGACTGCTAGATCAAGAAGCTCGTCTACTCCAGCCATATCAAGAGAAATTGGAGACCGTGAATTTGGGGCAGGGTCAAGAGTTACAAGAAGTCAATATTGGGACCCATATCAGTGATGAAATAAAAACGCAATTGATTCAATTGTTGAGGGAATACAAAGACGTATTTGCATGGTCGTACCGTGATATGCCCGGTTTGGACTCCAACATCGTCGAACACAAGTTGCCATTAAAAGAGGGGTTTCGACCCATTAAGCAAAAGCTTCGACGAATCAAGCCCGAATGGTCCTTAAAAGATTAAGGAGGAGGTAGAAAAACAATTAGACGCGGGATTCTTGGTTGTATCCCAGTATCCCGAATGGCTGGCTAACATTGTGCCAGTCATCAAAAGAATGGGAAGGTTAGAGTGTGTGTTGATTATAGGGATTTGAATCGTGCCAGTCCAAAGGATGATTTTCCCTTGCCCCACATCGATACACTTGTGGATCACACTGCCACAAACACACTCTATTCCTTTATGGATGGATACTCGGGATATAATCAAATAAAGATGAATATAGAAGACCGCGAGAAAACTTCTTTCATTACACCTTGGGGCACTTTCTGCTACAGGGTGATGCCTTTTGGACTTAAAAATGCGGGTGCCACCTACCAACGAGCGATGGTGACACTATTCCACGATATGATCCACAAAGAAATTGAAGTATACGTGGATGACATGATCGCAAAGTCGAAGGACGAGATGAACCACATCCAATATTTGAGAAAATTATTCAATCGGCTTCGTAAGTATCAGCTTAAGCTAAACCCGGCTAAGTGTACTTTCGGAGTTCGGTCGGGTAAACTTCTCGGGTTCATCGTCAGTGAAAAAGGCATAGAGGTGGACCCCGAAAAAGTAAAGGCAATAATGGAAATGCCTCCTCCTAGAACCGAGAAAGAAATAAGAGGATTCCTCGGCAGGGTGAACTACGTCGCGAGGTTCATCGCACAATTGACTGACACGTGCAAACCGATATTCAAGCTGTTGCGCAAGAATCATTCCGAAACTTGGGATGAGAATTGTCAACAAGCTTTCGATAAGATCAAACAGTGCTTGGCCAATCCACCAGTGTTGGTGCCACCTGTCGAGGGAAGACCATTAATCCTCTATTTAACGGTACTTGATGAGTCCATGGGAGCTGTGCTAGGACAACAAGATGAAACAAGGAAGAAAGAACAAGCCATCTACTACCTGAGCAAAAAGTTTCTTGATTATGAAACCCGCTACACGCCGTTAGAAAAGACGTGCTGCGCGTTAGCATGGGCAACACAAAGGCTCAGGCAGTATATGATTAGGCATACTACTTGGTTGGTTTCCAAAATGGACCCAATTAAGTATGTGTTCGACAAACCCATAATCACTGGGAAGATTGCCCGATGGCAAGTGCAATTATCAGAATTTGACATCATACATGTCACCCAAAAGGCCATCAAGGGCAGTACCCTAGCTGATTACCTAGCACACGGGCCGACCAATGACTATCAATCCCTTCAGGATGATTTCCCCGATGAGGATATCATGAACTTACAACATGAAGAGCGCAAAGATGATGCGTGGACCATGTATTTTGATGGAGCCTCCAACATGCTTGGACAGGGGATTGGAACAGTGTTAATCTCCCCACAAGGAAAGCATATCCCCCCTAACAGCAAGACTCAATTTCGACTGTACAAACAACATGGCCGAATACGAAGCTTGCGCGCTAGGAATCCAAGCAGCTATCAACAATGGTATCCTAAAGCTCAAAGTGTTTGGAGATTCGGCTTTAGTCATTCATCAGCTACGAGGTGACTGGGAAGTCCGAAATCCTAAACTAATACCATATGTTGAGCATATCAAAGACTTGACACATCTTTTTCAAAGTGTCGTCTTTGAGTATATTTCGAGGGAGGAGAATCAGTTTGCCGACGCTCTTGCTACACTCTCGTCGATGTTCGCCTTGGATAAAGAGCATGAAATGCCCATCATTAATATCCGACGGCATGATAAGCAAGCGTTCTGCCTTCTGATAGATGAAGTTATCGACGATTGTCCATGGTTCCACGATATCAAACAATATCTGAAAAAAGGGGAATATCCTGATATGGCCAACGATAATGACAAAAAGCATATCCGAAGAAGGGCCATGGGATTTCTGCTGATAGGAGAAACCCTCTACAAAAAGAATTATGACTCGGTTTTGTTGAGGTGTGTAGACCAAGTCGAAGCTCAAAATGTGATCAAAGAAATACATGAGGGGGTTTTCGGTACCCACATTCCCGGACCTGCAATGGCTAAGAAAATCCTTAGGGCAGGGTACTATTGGTCGACCATGGAAAGGGATTGTTACCAATACGTTCGGAAATGCCACAAATGTCAAGCATATGCCGACAATATTCATGTCCCACCAACGCCACTCAATGTATTGGCTTCACCTTGGCCATTTGCAATGTGGGGCATGGATGTTATTGGACCCATCGAACCAAAGGCATCCAATGGACATAGATTCATCCTGGTGGCCATTGATTATTTCACCAAATGGGTAGAAACGGCATCATATGCTCATGTGACCCGAAAGGTGGTAACATCCTTCATCAGAAAAAACATTATATGCAGATACGGTATTCCCGATAAGATCATCACTGATAATGGATCCAATCTAAATAACAAGATGACGGAAGAACTGTGCCAAGAGTTCAAGATCCAACACCACAACTCTTCCCCATATCGACCAAAGATGAATGGGGCAGTCGAGGCAGCCAATAAGAATATCAAGAAAATAGTACAGAAGATGGTTGTCTCATTCAAAGACTGGCATGAGATGTTACCCTTCGCTCTCCATGGATACAGGACTTCAGTGCGCACATCCACAGGAGCTACTCCATTTTCCCTTGTTTATGGAATGGAGGCAGTTCTGCCTGTTGAAGTCGAGATACCTTCTCTGAGAGTAATCATGGAAGCAAAACTTTCCGAGGCAGAATGGGTTCAAAGCCGATACGACCAATTGAACCTTATCGAAGAAAAACGACTGAACGCCATATGTCATGGTCAAGCCTACCAAAGGAAGATCAAAAAGGCTTTTGACAAGAAAGTCCACCCTCGAATCTACCATGAGGGAGAGCTGGTGATGAAGAAATTGCTACCAGCTCAAAAGGACAAAATCGGAAAGTGGGCCCCAAATTACGAAGGACCATACGTGGTGAAGCGATCTTTCTCCGGAGGAGCACTGATCCTCACAAGCATGGACGGAGAAGAACTTCGATACCCAGTCAACGCTGACGTGGTAAAGAAGTATTATGCTTGAAGACGTTGCTTGCACAAGCCCGCTAGGATGAAAACCCAAAAAGGGCATCCTAGGCAAAAGTTAGGGCGAAACGAAAAGCCCGCCAGTACAAGGGTACTAGGCAAAACAAAGGCAAAATTATCCCCGCTAGGATACGTCCTAGGCAAAAGTTAGGGGCAAAAGAATAAGATGTAAAAACAAAACAAGCAACGATCACTTGAATCGAAAACCGAAAGGCGGTTCAAGTGATAATCTTCTAGAAGCAAGCGTCTTGCAGCATCTACACTCCTGGCTCAGGCATCTCACCCGAAGCAGCTAGGGGAACGGGAAGAGCGACAATTACAGATATGATTGTTTAAGCCAAATGTATAAATAGCCCACCTTGGCCAGCCATTCTTCAGAAATTCCCTTTGCAAATCTTTCTGTAAAAACATTTTTGAATATTAATAAAATATCTATTCATTTCTTTTCTCTCTTGACCATGTGATTATGCCTCTAAATTGGTATTTCCAAAAATTGTATGAAATTCCTTAATAATCGGTCAATAAAGAAAATTGGAGGGGTTCCTATAAAATCCATAACCTCCTGCATAAAAGGCTCACAAAAATATTCCCTCGCGTCGATGACAGAAATTCCTCCAAGAAAAGGAGGATAGGGAGAGCCATTCATTTTTCTAAAAACATTAAATAATAAAACTTGCATTTGTGCATCACACACATTTAGTTGCACATTCAAAGACCTTATCATGAGGCAATTGCATAAAATAGAAAATAGGAAAAATTGCTTGTGTATGGCAGCGGTCAACAGAAAAAGCCACAAATCAACAAGAAAAGGCAAAAATACAGAAAAAGCCAAAAAAATGACAAAAAAGGCAAAATACAGGAAAAAAAAAAAAAAAAAAAAAAAAGCCAAAATCAAAAAAGGCAAAAAAATACAGAAAAAGCCAAAAACGACAAAAAAGGGGGCAAAAGATTTAGAAAATCGATCGCCTCGTACAACATAATTGAGCCTGGAGAGGCTTGCCGAAATAATACTCTCAGAATAACTGAGCCTGGAGAGGCTTGCTGAAATAATACTCCCACAGAATAATTGAGCCTGGAGAGGCTCGCAGAAATAATACTCCCCAGAGATATCTCAACTCAAGCTCACGGAACAAATCCCCAGCGAGAGCTATCAAAGCAAGATCGACAAAATTCCCAATGGAAACACGATCACCCAAGCAGTATATCTAGTCAAAGGACTTAAAACTTCCTCAGTGGAAGATAGCTCTCCAACTCAGGCGTTGAGTGAGGCTAAGCCTGTAGAGGCTTCCTAAATAATACTCTGGGATACATAAGATCCCCAAATCCCCAGTCGCCTACTCAAGAGGCATTCCTACAAAAAGAAAAAAAATCAAAAGATCAATAATCATTCCTCAAGTGGAATCCGGCTCTTGGCCAAACATCAAGCGTCAAGATGATCTGCCTAACAGAAGAGGCTAATCACAATCAATGACAAAATCCCTCGCGGATAACAGCCTACACAGAGGCGACAAAACCAGAAAAACAAAAAAGAGTCACCCGAATAAGGATAACCGGGATACTCCACCATCGTCGAAAGGACGTCAGCCAATCATAAGGCACCGCTCATCTCAGAAAGAGCATCTTCGTGTCTACACCCCAGGGAAACAGAAATTCCTCAATGGGCACCAACTATGCAAAGGAAAGTTGGGACACAAGAACCTATGAGTAACTGCACATCCCCTAGACGGATCCCTTCGTTATCCAGCCCTCAGTGGCACAAAAATCAAAACCAATTGTCAAAGCAGCATCGTGGACTGTGGAGACAAAATCAAAATCAACATCCAGAATACCCTCAGTGGATAATAGCCTACACAGAGGCTACAAAAATCAGAAAAATCAAAGAGAGACACCCGAATAAAGATAACCGGGATACTCCACAACATCAAAGGACGTCAGCTAAACATAAGGCATCGCTCAACTCAGAGAGAGAGCATCTGTGTCTACACCCCAAGGAGTCAGAAATTCCCCATGGGTACCAACAATGCAATGCAAGTTGGGGCACAGGAACCTATGAATGACTGCTCATCCCCTAGACGGATCCCTGCGTTATCCAGCCCTCAGCGGCACAAAATCAGAAAAAACGTCGAAGCAGCATTGTGGACTGTGGAGACAAAAATCATCTCAAAACCCTGGAGAGGGTAAACTCACACTGCCGAATGTTAAGAGGCAGGGCCTGGAGAGGCGATACTCAACTGCCGAATGTTAAGAGGCAGGGCCTGGAGAGGCGGTACTCAACTGCTGAATGTTAAGAGGCAGGGCCTGGAGAGGCAATACTCAACTGCTGAATGTTAAGAGGCAGGGCCTGGAGAGGCAATACTCAACTGCTGAATGTTAAGAGGCAGGGCCTGGAGAGGCGATACTCAACTACCTCATGTTGAGAGGCAGGGCCTGGAGAGGCAGTACTCAACCATCAGCGTCGTCAAAGGCACGTTGGTGTTCAACTTCCGGCTCGGGCGTCGAGTGAAGTTGACCCTGGAGAGGGTAAACTTAGCTGCCTAGGTCGTCAGAAACAACCGAAGCAGAGCCTGGAGAGGCAGTACTCAATCATCGGTGATGTTAACACTGGTGTCTAGCTTCCGGCTCGGGCGTCGAGTGAGGCTAGGCCTGGAGAGGCGGTACTCAACCATCAGCGTTGTCAGAGGCACGTTGGTGTTCAACTTCCGGCTCGGGCGTCGAGTGAAGTTGACCCTGGAGAGGGTAAACTTAGCTACCGAGGTTGTCAGAAATGCCGAGGTATGCAACAACCTGGAGAGGCTACTCAACAATTTTCCACCGGAAGACGCTACAAGTCAGAAGGTTGGCACATCACCCGGACAATTGGGTCAACTCCTTTACTTGTCAGCCGGTACACCAAAAGGTCGTCCGACTAAGTAAAGGGGGGGCAGCTGTAGACCCCTAAAATTGTCCGGGTCGGAAATAAAGTTGGAAGACTCTCGAAGACCAAAGGAAAGTCAGCCGGAAGGACTCCCAGAAGACCATAGGAAGACTATCTGTAGGTTTAGAGGTCTTAGAATAGCTAAAATAAGAAAAGTGGGAGGAATGAAGCCCAATACGGCCTCCCAGAGGTTCAGTACGGCCGTATTGAACATTTTGAACTTCAATACGGCCGCACTGAACTCAATACGGCCGTATTGAAGTTTCTGAACTTTAATACGGCTGCATTGAATTCAATACGGCTGCACTGAACTTCAATACGGCTGCACTGAACTTCAATACGGCCGTATTGAGGTTTTTTGAACTTCAATACGGCCGTATTGAATTCAATACGGCCATATTAGTTCAAAATTTCAATGTTGACCGTATTGACCCTCATAAACCGTATTGAGCCTCTTCCCTATAAATATGACGTCAATGGGACGTCATTTCACACTTTTGGACTGAGTTTTAACCCTCTTCTTGAGTATTCTGGGTTTTTTTGAGCAGTGCTCTGCCTAGAAATCACTCGGAGAGTTGATCCGACGAAGTTTTTGAGTTTTGAGCATTTTGCTTGAGTCTCAAACTAAGTCGAAGGGAAATCCATCGGATTTCCAAGTCAAAAATTATTTTTTAGGAGGGAGCGAGCGGTCTTGTAGAGGGAGGGAACGCCAAAACGCTTCCCAATTTCTGTCAAGATATATAAGAAAGCACGCTTCAAAGGTTTATATCTTTAAAGTCCCTTCTTTTACCGCTTTCTGTGTGTACATATTTAAACTGTCATCATGTAGATAGTTAATTTATAATTGCTTAGAATAAATAGGGGTAATTTAGTAATTTTGCACTATTATTTTTAAATAATCTGTCATAGGGAACCCGAAAGGGGCGCTGTGGGGTGCTAACACCTTCCCCACGCGTAACCGACTCCCTTACCCGACTCTGGTTGTAATGGCCGAAGTCGATTTTTGAATCGATTGCCTTAAACCTCTTTTTCCAATGTTTTGAGTAAAACATTGGTGGCGACTCCATGAACCCTTCCTTTTTATGAAAACCGCTAATCCATGGAGGGTCCCGCTTGGGATTAACATGGATTGGTGAGCCTTTTAATAAAATTGCTCGTTTGACGAGGTCTCAGTTTGAGAATAAGTCATTCTAGCAATCCATATTTTTAAACAAATAAAAGAGTCCAACCATCCTTCGCGAGTGCCGAAAGCCCGTTTCGGGCCGGTGGCGACATACCCTTGAAGAACTTTTGGCTCTAGATACCACATGATGGCATCCTTGCTTGCATGAACATGAGATGATGAGCAAGAAAGAGGACGCCTACTCCAAGGATCAAGTTCTTCAAAGGTGGCACAAGGTTTTTAGGTGGATGATGATAGAATGGTTGAATGGGAAGTAAGGTAGAAGGTATTTGATGAAAGGCTTGAAAGGTGCACTCTAGGGTTGGCTCACTTCATTGATGATGAAGGCCACTTCTAGGGTTATTTCTCTCAAGGTGGAGATGGGAGGGAGGTGGCCGAATTAGCCAAGGGTGACTAAGGAAAGATATAAAGGCACAAAAGGCTCTCTTTATATTCAATATCCAAAGTATTTACAAGGTGCGGTGCCTAGGGTATTTATAGGAGTGGAAGGCATCTAGGGTTGCATTGGCCGAAATTTACAATGCCAAATGCACACTAAATGAAACTCAAATTAACCCTAGATGCAACTTGGTGGCCAAGGATGGAATCTTTGGGTTTAGTTAGGCTACATCTGTTAGAAAAGAATGGCACAATCCAAGAGGGGGGGTGAATTGGATTCTATGACACTTTAAAAATTTTCAGAGTATTTAGGATCTTTATTTCAATTAAACGTTTCTAAAAATGAATTTTGAATGAAGTTTCTTAAAGACTTGTTATAGAAGAATGAAACCTATATGTTTTCTTGATTACCCAATAATGAGGTTCAAAGTTAACACCAATATGTAATGCTTTAATTTAGTTTAAACCAACATTATTCATGCACACATGTTAATCAAGAACAATCTTCTTCACAATCAAGAAATTACACAAAGTAAAAGATAAGGGTAAGAGAAGATTGCACAAGTCTTTTATCCTGGTTCAGCCACTCCACATGTGACCTACATCCAGTCCTCAATCACAACCTGATCAAGATTTGTTCCACTATCTTAACGAAGAAGGTTTACAAGCATACCACACATGCATATACTCCTACATTCAAGATAACCACTTTCTTGACCTCAAGAAAGCACCCCTTGTAGAAACCCACTACAAGAAATCCTTACCACTTGAGAAACCCTCTCAAGATTTACAAGTATTCACAAAGAATTAAGGAACGAATTCACATGGAATTCAGAAGAAAATCTTAATCTCTTTCCTTTCAAGAATGTGATGTTGATGATGATCCTTTCAAAGTTTTTCACAAACGTTTTTCTTCTTGGATTCACAAAGAAAACTCTCCAAGATTGTCACAAAGACTTCACAAAAACGCTTTTCTAATTTTGATTCTCAATTCTAACTCTGTTATGAAGTTTCAAAAAGTTCAAACTATTTATAAAAGTTTCAGAACCAGATAATCGATTATTTTAAAGAATAATCGATTATTTTGTTCTTCATGATTTCTGGAAATCAACCAAGAACAATTGAATCGATTATTTTGCTGGATAATCGATTATTCCAGAGAGTCATTTCTTGGATAATCGATTATTTCACAAATAATCGATTATTGCAGCAAGGCATCCCATTTTGCCTGTTGCTGGAATAATCGATTATATTTAATGATAATCGATTATTTTGAGTTAGTTTTCAAAACTTTGTTTTAAGTCTCAAAATAACTTCTTAACCTTTAAACTCATCATCATACACTCCCTAATCAGATTAGATATAGATTTAGCTTATGCACACAGCACACACAAAAGATAAACTCAATCAAAACAATTTTATAAACTATTTCCTATTACATAGCACTTTCTTTTGACTTTGTTTTTTACTTCTAAGTTGTTGTTGTCCTTGGCACATATTTGTTATCATCAAAACTATTCAAACTTCAGAGGTGATCTCATCAAGCTCAGGCTCCCCCAATCTCAACAATCTCCCCCTTTTTGATGATGACAAACCAAGCTAGGCTTTAACCATTGTGCTTTTTCTTTCACATTCAACACCTGCAAAACACAAAACCTGCAAAGCACACACAAAACCTGCAAAGCACACACACACAACCTTTCTCCCCCTTTGGGCATCATCAAAAACAAATCAAGCTATGTTTGTTCACAACACACAATATAAGCCATATGCACACACCTTATATGCTCAGAACAATACCAAAACTAGTTTAACATATCATAGGTATTGGTCAACAAACAAACTTTGTGAACTTTGAACTATAATATCCAAGTCAGAATTATTAGATCAGCAACTCAAGCATGAATTGGTTAGCCAACATCACAAATTTAAAATCACAATTCAGAATTTTATAATCTAAAAACATTATCAATTTAGCTCACCACATATCAAATATCAAAATATCAATGCTAAAAAAAATAGAACATCATCATGCTCAAAAACAGAGCATCATAGCATCAATCAACCAAATCAAAAATTTGTCACACCATTCAAACCAGTATAACAGCAATTCAAACTTCAAATACCATCAAAATTTAAATTGTTCAACAGATTAAAGCATTCAAATTGTTCTGGAATTAAAAAATATTACAACCAAATTGAAATGAAAATCCAAAAATAGAGCATCAATCTGAGTCTTCAAGCATCCCAAGGTGAGTCTTGAGTCGATTAATTTCATGATCAAGGGTATCAAACCTATCAAGAATACCCGAATAAATTGACTCATGCCTTCTAGACATCTCCATCACAGCATCAAGCTTATTAATCATAATTTGCTCGAATAGAGAGAATAGCGTAGGCTCCGCTTCTTGCTCCCGGTCAGGTTCAGCTTCAATGTAACACCCCGAATTTTTCTACTAATACTACGACTAATTATTATTTATCTTTGTATTTATGAAGATTGATTCCTTATAATAATTTCGATTAATTAAATGGGTTTGATTGATTTTTTAAAGGTTTTTAATAATAATTTATGAAAATTATTTTGTACAATATTATTAATTATGATATTTTGTTATAATTATTATTTGAAGAAAATCATGTTTTAAATTGTATTGATATTTTAATTTGATATATATATATATACATATGTTATTTATTTATTTATTAATTAGCAATTTTGGATTTTCATAGCTCCGGAACGGGCCATTCCAACTCAAGCTTGCATGGGTAAAATTTCAACCTAGAACGGGCCGTTCCACTTTAGGAACGAGCTGTTCCGGATGTGGTTTTAAAGAACATGGTATTGATTCAAAACGGGCCGTTCTGGATGTGGTTTTAAAGAACATGGTATTGATTCAGAATGGGTCGTTCCACCTTGGAACGGGTCGTTCCGAAAACCCCAGAACGGGCTGTTCTGGTTTTGGAACAGGCTGTTCTGGTTTTGGAATGGGCCGTTCTGGGAGAGGCTTTTGTACATGTTCTATGTGCCCAGAACGGGCCGTTCCGGATTCGGAACGGGCCGTTCTGGCCGCGGGCTGATGCCTATAAATAGAGCGTTTTGCACTCTCTAAAACTCATTTTTTCATTTTCTAATATTTTTCCTCCTTCCTCTCCGAAGACGAAAGGGAACCTAGAGGGGGCGACCAACAAGTTTCGGCTCCTGCTTATCGAGGTAAGGGGGGAGTGAGAAACCTCGCTTTGGGTGTGGGAATAGCTGTTGGGTAGTGGGATTGGCCCCCAATCCTGTGTTTGCTGTATTTTTTGTATGCTTATGTATGAGGGGTTTTTCCCAATTGTATCTGTTTTGCTTATTATTTTTCTTATATGCAATTAATTGTATGATTTAAGATCTCTATGGGTTCCTATGGGAAACCCTATGAAAAACAGACAAAATATGAATGTTTTTTGTTTTGCTATCTGATTGCTCTATTGTATTCCTCATTGAATGTAATGCGTAAGTATGTGATTAATTTTGAGAATAAATATGTTTTGATATGATTTAGAGTGCTCTATGGGTTCCTGCGGGAAACCCTATGAGAAATAGGCAAAATATGAATACTTTCTGTTTTGATTTCTGATTGTTCTGTTATATTCATTGTTTGATGAGATGTAAAAATATGTATTTAATTTTATAAATAAACGAGTTTTGATATAAATTAAAGTGCTCTGTGGAGGCTTTGTGAATATGATGAGATAATGTGAAATGTGATTGAGACATGAGATATGAAATGTGATGACGAAATGTGATGATGTGAAATGACCATGGGAAATGATAATGTGATATGAGAATGCATAGAGTCTTGATTGACATGCATCATTTGCATAAGTGTTTTAAGGGTACGATATGGAACACACCGCCAGAGAAGGCCCCCTAGTGTAAAAGCTTTGGGGATTAGTCCTTGGGGATAGCTCGGTTTGGAAGTCCCAATCTCGCCCATTGTGTGCATGGGATGTATCTTGCGCGGCTTAGCTATCCCGACGAGACTCTGGTAGTATATCCTTCTAGTGAGAGTGCGTAGAGGGTGTGACCCGGCATGTACTCATACACTACTCTTCGTGTATTGCTAGCAGCAATATGCCATGTGATTTTTTACTGGCGCCACATGCATGATAATATGTAGTCCGTGTCCATACTTATGCATTTTTAATGTTACATGATAAAGTGATGCTTTATGTCTTGTATGAGTGTGATGTTATTATTAATTTATTTATGTTATACTTGTTTTGTTTGTGTTTGGCTATTCGGCGTATATTTCTACACCGTGAGCCAGAGTGAGATGTTTCTCACTCCCTTTTTTTCGTGTTGTTTTGTTTTGACTGTTATACAGGTGATCATCAGCGTGAGGCTGAAGATGTTGGTGATGAAGCTTAGGCTGCTATGTTGGTTTTTGCTCTGATAAGACATGTGACATCGGGACATAGATAGGATTAGTTTAAGATGTTATTATTAAATCATTTTGGAAAATTTAGTTTTATTTCTTTTTAATTTTACCGACATGTTATTTGGATTAAGTTTATGAATGTGAACTCTTTACCCTTACGTGGTTGGAAATTTGATTTTTAATGATGAACAATTTTTTTTTTTATAATTACTGTATATGTATGTTGGGGTAGAGGGTGTCACATTCAACCTGTGGTGGCTGATCTTCATCATGTGATGGAATGCCATCTTCATCTATCGCCGGTTTAGGGGTTGGAGGTACATCTCCCTTGAATACCCATTTGTTTCCTGTTTGAGCATCCCCATGTGATGCAAGGAAGATTTCTCAATTTTGTTAGAAGCATGGAGAATTATTTTCTTCTCCCCTGTCAAGTCTACCCCTGCATTCTCAAAAAATTTTGACAACAACAGAGCATACAGAATCGGTCCATCCTCTTTCCGTCTTGCCTTCCACATACAGTCATTTACAACTGATACCCAATCAATCTTGATTTTCTTCTTAATCACATGCATTAATAAAATGTCATCCCTTGACATTTGGGCATGGTTATGCAAACGGGGTTTTAACATCCAAGCAATTATAAAAGAAATCAAACGGGAATTTTTCTTCATACCTCTCGCCAGAAACTTATTTTAGTTGGTGGTCTCAGGATTCCTCTGGCAATCTCTGAAGGTCGTCAGCTCCTCAAAATCACCAAAGTTGAAAGGTTGGGGTTTTTCACGTCCCGTGCCACTCAGCCTGGCAGCCGCCTTCAAAGTTGGCCCGTCAAGCTTAATCAGCTTCCCCTTCACCACTGATTGCATAATGCCTTCATTGCTTGTTGCAAAGCAAAGAAATAGCCTAATCAACTCAGGGTAGTAGGGTCCCTCCATCTCCAAAAACTTTCCATGTTCTTGGTGCTCCAGAAGAGTTGGAAAGCTAAAGCCTTCATTCTTGAACCACTCCAACTTAAGGGTCTTGAGAGGGATGATTCTTCGACCCACATACCACTCGAAATAATACTCTTGGGTCTTCTCATCCGCGAACCACTTGGAAATCAGTTGCCATGAGGGTAGAGGGCACTTGCTCCCCCTCACTTCAAGCTTCTTGGGTCTCTTTGAGGAAGAAGCCATGAATGGGTCTTGGTGGAGAAGAAGAGAATGAGAGAGATGAGGAGGTTAGGGTTTGAGGGTTTGAGAGAATGTGAGAATGTGGAGAAAAGGAGAGGTTTTGAGGGTTCTTATGCCCTAGCACGTTCTGAGTGGGAGAGGCTTCTCAACTGAAGAGTTATGGGAAGTTAAGGGTTTGACGCGCATATAAACGTTCAAAATGCTTCAAGAATGTCTAAAGTGCCCAGATAATCGATTATTTATACAAATAATCGATTATTTGTATCAGTAAAACCCTTTAAAAACACTATCTGCTATGAATAATCGATTATTTTTAGAATAATCTATTATTCCAGAGGGTGGTTTTTCCTAACTTCGCCCAGATAATCGATTATTTTCAAGATAATCGATTATTCTATAGGCCTTTCAGATTTCTCTTCCCAGATAATCGATTATTACCCTAGATAATCGATTATTCCAAAGACTCTTGAGATTCTTCATACCAGATAATCGATTATTGCCCAAATAATCGATTATTACAGAGGCTCTTGGAATTCTTCATCTCCTAGATAATCGATTATTACCCAAATAATCGATTATTATTATGGGTTTACTTGAAATAATCGATTATATGCATCAATGTATCATACTTGCTCCAAACAATCATACAAACACTCTCAAATCATAATCAAATCAAACATGATTCATTGATTATGCCTAGTTCAATTCTTAATTGGTTAAATCTTTCCCTTGGTAGAGGTTTTGTAAATATGTCAGCTAATTGCTTACTAGTCTCTACAAACTCTACAACACAATCATTCCTTTGAACATGATCTCTCAAAAAGTGGTGTCTTATCTCTATATGTTTTGTCCTAGAGTGCAAAATTGGGTTTTTGGTCAAATTTATTGCACTTGTATTGTCACATCTCAGAGGTATTTTATTTAACTCAGTTCCATAATCTCTTAGTTGTTGCTTCATCCAAAGAATTTGAGCACAACAACTCCCAGCAGCTATATACTCAGCCTCAACTGTACTCAAAGCAACACAAGCTTGCTTTTTGCTATGCCATGAGACAAGTGCACTACCTAGTAGGTGACAAGTTCCACTTGTGCTTTTTCTATCTAGTCTACACCCAGCATAGTCTGAATCTGAGTAGCCTATCAGACTTAGTGAGACTCCCTTTGGATACCACAAACTTACATTGGTTGTACCTTTCAAATATTTAAGAATTCTCTTTACACTCTTCATGTGAGATTCTTTTGGATTAGCCTGAAATCTTGCACACAAGCACACAACAAACATTATATCAGGCCTACTAGCTGTCAAGTATAAGAGTGATCCAATGATACCTCTATATTTTGAGTTATATGCCTTTCTCATCTAAGTCAAGATTGCAATTGTTTGATATTGGTGTGGCAGCCTCCTTACACCCTTCCATACCAAACTTTTTCAAAAGTTCATTACAATACTTGCTTTGACTTATGAAAATCCCATCACTCATTTGTTTGATTTGCAACCCCAAAAAGAATGTAAGCTCCCCCATCATTGACATTTCAAATTCTCCTTGCATGGTTTTAGCAAATTCTTTACATAGAGAGGCATTGGTAGATCCAAATACAATATCATCCACATAGATTTGAACATACATTGTATCATTTTTAAACTTCTTGACAAACAATGCATTATCCACTTTCCCTCTCACATAGTCATTTTCAATCAAAAATTTGCTCAACCTGTCATACCATGATCTTGGAGCTTGCTTCAAGCCATAGAGTGCCTTTTTAAGTTTGTACACATGATTAGGATTTTTAAAATCCACAAAGCCTGGTGGTTGCTCCACATACACTTCCTCTTGTATCAACCCATTCAGAAAAGCACTTTTCACATCCATTTGATAAAGCTTGAAATTCATTATAGAGGAATAAGCAAGAAGTAATCTAATGGCTTCTATCCTTGCTACAGGGGCAAAATTCTCATCATAGTCAATTCCCTCTTCTTGATTATACCCCTTGGCCACTAGCCTTGCCATATTTCTTATAATTATCCCAGATTCATCAAGCTTATTTCTAAAAACCCACTTGGTTCCTATAATTGGATAATTAGTTGGTAATGGCACTAAATCCCATACTTCAATTCTTTCAAACTGATTTAGTTCCTCTTGCATGGCCACTAACCAATGTTCATCTTTTAGTGCTTCATCAATGCTCTTAGGTTCAACTTGTGACACAAAAGCCATAGTATTGCAAATATTCTTAATGGCACTCCTAGTTGAAACTCCCTTACCAATATTTCCAATTATGTTATCCATTGATGAGTCCCTAGAAGTTTTCCATTCCTTAGGCAATTGTTCACTTATTTCCTTTGTGTTTTCATGTGATTCACTCTCTTTAGGCTTATTATTAGTTTCACTCTCCAATAGAGGTTGATCAAGCAAATTAGTCAAGTCTTCAATTTCAGTTTGCCTTGTCTCTTGTTTGTTAGACTCATCAAATACAACATGGACAGATTCTTCAACAACTAGAGTTCTCTTGTTATAGATTCTATAGGCTTTGCTATTTGTTGAGTATCCTAGAAAGATTGCCTCATCAGCCTTTGCATCAAATTTTCCAAGTTGCTCTTTCCCATTGTTCAGCACAAAGCACTTACACCCAAACACTCTAAAATATGAAATGTTAGGCTTCCTTCCATTGTAAATTTCATAGGCTATTTTCTTTAATATAGGCCGGATCAGAACTTTGTTTAACATATGACAGGCTGTGTTAATAGCACAGCCCAAAAATATTTTGGAAATTTAGTCTCATTCAACATTGTCCTAGCTAGTTCTTCTAGAGACCTATTTTTCCTCTCAACAACCCCATTTTGTTGAGGTGTCCTAGGTGTTGAGAAATTATGGTTTATACCATGTTCCTCACATAATTTTTGAAACATAATGTTTTGAAATTCACCTCCATGGTCACTTCTTATAGAAGTAATGTTTGAATTCTTTTCATTTTGAACAAGCTTGGCAAATTTTCTAAAGGCATTAAAAGCATCATTTTTATTTGCAAGAAACATAACCCATGTGAATCTTGAGTAGTCATCTACAATCACTAAACCATAGTAGTTTCCACCTAAGCTCATGGTTCTTGAAGGACCAAACAAATCCATGTGAATTAATTGCAAAGGTCTAGTTGTGGAAATCTGATTTTTGCTTTTAAAGCTAGCCTTCACTTGCTTGCCCTTTTGACAAGCATCACATAGTTTTTCCTTACTAAACTTGAGTTTAGGTAATCCTACCACTAATTCTTTCCTACTCAGTTTATTTAAGTGATCCATATGAATATGTGCAGCTCTCCTATGCCAAAGCCATATATTGTCTTCTTGGGTTATTAAGCACTTAGTGTTGGAAATTGCTATTGAGTGTTCTAAGTCAAGCATATATATGTTGTCAATTCTTTTTCCAATGAATCTGATTTCTTTAGTCTTTTTTATCACATATCAAGCAACATGTATTATCAAATTCAATTTTAAAACCTCTATCACTAGGTTGACTTATGGTCAACAAATTATGTTTGAACCCATCAACAAGCAAGACATTTTCACTCAATGTTTGAGAGGAGGAGTTACCAATATTACCATGACCAAGAATTCTCCCTTTGTTGTTGTCACCATAGGTAACATACCCTTCATTCTTCAATTTCAGACTTGAGAATTTTGAAGGATCTCCAGTCATATGCCTTGAGCAGCCACTATCAAGATACCATAGTAAGTTCTTGGCCCTCAAGCATTCCTACAACAAAGATTCAGAGAAAAAATTTAGGTACCCATGTGAAGGGTCCTTGTAGGTTAGTTCACAGCCTTTGGCTCTTTTCAATCCAAACCATTTCTCCATTTGGAACTCCATATTTCCTAGAGTAGCAGTTCCTTATTGTGTGACCTCTTTTACAACAATAATAGGAAGTTGTTTGTCTAGAGAAATTGCTCTTAAATTTTTTGAAATCTTGGTTTTTCTTAAAAACTCCTTTCTTTGACTTGAATGGCATGTTCATGCTTTGATTAAAACCTGATAGAAAAGAATGGCACAATCCCAGAGGGGGGGTGAATTGGATTCAATGACCCTTTAAAAATTTATCAGAGTATTTTGGATCTTAATTTCAATCAAAACTTTTCTATGACAGAATTTCAAAACGAAGCCCTCGTAAAGACTTGTTATGAGAATATGAATGCAATGTGCTCACTTGATTACAACATAATGAGGTTCAACAATAATGTTCAATTACAGATTTAAACCATCAAGATTCACATACACTAGTTAATCAAGTTTTATCTTCTTTAATATTCAATTAAGCAATTACTTAAAGTAAGAGATAAGGTTGAAGAAGATTGCACAAGTCTTTTATACTGGTTCAGCCACTCCACATGTGACCTACATCCAGTCCTTAATCAACACCTGATTAAGATTTGTTCCACTATCTTTAATCAAGAAGGTTTACAAGCAAACACACATGCATATACTTCTATACTAAAGATAACCACTTTCTTGACCCCAAGAAAGCACCCCTTGTAGAACCCACTACAAGAAACCTTATTACTTGAGAAACCCTTCTCAAGATTTTCCACAAAGATTCACAAAGAATAAAAGGAACGAATTCACCTGGAATTCTTGAACAAATCTTTATCTTCCCCTTTCAAGAATATGATGATGATGATCTTCTACCAAAGCTTTTCACAAACGTTTTCACTCTTGGATTTCACAAAGAAAACTCTCCAAGATGTCACAAAGACTCACAAAAACGTTTTTCACAAATTGATTATCAGTTCTAACTCATGCCTGAAGTTTCTCAAAGTTCAAACTATTTATAAAAGTTTCAGACACAGATAATCGATTATTTTAAAGAATAATCGATTATTTTGTTCTTCAGGTTTTATGGAAATCAACCAAGAACAATATAATCGATTATTTTGCTGGATAATCGATTATTCCAGAGAGTTGTTCCTGGGATAATCGATTATTTTGGCAAATAATCGATTATTACAGCAAGGCATTCCACTTAGCCTATCTGCTGAAATAATCGATTATATTTAACAATAATCGATTATTTTGAGTCAGTTCTTAAAACTTCATTTTAAGACTCAAAATAACTTTTCAATATTTTTAACTCATCATCATATACTCTCTACTTGTTTTAGATATAGATTTTCTTATGCACAAAGCATACTAAGCACATAAAACTATAGAAACATATTCACAACAATTTATATCCTAAGTTCTATTACATAGCTCCAACTCATAGCATTTTCTTGACACTTCTTTGACTTTGTTTTTGTGCTCCAAGTTGTTGTTCTCATGTTGTGATCATCAAAACTCTTCTAAGCTCTGTAGACCCCTAAAATTGCCCGGGTCGGAAATAAAGCTTGAAGACTCTCGAAGACTGAAGGAAGATCAGCCAGAAGGACTCCTGGAAGGCCCTAGAAGGGTTCTCTGTAGGTCTAGAGGTCTTAGAATAGCTTAAAATAAGGAAGTGGAGGGAATGAAGCCCAATACGGCCGTACTAAACTTAATACGGCCGTATTGAAGCTTCAATATGGCCGCAGTGAACTCAATACGGCGTATTGAAGTTTCTGAACTTCAATACGGCCGTACTGAAATCAATACGGCCGTATTGAAGCTTCAATACAGCCGCAGTGAACTCAATACGGCCATATTGAAATTTCTGAGCTTCAATACGGCCGTATTGAACTCAATACGGCCGTATTGAAGTTCAAAAATTTCAATACGGCCGTATTGATTCTGTAGCCCGTATTGGGCCTGTTCCCTATAAATATGACGTCAATTGGACGTCATTTCACACTTTTACACTCAGTTTTGACTCCCTCCTTGAGTATTCTGGGGTTTTTGAGCAGTGTTCTGCCCTAGAAATCTCTCTGGGAGTCGATCCGACGAAGTTCTGGAATTCCGAGCACTTAGCTTGGAGATTCAAACCTAGTCGAAGGGAAATCCTCCGGATTTCCGTAGTTAAAAGTTTTTAGGAAGGAGCGAGCGAGCTTGTAGAGCGAGGGAACGCCAAAAAGCTTCCCAGTTTTACGAAATATATAAAAGCACGCTTCAAAGGTTTCTTCTTAAAGTCCTTCCTTTTACTGCTTTCTGTGTGCATATTTAAACTGTCATCATGTAGATAGTTAATTTATAATTGCTTAGAATAAATAGGGGTAATTTAGTAATTTTACACTGTTATTTTAGAAATAATCTGTCATAGGGAACCCGAAAGGGGCGCTGTGGGGTGCTAACACCTTCCCCACGCGTAACCGACTCCCTTACCCAACTCTGGTTGTAATGGCCAAAGTTGATTTATAAAATCAATTGCCTTATCCCTTTTTCCAATGTTTTGAGTAAAACATTGGTGGCGACTCCACGAACCCTTCTAGAGAGGAGGTGCTTCTTAAACCTATGCTCAATATGAGTATTGAGTATGATTCCTCTTGTTAGTCTCATAGTCTCTATTGTAAATACATTGTATAGTTTGATTTCTTGTACCTTGTATATAGTAGATACTTGTATAGGTGTATTTTTGCCTTTGTATTTGTGAGGCACTTTATTTCCTTTTTAGTAGCTATTGTATATTGTTTCTAGGGTAGGTTACTTGGGCACTTTGACTCCATTTAACCTAACCTAGAAATACATTCTTTTCTTAGTTTTCTAGTAGTAGGATTGGGAGTGGCATTAGCAAGCTAGAGAGTGCCATTAGCAAGCTAGAGAGTGTTACTAGCAATTTAGCCAAAAGGTGGTCCTAGGCTAAAATTTACATATTGGACTCATTTTACTCCTAATTTTTCATAGATTTGATTTAGCTAGCTTCCATTCACATTGGATGAACCTAACTAAACCAAATTATCAATTTCAAAACCGGTTGGAGTAAATTAAGTCCAAAGAGCCGCCCACCTAGATGTGTTCACACTTGTGTTCACACTTGGCCAAATAGCTTGGTTCTTCTCAAGCTTGGAAGCTTGAAGCACAAGCTTCTCCTTAGCTAGCTTACCAAGCAAGCTAAGTAAGGAGCTTGCTCTCCAAGCCTCTAGACCATGGGTGGTTAGCTAGACCTTACCATGGTTCCTAGTGAACCATGGTTAAGACTAGCTTACTCTCCAAGCTTCCTACTCCTATATTTTCGTTTTTCCCTCTTTGTAAAACACTTTTGGATGTATTGAGATTTCATTTATGAAATATTGTTCAGATTTCTCTCTTCTAAAAGTCCCTAAACCTCTTTGATATTCATCCAATTCTCTTATCCCTTCACTAGAAGAGTGTGGTGAGAATTGAAGAGGCTTATCTCTTCATCAAGGAGTGGCGCCTCTTGGGAGAGTTCTCCACCAAACCGTGGTGGTTCTAAGGTCTCCTCCTCCATTGGAGACCTTAGCAAAGCTTAGGAAGAATCAAGGAGCCGAAGATCTAGGGAGGAACTTGAAGAGGATTCACATCAATCCGGATTCTCCAAACAAGTTTCCATCTCCTTCCTTTTATGTGCTAGCTTTTCTTGAAAACTTTAATTCTAGTTTTAGTCTTTATTGAATCTCTTAGTTTGTCAACATCTTTAATTCTCTTTAAGTTTAACTTCTTTCATTTTAACTTTTCTTGATTTCTCTTCTTAAATTCTATTAGTGTTTGTAGATCTGGTGTGCTAATCTTTTCTTTTGAAGGTTAAGCAAGTCCTATTTCACAAGTTAGCATCTTAGGCTATTATGGAGAGCCTAGAAAGGACAAATCCTTTGTGGACAATTGGAGACTTGAAGAGCTACATAAAACACTAAGAGAGCAAATACTTAAGAAAATTCTTTACCAAAACACTTGAAGTCTCCATTGTAAAAATTCTTTACCAAATCACTTCTGGGAAGAAGTACTTAACACTACTTGTTATATTCAAAATAGAATATTGATAAGATCTTTGTTAAACAAAACTCCTATGAATTGTGGAAAGTAAGAAGACCCAACATAACATATTTTTATCCTTTTAGATGTGAATGTTATGTCTTAAACACTAAGGATTAACTTACGATGTTTGACTCCAAAGTGGATAAAGGCGTCTACCTTGGATATTCAGATACCTCAAATGCATATAGAGTATTAACCTTTAGAACCTCTATGGTAGAAGAATCTATCCATATAATGCTTAATGATGCTCAAATGACTTACAAGAAACTATCAAATCTAGAAGAGGAATTTGCAGATTTGCAGATAAACTTTGAAAAGACGAAGGAGCTAGACGCATCCAATCAAACGATAGTTGAGCTTGAAGGGGAGACAAATCAGTAAGATGAAGCTACCAAGACTCAAAGATTGAAAATTTGTCAACTATCACCCATAAGATCAAATCCTCAAAGATAGGACTAAAGGTGTCAGAACAAGATTTTCCCTCAGGGATCATGCTTCTTATGCTCTAGTGTTAGACATTGAACCAAAGAACATAGAAGAAACGTTCAACGATAATGCCTAGATTCTGACTATGCAAGAAAAACTCCACCATTTCAAGAGAAAAGATTTTCGAACTTTAGTCCCAAAGTCATAACATCAAAGTATCATTGGAACAATATGAGTATTTAGAAACAAGGTAGACTGATGGAGGAGGCCCATGGGCCAAGGGCCCAACTACTAGGGCTATGGTAAAGAGGATCCAAGAGGAGTGGGCCCAAGCTCAAGGAAAGCCCATCACATTGTTTAGTTGGGATTTGACTCAAGCCCAAGTAGAGTAGGAGTAGTGTAGGTTTGGGCCTTGTGTTGTGCCTATCATCTTGGTGCCAAAAAAAGATGGAAAATGGAGGATGTGTTGTGACTGTAGAGCCATCAACAACATCACAATAAAATATAGGAACCCAATTTCTAGGCTTGGTGACATGCTTGATGAATTGCATGGGTCATCCATATTTTCCAAAAATAGATCTTAAAAGTGGATATCACCAAATTAGAATCAAGGAATGTGATGAGTGGAAGACTACTTTTAAGACTAAATTTGGTTTATATGAATGGTTGGTAATGCCTTTTGGGCTTACTAATGCACCTAGCACATTCATGAGACTAATGAATCATGCCCTTAGGGATTGCATTGGTAGGTTTGTAGTTGTTTATTTTGATGATATTTTAATCTATAGCCAAAGTCTAAGTGATCATCTGGATCACCTAAGACAAGTCCTACATGTTCTTAGAGACAATCACTTGTTTGCCAATGTAGACAAGTGCACTTTTTGTGTGGATAACGTTATTTTCCTAGGGTTTGTGGTAAGCAAAAAGGGGGTTCATGTGGACCCCGCGAAAATCAAAGCCATCCAAGAATGGCCTATTCCTACTAATGTTAGTGAAGTTAGGAGCTTCCATGGTTTGGCAAGCTTTTATAGACGATTTGTTCCTAACTTTTCTACATTAGCTTCACCTCTCAATGAGTAGGTGAAGAAGGATGTGGTCTTTTTGTGGAAAGAAAAACATAACTTAGCTTTTCAAGAGCTTAAGCAAAAACTCACTCAAGCACCTGTTCTATCTCTCCCTGATTTTAGCAAAACCTTTGAGCTAGAATGTGATGCTTCAGGTCTTCGCATAGGAGCTGTGTTGTTACAAGGTGGCCACCCCATTGCTTATTTCAGTGAAAAACTTCATGGGGCTGCCTTGAACTACCCTACCTATGATAAGAAGTTATATGCTATAGTTCGTGCCCTTCAAACTTGGGAGCATTATCTTGTGACCAAGGATTTTGTTATTCATAGTGATCATGAATCACTTAATATTTGAAGGGTTAACATAAATTAAATAAGAGGAATGCAAAATGGGTTGAGTACCTTGAACAATTTCCTTATGTCATCAAATATAAAAAGGGCTCTACAAATGTATTAGCTGATGCTTTGTCAAGAAGACATGTGTTGTTAAACATCCTAGGTTCTCAAATACTAGGGTTTGATGACATAAAGGAATTGTATGAGAAAGACCTTGATTTTGCTAACTTTTATTCTCTATGTATTCAGAAACCTTATCAAGGTTACAATATTTCTGAGGGGTTTCTTTTTAAAGAAAATAAACTTTGTATTCCCCAATGATCTATTAGGAAACTCTTGGTAAAGGAGAGCCATGAGGGTGGGCTCATGGGGCATTTTGGAATTGAGAAGACTCTTTCCCTTTTGAAAGATAAATTCTTTTGGCCTCATATGAAAAGAGATGTTCAAAGATTTTGTAGTAGTTGCATAGCTTGTTTGCAAGCTAAGTCTACCACAAAACCTCATGGACTATACACCCCCTTGCCAATATCCAATGCTCCTTGGGTAGACATTTCCATGGATTTCATCCTTGGTTTGCCTAGGACCCAAAGAGGAAAGGATTCCATCTTTGTGGTTGTGGACCGTTTTAGTAAAATGGCACATTTTATTCCATGCCACAAAGTGGATGATGCAAGTAGTGTTGCTAAATTATTCTTCCAAGAAATAGTAAGACTCCATGGATTACCTAAAACTATAGTATCTGATAGAGATGTTAAGTTCCTTAGCCATTTTTGGAAAACTTTATGGGCAAGGCTAGGAACTAAACTTCTATTTTCTACCACATGTCACCCCCAAACTGATGGGCAAACTGAGGTAGTAAATAGGTCTCTTGGGACTATGTTGAGGGAAATCCTCAAAGGCAATAAAAAGTCATGGGATGACTATCTCCCTTATGTGGAGTTTGCCTATAATAGGGTGGTCCATAAAACCACCAACATGTCTCCTTTTGAGATTGTTTATGGTTTCAATCCTCTCACTCCTTTAGATTTATTACCCCTTCCCGATGTTGCTTCCTTTATCCATAAAGAAGGCACATCTAGGGCTGAATTTGTCAAAAATTTACATGAGAGGGTTAGAAATCATATTCAATCCCAAATTGAAAAATATCAAAAATACAATAATAAGGGTAGAAAGGAAGTTGTCTTCAAGGAAGGCGGCTGGGTTTGGCTGCACCTTAGGAAGGATAGGTTTCCTTCCAAAAGAAAGTCCAAGCTTAGTCCTAGAGGAGATGGACCTTTTCAAATCCTTAGAAAAATAAATAATAATGCCTATGTCCTAGATCTCCCTTCTGAATATGGTGTTAGTCCTAGTTTTAATGTTTTTGATTTATCTCTCTTTACAAGACTTGCTACCCAGGAGGAGGATGCTTTGGATTTGAGGAAAAATCCTCTTCAAGAGGGAGGGGATGATGGAGGAGGCCCATGGGCCAAGGGCCCAACTACTAGGGCTATGGCAAAGAGGATCCAAGAGGAGTGGGCCCAAGCTCAAGGAAAGCCCATCACATTGTTTAGTTGGGCTTTGACTCAAGCCCAAGTAGAGTAGGAGTAGTGTAGGTTTGGGCCTTAGGGCTTGTATTTCTTTTAGGCCTTGTATTTCTGGCCATTTAGACTAGGAATTTCATTTCATGGTCATTTGAATTTAGGATTTAATTAGGGTGGCATGTGTATGTTCATTAGAATGTAATTAGCTTTGCATTTGGTATGCATTTCGGCCATGTGCACACATGCACATGGTGTGACCAAAATGCAACTCAAATGGAAGACAAATTACATTCCAAATGAGGTGCACATGGGTGGTTCCAGGTTTGGCTCCAAAATTTGAATTTTGAATTCAAATTTTGGGCGCCTAAGGTTAAGTAAACCATACCATGGTTTCACTTAACCTTAGGCTAACCCATGGTTCCCTTTAACCTAATTTTCCCTATATATTCTAAGTGGCCGAAAGTTGTAATCACTTTTGGATATATGTATGAGATTTCTCACAATTGAACTCTCTCCCTCCGAAAGTCACTCTAACCTACCTCTACCCTCCTTGAGCTCCTCTCTTAGTAGAGCTAGGTTAACCTTCACTTCTTCCAGACTTGGCTTGGTTAGGTTTAGGTCACATTGGTGCTTCTTGGAGCTTCCTTCCTTGCCATTCTTCCAAGGAACCGAGAAGCATTTGAAGGTGTTCTTGAGGATTCACAAGTGGAACCTCATCATAGACGAGTAAGGTAAAATAGTTATAGATTTTAATTGAAACCTTGGCTCCAATTGCTAGACTTGAAGCCATCAAAATTATGCTAGCCTTTGCAACTCATAAAAATATTAAATTATTTCAAATGGATGTAAAGATCTATTTTCTAAATTGTTAGAAGAAAAAAAAAGATGCACACTAGAAGGGGGGGTTGAATAGTATATATCAAAAACTTGGGCTTTTGAAATGTAGTGAAGTAATAAAAACATTGGCAGACAAAGTACTAGAATGTAATAGACGAAGAAGGACAGATATTTTATACTAATTCATCTCAAACATAGAGACTACATCTAGTTCTCAATCCAACCAGATTAAGTTCCACTATCTTTTTTAAGATACAAGTATTCTTTTAACAAGCCACTTATGGCTCAACCTAAGCAGTCTTTGACTTGCCTCTTCAAGCTACTGCTCAGGTATTCTTTCAACTAGCCTCTCTAGGCTAAATCACCAAGTATTCTTTTCAACCAAGCCTCTCTAGGCTCAAACACTAATATTTTGAACAAGCCTTTCCAGTCCCAACCCTTACAAATAAATTTGAAAAGAGTTACAAAGATAGCTTTATCTATTCTATACGTGATGCTATGAAACTTAAGCACAACTAGTCTATAAAGAACTATGTACAAGATTTACAATGAAGAGCTTATTTGTAGTACTTCAGGTTTATGTGACTTAATGTGTTTCTTAATATGCATTTCTTTCTCTATCTCATATATCACATTGTTGTTTGTTTGAAGGCTTGATCCTTTTATAGTAGCATTGGAGAAGATGACTGTTACAACAACTTTGTGTTGAACATTTTAATTTTCTTCTTGAGTTGCTTCATTTGTCTTCTTTGTTGACCCTAGAGATTACTGTTGATGGATTAAATTCCTTTAAATGGGGTATGTCTCTCTTATTTGATCCTCTAGACTGCTTATCATCATTTTCTTCTAAAATAAGCATGGTAGAAGTAATCTCTATGTAGAGCAATTGAGGTCAGAGCAGAGTAGTCTTTTGTAGAGCCTTTTCCATTATATATGGGATTTTGCCTTTAGCTTCTTACTGAAATTTTGGCTTTTCCTTTTTTAATCAACTTTGAGAGTTCTCAAGCTTCTTTCTTATTTGATCTATTAAGGAATAACACATTAAATGAAGTTTAACGTTAGACTTGTTTTAGAAGTATTTCATTTAATGTCATAAGACAGACTGTATGCTTCGGTTGATTTCCTTTGTCTAACAGATGATATATATATATATATATATATATATATATATATATATATATCACATTTCGTTTGATATGTTATATCTTTAAAAACTTGACTTTGCTTAAAGAAAATCTTTTATTTATCATCATTAAAACTTAAGGGATCATTTGTTGTCTTTAAAACAAGATTTTTTATTTAACAATCTTTCCCTTTTTGATGGTGACAAACATCCAAAAATTTATCTTTTGTTTTATTTTGAAAGCAATTTTCTTTTTCTAAGAAGACGAAATAAGTACTCATAGAATTAGGTGAGAGTTTATAAGATGTATTAAATTAAAAGATTATCAGACTGATGTGAGTTATACATATCCAAGATATGAGAAATCATATGAGCAAATTTGATTGAGATTTGATATTTTTCTTATGACATTTGGTTCATCATATTTTCTTAGTCTTATCAGTGATTCGATATTACATTTGATAGACTAAGATATCAAACCATAGCTAAAGCATAAAGAGCTCCCTCTAAAATCATGCATGGTTGAAAAATCAAATCATTCATAACACAGGTAATAAAACAAAATAGAAATGTATTTTATTATATTAAAAAATTATTTTGAGAATTAGATGATGAGGAGTAAAACACAAAAGGAAAGAAAAGGAAATTGAAAATGTTTTGAAAAATGTTGCTTCTTCTCTTTCGCGTGAAAACATTGATTATTCTTCTCCCCTTTTTGTCACTAGCAAAAACAAGATTTGGTGTGGTGTAATGAAAGAAGATGGAGCGAATGAAGGAGCGTAAGAAAAAAGGTGGAGTTGATGGAGGGGTGGAAAAATATGGGAATGAGAGGGTAGAGACAAAATGACATGGCAAAAGATTCATTTGATTGGGTTGCCTAGAGATCGAAATTGACATTGGAGCAATAACATGAGAAGGAATGCCAATGAGAACTAGAGTGCTTGGTCAACCCAATCAAAGGAAGCAATTGGAAAGACATGAAGAGAGTAGATATTCAAGTAAGATGAGCATAATAGAAGAGATGTTAGAGAAAATGAAAAGGATTTGATGAGAAGAGGAGAAGAGATGATTGAATTTTATAAGCACAAAATAACTTCAAAAAATAAATAAATTAAATTAGATTAAAAAAATTATGTAGAAAAGCATAGGTTGGTGTGATGACGTGATGAATGAGAGAAGATTTGATGCTGAGTTGATAAGTCTCTAGAGTTTCTAAGACTTCCATGGAGTATTCTTGCGAATATTAATGCTCCTGACACACTTAGACAAGACGTTAGTGCATATGAGCTATACAATGTTACCATATCAGATTTATGCAGATGAAGTATGGTAGACATAATAGAAATCAGGTGAATTATGTAGTATGAGTAGATGAAATATTGTAAGATGATGCATGAAACATCTATTCTAGTATAGATTTTAATCCTAGGTGATTTCTAATGAACATGAATCATTCCTCAGCTAAAGATTTTGTAAAGATATCAACCCTAATGATTAGTGTTAATAATTTTATGTCAAAAATACCTTTTTGAACATAATCACGAATAAGTGATATCTTATCTCAATATGCTTAGTTTTAGAATGTTGAATCAAATTTTGGACAAATTTATAGCACTAGTGTTATCACTAAATATAGATATATTAGATTCAAGACTTGAGTAGTCTTCTAATTGATACTTAACCCATAGTAATTGCGAACAACACCTAATACTTGAGATGTATTCTGTTTCTTGCTTGCCCAAGATATGAGACAATTTCCTAAGAAGTCTCACCCTCCACTAGTACTCTTTCTTTCGACTCTATCTCTCACATAGACTGCATCACAAAATCCTACTAACCTGAAATTATTGTGCTTCTCATAAAACAAACTAAGGTTAGTAGAGCCTGCTAGATATCTAAGGATTCTTTTTACAACCTTTAGATGAGACTCTTTAGGATCAGATTGAAATCTAGCATAGAGACAAATGTTGAACATGATATCAGGTCTACTTGCAGTTAGGTAGAGTAGGGATCTAATCATTCCTCTATATCTCGTCTGATTTACAGATGTTCTAGATTCATCTTTTGTCAATCCCACAGATGGATGCATAGGTGTGGGCATTGGCTGGCACTCATTCATCTTGAATCGTTTGAAAAGTTCCTTGATGTATTTTTGTTAATGAATGTAGATCCCTTCATCTGTTTGCTTGATCTTTAGACCTAAGAAGAACTTTAGTTCTCCCGTCACACTTATTTCAAACTTAGTATGTATTAGCTTTGAAAAAATTCTTACAGAAAGATTCATTAGTAGCACCAAAGATAATATCATCTACATATATTTGAACAACAATGAAATAGTTCCAGGCTTTCTTCTAAAAAGAGTTTTGTCAACTTTGCCTCTCTTAAAGTAATTTTCAAGTAAAAAAATTGCTTAATATGTCATACTAAGCTTTATGAGCTTGTTTCAGACCATAAAAAGCCTTTTTGAGTTTGAAAACATGGTTTTTGAACTCAAGATTTCAAAACATGGAGGTTGTTTAACATATACCTCTTCTTCAATAATTCCATTTAAAAAGGCACTATTTACATCTATTTGATAAAGTTTTATATTTTTATGAGTTGCAAAAGTTAACATAATTCTAATAGCTTCAAGTCTGGCAACTAAAGCAAAGGTTTCAGAAAAATCAATACTTTCTACCTAATTATAGCATTGAGCTATTAATTTGGCTTTATTTCTTACCAATTTTCCTTTCTCGTCAAGCTTGTTCCTAAAAGCCCACCTAGTTCCAATGACATTTTGATGTGTTCGCTTGGGAATAAGGGTCCAGACATCATTTCTCTCAAATTGATGAAGCTCTTCTTCCATGGAAATGATCTAGTCATTATCACATGCTCCGTCGATGTTTTTAGGTTTGATTTTTGAAACAAGAGCAAATGATGCATTATTTTTTAGAGCTAACCTGGTCCTTACTCCTTTAACTTTATCTCCTAAGCTAAGATCTTGTGGATGATGATTTATGAACTTCTAGTTTTTTTGAGGTCTGATTGCTTCATCTAACTGATTTGTCAGACCCATTGTTTAAGCTTCAACCTTTGGTTCTTTCGTTTGTTTATTTATCTGTAAATATGAAAATTCATCTTCTATATATGATAGTCTCTTATCATTCGTTAAAGCATCATTGAATTGTACGTTTATGGATTCTTCCACCATATTGGTTCTATAGTTTTAAACTCTGTATGCCTTTGAAGTTTCTGAATACCCTGAGAAAATACCCTTGTCTACCTTGGATTCAAACTTGCCAAGTTGATCTTTGGTATTTAGGATATAGCATTCACATCCAAATGGATGAAAATATGAGATGTTAGGTCTCCTTCCTTTCCATAGTTCATAAGAAGTTTTATTTAATAAAGATCTAATCAATACTTTGTTTTGAATGTAATTTGTTGTGTTTACTGCCTCAGCCCAGAAGTGTTTAGGTAAATCATTTTCACAAAGAAGTGTTCTGGCCATTTCTTGTAAAGTTATATTCTTTCTTTCAATTGCCTTATTTTATTGGGGTGTTCTCGATGAAGAAAAGTTGTGAGAGATGCCTTGTTTTTCACAAAAAGTTTTAAAATCAAAGTTTTGAAATTTTGTTCCGTGATCACTTCTTATTGCTAAAATGCAAAAACCTTTTTCATTTTGAACACATTTGCAGAAAATCTCAAAGACCTTAAAGGACTTATATGGCTTAGGAGTTACACTCATGTGAATCTAGAATAATCATCAACAATGTCAAAACCATACTTTTGCCCTCCGAGATTAAGTGTTCTAGTTGGACCAAAATGATCCATATGTAATAGTTCTAGTAGTTTAAAGGTGGAAACTTCTCCTTTTTTCTTTCAAAGATGATTTTGTTTGTTTCCCTCTCTAATAGGTTTCACAAAGAAGATGAGTTTTCCAAGAGATTTCAGACAATCCTCTTACTAAACTTCTTTTGGATATTTTTGAAATGTGTTTCATGTTGACATGCCCAATATTTTTGTGCAAAATAAATTTCTCATTTTCTCTTGAAACTATACATGTTACATTCTATTTGCTTAAACTAGTCAAATCAATCTCATAAAGATTGTTCTTTCTCTAAGTAGTAAAAAGTACAGATCCATTTGATGGAGGACCACCCTTGGAGCTTCATGTGGGACCCATTACAAGGTCCATGGCTAGGAGAGTAGAGAAGGATAGAGGAGACACCATGCCTAGAGCTATACTTATCATGTGTGTAGAGTTTTGATTCTCTCCTAAGCTTGTCACTTGTAGTGTAGGGTTTATTGCTTTCATTTCCTATTTTACCCTTGTATTTTGGGGTACCCTAGATAGTAGGATTTATTTTGTATTTTCACTTTTGCCTTTGTATTATGGGGAATTTAGACTAGGATTTATTTTAGGACTTAAACCTTGACTTGTGAGGTCAAAGTCCATTTTTTCTATTTTTAGGTCAAAGGGTATTTTAGTCTTTTAGAAGGGAAGGAGCCCACACCTCATTTAAGGTTTATTTAGGGTACATTTGAGTGCATTTGGGCTTGCATTTCTCAGCCAAGGCACTCCAAATGAAACCCTAATTCCTTCATTCCTTCTATAAATACCCTAGGCCTCCCACCTTGTTGACACTTTGGATTATATGCATTTGAGTGAGCTTTTAGCCATCCAAATAGTTCCTTAGTCATTTAGGGTTCATGACCTCACCCTTTTCTCTTAACCTAGAGTCAGTTTAGGGTTCCATTGAATGGCCTTCAACAAGCCTTGGTGGAGTGAAACCAACCTAGAAGCACCAAAATTCATTCCCACCTCTCATTACTCTTATTCACCCACCACCACTCACCTACACGTCCATTTTCATTCTTCAATATCCTTGAAGATTTTCCAACCCTTAATCTTCATTTTAATCCATGGAGAAGAAGAGGCTTCCTTCTTAAGTCTCACCAACCTCACATTGGAGAAGAGGAGTCCATCACCATCACTCTGTTTGACTATGCATGAATCTTTATCAAAAGACACAATATATCCATTATCCTTGGAGAAGAATGTGGGACCCATCATGAGGTCCATGGCTAGGAGAATAGAAGAGGATAGGGGAGCTAACACCCCTAGAGACATGCTCCTTATGGTTATAGAGTATTAATCATTTTCCTAAGCCTTGTGTTGTAGGATTTATTTTTCTTGTATTTCTTATTTTACCCTTGTATTTTGGGGTACCTTAGACATAGGATTTATTTTTCTTGTATTTCCTATTTTACCCTTGTATTTTGGGGTACCTTAGACATAGGATTTGTTTTTTACTTGTATTTCCCATTTTACCCTTGTATTATGGGGTGCCTTAGATTATAGGATTTTATTTTGTAACTAGGGTATTTTATTAGGGTTGGAAACTAGGGCTAGACGTGTTTTTTGGGAGCATTAGATTTATTTTTGGACTTGGCAAGGTTTAGGCCCAAGAGAAGGGCTCCTATGTTGCATGGTCTTATCATGCACCTAGTTATAACTTAACCAAGCCCAAAGATGATAGAAAATAATGGCTCAATCCAAGAGGGGGGGTGAATTGGATTCTATGACACTTAAAAATTTATAAGAGTTTTAAGGATCTTTATTTCAACTTAAACTTTTCTAATATGAATTCTCAAAGAAGTTTCTTGAAAGAATTTGATAGAGGACCATCCTTGGAGCTTCATGTGGGACCATTACTAGGTCCGGCTAGGAGAGTGGAAGAGGAGGACGGAGCTCACATACCAAGGGACACCCTCCACATGTTCATAGAGTACTAAATACTCTCCTAAGTCTAATTAGCATAGGGTTTATTTAATGTTTCAATTTTACCCTTGTATTTTAGGGTGTTTAGGACTTAGAATTTATTTTCTTTGTATTTCCTATTTTGCCCTTGTATTTTGGGACTCTTAGAAATTAGGGCTTTATTTTCCTAGGTGATATAAGTGTTTGAGGCGTGACAAAAATAGGTCTTTTGGGCTAAGAAGAGCATTGGCCCAAGTGGAAGGGAACCTAGGTTGCATTCCCCCATTATGCACCTAGATGTAGCATAACTTAACCCAAAAAGAACCCATTTTTAGGGTAAATGGACGGTACCCATCTAGGGTTCATTTGGATGTCATTTGGCATGCATTTTCTTCCCATTTAGGGAAGAAATGATCATCCAATGATGACCTAGCCGCCACCTACATTAGGGTTTTGTGATGTCACCCTACACTTATAAATACCCTAGGTATTGCTTCATGTAATCACTTTGGATATTGAATATAGAGATAGCCTTGAGCCTTTATATCATCCTTAGTCCCCTTGGCTATTTTCGGCCACCACCCTACCATCTCCACCGTGAGAGAAACAACCTTAGAAGTGGCCTTCATCACCATGAAGTGAGCTAACCCTAGAGCACCCTCCTCAAGCCTTTCATCAAACACCTTCTACCCAACCTCCAATTCGTCCATTCCATCATCATCCTCCTTAAAACCATGCATCACTTTTGAAGAACTTGGTCCAAGGAGTAAAGGTGTCCTTCCTTGATCACCATCTCACATTAGTGCAAGCAAGGATGCCATCAGACTTGCTAATGGGAATGAGTCTTATATACTTTCTTGATTAATCTTGATTAAGTTCAGTTTTAAGAACAACTAATATGCAATGTTTTGGTTCAGTTTAAAGCAATGTTAAGCATACAAACATATTAATCAAGATCAGCCATTTTATCACTCAATTAAGATTTTGCTCAATGTAAGAGATAAGGGTGAGAGAAAAATGCACAAGTATTTTATCTTGGTTCAGCCACTCCACATGTGACCTACATCTAGTCCTCAATCATAACCTGATCAAAATTTGTCCCACTATCTTAATGAAGAAGTTTTACAAGCATATCACAGATGCATACACTCCTACATTCAAAATAATCACTTTCTTGCCCCCAAGAAAGCACTTCTTGTAGAAACTCACTACAAGAATTCCTTACCACTTGAGATACTTACTCAACATTTTCATTACACTAAACAAAATATTAAAGGAACGAATTCACCTGGAAGCTGAACAAATCAAAATGTGAATTCTTGACAAATATTAATCTTTCTCTCCCAAGAATGTAGTGATGATGATGATCTCTTTCAAAGCATTTCAGAAAATGTTTCTTTTCTTGGTTTCACAATGAAAACACTCTAAGAAGGTCACAAAGACTTCACAATATCAATTTTTCTCTCTTTTGTTTTTAGGTCATCTCTCTTCTGAAGTTTCAAAGTGTGAAAGCTATTTATAAACTTTTCAGACCCAGATAATCGATTTTATTAGGATAATCGATTATTTTATTCTTCATGATTTATAGAAACCACTCAAGAACAGAATAATCGATTATTTTGCAAGATAATTGATTATTCCAGAGAGTACTTCCTGGAATAATCGATTATTTCACAGATAATTATCGATTATTTCAGCAAGGCTCTTTTCACCTATTGCTGGAATAATCGATTACATTTAATGATAATCGATTATTTTGAGTTAGCTTTCAAAAAATCGATTTTATACTTCAAAAATATTTCCAAGTGTTTTAAATCATCATCACACTCACTCTCAGTCAATTTAGATTAAGATTAACTCATGCACAAAGCATACACATGCAAAATAAACTAATCAAAGCAATACAATACATAAGAACTCATGAGCTACTCCTATTACACATCATGATATTCATATCTTCCTTTCTTGACTAGTTTGTGTCTTTGGTCAACTTCAACTCCTTTGTTATCATCAAAACTCTCAAAATCCAGGGCTGAGTTGATTCATTACCCCATGAATCTCAACAATCTCCCTCTTTTGATGATGACAAACCAATATGTTTTGCAAACCAGCATTCCACATTGTTAGATATGAGTAGCTTATTATGTAGCTTATTATGCCTTGTTAATATTCAAACCTGCAAAACAACTCAAACCTTTCTCCCCCTTTGGACAACATCAAAAACAAACAGGTATATATATATATATATATGTCCAGAGATAGGGAATTATTTTTTGTAGATTGCACATGTATAGATATATGCACAAGAGTTACTTTCTCAAAAATACCAGCAATACCACAAGACTAAATTGAATACAAGAAACCAATCAAGTATCTTTTCATAGGCATTGTTCCAATATATCCAAATTAATACCAGATATCATATCAAAGAATTTGATACAACATTAACACATATTTATTCTAAAAACAATTGATTCCACATAATACATCAGCCACATTCTCATAAGTATCATCTCTAATGCACTAGCAAACATTAACAAATGTGCATCAATTCAATCAAAAATGCATTCCAATGCTCAAATCAAAATAAACCAATATCAACACAACTAAATTAAAATTGTACCACAGTTAAATTGTTCAATAACAACAGCCAAATTTAAACCAAATTCAAATGTTCAGAAATTAAAATCATTACAACCAAATTGAAATTTAGAACTAGAAATTTTAAAACTAAAATTTGAACTAGAACTCCTAAAAACAGAACATTAAAATTCCTAAACGCATCACTCCAAATCATCTTGAATCCCAAGTTGAGCTTTAATTCTTGCAATCTCATGATCAAGGTTATCAAACCGATCAAGAATGCCCGAATATTGTGACTCATGCTTCCTTGTCATTTCCATGACAACATCAAGCTTGTTTATCATAATTTTTTCAAACGGAGAAAATGCTTTAGGCTCCGATTCTTGCTCTTGTTTTGGTTCAAGCTCCACTTGAGGTGGCAGTTCCTCATCATGAGATGGAACTCCATCCTCATCTGTTGTCGGTTCTGATGTTGAAGGGATATCACCCTTAAATACCCACTTATCTTCTTGTTTCAGCATCCCCATATGATGCAAAGAAGATTTTTCAATCTTGTTTGAGGCATGGAGAATTATCTTTTTCTCCCCTTGAAGATCTACTCCTGCCTTCTCAAATATTCTTGACAACAATAAAGCATAGGGTATAGGACCATCCTGCTTTCTCCTAGCTTTCCAAATACAATCATTCACAACTGAAACCCAGTCTATCTTTTCCTTTTTCTTAATTACATGCATCAACAAAATATCATCTTTAGACATCTGAGCATGATTATGAAGCCTAGGTTTAAGCATCCATGCAATTATAAAAGAAATCAACCTAGAGTTTTTCTTCATACCTCTAGCCAAAAATTTGTTGTAATTTATGGTCTCCAGATTTCTTTGACAATCTCTAAAGGTTTTCAACTCTTCAAAGTCACCAAAATTGAAAGGTTGGGGCTTCATACTTCTTGTTCCACACAGCCCAGCAACTTCTTTCAAAGTTGGTCCATCAAGATTTATGAGCTTTCCTTTCACCACTGATTGCATTATTCCTCTGTTGCTCGAGGCGAAGCATAAAAATAGCCTAATAAGTTCCAGGTGTAGACCCCTAAAATTGTCCAGGTCGGAAATAAGACTCGAAGACTCTCGAAGACCAAAGGAAAGTCAGCCGGAAGGACTCTTGGAAGACCCTGGAAGACCCTAGGATGATTATTCGTAGGTTTAGAAGTCTTAGAGTAGCTTAAAATAAAGATGTGGAAGGATTGAAGCCCAATACGGCCTCCTAGAAGTTCAGTACGGCCGTACTGAACAATTTGAACTACAATACGGCCGTACTGAAGCCAATACGGCCATACTGAAGTTTTTGAACTTCAGTACGGCCGTACTGAGACCAATACGGCCGTACTGAGACCAATACGGCCGTACTGAAGTTTTTGAACTTCAGTACGGCCGTACTGAATTCAATACGGCCGTACTGTAGTTCAAAACTTCAGTACGGGCCGTATTGATGTCAGAGGTCGTACTGCGCCTCACCCCTATATATAGGACGTCATTTGGACGTCATTCCACACTTTTTCACACTTCTTGGACTCTCTTCTTGAGTATTCTGGGGTTTTTGAGCAGTGTTCTGCCCTAGGAATCTCTCTGAGAGCCGATCCGATGAAGTTCTTGAGTCACGAGCCATTTGCTTGAGTCTCGAACCTAGTCGAAGGGAAATCTTTTTGATTTCCATAGTAAAGATTAATTTTTAGGGAAGGAGCGAGCGAGCGTGTAGTGGGAGGGAGCGCCAAAAAGCCTCCTAACATTTGAATATATAAAAGCACGCTTCAAAGGTTTCTTCTTCAAAATCCTTCCTTTTACTGCTTTCTGATTGTTGCATCGCATGTTTAATTTATTCATCATGTAGATATCTTATTCATAGTCGTTTCTAATAAATAGGGGTAATTTAGTAATTTTACACTGTTATTTATGAAATAATCCGTCATAGGGAACCCGAAAGGGGCGTTGTGGGGTGCTAACACCTTCCCCGCACGTAACCGACTCCCTTACCCAACTATGGTTGTAATGGCCAAGGTTGATTTGCGAAAATCAATTGCCTTATCCCTTTTTCCAATGTTTTGAGTAAAACATCGGTGGCGACTCCAAGAACCCTTCTTTTTACGAAAACCACTAATCCATGGAGGGTCCCGCTTGGGATTAACATGGATTGGTGAATCATTTAATAAAATTGTTAGTTCGATGAGGTCTCAGTTTGAGAATAAGTCGTTCTAACAATCCATCATTTTTCAACCTTTAAAAAGAGTCCGACCATCGTCGCGAATGCCAACGTCCGTTTCGGCGGGTGGCGACACCAGGTAATATGGACCTTCCAGCTCCAAGAACTTCCCAAGCTCTTGATGCTCCAAGAGAGGAGGAAAACTGAAACCCTCACTCTTGAACCACTCCAACTTCAAAGTCTTTGGAGGAATGATTCTCCTACCCGCATACCACTCAAAGTAGTAGTCTTGGGTTTCTTTGTCAGCAATCCATTTGGTAATCAATTGCTCAGCTCTTATGGGCAGAGGCTTTTTCCCCCCTGACTTCAAGCTTCTTGGTTCTTTTGGAAGATGAGGCCATTTTGTGATTAAAGACGGGTTATTGGTTTGTAGAAGAGAAAAAGATGAAGATGAATGCTTAGGGTTAGGGTTCATGTGTTTATCTTGAGCGAATGAATGGGTTTTATAGAAAATAAGAGGGTTAAGTGATTTTAAAGCCCTAAACACGGATTGGGTAGCAAAAAGGTGCGACTTATGAAGGAAGGTGGGAGATTGGGAGTTTGCGAGAATAAGACCGTTCAAAAACTGTTTGGAAAACCAAGGGTCGTGTAAATAATCGATTATCTATACAAATAATTGATTATTTGTATCAGTAAAATCAGTTTGAAAACCCTGTCTGCACTAAATAATCGATTATTTCTAGAATAATTGATTATTCCAGAGACTCATGTCTCACTTTTGCTCCTAGATAATTGATTATTTCCATAATAACCGATTATTCAAGAGACTGACTCTTTCTAACCTTCCCAGATAATCGATTATTTGCCAAATAATCATTATTCCAAAGACTTCTGGAATTCAAATTCTTCCCAGATAATCGATTATTTGCAAAATAATCGATTATTTGCCTAGTCTTACTTCAAATAATTGATTAAATTTTACAATAATCGATTATTTCAAAAAGTTTTGTTTCACTAATTTAAACCTTATAAAACTTTTCTCATTCATTTCAACTCTTAAAAACATTCTTTTATAAACCACATTTCAATGTTTTATATGTTGAGATTCATGGAGTACTCAATCAACTAAGATTTGGAGGATGAAAGTTTTGATGATAACAAAAGGTGGATTTTGAGAATCAAAGCTGACCAAGGACATCAACAAGTCAAAAACAAGTCAAGAAGAGGATATGACTATTATGATGTGTAATAGGATTTGTTTATAAGGTCTTATGAGTTGTATTGGTTTGATTTGCAAATTTTGCATGTGTGTGCTTTGTGCATGAGTTAATTTTAATCTAAAATTGACTCAGAGTGAGTATGATGATGATTTAAATACTTGGAAAGATTTTCTGAAGTATAAAATTGAGTTTTTGAAAACTAACTCAAAATAATCGATTATCATTAAATGTAATCCATTATTCCAACAACACGTGAAAAGAAGTCTTGCTGTAATAATCGATTATTTGTGAAATAATCAATTATTCCAGGAAGCACTCTTTGGAATAATCGATTATCCTACAAAATAATCGATTACTGTTCTTGAGTGATTTCCAGAAATCATGAAGAACAAAATAATCGATTATCCTTTAAAATAATCGATTATCTGGTTCTGAAAATTTTATAAATAGCTTTCACATTTTGAAACTTCAGAACAGAGAATGAATTAAGAATCAAAAAAAGAAAAACCATATTGGGATGTCTTTGTGGCCTTCTTGGAGTGTTTTCTTTGTGAAACCAAGAAGTAAAACATTTTGGAATGCTTTGAAATAGATCATCATCATCATCATTACATTCTTGGGAGAGAAAGATTAAGATTTGCTTTTGGAATTCACAGTCTAATTTGATCAACTTCCAGGTGAATTCGTTCCTTTAATTCTTTGTAAAAAGTGTAAGGGAAATCTTGAGTAGGTGTCTCAAGTGGTAAGGAATTCTTGTAGTGGGTTTCTACAAGAAGTGCTTTCTTGGGGGAAAGAAAGTGGTTATCTTGAATGTAGGAGTATATGCATGTGTTGTATTCTTGTAAAACTTCTTCATTGAGATAGTGGAACAAATCTTGATCAGGTTATGATTGAGGAATGGATGTAGGTCACATGTGGAGTGGCTGAACCAGGATAAAAGACTTGTGCATTCTTCTCTTTCACCCTTATCTTTTACTTTGAGCAAAATCTTGGTTGAGTATTAAAGTGAATAATCTTGATTAATATGTTTGTATGAACAACATTGCTTTAAACTGAATCAAAGTGTTGCATATTAAGTGTTCTTAACATTGAACTTTATCAAGATTAATCAAGAAATCATATAAGACTCAATACCATTAGCAAGTATTTCAAGGAACTTCTTTGAGAATTCAAATTAGAAAAGTTTAAGTTGAAATAAAGATCCTTAGAACTCTAAAAAAAATTTAAGTGTCATAGTATCCAATTCACCCCCCTTCTTGGATTGAGTCATTCTTTTCTAACATTATACACACATCAATCAAGTTTTATTCAAACAAACACATTCAAGTGCACATTCACAATCAATTCAAACAAGTCACATTAATAATTCCAAGTTCAATTCTCAATTGATTAAATCTTTCTTTTGGTAGAGGTTTTGTAAATATATCAGCTAATTGTTTATTTGTTTCAAAAAACTCTAATACACAATCATTCTTTTGAACATGGTCTCTTAAAAAATGATGTCTTATTTCTATATGCTTTGTCCTAGAATGTAAGGTTGGATTTTTTGTGAGATTGATTGCACTTGTGTTATCACATCTTAAAGGAATTTTGTTCAATTCAGTTCCATAATCTTTTAGTTGTTATTTAATCTAGAGGATTTTTGCACAACAGCTGCCAGTGGCTATGTATTTAGCCTCAACTGTACTTAAAGCAACACATGCTTGCTTTTTTCTATGCCATGAGACAAGTGCACTTCCAAGTAGGTGACAAGTACCACTTGTACTCTTTCTATCAAGTCTACACCCAGCATAGTCTGGATGTGAATATCCTAACAGAATTAGTTAGACTCCTTTTAGATACCATAGTCCTACATTTTTTGTTCCTCTTAGATATTTAAGAATTCTTTTAACAGATATCATATGAGACTCTTTTGGTTTTGCCTGAAATCTTGCACACAAGCACACAACAAACATTATGTCAGGTCTACTAGTTGTCAAATATAAAAGTGATCCAATAATACCTCTGTATTTTGAGTTGTCAACAACTATCCTTTTCTCATCCAAGTCAAGATTACATGAGTTTGATATTGGTGTTGCAGCCTCCTTACACCCATCCATACCAAACTTTTTCAATAGTTCATTGAAATACTTGCTTTGACTTATAAAGATTCCATCACTCGTTTGCTTAATTTGTAATCCCAAGAAAAATGTAAGCTCTCCCATTATGGACATCTCAAATTCACCTTGCATGGTCTTAGCAAATTCTTTACATAGAGAGAGATTAGTAGATCCAAAGACAATGTCATCCACATAAATTTGAACATACATTATATCATTCTTAAATTTCTTCACAAACAATGTATTATCTACTTTACCTCTAACATAATCATTCTCAATCAAAAATTTGCTCAGCCTATCATACCATGATCTGGAGCTTGTTTCAAACCATAGAGTTCCTTTTTAAGTTTATACACATGATTTGGATATTTAAAATCAACAAAACCAGGTGGTTGCTCCACATAAACTTCTTCTTGTATGAAACCATTTAGAAAAGCACTCTTTACATCCATTTGGTATACCTTGAAGTTCATTATTGAAGCATAAGCAAGTAGTAATCTAATAGCTTTTATCCTTGCTACAGGGGCAAAATTCTCATCATAATCAATTCCCTCTTCTTGATTATACCCCTTAGCCACTAACCTTGCCTTATTTCTTATAATGATTCCAAATTCATCAAGTTTATTCTTAAATACCCATTTAGTTCCAATTATTGGATAATCAAATTCGTAGTGGCACTAAATCCAAAACTTCATTCTTTTCAAATTGGTTTAGTTCCTCTTGCATAGTCATTAACCAATGTTCATCAAGCAATGCTTCATCTATTGTTTTGGGTTCAACTTGTGAAAAAAAGCCATAGTGTTACAAATATTCTTGATGGATCTTCTAGTTGTCACTCATTTACCAATGTTTCCAATTATATTTTCAATTGATAAATCCTTAGAATTTTTCCATTCCTTAGGCAATTGTTCACTTGTCTTTTCAATGGTTTCATTTGATTCACTCTCTTTAGGCATTTCACTTTGTTCATTTTCTAAGGGAGGTTGATCAAGCAAATTAGTTAAGTCCTGTATTTCAGTTTGTTTTTTTTTCTTGCTTGTTGGTTTCATCAAACACAACATGTATTGATTCTTCAACTACTGGAGTTCTCTTATTAACCAAATACTCTAAAGTATGAGATATTAGGCTTCCTTCCTTTATAAATCTCATAAGGTGTTCTTTTAAGAATAGGCCTAATTAGAACCTTATTTAACACATGACATGTTGTGTTAATTGCATCAACCCAAAAGTATTTAGGTAATTTAGTCTCATTCAACATATTTCTAGCTAATTCCTTAAGAGACCTATTTTTCCTTTTCACAACCCCATTTTGTTGAGGTGTCCTAGGTGCTGAAAAATTATAATCAATGCCATGTTCCTCATATAATTTTTGGAAAAAAACATTTTGGAATTCTCCTCCATGATCACTTCTAATTGAGGTAATATTTCTGTTTTTCTCATTTTGAACAAGCTTAGCAAATTTCTTAAAAGCATTGAAGGCTTCACTCTTATTTGCAAGAAACATAACCCAAGTAAACCTTGAATAATCATCTACCATAACCAACGCATAGTAATTCCCTCCAAGACTCATGGTTCTTGAAGGACCAAACAAATCCATGTGAATTAATTGCAAAGTTTTAGAAGTTGAAATCAGATTTTTGCTTTTAAAGCTAGCCTTCACTTGCTTGCCTTTTTGACAAGCATCACATAGTTTGTCCTTGCTGAACTTGAGTTTAGGTAATCCAATTACTAACTCTTTTCTACTTAATTTGTTTAGATGATCCATGTGTGTATGTGCATCTCTTCTATGCCAAAGCCAAATATTATCTTCCTTCGTGATCAAACACTTGGTATTAGAAATTGTAATTGAATGTTCTAAGTCTAGCATGTAAATGTTATCAATTCTTTTTCTAATGAATCTAATTTCTTTTGTCAATTTATCACAAATCAAACAAAAAGTATTATCAAATTCAATTTTAAATCCTTTATCACTAAGTTGGCTTATACTAAGCAAGTTATGTTTCAGCCCTTCAACAAGCAATACATTTTCAATCAATGTTGAGGAAGAAGAGTTACCAATATTTCCACAACCAAGAATCTTCCCTTTGTTGTTGTCACCATATGTAACAAATCCTTGATTCTTTAATTTCAGACTTGAAAAGTTTGAAGGATCTCCAGTCATGTATCTTGAGAAGCCACTATCAAGATACCATAGCAAATTTTTGGCTTTCAAGCATTCCTACAACAAAGTCAGAAAATTGATTTAGGTACCCATGTGAAGGGTCCTTGATGGTTAGTTCCCAGCCTTTGGCCTTTTATAACCCAAATCATTTCACCATTTGGAACACCATATTTCTTGGAATAGCAATTTCTTATTGTATGTCCTTTCTTACAATAATAAAAGCAAGTAGTTTGTTTTATGAAATTGCCTTTAAATTTTCTAAAAGATTGGTTCTTTTTAAAAACTCTTTCCTTTGATTTTCATGGCATGTTCATGCTTTGATTAAAACCAAGTCCACTTCTATAAAAAGCATGTCTTTGCTTTCCCAAAATGATATTCAAATTTGCATTTCCATTTGTGAATTTTGCAAGAGAGTTTTTCAAATCAGCATTTTCTTTTTCCAAAACCTTGCAACTTTCACAATCAACTTTTTGAAGAAGGGGAGGTTTCACAATGAGCTTCATTGAAATTCAAAATTGTTTGCAAGTTTTCATGTTCATTTTTCAAATTTTCAATCTCTTGTTCAGCTCTAATTAACGCATTTTCATACCATGACAATTTTCTTTTAATCTTAGAATTTAAAGCATCTAATTTCACATCCTCTTTGTGAATTTGAATGAAAGCTTCTTGAAGTTGATCATAATTAGGATTAGATTCAAGATCAGAATCACTTACTATTGTATCTTGATCAGCTCCAACCATCAAACATAAGTTGTTTTCCTCAAATTCAGATTCATCACTTGTTGTGTTTCAGTCATTGTCTTCCCAAGCTATGTAGGCTCTTTTTCCTTTGTTGTTTTTCTTCCCTTTCTTTTCCTCTTGTTGCTTCTTTAGAAGGTTGGGGCATTCAACTTTTATATGGCCTAGTTATCCACATTCAAAACAATTGTAAGAAGATGTGCTCCCTTCATCTTTCTTATTTTCCTTCTTATTGAACTTGTAGGGGGATCTCTTTTTCTTTCTTAGGAATTTTCTGAACTTCTTGACCAGCAAGTTGAAGTTCTCTGAATCAGAATCTTCCGAGCTTAAGTCCTCACATATTTCTTTGCCTTTGACTAATTTTAAGGCTTTTAGACACACTCTATTTTCCCTTTTTATCTTGTTGTTCATTTTCTTCAAAAATGTGCAGCTTTTACTCATGCTCTTTTAGCTTTCCAAAGACAGTTGCAAGGGTTAATAAAGTTACGTCATTTGATTCTTCTATTGCAGTAACCTATGCTTGCTAAGATCTATCCAAGCATTGTAGAACCTTCAAATTTAGTTCTTTTTCTTCAAATTTCCTGCCAAGATCAACAAGGTGATTTATCAAGTGTGTAAATCGTTAGAAATTGATTCACCATGATTCATTCTCAACAATTCATATTCTCTTATAAGAGTATGCTTTCTAGATCTTTTTACATCACTTGTTCCTTCATGAGTAACTTGAAGTGTGTCCCACATTTCTTTAGATGACTTGCATTGAGAAATTCTAAAAAACTCATCAATAGACAATGCACATGTTATTATGTTCTCTACTCTATAGTCATATTGAGCTCGCTTTTTCTCATCATCACTCCACTCACTCCAATGTTTTTCTCTCTTTCCATCACCATCTTTGGTCATAGGGATATAAGGTACATTTTCAATTGCATCCCATACAGCAATATCAATTGCTTCAATGAAAATCCTCATCCTAATTTACCAATAGACATAGTTTTCACCATTGAAAACAGGAGGTCTATGAATTGAAACATCCTCACCATAAGGTAGGTTGTGTTAAGTCAAACAAAGCAATTCCCATAAACGTTTTGAGTGTGACAAATATAATGCACATGGTTATCTCTAACAAATGTGTTAGTGTTTTAGAAGAACATAAGTACGGGGAAAAATGAATAACAAGCATATGCATCAGACGATACAAGACAATAGACGAAAGGCTAACACAAGCATCCAACAAGCCAAGTCAAGAACAAGACAAAAGCGCGTCAAGCACAACCTAAAGCGAAACATAAAGACTCAAACGAAGGTTGGACAAAGATATTTTAAAAGTCTGACCATATAAAAGTTGACCAGATGGAAAGGAAAAGTCAATGTGTTAATAACAAAATCCTCATACAAAGGTCAAGGTTTGAGCTACATATAGACTACCAGATGTAGACGAAAGTTGTCACGCAACCACCTGAGGAATCAAGTTTCAAAGGACAATTTGAAAATCCTCCACACTCACAAGAGAACACACGAAGTCGTCGAAATTATAAAAATAAAATAAAAAAGAAGAAAAGTAAGCGCAAAACGTCAAATCCTGATTGTGTCAAAAAAAGGACACCTACTTTTCTGATAAAAATAACATCTCTGCAGCTAATCCCTAGGATTTTGTGAAAGTTAGAATCTGTAGATTTAGAACAGTACACGCAATGTCTAAAAACAGGAAGCAACATTTAATGCAAGATCAAATGCATTAAATGAAAGGATGAAACTAGTCATAAACGACTATATCAACTTCAAGGGACATATGCAACAGGAAAATTTTACAAGCCTATAAGTATGCAATAACCTCAAACCGAAAGAGGTAAGTAAGAAGTAATGAAAGAATGACTATAGGCATTGCCCAAGGCTTTTAGCATTAAGCACCAAAAGTAATATCAAGCCCAATAGGAAAATAGAGAAATCGAAGATCGTTTCTTCATAGTCAAATGTACAATGTATCATTGTATTCATCTCTGTAGTCTAAGGTGTTCCAAGCATATCTTAGGAAGGAAACCTTAGTGAGTGTTTTAACCTTATGTATCTTCTTTGTAAAGAGTAACTCACACATTCATAATCTCTGTAGGACTAAGGTAGTGAAACCTTAGAAAGTGTAGTAAACCTTTGTATCCTCTCTATGAGAGTAACCCAAACACTCAAACCTGATTATGCGACTATCATCTGTAAAGCCTGAAGAGGCTAGGGAAAGAATACTTGGAGAGCCTGGAGAGGCTAGTCAAAGAATACTCACTGCTAGCCAGAAGTGGCTGATAAGAATATACTAGCACTGGTGAGTGAATCTGGCGGGCCAGGAGTAGTCGAGAATACTTGGGGAACTAGAAGTGGTTTAAAAATACTAGAGCTGGTGAGTGAAGCTAGCCAACCAGGAGTGGTTGAGAATACTCGTGACCAGGAGGGCCGTGACTGGGATGGTCTAGAATACTCAGGGCCTGGAGAGGTCAAGAATACTTGGACCAGGAGTGGTTCTGACCTGGGTGGTCCATAATACTCAATGCTAGCCTGAAAAGGCTGTTAAGAAGATACTAGTGTTGATGAGTGAAGTCAATGAGCCAGAAGTGGTCAACAATACTCTTGTACTTCATTTCATATCTAGTGGAACCCTTCAGTTGAAGGAGACTGGACGTAGCTCAGTTGAGCGAACTAGTATAAAAATGGTTGCACTATTCTATTTATGTTTCAGACGTAAACGCTTCTTAATTAAAAAATCGTGTTGAAAACTTTGTCTAATGTCTATTCTTTGTTAAAACCATTTTTTAGACAAAGATGCAAATTTTTTTTAACAAATATATTACACTGAAAAGTTTTATCTACTACCTATCCTTATATGAAACTATCTTGAAAAGGAAAATGCAAGAACGTTAATCATTATTGTTATATGAAACATTTTCTTTTAGCAGACGATAAATCTTCCAGATGCAATGACCTTGTGTTTAGCAAATTCTGCATAACAGTCTAGTATCTAAAAAGGCATTTGATGGCATCCTTACTTGCATGAACTTGAGATGATGAGCAAGAAGGAGGAAGCCTTCTCCAAGGATCAAGTTCTTCAAAGGTGGACCAAGGTTTTAGGGTGGATGATGATGGAATGGACGAAAATGAAGGTTGGGTAGAAGGTGTTTGAGGAAATGCTTGAGAATGGTACTCTAGGGTTGGCTCACTTCATGATGATGAAGGCCACTTCTAGGGTTGTTTCTCTCAAGGTGGAGATGGTAGGGTTTGGCCGAAAATAGCCAAGGGTGACTAAGGAAAGATATAAAGGCACTAAAGTCTCTCTTTATATTCAATATCCAAAGTATTTACAAGGTGTGGGGTGTTGGGTATTTATAGGAGGGGAGGCATCTAGGGTTGCATTTGGAGTAGGCAAATGCATTCCAAATGAAATGCAAATGAACCCTAGATGCAACTTGGTGGCCAAGGATGGAATCTTTGGGTTTAGATTGGCTATATCTAGGTGCATGATAAGACCATGCAACCTTTGCCCTCCACTTGGGCCTAAGCCTTTCTAACACCAAAAATAGATCCAATGAACACCAAAAAAATGTGTCACCCTTCTAGTTAACACCCTAGCCCAAAATTAAAAACCCTAATCATCTAGAGCACCCCATAATACAAGGGTAAAAAGGGAAATACAAGGGAAAATAAATTCTAAGTCCTAAACACCCCAAAATACAAGGGTAAAATTGGAAATACAAGTAAAATAAATTTTATGATTAAAAAGAACTTAGGAGCTAAGGTCCAAAAGTGGTCTCACTAACCCATTCTTGTTGCCTCCTTTAATATATCACCTTTTGGTCTTCTCGGCCTTAGTGTTATTCCATCATTCCCTCCCTCTTGAAAAGGATTTGACCTCAAATCAAGAGGTTCCTCATGGTGGGCATCATGACCAACAAATACATAAAAATAAGCATTAGAGGTAATAGTATATGATAGAAATGGAAAGTGTATCCTAAGAGGAGTTCTACTAAAAATGCTAAAAAGATTGTCTAAATTAAAAGGACTAGACTTTCTAATGTTAAGGATAGGATCCTCCCCACGGTGAAGTCTAGGTGTATAACTAAAACCTAAAAAGGTAAAAAGACTAAAACTATAGCACACTAATGTATTAGTCCTAAAAACTAAAATATCTTGTTGGAAGTGCCCAATGTAATGACCTAGGTATGTATTGGAAAATAAAGAAAACTTAACTAAAAAATTACCTAAACAACTTTGTATTGCATAATTTGTTAGATACATATGAGAAAAAGGTGTTAAGAGGAGTCTAGGAAACTCATATAATCTAAGTTTGTCTTGTAGGAAAGTATTCAAGTTAAGTTCAAATAAGTTTGAACTTCCTTCAAGATCAAAAATAGAAGATACAACACCATGAGATGTATCCAACAAACCATACAAACCAAAAGTTGGGTGCTTTATGAAGAAAACTAAAGTAGAAAGAGTCTTAAAGAAAGAAGGCTTATCTTCCTTGGGCACCACCAAGGAAGTAGCACAAGAAGTGGGACTAAGTGAAGTCCACTTCTTCTTCACTAAATCTTGAAGTTGAGATTCTTTTTCTTTAAAAAGGATTTGTTTTTGAATCTCCACTTCATGACTAGTGGCAACGTGAGAGAAAGAGTTAAGGTCTTGATGAATGAAGAAAGTCTTTTTAAAATCATTTTCAATGGGAAAGTGACTCTCTTCAAGCATAAGCCCTTTGGAAGAAACATTATCCTCCTTACTCTTTTCTAAGAGTGTTGGTTGTTGTTTTTCATTTTCTAGCCACTCTTTAACCTTCTCTATACTTTTCTTTATTTTTTCTTTCTTTTCTATTTTCTTTTCTTTTTCTTTCCTTCTAAGTTCCTCCTCTCTTGTTGTATTTTCTTGCTCATGCATACTCCTAGGAACTCTAACTTCTTTGCCTTTTTGAGATCTAGTTGGAACAATCCTAGGTTGGGATCCACTAGTTTCTCTCCTCTCAACTAATTTTGCAAGTAGTTGTTTTATTTCCTCATTATTTTTTTCAAACTCTATTTCTTTTCTTCTCAATTCTTCCTCTCTTTTTATATTTTTCGCTTCTTTTTTTCTTAGGTACTCTTTGAGTTGCCTAATTTCTTCCCTAACACTAGACCTAGTACTACAAGAGTTATGACCATGGACACTAGAATGATCACTCATCTTTGATCCAAAAAGGTTTTCACAAAGTGTTTTCAAAAAGGTTTGAAAAAGTTTTCACAAAGAGTGAGTGATAAAAGGGTTTTCACAAAAAATGATTTTCAAGGTGCAAGATAGGTATGAAAAGGCCTAAGTGTACAAAGTGAACTATCAAGGGAGGTGGACTACTAAGAATCACTTAAAAACCAAGCCTTTTCAAGTAAAAATCACTAAGCCTTTTCACACTTTTCTCACAAAAACAATTTTCACAATACTAAGGTGTGTGATGTGCATGCCCCCCTAGTAGGCAAATGAAGCCTTCTAAACGAAACAAATAAACAATGTAAAGTCCTAGGCAAATATACTACCAAAGCTTTAAAGCATGCAAAGGAAAGCACTTAAAGCATATGCTAGTCGGTTTCCTAGGTGAAGGTTTTCAAATCACCTTCAAACTACACGAAATTACTACCAAAAACAATGAAGAGGTTTAAAATGGCCAATTACAACCCAAAATGGAAGAAAGCAAAGGCCAAATACAAGAAGGCCAAAAATAAAACAAGAATGAAACAAGTAAGAAAAAGAAATTGTTGAATCTCCAAGTCTTCAAATCTCCACCCCTTCACAATGAACACCCAAGGTTAGCCTTTCAATGGTGTTTGTACTCTTTGATTTGGTGTGATCCTCCAAAGTTCCTTGAACTTAAATCGGACAGCCCCTCCACTCAATCAACCAAGAAAGTGTGTGGTGTTTAAAAGCTTTCCTCACCTAGGTCAAGATGAAAACACAACCCAAGAGTACAAAAGGCCAAGGAAGAAAACTAAAAAGGCACAATTAAAAAGGCTAAACTCAAGTGGATTTGTTGAGACAAACTTAAGAGTAGAGAGAAAGACTCAAAAACTAAAATTAAGGCACATTAACAAAAGGCAAGCACACAAAAGAGTAAGTCCTAGAATGGCACTAGAATAGAATTTATCAAATAGGCTTAAAAGAAAGTAATGCACTTAATGTGTTTGATTAAATGTCTCATAAAGTCAATAAGCATTGTCCAAAAGTCCAAGAATAACTCCAAGTGCCAAGGTATGAAAATTTGGTCCAAAACTCCACAAGTCTAGCAAAGGTTCCCTTTTTCTTTTGTCTTTGATTCTTTTGATTTTGTTTCTTTTGTTTCTTTTGACACTTGACTAGGTCACGGTTTTGAGGTCCAGAAGTCCAGCCAATACTCTTTTTTTTTTTGAATTTTATAGTTCTCCTTTGCTTGGGTTTTACACTTGTGTTTGTTAGTTTGATGAGTGAGTCCTTGGAGTATCCTTTTAGCAACTTACAATGGCTTAAAGAGACAAGTTTTGAGTGTCTTCTTAAGGTTTTTAATGTGCAATGTCCAGCAACAAGAACTTGCACATAAAAGGAATTTTCATACTCAAAACATCAAACAATACATAGGCATGTTAAGTGCACCAAGGAATACACAAAGTGGCCGAAAATTTTAAAGCAAGTATGTGCAAAGAAATTAATCACACATGATATTTTAGGAATGTAGAACATGCTAGAACTAATTAGCATGCATGATTCACTCTCTAAAGCACATCAAGGACTCACGGCCATTTTATCAAACAAGTGGCGTGCATGTCATTTTTTGTTCATTTCAAAGGCTAAACATAAAAACTTGGAATTTCTTTCAAGGTAGTTCAAAGGAAACAAGCTTATGACAAAACCATACGGATTATAAAATGAAAAACATCATTATATCATGCAGCCCAAAAATTTCCAGCAACTCAATTTTAAAGAAAAAATGGTAGGAACCCTAGCAAGGAAGCCTAAAGCACCAAGATGATTCACAAGAATGATGAGGCATGAATCAATACATGAAAAGGAGGAATAAGAATCATGACATATGACAAGATGATGACTCAATCATGCACAACAATTTAGACATTCAAGGAGACACAAATGACATGACCGAAAATACCAAAGATGGAAAAGTTACCCTTGAAGAACCAAGGCTCTAGATACCACATGATGGCATCCTTACTTGCATGAACTTGAGATGATGAGAAAGGAGGAGGACGCCTTCTCCAAGGATCAAGTTCTTCAAAGGTGGACCAAGGTTTTAGGGTGGATGATGATGGAATGGACGAAAATGAAGGTTGGGTAGAAGGTGTTTGAGGAAATGTTTGAGAATGGTACTCTAGGGTTGGCTCACTTCATGATGATGAAGGCCGCTTCTAGGGTTGTTTCTCTCAAGGTGGAGATGGTAGGGTTTGGCCGAAAATAGCCAAGGGTGACTAAGGAAAGATATAAAGACACTAAAGGCTCTCTTTATATTCAATATCCAAAGTATTTACAAGGTGTGGGGTGTTGGGTATTTATAGGAGGGGAGGCATCTAGGGTTGCATTTGGAGTAGGCAAATGCATTCCAAATGAAATGCAAATGAACCCTAGATGCAACTTGGTGGCCAAGGATGGAATCTTTGGGTTTAGATTGGCTATATCTAGGTGCACGATAAGACCATGCAACCTTTGCCCTCCACTTGGGCCTAAGCCTTTCTAACACCAAAAATAGATCCAATGAACACCAAAAAAATGTGTCACCCTTCTAGTTAACACCCTAGCCCAAAATTAAAAACCCTAATCATCTAGAGCACCCCATAATACAAGGGTAAAAAGGGAAATACAAGGGAAAATAAATTCTAAGTCCTAAACACCCCAAAATACAAGGGTAAAATTGGAAATACAAGTAAAATAAATTCTATGATTAAAAAGAACTTAGGAGCTAAGGTCCAAAAGTGGTCTCACTAACCCATTCCTCTTGCCTCCTTTAATATATCACCTCTTGGTCTTCTCGGCCTTAGTGTTATTCCATCAGCATTGGACGAAGAACACACTACCTTTGCGAAAATAGCTTAAAATTTCTTCATACACACACATATTCAACCCTTCTTCTATGTGTTTCATGTCTAACTTCAATTGGTATCAGAGCTTGACACCTTGGGTTGAGAATGCATGGTACATAACAACCCATGGAAGAACAAGGACAAAGGAAAGCTAAAGAGCAAGGAAAATGAACGACTGGTATAGGTAAAACAGGTATCATCTTATCTACTCAAATAAAGCATGTTGTATATGATATAAGAGTTGATCACATCTAATGCACCATAATACTTATACATGTACCACTTCGTATAATTAGAAACACAGTAGGAAAGTAGACGCAATAAACCACTACGTCTTAATATCTCTCAAAACGTTGTAATAAATGACAGCGTCTGAAACTCTTCGTCCTATGAAGAATGTAAATTCTTTTTACGTCCGAACATTCAGTTTGTCATACTCTCATTAATAAACTCAAAAGAGTCAGAGACAAACATTCTCCACATTTAAAAGAGTACAACGATTAAATTATTGAAGGACAAAACCGTTGATGGAGTCTCTCCTTCCATGGTTGATGATGGTGTGTTGAAGGGAGACACCTTGCCCATGATCTAGGCTCACCAAAGGTTAGACAAAAGGGAGGTTTATGGTGAAAAAGGAAGTTAGGCGTGAGATAGTCTTGAATGGCGGAAGTGTATGGTGAAAGGTGTATGGTTGCTCAAGGTTGGCTCACTCCAAGTGTAGGTGGAGGCCACTCTAGGGTTTCACTCTCCAAGGGTGGAGAATGAAGGGGGTTAGCCGAAGTTAACCTAGTGACTAAGGAAGAGATGTTGAGGCATAAAATGCTCACTCAAAATCTATATAATCCAAAGTATTTACAAGGTGTGGTGCATTGGGTACTTATAGGAGGGGAGGCATCTAGGGTTGCATTTGGAGTAGGAAAATGCACTCCAAATGAAATGCAAATGAACCCTAGATGCAACTTGGTGGCCAAGGATGGAATCTTTGGGTTTAGATTGGCTATATCTAGGTGCATGGTAAGACTATGCAACCTTTGCCCTCCACTTGGGCCTAAGCCTTTCTAACACTAAAAATAGACCCAATGACACCAAAAACATGCGTCACCCTCTAATTAACACCCTAGCCCAAAATTAAAAACCTAATTATCTAGAGCACCCCATAATACAAGGGCAAAATGGGAAATACAAGGGAAAATAAATTCTAAGTCCTAAGCACCCCAAAATACAAGGGTAAAATTGGCAAATAAAATAAACCCTATACTAATGAGGCTTAGGAGAGAACTAATACTCTATGATCATGAGGAGAGTGTCCCTTGGTGTGTGAACTCCCTCCTCCTCTTCAACTCTCCTAGCCATGGACCTAGTGATGGGGCCCACATGTGTCTTCAAGGATGGTCCTCCATCAACCGTTGTTTGGGATTTTCCCTTGAAAAGACAAATCCTTTAACCTAAAATTAATGCGAGTTGTACGACATCCTACATAAGGAAGGCAAAAGGGCGCCACGTCATGCGAATCATAAGGGAAATAAAAACAGAAACTATCCTTCTGTTTCAAAAACCTTATATCTTCTCTCGTATTCGAAAACATACTCCCTACGCTTCATACCTTTGAAACTCAAAACTCTTCATTTTTTTATCAGATCTCTAAACCCTAATCTCTCATCTCAGAAACCTTTCTCTTCCACTGCAATGGCCACACAAACTGGAAATGCCGCAAATGTGAACATTCCCACAGAAATGGGCGAAGCTACTGACTGTGCTCACACCTTCTCTATAGAGGTAAAGCTAGTTATGTACTTAGAGCATCGCTTCAACATTAAAAAAATGAAGGAATGGGGTATACCTATCTATGAGGATTTGGCTAACTACAAAATACTTGGGTATTTCAACATTAAGGAAGTTGTTTATCCTGGGCTGATAAAGACGTTTTACGAATCTTTGAGGATCCATCAAAGATACTTCCAAGGAACGATGCTCGGGGTAAGAGTCAAAATCTCTCCTTCCACCATCGCTCAAGCAGTAGGATGCGAGAAAGCCAGAAACGTCTACTGGGAAGAGTGGATGTCTGATGTTGGTGGGCTGGTAAAGATCACCAAAGCTTTTCATAAAGAAGGTGAAAAAGGACCAATAGTTTACAACAAGCTTGATGACAAGGCCAATATTTATCAACAAATTCTGATCAAATCAATCCTCCATAAGATAGGTGGCAAAGACAGCATATCAGATATGCACAAATTTTGTTTATTCCATATGATGATAAGAATTGCCTTTGACCTGCCTCAAACACTATTTCAGCATTGGAAAAGGTGTTTGAAAGGCCGCAAGAATTTCATAGTTCATACCATGCTTCTAAATAAAATCCTCTGGGATCAAAACGTCTATCACATATTCCACTTGCTTGAAAACAAGGAACAGAAGTAGAAGATCATGGATATGGGGTCAAACAAACGGCTACAGCCTATCATCTTCAGAAAGGCTAATCTGGAGAAAATGCCTGTAAACTACGCCATTCCTGATCTCATCGAAGCAATAGAAATAAAGAAGGAAATTAGAGAACGGCAGCGTGCGACGCGTTCAACAAGGAAGCGTCAATCATCTACATCTCCCATGAAGGTTGAAACTCTGGTTGCTGCAGCACCAATAGCTAGACGAAAAATGGTTCTTCAATTAGACGAAGAATCCACGTCTGATGCTGAGGATAGCCAACCCATCGGAAAGGTTGTAAAAAGAAAAGCCTTGTTACCTCCTCCTACACCACCTCCATCCACCGAGAAAAGGATCATTAAGCTTGCATCAAAAATGGTGGCTAAACCTGTGTCTGAAGTTTTCACTACTTCAATTCAGATGAAAATGCTTGCAAATGTTCCCTCTCCTCTCGTCACTATACATTTCTCTTTTGTAAGTGACATTTCTCTATCTTCCCTTCCTTTGAACCCCTATAAACTGTGTCTGATTAAAAATTTGATTGATAAACCAAACGGTTATGAACCCCACCTAATATCTCCTTATAGGTTGCTTTTGTGAATACCTTGGCTATGAGAAAAAGGAAGATTGTTATCAAGAACGATCTCTTGGTCATGCCTCCGAGGCTTCCTTCCTTTCCATCATTTTCCCTCAAGAAACCAACAACCTCGCTAATACTAGAAGGAATAGACCTAGGGACGGACATATACTCCATCATTTTTCATGGAACAGCTAGCCTAGATGGAAAAGTAGAATTGCTTCACCTGAACATCTCACAATCAATAAGGATATTATGAAAAGAAATAAGATTGGTATGCATTCAAAGCCACACCCCTACATCATCGGCAAGATGATTAGTGTGCTTTGTGGACGTTACCCCATCAACTAGGTTGGGCGCTATATTTTGCAAAAGCCCAACATACACGCCTTAGGCTACTACAGACCAGTATACTCTTGGCTTGAAGAAGGCTCAACCATATTGGACGCTGAAGGGAATTCTCTGCGCAACTCGCAAGGGAATACCCACAAGTGTGAAGCCATTCTCCCCAACAAGCCTACATATGGGCCAGAGTATTACTATCTTGAGCAACCCCCTCCTCCGGCTCCATTCTCCATTCTTGTTCGACCACCCGCTTTTGAACTTAAACAAGAATCTCCTCCATCCTCTCCACAACAAACAGAAGAACTACCCAGACATCCTCCGTTAGAATACTACCTACTGAAGCACTTCCCAGCACTTACTATCACTAACTCTCACCATCAAGCAGTCGAAGAAGAAGCATCTCCACCGTACCGAGAAATTCTACCCGAACCAGTGTATAAGTATGAGGAGGGAGTGTATAGATGATGGAATAACACTGTCGCAACCCGAAAATTTCTGATCTTGCGACCTATGGTTTAGACATCCTTTTAAAGATCTCATCAATTAAGGAATGCCCGGACACTAGACTAATCCTTAATTAATGGTTTTGAAAATAGGTTCATGGAGTCGCCACCAATATTTTACTCAAAACATTGGAAAAAGAAAGGTTTTTAAAAGTCCAATAATGGCCTTGATAACCAGAATTGGGTTCGGGAGTCGGTTACGTGTAGGGAAGGTATTAAGCACCCCTACAACGCCCTTAATCGGTACCCTATGACGAAGTTAACATTATATATAATAATAATATAAATATTAAATCCCCTTTTATTGATGACTATTTACATGCTTGAAATTTAAATTAAACAATTGACTCTAAAATATCTACATGATTATTTTTATTATAATGATGTTTATCAGAAATAAGAAACAAAGATAAAAATAAAGGAGAGAGAAGAAGATTGACTGAAATACCTCGTATCAAGCTTTGTTAATGGTGATTCTAGGTGCTTTGTGGCGACCCTTTCACACTACAATACCTCACAAACTCTCAAGCAAGAGAGAGAAAGAGAGAGAAAAAGAGAGAAGAAGAGAGAAATTTCGAGCTCTGGACGAAATTTTTTTTTGGAAACCCCTTTACTCTTGGCCGAGATTCTCTATTTATAGGCATCAGCTGTGGGCCGGAACGGCCCGTTCTGGATTCGGAACGGCCCGTTCTGGATTCGGAACGGCCCGTTCCAGATCTGAACGTTGTGCAGTATACATGTACCCTGGAACGGCCCATTCTGAAATCAGAACGTCCCGTTCTGGGGAACCAGAACGGCCCGTTCTGATTTCAGAACGGCCGTTTTGAGGTACACATTTTAGCCTCCTTGATTAGTCTGGAACGGCCCGTTCTGGTCTAGAACAGCCCGTTCCAACCTAAATTTTTAGGCTTTTTTGGAAGCCCAGAACGGCCCGTTCTGATTGAGAACGACCCGTTCCGGACTTGGGAACGGCCCGTTCCGATTTTGGAACGGCCCGTTCCGGGCCACTAAAAATTGGTTTGGGCCTTTGGGCCCTCTGATGTCCTATCTTGTTATTTGTATACCCCCGGACGCAATTGGGTGTCTACAAACACTAAGGCCAAGAAGACCAAGAGGTGATATATTGAAGGAGCCAAGATGAATGGGTTAGTATTGAAAAACCATAGGAGGAGTAAGCCTACTTTTGGGCCTTAGCTCCTAAGCTTTTATAGCATTTATTTTTATTCCTATTTTTGCCCTTGTCTTTAATTTTCTACTTTACCCTTGTATTTTGGGGTATCTTAGTCATAGGATTTATTTTCTTTTGTATTTCCCATTTTACCCTTGTATTATGGGGTGTTTTGGATCATAGGTTTTTAATTTTGGGCTAAGGTATTTAATTAGGGAGCTAGACACATTTTTGGTGGTGTTTGGACCTATTTTTGGACTTAGAAAGGCTTAGGCACAAGTGGAGGGCAAAGGTTGCATGGTCTTGTCATGCACCTAGATGTAGCCTAACTAAACCCAAAGATTCCATCCTTGGCCACCAAGTTGCATCTAGGGTTAATTTGGGTTTCATTTGGTGTGCATTTGGCACCCTAAATGCAACCCTAGATGCATCTCACTCCTATAAATACCCTAGGCACCACACCTTGTAAATACTTTGGATATTGAATATAAAGAGAGCCTTTTGGGCCTTTATATCTTTCCTTAGTCACCCTTGGCTAATTCGGCCACCTCCCTCCCATCTCCACCTTGAGAGAAACAACCCTAGAAGTGGCCTTCATCATCATGAAGTGAGCCAACCCTAGAGTACCCTTCTCAAGCATTTCCTCAAACACCTTCTACCCAACCTCCATTTTCGTCCATTCCATCATCATCCACCCTAAAACCTTGTGCCACCTTTGAAGAACTTGATCCTTGGAGAAGGCGTCCTATTCTTTGCTCATCATCTCATGTTCATGCAAGTAAGGATGCCATCATGTGGTATCTAGAGCCTTGGTTCTTCAAGGGTAACACTTTCTTTGTCTCTACATATATTCGGTCATGTCTGTCGCAACCCAAAAATTTCTGATCTCGCGACTAATGGTTTAAACATCCTTTTGAAAACCTCATCAATTAAGGAATGCCCGGAGACTAGACTAATCCTTAATTAATGGTTTTAAAAATAGGTTCATGGAGTCGCCACCAATGTTTTACTCAAAAACATTGGAAAAAGAAAATATTTCGAAAAAGGAATCCAATAATGGTCTTGATAACCAGAATTGGGTTCGGGGGTCGGTTACGTGTAGGGAAGGTATTAAGCACCCCTACAGCGCCCTCAATCGGTACCCTATGATGAAGTTAACGTGATAAGAATTAATAAATTAAATATTAGATCCCCTTTATTAATAACTATTTACATGCTTAAAACATAAATTAAGCGATTAACCCTAAAATATTTACATTATGATGTTTATTATAACAAAAAAAAGTGATAAAGATGAGGAATAAAAGGAAGAGAAGAAGATTTACTGAAATACCTCTTAACGAGCTCTATTGAATCTTCAAATATGGAGAAGGTGCTTTGTGGCGACCTTTCACACTACAGTATGCCTCACAGATCTCAAGAAATACAATAGGAGGGAGAAAGAAGATAGAGATGCGACACAAATCTCAAGAAATATAATAGAAGGGAGAGAGATAAAGAATTTTCGTGCCCAAAAGAGTCTTATTCGAAATTTCTCTGGCCGCCTGGGGGACTGTACCTGAGGCTTCAATTTATAGGCATCAGATGTGGGCCCGAACGGCCCGTTCTGGATTCGAAACGGCCCGTTCCGGATCTGAACGTTATGTTCAAATTACGCACCCTGGAACGGCCCGTTCTGAAAGCGGAACGGCCCGTTCCAGAGTAGAAATTAACACATGTTTGTCCTTTCCAGAATGGCCCGTTCCAAATTTGACTTGTTTGGAACGGCTTGTTCTGGTATTGGAACGACCCATTCCGGTATTGAATTTTTAGTTGTTTTAGTCACGTTGGAACAGCCCGTTCTGATATTGGAACGGCCCGTTCCGAGGTCTGGAACGGTCCGTTCCGATTCTGGAACAGCTCGTTCCGGGCTACTAAAATAACCTTATTTGACCTTTAGGCCTTCTGATATCCTGTCTTGTTGTTTGTCTACTTCGGGAGCTCCTTTCCTTCATGATGTAGGTCCATTTTCTTGTTTGTGTTCCTCCTGGATGAAATTGGGTGTCTACAGCTGCCCCTCTTTACTTGTCCTTTGGAGTAGCTATGTGTTGCTTTTCCAAAGGCAAGTAAAGACATAGACATTTCGTCTGGGTCTCCTCCTCGTCTCCTTGGTGTTGGCACTTCTACGTTCCTTCTTTTAGATAGGTGTATATGCTCGTGTCCTTGCCTTTTAGAGCAGTTGAGTGTTGGTTCCATACTCTATTGGGTAGCAAGGCTGACGAACTGTACACCTAATCTTCGATTTTCAAGTAGATGCTCCATTGTTTCTCTTGTGATAGTGCGTTCTTTTATTTGTTGCTTTGTTGAAGAGGGAGTATTTTCGTAGCTCAGCTTTCCTCACAGCTTTGTCATATACCGGATTGGGAGGTGACTACAATCTCTCCAGACCTTTCCCTCACGGCTTTTTCGTATACTGGATTGGGAGGCGAGTACAGTCTCTCCAGACCTTTCCCTCACGGCTTTGTCGTATACCGGATTGGGATGCGAGTACAGTCTCTCCAGACCTTTCCCTCACGGCTTTGTCGTATACCAGATTGGGATGCGAGTACAGTCTCTCCAGACCTTTCCTTCACGGCTTTGTCGTATACCGAATTAGGAGGTGAGTATAGTCTCTCCAGACCTTTCCCTCACGGCTTTGTCGTATACCGAATTGGGATGCGAGTACAGTCTCTCCAGACCTTTCCCTCACGGCTTTGTCGTATATCGGATTGGGATGCGAGTACGGTCTCTCCAGATCTTTCCTTCACGACTTTGTCATATGCCGAATTAGGAGGTGAGTACAGTCTCTCCAGACCTTTGTTTTATTTTGAGGAAACTATCGGTGCCCTCATTGGTTTGCTTGAATTTTGGTAGATATTGTCCCAAGGATGTTAGGCAGGAGGTGTGTCGTGATGCCTCTAATTTGGGCTGCTTTTGTCTTTTGTTCAAATGCTGTCAATTGGAATTTGTGTTTCCTTTTTGGCTTTACTTGTCGGTATTGTGGGATGAAAGACTGCCCCTAGGTGGATGGGCAGGAGATGTTTGATGTGCCCCTGTGTTGGTGGGCAAAGTGGATGGGTGATGGGAATTCTGGTGTTGCCCCTATCGTGTAAGTATTGTGATGCCTCTCCAGGTGCTTGTTGCGGAGTCCTTTTGATTCATTGATGATTGATTGTTTGATTGTTGACGGATGCCCCATGGTGAGTATGGATGCATGGATGCACATGAAAATGCAAGACATGAATGAATTGGATTTTTTTTTATTATATTTATTTTATCTTTATTTTTTTTTGTAAAGTGAAGTTATACCCTTTTGTGCACACTTGTGCCCTATGCATGCTATGCAATGATGCCTCTATGCTAATGCTTAAATGCAGATTGATTTTACTTTCAAGAAATTAATTTATGCGCATTGATCAATGACATGGATTGTTAGCCTTTTAGCCGTGTCGAAATTAGTGTTGCTTTTTTTTAACCTGAGGTTTGTGTAGTTCGGCCCTCTTGCTTGTATCGAATATGATATGTTAGCCCTTAGATCAGGTGTACCTAGACTCTGTTCTAGGACACCTCCATCTTTTCCTTGTGAATGTTCACTGTGCATATTTCGTGTATCTTTCAAATTTATCTTAATGCCATGTAGGTCAAGAGGAATGAGAGGAAGGGGATATATACATATATTTTTTTTGTAAAAGTTTTGTTAGAAAGGATTTTTTCAAAAATGGTTTATAGAAGAATGGTTGGCCGAGGTAGGCTAGTGGTTTAGGCTGATGAACAAGCACATTCAAAGTGAGGAAATCATTTTCTGCTTTAGCTTATTATTTCGTTCAAAGTTAAGCGATGACTTGGGATTGCATATTGATTAAATGATCTTCTAGAGCCGCCTTTCAGTTTTCAGCTCGGGATGTTGCTTTGTCCTAACTTTTGCCTAGGTTACTTGAGATGTGTTCCCTAGCGGACATTTTCTTTTTTCTTTGATCCTCACTTTTGCCTAGGCTAACCTTTTTGTTTGTGGGTCTCCTAGCGGACCTTGCCCTAATTTTTGCGCAGCCCCCTTAATGGGTTTCCTGCCAGGCTTTTGTCTTTGCAGCATTTGTGATCATCTTTCATTCCTTTATGAAAGGGGGATGCCCCTTGCACTGATTTCATTTGGACTTTTATCCACAAGTCATGTCCAATTTGATTGATCTTTATGTGTTTTTTATTGCGTATTAAGCCATTGTTTCTGATGACGTCCTTATTTCAAATGTATTTGTTCATTTAAGGTTTGTTGACGAGGCTTAGAGTAGGTAAAAGGGAGAAGAGAAATGAAGTAGAAAAGTGTATGGCACTAAAATAGAATTTTCAATTTACACGTGCCCATTTAATGTAGCTTGAGAGCCCAGGCATGCCCCAAGTTCGTGATTCGTACACAAAGAAAAAGAAGGAGGTTGCCCCTTAGAGAGGCTTAGGTCATCTAATTGTAGAGCTAGTCTTCGACTTGCTTGGATGTGGCGCTTCAGAAGATCTCATGTAGAGGGAGGGCCTTCAGCTTCTTCTCTCATGAAGGTGTTCTCAACCCATGTCTTTCCTGAGATGTAATAATGGGTAGAAGCGATGGTGGAGCTTTCTATGAAGTCTCAAGAGGAACATTTAAGCTGTCTCTCGATTTTCAACTCGAACAAACATTGCTTTTTTTTTTTTTTTAGAACGCCCTTTGCGGGTTTTCATTCTAGCAATTTTTTAACAAGCAATGCTTCTCTCTTGTTAAAATCACCTTTCGAGAAAGCTCTAATCACTTTGCCTTAGTGTTTGAGAGATTCGTCCTCCTCAAGTTCTATTCTGCTTGGATTTCACAGTTGTACGACACAGCTTTATCCTTTTAGGGCAAGAGTTAGCATCTTGATGATTGTGGATTTCTTTACCCTAAACTCTTTATGCATGGCTTATTTTCCATTATTTTCGACTAACGCACATAGGTCAATTTCCTTTTTTATTCTCATTTATTCTTTTACAAGGAGGGATATATTCTAAATGAATATAATGCAAACATATAGAGAAAGTTAAGAATAATAAATATCAGTCTCATTGATTTGTTTATTTGTGAATGCTCAAATAGATTTTGACAGTATTGAGCGAAAGACTTACTTCAACAGGCACATCAAAGCAATAGCCCAACCATAGTATTTTTTTTTTTAAATTAATTTGGGCTTTTCTTTAAAGCGCAGATACTGTCGCATATTAGAGCATTCACTTTTCTTAACTTTCTATACGTGCTGCAACCTAATCCTCCTCAGCTAATAAAATGAATGAAATTAATGAGCTAATCTAGAATGCATGTCATTTTTTTTTCCTAATCTTTATCATGTTTTTATTATCTAAAGAGAAATGATGCATGGTAAAGATGAGATTTCTTTTATTCATTTTTTTTTTAAACTATCTATATGATGTTAATGGAATGATGACCTAAGAGTGTACAAAGGGGTATAAAATTTTATTATTATTATTATTATTTTATTTTTTTATTATCTGTTTGCTTATTTTAAAATTCCAATCCACTTATTAGAAGAAATAATACAAACAAATGCACACACACATGCTCAATCAATATACACCCACGAACGATCGTATTCAAATCCTTGGTTTGTGGTCCCTGTAAGAAAAGTGCATTGTATAGGACGATTCTAATCTCACTGGTTTTCAAGGCTCCCAAGGTGCCCCCATTATAGGGACCCAGTATCTCTATCGCCGTCACCTGGCAAACTCTAAGGTCTGTCGCAGTATTTCGGGCTAGAGTAACCGGTTATCACCTTGAGTGTGATTTTCGACATGGCTCACAGGCTCCAAAGCTAAACTTGGGCCGGTCGTACGTCAACTACTCCCTATGTTTAATACCCTCATGCCCCTAGGTGTAGGGGGAACTGTTGTGTGCAAAGGATTGTGTACAATTTAATTCAAACAGGTGCAGAATTTAAACAAGCAAACAGATATGCAAGTAAAACAAATAAAAAAAAACAAAGTAAAGGGGAAAAAATATTTAAATTATTATTCCTATTTTACTAACTTCATCATTTATTGGGCCTGACCCTCTTCAAAACGTCCCCAGCGGAGTCGCCATCTGTCGCAACCCGAAAATTTCCGATCTCGCGACTAATGGTTTAAACATCCTTTTGAAAATCTCATCAATTAAGGAATGCATGGACACCAGACTAATCCTTAATTAATGGTTTTAAAAATAGGTTCATGGAGTCACCACCAATGTTTTACTCAAAAAACATTGAAAAAAGAAAAGATTTTTAAAAAGGAATCCAATAATGGTCTTGATAACTAGAATTGGGTTCGGGTGTCGGTTACGTGTAGGGAAGGTATTAAGCACCCCTACAGCGCCCTCAATCGGTACCTTATGATGAAGTTAACGTGATAAGAATTAATAAATTAAATATTAGATCCCCTTTATTAATAACTATTTACATGCTTAAAATATAAATTAAGCGATTAACCCTAAAATATTTACATTATGACGTTTATTATAAAAAAAAAAAAGTGATAAAGATGAGGAATAAAAGGAAGAGAAGAAGATTCACTGAAATACCTCTTAACGAGCTCTATTGAATCTTCAAATATGGAGAAGGTGCTTTGTGGCGACCTTTCACACTACAGTATGCCTCACAGATCTCAAGAAATACAATAGGAGGGAGAAAGAAGATAGAGATGCGACACAAATCTCAAGAAATATAATAGAAGGGAGAGAGATAAAGAACTTTCGTGCCCAAAAGAGTCTTATTCAAAATTTCTCTGGCCGCCTGGGGGACTGTACCCGAGGCTTCAATTTATAGGCATCAGATGTGGGCCAGAACGGCCCGTTCTGGATTCGAAACAGCCCGTTCCGGATCTGAATGTTATGTTCAAATTATGCACCCTGGAACGGCCCGTTCTGAAAGAGGAACGGCCCATTCCAGAGTAGAAATTAACACATGTTTGTCCTTTCCAGAACGGCCCGTTCCAAATTTGACTTGGTTGGAAGGGCCCGTTCTGGTATTGGAACGGCCCGTTCCGGTATTGGATTTTTAGTTGTTTTAGTCACGTTGGAACGGCCCGGTCTGATGTTGGAACGGCCCATTTCGAGGTCCGGAACGACCCGTTCCGATTCTTGAACAGCCCGTTCCGGGCTACTAAAACAACCTTATTTGACCTTTAGGCCTTCTAATATCCTGTCTTGTTGTTTGTCTGCTTTGGGAGCTCCTTTCCTTCATGATGTAGGTCCATTTTCTTGTTTGTGTGCCTCCCGGACGAAATTGGGTGTCTACAATGTCATGTCATCCTTGTTTGTCTTCTAAGTGTGCTTACAAGAATCATCATAATTGCCATATTTTGATGATCCATAAATCTCTTTTCTTGTATTGATTCATACCATATCTTCCTTGTGAATCATCTTGGCATTTTAGGCTTTCTTATTTAGGTTCTTGCCTTTTTCTTTAAATTTTTGAGTTGCTGGAAAATTTGGGCTGCATGATATATTATTGCTTTTTATTTTTTTAATCCATGCGGTTTTGTCATAAGTTTGTCTCTTTGAACTACCTTGAAAGAAATTCCAAGTTTTTTATGCTTAGCCTTTAAAATGAACAAAAAATGACATGCATGCCACTTGTTTGATGAAATGGTCGTGAGTCCTTGATGTGCTTTAGAGAGTCAATCATGCATGCTAATTAGTTCTAGCATGTTCTACATTCCTAAAATATCATGTGTGATTAATTTTTTTGCACATACTTGCTTTAAAATTTTCGACCACTTTGTGTAATCCTTGGTGCACTTGATATGCCTATGTTTTGTTTGATGTTTTGAGTACGAAAATAACTTCTATGTGCATATTTTTGCTGCTGGAAATTGCACATTAAACCTTAAGAAAACACTCAAAACTTGTCTCATTAAGCCATCATAAGTCACTAAAAAGGGTACTCTAAAAATTTGCTAACCAAACCAACAAACACAAGTGTAAAACCCAAGCAAAGGAAAGGTATAAACATTCAAAAAAAAAAAGAGTGGCTGGACTTTTGGGACAATAAAACCGCACCTTAGCCAAGAATAAAAAGGAACAAAATCAAAAGAATCAAGACAAAAGAAAAAGGGAACCTTTGCTAGACTTGTGGAGTTTTGGACCAAATTTTCATACCTTGGCACTTGGAGTTATTCTTGGACTTTTGGACAATGCTTATTGACTTTATGAGACATTTAATCAAACACATTAAGTGCATTACTTTCTTTTAAGCCTATTTGATAAATTCTATTCTAGTGCCATTCTAGGACTTATTCTCTTGTGTGCTTACCTCTCTTAATGTGCCTTAATTTTAGTTTTGTGTCTTCTTTCTACTCTTAAGTTTGTCTTATCAATTCCACTTAAGTTTAGCCTTTTTAATTGTGCCTTTTTAGTTTTTCTTTCTTGGCCTCTTGTACTCTTGGGTTTTGGTTTCTTCTTGACCTAGGTGTGGAAAGCTTCTAAACACCACACTTTCTTGGTGGATTGAGTGGAGGGGCTGTCCGATTTGAGTTCAAGGAGATTTGGAGGATTACACTAAATCAAAGAGTGTAAACACCATTGAAAGGCTAACCTTGGGTTTTCATTGTGAAGGGGTGGAGATTTGAAGACTTGGAGACACAAAATTTTCTTTTCTTACTTGTTCTTTCTTGATTAAATTTTCGGCCTTTTTTGTAGATTGGGCTTTTGCTTTCATTCATTTTGGGTTGTAATTTTCCATTTTAAACCTCTTCAATTTGGTAGTAATTTCATGTAGTTTGAAGGTGATTTGAAAACCTTCACCTAGGAATTCGACTAGTATATGTTTTAAGTTGCTTTCCTTTGCATGTTTTAAAGCTTTTGGTAGTATAATTGCTTAGGCCTTTATTTTGTCTAAATTTTCATTTAGTAGGCCTTTCTTTTGCCTATTAGGGGGCCGTGCACACACACACAAGTATTGTGAAAAAATTGTTTTGTGAGAAAAGTTTGAAAAGGCTTAGTGATTTTTACTTGAAAAGGCTTGGTTTTTAAGTGATTCTTAGTAGTCCACCTCCCTTGATAGTTCACTTTGTACACTTAGGCCTTTTCATACCAATCTTGCATCTTGAAAACCTTTTTTTGTGAAAACCTTTTTATCACTTATTCTTTGTGAAAACCTTTTTACCAACCTTTTGAAAAAAAATTTGTGAAAACCTTTTCTTGATCAAAGATGAGTGATCATTCTAGTGTACATGGTCATAATTCTTTTAGTACTAGGTCTAGTGTTAGAGATGAGATTAGAGAGTTAAAAGAGTACATAAGAAAAAAAGAAGAGGAGCACATAAAAAGAGAGGAAGAAATTAGAAAAAGGGAAAAAGAAAATACTAGGAATAAGGAGGAAATAAAATAATTACTTGCAAAATTAGTTGAGAGGAGAGAAACTAGTGGATCCAAACCTAGGGTTGTCCCAACTAGGTATCAAAAATCCAAAGAGGTTAGAATCCCTAAGAGTATGCATGAGGAATAAAATACAAAAAGAGAGGAAGAACTTAGAAGAAAAGAAAAAGAAAAGAAAGAAAAAAAGAAGAAAAGTATAGAGAAGGTTAAAGAGTGGTTAGAACAAGAAAAACAACAACCAACACTCTTAGAGAAGAGTAAGGAGGATAATGTTTCTTCCAAAGGTATTATGCTTGAAGAGAGTCACTTTCCCATTGAAAATAATTTAAAAAAAAACTCTCTTTATTCATCAAGACCTTAACTCTTTCTCTCACGTTGCCACTAGTCATGAAGTGGAGATTCAAAAACAAGTCCTTTTTCTTTAAAAAGAATCTCAACTTCAAGATTTAGTGAAGAAGAAGTGGACTTCACTTAGTACCACCTCTTGTACTACTTCCTTGGTGGTGCCCAAGGTAGATAAGCCTTCTTTCTTTAAGACTCTTTCTACTTTAGTTTTCTTCATAAAGCACCCAACTTTTGGTTTGTATGGTTTGTTGGATACATCTCATGGTGTTGTATCTTCTATTTTTGATCTTGAAGGAAGTTCAAACTTATTTGAACTTAACTTGGATACTTCCCTACAAGACAAACTTAGATTATATGAGTTTTCTAAACTCCTCTTAACACCTTTTTCCCATATGTATCTAACAAATAATGCAATACAAACTTGTTTAGGTAATTTTTTAGTTAAGTTTTCGTTATTTTCCAATACATACCTAGGTCACTACATTGGGTACCTCCAACAAGATATTTTAGTTCTTAGGACTAGTGCTTTAGTGTGCTATAGTTTTAGTCTTTTTAACTTTTTAGGTTTTAGTTATACACCTAGACTTCACCATGGGGAGGATCCTATCCTTAACATTAGAGAGTCTAGTCCTTTTAGTTTAAACAATCTTTTTAGCATTTTTAGTGGAACTCCTCTTAGGATACACTTTCCATTTCTATCATATACTGTTACCTTTAATGCTTATTTTTATGTTTTTGTTGGTCATGAGGCCCACCATGAAGAACCTCTTGATTTGAGGTCAAATCTTTTTCAAGAGGGAAGGAATGATGGAATAACACTAAGGCCAAGAAGACCAAGAGGTGATATATTGAAGGAGGCAAGAGGAATGGGTTAGTATTGAAAAACCATAGGAGGAGTAAGCCTACTTTTGGGCCTTAGCTCCTAAGCTTTTATAGCATTTATTTTTATTCCTATTTTTGCCCTTGTCTTTAATTTTCTATTTTACCCTTGTATTTTGGGGTATCTTAGTCATAGGATTTATTTTCTTTTGTATTTCCCATTTTACCTTTGTATTATGGGGTGTTTTAGATCATAGGTTTTTAATTTTGGGCTAAGGTATTTAATTAGGGAGCTAGACACATTTTTGGTGGTGTTTGGACCTATTTTTGGACTTAGAAAGGCTTAGGCCCAAGTGGAGGGCAAAGGTTACATGGTCTTGTCATGCACCTAGATGTAACCTAACTAAACCCAAAGATTCCATCCTTGGCCACCAAGTTGCATCTAGGGTTAATTTGGGTTTCATTTGGTGTGCATTTGGCACCCTAAATGCAACCCTAGATGCCTCCCACTCCTATAAATACCCTAGGCACCACACCTTGTAAATACTTTGGATATTGAATATAAAGAGAGCCTTTTGTGCCTTTATATCTTTCCTTAGTCACCCTTGGCTAATTCGGCCACCTCCCTCCCATCTCCACCTTGAGAGAAACAACCCTAGAGGTGGCCTTCATCATCATGAAGTGAGCCAACCCTAGAGTACCCTTCTCAAGCATTTCCTCAAACACCTTCTACCCAACCTCCATTTTCGTCCATTCCATCATCATCCACCCTAAAACCTTGTGCCACCTTTGAAGAACTTGATCCTTTGAGAAGGCGTCCTATTCTTTGCTCATCATCTCATGTTCATGCAAGTAAGGATGCCATCATGTGGTATCTAGAGCCTTGGTTCTTCAAGGGTAACACTTTCTTTGTCTCTACATATATTCGGTCATGTCATGTCATCCTTGTTTGTCTTCTAAGTGTGCTTACATGAATCATCATAATTTCCATATTTTGATGATCCATAAATCTCTTTTCTTGTATTGATTCATACCATATCTTCCTTGTGAATCATCTTGGCATTTTAGGCTTTCATATTTAGGTTCTTGCCTTTTTCTTTAAATTTTTGAGTTTCTGGAAAATTTGGGCTGCATGATATATTAATGCTTTTTATTTTTTTAATCCATCCGGTTTTGTCATAAGCTTGTCTCTTTGAACTACCTTGAAAGAAATTCCAAGTTTTTTATGCTTAGCCTTTAAAATGAACAAAAAATGACATGCATGCCACTTGTTTGATGAAATGGCCATGAGTCCCTTGCTGCGTCGGACCTTGCAACAATTGGCCATTTACGCCTATGTATAGATACACCTCTACAATTGTACATACCTCCCTCTCTATACTCTCCTACAAAAGCGCAAATTTATATCTATCCTGATCGTATCTGCCCTCATCTTCCTCCAATTGATAAAAACAAGATAAAGGATCTTGTACTTCATCTCGGACCCATGCCCAAACCACCAAAGGTTGAGGTTCGCCACTATAAAGGAGTGAACTTGAATCAGCAACAAGACCTGGCCAGAGCACTAAACTACACTGAAGATGATGCTGAGATGTTCTATTAGATCTTCATGCACAAATGCAATCAGGAAGCTAGTTTGTCTAGTCTCTTAGAAGAAGAAAAGGCCAAGACTCTCATGCTGCGTGGGTATCGTTGGATGACCCAATGCAAAGTGATGCACTTCAGCGACACATTTGCTACCATTCTTCATAGACAACGTGGGTCGATCTTGACGCTCTCAGCAAAAGATATTTCATTCATTTTGAGCTATTCAATCTGGATTTATACAAGAATGAATGGAAAGTGGTCACAAACACATGGCATAAGGTGGAGTATAAATGGTGCAAGGACATTCCACCACGGAAACCAGGTATGCCTATGCCTTGGGATGCTCCTTCCGAAGTTACATAGTCTGGATCACAAACGTTTGAGCCTATCTTTGTTGAACCAATCTCTGTGTCTGCTTCTCTAGAGATACTTCCATCTACTTCTGAACCGGCACAGAAATACGTCTTAGTTGAGGAGTTCAAAAGGTTCAGAATAGACCTGGATAAAAAGTTTAATAGTTTGTTTAATCTGATTGCATCCAAGCTACCCAAGGATCCACCTTCGTCTTGATGATTAGAGTGGAGTGAATAGAATAGGGTGTATTTTTCTTAGAGAAAACGAAATTATTTGTATTGTCTTCTCTGATGAACATTTTTTTCAATACACCTTTCTACTTCAAATTTTCATTCGAACTGTTTTTGATGATTACAAAGGGGGAGAAATAGAAACGAATTAATCAAATATGTTAAATACGTCAAAAATATTTTAAGGAATAATCTAGTAAGTTGTAATAGAAACGAATTAATCAAATATTTTAAATACGTCAAAAAGTTTTAAGGAAAAATATAGTAAGGGGGAGAGCACATACTAAGGGGGAGATTAAGTTGTAATAAACGCGAGATGAAAAACGTTAAATTACTGAGTTTTCAAGGACTTAGACTAGTTCTATCTGAAACAATTTGATCTATATGAAACAATTTGATCAATTATATTTGTCATCATCAAAAAAGGGGAGATTGTTAAGTCAGACGAAGCAATTCCCAGAAAGGTTTTGTGTGACAAATATAATGCATGTGGTTATCTCTAACAAGTGTGTTAGTGTTTCAGAAGAACATAAGTACAGGAAAAGTGAAGAACAAGCATATACACCAAACGATACAAGATGACAGACGAAAGGCTAACACAAGCATCCAACAAGAAAAATCAAGAACAAGACAAAAGCGCGTCAAGCATAACCTAAAGCGAAACATAAAGACTCAGACGAAGGTTACACAAAGATATTTTGAAAGTCTGACCATATACAAGTTGACCAGATGGAAAGGAAAAGTCAATGTGTTAATAACAAATGCTCAGACAAAGGTCAAGGTTTGAGCTACATATAGACTACCAGATGCAGACAAAAGTTGTCACGCAACCACCTGAGGAATCAAGTTTCAAAGGACAATTTGAAAATCCTCCACACTCACAGGAGAACACACAAAGTCATCAAAATTGTAAGAACAAAAGAAGAAAGAAGAAAAGTAAGCACAAAACGTCAAATCCTGAGTGTGTCAAAAAAAGGACACCTACTTTTCTAATAAAGATAACGTTTTTGCAGCTAATCCCTAGGATTTTGTGAAAGTCAGAATCTGTAGATTCAATACAGTACACACAGTGTCTAAAAATAGGAAGCAACATTTAATGCAAGATCAAATGCATTAAATGAAAGGATCAAACTAGTCATAAACAACTATATCAGCTTCAACGGACATATGCAACTGGCAAATTTTACAAGCCTACAAGTATGCAATAACCTCAAACCGAAAAAGGTTGGCAAGAACTAACGAAAGAATGACTATAGGCATTTCCTTGGGCTTTTAGCATTAAGCACGAAAAGTAATATCAAGTCCAAGATAAAAACAGAGAAATCAGAGATCATTTCTTCATAGTCAAATCTACAGTGTATCATTGTATTCATCTCTATAGTCTAAGGTGTTCCAAGCGTATCTTAGGAAGGAAACCTTAGTGAGTGTTGTAACCTTATGTATCCTCTTTGTAAAGAGTAACCCACACACTCAAAATCTATATAGGACTAAGGTAGTGAAACCTTACAGAGTGTAGAAAACCTTTGTATCCTCTCTGTGAGAGTAACCCAAACACTCAAACCTGATTATGCGACTATCATCTGTAAAGCTTGAAGAGGCTGGGGAAAGAATACTTGGAGAGCCTGGAGAGGCTAGTCAAAGAATACTCACTGCTAACTAGAAGTGGCTGATAAGAATATACTAGCGCTAGTGAGTGAACCTGGCAGGCCAGGAGTGGTCGAGAATACTTGGGGAACCAAAAGTGGTTTAAGAATACTAGAGCTGGTGAGTGAAGCTAGCCAACCAAGAGTGGTTGAGAATACTCATGACTAGGAGTGGCCATGACCGGGATGGTTTAGAATACTCAAGGCCTGGAGAGGTCGAGAATACTTGGACTAAGAGTGGTTCTGACCTAGGTGGTCCATAATACTCAATGCTAGCCTGAAGAGGTTGATAAGAAGATACTAACGTTGATGAGTGAAGTCAACAGGCCAGAAGTGGTCGAAAATACTCTTGTACTTCATTTCATATCTAGTGGAACCTTTCAGTTGTAGAACATTGGACGTAGCTCAGTTAAGCGAACCAGTATAAAAATGGTTGCACTGTTTTATTTATGTTTCAGACACAAACTCTTCTTAATTGACAAATCATGTTGAAAACTTCATCTAATGTCTATTCTTCATTAAAACCATTTTTCATACGAAGATGAAAATTTTGTTTAACAAATATATTACACTGAAAAGTTTTATCTACTACCTATCCTTATATGAAACTATCTTGAAAAAGAAAATGTAAGAACGTTAATCATTATTGTTATATGAAACATTTTCCTTCAGCAGAAGATAAATCTTCCAAACACAATGACCTTGTGTTAAGAAATTTTTGCATAATAGTCTGGTATCTAAAAAGGCATTGGACGAAGAACATTACCTTTGCGAAAATAGCTTAAAATTCCTTCATACACACACACACATATTCAACCCTTTTTCTATGTGTTTCATGTTTCACTTCAGGTTGTTGTTGGCCACTTTTGAAATCTTGAATAACACTGAAGAACCTTGCTCTAGATACCAATTGATAGAAAAGAATGGCTCAATCCAATAGGGGGTGAATTGGATTCTATGACCCTTAAAAAATTTATCAGAGTCTTAAGAATCTTTATTTCAACTTAAACTTTTCTAATATGAATTCTCAAAAAAGTTTCTTGAAAGAATTGCCAATGGGAATGAGTCTTATATACTTTCTTGATTAATCTTGATTAAGTTCAGTTTTAAGAACAACTAATATGTAATGTTTTGATTCAGTTTAAAGCAATGTTAAGCATATAAACATATTAATCAAGATCAACCATTTTATCACTCAATTAAGATTTTGCTCAATGTAAGAGATAAGGGTGAGAGAAGAATGCACAAGTATTTTATCCTGGTTCAGCCACTCCACATGTGACCTACATCCAGTCCTCAATCATAACCTGATCAAGATTTGTTCCACTATCTTAATGAAGAAGTTTTACAAGCATACCACACATGCATACACTCCTACATTTAAGATAACCATTTTCTTGCCCCCAAGAAAGCACTTCTTGTAGAAACCCACTACAAGAATTCCTTACCACTTGAGACACCTACTCAAGATTTTTCTTACACTAAACAAAACATTAAAGGAATGAATTCACCTAGAAGCTGAACAAATCAGAATGTGAATTCTTGACAAATCTTAATCTTTCTCTCCCAAGAATGTATTGATGATGATGATCTCTTTCAAAGCATTTCAGAAAATGTTTCTCTTCTTGGTTTCACATAGAAAACACTCCAAGAAGGTCACAAAGACTTCACAATATTAGTTTTTCTCTCTTTTGTTTTCAGTTCATCTCTCTTCTGAAGTTTCAAAGTGTGAAATCTATTTATAGACTTTTTAGACCCAGATAATCGATTATTTATTAGGATAATCGATTATTTTGTTCTTCATGATTTCTTGAAACCACTCAAGAATAGAATAATCGATTATTTCACATATAAACGATTATTTCAGCAAGGCTCTTTTCACCTATTGCTGGAATAATTGATTACATTTAATGATAATCGATTATTTTGAGTTAGCTTTCAAAGACTCGATTTTATACTTCAAAAATCTTTCCAAGTGTTTTAAATCATCAACACACTCACTCTTAGTCAATTTAGATTAAGATTAACTCATGCACAAAGCATACACATGAAAAATAAACTAATCAAAGCAATACAACACATAAGAACTCATGAGCTACTCCTATTACACATCATGATATTCATATCTTCCTTTCTTGACTGGTTTGTGTCTTTGGTCAGCTTCAACTCCTTTGTTATCATCAAAACTCTCAGAATCTATAGCTGAGTTGATTCATTACCCCATGAATCTCAACAAAAGATTCCATCCTTGGTCACCAAGTAGCATCTAGGGTTAATTTAGGGTCCATTTGAAGTGCATTTGGCTTGCATTACTCGGCCATGCACTCTCAAATAAAACCTTAAATACTTCCTCCTTTCTATAAATACCCTAGGCTATCCACCTTATAAATACTTTGGATTATTATGATATTGAGTGAGCATTTCATGCCTCAAAATCTTATCCTTAGTCCTTAGGATAAATTCGGCTAACCTACTCCTATCTCCACCCTTGGAGAGTGAAAACCCTAGAGTGCCCTTCACCTTCATCTTGGAGTGTCCTAACCTTCCATGAGAGCATCCACCCTCACGTCCTCCTTCCTTCTCACCTTGATCATCCATTTCATCCTTGAAGACTAGAGTCTCTTGGTGTGTCGAGATCCTTGGAAAAAAGAGACTCCACCATTGACTCATCCTTCCATCAATGATTGGGAGCTTCCATCAATAAAGAACATTGCAGACAGTAGGTATAGAGTTTTTACCTATCTTACCTATACCTCTGATCTTTCCTTTTTTGCTTCCAAAGTAGACGGATCCTTCATGTGGTTGGAGGTATAGGAACATAGACCTGTCTCCTATCATATGTCACGCGCATCCACTGTCTAGGTACCAATGTGAATCCTTTGGCTTTCCTACCGAGGATATATGAAACAAAGACTATTTGAGATCTTGGTACCCATATCTTTTTAGGTCCTTTTTTGTTAGTTCCCATTCCCTTAATTTTTCTCTTGCCTGTATTTTTATATCTATATTGACTGGCTTTGTGAGAAAAGACTTTGGATTTGGTTTGAGAAGTCTCAAGACTTGAGTCAAAACCAAGACAAGTTTTGTCAGATGGTAGTCTTCTATGTTTTAAAAGCATATTCAATTTAAAAGATCCATCTACAAACTTTTTTAAGTCGATCCTCCCTAAGTTGAAATATTTTTGTTTTTTAAGACTTTTATTTTAGGAGGAACAAAACTAGTAATCTTGTTTTTGAGACTTAATATTTCTTCAACATCGTCTGACATTTTTTTTAGTTTAAGATTTTCCTTTTCTAAAACTTTATATTTTTTTAAGCTTCTTGTACTTGAGAAATCATGTGAGAGTAGGCTAGAAGAATCTCAAAAGACATCTCATCACTATCAGAATCAGATGAATATGAATTAGAGTTAGAGTTTACCTCTATTTTGGTTGTGTCTGACTCAACGTCTGCCATGAGACAGATGTTAGCTACTTTTTCATCTGAACTATTACTTCCACTGTCGAGATTCTCATAAGTGGCCATTTGACTCTTTTTGGTCTTCTTTTTGCTTGACCACCTTTTACCGAGTAGTGGACAGTCTACTCTCAGATGTCTAGGCTTCTTGCATTCGTAACAAATGATATCCTTGATTTTTGGTTTGGTTATTTTTCTTTCTTTTTCCTGTATTTTTTGTAGGCTCCTTAATCTCCCTTTCTTTTTCAACATATTTTTGAATTTCTTGGACATTAGGGAGATTTCATCATTGATTGAATCTTTTGAGCTATCATCTGACCTTTCTGACTCAAATTCAACTTTTAGAGCTTTCACCCTTTTCTTTTCATCCACTTGTTTCATTACTTTTTAAGGCAATACTATTTTTTTGCCTTGTTTTGATCTTTGTTGTTCAAGTGAACCTCGTGAACAAGAAGTGTTCCAAGAAGTTCATCAAGAGTAAGAAATTTTAGATCTTGAGATTCAAAAATGGTTATGGCTTTCGGTTCTTAGACTTTAAGAAGGTTGTCTAGGATTTTAAGATTATTTTAAGCTTTGGAGAACTCAGTTCCCAGGGATTTTAACCCATTTAGAATAGTTTGGAAACTTCCAAACAATTCGTCAATGGTTTTGTTCTCCTTCATAGAGAACAACTTATAGTGCCTTTAAAGAGTTGCAACTAATTTAAGTATGACATTCTCAATTCCCTCATGAGTGACCCTGATGGCATGCCATATTTTTTTTGTAGAAGAGTAGCTGCAAAACTTGTACTCAATTCTAGATAAAGGGCAAGCAAGTATATATCTTACTTTAGTATTTTGCTACAAAATATTGTATTCCTCTTGAGTGTATTCATTCTCAAGCTTAGTTATTTCAATATTTCGTTGAGTGATAATCCTTCAGAGTTGGTACTGGGTAGATTTGATGAACATATCCATCATATCCTTCCAGTAAGGGTAGTCTTCTTTGTTGAAGGCTGGAGGCCTTGTGAGAGAAGCTCTTTCTAGCAAATATTATCCCTCATTATTTTCCATTATGGATATCTTTTTTTTCCTTAGCACTATTAGATGGTTAACCCCTTCAAAGGCTAAGCTCTGATACCAATTGTAGGAGAAAAAGATACACACTAAAAGAGGAAATGAATAGTGTATATCAAAAACTCACGCTTTTGAAATGCAATGAAGTAGTAAAAACTTTTGTAGACAAAATACTAAAAAGTAATAAATGAAGGAGCATGGATCTTTTATATTGGTTTATCTCAAACACAAAGACTACGTCCAGTTCTCAATCCAACTAGATTGAATTCCACTATCTTTTTCAAGATACAAGTATTCTTTAAACAAGCCACTTCTGGCTCAACCTAAGTAGTCTTTGACTTGCCACTTCAAGAAACTACCCAAGTATTCTTTCAACAAGCCTCTCTAGGCTAAATCATCAAGTATTCTTTTCAACCAAGCCTCTCGAGGCTCAAACACTAATTATTCTTTTTGAACAAGCCTCTCCAGGCTCAACCCTTACAAATGAATTTGAAATGACTTACAGAGATAACTTTGTCTCTTCTAGACATGATGCTATGAAACTTAAGCATAACTAGTCTATAAAGAACTATGTACAAGATTTATAATGAAGAGCTTCTTTATAGTACTTCAACTTTATGTGACTTAGTGTGTTTCTCAATATGCACTTATTTGTGAATGTTTTTCTCTCTTATTTATAGCATTTCTTTCTCTATCCAATATATCATTGTTGTTGTTTGTTTGAAGGCTTGATCCTTTTATAGTAGCTTTGGAGAAGATGACCGTTACAATGACTTTAAGTTGAACATTTCAATTTTCTTCTTGAGTTTCTTAGTTTTTCTTCTTTGCTAACCCTAGATATTACTATTGATGCATTTAATGCAAGCCTTAAATGCCTTTCAATAGGGTGTGTGTCTCTTATCTGATCTTGTAGACTACTTATCATCATTTCCTTCTAAAATGAGCATGACAGAAGTAATCTCTATGGAGAGCAATTGAGGTCAAAGTATAGTAGTCTTTTGTATAACTTTTCCATGATATTTGGGATTTTGCATTTATCTTCTTATACTAAAATTTTGGTTTTTCTTTATTTAATGAACTTCAAGATTTTCAAAGCTTCTTTCTTGTTTGATATATTAAGGAATAACACATTAAATGAAGTTTAACATTAGACTGATTTTGGAAGTATTTCATTTAATGTCTTGAGATAGATTGTATGCTTCATCTGATTTCCTTTATATAATAGATGATATATATATATATATATATATATATATATATATATATATATATATATATATCACATTTCATTTGATATGTTATATCTTTAAAAAGTTGACTTTGCTTAAAGAACGTCTTTTGTTTGTCATCATTAAAACTTAAAGGATTGTCTGTTGTCTTTAAAACAAGATTTTTTATTTAACATAAATGGTATTATTGAAGAGGAAGTCTTTGTAAGGCAACCTCTAGGTTTTGAAAACCCCAAAATAACATATTTTCAAACTGAAAAAGGCTTTTTATGGTTTAATACAAGCTCTCAGGGACCTAGTGATACGTAGAAAACCATCAAAAAGACCTAGTGACATCAACCCAAGATATCCAAGTTGGTCCATGTTCAATTAAAAATACCCCAATCTTCAAGTTAGACAACTTACCTCCATACAGATAAGGCAACTTAAGCACAACTCCAAATCCTTACCTTTAAAGAGTTCAGAGCTCAAGGGGTTTATGTATTGCACAACTCCAACCTACCATCATAAAGTACTCTAGGTGCTTAGCTTCTAATGGCTAGCAATATATCTTGACACAAATATCTTCTACACTTAACAAAATATCTTCATTTACAATAAACAATATCTTCAAGCAACCACGGTAATATACTTCCAAGATGTCATGCCATAATTATCTCTAAACCTAGAGATAAGATCAATCACATATATGGAACACCAGGTAACACTCTACTCCAATTTCACACTAAACCTAGACTTTCCTCTAACTTGAATGTCAAACTGTCTTTATAAGTACCCCCAATTAAAACACTTGAAAAAAATTTTATGAACAATAATTATTTTCAATGACAATATAAATTGAATTATTATTTAATATATTGAATCCACATGTTAAACTTTTATCTTATATTACTAAATTCATAATAAATAAATATTTAAATATTTAAATTATATCATAATTAAATTTCGTAATAATATTAAGTGTATTTAGATTTATTATAAACAACTTTTATTATGATACAAGGATATTTTTAGTCAAGCTTAATTGTGTTTTCATCCATTAGTATTATAATTGTACAATTTTGCATCATAAGGTTTTGATTGAGCGATTTTAGTTCATAAAATATCGTAATTGTGCAATTTTTGTCCTCCAAATTTTAATTGAACAATTTTAGTCCTTTAAGTATCGCAAAACTATTTTTAGTTAGGCTATTTTGTAATAATATAAAATATATTTAAACTTATTATAAACAACTTTCATTATGATACAAGGATATTTTTAGTTAGGCATAATTGCATTTTTAATCTATCTGGTATTACGATTGTGCAATTTTGGTTTCTAAGGTTCTAATTAAGCAATTTTATTTCATCAAGTATCACAATTGTGTGATTTTTTGTTCTCTAACTTTTAATTAAACAATTTTAATCCCTCAATGACACAATACAATGATATTTTTAGTTAGACTTAATTTTTTTTTAATCCATAAATAATACAATTATTTGATTTTGGTCCCTAAGGTTCTAATTGAAAAATTGAAGTCCACCAAATATTATACACTACTAGAAAAGTCTCATTTTCCTGCGAATTTTTCTATAAATAAATATTCGCAGAAATGTTTTGCGAATTTTCTTGCAATAATAATTTCACAAAATTTTTTTACAAATTTATTTAAGAAAAATAATTTATAGATATTTCTTATAATTTTTTTTATGAAAAATAATCTACAAGAAATTTTTGCAAATTTTGCTACAATTTTAATGATCATAGAAATTTTTTTCATGGTACAAATTTGCAGAAAATATTGTAAGAATTTTATTTTATTTCTTGCAAAAATAAATTCGCAAGTAATGTTTACTAAATGGTAGAAAAATTTTACAAGTAACTTTTCCTGTAGATTTTCCTGCCAATTTTAATTTGCAGGAAAAATAAAAAAAAATATTTAAATTTATAAGTATAATATTTAGAAAAAAACTTCGAGTCCCACATTGATTGAAAATAAAACAATTAAAGAGTATATAAGTTGGGGCAACACTTACCTTACAAGTTGATTTGTATGGTTGAGTGTTAGGCTTATAATCTACAATCTTAAAGTTTAAAAGATTATGTATCACATGTTGGAGGCATGGAAACAAATGTTTCGGATGAATTCATTGTGAGCATTTGAAAGTTGAAGAATTATTGATAGAATTTGCAGTAACTTCTTTAATTTTTTTCATAAAAAATATTCTTGCAGAATTTCTTGGGAAAAAATTCGCAGGAAACTTCCCTGTAAATTTTTTTCGTAAGAAATTTCGCAGGAAACTTTCTGCAAATTTTTTTTGCAAGAAATTTCGTAGGAAAATTTTTTGCAAATTTTAAAATTCGCAAAAACATATTATCCACGAAGGTATTACCTGCAGATAAAATTTTGCAAAAAAATTCATAGGAATAATTTTTACTACGGATTTTAATACAAAATCCACAAGAAAAATTGCATGTAATAAGAGAAATTCTAGTAGTTATAATTGTGTAATTGTAATACTTGAGAGACCAAAATCACATAATTATAGTACTAGAAAGACTAAAATTATTCGATTAAAATTTAAGAGACTAAAATCACACGAGATCAAAAACATATTTAAGTCTTTTACTTATAGTTAATTTTTTTTAAATATAATCAAAATTTAAAATAAAAATAAAAATGACATATTAAAAGAGGTAGGAAGTTAAAAAAATCCTAAAAATTATCTTATTTGAGAAAAATAGCTAAAAAACACTTTTGTTAAAGAATGATCTTATAATCATTTTTATTCAAAAACTATATATTTTTAACTTCTATATGGAGAAGATTAAACTCTAAATATTTTTTATTAAGGGTAAAAGTTATAATTCTCAATTATTAATTTCTTTTGTGTAACTCTTAATTAAAAACAAACTCAAATATGTTCTTTTTTTATAAGAGCAAGTTTTGATTTTAGTCATTGTAAAAAGTGATTAGTTTAAAGTAATTTTTAGTCTCTAAAAATTTTAAAATTCATTCTCAATCCTCCGATTTCTTCTTCTTCTTTTTTTTGTATATATTGAATTAGTTTGTGTAAAAATAAAACATGTTATTGGTCCTTGTTTATTAAAATAATTTGTGTTAATTGAATCTCTTTAAAAGTATAAATAAAAACCAACCTCAACATGTTTTGTTGTCAGAGATACTAATTTAATACAAAAATAAAATAAAATTAGAGAACCAAAAAAAGTATCAAATTTTTTCCATTATTTTTAAGCTCTCTAAACTTTAGAATAATTGCTTTTAGTCATTATTATTGTATCATTCATGTTAATTATTTATTTGTTTAATAAAAGAATAAGTAACTATTCTAAGTGATACCCACAATTATCTATAACACTATATTTTAGAACATGATATCTCTAATAAAAATTATAAATATTTAAAGAAAATGTTATTATCTACTTAAAAATAAACATTAGAGACTAAAATTAGTGACTTTAAATTTTAAAAATTTAAAATTTTAAAAATTTTATTATATAAAACCAAGACAAAAAAAACTGTGTATTTTATAAAGATAAAAATCATGATTCAAAGTTTTAGAGGATGAGAAAAATACTATAAGGATAAAAATCAAAATTATATTATTTTATAAGGATTAAAATTATATTAAATATTTTTTAAATATTTTTTTTTACTTTTATACACGTTAAATACATGTTGACAAGTCAATTACATATTTACTATATTTGAAAAAGAATATTAATTTATGTCTTAAATTTATATTTAAAAATGTCATTATTTAATATCAGTTGCTAATAAAGATAAGAGTTAATCACATATATACACTGTCAGGTGTAAAGTTTTTTTATACTGACAACCAATTATATTCTTTAATTGTGTCATGTTACTGTAAACACATTTACTTTAACAGTGATATGGCACAATTAAAGGATATAATTGGTTACTAGTGTAAAAAAAACTTTAAACTAGCGATGTATAAGTGATTAACTATAAAGATAATAACGGGACAAAATGGATAGTAGCTTCTTACCACCCGTTTCTTTAGTGTGGATATCAATAAAAAAATTTATATATTCATCGATATTTATGAATATTTGAAAAAATATAAAATTTTAAATAAAAAAGTAAGAAATAAAATTAAATTAAAATTAAATAATTTTAAAACATACATTTATACTAAAAAAATTTGGAACATAAATTTATACCAATATAAATAATTATATCACATATTTAATATAAAATTAAATTAAATTAAACTACATCGTATATAATTAAGAATATTTTAATATTTTTAAAATATAAGTATTCATGGATATGAGTAACTTTACTATCTATGTCCGTTCTATTATTAAATGCATACCCATTTAATTATTAATTTAAAATTTATAACAGATTTTATTGATAAATATTCGTGAATACGACTGTTTTCGTCATTTTTAGTTGTTAGTGTATATTGCGTGTATTTAATATATATGCAAATGAATATTAATTAATTAATGACATAAATATATAATTATAAAATTATAAAAATATCATTTCAATATCCGTTGTTAGTGTATATCTTGCATATATTTTAATAAAAGTACTTATTATATTTTTAATCCATTAAATACCCGTTGACGAGTTACTATATATAACATGTATAATAGTTAATGTCTTTAAGATATTATTAAATGTAATAAAAGGGATATAACATTTTTAATCTTTCATTTATTTCAATATTTAATTTTCATATTAAATTAAATTTCTTTTTAAAATAAATTATCATTTTGAAAAAATTATCAGTAATTAAAATTATTTTATCACCATATAATTTGTTATCAAACATATAAAATATAATTTATATTTTCAAAAATATATATATCTACAAATTTTAAATATAATATAATTAATATATGACAATATAAATTTTAGGTATATAAAATAAACATTTAATATTTACATTACACACATTAAAATACTAATAAAATAATTATAGTAATAATATTAAACTTATCATAATATACCTTACTAGTAAGTCAACATCCAAAATCTCCACTTTTTGACCTTTGTATTAATTTCTTAGACACATCCATCCGAGTCATAAGTGTTTCAAATATTATAAAAACCCCTTGAACCCCTTCTCCCACTCCAACACAAACAAATGCAACATTGTGTTGTCCCTGTAGTAGCATATTAGAATCTGTGAATCCAAGGTAGGAAAAGAAGGAACCATGTCATCAGGGATTTTGAAGGAGGAGGTGGACATAGTGATCCCAACGATAAGGAACCTGGACTTCTTGGAGAAGTGGAGGCCATTCTTTGAGGGATTTCATCTAATAATAGTGCAAGATGGTGACCCTTCCAAGGTCATCAAGGTTCCTCAAGGCTTTGACTATGACCTTTACAACCGCAACGACATCAACCGCATTCTAGGTCCCAAGGCCCATATCATTTCCTTCTTGGACGGTGCTTGTCGTTGCTTCGGCTTCTTGCTCTCCAAGAAGAAGTACATCTTCACCATCGATGATGACTGCTTTGTGAGTTTCACTCATCACATTAATTCACCTTTTCTTTAATCCTTTTGTCAAGAACTATTCATATTAATATTATGAGTTAATAACTTATACATTACTACCACTGGTAACTAATTATTTCTTTTAATTGTGTCATGTCACTATAAATACATTTACTTTTAAAAGTGACATGACACAATTAAAAGATATAATTGATTGTCTTACACTGGCAGTGTATAGATAATTAACTCTAATATTATTACTATAATAAATGTTATATATAATGATATATAAAAAATGTTATTATGAATATAATATATATAAATATATATATCTATTTGACATATAATTATGTATAATTTTCGTGTTAATTTTAAATAAAATTTAATAATAAATTTTGTGTATTATTGTATTATAATCTATATTCACATTTTTTAATAATATATTAACATATATTATATTTATTATGTAATTAAAAGTAATTTTTAATGATAATTTTTGTGTTACTATATCACAACCTTTTTAATAGTATATTTAACCTTTCGACATCATCTATTTTGTCTTTCATATTATTTTGAGCCTAATTGAGCCACATGATGATGTTATTGGTATTGGTTGATTTGTTTGTTATGTATATGATGTTAATATCATGTTTATGGAGTCCCAAGTGTAATATGATCAGATGTCCTTGATTATTTCCTTTCAATTTTAAGGTTGCCAAAGATCCATCTGGCAAAGAAATTAATGCCTTGCAACAACACATTGAGAACCTTCAGACTCCATCAACCCCATTTTTTTTCAACACCCTATATGACCCATATAGAGAAGGTGCAGATTTTGTTCGCGGATACCCATTTAGTTTGCGTGAAGGTGTCCCAACCGTTGTTTCTCATGGTCTCTGGCTCAATATTCCTGACTATGATGCCCCAACTCAACTTGTCAAGCCTTTAGAGAGAAACACTAGGTATGAATATGATATATATCCTTGGAATTTGTAACATGCTATAGTTGTTTAAGAGACATTTGTAATTTTAAGGTGATATGTTGTCTTTTGATGAGGTAGTGTCTTGTACATTTTCTCAGGTATGTAGATGCAGTTATGACTATACCAAAGGGAGCTCTATTTCCTATGTGTGCAATGAATTTGGCATTCAATCGGGAATTAATTGGCCCTGCAATGTACTTTGGACTAATGGGTGATGGTCAACCTATTGGACGTTATGATGATATGTGGGCTGGCTGGTGCATGAAGGTATTATGTTACAAACTTTGTTAAAATTCTGTTGACATTGTTTTTATCTTAAAAAAATCAAATCATTAGGTAGGGAAAGAGAAAAATGAATGTTTTATAATGACCGTAGAAAAAAAGACTAATAGAAATTGATGTGAGAAAAACATCGCACGTCTGCTCAATTGACCTTTTTTATTAATGATGTAGGTCATAAGTGATCATCTAGGATTGGGGGTGAAGACAGGTTTGCCTTACCTTTGGCACAACAAAGCTAGCAACCCATTTGTGAACCTTAAGAAGGAGTTCAAAGGACTTTTTTGGCAAGAGGAATTAATCCCATTTTTTCAATCTGTATCTCTTCCAAAAGATTGCACAACTGCTCAAAAATGCTACATTGAACTCTCCAAGCAAGTTAAGGCAAAATTTGGCAAGGTTGACGAGTATTTCAACAAGCTTGCAGATGCCATGGTCATATGGATTGAAGCTTGGGATGAACTAAACCCGTCTGGGGCATAATTTAATGCATTGCCCAGTGGTTCAACAAAGTAAAATATTGATCTTGATCTATCTAGAGATATGAATTACTGGGCATGGCAAAGTAGCATATCGTTATCTTTATTGTTTCTTTCTTTTCATGTAACAATAAAACTTGAGTGACTTCAATACAAATCAATAAACAAAAAGTTAAGATATTTATTAAATTAAGGGACATTTGAAATAGTTTATTTACAGTTTATTTGGATTTATTACATGACATAAGTGTAACCAATGAGGGATCCACGTTGACAATTGTGGGGGCAGTTGCCCCCACTAAGTTTAGTTCATTTTTTTTTATATTAAATATTAGTTATTTTATAAAATATATATTATTAATTATATTTTAATTATCTTATTATATTTAATATAATAAAATATATTGATATTTTATTTTATTATTTAATTACTTTCACTCTATGATAAAATTATCTTAATTTTTTATGAGAAAAAAATTTACTTATTCTAAAAATAAATCTTGATAGATACTCTTTTCAATAACTAATATTCTATATCAAATTTTTAAATATTTAACTATTAAATTAAAAACTTTTAATATATAGATCATGTTTATAATTTTTTTTAAAAATTAAAAATTATATGATACTTTATTAGATAGATCCAAAATAAAATATAAAATATTTTTTTATGATTATTTATTAATTTAAATTAATGAAACGGGGTATTAAATAATTTTTAATTTTTTATAAATTTTATAAATTTGATCTATACATTAAAGACTTTTAATTGAACGGTTAAATATTTGATGTAAGACATGAATTATTGACTGGAGTAAGTTTATCGAAATTTACTCTTGAAATAAGTAGATTCATTCTTGTTTTTTATTATTATAATAAAATATATTTTTTGACTAAAAAATTTATTACTTCTTTACTCGTTAAAGGTGTCATAAAATTTAGTTTACTAATGTATGTTATTTATCAATTTTTATTTTATTTTTTGACCATTTGATCATGTATATGCATATTGTATGTTGGTAGGAGATGATCCATATTAAGAGGAATGCGAGTAATTGTTACACAGTTTTTTTTTTAACTTAAACATATTTAAATATAGACATTCATTCTTATAAAAAAAAATAGACATTGCACTCATAAAATATTTTTGTTTTAAATGAGTGCAGAAAATTAGAAAACTAAAAGAAAATAAATTAATAATGTTTATTTTTATCCTATTAATTTTTAATATTTTGTTTCTCTAATATTAAATAAGTCAAAAAAAATTATAAAATAACACTTAAATATAATCTAAGACAGAAAGAGAAAAACAAAAAATTATCACTCTATTTATAAGACAATTATAATTTATTAAAATAAGGTATTTTAATTTTTTATCATAAAATATATTTTTCAAAAAATTATTAATTTTTTTAGTAAAAATAATATAGAACATTTTATTATCTTATAATTTAATATTGGATTTCTTTTGATTATAAAACATAGTAAATAAAATCTAAAATCTGTATCAGTTTTTTTGATAAAAATATTTAATTAATTTTAATATATAATAAATTTAATATCAAAATATTTATCTAGATTTGAGTTATAATTATTATAATCTTTCTGATTTAATATTAAATATCTTTTGATTATAAAATATAATAAATAAAATCTAAAATCTGTAACAATATCTTTATACAAATATTTAATAAATATTTATTATAATTTTAATTATGATTTTTATGATCTTTTGATTTAATACTGGATTTCTTTTGATTATAATATTTTAATGTGTTTTATTTGAAATACCAGTTAAAATATTTTATTATCTTTTTATTTTAATTTATTATAAAATAACTAGAATATTTAATTTAGTATTATTAAAAAATAACTATTATAAGATTTAATTTCATTATTTATTATAATACTTTTAGCCATTTTATTGATAAAAAAATATTTTTAATTAAAATATATTTAAAAATTTTAGTTAATTTATTATCATTCACTTACTTTAATAAAAAGTGATAAAATATAATTTATTTTCAATTAATTTAATAAAATAAAAACTTTAAAATATGTATTTAAAATCTATTACAATTTCTTAAATACAAATATTTGATTAATTTTAGTATATATTAAATTTAATATTAGAAAATTTATTATGATTTTAGTTATATGTAATTTAATATTAGATTTTTTATTATTATAAAATATAGTAAATAAAATCTAAAATCTGTATCAGTTTCTCTGATAAAAAATATTTAATTAGGTTTAATATATAATAAATTTAATATCAAATTATTTATTATGATTTGAGATATAATTATTATAATCTTTTGAATTAATATTAGATATCTTTTGATTATAAAACATAATAAATAAAATTTAAAATCTATAGCATTTCTTTGATACAAATATTTAATATTAGAATATTTATTATAATTTTAGTTATGATTTTTATACTCTTTTGATTTAATACTGAATTTTTTTAATTATAATATTTTAATGTATTTAATATTTTTCATTTCTTTTGATTTGAATTATAATTTTTATAATCTTTTGATTTATTATGATTTAATTTTCATAATCTAACAACTTAACGTTTAAAAATAATGTTTATTTTTAAGATAAATATTATTTAATTATTTATAAACTTTATTTATTAACATAATTATTTAATTATATTAATAGGATGTAAAACTAATTAAAAATTTGATAATAAATTAATATGATTATCCTATTCGAATGAAATTTAAAATAATTCCTTTATTTTAATCTAATTCAATAATAACATGTTTGATTCAAATAAAATTTTAAAATAAATGTTTATTTATTTATTTATTTTAAATAAACTAAGCACAAATTAAAATTTAAAAAAATGCTTATAAAGAATTAATTTTTTTTACTTTTATAATTTAGTTTTCTGAAACCTTCCTCCTTCTCAGTGATACGAGTGACTCTGCCTAGCAGAGCCCTTCTTCTCCGTTTCTCCCTTAATTTCTTTTCTGTTCCAACGCCGGCCACTACGCTTCCTTCTCCGTTAAATCGTTCCAACACTCTCTCGCCGGCGGTGAGTTGTTAACAAAATCAAAATAGTGGTCATCTCGCTATTTGCTACACTGCTATAGCATTGTTTGGGGTATTAACTAGGATGCCTTTCTCTTTGGGTATTGCAGGTAACAAGAGCATTTGAGGGTCCAGAAAAATCTGCAGAGGTAAAGCAAACCAATCTTCTTCTTTTTTATTTTTTTAAATCTTTTATTTTATTTATTTTTTATTTGTGTGTGTGTGTTGTTGTCAACATTCCTTTTGATTTGTGAATGGCTGCTGTCTTAATGAATTAACTCTAGTCATAGATATTCATCAGGAAAGTATAAGGAAAACTGAACTTTGTTGTTTGAGCATGTGTGACTGTGTGTGTGTACTGGTTATACAGTTGGAAAAAAATTCTTAAGAGGGCATTTAACGTATGATTTTCGGACATGAAAAAAAATTTCTTCACAAAACGCACTCTTTGTGTATGTATGATCACAAGCACCATAGTCCAAAATCCAGGATCCAATAGGCAAAGTTTGAGAAAAGAAGCTAAGGAATTACCATACGAATTCACTAAGTCTGAGGTAAATATATAGAATGGACGACCTTTAGTTGAAGATTCTCCTTAAATGTTGTGATTTTTTTTAGAGTATTCATCCTTTTTCCAAAATCCCACACTTGGGATCAAGAGTTGTTTGGTGTTGTGACTCGTGACGGAAAATGCAAGCACCTTGGTAAGGTAGGGGAATAAGTGGGCTCCTGGAGGATAGAGCCTGACTTGGGTTGGTTCCAATTGGGTTACAAATACAATCCTGTTGGCTGTGCAGACATCTATATATACTTTTTTAAGTTGATTAATCAATACCCTCTGTTTGTTTCATGGTGAAGTAGCATCCTGGCAATTTGCTTCTCTTCATGTTCTTGGGTATTTGTACATTTTGTCCAATTTTGAGAAGAGTAAATTGGGCTTCTGAATTTTTATTTTTGTTCACATTATGTAGTGTTATGTGTCTATGCCAAAAATGAAGTATATTTCTGTTACATATTCAAAACAGGCGAGGTTCGCTAAATTCAGGAATAAGGACAGAAAATGTTATATATTAAAGTAGACCTCTAGAGATTATGCAATGTGTATTTAATAAGGAAACATACTGTATTTAATCTCGTTAGGTCATTCCAAATCTGCAAAAATTTGTGCTTAACCTTTCAAGTCTTATGTACTGCCCAACTGTTTATGAAACTTGTTTCAAACACTAGTTCAATGACAGTCCATGAACCAGAATGAATGTGGATATAATAAAGAAGGTTAATCATATAATGGGATGGAAGAGAGACTTTTATATTTTGCCTAGGGTATCTTGTATTGTAGCAGGATTAAGGTTAAGTTTATAGGACCCACACCGAGAGTGAGAGATTCACTTATTTATATACTTTTTTTACAGGGGAGCATCTATGGCCTCGTTCTTATGGACTGACTAATGGTCCATCTTTGACTGATTTACACAACATTCGCCCTGCTGATGTAAATGGTAAGAAAAACAACTGCTCGACATTTTACTAGTCAAGTTTGCAATTTTAGTTCATGTTACAAGTATCTCTCAGTCAATTCATCAAGGGGGAACAAGTACTATGGTGAATGTGTTACTAGCTCAACCAAATGTTTGAGGCCAGCTAACAAAGAAGCTGCTTTGTCATTTGTTTTTGTTTTTAATTATAATTTTCAAAGCCTTATAACTGATTGGTAATCATGCTTGAAATTTGATGGATATCTCATATCTGGCTTAGTAGTTCTGTCATATGTTAATTTATAATTTGGGTTCTCCTGCCCACTGTTTAGTTGGGAGATTTTTAATGATTTTCAAGTCAAGTGATTTCTTTGAGAGGCAAAGTATGAAGTTCTTAAAGGTTATTTGAAATTATCATGAGTTATTTTATGAATTTAAAGTTTAGGACAGGTGTAATGTAATTAGTCAAGATTGTGGTTATGACTTATGAGTATGAGTATGGTTATGTGTCCAAATTTTAGGATTTAGCCATTAAGGATTGTTGTTATAATTATGTCACCTGAGTGTCAAATTTGCTTAAATCTGGCTAAGCGCGACAGTTATATATTGTTGAAATATTGCAGTACTTCCAAAAATAATTGGACTTATTAAAATCTTATTTTGTGTTCTCATTGTTTGAAAACTCTTAACCCATCTTAAAATACAGAACTATCATTCTCTTATTCTATTATTTTATTGTTCCTGCTTGAAATTAATTTGGGGTGTTGTGCTTGGTGACTATATTATACTCTTATGCTTGATCCAATTGGCACTGCTTTCAGGTTTTAACATGTTGGGTTAAGAAACCAGAAAAACAGTTCCAAAGCCTTGAAAAATGCATATATTTGCATATAAACTTTTCTTCTTTTACATATTTTAATTTTAGTTAAGACATGCTTCAACAAGAACTGAAGGATCTACATGTTTACAATATTTATAACAGTCTACAAAACATGAAATGCTCAGGAGCAAGAAAACCAAAATGTTTCATGGAAATTAAGAAATATAAGTTGAAAAAGACAAGAACAAATATGAGAAACAATCTATACGATAATGCATATCTAATTAAAAATGTAAATTTGCTGTTATTAGCTGCATATGATTACTTTCGGGCAAATGCACCGGCTTGGCATGGATCTTGAAATATTTGTGATTACAGAGTATGGCATGAATCTCATTGGGACGAAGCCATCTGCTTTTTGCTTCCTCCATAGTATTACTAACATCCAAATCTGGGCCACATATAAGAAATTACTTTAGAAAAACAAATCTACAGTGGTGATTAATATGAATTGAAATTTGCCATTGACCACACAATTGGTAGCAGTGACAGTGATAATATCTGCAGTTGGAAGCAAACAGCAAAAGAAACACATAGCAAATATGTATTTTGTCAGATTCCTTTAAAGACCATTATTTGCTTTAAGGATATATATTGTGTGATTGGTTAATCCTGTAGAAAATATCATGACGTTGACTAGGATGAATTATTTGCTGAATTATTTGCTGTAAAATAACAATTATTTGCTGAATTAAAATCAAAGAATATATTGTCTTAAAATTTTTGTTGAAATAATATTTTTTATTTTTTTAGGAGAAATATAACGAGCGTCTAATTGAAGTCAAGCAACAAGCTACACAGGATGACACAGAGGGCTCTGCTTCTACTTGTATTAGTGATAATGAAGTTTATTTGCAGGTGGTTAAAAAGAATCCGAAGGGGAACTTGTATGGGCTTGCTGGATTGACCGATGATTTCATTCGCTCAACACTTCCACAATCTTCTAAGTCACAGCCATCACCAGTCACTGCAGGGGTGATTGAAGAAATGCAAAATAGGATAACTAAATTAAATGCTGAGCTTGCTGCAAAGGAAGCAAAGGAAAAAGCATTGGAAGAGCATATACGACAGCATGATGAGCAGATGCAGTATATACTACGTCATCTCAACATTGACCCTTTAAGGCCAACCCCTCCTGCACTGAGTACTACCCCAGATGATCCTGACCATGCTGTTGATGATGCTCCTGATGACATAGCAGAAGACCCTTAATTAAGCTTCTTTATTTTACTTGTTTCAGGATATTTTATTGTATTTCACTATTACTTTGTTGAAGTTTAAACGTTTTATGTTATTATTGTGTTTTTAGCATACTATATTGACATACTTATATTTTATTTAGTTTTCACTATAATATAAACTTTCATCGATAAGATTATGTCTTTTAATATGTTCTAGTTTATTATTATAAATTGTGTAATAAATATATTGTTAATTTCATATTCGTTAACAGGTATAAATTAATAATTAAAAAAGAATTTAAAAATACTGATATATTTTAGCGACCGAAATAGCGACTAAAATAATTTGTAGCTAATTCAAGCTATTAGCGACCGAAATAGCGACTGATTCTATTTGTAGCTATATCAGTGTTTTAGCGACCGAAATAGCGACCAATTCTATCCGTAGCTATATCAGTTTTTTAGCGACCGAAATAGCGACCGATTTTATCCGTAGCTATATCAGTTTTTTAGCGACCGAAATAGTGACCGATTTTATCCTTAGCTACATCAGTTTTTTAGCGACTGAAATAGCGACTGATTTTATCCGTAGCTACATCAATTATTTAGCGACCGAATTAGCGACTGATTCATAAAATGTTTTTATTAAATAAATACAAAAAATAGCGACGGAAATTGCTACAAAAAAATTCGGTCGCAAAATTGGTCTCCAGAAGTTAGGAGACCAAAATTTTAGCGACGGATTTGTATTGTCTAGCGACTGATTTTTTGGTCGCTAAATTGCGACGGAAAAAATTTCGGTCGCTATTTGAAATAGCGACCAGGGTTTTAGCGACGGAATTTTTCGGTCGCTATTTCGGTCGCTGAATGAAATAGCGACTGAATTTACCTAAATAGCGACCGATTTTGGTGGTAGCTAAAACTTGATTTTTTTGTAGTGTGATTTGAGGTTTTTGATTTTCATGAATGAATTTGAGTGATTTGGTGCCATGTACTTGTAATGAACATGTTATAAAACTATTTTACTAATTTGATTGAGAAAAGGAACTTTGGGATGGATTTTATAGGTCTTGGAGAACCAAAATTGCAAGGTTCACAATTTTACAAGGTACAGAATTCTCGATAGTGCCAGGTGCATATTCATGGCACCAGGCACGACGAACACAATTTTTTGCATTGGGTATGTAGAGAGACATGCGAAGCTCAGCAATGCCACCAAAGAGGTCTTTGACTTCTCTATGTTAGGCTATGTGTATCTCATTTAGTGTCATTTTGACATTTTTTTCAAAATGAGATGACGTCGAGCATGATATGCATCATGCTAGGTGAATTTATTCCCAAGGAGTCATTAACTTCTCAATGTTAGGCATGGAAGTAACCATGCCAGGCACGATTGAGACATAGAGGTCATTGACCTTTCCATGCTGAATAGGGGCATAACCATATTGGGCATGAAAGCGAAAGAGAGGTCCCTAACCTCTTCACACTAGGCGCAAATATATCTTTATCAAATGTCATTTCATTAGTGGAATATACTTAGTTTGGAGGATAATGAATACTAGAGGAGCATATGAGAACTAATAATACTTTAGGATAAAAAAAGGAAACAAGAGAGTGCTTAAGGGAAGAATAATGGGGAGAAAGTGAAGAACCATATATACAATTGAGTACAAATATAAAGGAAACATGTATGATGGAAAAAGACGGTAAGTGTATTTCGTAACTCGAAAAATTCCGATCTTACGACTAATGGTTGGGACTACCGTTTTAAAAGATCTCATTAATCAAGGAATGCCTATGGACCAGACTAATCCCTAATTAATGGTTTTTAAAAATAGGATCATGATGGAAGCTTCTAGTGGAAGGGATTGAAGTTCTTCAACTAGCTCCATCTTTATTGTCCAATCTTCTCTTGAGGTTCAAGTTCTTCACGGAATCAAGATTCAAACTCCAAGAGTTTGAGGAAGCAACACCATTGGCGTGGCAATCTTCTTGAAGAAGAAGAAGAGTGAGGAACCAAGGAACAAAGGAAGGACTCTTGAGTAGAGAGAATTTTTTGAAAATTCTAATCTCATATATGTCAAAAGTGATTACAAAGCCAAGAGAAAGACTTATATAATGGAGGGAAACTTGTGGTGCAAGCTAGAGTAACTATGGTTCAAGAGAACCATGGTTAGCCAAGCTTGACCGGCCTAGTTTAGGAGGCTTCTGGAGCAATCTTCTAACTTAGAAGCTTGGGAAGCAAGCTAAGTTAGAAGCTTGTAGCACAAGCTTCCCAAGTGTGTAGGGAAGCTTGGTAATTTTGGCCAAGAAGAAGTTCTAGGCAGCCAAGGCTAGTTTTGAACATGTAATCCAACCCAAAAATCTTGGAATTGGTTTAGTTAGGTTCACCAAATGATTGTGAGACCTAGCTAAATCAATTCCTTGGAAAAAAAAATGGAGGAAAACAAGCCCAATGTGTAAAATTTAGCCTAGGCCCACTTCTGACCCAATTATTAGTTGCACCTACACACCTTACTATTTGTCACCCCACTTCTACTACTGAAAATATAAAAATGAATGACCCTTAATACAAGGTCAAATGGAGCAAAAGTCTGCAAGTAACATACCCTAAATACTCAAAGGAATATCTTATAATAGAAGAAAGAAAATGTCTCACAAATACAAAGACAAAATGGACCTATACAAAGAACTACTATATACAAATGAGTTAGACCATCTCTTCAACATGTAATAGCCCACATGAAGAGTAGCTTGGGCTTAGAAAGCCAACTAACCTCCAAGCTAGTCAATCCTTCATGTATGCTCCTAGCCACAGCTCGAGTAATTGAGCCATTGGCCCATGGTCTATCAATTCATGGAGTCGCCACCAATGTTTTACTCAAAACATTGGAAAAAGAAAAGATTTTTAAAAATCCAATTGTCACCTTAATAACCAAGATTGGGTTTGGGGGTCGATTACGTGTAGAAAAGGTATTAAACACCCTACAACGCCCTAAATTGGTACCCTATGAAGAAATTAGCATAATAATGAATAAAAAAAGTATCAAATCCCTTTTCTTGATGGTTATTTACATACATGAAATCTAAATTACACGAATTATCCTAAGATGTCTACATGGTTATTCCTTTTATTTGGAGTAATACTTATCAAAATGAGGAAGTAAAGGAAAGAGAAAAGTATTGATTGAAATACCTCTTGGCCGAGCTTTATTAATTCTTCAAGTTTGGGGACTTTTAGGTGCTTTTTGGCTACCTTTCACACTACAGACTACCTCACAAATTTCAAGAAATACAATAAGAAAAGGAGATAGAGAATTTTCGAATTGACTAAGGCTTCTTAGATGAATTTTTTGGTCCCCTGAATAGTGCCTAAGCAGCTATTTATAGACGTCACAACTAATTAGAACGCTCCATTCTAGTTTTGAAACGGCCTGTTTTGGGCTAATCTGTTAAGAGTAAAATTTGAATCTAGAACGGACCGTTATGAAAATAGAATGACCCATTCTTGATTTGAACTTTACTAATAACAACCTGTGTTGGAATGGCTTGTTCTAGACTGGGAACGGCCCGTTCCAAACTAGGGTTTCTAGAACTTTTGAGGAGGTTGGACCAGCCCGTTCTAGGCTCCTAATTCACCCTTATTGGGTTTTGGGCCTCTTGACGTCTTGTTGTGTCGTCTCTAGGCTTTTGAGAACTCTTTTTCTTCATGCTAGAAGTCGATTCCTTTATTTGCGAGTTTGAATGAAATTAGGTGTCTATAGATGCCCCTCTTTACTTGTCCTTTGGGATAGCTAGGTGTTTGATTTTCCAAAGGCAAGTAAAAATGTAGACATTTCATCCAGGTCTTCTCTCTATCTCTTCATGCTGGTGCTTCATGTTGTTTGCTTTGAATAGATGGGTTTACGTGTATCCTTGCCTTTTGGAGTAGCTGAGTGTTGGATTGCGTACTTTCTTGGGTAATAAGGGTGGCAAACTGTACACCTAATATTTTGTCTTCGAGTAGATGCTCCATGCCATTTGCTCTAGTTGCTTTTCTTGTGATGGTGAGGTGAAAATCTGGATCTTCACTTTTGTTTTGACAATAGATGCCTCCATGTTGTTTCCTTTGGGTAGATGGTGTTTACCTGTATCCTTGTCTCTTAGAGCAACTGAGTGTTGGGTTATATGCTTTATTGGGTGTCAAGGGTGGTAAACTATGCCATCTAAGCTTCGGGCTCCTTATGAATGCTTTCTATCATCTCATCTATTGCTTCATCCGAATCTTCTCCTTTTTGCTTTAATAGTGTAGATATCTATAGACACTCAATTTCGTCCGGGAGGCACACAAACAAAGAAATGGACCTCCATTACGAAGGGAAGGGGCTTCCGAAGTAGGCAAACAACAAGACAAGACATTAGAAGGCCTAAAGGCCAAATAAGGTGGTTTCAGTAGCCCGAAACGGGCCGTTCCAAAATCGGAACGGGCCGTTCCAAAAACTCAGAACGGGCCGTTCCACAATCGGAACGGGCCGTTCTGAACCCCGGAACAGGCCGTTCCAATATAAGAACGGGTCGTTCCAACGTAACTGAAATCAACTAAATATTTTGGGTGAAACGGGCCGTTCCAATTCCAGAACGGGCCGTTCTAAACAAGGCAAATATGGAACGGGCCGTTCTGGAAAAGGAAAATTTGTGTTACTTTCTACTCTGGAACGGGCCGTTCCGTTTTCAGAACGGGCCGTTCCAGTGTACGAAATTTACACATAATAATTGGGTCAGAACGGGCCGTTCTGAAACCGCAACAGGCCGTTCTAGCCCACTGCTGATCCCTATAAATTGAAGTCTTGGGCATAGTTCTCGTGGCGGCCAGAGAAATTTTGAATAAGACTCCTTTGAGCACGAAAATTCTCTATTTCTCTCCCTTCTATTATATTTTTTGAGATTTGTGTCGCATCTCTATATTCTCTCTCCCCCCTATTGTATTTCTTGAGATTTGTGAGACATACTGTAGTGTGAAAGGTCGCCACAAAGCACCTTTTTCATATTTGAAGATTCAATAAAGCTTGTTCAAGAGGTATTTCAGCTAATCTTCTTCTCTTCCTTTTATTTCTTATCTTTATCTCTTTTTTTGTTATAATAAACGTCATAATGTAGATATTTTAGGGTTAATCGCTTAATTTATATTTTAAGCATGATTTATATTTTAAGCATGTAAATAAAATATTAATAAAGGGGATTCAATATTTAATTTATTAATTCTTATAATGTTAACTTCATCATAGGGTACCAATTGAGGGCGCTGTAGGGGTGCTTAATACCTTCCCTACACGTAACCGACCGCCGAACCCAATTCTGGTTATCAAGGCCATAGTTGGATCTTTAAAAAACCTTTTCTTTTTCCAATGTTTTGAGTAAAATATTGGTGGCGACTCCATGAACCTATTTTCAAAAACCATTAATTAAGGATTAGTCTGGTGTCCGGGCATCCCTTAATTAATGAGACTTTTAAAAGGATGTCTAAACCATACGTCGCGAGATCGGAAATTTTCGGGTTGCGACAATATCTCAACATCATTTTCTTCAAGTGGATGGTGTTTACCTATATCCTTGCCCCCTTGGAGCAATTGAGTGTTGAGTTGTATGCTCTGTCGGGTGTCAAGGGTGGTAAACTACCCCATCTAGGCTTCTAGTTTGGTGTAGATGCTTCTTGCTGCTTCTGTTTGTCTTATGGTAGTATGATCTTTATTTGTAACTCGCTGAAGAGGGAGTATATTATAAGCTCAGCCTCTTTAGGCTGGACTGATTTTTATGGCTTTAGCCGAGCCAATTTGAGTCGTGTGTTGGTTTTGAGGATCCAATGAACCTTTTCCGAGTCATATACTGGTTTTGACAATCCAGTGAACCTTTTTCGAGTTGCATACTGGTTTTGAGGGCCCATCAACCTTTTCTGATTCGTGTACTAGTTTTGAGGGTCTAGCAACCTTTTTCAAGTCGTGTACTAGTTTTGAGGGTCCAACAACCTTTTCCGAGTCATGTACTAGTTTTGAGGGTTCAGCAACCTCTTTCGAGTCATGTATTGGTTTTGAGGGTCTAGCAACCCTTTTCGAGTCGTGTACTAGTTTTGAGGGTCCAACAACCTTTTTCGAGTCGTGTACTGGTTTTGAGGGTCGAGCAACCTTTTTTGAGTCGTGTACTGGTTTTGAGGGTTCAATAACCTTTTTTTTTCTCTTGATGATGAGTATTGTTGTGCTCTCCAAGTCGCCTGTTGTGATTTCTATGATCTAATTTCCTTTTTTCTTTGGCGAGGATGTCTAATGAAGACGAGGATTACTTATAGGTAGTGCCCTTGTGCTTATGGGCGAGGGGTCATTTTTCTTAAGAGATGATGTGATGAGTATTCTTTGTAGCCTCTCCAGGCTGGGGGTTGATGCTTGAACTTGATTGCTTGCATGTGTTTTGTCGAAAATGCCCCTACATCGATGGACGGAGGAGTTTTCTAAAGGATCGTGGCTTGTGATTCTATATTTTCTTCAATTGAAGAGTTTATTGGTGGAGTGCTTTGTGTTTGATGAATTTTGCCCTTGAGATATCGGGCAAAGGATACTTGGTGTGCACTTGTTTTGGATTCTTGCTTGGCTCCCAACTGGTTCTTCTCAAGGAGAGAGTGATGTCTATGTTTTTGAAGGAGGTACAACGACTCTGCCCCCTTATTTGGATCTCTGATATCCAGTAGCCTAAATGGTTGTTCGTCTTTGGATGGCTTGGTTGGGGTATTTTGGCTGGTACCTTTCTAATTTTTCATTTTCTTAGCTTTGGCTTTTTATCAAGTTTGAAACTTACTTTTTTCTTTCTTTTTCTGAATGCTTTGGCTTTTTAATATGTATGAAGCTTGCCTTTTTACGATTTTTTTTTATTAATGGATGAATGATACTAGGTTATGCTTTGTCTTACTACTGTTGTATTTTTCTTTGCTTAGTGGCAATCCGAAACTACTTGTAATTGTTTGTAACAGCCCAATTTTCATAGATTGTACGATGGCCCAAAGCCCAATAGGGGTGATTTAGTAGTCCAGAACAGGCCATTCCCGAATTGGAACGGGCCGTTCTAAACTACTAAAATGAGGGTGATTTAGTAGCCTAGAATGGGCCGTTCCAAAATACTAAAATTGCCTACAAATCTTAGATGGGAACGGGGCGTTCCTAAATTGGAACGGGGCGTTCCAAATTACCAAAAAGGCTTGTAACCCTAGTTAGGAACAGGTCGTTCCAAATATGGCCATTATGGGTTAAATACAACCCCAGAATGGGCCGTTCTGGTTTTTAGAATGGGTCGTTCTGGTTTTTAGAACGGGCCGTTCTGGATGTGAAATTTTACACATGACGTTAGAGTCCAGAATGGGCCATTCTGGATTTGAAACGGGTCGTTCCGGCGATGCCTGATGCCTATAAATAGAGTGCTCTTGCACTCCCAAAAAGAACACCTTTCAGTTCTGACTTCTTTCAGTTCTGACTTTTTTCTTCTACATTTTCTTCTTTTCCTTCTACACTCTCTGAAGACCGAGGGGCACTCAGAGGAAGAGACCAAGGAGATCTCTGTTTTAGTTTCAGCTACTACTTATCGAGGTACGGGAGAAAAGGGGATTATTTGTATGCAGAGTTACATGAGGGAATTGGGTAGAGGAAGAGTCCCTTAAGATTATGAGTAATTTTATAATTATTTCTGTTTGAGGAATTGATGATCCCATTAGATTTTACATGTATTAAGGATTAGAAATATATATTTAATTTGTAAGAATGATGATTTGGGAGAGAGAACGAAATTATAGAAAAGTGCATGTAAGTTAGGTTTTGGAAAAATTGGATTATTTCTATTTAAGGAATTGATGATCCCAGTAGATTTTGTATGTGTTGAGGATTATGAATATATGATTAATTTGTAAAAATGATGGTCTGGGAGAGAGAACGAAATTGTAGAAAAGTGTCTGTGAGTTAGGTTTTGGAAAAATTAGGGGTTTTACTTTTTAAGTTAAGATTCTACTAAATTGATGATTCAATCTGGTTTTATATTAACTTATTAATATTATTGTTACATTATTTGGTAAAATTGATGATCTAGACATGGAATGTGGTGTGCTGCCTTCGTACAAATATATGCGTTATATCTACTATTTTAATATTGAATTGATAACATGATGTAAGTATGTTGACATGAAATGAGATGTTGATGTGATATGATTGTGGTTCCTCACACTAATGACCAGGGATGAGACAGCCCTTGGTTAAGTGATGCTACAGGGAGGGCGTGCCCCTGGCATGGTGTGGGATGAGTGAGGCAATTAACACGTATCACTTATGTCAGATGTGTCGTGGCCTTGGCATAAGGTTAATTGTAAGATTTGTGTGAATTGTGATGTGATTGTGGTTTCTCACACTAATGACCAGGGATGAGACGACCCCTGGGTAAGTGATACTACATGGAGGGCGTGCCCCTAGCATGGTGTGGGATGAGTGAGGCAATTAACCCGTATCACTTATGTCAGTTGTGGCGTGGCCTTGGTATAGTGTTAATTGTAAGATTTGTGTGAATTATGGATGTGAAAATGATAATGTTAATTATAAGATTTGTGTGAATTATGGATGTGAAAATGATAATGTTAATTGTAAGATTTGTGTGAATTATGGATGTGAAAATGATAATGTTAATTACAAGATTTGTGATGAATTGGTGTGATTGCGTGTTATGATGTGAAGATGATGCATGATTGATAGAGTTATGATATATAGAAATGCTTGTGAATATTTCATTAAGTAATGAGTTATGATGCGATTATGTGGTGGGGTTTTCCTTGTGTGCTTTACATATAGGTGTTTTCTTTTCTCACCGTGCAATTGTGGATGTTTTAGGTGAGGAAGATCTGGCTATGAGTGGTATCTAGAATGCCAACGGTTGAATTATGGGTATGCTCTGATATTGTGACATCGGGGCAGAGGATTTATAGGACATGGATTTTATTTGTGTATGGAGTTGTACTTATTGTTTTGAAAACATTTTGTAACCTCATAAGTTTTACTTTCCAAGTTTTATTTTCAATTATTTTGGATATTGAAGAACAATTATGAAGGTTTTATGTGAACCTTTTTACCAACGTTGAAAATTTTATTCTTTAGCTTATTTATATTGTTACAATATATATAGTTGGGGTAGTAAGGGTGTCACATTGTTAGGCTAAGCTTCTAATGCCCTTTGATTGATGTGGTTTTTAGCTCTTGAGGCCTTTTTTGGCTATCAAGCTTTTTGGCATTCGCAGGCGCTTTGGCTCAAGAGCTCACTGTGGTTCACGACAAGTAGACGTAAACAAAGAAATGCGAAGATGCGAAAATGAATTGGATTTTTTTTTTACTTTTCCTTTTTCTGTTTTGTCTTTTGTCATCATCGTTGGTGGAAGGATCCCTTCCCATGATGATATTTGCTGAATCTTTATTGTTAAGTATTATTTTGAAAGCCACTCCTGGCTTTGGCGAGGAAACCATTCCTGGTCTTAGGTTCTCTCGGATCATTCTTCGTTCAGTTGAAGAGTAAGGTGTGATGGCCTCTTCATGCTTGTAGGCTTGCTTATTTGGTTTGTTCCACTCTATTCTATTGTTGACATGTCTTTGCTTGGGTGGACACGAAGAATCATTTGGGATTGCCTTTGCTACACTAGACTTTTGACACGGCTTCGGCTCTTGAAGCCTTGCTCAGTTGTTGAGCTTCTTATGAGTATTCTGGCCTAATGACTCCTCTCCCTCGACCGATAGCAAGTAAAATGCATGGATGAATGAATGTAATGAAGATGCAAGGTAGGAATGATTTTTTTATTTTTTTTATCTCACGCCCTTCAATATGCCCTTACCGCATATGCATGCAATGTAGTTTATACTTGTGTTTTGTTCCTAAAGAATGCAATTTAGATTTTAATGTCAGGAAACTACACTATACGTGTTATACACAAGTCTAAGAGATGCACTCTTATATTACTGATGAAATTATAACGCTTCCACATCTTTAAGGAAATCACATTTTCGATAAGAATGATTTTCTCAAATTATTAAAAAATAAATAAAGTGGGAGATAATTATTAAGTCAATAAAATGTTTTGAATTCAAAATTCAATATTTCTTCTTAATCAACAAAAATATTTTCAAAGTCAAGAAGAACCTTAGGGGTGTATTAAATTAGGATTTCAATGGATTTTAAAATATTTTTTTATTATAAAAGTCTTGTTGTATTCAATCAAGAATTTTTATTAATATAAAAGGTCATGGGGTATTCAATCAAGACAATCAGGATTTTTTTAAAAGTTCATCAAAATTTAGTGATATTCAATTAAAACAATCAAGATTTTTTTAGGAATCTATCAAAATCTAGTGGCATTCAATTAATATTTTTTTTACTTAAAAAAGTCTATTGGTATTTAAAAATATATAAATCTCAATGAATTATTTTGAATACTAGATTTTGTGAGACTTTTTAGTATAATTTACATGTAATTCACTCATTATACAATCTCATCAAAACTTTTGAGATTTCACATGACTTTTTTTCCCCTTATATTTCTACTCTTTCTTTTTTCTCTCTCTTAAATCTTTTCTTTTGCCTTTCTTACTTCTCTCCCATATTCTTTTTTTTTTCTCTCTTTCTCATTCGTCATTCTTGCTTCTTTCTTCTTTTCTTTTCTATCTCATTTTCTCTTTTTATTTTATTCATCTATTTCATTTGTCTCTTCTTTTTCTTTTTCTTTTTTTTTTTCTTCTTCTTCTTCTTTTCATAATTTTTTCTCTCTCCTTCTCTCTCGCATTTCTTGCTCCTCTTTCTTTCTCCCGTTCTTCTTTATCTCTTTTCTCTTGTACCATTTTTTTATCTTTCTCATTTATATTTTCTTCTTCATTTTCTCCTATGTTTTTTTCATCTATCAATTGATGTATAACTTATCAATATTTATTTTTAATTATTAAATATTTAAAATAATTTTTGTATTATTAAATATTATCTATTATTAAATTTTTTAAATTATTAAAATTTAATTATTTATTTTTAATAAAATTTAATATTGAAATATAAAATTTTGAAACATATATTAAAAAGACTTTGTAGGTCATGGTAATGACCCTCAAAATAAAAATAAAGTTTTCAATTTATGTTATACATCCTTAAGAAATGTGATTGAGGGGATATTTAGTATTTTTAAATTACGTTTCACAATTTTTAAGTTAGGGCCTCTATTTTTATTTTAGACACAAGTTAAACTTGTATTAGCATGTAGAACTACATAACTTCGCAAAGAATGACATTCAGATTAATTTTCAATTGAATTAGTGGATGAATTTTTATCTTCAATGTTACTAGTTAATGAAGATCATAATTTTAAACATATTATTCAGACCTTGTAGACCCCTAAAATTGCCCGGGTCGGAAATAAAGCTTGAAAACTCTCGAAGACTGAAGGAAGATCAGCCAGAAGGACTCCTGGAAGGCCCTAGGAGGGTTCTCTGTAGGTCTAGAGGTCTTAGAATAGCTCAAAATAAGAAAGTGGAGGGAATGAAGCCCAATACGGCCGTACTGAACTTAATACGGCCGTATTGAAGCTTCAATACGGCCGCAGTGAACTCAATACGGCCGTATTGAAGTTTCTGAAACTTCAATACGGCCGTACTGAAATCAATACGGCCGTATTGAAGCTTCAATACAGCCGCAGTGAACTCAATACGGCCGTATTGAAATTTCTGAATTTCAATACGGCCGTATTGAACTCAATACGGCCGTATTGAAGTTCAAAAATTTCAATACGGCCGTATTGGCTCCAGGGCCCGTATTGGGCCTGTTCCCTATAAATATGACGTCAATTGGACGTCATTTCACACTTTGGAACATAGTTTCAACCCTCTCCTTGAGTATTCTGGGGTTTTTGAGCAGTGTTCTGCCCTAGAAATCACTCGGAGAGTTGATCCGACGAAGTTCTTGAGCCCCGAGCCATTTTGCTTGAGGATCGAACCTAGTCGAAGGGAAATCCTCCGGATTTCCATAGTTAAAATTTTATAGGAGGGAGCGAGCGGGCTTGTAGAGCGAGGGAACGCCAAAAAGCTTCCCAGTTTTACTCGAAATATATAAAAGCACGCTTCAAAGGTTTCTTCTTAAATCCTTCCTTTTACTGCTTTCTGTGTGCATATTAAAAATTGTCATCATGTAGATATCTAAAGTATAATCGCTTATAATAAATAGGGGTAATTTAGTAATTTTACACTATTATTTTAGAAATAATCTGTCATAGGGAACCCGAAAGGGGCGCTGTGGGGTGCTAACACCTTCCCCACGCGTAACCGACTCCCTTACCCGACTCTGGTTGTAATGGCCGAAGTCGATTTTTGAATCGATTGCCTTATCCCTTTTTCCAATGTTTTGAGTAAAACATTGGTGGCGACTCCAAAGAACCCTCCTTTTACGAAAACCGCTAATCCATGGAGGGTCCCGCTTGGGATTAACATGGATTGGTGAGCCTTTTAATAAAATTGCTCGTTTGACGAGGTCTCAGTTTGAGAATAAGTCATTCTAGCAATCCACATTTTTAAACAAATAAACGAGTCCAACCATCCTTCGCGAATGCCGAAAGCCCGTTTCGGGCCGGTGGCGACAGATGGCGACTCCACTGGGGAAGCCTCGAGAGTCAGTCCCATTTAGTGACAGATTGTTTTTAACAAATAATAGTTAAAAATTACTTCGTTACCCCTTACTTGTATGATAACATGATTTATTATATGGCTTTAAATAACTGTTGTATGTTTAAATTCCGCAATTGTTTGAAATACAAACTGTACACAAACCTTTGCACACAACAGTTCCCTCTATACCCGGGGGCATGAGTGATTAACCATAGGGAGTGGATGTTAGTACGGCCGGTTGTCGAATGGGTCTATAGGTGCCCGTAGACCGTTGTCGGAAAACATCACTCAAGGTGATAACCATGAACTTGAGTCCGACGGTGCGTTGGAGCTTTCCATCGACCTACGATGAGAGGAATTGGGTCCCTATAATGGGGGCACCTTGGGGGCCTCAGACCGGTGAGAACAGTTAGATCCACCTTGAATATGCACTTTTCTGCAGGATACCCCTACCTCGTGATTCGCTCGTGACTGTTCGTGGATGAGTGAATTGTTTGTGCATTGTTTATGTGAAATTGTTTGAGCATACATTGCATTTCTTTAAACATACAACATTCCTATTCTTTTAAAATAAAAATAAATAGGAATAAGGATCTTCCATTGCATGGTGTTAACATCTACCTTCATCACATTCATGTAGGTAGTTTCCCTTTTCACCCAAAAAAATACAAAAAACAAAATACCCAAAAAAAAAAAAAAAAAAAAAAAAAAGGAAAAAAGGGTTATTTATCCAAACCAAGCAATATCATGCATCATCTTAGGGACATCCTAAAAACATGATAATGCTTAGTTGAATAAACACAATGCATGCATATTCATCGCCATCATCTCATATCATGCATTCTTATCAAAGATCATGGAGGGATCTAGGTTTGCATTTCATACATCCCTCCTAGTAATTCATTAATAAACGTTAATAAAAAGAAAGAAATAATCGATGCATATGTTCAAGATGGATCGCACGCCATTTGTTATTAAGTGTAAGCCAACAACCGCGCCAAGCGAGCGCACATCAACTCCGTTGTTGGTAATCAAGACGAATAAAGGGGAAGGTCCGACACCATTAAGGATCACAGTTCCAAGGCCTTTCCCTTACAAATCAAATAAGGCTGTGCCGTGGATATACGACATCCACTCTTCTGCCGACAGCGATATCTCCAACATCGCTGGACTTGGGGGCATGACTAGGAGTGGCAGGATCTACACTCCCGAAGATCTTCATGACAAAGCTCCCAAGAATAAAGGGAAAGAAAAAGAAGAAAAAACCGAGGAAAATAAGGAATCCGAGGAGGAGACAGACAAGCTGTTAAAATATATCCGACAGAGCGAGTACTCCATCATGGATCAACTTCATAAGACGCCAGCAAAGATTACTCTGTTGTCGTTGATCCTATGCTCCGAACCGCATCGGCAAGCGCTGTTGAAAGTCTTGAACGAGGCATATGTGTCGCACACTATCTCCCAAGACAAGTTTGAGGGGATTGTTAGTCACATCAAGGCTAATGATCACCTTCACCGATGAAGAAATCCCCGCTGAGGGACCGAACCACAACAAGTCCTTGCACATCTCTGTCAAGTGCAAAGAATATCACATCGCTAAAGTCTTGGTAGATAATGGATCTTCCTTGAACGTAATGCCAAAAAAGAACGCTCGAGCAAATAGCAATCAAGGGAATCCAAATGCGCCCGAGCAACATGATCGTTTGAGCTTTCGACGGTTCTAAAAAAGAAGTGGTGGGAGAAGTCAATCTTCCAATCCAAATCGGACCCACTATCTTCAATGTCGAATTCCAAGTGATGGACATTACTCCCGCGTACAGCTGTCTCCTCGGCCGACCTTGGATTCATGATGCGAAAGCTGTTCCCTCTACGCTCCACCAGAAAGTCAAGTTCATAGTGGGTGACAAACTGGTGACCGTACAAGCTAAAGATGACATACTCATCAGCAAGCCATCCAACATACCTTATGTGGATGCAGCAGAGGAAGCTTTAGAAACCGCCTTCCAAGCATTGGAGATCGCCAATGTTGAGACATTTCCCCGAGAAATGAAGAAGGTAGCCCATATGCTCACCAAGAATGGATACTTGCCGTGACAAGGACTTGGCAAGGACTCCCAAGTTATTCCCGAGCTACCCGTTATCAAGGATAATCCGGGGAAACAAGGGTTAGGATATGACCCTAATAAAGATCAAAGAACGAAGAGGAATCAAGATCCTTCTCGACGTTCTTTAAGCCGGATCTTTAGGAAGGCTGGTTCACAAGCGTCAAGGCCGGTTGTCGTCATCAAGTGTTCTTCTCCTTCTGATAGGGATATGTAAACCTGATGACTATTAGAGATTACTCCTCGGGGACAGCCCGACCCCCGAGCCTCGATAGGGCACATGTTTCCATTATGATTATAATAAAATCATTCTTCATTAATTCTTTATTGCTTCTTTTCTCGCTTGCAATAAAATTCTAGACCACATTATTTTAACCCTGTTTGAATAAACATGAATGAGGTTAAAATCATCTTAATAATAATAAACCCACATCATTTTTATGTGGAAGTGTGTGTGTCAACTTGGAGCACCTTTTCTTGGCCTCAATAAGTGCCATCATGGATAAAGAAATCCTAAAGATAATAAGCTCGGCAGGAAACCCAAAAAGGGGACTATGCAAAATAAGAGCAAAAAGACCCGCTAGGAATCCCACAAAAGGGTGACCTAGGCAAAAGTTAGGGTTACAAAATAAGAGCAAAAGACCCGCTAGGAATCCCACAAAAGGGTGACCTAGGCAAAAGTTAGGGTTACAAAATAAGAGCAAAAGACCCGCTAAAACTCCACAAATGGGTGTTTTAGGCAAAAGTTAGGGCCGTCAAAAAAGAAAAACAAAATAAATCCATGATGGTACCATCAATTGAATTCAACAAGGGGCTTAAGAAAAGCTATCCAAGTTGTCAAAGCACAATCATTAATAACAAAGATGTGCTTAACTTCATAAGTGTTTAATCGAACAAGCCTAAACACTTAAGCCTACCATTGGCCAAGCCATTCTTACAAAATCCATTTTTCAAAATAAAATAATCCCCTCTAAAACACAAACTTTTGAAAATATATCCTTTCCTTCTTTTCTCTCTTGTCCCAACGATTTTTGAATAATCTAGTGGAAACATGGAGATATAGTGGTCAATAGGAGGGTTGACATATCTTTTAAAGGAAGGGAAGGATCATTTGGTTGATGACACCAAAATAACACGCATCATTCCTCGGTTACAGAAATCGGCAATGCACAGCCCGTCTGGAGGAATGGCAAAATTCAAATAGAGAAACGCATCGTTTAATTCTTTTGAAAAATGAATCAAATAGAATTAGGTGCATCATACCGCATACATGCATACAGATGATAGGTGTACTGGAAGATCACTTATTCTCTGTTTATTGAAAAAACAAAAAAATATAAACTTCAGAAAAACAATACGCCCGTATCATGTTCAGTACGCCCGTACCAAAATTAGGGTTATGAACAAATTTTCAATTCAATACGGGCATACTGAAATGGATGCGGCCGTATTGGCCATAAAGAAATTTTCAAAGACCTCGTCATGAGGCAACCACATAAAATAGAAAAATAGAAAAATTGCTTGTGTATGACAGCAGCAAACAAAATGCAAAGATTCAGAAAATCAACAGCGTCATACAGAATAACTGAGCCTGGAGAGGCTTGCCGAAAGAATACTCTCAGAATAACTGAGCCTGGAGAGGCTTGCCGAAAGAATACTCTCAAAATAACTGAGCCTGGAGAGGCTTGCCGAAACAATAATCATACAGAATAACTGAGCCTGGAGAGGCTTGCCGAAAAAATACTCGTACAGAATAATTGAGCCTGGAGAGGCTCGCCGAAATAATACTCTCTCAAAATAACTGAGCCTGGAGAGGCTTGCCGAAATAATACTCTCTCAAAATAATTGAGCCTGGAGAGGCTTGCCGAAATAATACTCCCGCAAAATAATTGAGCCTGGAGAGGCTTGCCTAAATAATACTCCCGCAGAATAATTGAGCCTGGAGAGGCTTGCCAAAATAATACTCTCAGAATAATTGAGCCTGGAGAGGCTCGCCGAAATAATACTCTCAGAATAATTGAGCCTGGAGAGGCTCGCCGAAATAATACTCTCAGAATAATTGAGCCTGGAGAGGCTTGCCGAAATAATACTCCCACAGAATAATTGAGCCTGGAGAGGCTCGCCGAAATAATACTCTCAGAATAATTGAGCCTGGAGAGGCTTGCCGAAATAATACTCCCATAGAATAATTGAGCCTGGAGAGGCTTGCCGAAATAATACTCCCACAGAATAATTGAGCCTGGAGAGGCTCGCCGAAATAATACTCTCACAGAATAACTGAGCCTGGAGAGGCTTGCTGAAATAATACTCCCCAACTGTACAGAATAAATGAGCCTGGAGAGGCTCGCAGAAATAATACTCCCCAGAGAAACCTCAACTTAAGCTCATGGAACAAATCCCCAGCGAGAGCTATCAAAGCAAGATCGTCAAAATCCCCAATGGAAGCGCGATCATCCAAGCAAAATATTCAGTCAAAGGACTTGAAACTTCCTCAGTGGAAGATAGCTCTCCAACTCAGGCGTTGAGTGAGTCTAAGCCTGTAGAGGCTTCCTAAATAATACTCTGGGATACATAAGATCCCTAAATCCCCAGTCGCCTACTCAGAAGCACTCTTTCAAAAAAAAAAGAAAAATTGAAAAGATCAATAATCATTCCCCAAGCGGAATCCGGCTCTTAGCCAAACATCAAGCGTCAAGATGATCTGCCTAACAGAAGAGGCTAATCAAAATCAACGACAAAATCCCCCAGTGGATAACAGCCTACACAGAGGCGACAAAAATCAGAAAACCCAAAAGAGATACCCGAATAAAGATAACCGGGATACTCCACCAACGTCAAAGGACGTCAGCCAAACATAAGGCATCGCTCAATTCAAGAAGAGCATCTGTGTCTACACCCCAAGGAAACAGAAATTCCTCAATGGGTACCAACAATGCAATGCAAGTTGGGGCACAGGAACCTATGAATGACTGCACATCCCCTAGACGGATCCCTGCGTTATCCAGCCCTCAGCGGCACAAAATCAGAAAAACCGTCGAAGCAGCATCGTGGACTGTGGAGACAAAAATCATCTCAAATCCCTGGAGAGGGCAAACTCACATTGCCAATGTCGTCAGGAACACGGAGGCAGACCCTGGAGAGGGCAAACTCACCCTGGAGAGGGCAAGACTCACGCACAAGTCTGGAGAGGCGACGACTAATACTCACCCCGGAGAGGGCAAACTCACCCTGGAGAGGGCAAACTCACCCTGGAGAGGGCAAGACTCACGCACAAGTCTGGAGAGGCGACGACTAATACTCACCCCGGAGAGGGCAAACTCACCCTGGAGAGGGCAAACTCACCCTGGAGAGGGCAAGACTCACGCACAAGTCTGGAGAGGCGACGACTAATACTCACCCCGGAGAGGGCAAACTCACCCTGGAGAGGGCAAACTCACCCTGGAGAGGGCAAGACTCACGCACAAGTCTGGAGAGGCGACGATTAATACTCACCCCGGAGAGGGCAAACTCACCCTGGAGAGGGCAAACTCACCCTGGAGAGGGCAAGACTCACGCACGAGCCTGGAGAGGCGACGACTAATACTCACCCTGGAGAGGGCAAACTCACCCTGGAGAGGGCAAGACTCACGCTACCAAAGTGACTATAAGCGCGGAGGTATGCACCAACCTGGAGAGGCTACTCAACAATTTTCCCACCTGAAGACACTACAAGTCGGAAGGATGGCACATTACCCGGACAATTGGGTCAACTCCTTTACTTGTCAATCGGTACACCAAAAGACCGTTTGACTAAGTAAAGGGGGGGCAGCTGTAGACCCCTAAAATTGCCCGGGTCGGAAATAAAGCTTGAAGACTCTCGAAGACTGAAGGAAGATCAGCCAGAAGGACTCCTGGAAGGCCCTAGGAGGGTTCTCTGTAGGTCTAGAGGTCTTAGAATAGCTCAAAATAAGAAAGTGGAGGGAATGAAGCCCAATACGGCCGTACTGAACTTAATACGGCCGTATTGAAGCTTCAATACGGCCGCAGTGAACTCAATACGGCCGTATTGAAGTTTCTGAAACTTCAATACGGCCGTACTGAAATCAATACGGCCGTATTGAAGCTTCAATACAGCCGCAGTGAACTCAATACGGCCGTATTGAAATTTCTGAATTTCAATACGGCCGTATTGAACTCAATACGGCCGTATTGAAGTTCAAAAATTTCAATACGGCCGTATTGGCTCCAGGGCCCGTATTGGGCCTGTTCCCTATAAATATGACGTCAATTGGACGTCATTTCACACTTTGGAACATAGTTTCAACCCTCTCCTTGAGTATTCTGGGGTTTTTGAGCAGTGTTCTGCCCTAGAAATCACTCGGAGAGTTGATCCGACGAAGTTCTTGAGCCCCGAGCCATTTTGCTTGAGGATCGAACCTAGTCGAAGGGAAATCCTCCGGATTTCCATAGTTAAAATTTTATAGGAGGGAGCGAGCGGGCTTGTAGAGCGAGGGAACGCCAAAAAGCTTCCCAGTTTTACTCGAAATATATAAAAGCACGCTTCAAAGGTTTCTTCTTAAATCCTTCCTTTTACTGCTTTCTGTGTGCATATTAAAAATTGTCATCATGTAGATATCTAAAGTATAATCGCTTATAATAAATAGGGGTAATTTAGTAATTTTACACTATTATTTTAGAAATAATCTGTCATAGGGAACCCGAAAGGGGCGCTGTGGGGTGCTAACACCTTCCCCACGCGTAACCGACTCCCTTACCCGACTCTGGTTGTAATGGCCGAAGTCGATTTTTGAATCGATTGCCTTATCCCTTTTTCCAATGTTTTGAGTAAAACATTGGTGGCGACTCCAAAGAACCCTCCTTTTACGAAAACCGCTAATCCATGGAGGGTCCCGCTTGGGATTAACATGGATTGGTGAGCCTTTTAATAAAATTGCTCGTTTGACGAGGTCTCAATTTGAGAATAAGTCATTCTAGCAATCCACATTTTTAAACAAATAAACGAGTCCAACCATCATTCGCGAATGCCGAAAGCCCGTTTCGGGCCGGTGGCGACAGACCTAAGTGCTTAAAAGAGAATATGTCAATACATGGAGGACTAACATAACTTTCGATGTATGAAGAAATATTAGTTAAAAGGATATTAAAGTCAATTATTTGTATAAAGGTATTTATTTATCAAAAGATAGAAAAATTATGTTGATTTTACTTTTCTTTATTATTTATATTTTTTTATTAAATCTTGTAGTATTACAAATCTATGTCTTCTTATGAAATTCATAAAATCCTTTAAAATCTTATAATATAAATCCATATAAATCCATCAAAATCCATTAAAATTTGAATTACAAAGTCTTGATTAAAATCTAAGTTTTAAAAATCTTTAAAAAAATCCTAAAAGTCATGACAATCCTACAAAGTTTTAAAATTCATTAAAATTCACAAGACTTTTTCATGCTAAAATTGTCTTTCGACATCTCAATCCAATACAAGAACAAGAACATTTTTCTAAGAGAAAATATTTTTGTAAAATACTCATTACATGAAACATAAGATGCAATTCGTTAGAGAGACAGTGTATCATCAGACAAAGCACATAGTGTGACTTTATATAGTCTTCAATGCCTATCATTTTATAATGACTAATGATTACTTGTTGCATGTCTGAGTGATTTTGTAACAGATTAAACTAAGAAAGCTCTTTAGAACTCACAAATTTGTTAAAGAGAATGAAGTAACGCTTTGCACTAGAACCAAGGACAAACGAATCCTTAAAATCATGGAGAATGTTAGCAAATGTTGATGCAAAACCTACTTCTCATTGACACGTACTACAAATACTTTATTTGATATCCTAAAAATGATAAGTAACCCCATTGATAAAATAAGAAGTGACAATTTGATGAAACATATTTAATGCATCAATGGACACTTCTCACATCAAGGGACTTATAACGAAGATAGATGAAGCAAGCTTGTGAGGAACCCTGAAGGTTTTGCATTGGTCATCTTCATCCAAACTACTGTATAAGAAGCTTCATGATTAGAAAGAAGAAGAACAAGAGGAAGAAGAAGAATATAGAAGAACCTTTTTGAAAGCAAGTGTACTAAACATATTTTTTCTGTAAAGCTCTTTGTACTTAATTTGTTGGATCGCGTCTTGATAGGAAGACAAAAATAACTTTGTGAACTTTAGTAACTCTAAGTTATTGGGTTTAAGCTTAAAGAGACTTGTCTGTAAAAGAATACTTGTTGTATTAGCCTAGAGAGACTTGTCTGTAAAAGAATATTTAATTGAGCTTAGAGAGGGTTGTCTGTAAAAGCATACTTAGTTGTTAAGCCTAGAGAAGCTTATTGTGAAAAGAATACTTGGGCAATCGCTTGAAGAGACAATCAAAGAATACTTAGAATTGAGTCAGAAGTAGCTTGCTAAAAAAATACTTGTTATCTTTGTTTAAATGCAATGAAACTCAATCTATTTGGATTAAAAATTAAACATAATATCGGTGGTTGAGATGAACCCATATAAAATACTTAGTATTCTGTCTAATTTCTTTTCGCACACCATTTGTCTAATTTCTTTTCGCACACCATTTGACTAACGCTATTACTTTATTACAAAAAGTACAAGTTTTTAATATAAATTATTCAACCTCTTGTCTAATATTTATCTTCATAAGTAATCATCTTGCTATGTTTATTCTTTTATTCGATCTAAAAATTATTTCTTTAATAAAAATATAAATTTATTAACACTAAAACTAATATTTTGAGGGATTCAAAATCATCTTTTAATCTAGAAATAATTTATAATATATTTTTGTTATATATAATAAACTTTTAACTTTTGCATTACGAATACTAAAATACGAGTTTTATAAATGTTTATATCAATGCAAATAACTCATCGAATATTAAACACTTAGGATTAGTGTTTTAAAAATTGGTCCGAATTGACCGATATGAAGGAAATCATGAGTCAGCCGGTCTGAACCACTTAATGGATAAGTTATGCCTTTAATTCAGTGAAAACCAGTGTGACCCAGTCATTTGTCTAGTTAAACCAATTAACTGGCGAATCATAACTCAAACCGGTTTAACTACCTTTTAAAAAAAGTTTGAAAACTCACTTTCAAATGTTTGCGTAAAGCATGCTTTCCAAAATAGTACTTTGGAGTTTGCAGGCTAGTTCACAACCTTCCAATGCCCAATGCATCCTGCTAATGCATGATCCATGATTATGGAGTCTTGGTCTTATAAATTTAATACTTGGTTTTGATCTTATACAAAAAATAAAATTCAAAAAACAAAAGACATTATAGGAACGATGCGAAAATTGAACCACCTGAATTGAATTACAGAAAAATTACTTACCACTAAAATAAGGAACATTATTGATAAATATGACTTAAATTATTCATAGTATATTTTTTTGGAAAAAAGTAAATGTGCTATAGCATCGCTATGCGAAGGAGGGTCCTAACTAGGTTAACATCCCGGAACGCATCAATCATGTGTTCCACGTCAAGAAAGGCTAAAATTAAAATAAAAGATAAAAGTACAAAGTGGGGACCAAACCAAAACCACCAAAAAAAAAAAAAAAAAAAAAAAAAAACAAAGGATACAAAGTAAAGAAAATTTGGAAACAATCTATGGTAATGCTAACAATCTCAATCAAGTGGCATAGTCCAATACTGTATTGGTCAAACCATATACAATCAACTTGAACCCCCTAAATCTCCAAAAACATTTTAAGAGAATTTAAAGGATTTGGCATCCTTTGATCTAGATCTCAACTTATAGGTAACATATTTCTTTTGTGCAACGGCAGATTCATTCCATAGCCTAGGATTGCACTTGAAGGAAGGCTTATATGGAAGGGGAGGACCATCACTTGAATCCGTCTTTGAATCATTTTCCTCACCACAGCTTTGGTTTTCCTCATTGGACAAATCCTCCAGGGATGGCATTCCCTCTAGAGAATCCTCCTTGGCAGCCACTACAGATGTATGTGGACCAGCAACTAGACCAGCAGCTTGACCTGCAGGAGCTTGAGATGCAACCTTGTTCAGCACAGCAGAAGTAGCGTCCAGAACTGCAGCTGCATCAACATCTTGACCTGGCTGAACTAGGGCAGATATACATTTCTGTTTGGGTCCAGAGTCAACTGCTGCACCAAGTTTACGTACCACATTGGACTCAAATGTTGCATCCGCATTACAAACCGCAACTGCTGAATGATTGTTATTATCAGCTACTGATCGACCAGGTTGCTTGAGTTGCTTCAGCTGTGTTGGCTAGTCATGCGGTGCTGCCACAACAAGAACAAAATCATTGTTAACCAATCCACCAACCAACAATTCTGATTCAGCCACCACACCGACCAGATTCGTTTGAGTTATT